>NW_027507748.1:144600304-145850304 GCF_037356315.1 Lithobates pipiens
GTTATATGTGCCCCACTAGCAGCCAAATAGCACCGCTAAAATGATGGTAAAGAGCCGCTAAAACTTGCGTTTTACCATCAACGCCTGCCCGCTCCAGTGTGAAAGCAGCCTTCATAAGTGATACAGAAAATTTCTTACACTTAAACATTTATTAAACAAAACAAACCTCCAATCAGTTTACTTGTATGTATGATCTAGATTAAAAAAAAAAAAACTATATATTAAATAAAAACGGGTAGTCAAAACTTTTGGACAAAAAAAAAAAAAAAAAAGGGCTAACTTTACTGTTTTTATTTTATTTTTATTTTTTAAATGGTGTATTTTTTTCCCCAAAAAATGCATTTGAAAGACCTCTGTGCAAATGCCGTGTGACATAAAATATTGCAACAACCGCTATTTTATTCCCTAGGATCTCTGCTAAAAAAATATATATAATTTTTGGGGGGTCTAAGTGATTTTCTGGCAGAAAATACAGGATTTTTACTTGTAAGCAACAAGTGTCAGAAAAGATTTAGTCTTTAAATGGTTAAACTGAGAACTTCTACACAGAGATGACTTCATTCATTCAGAAGTGTAAACATTGTATCATTTAGTTCTTTTCTTGGCAGTCTGCCCAGAGAGGAGGAAAGTGTTGCTATGAGGACTCAGGAAACTCAAACTGACTTCTTACAGAAGTCATTTCAAAGTCCCGCTGTAGAATCGGCTTTTTATCAGCACAATCGGCCGATGCCGATTATTTAAATAACGGCAAATATCGGCCGATATATCGGTCGACCTCTAGACACGGGTCCTCATCTCTCAACTGAAGCATGGTGATAACCTGTATTGGCCTACAGTTTTTTTCCCTTTGCCAGTTTCCCATCCTTCTGTAGGTGGTTGTATAAACCAAAAGGTTGTAGACTTCTTGTGTCCCTGAGTACAAAATTCAATTCAAACTAGGTACCTGAGGGAGGCCTGTATGAAAACACCCAAATAGTAGTTCTGGGGTTTTGAAGGAATCACTTTTATGTATTTTGCACCCAAAAAAGTTTTAATTTAGTGTGGTAATTAATGTGGATTTATTTATTTTTTTTCTCTCTAGAACATCCGTCCGATCAACACTGCTACGGGTCCTCCTCGATTCAGATTGCTGATGAGTGATGGGTTAAACACCCTTTCATGTATGTATCTTTTGCTTTTTTAAATGTAGCATATTTCTGTTGCAACATGGTCCAGGAAAGTAGGTTTTTAATAATGCGCATATTGCAGACTGGCTTAACAGTAGACAGCCATGTCATTTATGGCTGTTTCTTGTGAGCAAGTCTGACCTGATTTATGTATAGATCCAAGCTTTTAAAGTGGTTGTAAACTCAAAAAATAAATAAATAAATAAAAACCTGCAAGAAAAAAGCAGATATGAGCTAGTATGCTCATTATGAAATGCTTTCCATAGATCTAAGCTGTTGCAGCAGTCCCCTTACACTACTGTGATCGGTGACGTGTCCCGGAGTTATTTCTGTGTGTGTGGGCTCCAGCTCTGTGATTGGCTGGAGCCACGCTGATGCCTTATAGGCTTACTTGTAGGTTAAAGTTGTGTAATGGGGTGTACAATCGCTTTGATACACTTGTACTCCCCACAGCTGTGGGAATACTTCAAGCTGGAGCATATGGTGAAATACAGGCCACCTGCACCGCCATCCCCTGTTTGATACCCAGACAGATCCACTACAGGCACAGGACCACCTCTGAATAATACGGACAGCTCAGGCCCTGGTTCCCCTTCCACAGAACCTACACTTGCCACCATAATGCTAGCAATACAGGATTGTAAGGCCTTCCTCACTACACAAATTGTAGATGTCTCTTTACTGAAACAAGATGTGCAACATCTGAGGGACAGAACTGGCATTAGAGGAACGTATCAGCTCCCTGGAGGCTTTAGTACACCCCTTATCCATTTTAATGTGAGATAACAAGCAAGTGAACTGGCGGGCCTCTGCGGCAAAATAGGCGTTTTGGAAAATCGTTCGCGTAGGAGCAATCTCCCTAGTTTTCTCAGTCCTTAAAAAGCTGTGTCCCCACATTATTTGTCATCAGGAAACAAATTTGGTTCATTCTAAAACAAGGTCCCTCAGACGGCCCTGGCTGGCTCAGTCTTTTAATACTACTCATAAGGCTTACTCCAGAGGGGTCTCAGTTTTGCTGGCTAAATCTCTACATGCAGCGGTTGTGCAGCAAAAAACAGACCCTAAGGTAGATGTGTTTTCCTCATGATTCACATTGCCTCAGTAACTTTCACCTTGGTAAGTTTATGTACCCCCCAATCAATTCTCTGAGAATGTGTTGGTAAAACTGTCGCTTATGCTATTATCTACGCCCACTGTTATATAGTGTGTGTGTATATGTCACTTTAATGCAGTAATGAGCCCAGTCATGGACCATCTGGGAGGTGGGGCAGATCCTATCACTCCTTCACTGACTGACTGGGCCCAGGTACATGGACTTACCGAGGATATGGCGGTGGAAACATCCGGATGAGTGCCAATTTTCCTGCCATTTGGACTCTTTCCACGCCATGTCCTGGATAGACCTGGCATTTGGCACACTGGATACTCTCCTGGTGGTATCTGCCATAACTTGCTTACCTAGGGGAGTGTAAGACCATGCTCCTTTGGCGGTGGATCTCCTCCCAGGAAATGGCCCGAGTGTATGGCGCCTGAACTCATACTGGTTATAAGATGAGATAGTACAGGGAGAATGTGGAAAGAGTATAGTGAACTACTGGACCGAAAATACTGGTACAGTGGTCTTGATTACTGAATGGGAGGCCCTTAAGTCCATGTTGCAGGTATACCTACATGCTACATGCCAAACAGAAATAATTTAAGCACGCTAACAAAGCTGACCATCTTAGCTTATCTAACCAGACCTGTACGATCCCACATCTCAATCCCCAGAATTCTCACTGCACAAGGAGTAATTGACACCCCTAGAGACATTATGGAGACATTTCTTGTCTTTTATAAAAACTTGTACTCGTTGAGAGCAGAATACAGATTCCCAACTAAGTGACTACCTGGACCAAACATCACTCCACTTCCTCTGAGGAAGCTAGTACAGATTTAGAGGCACCTCTCTCTGTTGAGGAAATTACACTGGTCATTTCGCAACTGCCGACACAAGACGCTAGGGTTTAGATGGCTTCCCTGCTGAATTGTACTCCCCAATTTCAGCACTTGCTTTGCCCCTTTCTTCTTAAAACGTATAATGAAGCCTTAACAGCTGGAATCCCAATTCCCCACACTGAAGCGGTGTGCTGGCAGGACAGTAAAGTCCTGCTAGCAGCATCTTTGGAGCAGTGTATACACCACTCCTGCCCAGTGAAAACGATGGGGCAGCGCGGCTATACTAATGGCAAAGCGCTTCTGCATTGACAACCTATGCACGGCATTTCTGTGGAATGGTAAGTCTCCCAGAGTGGCGTTGGAGACCCTATGGCTACCAGCACACCTGGCGGGATTGGCGTTCCGCACCTCTCTTTTTATTTAGCCTCCCAGCTGGTGCATATCCATGACTGGCTACATCCTGCTGCAGCTAATACCTGCACGTCTACTGAAGAAGCCATTGCCTCCTAATTGGAGACGCTCCATAATATCATATACAGAGGCCCGGGCACCAGCTCGCCCGGGCACAACTATGCTAAATACTTCACTATCTCGGTTTTAAAAAGATTGTCTCTAACATTACAAAAGAACCATGGTCAATGTCCCCTAATAACCCTCTGTGGTTTAACCCAAATTATAAAGAACTGTACTCTTTGCCTCACCCTCAACGGTTGTACACCAAAGGAGTTAAATACCTGTGCCATCTATATGACTCACAGGGATTTAAATCCTTCCAACAAATGTGGGCTGATTTTGATCTACCACACTTGTATGTTCTTCTACCAACTCTGGCATGCTATACATGCCCAATTTGGCTAGTTGGGTAATCCTATAGCTATACCTCAGTTGGAGAAAGTACTGCGACACCTTGATCCCGCTAAACTCATCTCCACATACTACGCTACCCTCACGACTAATAGTAACACCGGATTCCGAATGGCTCAAACAAAATGGACCCTTATGGACTCTACACTTTCTGAAGACATAAAAAATGCCAGTGATATCATCCAGGGACCACATCATTCATGTTTAAACATCTTTCATCTCCTGCCTAACCCCTGCTCGGTTACATAAACTAGGACTAGAACACCCACAGCAGAATGCTTTAGGCCCCTTTCACACTGGCGATATATTTAGCGGCGCTTTACTGTTTTAGCGCTGATTGGCCACTAGCAGGGCAGTTTTAACCCCTGCTAATGGCCGAAAAAGGCTTAAGCCCGCAAAGCGCAGCTGCTGCGCCTCTTTGTAGGCCAGTTTGGAGCACTGCCTCATTGTTTTCAGTGGGAAGGGGCGCTTTAGGAGCGGTAAATACAGCGCTCCAAAGATGCGGCTTGCAGGACTTTGACCGTCCTGCAAGCGAATCGCTCCAGTGTGAAAGCCATCAGGGCTTTCACATTGGAGTGCACTGAGCGACTCTTTCAAGGCGCTTTGCAGGCACTATTTTTAGCACTTTAGCGCCTGCAAAGCGCCTCAGTGTAAAAGGGCTCTTAGGGGCTGTGGCCAAGAGGCAAATTTTTTACATTTTCTGGACCTGCTCAATAGTCCAGCACTTTTGGACAGAAGTGGGGACTTTCATCTCATCAGCAATGGGCCTCCCAAATATTCTTCACCCCAAGAATTGCATGCTGAGAATTTTTCAAGTTTCAACCCATGCCAAAATGCTCCTTTTTTATCCTTCGCTTTTATGCGAGGAAAACCATACTATTGTCATGGAAGGGGTTGCAGACGTCTCTGAAATCTCTGTGGCTACAACTGATCAATGATGCGATACCCCTATATAAACCTACATTCGAGGTTAGGAAAAAATAAAACCTTTTACAAAATCTGGACTAAATGGCTGGCCAGCCTTTTAACCCTTCCTCGAGACAAATAGCCAGGTAGGTAGTCGCCCCAACAGAGGAAATATACAAAATCGGGGCACACACCCACCTGATGGTTATACAAAGAATTATATACTGTAATTTCATGGTAACTCATATTGGTGAATACAGGAGACATGATACATGAAAGCTGTTTATTATGTACACTGAAGTGCATAATAATTAACCACTTGCTTACTGGGCACTTAAACACCCTTCCTGCCCAGACCAATTTTCAACTTTCGGTGCTCTCACACTTTGACAATTACTCAGTCATGCAACACTGTACCCAAATGAATTTTTTGTCCATTTTTTTTTTTTCCCCCCACAAATAGAGCTTTCTTTTGGTGGTATTTGATCACCTCTGGTGTTTTTTATTTTTTGCGCTATAAATGAAAAAAACGAAAATTTTGAAAGAAAACGCATATTTCTTTGTTTCTGTGACAAAATTATGCAAATTATTTTTCTTCATAAATTTTGGCCACAATTTATACTGCTACATATCTTTGGTAAAAATAACCCAAATTAGTGGATATTATTTTGTCTTTGTGAAAGTTAGAGAGTCTACAAGCTGTGGTGCGAATCGCACAAAATTGATCACATCTGATATACTGGTGGCCTATCTTGCTTCTTGTGACCCGAACAAACCAGGAAAGTACAAATACCCCCCAAATGACCCCTTTTTGGAAAGTAGACATTCCAAGGTATTTAAGAGGCATGGTGAGCTTTTTGATGTAATTTTTTTTCCCCACAATTCTTTGCAAAATTAAGATTCTTCATTTTTTATTTTTTTTCCACAAAATTGTCATTGTAATGGGTTATTTCTCTCACATGGCATGTGTATACCACAAATGACACCCCCAAAAAAATTCTGCTACTCCTCCTGAGTATTACAATACCACATGTGTGGGACTTTTTCACAGCCAAGCCACCTAGAGAGGCCCAACATGCAGGGAGCGCCATCAGGTGTTCTAGGAGCATAAATTACACATCTAACTTGTTGACTACCTATTACACTTTTGAAGGCCCTGGAGCACCAGGACAATGGCGGGTGGCACTGACGACAAATGGCACTGACGACAAATGGCACTGACGACAAATGGCACTGGGGGCAGGTAGGCACTGGGGGGAGGATGGCACTTTTTATTTTTTTATTTTCCCCACTTACGGCCGCTGCAGCCGTTCATCAGAGCGGCGCTGAGAGATGATCTCATATGTTTACATATGAGATCATCTCACATTGGACACGCCGATCGTGCTGTGATTGGCCGTTTACAGCGATCTGTGTTTGCCTGTCTCCGGGGGACACAGCAAACACAGAACTTCCCCGATGCGCGCCCACGGCGGTGCGCATTGCGGAAGTAAACACCAGGTTGTCAGCGCCTGCTCTGTAGCCATCATTCAGCTATAGGGCGGGCGGGAAGAGGTTAATATTCCTACCTTTTTTTGTATGTTGACAGAAGTTTAAGAAAAAAAAAATATTCAAATTCTTGGCTTTCTATCATTTTTAAATTGGCTTGTCTTTTTTTTTTTAACCTTCAAAGCATTGCTGGCCCCCATGTTGTCTTTCCATTGAACTGCTTTTTGGTGCTTAGTATTTGACACAAATGTAATCCTAGTTTTGTGAGCTATTGGAATTTTTCTTATTAGTGTATTGTTCTGCTGTCTCCTATCCAATCAGCGGATGGAGCTCCGTGTATCCCTTTTACATATTTAACCGATTGCCGACCAACTGCCGTCATTATACTGCGGCAGGTAGGCGCAAGCAGTCGTAGCTATACGTCTGTTCCTTTTAAGCGGGATAGCAGGCGCACATCAGTCCCCTCCCCTTACAGTTAGAAAAACACACAGGGAACAAAACTAACACCTTGATCGCCCCTACTGTTAACCCCTTCCCTACCAGTGAAATTTTTACTGTAATCGGTGCATTTTTATAGCACTGATCGCTGCATAAATGCCAATGGTCCCAAAAATGTGTCCGCCATAATGACGCAGTCTCGCTAAAAATCGCAGATCGTGGCCATTACTAGTAAAATAAATGCTATACATTTATCCCCTGTTTTGTAGATGCTATAACTTTATCACAAACCAATATACACCTATTATGATTTTTGTTAAAGTAGACTAATACTTCGACCTAAGCTGAGAATTTTTTTTTTTTTCTTTTTTTTTACCGCTTACCGACTGGCTCATGTAGATGTACTTTGGCAGTTTGAAGATGGATATCTTGGTAACGGCAGCAGCTGCTGCCACAACCGAGGTATAAATCTTTAGAGCCGGCGGTTCTGTGTATGATAATGGTCTCTGCAGCGGATTCGCCACAAGATCACCGTGATCAGCGGTGGGAGAGGTGCCACCCCCCTCCCACGCCTTCCGCCGCTTAACGGAACCATCGGTGGAGGCGATCGGGACCTTTCCATGTCTGTGTATGGAGACGAGTGAGGGGAAGATGGCTCCCACCTGTCTCCATACCATAGGAGGGCGGTAGCGACGTCAAAACGTCAATTCCAACCATACTTCTTAAAGGCACATTCTTATTGTTGTTCTTTTCAAATAAATTTTTGCATTTTAGTCCAAATATGAGATCTGAGGACTTTTTGTCCCCAGATCTCATATTTAAGAAGACCTGTCATGCTTTTTTTCTATTACAAGGGATGTTTTATTCCTATTACAAGGAATGAAATGACCCAAACCATGAAAAAAATAAAATTCAAGAAAAAGAAGAAACTCCTTTTTTTTTTTTTTTTTTTTTTTTTTTTTTTTTTTTTTTACGCACTCCGTCCCAACGAGCTGGGATATTTATAATAGCAAAAATTAATTAACAAAACACTTAAAAAAAAAAATCAAATACCACCAAAAGAAAGTTCTAATTGTGGGGGAAAGAAAGATCAACATTTTATTTGGGTACAATGTCGCATGACCGAGCAATTGTCATTCAAAGTGTGAATGAAAATTGGCCTGGGCAGGAAGGGGGTGAAAATGCCCTGTATTGAAGTGGTTAAAAAGTTTGGCTGTGGCTGACTCATCACTTGGAGTATCTGGTTTTCATCCTAGACCGCACAAGCCTCTTCCCAAAGAAAAACTGTTTAGTCACCTCCTTTTTTGAGGCAGTCTCATTTGCCAAGTTTCCTACTCGTCTCCTACAGCTCGGCGTTCTTTCATTGTGGGACATATTGGTACAGTCTCTAGACTGATTCGTCTGACATGGAGGTTCAGGTTGTCTCTGACCTAGGGGCTCAGGAATCCCACTCTAAGGCTGCTTTCACGCTGGGGCGGCATTGGTGGTAAAAGCGCCACTTTTTTTAGCAGTGTTTTACCATGGTGTTTTTTATGGATGTTTTTGCTTTTAATTCCCGCTAGCGGCTGGAAATGGGTCAAAATGACCCACAGAGTGCCACTGCAGCGTCGTTTGTCGGCGCTGCCCATTCATTTCAATGGGCAGGAGCGGTGTATATGCCGCTCCTTCACCACTCCAAAGATGCTGCTTACAGGAATTTTTTTAACGTTCTACCAGCGCATCACCTCAGTGTGAAAGTGCTCGGGCTTTCACGCTGAGACTGCAGGGGAGATGTTTTTCAGGCGCTTTACAGGCACTATTTTTTTAGCCCCAAAGCACCTGAAAAATGCCTCAGTGTGAAAGTGGTCTTAGAGTTATGGAAATCCTTCCAATCTCTTGGAAGAGCCTCACAATGGATGCCCAGGCTCGGGAAGGAGTCCTAGACACTTGGTGCAGGAGTCTTGGTTTCTGAAGGAAGCCGTTTTCCTGGAGGCTTAATATGCTGGAGCTCTGAGTGGTTTGGTTGTCCCTGCAACACTGGACCTTCCAAGGATCATCCATTCCAGATTCAGATGGACAAAGCCACAACAGTCAGTAATCATGGGGAATGGCAGCAGAGGTAAGAAGAATAGCGTTCTTGGGTAGAACTTAATGTTTCAGCCTTGTCCACCATTTACATACCAGAGGTGGCGAATTGGCAGGCAGACTTTCTCAGCTGCCAGAGCCTGGATCCAGAGAAATGGGCTCTAAACGTGAAAGTGTTCCAGGACCTGTTCTACAGGTGGTGGGTGCCAGATGTGGCTCCCCCAGCCTCCAAGTTCTGCCGAAACTGGTGCAAACAAATGGCAACCACCCCAACCTGTACCTGGCCTTTGCAGCAAGGAGCACATGGAAGGGTGACACATGTCAAAAAAACAACAAATTCCTAACTCCCTTACCAGCCCATCTGCGACAAACCGAATTGACCTTGTCTAAGCCCCTGTACACACGGTCGGAGAATCTGTCGGAATGCGTCTTATCGGACCGTGTCGCCAGATAATCCGACTGTGTGTGGTATGCATCGGACTGATTCCGTCCGAATCTCCGTCCGACCCAATTTTCCAACATGTTGGAAATATTTCCCGACCAACTGGGCCGGTCGGACCTAATCCGATCATGTGTATAGCATTTTGATCGGACCAAGTGCCACGCATGCTCAGATCAAATTCCTACATCAAAGCTTTTGGCTACTAGCCTGAATGTAGTCCCATCGTAACTAAATTACGTCGTCACGTTCTGAAAGATCGGACTTTTCACCAACTTGGCCCGACCGTGTGTATGCAACAGTTTCGGACACAATACGTCGTACTAAATCCGAGGGATTTGGTTGGCAAAATCTCCGACCGTGTGTACACGGGTTAACAGTTCAGAAACTGGGCAGGTTTTTCTCCAGGTTCAGAGATCCCCATTCAAAAGCGGTGAATTATCTGGTGGCTCTTTGCATTTCCTATGTCGTCTTTTAGAACCAGTTTAATGGTTGATTTGAGATGCTAATAGCCTTTTAATGCTATGTTGATAATTCAGGACTTCCAGGTTGTAAAGAAATTCCACAATCTAACAATGCTAGGTTGTGCTGCTAAAAACAAATGGATAAGGATAGATTTAGTCTATACGGAGAAGGTTTCAATACCTAGATACAATAAGGCAAGAGCCGATTTAGGAGTATTAATCAAAAAGAAAATGCTGCTCTGAAAAACCATAAGTGTGCGTAATATACACTCATAACAAGTGCTAAAAATTACACTGCAATAAACCACTGCTATAATGCAAAAATTAGTGATTACTCAAGAATACATTAGTATCAATTATTACATTAACCCACGTGCAATGAGCTGTGTGAATAAATTCTTAAAAAATATATGTTTTAAATAAAAAGTGAATAACAAGTGCACATAGTCCACAGATAAATAAAGTCCGCGCCTGAAATAAAAAGTAAAAGTGACGATGCAGAGATAGATCTTCAATCCTCTTAGGTGACACTGCACACAACACCCTCAAGATGTGATAAGATGCACCAAGGAGAAAATCTTCCACCAATAGATCTACTGCAGCTAGCCAGATCTCTTTTTAAGGAGATCCAAAGTGCCTATGGCTTATCCCCTAGCCTGGGTCTTTATGCTGGAATGCATACGCTGATCCACTCAATGTTTGGGCTACCTGAGTCCT
This sequence comes from Lithobates pipiens, assembly GCF_037356315.1. NCBI lineage: Eukaryota > Metazoa > Chordata > Amphibia > Anura > Ranidae > Lithobates > Lithobates pipiens. The sequence goes on from NW_027507748.1 coordinate 144,610,789, forward strand.
TGGATTAGTCCAGCCCTTACTCTCCAGGAAGACTGCTAATGGGGTGACACGGTTGATCATGGAAAGTAGTGAAGTCCAGTTGGCTCCATTTACCGTGTGTAGCTCAACCTATAAGATGAACTGTCCACCTCAACACCAGCAGCATAGCAACAAATGTGAATTCCAACCGCCCATCTTGGTGATCTTCTCAGCATGGATCTTCTTTTTCAGGAAATGGCTGGCTCGCTCTCCGCTCACAAATGCGTGCCTTTCCTCGGCCCCGCCCACTTCCTGCGTATGGAGTTGAGTAACCCGAGATCCCACTATATCAGAGGCTAAAAACCTTAATCCAGTAAGAATGGATGGTCTTACAGCTTCATAGTATATGTGATAATGAACCAAGTTCACTACATTGTCTCCAGTATGTGGAGGAATGTGAGGTGTAAAGTTTTGCAAGTCTTTAGGGCTTGAGGTATCATCGGTGCACTACTTCTTGCTAGGGCTCCCAATGGTTTGTACAGTAAATGTCTATATGGGTTGTGGAGAACATCAGCTTCCAAAATGACCCAGAGTGGCAGATGCACAGTTCCACTTCCCACTTGGCCATGGTGTGGTATTTGGAAAAGTCTACATTTCCACTTATCCAATATATTGTGGAACTAAACCCTCTTACCCTTTACAGCCAAGGAAGCTGCCATCTTGGCCTCTGATCTGCAAGTTACACATGTGATCATTTTATGCCAGCCTTTGGATGGCTTGAAAGTTCAGTTGAGAGTATAAGCAATGTAATTGCTTTGGGAACTGGTTATATAGATGGGTTTAGTTCTGCTTTAACCACTTGCAGACCGGACCATTTTGCTGGTCAAAGACCAGACCACTTTTTGCGATTCGGCACTGCGTCGCTTTAACTGACAATTGCGCGGTCATGCGACGTGGCTCCCAAACAAAATTGACGTCTTCTTTTTCCCCACAAATAGCTTTCTTTTGGTGGTATTTGATCACCTCTGCGGTTTTTATTTTTTGCGCTATAAACAAAAATAGAGCGACAATTTTGAAAAAAAAACGCATTATTTTTTACTTTTTGTAATAATAAATATCCCCCAAAAATATATAAAAAAAACATTTTTTTCCCTCAGTTTAGGCTGATACGTATTCTTCTACATATTTTTGGTAAAAAAAAATCGCAATAAGCGATTATTGATTGGTTTGCGCAAAAGTTATAGAGTTTACAAAATGGGGATAGTTTTATAGCATTTTTATTAATAATTTATTATTTTTTTTTTTACTAGTAATGGCGGCGATCTGCGATTTTTATTGTGACTGCGACATTGTGGGGGACCCATCGGACATTTTTGACACATTTTTGGGACCATTGTCATTTATACAGTAATCACTGCTACCGTATATACTCGAGTATAAGCCGAGATTTTCAGCCTCTTTTTTTGAGACTGAAAGTGCCCCCCTCGGCTTATACTCGAGTCATCGCCGTCTGCCTGCCCGATCAGCGTGTCGAGCAGACAGACGGCGGCCATTCCTCTGTTCAAAAGCCGCGCCTCCCTCTCTGTGATAGGCGGAACACTCAATTTCCCAGCAGTCAGTGTGACGCCTATCACGGACATCCTCTCATCCTCGTCCATAGTATGAGAATGAGCGGATGTCCGTGATAGGCGGAACACTGACTGCTGGGAAATTGAGTGTTCCGCCTATAACAGAGAGGGAGGCGCGGCTTTTGAACAGAGGAATGGCCGCCGTCTGCCAGGAGGAGAGCGTGGCACACAGATGCTGCAGATTGGCACAGGTAGGCAGGGATGGACGGACAGCACGGCGACGGACAGCACGGCGACGGACGGGACACGGCGACGGACACGGCGACGGACGGGACACAGGGATGTCTCACCCTCGGCTTATACACGAGTCAATAATTTTCCCAGTTTTTTGGGGGTAAATTGGGGGCCTCGGCTTATACTCGGGTTGGCCTATACTCGAGTATATACGGTATATAAATGCAGTGATTCCTGTGTAAATAACACTGGCAGTGAAGGGGTTAACCAGTGGGTGGCAGTGTAGGGGTTAAGTGTTCCTAGGGGTGTGTTACTAACTGTGGGGGGGGTTGGACTTTCATTTAGTGAACACTGATCTCTGCTCCAATCACATGGAGCAGAGATAAGCATCACTAGTTGCTAGGCAGAATGGAAAAATGCTGTTTACACGGCATTTCTTCCATTCGGCCGCTCCGTGAGACGATCGCGGGGATGCCCGCGGCGATCGAGTCCGCGGGTCCCGCGACCGGACTCACGGGGGTCCCGACCAGCGCGGGAGCGCGCCGCCGGCGGTGCACTCCCAATGGCAGGGCGGCATTGAATATTGGACGTACCTGTACGCCAATATGCCTGCCTGTGCCATTCTGTCGACGTACATCGTCGTGCGCTGGTCGGGAAGTGGTTAAAGAGTTTGCATTAAGATTATTTTAGAGAACAGAGGTAGTATTCGCACTGGTTAAGCCATTTCTTGTATTGTAGACTAAAGAGTTCTAAAACTGCTATAGTTTGCTTACAGGCATTTTATTCCATCTCTTTTCTTCATGTCTACAGTCTTTTGAGCCCTGTATGTAGCCCAAGATAGGGGATGATGGCAGACATAACATAACCTGCAGTCAAAAGCTGAAATCTGGAAAAATGCCTATTTCTCTCAAAATCCCCTGCTATGCTGATGGAGCAATTCGTATAATGTGTGGGATCAAGTACTTGGCAGAGGTTTGCCTTCCACTTACTCTAGGACACATTAGTACACCCCCCCCCCCCTTTTTTTATTAGTGTATTACATATGTTTCTCTGTATAAATTCAAAAACTGGTTCTTTATAGTGGTTGTAATTCTCTACATTGAAAAATTAACAAAGCTTATCCCTGTGTACATGCCCCAATCCACAAAACCAAATGTGGTTCCTTTGTGGTCTTTCCTTCTTCCTTTTTGCACCCGGCACAGAATCTAGGGAGACTACCCTGCCCCCCTCCAGCACACAGAAGGTCATTTGAGAACCTCAACTTTGTTTCCCTATGAGAGTCGGGGAGTGTCCATTCTTTTCACTTGGCTCTTTTCGGTCCTGTGCCGTGTGTGACATTAGATCACTTTCTCTTGAAGGTCAGAAATGCTGTGTAAACTGTTCTCTGAACAGCTATAGAGGAGAGAGGGCTGCAGATAAACTTATGTAGGAGGATTTGTTTCATCCCTGTGTATCCCCTGAGACTGGTCACTTCAGTGGGTATATGTAAAGTCTCGTACACACAGTACGATTGTTGGCCAATCGAGCGTCTGATTTTTTTATTTTTTTTGTCTTAAGGGCATGTGCCAGGATCTTGTCTTGCATACGAACGTTGCACAATTGTCATGCTATAAACACAAACGTAGTGGCGTACTACGAGGCATTTCAGCTCTTAAGCGCCACCCTTTGGGTCCCTTCTGCTAATTTCATGTTTGAGCATTGATTCCGAGCTTGCGTGTTTGTACTTTTGACTTTTGTGTGAAGGATGTGTACTGACATCTGAAAATCTGACGTCAAACCGTTGTCTGCTGAAAATTTATTAGCCTGTCATGCAACATTTGTTGGACAACAATTGTCAAAAGGAACTTACTAACTAATATTTTAGGACAGTAGTCTGTCAACAGACAATCCCCTGTTAACAATCGTACCGTGTGTACAAGGCTTTAGAGTTTACAACCACTTTAAGGCATTGCTGCCATGGTAATAAAGGCTGGGGAGATGTTTTAGTATTGTTTTAAAAGGCAATCATAGGGGTTGTTTTTGTAAACCTTGCATTTGTGCAGTTTTATTAATGGGTTTTCTTTTTTAGTTCAGTGAGGATCTTAAACATTTTTACTGCTTGTTTTTTCAGCTTTCATGTTGGCTACCCAGTTAAACACTCTTGTGGATAAAAATCTCCTTGCAGCGAACTGTATCTGTAAAGTCTCCCGATACATTGTGAACAACCTTAAAGATGGAAGGTATTTAGCCCATTGCTTTCTTTGTCTGTATCAGTGAGCACACCATTGCTATGCAATGAAAATTCACTTCTGCCTTTACTTCACCAAATTGTAGCTGTACAGGTTCATGCACATGTTATTGTCCTCCAAGGTATTTTCTGAAGTGTATCGATTTCAGCTTGTTAATATTGCATATGTTGTCGGATGCTGCACGTTGTGTATGTCAGTGCTGTACCTTATTTTTATTACCAAACTGTGCTCTATTCTGTTAATGTTTGAACACAGTATATTTAGTGCTTTCAGCCTTTCAATATCTTTTTGGCTTGTCTACAGTATAAGTTAGCATTTTAAGAATAATGTATGTGGTTTTTTTTTTTATTATTTTTTTTTTGGGACTTTGTGTGTCACACAATCTACCAGAGCATGTGCTTCATCCCTAATATATTGAAAAAAGTTGGGACTTTTAAATGAGGCGTGTGACACACAGATGGTAAAACAAATGCAAAATGGCGCATTTGCTTTATTCATGAAGGTACATGTAGAAAACATAATGCATTTACAGGAATAAAAATTAAATAACAGCTGATATGCATACATGACCTCAAATTGTTAAATGATTTTAGCCAAAATTCCATAAAATTCATGTATGAGTGGGATATAAATGCATAATTGTAACAAGAAAAACTGCATCTAAAAATCCCTATGCGTTTCGCGGATCAAGCTCCACTTGCTCAGGAGCAGGTGCAGCATGTGTTTTGCGCGCCAGCCACGGGATAGATATATATATCTATCTATCTATCTATCTATCTATCTATCTCCACCAACTCTATCTCTCTTGGCGGAGTCGATGGTGTCTCATGTTTTTTCTGGGCACTTTGCAGCTCACAATCGGATTGTTTACGACTACCACTGGGACGTAAGGTACTTTATTTTAGTTCGGATTTGCTCTTATGGTGTTTCTTTTAGGTATTCCTCCGTTTGGCTCTAGTTCACCTTAGTGGGTATCCAAGCCTTCCACAGGTTTGGTTTATTACAATTCCTATTGTGCGTCATCCCACTCTTTCCTTTGGTTTGTGGTCCTTTGGTACATGAAAAGCAACATGTATCAATTTGTATATTCATAATACAAATAAGGTATATCCAGAATAATGAGAACTTTAGCAATAACCAGTTAAACCAAATATAATACGTGTAACCAGAAAGTCCCCTTATTTTTTTTCTTGTGGGGAAGAGTGGGGTACAGGGGGGAGGTTTTAAGTGTACAGTCAGGTGTCTGGTGTATTTGATACTGTGTATTAGCCCCCAGGTCAAGCTATAGTGTTATGTTTGATAGACTGCGGAATCTGATTCTGTAAAATGAATGCAGCAGGCCCATGTTTTGTGGCATTTCATCTGGGTTTCTCTCGCCTGTTGTATTAGATCTTCCATTTCAGCGATCCTCCCTACCTGTTGAAGCCATTCTGAGATATTAGGGAGGAGCTAGCCTTCCAATGTATGGGTATACATAGTTTGGCTGTGTTGATGAGGTGTAGGGTGAGAGATCGTTTGTAGGCTGGGTTGGGGTAAGGATGTGTGGGGAAGTAGATATTGAGCTGGTATTAAATCTGGGGAGTAGGTCGTTGTATGGGAGATCATGCGGTGCACTAACAGTAGGGTTGTATCTGTGGGCATTCCCACCACATGTGGAGAAGAGAACCCCGAGCTGTGTTGCATCTCCGGCATAGTGGGGGCGGGAGAGAGACACTGGAATGAAATTTATGGTTTGTCTGGGTCCTGTACCACCTTGAGTACTAGATTTTGAATCCCTTTTCCTGTGTAGAAACAGAGAACCCTTTGTGTATATGGGTAAATATTCGCTCCCATTCCTCCTTTGCGATATCCATTGCAAGTTTCCTTTCCCATTGTTGGCTAGTCGCGTTGTCTTTGGGATTATCTGCAAATAGTAGAGAATACATATCTGATATCACATGTCTTTGGGGTTCTGATCTGGTGCAAATTGCTTCAAAAGGTGTGCAGTCTCTGTACTAGTTAGAGTTGCTTGGAACTATTTAAGAATTGCTTAATCTGCAGGAAATTGACGAAACGGATGCCCTGGTCAGGGTGTCGGGACGAGAGGTTTTGAAAATGTATAGGTGTGAAAGATGGTTTTTGCTCGAAGCAAGTGATCTGCGTGTAGGCCATTTGTGTTAAGCACCGTAAGCCCTGGAGCGACGTCTGGGTTTCTGTCGTTTTGAGGTCAGCTGCCTGGGTGAAGAAGCTAAGTTCACCCTTTTACACACCGTCTGGAAATTCTGTAAGGTAGGGTCAATTAGGGGGTGAGTGACGCTTTCCCTATGGATCCCGTGAGGTCTGATCCACAGTAAGTGGTGGATTGGCAAATGGGAGAATGAATCCTTAAGTCTGATCCAGTTTTTTTAGTCTTTGCGTGGAGATACCAGTCAACTATTCTAGACAAGTAGCATGACCAGCAGTACCCATGTATTTTAGGAAGGCCAATTCCTCCTTTCAGTGTAGGAATCGCTAGTCTGTCCCAGCCCAACCGAGGATGTTTGGAAGCCCAGATGAATTTTAAGCATATCTGTTTATATGCAGAGAAAAATGTTGAAGGCATTTTGATCGGTAAAGTCTGTAAGAGAGTTTTTCGGCAGGGGGGAGTGGCCGGATGTGCAAGGTGCGGCGGGTGTGTGCGGAGATGTGAGTGAGTTGCTGACAAGCTCTCTCCCTGTGTCTGCGATGCTCAGTATATACTGGCTGGGAAGACGGAGCGGCTGATCGGATGAGCGGTGACCGGCGGGACACATGTAAAGTGACGAGATAGCGGAGACTCTGGAACTCGCCGAGGGGAGCCGTGACACTACCGGAAGCTGCCGAGTCCCGCCGGGTCTAGTCGGAAGGACACGCCATATGAGTGACACGCACGGGTAGCGTTACGGCTGAGCACTGTCTTGGGGGATACGCTGGGGGAGGTGAAAGGAGCTGCGCAAGGCTTTGGTGCGGAGGAGATCTCAAAAGCCCTGAGGTATGTGTAGAGGGACTGGGGGAGCTGGACAGTGGCAGAGGAATCAGGATAATTAATAGCAACAAAAAAGGGATACCTGTCCCCTCCATCCCAGACCCAGCTGCTCACTGGTAAGAAGATCTGCGTATGTATGTATGAGAGCTGTGTAACAAGGGAGTCTCCAATTCGCATATTAGGTGGATTGATATCCTACCATCCCCAAGTACCCCAAGTTGGTTAATAATGGACAATCCGATATGAGAAATACAAAATACAGGATTGGTGTGAATGTTTGAACTGTTTTCTGTTTTCCATTGTTCTTCTTAAAATTGTATAAGTGCGGTATATCCTGTTTACATTGACACCGGCATTGAGCCACGATTTTTATGAAGGAAAGAGTACTGATTTTGGCCGGACTTATACCTAATCGGCTAACCCAGCGTACGGGACTTTCTTGCCTCCCCTCCTCCATTGGAGCCCCCCCCCCCCTTTTTTTTTTTTTTTTTTTTTTTTTTTTTTTTTGCCCCGGCTCCCTCTGAGGTGTCAAGGAAATGTTTGTCTTACCTATCTGAGGCTCTCTGGACGATAATACTGTTTCTTTTTTTTTATTTTACCACTGCAACTGTGCTGCCTCACTGATTGAAGCCTCCATCTTAGCCTCTATTTTGGCAGTGATCTTGGTAGTGACCCTGAATAAAAGATGTCAAGGCGTCGAGGAGAGGAACATGTGCCAGTGGAGAGTGAGGGGACACAACACCCTCGCTCCTCAAAAGAAAAGAACTCACAGGTAGCCCAAGCAGCTGCAGCAAAACTAGAGCGGTACACTCGTACATCAGGCCAGTCTCCAATAAAGGGAGAGCAATCGATATCACTGGGTCAACCTGTACAAGTGAAGCCGCAACAAGGGGGCTCAGTGGATAGAAAAAGTCAGGGTCAACCCTCAGCATCAAACGTTACGGGCGCACCAGGCCCAAAGAGCGCAAGTAAACGTCAAGGGGTAACCCATGGAGATACGGAATCACTGTTGAGAGCAACCCCCCCCACTGAGGAGGACCCAACCTTAAGAGAGGTTCTTCAAGCTGTTAACGTATGCAAAACATCACTGGGAGAGCTATGTGGACAGTTTAAGAGCATGAAGGAGGAGCTGTCAATGTTCAGACAGGACATGCAAAAAGCAGCAGAAAGAACTACACAGCTAGAAATAAGGATAAGCCAAATGGAAGATGATTTGTACCCAGTGCAGCAAGAAGTTAATAGCACGAGGAAACAATTAGTTAATCAATCTACCAGAATGGATGAAATAGAAAATAGACTACGCAGAGAAAACATAAGGATGCTGGGACTGCCTGAGGGGTGTGAAGGGCCTGATCCGATAAGATTCCTAGAATCATGGTTTATAGAAAAGTTCGGTAGAGAAAAATTCTCAGCTTTCTTTGCAATAGAAAGGGCTCACCGAGTCCCTTTTAAGCCCACACTTACGGGGGGGCGTCCCAGACCAATTATCCTGAAATTTTTTAATTATAATGACAAAGTGGCACTGATGCGTGGGGCAAGGGATCTGGGTAATGTTATGCATAACGGTGTGAAGATCTCCTTTTTTCCAGATTACTCCCCAGAATTACAGAGGCGTAGGGCTGAATTTTTAGAGGTTAAACGTACCTTACGGTCCCATGGGGTCTCGTACGCTCTCTTATACCCAGCGCGGCTGCGTATAGCGGCGCTGGGGGGAATACAGTTGTTTGACTCCCCGGGGGATGTAGCCTTATGGCTGGAGGCCAATAAAGAGTCATTGTAGATATACAAGGGGGGGGTGGGAGGGGAGGGGTGAGGGGGGGAACGTTTTTTTTTTTTTTTTTTTTTGTTTTGTTTGTGTGTTTTGTTGTTTCACTTTTTGCTATTGAGTAATTCTTCTGGAGCACGGGGAGAGAGATGAGAGCGGTTTAAATGAAGTATGAAAGATTGATAGAAGGGGAGATAGGGTTAAAGGTTGTGATAATATTTGTCACTTGTTTATTACCACTTTTGGTTTTTGTAACTTCCTTGGCGGAGGTAGAAGGTTATAAGAGTGGGGAAGGGAAAGAGGGTAGGGAGGAGAGTGTGAAGGTCATGAGTAACCCCTTGGGGGATTGCCTAAACAGGTGGAGGGTTGGGGGGGTGGGATGGGAGGGGGTGGTTAGGAATGGGCGGGAGGGGAGAGAGGGAGGATTGGATCAAGTAATCTCTGAGTTAGGGGTATATAAGAAGATGAGGGTTGAACACTACAGCGTGGTTGCACAAATAATAGCTGATTTAGAAATCAACACTATAAAGATGATACACATGTGGGGAATTTGTAATTTAAGAGGTTGGGGTTGGAGCACGTACAGTGTATTTCCACTTCTTTGTTATTTTACTTTTTCTCGTATTTTGAATAATGCAGGACAAAATACTTAATGTGGCCTCCTGGAATATAAGAGGCCTGGGGAGCCCGATTAAACGTGCGACGGTTTTCTCGATGCTGGAGAGGCACGGGATCGGTCTGGCCTGCCTGCAGGAGACACATTTAACAAAATTAACTGTACCTCAACTTAAAAATAGAAGATTTCAAAATCAGTATCACTCCACTCATACATCATACTCGAGAGGAGTGAGTGTGATGGTGGGAACTGGGGTGAGGTTCTCCTGCAGACAGGTCAGTATTGATGAACTCGGCCGTTATGTTTTTTTATACTGTAGTTTGGAGGATAAACCCTATGTCTTAGCAGGTGTCTATATACCGCCCCCATTTAAGATGGAGGTGGTGTACAAATTTATGGACTTCCTGGTGAATAAGGAGGAGGTTCCAGTTATAATGCTGGGGGACTTTAATGAAGTGCTTGACAGAGGGATCGATAGATTCCCCATTAAACAACATCTGGGACAGCCAGGGTCAACAAAGTTGAGTGACTTCCTGAGGGAGGTGGGATTGTTAGATATGTGGAGAGTGAGGAATGTGAACATTAAGCAATATTCTTGTTTTTCAAGTTCGCACTCGACACTCTCCAGAATAGATATGGCCCTGGGCAATGAGGAAGCATTGCAAGATGTAAGGGACATAGAGTATCTGCCTAGAGGGATATCGGACCACTCATTACTGAAAGTAGCACTGAGTATAGGGAAGAAAAAAAGAATAACGGTAGGGGGCTGGAGAATTAGCCCATTCTGGCTGGAATTATTGACGGAAGTAGAAGAAATCCCAATAAGAATAAAAGAGTTTTTAGTATTTAATATAGATACGGCCTCAGCTAATATAACATGGGATACATTAAAAGCATATATCAGAGGTATCCTGATCCACCAGGTAGCTAAAATTAAACAGAAAAATAGGAGTTGGGAGGAAGGGATCAGGAAGGAAGTAATAGAGGCAGAGGAAAATTATGTTAGAGATCCCACTTATGAAAAGAAAGGGATATGGCTGAATAAACAGCAGGGGTACAGATCATTAATTACTAAAAGGGAAGAAAATAAACGGCTATTTCAGAAGCAACGTTACTTTGGAGAAGGAGAGAGTGTGGGTAGGATGTTGGCTCAGCTAGTAAGAACTAACTCCCCCCCATCTATAATCCCAGCGATTAAGTCCATGAATGGGAAAGTCCTCACAAATGGGAAGGAGATTGTAGAAACATTTAGAGCTTTCTATGAGGACCTATACAAAACTCGAGGTCAGAGAAATAAAGATGATTTGGATGCTTTCTTGGAGAAAGTGAAACTCCCAAACCTCACACAAGAGGAGAGAGAGGACTTGGAAGCCCCCTTAACCTTGAGTGAGATACAGCAGGCGGTGTTAGGCATGGCTAATCAAAAATCTCCAGGGCCAGATGGCCTGCCGGTGGAGCTATACAAAAAATATAGTGAAATCCTAATTCCAGAGCTACTCAGGATCTTAATGGGGGCAAAGTTAGAGGGGAGACTACCCGCATCCATGAGGGAGGCGACCATTATCGTTATACCTAAGGAAGGGAAAGATCCCCAAGAGGTAGCCTCGTACAGGCCGATATCACTTTTGTGCTCGGATGCAAAAATCTTGGCTAAGGCCTTGGCAAATAGGCTAAATAAGGTAATTAAGAGGCTTATACATATAGACCAGACAGGCTTCATTGAAGGGCGATCAACCAGTATGAATATAAGAAGGGCTTTTCTAAATATTCAGGCTCCCCAGGTGGGGATGGGATCAAGGGCCATCTTATCCTTGGATATGACAAAGGCTTTTGACAGCTTAGAATGGGGGTATCTGTGGCGTGTTCTGGAGGGATGTGGATTTGGTCCCACATTCATCGGATGGATTAAAATGTTGTATAGTTCCCCCACTGCGAGAGTAAGAATAAATAAAGAACAGTCTGAATGCATAGAAATGAGTAGAGGGACAAGGCAGGGGTGTCCACTCTCCCCAATGCTCTTTGCCGTAGCAATGGAGCCACTGGCGATTGCCATTAGATCAGAACCGGGGATACTAGGGTTTCAAATGGAGGAGGGTAGGGAAGAAAGGATCGCATTATATGCAGACGATGTCCTCCTATTTTTAGGGGATACTGGTCAATCTCTGGTAAGGGCAATTAAGTTAGTGGAAAATTTCGGAGGTTTTTCGGGCCTAATAATAAATTGGGGAAAGTCAGAACTGCTTCAACTAGACAACCCAGGCGTGGGAATTGCAATGGGGATACCGCGGCTGGAGGTGGTAGAGGTAATGAAATACCTCGGTATATACTTAACAGCAGATTTAGAGCAGTATGCTGATAAAAATTTGGTCCCGTTAGTGGGTAAATTTAAGCGAAGCTGTGATGCCTGGAGCCGACTCCCACTGTCAGTAGCGGGCAGATGTAGCTTGATAAAGATGATATGGCTGCCACAATTGCTATATGTCCTGCATAATGCTCCAGTGTGGATAGGCAGGAAGTGGTTTAAAAAACTTGAGACCCTCTTCCGAAAGTTAATCTGGAAGGGCGGACAGGCGAGGATTCGACTCCAGGCATTACAGCAGCCAACAGATAGGGGGGGCCTAGCGGTACCCAGTCCCAGGAATTATTACTTAGCAGCTCAGCTGCAACATTTGGTGGGATGTGATCAGGAGGGGGAGGTCAATCCAAACGGTAGACTAATGTTGATAAGAGCCCCACATAAAACCATGGTGGAGGTACTGGAGGCAAGCTCTTTTTACCGTAAGAACCCCATAACAAATATGGTAAGCAAGGTATGGAGAACGGTAAAAAAGATGCTGGGGGGTAATGGATGGACAGAATACACCCCATTATGGGACAATATGAATTTGCAAGAAGTACGGTCAATTGGGAAAATCAGTACCTGGGAAAAGAAGGGCATAACTAGGCTAAGTCAAATTTACGATGGCAGTACTGTAAAAGCATTTATAGACTTAAAAAGAGAATTCGACGTACCGCAAAAAACATTTTATCGTTATTTGCAGCTTCGGCATGCATTGACAGCGCAGTGTGGTGCACAGATACCGGAATGGGATAAGATATCTCTTCCCCAGGAGATAATGAAAATAGAGAAACCCCAGGGAGCTATTTCTGCCCTTTATGAATTAATATGTAAGACTACTGAAACAGAATCAGGCTTAGTTAAACAAAAGAAGAAGTGGGAGGAGGATATAGGTGAAATAACAGAGGAACAGTGGAAGAGAATACTGGAATTAGGACCTTGGGTATCGGTCTCCCCGCCACAGAAGGTATCACATTTAATGTTGTTATATAGGGCCTATTTCACTCCTAAGAGGCTGTTACTATTTGGAAGAAGGACGGATGCCGACTGCCCTAGATGCCGAGGCCATGGGGATCTTATACACATGATGTGGAGGTGCCCAAAGCTTTTTCGCTACTGGGAAGGAATAGTAAAAATCATAAATAAAACTTTTGGGACCAAGCTGGACCGAGACCCCAGGACTTGTATCTTGGGGTATAGGAAAATAGCGGGGGAACCAAAAAATACCACGTTGGCAGTTATACGGTGTTTATTTCAAGCGCGGAAATTGATCGCGCAGAAATGGCAGTCTGATAGAGCGCCTCTTCTGAGTGAATGGACTCAAGTTATTAATGATTTAATTTGGAAAGAGAAAACTGTATATATACGAAGGGGAAACCTCAGAAGGTTTGAGAAAATATGGAGGCCATGGTTGAATGAAATGGGGTACCCACCTGATTGATAAAAAAAATGGATAAATGGATAAAGAATAGGGTAATATAAAATCTATAGAGGGTAAAATTTAGGAGTTGGTGTTCAACCTTGAAGGAGGGAGGGATGGGCTGGGGGAGGGGGAGGGAAGGGGGGAGGGAGTGATAAAATGCTGGGTGAATGGAAACAGAAAACGCTAAAACACCTTAACAAAAGACACATTCTTGACACTGTTCTGTATATAATTTGTTTGTAATCTGTGTAGTTTATACTATTACTCTCCTCGCATGAAGTAAAAAAAATAAAAAGGATCTAAGTATTAAACGAAAATAAGGGGGGAAAAAAAAAAAGGAAAGGGGAAGGGGAAAAGAAAAGGGAAAAAAAAGAAAAGATAAAAAAAAAAAAAAAAAAGAAAAAAAAAAAAAAGGGGGAGAGAGAAAAATGCAGATGATGGCTCAGCAGCCTAGATACTTTCACACAAGTGGTGATAATAAACTGGTTATCAATATTGGGCACCCGGGCTACGGCCGCCGCTGTAATCAGTATAATCTTTTGGCTGATCTCTGATGCAAAAAAAAAAAAAAAAAAAAAAAGTCTGTAAGAGAATGTCTGTCTGAGAAGGATATTCATTTTCACAATTGCTGCTCTTCCAAACCATGAGAAGGAGCCCTTGTTCAAATTTTTGGTGGTCTTGTGTAGTTTTAAGAATAGGGAGGAGATTCCTAGAGTATAGGTCTGATAATTTTATCTGGTTACTAAGATAGGTGATGGTGTGTGGCTCCCAGCCAAAGGGAAAGTTTGCTTGGCATAGTGTCACCATCTTAGCAGGCAGAGAAACTTTTAGTGGCCTGGATTTTGCAAAATTGATTTGGAGATTGGATACTAATTTGAAGAGGGAGAAGTCTTTTAGTAGGTTGGGAATTGTGATGGGGTCTGTGGGGAATAGCAAGATGTCATCCTACGTATGCCGCTAGTTATTGTCTTGTCTTTAATTTCTACCCCTTTTAATGTCTGGGTTAGCCCTAAGTCTGCATAGTATAGGTTCCAGGGTGAGCGCAAATACGAGTGGGGATAAGGGGGGCATCCTTGGTGTGTGCCATTCGACACCGAGAAGGTGTCTGACAGCTGACCGTTGACTTTAATTCTTGCTGTTGGGTGACGAATATAGTGCAAGGATGAAATGGAGCATGCGGTCTTGTAAGCTCAATGTTTTTAAAGCTTCTGTTATGTAGTCCCATGTCATTCTGTTGAACATCTTCTACACGTCAAGAGATGGGGAAAAAAGCCTGGTTTGGAGGAAGTTGATAACCAGTAATGTACGCTTATGGCTTTCAGGGTTTTATCCCTTGCCTCACGTCCAGGAATAAACCTCACTTGGTCCAAGGAGACCAGCTTAGTGAGCAAAGGGCATATGCGATTAGCGACTATTTTCGCCTAAAGGTTCGCATAGACGTTTAGGACTAATATGGGCCTGTAGTTTGACACCATGGTGCTATCTTTATCTGGTTTTGGTATCGATTATGTGGGCTTCGAGAAGATCTTTGTTAGCAGGAGAAGGGGTGGTTATCGAGTTAAGCTTTCAAGAAGTAAGGGACTGTCGTGTCTGAAGCTGATAGTCAAGCCATCGGGGCCGAGGCTTTTGCCTGTCTTTAGTTGTTTCAGGGCCTTATGGATTCATCCCAAGATATTGGTCTGTCTAGGTCTGCTGCCTCCGGGGAGGTAATGGGTTTTGGGCTGTATTGAGAGAGGAAGTTGGTAATCCCCTCTATCTGTGGCTGCCTCTGGTGTAATCGGGGTACGTAGGTTATAGCGTTTGGTAAAAAATTGTTTAAACTGATCGACGATGCCTTCTAAGGTGGCAATCGTGTTTCCTAAGGGGTCTGAGATGGAGTTAATTGTCGAAGTTGCCTTTTTTAGTTCGGTTGTCTCTAGTGAGCAATTTTCCTGCTTTATTGCCAAATTCTTAAAACAGCCACAGTGTCCCAAGCTCCCCTAGCAGAGCTTTCCTAACCTGTACTAGTTTGGTTAGAGTCATGCATGGCCAGAGATTGTTTATGCTTTTTTAGAGAGAATGAATGCGCTCTGACAGTTCTGTAATACGTGCATGTCTAGCTTTCCGCCGCTTTGCGGGAATGGAGAGAAGTTCACCCCTGATGACACATTTGTGTGCTGCCCAAAGTGTCATTGGATTTGTATCCCTGGATTCATTCTCAAGAAAATATTGTGATGAGTGCAAGTTTAGTATCTTCAAAGTTTCAGGGCCGTTAAGGAGGGAATTATCAAGTTGCCAGATTGCAGCTCTCGTGGGCATTATTGGGAATGCTAAGGTAATTGGATTATGATCCAAGAGGACCATAGGGTCTATGGTCGCGGTTACTAGTGACGCTAAATCTGTTTGAGCTATAAACAAAAATAGTCAGTCCTTTTTGTATTTGTTATGGGGTGGCAAGAAGAAAGTGAAGTCCTTGGTGTTGGGATGCAGTGTGCGCCATGTGTCGTGCACAGTTAGGTCGCTAAGCTGTGTTTTTATTGTTTTTAGAGCTCTGTATATTAAGGTGGAGGAGCCTGATGAGGTATCCAATGAAGGGGTGAGGGCCGGATTAAAATCTCCCCCTACAATCGGCATGCTAGTGTGAAACAAGGTGAGGAGTTGTAAGGTGTTACGAAAGAAGGGCACTTGCTTGTTTGGGAGCATACAGGTTCGCTAGCATGTGTTTATTGTGGAGTTTTCCTTTAAGAAATAGAGAGGGAAGGAGTCATACCTCCTATGGAAGGTATTGTGACTGGGGCCATTGTGTAGGGTTACTTTTTGGTTCATAGGTCCCAGGTGCACTGTCTGGGGAGGTATATATGGGCTGCTATGTGGTGCAGTAGCTAGCCTTCTGGGTGGTAGTGTTTACCCCGAGTCACATGAGGGGGTCTCATTAAATTTATACGTCTCCCCCACCTTCCTCGTATGGGGCACTCAATAGAATACTACAATCTGGCGGGTTCTATAGTATGGCGAATACCCCAGTATGCATCGAGCAATAGACTTCATCCGACAGTATTCCTGCACAGAGGGTGTAAGATCATCCGTCTGCAAATGCAAAGTAGGGTTGTTCCTTTGGGATTACATAGGGATGTATGGCTACTGTCTCTGGTTGCAATGTGACTTTTGGTCACTTGTAGCTGGAAGGGGATGGGTGAGGTATTAAGATTCCCCACAGTTGAGCAGGGTTCATTTAAGCCCCGTTGAGGGGAAGGTTATTGGCTCAGCCGCGTTTTTGAGATGGGGAGACTCTACCATACATCAATGCAATGCAGCTTATTTTGCAGCAGACCCTACATACGATACCTCCAACCTTCCACTATCCGTGCTACGGGATATACAATTGCAACGTCTAAATCTGGAGCGAGCAAAAGCCCCCATGGAAGTTCTTGAATCCGTTGTGAATAAACCATCATATAAATTAAAATAACGCTTTGAGCGAGGTGCAGCGTGCAAAGATGCCTAGGTGTGACTGTGTGGTAGGCCTGGACAGTCCCAGACATGTCATTGTGTGCAGCTACGTAGCAAGTATGCAGGTGAACAGTGGTGATACTGGCAGGATGTTCTTAACTTCCATCAGGTACAGTCTAGGTGTAATAGAGGTAGTGGTATCGATAGTAATTGCTCCTGACCGCTAGAGACTGGTAAAAGGTTGTGAGCATGTAGGTACGAACCAAACAAACATATCTGAACCAAACAGGACTTGCCACAGCTAACATTAAGGGGTGTCTGTGGTACATTCAGTTGTCGCGTGGAGCCCTTTGAGTGCAGTGATTCAGTCGGGCTTGAACTGTTGGAGCCTCGGACAGCAGTGTTGGGATCTGCTTGCTGAAGAGGATCACTGTCTGCTGAACAGGGTGTCCTGTGCATCCATGGGTTCTTCATGACGCGGTTCCTGTCTTGTGGTGCAACGGAATTCAGCATACCAATTTGGGATCTCAAATCATTGGAATGCCCAAGGTGTTGCAAAAGAGCTGGAGGTCCTCCCGGTACCCGCGACAGTGCCCGTATGGCCTTAAGTGGAGACAAAGAGGCAAAATGCAAACTTCATCTATAATGTATGCCCTTGGAGCGCAGGGTGTCTAGCAACGTTTTCAGATCTCCGCGGTGTTGCAGGGTAATGCTGGTCACCCTTTATCACTAAGGATGAACTGCCCTAGGCAGCACAACATTGCTGGCATGATTGACTCTATCCCGCAGGGTAGCAGGAAGTGTGACAGATCCCCCCTCCCAGAGCCTTCTAGTCTGGAGCAGGAATGGTTTGAGGATGGGGAAGAGCTTAAAGATCAGCACTCTGTGGAGGGCCCAGCAAATGAGTCTGCTTCTGAGCAGTCTGGACAAGAAGATATCCAGTTGATGTCTGCCACAGTCACAGATGCTTTTGATCCTGATTCTGACCGAAATGATTTGTTCTGCCTTTTAATTTGCCTATTGCAGAGGTGACTGAGCCCCTGTGGCCCTCTTTGGGATACCTGAGGCCTCTTAAGGGCGCACAGGCTTTCCCTCTAGACCCCCTGTTGGAACAGGCAGTGTATGCTGATTGGGAACATCCTTAAAGAGGTTTTCCCTTTTTTGTATCCCATGGATGAAAAGTTCATTAAAAAATGGAACATGCCAGCAGTCTCTTCCCTAAATAAGAACTTAACTTGTCCAGTAGATAATGCACAGAAATGTAAAGACCCTATTGACAAACTGAAATCATTAAAGGCTTAATTTTCTTTGGCCAGTTCAGCTATTCAGCCAGCTGTTGCAGCAATTGGTATCTTCCAGTCTTTAAAGCATCAGGTCAAATGACCTGATAGGCCTAACCAGGTGTATAATCTGCCTGAAAGTAAGACCGATATTCCTCCAGCGCTGTGTTTTGCTATTGATGCCTTTAAAGGATTCGATACAGCATGTCTCGTTGTGGCTCACTTGTCTTAAGAACTGGTCAGCCGAGCTTCCTTGTAAAAAATTGCCAGGTTTCCCTTTTCATGGGGAAAGTTTTTATTTGATCATTTGGACAAATCTATCCAAAAGATCTCTCGAGAGAAGAGTTCTCTACTTTTTGTGAATAAAAGCACCAGACATCCCTCATTTAAAACCTCAGGGACTGCTTCCTCAATGTCTTGGTGTCGAGGTGGTTCCGCCGCTAACTGGGCACTAGGGCCAGGGACAAGCCGCACGGCCGGGGCCAAAAGAAGCCCTGGGTCCAAAATTCTTCTAAACCCAGCACCAAGCCCTCCTTTTGAGGGGATGCCCCCACTCCATCGAGTTCAGTTCCCAAATGCTGCTGCATTTTGTGGACATCTGGGGAACAACATTTCAGGACAAATGGGTCATCTCCAATTATAGCTTGCAGTTACTAGCTAGAGTTGTGGGGGGTTAGAGGTTTTTAAGATCCAGCATTCCCTCGGATCCTCCAAAAAAACTTTGTTCAGGCACTACATCTAGTACATCAAGGAGTGATTGTAGAGGTTCCGGTGTCCGAAAGGGGCACAGGGTTTTATTCAAACCTGTTTATGGTTCAGAAACCAAATGGGAAGATGAGGCCCATTTTGGACCTAAGATCCCTGAACAAGTATCTGATACAGTCCTTTTTAGATGGAGTCTGTTCACTCAGTAGTAGCCTCACTCCAGAGGGGAGACTTTTTAGCCTCCAATGATTTAGAAAAGCGTATTTGCACATACCTCTTTCAGCCCCATCAGAGGTTTCTGTTTTGCAGTAGAATGTCAGTTTGTGGCCCTACCCTTTGGGCTAGCTACAGCTCCCCGGGGTGTTCACAAAGGTCCTAGCACCAGTACTGGGCCCCCTTTTTTTTTTTTTTTTTTAAGGGCCCAAGGGATCCTGGTGCTTAGTATCTGGACGACCTATTCAGAGATCACTCATTACAGGCTCTAGAACAGAGCACAATATCCAGTGTGGTATTTGAAAACCTTAGGCTGGATCATTACATACCGAAAAGTAAGCCTTGAAACGGCTTGAAGTTTAAAGTATTTATTTAGGTCTGATCCTAGATATTGTTCAAGCAAGAATATTCTTGCCACCTGTAAGGATCTGTGCCCTGCAGGTTTAAGTGCATCAGATAAGGGACACCAGACAACCCTCCATTTGCCTCTGTATGAGTCTTCTAGGGAGGGATGGTATCCTCCAAGGCAGTGTCCTATGCCCAGTGCCATTCTAGGCCTTTACAACAAGACATATTATTGGCCTAGACCAGAAGAGGAAAAGCTCTGGATTGTCCAATGTGCTTATCTCCTTGGGCATGCTTAAGCCTAAACTGGTGGTTGCAGGATCAGAACCTGCAAATGGGAAAATTCTTTCTCCTGGCAACTTGGAGAGTACTGACTACAGATGCCAGTCTCTCAGGCTGGGGAGCGACCCTAGAAGGGCTCACAGCTAGGTGGGAAATGGTCAGGGACAAAACAGATACAGCCTATCAACATCCTGGAATTATGGGCAGTATGTCTGGCCCTGCGGTCCTGGATGGTGGAGCTTTAGGACTGCCCTATCGGGGTTCAGTCCAACAATGCCTCTGCATTGGCCAATATAAACCACCAAGGCAGTACCAGGAGTCATTTAGCTCTGAAGGAGGTGAACCGCATAATAGCCTGGCCAGAGGGACATGTGCTGATTTTCTATCGGCAGTCCATATCCCAGGAGTAGAGAACTGGAAGGTAGATTATCATAGCCACCAGCAGATCTGCCTGGGGGAATGGTCCCTACACCCAGGGGTGTTCCAGGAAATTTGCCAGCGTTGGGGTTGGCAAGAGGTAGACCTATTGGCATCCAGATTCAACAACAAGCTACAGCAATTTGTGTCCTGAACAAGGGATCCTCTGGCAATCGGAGCTGATGCTCTGATAGTTCCATGGAGACCGTACTCCCTGGTTTTTACTTTCCCTCCAATCCCTCTCCTTCCACATTTTGTTGCTCAGGATTCGGAAAGAAGGGGGTTCCAATCGTTCTGGTGGCAACAGCCTGGCCCAGAAGCCCCTCGTTCCCAGAGATTGTTGGACTCACAGATGGGCCGTGGGCGCTTCCACATCACCCCGATCTACTATGTTGTGGTCCTATATTCCACCCCAATTTACCATGTCTTAATTTGACAGCATGCCTGTTGAAGCCAGGGTGTTAAAGTACCAAGGCGTCTTGGGATCAGCAGTGTCTACCCTAGTGAATGCTAGAAAAGCTGTCACTAGGAAAATTTATCATAAGGTCTGGAAGACTTGTATTGCTTGGTGTGAAGCCAGAAAATGGCATCCTCTAAAATACTTGAATGGGAGAATTCTCTTTTCTATAGTCGGCTGTGGAAATCAGATTTGAGTATAATCCGAAGTCAGGTTACGGTCCGATCAGTATTCTTCCAAAGGCCTTTAGCCTCCCATTCACTGATCCTAACCTTTATGCAGTGGGCAACTCATTTGCTTCCCCCCCATTAGGTCACCTAAATGTCCTTGGAACCTGAACTTGGTGCCGTCTGTGTTACAGAAACAGCCATTTGAACTTATTAAGGAAATTCCATTAGACTTGCTGTCATGCAAGCTAGCCTTCCTGATGGCTATCACCTCGGCTAGAAGGGTGTCTGAGTCGGTGGCCCTTTCATGCAGGGAACCATACTTGATCCTTAACCATGACAGCCTCGATCAGTGAAAGAGACTGCATTCTTTGGACGTTGTCTGGGCAGTCAGGGTTTATTTGTCCAGATCTGCAGAGATCCAAGGATTAGACTTCATTTTTGTTTTACTTAAAGGACCCAAGAAAGGGCAGGAAGCTTCCATTGTCAATTGGGTCCATCAATTGGTCATTCAGGCCTATGGTCTGAAACGTAAAGCTCCTCCCTTTTTTAGGGTGAGCTCTTTCTACCAGGGGTGTAGGAACCTCTTGGGCTTTTTGTCATTGGGTATCTGTGGCTCAGATTTGTAAGGCTGCTACCTGGTCTTCAGTGCATACGTTCACAAAATGTTATCAAGTGGATGTTTGAGCAGCTGAGGATTCGGCTTTCGACCAGTGTGCTGCGGGCTACCATATAAGTTCTGATGGCTATTGTTTGGCATGCTGTCTCCCTCCCCTCAAGGCTATTGCTCTGGGATGTCCCAGTAGGTAATGAATATTAGCCTGACTCTGTCCCATGATGTATGAAAAGGAAAACAGGATTTCTTTTCTTACATCAGGGTACACAGAGCCATAGTACTATGTGTGGGTTATAGGGCCACTGATAGGTGATGGACACTGGAATGCCCTAAGGTAAGAAGTGTACTCCCTATATAACCCCTCCCACTACTGGGAGTCTTCAGTTTTTTTCGCCAGTGTCTAAGGTGTTGGTCACGAGTAAAAATGTGCTGTGCTGAGCTTCACTGGAAGCTTCCCTGCTGGGGCTAGCCATGCTGACCAGATCCGTTCTGATGTCCTTTTCATGGGCTAAATGAATGGTACCCGAGCCTCGTGTCCAAAGAAACAAGGTTTTGTTTGCGAACGCTTCTCCTTTAGCGAGCTGGACCCTGGAATCCAGTACTTTTTGGTAGTAAGGGCATAAAGTTTTCGCAGGTCCAGGATTGTGGGTAACCTGAGGTTCCCCCCTGTTCCTGAAGGTTTTGGAGCCCACCGTGAAGGGTGAAGATTGGGTTCATCTCAGATAACCCTGCTGTGAGGAAAGGTAAGGGAGATTTTCTTAGGAATTTCTCCTATGTATAATGCTGTCATGCCTATGTGTCACCACTGGAGGCTATATTGAGCACTCACCGCCTGATGCTGGAAACAGCGCAGAAGCCTTCATTTCTTCTCCAGCCACAAGATCCTCCGGTAAGAAAAGAGGATCTGGTTCTCTTCCTGCGCCTCCGATGTTGTTCCTTTTCCCCTTCGGGGGATTGATATAGCAAAAGCAGTTTCCCTTTAAAAAAAAAAAAGACCACGCACGGCCGAGGATTTAACCCCCCCCCCCCCGCCATGTCTGTTTCACAGGACGCCTGAGCCGCCACTCGTGTGGGAAAACAGTTTCCTTTGAAAGGGGGGAGGGTCATAATTCACACGGGGGCCATGGCTAACGGCGTCAGACGATGGCCACACATGGAGGAAGTGTTAAAGCACTGTATGTGTAGCTGCTGCTGGCTGTGGAGGGACAGAGCAGGAGGATGGCTTGTTCAGGTTAGTGACACAGGCATTTCCCTTTTGACACATTATACTTTACCAGGCTAGGATTAATAGAAGCTTACAGTGCTGGACTATAGCCTAGCAGTGTACATTCTTTTGCTGGTAGTGCCTTTGCTTTATGCTTCAGGCTAGGAGTAGGACCAGGGACTCCTCTAAGGGGTCAAATGATTTCACAATAAACTAAATCCATTTCCAAAAGAATGTCCTCCTCTGAGAGGGATGTGGCTAGTCATATTGAGCCGTCAGGGGAAACTGTTGCATAAACACTTTAGTCCCTGTATATATCATACAAGGTTTTTTTTTTCTTCTGCCATTTGTAATTTGGAAAGAAGATTGATGCTATGTCTCTCCATAGTGGGGCTAAACATGGCAGATTCCCATCTAGTGCTCAGGACCCTCTTATTGAGGTGCAGGAGGCTGGGGATCAGGTAGATCTTCCCAAATATTTGGAAGATACATAATTATCCTTGTCTGCGGATCCTAATATAGGAGGAGTAGCATCACAAGACGGGTTGCTTGTGGTACTCCCTTACTCAACCTTTTTGCTGCCCGCAGCGCAGACTCTTGAGGAACCCATCTCTAATTGGGTTCATTAGAACCTCCTCCATCTGGGGATGTTTTTTTTTCATATTCATGCATGGCTAAAAAAGCTTATGTATTCTGAATGGCAACATCCGGATAAACCATATTATCCTCCTAAGAAATTTTCCACACTTTATCCTATGGAAGATGATTTCTATGAAAGAAAATGGGGCGGGGTTCCACCAATTGATGCTGCTATTGCCTCAGTGAGCAAGAATCTCACATGTCCGTTTGATAATGCACTGATGTTTAAAGGATCCAACAGAGAAAAAGTTGGAACTTCTTCCTAAAAGCAATATGTCTTTGGCAAGTTCAGTAGCGCAACCGATACTTTCTGCAATTGGTGTATCTCGGTCCATTAAGGAACATTTTGTGGAGATACTTAAAATTCTGCCTGATCAACAGGCCCAGCAATGGGCTGGTGTATCAGACGCACTATGTTTCACAGCAGATGCTATGAAAGATTCTATCATTTTAAGCCTCATGGCTTATGCTTGGACTAGTGCATTCTCGCGGAGTTCTGTAGCTGAAAAATAGGTCAGCCGAAGCACCGTGTAAAAAGCCAGTTTTCCCTTTCATGGTAAATGGCTATTTAGAAATGATCTAGATAAATCCAAAAGATCTCTAATGGGGGAAAGCTCTCTTTTACCAGTAAGAAAGTTCAACTATTTCTCCTTTTTAATTGTGCTGCCTCTCCTGTGCCAGGGGCCTCAGCTGTCAGGTTCAAGAGGTAGTCCCCCAGGGTCAGAAGAGATCTTGGGGTTGAAAGCCACAAAGCAGAACGCTAATGCCTTCTGATGAAAGGGCACCCCCGCTTGCTCGGGTGAGGGGAAGGCTCCTGCAATTCTCAAAGTTCTGGCAGGAACACTGTCAAGACAGATGGGTGGCTGCTGCAGTTTTTCTCTAGGTTACAACTAGAGTTCCGAGAGTTTCCGTCTCTTCGTTTTTTTTCTAAGGGAAAATGTTCCCAAGGATCCAGAGAAAGTGTTTCTGGCTCTGGATCATCTATCCCAGTCGGTGATATCATAGGTTCCCTTAGTGTAACAGGGCACAGGCTTTGATTCAAACATTTCACGGTTCCAGAACCAAACGGAGAGGTAAGACCCATTCTAGATCTCAAAGATCTGAATCGGCACTTAAACATCCGATCCTTTTGCATTGAGTCAATCCAATTGGTTGTGTCCATCCTGCAAGGAGTTTTTTGGCTTCAATTGATATCAAAGATGTATATTTCCATGTGCCAATATTTCCCGCTCAACAGAAATTTCCACGTTTTGAAATATAAAATCATTTTCAGTTGTGCCCTGCCATCTGGTTTAGCCACAGCACCACGGGTGTTCTGAAAGATTCTGGCACCTCCTTTAGCCAGATCAAGGGCTCAAGGCATAGCGGTCCTAGGCTATTTAGACTATCTATAATAGATCATTCAGTCTCGGGTCTAAACCAGAGTCTGATTGCAGAATCTCTGGGTTGGATACTCAACCTAGAAAAGGTTCTTCCAAATACGATTGGCTCCCTACATAAGTCAGAGCCTAAATTGGTGGTTGTTATCCAGCAAAAGGGAAAGTCTTTATCCTGGAAGATGTTAACAGATGGCAGCCTTCTAGGCTGGGGAGCAGCCTGGGAAGAAGATTCTGTCCAGGTTAGAGTACCTTGACTATCAACATTTTGCAAAATTTGGGTAGTATGTCTGGCCCTAGAATTTGGGACAGTCAGACTACGGGACTGTCCTGTCAGGATTCAATCCGACAAGGCCATCAGTCACCAGGGGGGGACACGAGAAGCTGTGCAGCCCAAAAAAGAGGTGAATAATGTTCTAGCTTGGGCAGAACACAACATTCTTTGCCTATCAGCAATTTTCATTCCAGGTATAGAGTGTTGGCAGATGGACTCCTTGAGTCGCCAACAGTTGTTTCCTGGAGAATGGTCTCTTCGCCCCAACATCTTCCTAGTGGTATGTCAGAGATGGGGTATTCTGGACATGGACCTTTTCGCGTCCAGATTCCACAACAAAGTCGACAACTTTGTGTCTGGAACAAGGGATCTGCTAGCAGGTGGAACAGACACATTAGTCTTCCTTTACTGATCATTGCATTTCTTCCAGTTCTGCTACTTCCACGCCACAAGATCAAGCAGGAACGAAAGGTGGTTTTGTTGGTCCCAGCGGGTCCCTGAAGATCTTAATTACCGAGATCATAAAGATGGAAGTAGGAGTGCTTTGGACTCTGCCATTATAGCCAGACCTTCTCGCACAAGGTCCGATATTCCATTCTACCTTATGGACGAAATAAATGTAACCGGTTTGACTGTTGAATCCCACTTTATAAAGGATCGTGGGGGATCACCTTCGGTAGTGTCTACTTTGATTAATGCCAGAAAACCGTCTTCCAGAATCCATTTACAGTAGAGTCTGTAAGACATGTTTTTTGGTGTGGATCCAGGGGTTGGCACCCCAGGAAGTATGTCATGGGCAGGATCCCTGATTTCCTGCAAATGGAATCTGAAATGAAGCTGGCCTTGACTTCTATCAAGGGCCAGATCCTGGCCTTGTCAGTGTTTTTTCAATGGCCTCTTGCTTCCCAATCTTGGTGTGTAGCTTATTCAGGGGGTAACACAGATTAATTCCCCTATCAAGTAGAGCTGCACGATTCTGGCTAAAATGAGAATCACAATTTTTTTGCTTGGAAGATAGATCACGATTCTCGCAGCGTAACATCTTTCACATTAAAACAAAAAAATTGTGCTGTTTCCTTTTTTAATTTTTGTTTATTTATTGAAGTGTATTTTTTCCCCAAAATATTGCATTTGGAAGACTGCTGGGCAAATACAGTGTGACATAAAATATTGCAGCAATTGCCATTTTATTCCTTAGGGTCTCTGATGGATATATAAATGTTTGGGCGTTCCAAGTAATTTACTAGCAAAAAATATTGGTTTTAACTTAAGAGGCGTCAGAAAAAAAGATTTAGACTTTAAGTGGTTAAACTTCCTGCATTTACAGTTTCAAGTTCTAAACTTGGCAGATTGCCCGGGATGCTTTCTTTTGATAACTGAGTGAGCAGATAATCTCTCCAATGTTGAATCGAGATCGTGTTTTTTTTTTTTTAACGATTAATCGCGCAGCTCTACTATCAAGGCACCTCTAAATCCTTGGGATTTAAATTTGGTCTTATCGGCTTTGCTGAATCATCCGTTTGAGCCTTTACGAGAAATTCCCTTGGTTCTTTTGACAAGCAGGATAATCTTTCTGGTTGCCATTTCTTCTGCTAGAAGAGTATCGGAAGTAGCAGCTCTGTCTTGTAAAGAGCCATATTTGATCATGCAGAAGGATGAGGTGGTTTTATGTCCTCATCCTGAATTCCCACCAAAAGTGCTAACAGGTTTATATTTAAACCAAGATATTATTCTTCCTCCTTTCTCCCCAGATCCTCAATCTAGGGAAGAGAAGGCACTACGTTACTTTGATGTAGTAAGAGTGATCAGAGTCCATTTAAAGGCGACCACTCAGGTTCGCAAAACAAATGTTTTGTTTGTACTGCTAGAGCAGGGGTGGCCAACCAGACAAAGACCAAGAGCCACATTTTTTACCGAGTTACCGCACAGAGCCACATCATATGCATGGGCACAGATGAACATCACCCCATCCCTTCCTCATACACACATACTTTTGCTCAGCTGGATTTATTGTAAATGTCACACACTGTTTTAACACTACAAAGACCACAGGCCAGTCATTTTCATCAAGTCAGTAATCTTCCTTTGAAAGTACACCCATGTGACAGAAGACAGCAGCTCATCTAATTTCCAAAATACAAATTGTCTTACAAACAGTGAACTGGTCAGGATAACAATAAACAGTCTAGCCTGAACTAGCAGTAAATTCTTCCAAAAAACTTCACAGAAAGCATGCAGCACACACAGAGCGTAGCGTTTTCAAACAGAAAATCGCGTGATTTTGCGGCTTTTTTACCGCTATTCGTTTTTTGTGCAGGGCAAAAGGTCAATGTTAAAAGAATAAAAACGCCCAAATCTGCTCATTTCGAGCGACAAAAAAGGGTACGGAACTTGTCTGAGCGTCAGGCGTTCGGCTTCAGGCGACATGGAGTGGAGATGTGAACCATCTCCATTGAGAATACATTTTTTCCCCTCCAGCGTTTTTGTAGCTTCAGGCTTCAAGCTACAAAACGCTCAGGTGTGAATGGGGTCTAAGAGCCGCATGGAACCGGGCAAAGAGCCGCATGCGGCTCGAGAGCCACGGGTTGGCCACCCCTGTGCTAGAGGGTCCAAAATGTGGACAGGCGGAGTCAAAATCCACTATTTTCCAAATGGATTCGTCAAGTGATTGTTCAAGCTTCGGCTTAAAGAAGAAAATTCTTCCTTGTCATGGTAGAGCACACTCATCCAGGGTTATTAGTGCCTCTTGGGTGGTGCATCATCGAGCCTCTATGGCTCAGATCTGTAAGCTGTAATCTGGTCTTCAGTTCATATGTTTATCAGATTTTATCAAATCGATATTAAAGGTCATGAGGATATTGCCTTTGGGCGCAGTATACGGCAGGCTGCAGTAGGAGTCCTCTGGCCTCCTGTTTTTTTCTCCATTCCTTCAGTTGCCATTGCTATGGGACATAACACATAGTATTCTGGCTCTGTGTCCCCTGATGTAAGATAAGAAAACAGGTTTTTAAAAAAAGCTTACCTGTAAAATCCTTTTCTTTGATGTACATCAGGTGACACAGAGGTCCCTCCCTTCTTGGTATTCACTTGTATTGCTTGGCTACACAACTGAGGACTCCCAGTAGAGGGAGGGGTTACATAGGGAGTACACTTCTTGCCTTAGGTGATGGACACTGGCACACCCTATCGGTGGCCCTATAACCTGCACATATTAAGTACTATGGCTCTGTGTCCCATGATGTACATCAAAGAAAAGGATTTTACAGGTAAGCGGTTTTAAAAATATTTTTTTTTTCCGTCCTATTTACCTGTAAAATACTTTTCTTTGAGTACATCATGGGACACAGAGATCCCTCCCTTTATTTTATTTTTATTTTTTTGAGGATTCAGTGCTTGCTACAAAACTGAAGTGCTTCCTTTGTGGGAGGGGTTATATAGGGGATCACTTGTTGTCTGATGACCTTTGTTCTACCGGTGTCAATTCATCTGGAGACGGAGTATAACCCAGTAGGTAATGAATAGTAACCTGACTGTGTCCCATGATGTACTCAAAGAAAAGGATTTTACAGGTGTGACAAAAATCCTATTTAAAGGGTCTTGAGGCAAATGTAATCTCAAATATCATAAGATATAGTGCAAATAATCTTTATGAAATCTGGTTAACTTCAGATACCTCCAAAGCAAGTGTATTAACCAGTTAAGGACCCCCTCACGCCGATGTACGTCGGCAGAATGGCACGGCTTGGCACAAGCACGTTGCTCTTTAAGTGCCCAGCTGTGGGTTGGGAGCGTGCTGCCGGCGACACGCTCCCGACCCGGTCCTGAGCTCCATGGCCGCTGGACCAGCGGACTTGATAGCCGCTGGTGTCCTGCGATCGGGTCACAGAGCTGAAGAACAAGGAGAGGTCTGTGTTGGCAAGCCTCTCTCCGTGCTTCCTACTGTGGCTGTCACCGATCGTCTGTTCCCTGATATCGGAAAAGACTATCAGTGATGTCACATGCCAGGCCATGCCCCCCTACAATAAAAAAAAAAAACACATAACCTCATACATAACCTCTGCACTGCCCTCTAGGGGTTAACTCCTTCACTGCCAGTGCCATTTACACAGGAATCAGTGCATTTAAACAGCACCGATTGCTGTATAAATGACAATGGTCCCAAAAATGTCCGCTGTCTCCGCCATAATGTTGCAGTCACAATAAAAATCACTGATTGCTGACATTACTAGTAATAAAAAAAATTGATACAAATGCTATAAATCTATCCCCTATTTTGTAAACGCTATAACTTTTGCACAAACCAATCAATAATCGCTAATTGCGAATTATTATTATTATTATTATTATTATTATTATTATTATTATTTTTATTATTATTATATATATATATATATTTTTTTTTACCAAAAATATGTAGAAGAATACGTATCGGCCTAAACTGAGGAAAAAACCTTTTTCTATATATATTTTTGGGGATTTAAAAATATAGAATTTTTTTTTCAAAATTGTCGCTCTATTTTTGTTTATAGCGCAAAAAAATAAAAACCGCAGAGGTGATCAAATACCACCAAAAGAAAGCTCTATTTGTGGGAAAAAAAAGGACGCCAATTTTGTTTGGGAGCCATGTCGTGCAATTGTCAGTTAAAGCGATGCAGTGCCCAATGGCAAAAGGGGCTTGGTCCGGGGCTTTTTTTCCCCACAAATAGAGCTTTCTTTTTGGTGGTATTTGATCACCTCTGCGGTTTTTATTTTTTGCTCTATAAACAAAAATAGAGCGACAATTTTGAAAAAAAAACGCATTATTTTTTTTACTTTTTGTTATAATAAATATCCCCCAAAAATATATAAAAACATTTTTTCCCTTAGTTTAGGCCGATACGTATTCTACATATTCTTGGTAAAAAAAAATCGCAATAAGCGATTGATTGGTTTGTGCAAAAGTTATAGCGTTTAGGGATAGTTTTATGGCATTTTTATTAAAAAATTTTTTTTTTTTTTTGCGACATTGCGGCGGACACATCGGACATTTTTTGACACATTTTTGAGACCATTGTCATTTATACAGTAATCACTGCTATATAAATGCAGTGATAACTGTGTAAATAGCAGTGAAGGGGTTAACCAGTAGTGTAGGGGTTCAGTGTTCCTAGGGGTGTGTTACTAACTGTGGGAGGGCTGGGCTTTCATTTAGTGAACACTGATCTCTGCTCCAATCACATGGAGCAGAGATCAGCATCACTAGTTGCTAGGCAGCATGGGGAAATGCTGTTTACACGGCATTTCCTCCATTCAGCCGTCCCGTGAGACGATCGTGGGTATGCCCGCGGCGATTCAGTCCACGGGACCCCCGGCCAGACTCACGGGGGTCCCGACCGGCACGCTGGTGATGGCAGGGCGGCATTTAAGATTGGATGTACCTGTACGCCAATATGCCTGCCCGTGCCATTCTGCCGACGTACATCGGCGTGCGCCGGTCGGGAACCGGTTAAGTGTTTGTTTGTTTTTTGCTTTTTGTTTTTTTCTGCAAGGTAGTCATAATGTGCTAGTGCATCATTTATGTGAAACTTGCCTTAAAACGAAGCACCGCAATATCAGCGATGCAGCTGCATCTGTATCCACGAGGGTGCCACCATTCATGGCATGGCTGTTTCATTACTGGCTGCATGTAATGTAAATATCTCCTAAACCCTACACAATTAGGTGATATTTACACTACCTATAGGTAAATGCCAGCAGAGGAAGTGTACTTCCTCTTTAAGTCTCCTTGGGGTCCAGCCATTCCCTTGTTGCACTTTACATGCAAGGTTTTCTTTGGTGGCCCTTACCTCGACTCAGTTTCCCAGTCTCGCACCTGACCTTGCTTTCCTGCAGGGAACCTTTCCTGGTTCTTCACCAGGATGAGCTGTGAGGGGCTATGCCTGGGCAGGGAGTCCTGCCATTTCCGTTAACCTTGAGGTGGCAGTATAATCCAAGTATTCATTAATATTTATTTTTGTCCTGTGAATTACTCCAAGAAAAGGTTTTTACAGGTAAACCAAAAATCCTAATAGTTCTTACAGGGAATAATAGAGGATCTCTTGAATGGGATGTTACTTATTGTCCAAGGCTGGTAAGGGTGGGGGGTCCTTACCAGAATGCATACCTTAACTACAGTGCAGCACTCGGGAAGGTCCAGAGTAGTATGGACTCAACTGCGGCCCTTTGCTTGGCTTTCTTTGGCCCTTGGGGCACTATTCCTCTTACTGACACCAACAATTGCGCACCATTTCTCCCACTGACGCTAACAATGGGGCAACCATTCCCCCTGCCCCCCATACCAAATGTGGCTATGTTTACTCCGTGATGTCAGGAATATTTCCTGTCCTGCTGACCTTAGTCTGCCCCACCTGAATTCTGAAGGGCAGTGTACTGGAACTTTGTTTAGTATGTTTAGAGACCCCTGGTCCAGAGGACTACAATCCATTATTTGAGGATTACAGTTATAAATATGGCTTTATTGAAAAAACTGTTTTTAATCCTCTACTTTCAGACGCGTAGTCATAGTAATGGAGATGGAAGTACTGAAGGAAGCAGATTCGGTTAATGGGAAGATTGGGAATCCGCAACCGTACAATGATGGTAACATTCTATTTTTTTTGTTTTTTTTTTTCAGTATAATAAACTTCTCTGTCCATTCAATTATGTCCACATTATTTCAAGTGGCTTTTAACATTATTCATATTTTGATAATCCTAAAATTAACCTTATCCATTCCTCATCCTTTGACGCGCCTTTTTAATCTTAATCACCTTCACAAGAAAGGTCAGGATCTTTATATTATTGTTAAGGTGTATTTGGTAACATTTCCACTACAGCGTTGCTGACGATCAAAATGTTCCTATCGTTTTCATTATACAGGGCTAAACATTTGGATTCTAGTAGAAAATTTGATTGATCTTGATGATTTCTTTGAAGCTACGGTGCATCCGGAAAGCGTTCAGTGCTTCACGTTTTCCATACTTTGTTGTTACAGCCTTATTCCAAAATGGATTAAATTAATTTATTTTCCTCAAGTCTACAAACAATACCCCACAATGACCACATGAAAGAAGTTTGTTTTGAAGTATTTGCAAATTTATTAAAAATACATGGATAAATCACATGTACATAAGTATTTACAGACTTTTCCATGACAATCAAAACTGAGTTCAGGTGCATCCTATTTCCACTGATCATCCTTGAGCTGTTTCTACAACTTGGAGTGGTAATTTCAGTTAATTGAACATGATTTGGAAAGGCACACTTTCTATATAAGGTCCCACAGTTAACTTTGCATGTCAGAGCCAAGCCATTAAGTTAAACGAATTGTCGAGGTGCAGATCTGGGTACAGAAACATTTCTGCAGCATTGAAGGTCCCAATGAGCACAGTGGCCTCCATCCATAAATGGAAGAAGTTTGGAACCACCGGGACTCTTCCTAGAGTTGGCCGCCCTGAACTGAGCAGTCGTGGGAAAGGGCCTTGGTCGGGAAGGTGACTAAGAAACCCGATGGTCACTCTGAAAGAGCTCCAGCAATTCTCTGTGAAGAGAACATTCCAGAAGAACTAACATCTCTACCATTCAGGTCTGATTGCTGGACTGTTTCAGAGTGGGCAAACGGAAGCCACTCCTCAGTAAAAGGCACATGAAAGCCCTCCTGGAGTTTGCAAAACGTGTCTGAAGGACTCAAATCAGAATCAAAATTCCCTGGACTGCTGAAGCAAAGATTGAACTTTGACCTGAATGGCAAAGGTCATGTCTAGAGGAAACCAGGCACCGCCCATCACCTGGTCAATGCCATCCCTACAGTGAAGCATGGTGATGGCAGCATTATGCCCCGGGGAATGTTTTTCAGCGGCAGGGACTGAGAATAGTCAGGATCGAGGGTAAGATGAATTCAGCACTATGCGGGTACATGCTTGATAAAAACCTGCTCCAGAGTGCTCTGGACCTCAGACGAGGCAAAGGTTCATCTTCCAACATGAAAACGACCCTTAACACACAGCCAAGATAACAAAGTAGTGGCTACGGGACAACACTGAATGTCCTTGAGTGCCCCAGCTAGAGCCCAGACTTGCACCCAATTGAACATCTCTGGAAAGATCTGAAAAATGGCTATGCACCTCCACTCCCCATCCAACCTGATGGAGCTTGAGAGATCCTGCAAAGAAGAATGGGAGAAACTGCCCAAAAATAGGGGTGCCAAGCTTGTAGCATCATACTCAGACTTAAGGTGGAAGTAAACCCATCGATTTAAACAGTTAAAAAAAAAAAAAGGCATGCCAGGAATGCTAACTGCACATTGGCTGTGCTCTCAGCCAAACTATCAAACCATCCAATGGCTGGTGTCCTAACGAATCACATGTGCAGCACCAAAGCAGTTGAAGATTAAACAGAGGCAAAGATGGCAGCTTCCTTGGCTGAAAACGATAGGGGAGTTTACTTCCACTTTAAGGCTGTAATTGGTGCCAAAGGTATTAAGCACTTGCCGACTGGCGCACACAGATGTACGTCGGCAGAATGGCACAGACAGGCAAATAGACGTACAGGTATGTCCCAACACGCGCACGCTGGTCAGGACCTCAGAGTCCGATCACGGGTCCCGCAGACTCAATCGCTGCTGGGATACCCACAATCGTCTCAGGGGAAGATGCTAAAGTAAACAAGCATCTCCCCATTCTGCCTAGCAACTGTGTCGCTGATCTCTGCTCCCTGTGATTGGAGCAGAGATCAGTGACGTGTAAAACGCAGCCAGGCTGCAGGAATGGTCTGCTCAGGCTCTCTGTGGCATATTGAGAGCCTAAGCCAAATGGTGCTTAGGCATCTGGGCATATCCCGACATTGTTGTGGTCTCTGCAGAGCCTGGGAATCCATAAAGGGTGTCTACTACTGTCTGTATTTAAAATTTTGTCATGCCTCCACACGACAAATATTGGTGCTTGCCCTGAATTTATGTACCTTTTTGGAGCCAGGTAAATTAATTTGCGGTAGGCATAGATGTTTGCCATGCAGAGGTGCAATGATTGACAATATGGACATGCTCAGTGCAGCTTTGCTCTCTCCCCCCTGCTGCAGCTGTCACACAGACAGCAGAGCCAACAGGCAGTGGGCGTATCATAAACATTCTGCTATTGGCTAAAGAATCCACCCACTAACTGCTTTCATTTTTAAGGCTGTTAGAATGACGGAGAGGGAGTAGTGGCAAACATGCCCGTTTCACAGCTTACAGAGACAGGCACCCTGCCTGCCTGTCTATGTGCCAACTTAGAGTTGGCTTTAATAGTGAAATAAGGCAAACCTAAGCCTTACCTGTAGGTGCTTGAAATATCTCCTAAACCTCCACAGTTTAGCAGATATTTACGAAAGACCTGAGCGCCAATGTGAACGTCACATGCTCACTTTAGAAAAGGCACATCATGCTGTTTCTAATGTGGGTCATGCCGTGATTGGCTGCTCCCGTGCGCAGAGGTGACGTCACGCGACTCCGGCCAGTCAGAGCCAAAGTTTGCGGGCCCGGAAAGGAAAAGGGGTGAATATGGACGCTCCCTGCTAGTGGGGACCACGATGATATTGCTGGCTTTGGTTTCAGGGAAATAAAGAGGAAGTAATACCCACCAGGGTTTACGTCCTCTTTAACTAACTGGTGTTCTCCAACTTTACCCATGTGTAGATAGAGTGTGGAACTACAGCTTGTTGAATATACAGTTTCGCTATAAATGTTTTGCTCTTAAACTATTGATCTCATAGGGTGCCATTAATGCTGAAAGTGAAGACTAACAGTCAGAATTCACTGTGTAAACAATACGTCAGCAAGCAACGTCATGTTCCATTTCAAAATGCAGATACATGAAATGACACATTTCTCTAACATGTCTCATGCTAACAGATGGCTGAGAGCAACAGATGCAATAATACGCAAGACAGCACAATCACAGATGAGTTATCATGGGGTTTATAATCAATACATAACATCCGTTAAACTGCCAGAAAGAGTGTCAGGAATACTACAGGAAAACAAAACTCCCAGCATATAGCTAGCTTTTCTAACATGTAACATAAATTCAGAAAATTCATTTTTTTTTTTTTAAACAGGTGGCAAATATCTACAGTCATTACAAGTTTGTAAGTCGTTTGAAAGTAGGTAGTTCTATATATGGAAAAAGCAGATAGAAGACTAAAGCCGTTGTATGGCTCCTTCATGGATCTATATATTTAAAGAATATGAAAAGGTTAGGTGAAGGGGAAATCCACTTCTAGCACTAGTCATGAAGACAAGGCAGAGGCAACAAAGGGGAAGCATGTGCACCAATTTCTGGCGATGTGGCCCTTAACAAAAAAAAAAAAAATCCTGGGAAAGATTCAAAAAGCCATGCCGCCACTTTTGGAAGCTTTACAAAAAGGTGTGGCAGATTCAGGTAGTTTTTAATAACACCACTTTTACAAAGTGGCACTATGGTTACACCAAGTGAAAAAAAGAACTACCTCCAGTTGGTAGACATTGAGACTGGAGGTAAAGAAGATGTATGGGCTATTTATTTAAAGAAAAAAAAAAACTAACACACACTCGCCTCCATGCTACAGCATCAGTCTGATGCATCTGTTCCCATCGGCTCTAAGTCGGAGAATGGAAAGATCACATGACCGATTGCTTAGTCCTCGGTCAGTCACTGCCTTCCACTCTGCCCCTTCAGTGCTCACTGGAGTGTCGGGCTGCAGGGGGGGTGGTAGCACCTGGCTTTGGCTCTCAGCTGCACACACAGATGATCCAGAGCCAGCTGTCAATCAGGCAGCTTGATGGTTCCTAACAATATGGGCAGGATCCTTCCAGAGCCTGGAGCAACTCTGTGACATCAGCTGACAGCAGGTTTAGTCCAATCTGCTGATTCTGGGACAGAGGCAAGCAAAATGAGGTCCATTTGTGTGACCCAGAAGAGAATCATAGAAAAAAGGGGGGAAAAAAGCATCAGCAAAAAATTAAAGGAGTTGTAAAGGCAGTTTTTTTTATCTTAATGAATTCTATGCATTAAGATAAAACGTGTGAGTGTGAGTGGCAGCACCCCCTAATACTTACCTGAGCCCCATCTCTGTCCAGTGATGTCTGAGTCCCTCGGTAGTTTGAGACTCTCGCTCCTAATTGGCCCAGACACACCAGTGGTGCCATTGGCAGTCAATCAGGAGAAAGGTGTCAGGGCCAAATGGCACCTGTGTGTCTGAATGGACACACGAAGCTGCACCTTGGCTCAGGTTCCCCCATAGCACCGAAGAGGGACCCAACAAGAGGAGGATCCAGGCTGCTCTGTGCAAATCCACTGCAATAGAGCAGGTAAGTATACCATGCTTTTAATTTTTTTTTTACTTTACAATCACTTTAAAGGGGTTGTAAATGTATGTTTTGTTTAAAAAAAAAAAAAAAGTTATACTCGTCTCTTGTGCAGAGTGGCCCCAATCCTCCTCCTCTGGGGCAGCGCTCCTGCTTTTTTCGAGTGCCCCATTGGAGAGCAGCATTCTATGGGGGCACACTCCCAAGTTCTGCTACTGTGTCCATTGACACGGCATTTGATAGACAGCAGCGGGAGCCAATGGCAGGAAGGAAGGAGTGAAGATGGATGTGGCCACCAGCGGGGACAGAGTGGGCTTTGACTGCAGGTAAGTGGCACATAGTGGGCTAGTACGTGATGCATACCTAGCCCATTATGCTTTTACTTTGCAGGGGAATAAACTTCATTTTAAGACCAAATCCTGTTTTTTTTTTTTTTTTTTTTTTTTTTTTTTTTTTTTACCGCAAAAAGAATCCCACTTGGAAAACTTCCTCTTTATTTCTGTTCTGGTGACAACTCAGAATTTTGGTGTTATTTTTTTTCCCCCTTTCAGTGATTTTGACATGGGCCACCAAAAGAAATGGAGAGAGTGCATTACCACAGCATGGTCACCTATGGGCAGTAAAAAAAAGAAAAGAAAAAAAACCCTGACAGGGATGCGGACATTTGATCGCTATATGCACATAAAAAAAATTGCGTTATATACACTAGAACTGCGCTATTATTCGGTAAAAGATTGAGATCTCGATTCAATCCCCCCATGATCTTAATCCAGCATTTCTGTGATTCATGTAAACCGTGCAGAGCAGTTCCCTGCTTAATCAACAACATTGCTCTGCTGCAGAGAGAACACTAAAAACCAACATTGTATCTTTCTGTTCATTTACAGATCAAAGCGATGACCTTTGGTCTGTAAATTAAGTCTGCTTAAAGCAACATTGTCAGTCATTTTTTTTAGTTTAACCCCTTCACTCTTAATTTAATCAGCCTTATTAACTCCATGTTCTCCTCCATTGAATTTTTCTTACTAATTTTATCTTTTTTCTATTTTATGAATTAACTTTTTGTTTGCTTTCTTCATTAATATTTTTACACCTTTAAGATATATTTACACATTTCACATTGAAAAAAGCACAATTAAAAAAATACATTTCATTTGTAAAATAACTTTTCAGGGCTTTTTACCATTTGCTGACAGCTGAAGTGGAAACAAAAAAAGTTGTGGTAAGCATCAGTAAGGCTGAGTTCACACTATTGGGAATTGGTTGCGTGTTTCCTTATGTTCAATGTGCATCACAGGTGATTATGACCGGCTCTCAATGGAGTCGGTTCACACATCTCTGGCGCAGCCACGGAGTGCACAGCATAAAAGTCCTGTGCGTCTTCAGGTTCGTTTCAGGTCTAAATTCTGCAAAAAATTTGGACATCAAAACTGTGAAAGAAGGCGCACCAGACCCCCTGCTGTGCCTCGTGCCGCATATAGTGTGAACCCAGCCTAATTGGTATCGGCGAGTACCAATAAAAAAAAAAAAATCCTAATATAACTTTATTGGTATTTTTTTTTATTTCTTTACACAATACATTATTTTTAATTACATTTCTTTAAATTTGATTGAAGCAAAGAGTATTGGGTCTTATTTTATTGCCATGTAAACATGCCTTGTAATAGAAAAAAAACATGACCGGACCTTTTGAAATTGATTAAAAGAGGTTACAGGTGTGGCGCTGTCCTGATTACAAGGTACTTAAAGAGGAAGTAAACTCTCCCACTCTGATGCTTCTTTTCATTCAGTCCATTATAATAAGTCATTATCAGACTATAGCTACTGTAATCCAGCCCAAATGGCATATTACTTAGACCCCTTTCACACCACACCGCTGATAGCGTGGGCGGTAAAACGCCGCTATTTTTAGCGGCGTTTTACCGCCAGATTTGTGGCGCATTTCGGCCACTAGCGGGGCGCTTGTACCCCCGCTAGAGGCCGCGAAAGGGTTAAAACCGCCGCCAATAAGCCGCAATAGCGCAGTTTTAGCCGGCGGTATTACAGAGCTGCCCCATTGATTTCAATGGGGAGCAGCGGTGGAGGAGCGGTAAACACGCCGCTCCTTCACCGCTCCAAAGAAGCTGCTGGCAGGACTTTTTTCTGACATCCTGCCAGCGCACCGCTCTAGTGTGAAAGCCCTCGGGCCTTCACACTATACACAATGGTGCAGCTTCTTTAGGGCGTTTTGCAGGCGCTATTTCTAACGCTATAGCGCCTGCAAAACGCCCTGGTGTGAAAGGGGTCTTACTGTTTAACAGTGGAGTGTTTTTCTGCCCTTACATTGAGCACTTCCTGTACTGTAAACCAAGCCTCCTTCTCAATCCAACGTTTCTAAGGCAACCCTGCTTCCCTGTTCATAGCTTACTTGTTTATTTTATAGTATTTACTTGTGCTGATGTCTAATGGCCATTACTGCAGTCTTATCAGCTGAAGCTGATAAGTCTGACAAAGGGAAACAAGTTTAGACTGTATGTCATGTCACATGGTGTGTAGGAGGAAGCTCTGAGTGATTAGCAGAGTTCGGTGTTGTGCCTTAGGAAGTCCTGATAACAGATATGACAGAGTGTGCCTTAAATCAGGGGAGATCTGGGCATGCTCAGTGACTTCATTCTACAGAACAAGGATTACAACAATACTAAGCAAGTAGGGAGATATCTACAAGCAGTGTTCATTAGGGTTTTTATGCTGTTTTACATGGGACAAAGTTGTGGGGGAGGATTTACAACCACTTTAAGTGTTTTAGTTTGAACCTATTGTAATAATTCTGTGTTGCACCCTCTGCAAGTTTCAGTCTTCTAAACTTTGGAACTAAAAGTAAAAATTATGGGAATTAAATATTCACTGATTGTGTGCCAATGGTCAAAATATATATGCCCTCCACAGGATACAATGTCTAATGGCTTATATGCTGGTGAATGTGTTTTAGCCTCTGATTCATATAGCAATATCACTTAAAGAATGATATAAGCCAGAAGTTGAGGGAGTGCAGCCTCTATAATGTAAATGTGCTTCTGGGCTACACCCTCTGTTTGAATATCAGGTGTTTAGTCCTAAACTGCTGATGTGCTACACCCTCTGCCTAAATCCCATGTAGTTTGTTCTTTAAGCCCCAAATAAAGAGATAAAGAATTAAAACTTGGTGTTAATAATGTGAAGGTTGTATCCTCAGCCTGTGTAAAGTGTACTACAAAAGAGTGGTAAAAAATGACAACATAAATGACAAAAGTAAAAAATATCCTTAACTAAAATTAATCTATGAAAATATTGCAAAATGCCCATGAAATAACAAAAAGAAAAGTGCTGATGTGAATTTGTTGTGAATCTGGTGCAATGATTTGTTTATATAATATGTTACAACCTCTGGTGTATGTTCACGCAAAAATTTGTATTGCAGCTAATTTAGGAAAATATTTTGTCCAGAAGGTTAAATACCTGTGTTGTGACAATAATACTGTATATGCAAGTACAAATTGCTGAACTAATTTTTCAAAAAGGCTTCTTATTTAGGTAACCGATGGTGTTGGTGATTCTTATCCTGCTCCTATTGTGAATGCACTCACCAAATAGCCTCGTCCCCAATCCCCCCCCAACAGGGGTATTGCACGGTCACAGTATATGCCACTGTGTAGCAACCCTGGGATCCCTTGTGCGTACTTCAGTGATATTGGCAATATTTCACTCATTTGCCATAGGGAGAAGAGAAGGGATGCCTTTTGATTTGTCAGTATCCCATGTGTTGCATGTCCTAGTTAATTCATTTTGAATACATTATTGAAACTTTTTTTTTCTGCAGCACACAAACATCCTTGTTTAAAAATGTCTTCCTCTTTTTAATTTCCTCTGGTGACAGAGGTGTGCCTCTTTTGTCTTGTCTTATGGCAGAGTTGAGTTCAGACATTCACTTTGAAGACTTATATAGTTTTTGACCAATTTTCTATACAACTAATGCCAGCCATACACTGTTCAAATTTCTTTCGAAAATTTGTATCTAAGAATTTTCGTACGAATTTCGCATAATTAGTGGGCTGCAGCAAAAGAGGAAGACATTTTTAAACAAGGACGTTTTCTTTCATGCCGAAATCAAATTTGAGGAATCGGGCATGTTGTAAATTTTTTGAAAAACAAACTATTTTCTAATCAATGATGGGAGAATCGTGCGAGAAATGTAATAAGAAAAGAAAATTTATGGAGAAAAGATTCCTGGCCACGAAAATTCTTTTTTGTAGCAACATGAGGTGAAATTGAAGGTTTTGGTCTGCCGAATTTCGAAAGTCAATGGTGGCATCACCTGATCACAAAACGAACATTCTGATTTTTAAAAGAAAATTTGTTTGGAATTCGACCATGTATGGCCTGCATTAGTCCTTTTAGTCCAACACCTAGAGCTCCTCTCACTTGGGCTCCTTCCTGAGTCTCCAGTGCCATCTTGTTTCATAACCTAATGTTCAGGGGCTGTAAATCTTTAACCACTTAAGGACTGAGCCTCTTTCTGAGATTTGGTGTTTACAAGTTAAAGGGTTTTTTTTGCTAGAAAATTACTTGGAACACTCAAACATAATTTTTTTAAATTTCTAACACCCTAGAGAAAATGGCAGTCATTGCAATACTTTGTCACTCCGTATTTGCACAGCGGTCTTAAAAGCGCACTTTTTTTTGGAAAGTCACTTTTTTTAATTAAAAAATAAGACAACAGTAAAGTTAGCCCAATTCTCCTTTTTATTTTATTTTTTTAATATTGTGAAAGATAATGTTACCTGAGTAAATTAATACCCGACATGTCATGCTTCAAAGTTGCGGCCACTCATGGAATGGTGACAAACTTTTGCCCTTTAATCTCCATAGGTGAGATTTAAAAAAAATTCTACAGGTTGCATGTTTTGAGTTAGGAGGTCTAGGGCTATAATTATTGCTCTAGCTCTACGATCATGGTGATGCCTCACATGTGGTTTGAACACGGTTTTCATATGCGTGCACTGCTCACATGTGTGTTTGTTTGCTTTTGCACATGAGGTCAACGAGTCAGGCACGTTAAAAAAAAAAAAAAAAAAAAAAAAAAAAAAAAAATCAATCAATTTTTTATTTTTACACGGTTCTTTAAAATAAATTGTCACCATTTTATTCATATTACAAGGAATGTAAACATCTCTTGTAATAGAAAAAAAAATTACAGGACCTCTTAAATGAGATCTTTATTCTAAGCAAAAAAATAGATTCTTATTTTATCCAGAATCGTGCAGCTCTAATATGCACCCTGTGTTCCAGGTCAGACAGCAACACCTCCAGTAGCTCCAGCAGCTCCAGCTCCTGTACCTGTACCTGTACAGAGTAAACCAGTTCAAAACTCGGGTAAGTGGTATTTAGTACTATAGCTGCACATGTATTTTTAAATAGAGTGAGTGTGTTTCATTTTATTTATTTTTTTGTATGGAAATGTATAAGTATACACAATGCCCTTATTTTAGAACATGAGACAAGGACAGTGAGGGGTAGTAACCTATTGCAAGCTGGCACATGTCATCTTATTGGAGTCATGTTAACCACCTCAGCCCCAGAAGGATTTACTCCCTTAATGACCAGGGCTTTTTTGCCATACGGCACTGCGTCACTTTAACTGATTGCGCAGTCGTGCAGCGCTGCCCTCAAACAAAATCGACACCCTCCTTCTTTTGGTGGTATTTGATCACCTCTGCGGTTTTTATTTTCTGCTCTATAAACAAGACTGACAATTAAAAAAAATAAAAAAATCATTCTTTCATTGGACACAGCTCCTTTCAATCTTGACCTTAGGGTTATACCTCCACCTTCAGGAGAGGACTAGACAGAACATGTAAAAACAGCAAAACTGCACCACACAAGGGATGGTTCCACTGGCTATAACCCCTCACTCTGCTTCCTGCAGCTCAATATTTTTCTGCCTAGTGTCGAAGGACCTGGCTCCCTGATGGCACCATTGGTCCTGGGAATTTTTTTTTTCTGCCATTTTGATCCTGTGATCTACAATCAACAGCCGACTGGGTGACAGGCTAGATAATATAGATCCTTGCAGTCTCCCCAGCCTGGCCATCGAGCATGAGCAAGACCCTAGCTACGCGCTGGGTTGGCCACGACATGGCCCTTTCTGGTCCAGGGGTGGCCGGTGAGCTATATGCTCCGGGGCACACATGACTGGGCTACTGCTGTCTGTGTCAGTGTGTCGTGGCTGACAGCCATCCCGTACTGCTCAGGTGATGGGTCTGTGGTGGAATGCATTAAGCAGTCCCGACAGGAGGGATAAGTATGGCTCCACCTGCCTCGGCAGGATGGAGCAGCTGGGCATTCTCTGGGAGGGCCGCTGTGTGACTGGGCATGAGGTGCGGTGCATGTACCTGGCCGGGGGGGCGGGGGCTCCAGGCCTTGGCGCGTGGGCTGTGCTGGTTGTCGGGGTCTGCTCTTTTTCTGGCCACAGTGAGGTGTTCAGGCTGTTTGCCGTGAGGAGAGGCCACCGCGTGGTACGTGGCAATTTTTCTGAGGTCGCAGCCATTTTCCTGTAGCCTTAGTCAGTGTATTACTGTCAGCCATTTCCTAGAAGGTTCAGCGGCTATTTTCTCTGAAGTTTTATTTTTTTTCGTTAGAACAGCCGGCGGACATTTTTATTGTAGCCTCGGCATGATTTACCTCTAGCGCTGGTGGCTGTATGCTTCCAGAACAGCACGGTTTTTACTCTGAAAACCTCTAGACTGACACAGGGCAGAGCGGATGGCGGCAGCACAGCGCAGTACCTGGGTCAGGGTGGTGAGTCCTGCGGGGGGCCTGCTACTGAAACCAGCTCACCTGCACAAAATGCGGGGCCTAGAGGCTTTGTCGGCAATCCTAGAGTCCTTTGTTGCCAGGGTGGAGGCGGCGTACAGTTGCAAGGGGGGTAAAAACACCCCCTACCCTCTTCTGGGGAAAGCTCTGATTTAGACTTGGGTCCCGCTGTGACAGGGGGCCCCTGTTCTGACGTGTCAGAGGATATGAACCAGGACCGTTAGGACAGTGAGGATGACTCTGTGTCCAGGTTAGCGCAGAAAAAAGCGTTAGTAGGAGCACTTATCACAGCAATGCGGGATACCCTGAAGGTACAGGATACACCAGGGGGCATCTGCAGAGGTGGCAGTCTTTTTTTGGGTCCTGCAAACTGGCCCACACGCCTAAAGGTGTTTACGTATTTGACTTATTTTGATAAGTTCATTTACATGGAATGGGAAAGCCCGCAACAGGCCTTTTCAGTCCCGAGAAGAATAGCGGTGCATTACCTTTTTTGAGTAGAGCCTCCTGAAAAAATGGGCATCTCCGGTCATAAACCCTCCCCCCCCCCCCCCGATATCCAGGTTGAATAAAGTAACCATGATTTTGGTAGAAGGGACTCCTGCCTTCAAGGAGGGCCGGGGCAGTGGCCTGGTCCATTTTTACGGTTGTGGGGTCAGTGTTATGACCTGTACTGGGGATACAAGAGTTTCTTTCTTGTCCACCAAACAGATTCTTTACCTCCAACCTTCATCTGCTTCTGGCTCATTGGGAGGCCTCGTTTGGGGCAGTACAGGACCTGTTACTGCGTGGGGTGATAGTACCTGTACCGACGCTGGAAAAGTTTCAAGGATTCTACTCCAATCTGTTTTTAGTACCAAAGAAGGAAGGGGTCTGTCCAATCCTGGACCTCAAGGCCCTCAACAGCTTTGTGAAAGTGTAAAGGTTCAGGATGGAATTAATTCGCTCCGTGGTCGCTGCACTCCATCAGGGGGACTTCCTGGCATCCTTGGACATCAAGGACGCATAATTGCATGTACCCATATGCCTCAGGCATTAGAGGTTTCTTCGAGTTGCAGTCGTAAGAGCACTACAAATTTGTGGCTCTCCCTTTTGGCCTGGCGTCAGCACCCCAAGTCTTCACCAAGGTGTTATCCCCAATTCTGGCATTGTTAATCATGGGTTACCTAGATGACGACCTTCTGAGAGCAGCTCCTGCCTCAGAATTAAGGGAGGATGTTGTGATCACCATGCAAACTCCTTAGTGTAGACCCTCCGGTTCGACCACCGCTGCCTCCGTGGGATCTGAATCTGGTGCCAACTGTTCTTCAGAAACTAACGTTTGAAAATATTAGGAAGATTCCCATGTTTGACTTTCTCGGAAAGTACTCTTTCTAGTGGCAAATACTTCTGCCAGGAGAGTTTCTGAATTGTCGTGCAAGTCTCCCTACCTGGTTCTCCACAAGGATAAAGTGGTGCTGCGATCCCTTTCCTGTCACGGCACATTCCACCAGGGCGATTGTAACCTCTTGGGCTTTCCGACATGAAGTGTCTGTCTCCCAGGTGTGTAAGGCGGCGACTTGGTCGTCCGTTCGCTCTTTCACTAAATGTTACAAAGTTTACGTGAGTGCATCTTCGGATGCTTGCTTTGGCCGCAAGGTTTTACAGGCGGCTGTGTAAGGTTGCAATTCACCTTTTCATTTAAGTTACAAGTTTGTTGTGAACGCATCTTCATACGTTGGCC
This sequence comes from Lithobates pipiens, assembly GCF_037356315.1. Taxonomy (NCBI): domain Eukaryota; kingdom Metazoa; phylum Chordata; class Amphibia; order Anura; family Ranidae; genus Lithobates; species Lithobates pipiens. The sequence continues at coordinate 144,655,195 of NW_027507748.1, forward strand.
GCAGGTTTTGATGGCGGCCGTTTAAGTTGGAAACTCCTCTGTTGAGAAGTTCCTCTTTGTTGTGGGTCAAGTTATTTATTGCTGGTTCCACCTCTTGTGTTTTGTTTTTTACACTGCTTGGGGACGTCCCTAAGGTCAAGATTTAAATGTCTGCCAACGAACAAAAGGGAAAATAGGATTTTTGTACTCACCTTAAAATCCTTTTCTCTGAAGTTCATTGACAGACACAGCACCCACCCCTCCTATTTATGCATGTACTTCTTTTTGATGAACTGAGCTGCAGGAAGCAGACTGATGGGTTATAGCCAGTGGGACCACCCCCTGGGCAGTGCTACAGTTTTGCTGTTTTTACATTTTCTGTCTAGTCTTATCTTGAAGGTGGTGCTATAATCCTAAGGTCAAGATTTAAAGAAGCTGTGTGTCTGTCAATGAGCGTCAGAGAAAAGGATCTTGCGGTGAGTACAAAATTTGTATTTATTTTTTTACTTTCTGCTATAATGGATATCCAAAAAAAAAAATATATATATATATATATATATATATATATATATATATATATATATATATATATATATATATATATATATATATATATTATACATTTATTCATCGGTTTAGGCCAATATGTATTCTGCTACATATTTTTGGTAAATAAAATTGCAATAAGCGTATATGATTGGTTTGCAAGTTGAGTCTGCAAAATAGAGGAAAGATTTAGGGACTTGGTTTTATTCATTTTTTACTAGCAATGGTGGGGACTGGTGATTTTTTTATTTTTAGTGGGACTGCGATCTTGTGGCAGATATATCTGACCCGAAGTGGCACTTTTTGGTGATCTGTGCTATAAAAATGCACTAACCACTGTATTAAATGGCACTGGCAGGGAAGGGGGTTAACACTAGGGGTGATCAAAGGGTTAATTGTTCCCTAGGGAGGTGCTTTGTAATTGTCAGGGGGACAGACTGACTGGGAGTAGAGAGATCGCTGTTCCTGATCGGTAGGAATCGCTGATTTCTCTCTCTCCTCCCCTGTCAGAGTCTGGATATGCCTTGTTTTACATAGGCTGGTCCCTGTTCTGCCTCTTTCCCCCTGATTGCGGGTGGCCGGCGAGCCGAGCCTGCAGGACCGAAGGTGCGCAGCAAGTGCACACCTGCTGTACAGGTACGTTAGTTCGCGCAGCCAGGCCGCCCCGCCACAGTATGTGCGGTGGGCGATCCGGAAGTGGTTAAAGCAGTATTAAACTCGCAAATTTTTTAAAGATAGACCAGATTATTTCTTCTCCTCCTTCTCCTTCTCCTTCTCCTTCTCCTTCTCTTTTTTTTTTTTTTTTTTTTATGATTGTAGAGGTTTTAGTGGACTTTTCTGTCATAAACGCCTCTTCTGGCCTGTCAGTGGTAGTGTAATCTGAGCCGCAAATGCACGGCTCAGATCACATCTACAGAACCCGTTGTGTGGCACAGTGTATGTATATGAGTGACATCGTCTGGGCATTCAAGCAGTTGCAGAAAGTGAACCTGGAATGAAGACCAAGCACAGATGGATGTGCCGTTAGTGGTATTGACTCGCTGAAAGGAGTTCAGTACCACTTTAATTAAACTTGTGATGCTTGCTAACAATTGCTTTACTTTGATTTTTGCTTTGATAAAAGCCACAGTCTTTTTGCTTAATAAATTGAGGCCTATAGAATTCAAATGGCAAACAAATGCACTTGTTGGAAAGGAATTTCATAGCTGGAAGCTTTGATCTCTCTAGTTTAGTATAACCATATCCAAATGCAAGTGTAGTATTTACTCAAGTCATCTTAATACTCTGCAAAAGTTGGCTTCTGTGTAGATAGTCGGCTCATCAATTTTGCTGCAACAAAAACATGATCTTAGCCACTTTAGAACCGCCCACCATACATATACTATGGCAGGGCAGCTCTATTGCGCGAAATGATGTACCTGTGTAGATATTGTGGGCGTGCATGCACCGCCCGATGCGGATCCGGCAGAGGACTTCATGTCCAAGAGCTGCAGAAGATGTTGGCACTATATAAATCAATAATAATAATTCCACCGGACACCCACGATTGTGGTACAGAGGGGCAAAACAGGGATGTAAACAAGGTGGATCCCTGTTCTGACAGGGAGAACCTTGAGATCTGCTGTTCCTAGTGATCAGAAACGGCGATCTGTGTTGTCCCAGTGAGCCCAGCCCCCACATAGTTAGAACACACCTAGGGAACACAGTTAACCCCTTGATCGCCCCCTAGTGTTAAAACCTTCCCTGCCACTGTCATTTATACATTGATCAGTGCATTTTTTTTATAGCACTTATCACCAATGTCACTGGTCCCTAAAAAAACAAAACAAAAAAAACTTTTTTTTTTTTTTTTATAGCACAAAAAATAAAAACCGCAGAGGTAATAAGATACCACCAAAAGAAAGCTTTATTTGTGAGGAAAAAAATGACATCAATTTTATTTTTTGTACAATGCTGCAATACTGCGTAATTGTTGGTTAAGGCAATGCAGTGCCGTATTGCAAAAAATGGCCTGCCCATTAAGGGGGTAAATCCTTTTGGGGCTAAAGTGGATAATATATGAATCCCTAACCACAATACTGGGCACTTTTACCCCCTTCCTGCCCAGTCAGTCTGCTATAGGCTGGGTGAGAAGGTGTTAAGGCCTGTCCATACTAAATACATTACCACAACCACAGAAAAATGTGAAACGCAATTCTACAAATGTTTGTGACCTTTTATTTTGAATAACACCGCAGTCTGCCTGTGTTGATGGCATTCTGCAATGCACAGGTGTGAGCAATCTGTTTTTTTTTTTTTTTTATGGTCTTTCAATGTACGCACATTAAAGAGGAATTTCACCACAAGTTTTTTTTTTTATTTTAGTTTTTAAGTCCCCTCAACATTTTTTTTGCTAAGTTAGTCTTTATAAGCATACCCATGTCCATCAAATGGAGCCCATTGATGACACGCAGGTGCTGCGGCACATCACCAGAGGACCAGTTGGAAGAACTGGGAAGAGACAGCTGTCTTCCTAATGATTGGCCATGGTGTATTTACTGTAGTTTACTCCAAATCCTCCTTGTATGTGACACATTAATATAGCACACATCCTGTGGGCAGCAGGAAGACCTCATTCTTGCTTAACTGATAACCTCAGCAGTGCAGAGGAAGTTTTTAAAGGAGAGGGGGGGAGGAGTTTTACAAATAAGTAAAAAATCCAATTTAAATCTATGGTTGTTGTGAGAGGAGGGAGGTTGGGGTAAAATGATGGAAAGTGGTTAGAGTGTAAAGGTCAGCTTCATTCAGTGCCCCGTCCCTTGGTCGGTGGGGAGGAGTGGTGCCCCATTGTTGCTAGTGTGGTGAATAATGTCCCAAGGGCTGGATAAAACCAAGCAAAGGACTGCAATTTGGAGATCACTGTTCTATAGATTTCTTTTGTTGGAAGAACAGGTTGTCATCGCTGCTTTTATTGAGACGGGAAGTTGGGGGGAAAATATCCATCGACAGCAACAGATACATGACAGATATAAACTTTCAAAAAGTGAATCCTGCGCCTTTTTAACTTAAATTATAGTATAGTTTAGAGGTGACTTTAAATAAATCTAATTGTCAAAAAAAGATGATGGCTCATTGAAACCTTTAATTACAAATGTGAATGAGTTTGTTATTTCTGTATTGATCATAGCATTCATGGTCCTGTAATATCAATTTGGTCTTTCAGCACTGTCTTCTGATTTTTATCAGTTGTATGTGTTTTTGACCTTTCCCGAGTTTGCTGTATATAATGCTATGTATTTGTTTTTCTATTCAATTCACTTCTGGAAAATTCATTCATTAATAAACCTGGTATATTTTTAGAGCACTTTGTTAGGATTACATCACTGTTTTCCTGTATATGGTGTTAAGCAGATTTGAGTTAACAGAATGCCTCTTCAGGCACATTGTTCTATTTTGGCATGTTGAGTAATATCTGCATTGCAGACAGTGCCATGATATGTGGGCTCAGTCTTCCCTTCAGACTAGACCCTTTAAAGGCTCTTGATTTCATCTTCGTGATTTCTCCTGAGCCTTGTGGGTTCCATAGTTATTTTTTACTTCATTGTATTATGGAGGCTTAAAAGCTTGTGTGGTTTCTGACTTGGGGCTGAACCCTACAGTCACGTACTTCCGCCTATATGTGTCTAATAATTCTGCAACTTTTAAGTGTGTGTTTTATTTAGTCATCTTCCTTAAGAGATTTGTATGGATTTTTCTTTTACCACAGCTCCCCCGCCTTTTATGAACAGAGGAGTATCTAAAGCGTTTGGCGGGGGAGGCGTTTTTAGTACTCCCGGTGGATCACAAGCAAAGGTGGTGCCAATTGCCAGTCTAAACCCATACCAGTCAAAGTAAGTGTCCTTCCTTCTTGAATGTTTGTTTTTAATACTTAAATAAAAAGTGTAGCCAATTATAAACACAAATGGTTATACGAACAGATACATGATAAAGTGCATTGTGCAAAAATGTGTATTAAGTCCAACACTGCAACCTTCCACATCGAAAAATATAGAGGAGATGACTGAAATGGTAGTATAACCACCATGTGGTGAAAACAGTCCCGATAATGAGTAGACAAAAAGTTTGTTCCTAAAATGGTTATAAGGGACAATCCATGTCCGCTTAAAGGGATTATAAAGTCAAATAAAAAAAATAAATAAAAATAAATAACAAACTTGTTATACTTCCACTGTGCAGCTCGTTTTGCACAGAGTGGCCCCGAACCTGCTCTTCTGGGTTCCCTCTGCGGCTGTCTCTGCTTCCTCCCGCAGGCACTTCTCACGTTCATGTGAGCTCCCTCGCATGGTGAGAAGCACCTGCGGGCCAGCTCCCGTGATACAGCCGGCGGCTATAGCCGCTCGCTGTATCACACGGCCCCGCCCCGGCATGCTGCGTCATTGGATGTGATTGACAGCAGCGCGAGCCAATGGCTGTGCTGCTTTCAATCCATCCACTCCAGCCAATCAGCGGCCAGTCTAAGTGGCGAAGAGGACTGCGGGGGCGAGCGCAGGACTTTCGAGGGGCCAGGTAAGTAAAACGGGGGGACTGTGGGCACCGGCAGTGTCAGATATTTTTTCACCTTAATGCATAGAATGCATTAAGGTGAAAAAATATTTACCTTTACAACCCCTTTAAGGAGTCAACGTGACACGTGCTTACCAGAAATAATCAAACGGACATGAAGTAGTAGTAATCAGGATAGTGGTCAATGGGCTGATAGCCAAGAGTTTGACACCAAGAGTCTCCACATCGACCAACCACCTTGGAAAATTATAGACTACTGTGTCCTGGCAGTCACGTTTGTACCACGTGGTTCAGTATTATTGGAGTAATTGACCTGGACATGCATGCGCATCGCATACTTTGAAGCCAAGTCAAAGTTCCCTGAAATGGCTGTACAAAAGCAATGTGTCCCTGGGTGTTGTAGATTTGGTGAGTGTTTATTCAGCCTCCTGGTCCTAGGAGTTTTGTGATGTTGCATGTACACTGCTTTTGTGAAGGAATTAACGCACACAAAATCTGCAAGAAATCAGAGGACAGGTTTGCCAGAGATGCGCATATATAGCAGAGATTTTGTCTGGTTCACGATGTAGCTGTTTTTGAAAATGACTCATCTGGTGGGAAACTGCCTAAAGCAACTCCTTCAGGCTCTAACAAAGGGCAGACTAACTTTCCCGCTGGAGAAGGTGTTATACTGACTTCTCAGGTGGCCCATGTCCCGTACTTTCAGCACTGCACCCTACTGGCAGTCTCTTCAGCATTTGACATTTTCTTGGAGTTTGATGCCTGTGTCCCCCTGCTGATTCCCTTATCAGTGTTGACAGGGCAATCCCTCCCGCCGAGCCATTGTGTTCTCCCGATGGCGATGGCTTTCCCTGCACAGAGAACACGGTGATTATTACATGCGGCTATAACGGTCACCAGTGATAATCGCATGTAAAATCTGTCGGGCTGGTTGTACCCTAGTTGATCGATCATGGTTTGAACCGCCTATGGCTGGCTTTATCCGTTTGACCCTTATGTCTCTTGAACATGGTGCTAAAGTAGGCAGCATAGACTTAAGTGTACTACCACTTCTCTTGCAGGAGACTTTATAGCTGTCTTTTTGTTGTGACCGAGCAGGGTCACTTTAAGAATCTGATCTATTACAGTGGAAATGTTCACTTAGGCCCCTGTCACAGTTGTATGACACTGGATCCGACTTTGCCCTGCCCTTGAATTCTGACGTGCGCCCGACTTCAATGAACAGGTATCTGACTTTGATCCCTGACAATACCAGACACTGTCTAGTATGAATCTTTAGGGGGAACTCCACGCACAGGGTTAAAAAAAAAAAGCATGATTTCTCCCTCCAAGAGAATGCCAGGCCGTTTGGTCTGGTATGGATTTTAACTCGCATGCTGAAAAATTAACATTGGTGTCCCCCCAATATCCATAACAGACCCTTATGCAAGCACACAGCCCAGCGGCTCAAGAAAGGTGTTGGGGACGAGCTAGCACCCCCCACCGTCCCAGGCCGCATGTACTCAGCATCGGGGTGTGGGTGCTTTGAGGCAGATGGTGCCCCCCACCCAAAGCACCTTGTTCCCATGTTGAGGACAAGGGCCTCTTTCCGACAACCCTGGTCATTGATGATGGGCTCAAGCTTATCTAAATCTGGAAGCCCCCTGTCCTTGCCCTCCACTCTTTATGAATGAGTATGGGGGTATATTGGCCCCCTGTCCCGACCCCCACCCCTCCTACCCATTTACCTAAAAATAAAAAAAATAAAACGTAGACAAGATTATTAAAGTAATTTATTAGGCACCTCTGGCATCTCTTCCAACTTCTTTGCTGACCTGCCGGGCTGTGTGCTCGGATACAGGTCTGGTATGCTCTTGGAGGGGGGAACCCATGCTGGTTGCGTGTGGTTTTTTTTTTTTTTTTGGTTTCCACATTTTGTGTGGAGTTCCCCTTCATCAGAGCACAAGTTGCATACCAAAGTCGGATAAGTTAAGACGGCAATCCGACTTCCGTGTTATTCAATGGGCTGAAGTAGGAACAAAGTTGGACCAAAGTAGTGCAGGGACTACATTGAAGTCGGCATGTCTTGAAGTTGTATTAATATGAATGGTGAATGGTAGTCCCTGGAAATCATGGGGAACAACTTAACATACGACTTTACTATCCCAAGTTGTAGGACAAGTCATAGACGTGTGAAAGGGGCCTAATTTGTATTCATATCTGTGTACATCGAGACCAGTTATTAATGTTCAATGCTATATAGCAGCAAAGCTTTTTAGCATAGTAGGATAGCCCATATTTTCATACAAACAGTCCTATAATGTATTTCATAAAAGCAGAATGATGTACAGATTATAGTAGTTATTGGTTTACGGGAAAAATGGGAATAGGGGGGTACTGTTTATTACTTGTCTTAAAACTGTCCTTTGGCAATTTTCTTTAGGCTAAATAATTTCATGTCCTCTCCCCGAATGAGCCTTTTTTTCAATCAGAATAATGTGACCTACTCTACCCACTTTTTTTTCCCAGCATAAACATTAATGTAGCACATATTATCTGCACATTAGCCCATTTCCACTGCGGTAGTTTAAATGTAAACCTTGTCTGTAGTATTGGATTTTCTTTCAGCAAGCAGGCCGTGGTGCTTTAGAGAAGGGACTTTTTTTGCAGGTTACTAGCTATTGATTAGATTTGTTGGCTGTGCTAAAATCTGTAAAAGCTTCCTGTGGTACCGCACACTTATTGCTGTGCTTTTAACTTCACTGCTGTATCCCATCATTAAACTCCTTATTATGCCAGCAAGTAACCCCCTCCCCTATTGTATTCTTCTGTTTGAAATAATAATTCTTATATGGTTGTCTTGAAGTATAACAGAGAGCTTTAGTAGCTTTTGTATGGCATTATTTGTTTCCAGGTGGACTATACGTGCTCGAGTTACCAACAAAGGTCAGATTCGCACTTGGAGCAACTCTCGAGGGGAGGGGAAGCTGTTTTCTATCGAGATGGTGGATGAGAGTGTAAGTGACTACCCACAATGGTGTTTTTTAACACATTTGAAGCACTTTACAGAGACGCTCCACTTATGTTGAAAAAAAAAACAAGATTATAGCCAAATATGTTGGAAGAGATTTTGTAAATGTCACTGCAAATGCTTGTTTGTGGAGTTCCTGAGACAAGACACTCTAGTAAACTCCTTCCTCAACTCATTAGGAATATAATATCTGCACACCTCAAAAACACACTTCAAAAGTCCCGAGCTACTAGTCAGGCCTAAAGGGTTACGCGCCACCAGTTGCCCTGCCCCGCCCCTAATTCTGCCCTCATAAATTATCTCATGAGATTCCACATAAATATTTTATGCAGAATTAAGTTACAAAAATAAATATTAACTTTATCAGTGCCCCTTAGCACAGCCTCACCTGTGATCCTGCAGCTCTCCTCCCTGCTTTCTTCCCCCAAGGTGATCGCTGTGAAAACTACCCCCACGCCAACGCAGCCCAGCTCCTTGCCAGCCCTCATTTTAGGCTAGTGGAAAGTGTGTGTGTGTGTGTGTGTGTATGTATATGTATGTATGTATGTATATATATATGTATATGTGTGTGTGTGTATGTATATATATATATATATATATATATATATATATGTATGTGTGTATGTGTGTATATGTGTATATATATACACACACACACACATACCAGGTATATTCCAGGTACTCCTATGGCACCATCAATATATATAATTATATTCGGTATTATATCTCTCTATCATACATACACATTTTAATATATGTATTAAAATGTGTATGTATGTTAATAAATATATATATTATGTGTATATAATGTTTTTAAAGCGCTGCATAAATTGATGGTGCTATAGGAGTACCTGGAATGAATAAATTTTTGCCTATTGCAGACTTCTGTGAAAAACCATGAGCTAATCACTTAAAGCCTTTCCGACCCCATAACCAAAAATGAAAATAACACGCACTGTACTGTATCTATGGATGACTAGGCTTTTCTTTAGATTGGGACTAAAAATGCCTCCACCTATTCACCTACTCGTTTACTCAGGAGGAGGTGTTCTGTAGTTCACAGAAGAAAGCTGGAAACGCTAGTATTTTGTTGACAGTGTTACAGGTAAAAATAAAAGGGGGGAAAAAGAGCCCGAATGGAGAAAACGAATGCATCTAAGGACTGGTAAACTGCAATATATTGCCTTTTTTTGTTCTTGGGTTTAGATGCAATTTAACCACTTACAGACCGGACCATTTTGCTGGTCAAAGACCAGACCACTTTTTGCGATTCGGCACTGCGTCGCTTTAACTGACAATTGCGCGGTCGTGCGACATGACTCCAAACAAAATTGACTTCCTTTTTTTCCCACAAATAGAGCTTTCTTTTGGTGGTATTTGATCACCTCTGCGGTTTTTATTTTTTGCGCTACAAACAAAAATAGAGCGACAATTTTGAAGAAAAAAACACATTATTTTTTACTTTTTGTTATAATAAATATCCCCCAAAAATATATAAAAAAAAACATTTTTTCCCTCAGTTTAGGTCGATACGTATTCTACATATTTTTGGTGAAAAAAATCGCAATAAGCGATTGGTTTGCGCAAAAGTTATAGTGTTTACAAAATAGGGATAGTTTTATGCCATTTTTATTAATATTTTTTTTTTATACTGGTAATGGTGGCGATCAGCGACTGTGGTGGGGTTGGGCTTTCATTTAGTGAACACTGATCTCTGCTCCAATCACATGGAGCAGAGATCAGTGTCACTAGTTGCTAGGCAGAATGGAGAAATGCTGTTTACACTGCATTTCCTCCATTCAGCCATCCCGTGAGACGATCGCGGGTATGCCCGTGGCGATCGAGTCCGCGGGACCCGTGACCGAACTCACGGGGGTCCCAACCGGCATGCGAGCGTGCCGCCAGCGGCGCGATGGCAGGGCGGCATTGAAGATTGGACGTACATGTACGCCAATATGCCTGCCCATGCCATTCTGCCGACGTACATCGGCGTGCGCTGGTCGGGAACCGGTTAAACAGAAAATTAGATTTCTGTGGTGTTGTGTGCCATGGCACCCACATGGTAAAATTGCGCTTTTCTGGTCCATTTAAGGAACAGGAAGTAATTTACCTTTGGGTTATTATGCAATCTACTAAAAGACTAGACACGCATGAAGCAAAAAATAAAATTGCAGCATTCCTAAGCCTGACTTTTTGGAGCACCACATTCAACCCCCACTGGACTGGACTGTGCAGAGACAATCTGGAAGTGACCGTTGGGCACTAGGTTCTATATGACGTGCTTTGCAGATACTATTCTGGCAACAAATTACTTTCTAGGTTCCGAGATGTTATTGCCTTGGCAATTGCCCGGTATTTGAAGACTGACTCCATGAACAGGCCAATCAGACCGAGCACCAGGGAGCTACCCAATTTACATTGGTTGCTGAGTACCTTTTTATACTTCCCACTTTCTCCTAGTTTCTGCTATGGAAGGGGGAAAACACCATAGGAATTATAGCTGACTTCATCCGCTGGGTACACGGTCATGCACACATACACTCTGTGCTTACTTTCTCACTGTGCAAGCAAGCAGTTCCCTCCTGCTGCACCTGCTTGCATTTTACCACATGGACCTACAATCTTTAGTCCACGCTCTCCATCTAGAGTCGGCATATATACCAGCACATCAATTCTCACTCATTTATACCAATAACTTCAATATATATAAAATATCAATGCCAAAAAATACACATGTACTTTAACTGCTAATCGAACATACATTATAAACGGGTGACATGTATAGTAATCTCACTGTCCCCTGGCGTGAATCGACCAAAATTCTAGTGCAGTCCAAAATGGTGTAAGTCTAATGTGATTCTTATACTGTTTTATTTTTATTTTTTGCCTGGTCCATCTCCATGGCAAAAGTGTGTACATAACAAAATTCTCATCAGATGTTTATGACCCCCTTATTAACCACTTCAGCCCCGGACCAATAAACACCTTAAGGACCAGAGGTCTTTTTCCAATTTCGCACTGCGCTGCTTTAACTGGTAATTGCGCGGTCATGCAATATTGCACCCAAACGAAATTTGCGTCCTTTTCTTCCCACAAATAGAGCTTTCTTTTGATGGTATTTGATTGCCTCTGCGATTTTTTTTTTTTTTTTTTTTTTGCGATATAAATGGAAAAAGAGCGAAAATTTTGAAAAAAAAAGATATTTTCTTCTTTTTGTTATAAGAAAAATCGAATAAACTAAATTTTAGTCATACATTGAGGGCAAAATTTATTCAGCCACATGTCTTTAGTAAAAAAAATGTCAATAAGCGTATATTTTTTGGTTTGCGCAAAAGTTATAGCGTCTACAAACTAGAGTACATTTTCTGGAATTTACACAGCTTTTAATTTATGACTACCTATCTCATTTCTTGAGGTGCTAAAATGGCAGGGCAGTACAAATCCCCCCCAAATGACCCCATTTTGGAAAGTAGACACCCCAAGGAAATTGCTGATGGGTATGTTGAGCCCATTGAATATTTATTTTTTTTGTCCTAAGGGATTGAATAATGACAAAAAAAAAAATTTTTTTTACAAAAAGTTGTCACTAAATGATATATTGCTCACACATGCCATAGTTATATGTGGAATTGCACCCCAAAATTTATTCCGCTACTTCTCCCGAGTATGGGGATACCACATGTGTGGGACTTTTTGGGAGTCTAGTCGCGCACGGCACCCCGAAAACCAATCACCACCTTCAGGATTTCTAAGGGTGCAAATTTTTGATTTAACTCCTCACTACCTATCACAGTTTCGAAGGCCATAAAATGCCAAAATAGCACAAAACCCCCAAAATGACCCCATTTTGGAAAGTAGACACCCCAAGCTATTTACTGAGAGGCATGTTGAGTCCATGGAATATTTTATATTTTGCCAAAAGTTGCGGGAAGATTACAAACTTTTTTTTTTTTTTGCACAAAGTTGTCACTAAATGATATATTGCTCACACATGCTATGGGCAGGAGTCAAATTACACCCCAAAATAAATTCTGCTGCTTCTCCCGAGTACGGGGATACCACATGTGGGGGACTTTTTGGGAGCCTAGCCACGTACGGGACCCCGAAAACCAAGCACTGCCTTCCGGATTTAAATATAAAATGCTACCAAAAAACCTGTTAGCGATGGCAGGGATCAGGCCTGACTCTGCGATCGCTGCAGTTATGTGTTTAGTGTTTTGTAAGTGACAGTGATCGATTGATACTGCACTTGGGTGGGCTGGGCAGAGGGGCAAAACGCAGGTGCTAGCAGGTATCTGGGCTGATCCCGCTAACAATGCGTTTTTTTGGAACCCTAAACTGCTGGGGACGCTAGTATAGATCTGATCAGATATTGATCTGTTCAGATTCTATAGCACTACGGGAGGTGTATGCTTTGCGTGTGGGTGTTAGCGGTACTGGCACTAACCTAGCGCTGCCTGGGGCGACGCAGACCCTGACCCTAAAACCTAATTGATATCACCCAGCCGGGTGATCAGGGGGTTAAACCTTTATTGGGTAATAAATGGTGGGTGCCCTGATGCTATAAAAAACAAACTAACCAGAGTCACCCCTAACACTTATACGATGATCAGTGGTGAAAGGGTTAACTAGGGGCAATCAGGGGGTTCAAATTTTTATTAGGTAGTATATGGGGGTCCCTGGCGCTATATAAAAACCTGACGGGGAACCTAAATAACTAACTGGCTAACCAGCGTCACCAGTGACACTTATACTGTGATCGCTGGTGAAAGGGGGGTGAAAGGGTTAACTAGCAGCAATCAGGGGGTTAAAACCATTATTGGGTAGTATATCGGGGTACCTAGCGCTATAAAAACTTGGCGGTGAACCTAAAAAAATAACTAGCTACCTAGCGACACATGCAGCGATCAGAAAAATGATCGCTTAGTGACACTGGCAAAAGGGGTGAAAGGGTTAACTAGCGGCAATCAGGGGGTTAAAACCATTATTGGGTAGTATATCGGGGTACCTAGCGCTATAAAAACCTGGCGGTGAACCTAAAAAAATAACTAGCTACCTAGCGACACATGCAGCGATCAGAAAAATGATCGCTTAGTGACACTGGCAAAAGGGGGTGAAAGGGTTAACTAGCGGCAATCAGGGGGTTAAAAACATTATTGGGTAGTATATCGGGGTACCTAGCGATATAAAAACCTGGCGGTGAACCTAAAAAAATAACTAGCTACCTAGCGACACATGCAGCGATCAGAAAAATGATCGCTTAGTGACACTGGCAAAAGGGGGTGAAAGGGTTAACTCTAGGGGCAATCAGGGGGTTAAATCTTTATTGGGGGGTGATAGGGGGCTACCCTGGACCTAACACTAACTGTCCTGACAGTTTTTACTGTCACAACTGACACTGAATGCATTGATCAGTAAAGAAATGATCAATGCAATCAGTGACACTGTGACTGGGGGGGGGAGGGGGGATCGGGGGGGGGGGGGTTTGTGTGCCTGTGTGTACCTACATGTCAGTGTAGTGTTGGTGCACTTTTAGTCTTCTCCTCGTAGTCCGGTCAAAAAGACCGCCCCGAGGAGAATGACATCACTTCCTCCTTCCTGTGTAAACAATACACAGTGGGAGGAAGCTTCTCATTGGCCAGGAGCGATCCAGAGGGGGTGGCCGAAAACGAACGGCCATCCCCTCATCACGGAGCGCTCCTGGAGGGGACCGTCGTATCCAACGGGAGGGGGTCCGATCGGACCCCCCACCCGCTGGAAGGCAATCACGTACATCTACGTGATTGTGCCTGCCTGTGCCATTGTGCTGACGTACATTGGCAATACGGCGGTCCTGAAGTGGTTAAATGGGTCATATCGGCCCAATTTAATTTGGCTGAAGACCCCAAGGCACCCACTGTCCTTAAATATAGCTCTGTGCTTAAGTTGAAGTCCCTCATCTATGGCTAAAACATCACTAGTTTCTTGTTGGAATCAGTTTTTCTCAGTGGTAGGTTTGGTCTCCTCCTCATGGGCATGTTTTTTTTTTTTTTTTAGCAAGGTTTTTCCTCCAAAATGATCCATTTTCAGTCTGGTCATTCCATGGATTCCCACACCTCTGGCGGGGGGGGGGGGGGGGGGGGTGGGGGGGATATGATGGTTTCTTGTGGGTCTGATTCCATTCACGTGTTGGGTCTTTCTACTGCCTTAAGAGCACCTTTTATCCAATTCCTTTCTGTCAAGGGAGGAATTCAAACATGCTTTTATACGCTTATAAAAGTAAACAGAAAAATGTATAAATGGAAAAATAAAAAAATGGGGCAGACTCTATGGACCCCTGGTGCAGCTTTAATAGCCGGATATGTGCAATGAAAGCCTTTTAAGAAGGGCAGAGCCCGATGTACAAACAATAAAGGAAAATAGTCTGTATCTTAAGCCTTCGCTAATATTTCTGCTAGCTGCCAGCCACTTTTTTTTTTTTCTGATTCTGCGTTTGCCCTCCTAACCTCATTTGATATACTTGGGACTCGTCATGCTTTCTAGTCTTCGTCACTTATAGAAAAGCAAAGTGAGTAAAATGTTTTCATGTGCAGATGTTGTTTCTCTGATGTGAGAACAAAAATCTGTTCTCAAATAATTAGCTCTCCTTGCCCTGGGTATGGAGGGGGTGGATGAGTCATCTCAGAGCCTGGGCAGCGACTGCAAGAAGTGACATCTTTGTCATCAAATTAGGTACAAAGCACACTGTAGCCCACACATCACGTGCTTTTTTTTTTTTTTTTTCCAAGTTAATTAGTTAATCATCCTGATTATTATTAACTAGAGGCATATTGTTTGTTTTTGTTTTTTTATAAATTGGGAACTGTTCAATTGAAAATAGTTTTCCCAAGTCAAATAGTTGCTCTCCTGCATGTAATCCTGTAATATTTAGGTTTGGTAAGGTCTGCCAGGCAGCCAAATAGCCCAAACAAAATATATTTGCAAGATAATGATGCTAAATGCTTTTTTTTTTTTTTTTTTTTTTTTTTTTTATAAATGCTTAACCACTTTCAGACCGAACCATTTTGCTGGCTTAAGACCAGACCACTTTTTGCGATTCAGCACTGCGTCGCTTTAACTGACAATTGCGGGATCATGCGACGTGGCTCCCAAACAAAATTGGTGTCCTTTTTTCCCCACAAATAGAGATTTCTTTTGGTGGTATTTGATAACCCCTGCGGTTTTTATTTTTTGCGCTATAAACAATAATAGAGCGACAATTTTGAAAAACAGCATTATTTTTTACTTTTTTGTTATAATAAATATCCCCCAAAAATATATTTAAAAAAAACTATTTTTTCCCTCAGTTTAGGCCGATACGTATTCTACATATTTTTGGTAAAAAAAAATCGCAATAAGCGATTGATTGGTTTGTGCAAGTTATAGCGTTTACAAAATAGGGGATAGTTTTATGGCATTTTTATAAATTTTTTTTTTTTTACTAGTAATGGCGGCGATCAGCCATTTTTATTGTGACTGTGACATTATGGTGGACACATCGGACTTTTTTGACACGTTTTTGGGACCATTGTCATTTATACAGCAATCAATGCTATACAAATGCATTGATCACTGCCAGTGTAATTTACGCAGGAAAGGGGTTAACCAGGGGGTGGCAGTGTAGGGGTTAAGTTTTCCTAGGGACGTGTTACTAACTGTGGGGGGCTGGGCTTTGTGTTAGTGAACACTGATCTCTGCTCCAATCACATGAAGCAGAGATCAGCGTCACTTGTTGCTAGGCAGAATGGGGAGATTCCCCATTCAGCGGCCCCGTGAGATGATCGTGGGTATCCCTGCGGTGATCGGGACCCGCGACCGGACTCACGGGGGTCCCGATCGGCGCGCACGCCATGGCAGGGCGGCATATAAAAATGGACGTACCTGTACGCCAATATGCCTGCCTGTGCCATTCTGCCGACGTACATCGGCGTGCGCCGGTCGGGAAGTGGTTAAATAGTAATATTGTGGATGTTGGTATTGCCTTCACACCAGTGTTGCTTATGAATCTATTTTGCTTTAAGTTGGGATGCAAATGATTCCATGGTGTTCACCTGTACATATAGGCTCACCGTATTTGTTTGCAAGATAACAGTATATCGTCGTCTTTCTCTCCCCATCTCATGTCTGTTTTTTTTATCATTCCAGAAAAATTTACTTCCGTAACAAAATTTAATTTTTATTTTTTTCAGGGCGAGATCCGTGCTACTGCTTTTAACGAGCAAGCCGACAAGTTTTTTTCAATTATTGAAGTGAATAAGGTGAATGTTCCTCTCCATTTTTAGTATACAATACAATGTTGTACCAAAGTGAAGTAGAAGAGGTGCCTTCAATACCTACTGTTGTGCCCCAATGCTGGTCCTTTGACATGCTATTTTCCAGCCATTCTGATAGTATAGAACTTTGGCTGCCTCTTCTGGTGCATTCCTATTAGTTAATGAAGCAATGTGAGAGCAGCAGAAAGAGGATTTGTTTGAATTTCATGTTGTAATGGGTAAATAACCTGGAGAATGCTATAGATATCTTGAAAGGAAGTTTTTTTTTTTTTTTTTTCTTAACAAAAGCTTTTTGTTATATCTAGCAAGTATCTCTGATAGCCCAAAGAAAATTCTGTCTTGGCTTCTGAAGCTGGTAGGCCTGCTAATGTGCAGATGATAAAAATACAAGCATCTTGAATTTTGTTTCCTCATTTTGAGGACAGGAATTCAGATACTGTCAGTTATACAGCCACATACAGGAGGATTGCACACTGGCAAATGAACTGTAGGCCAGCCCAGAATACTCATCTACACAGATTCAGCTGTTTGCTAGTCTTAGAGGATGCCTTTTTTTTTAGCTTTGCTTAGAAATTCTAACCAGTCTTTGCTAGTCTTCTTTCTTCACTTTTTTCTTTTTTCTTTGGCTTGGTTTGCCATTGACTTCAGTCTGTTTCCCACTGCATCACCACTTGAACTGGTCTGTACATAGCAACTATCTAAATTTGCCTTTCCTAAGATTTTAGATTGCTGGGCTGGGCATGCAGGGCTAGCCTGGTAGGTGATTCCATTTTCAAGGAGAATTTGATACTCTAGGCCTTTAAGGGATATTATTTCTTTACACTTGATACTAGAAAAAATAAATAAAAATTCCGCAGGAGGCCAGAGCATACATTTGCCTCAGTGCAGGAGGTCAAGGGACTGTTCCGCTAGGGAGTCTCTCTCCGCTAGTCTGTAAAGACACCACAGTCCCTGATATTTTATGTGGTGGTTTTGGCTCTTATTGATGCAGTGCTTATTGCACTGCATTTGGAGGACCAACCTGCTGGTACATCCCTCTTCAGAGTGTATCTAGACTGTTCTTTTTTTATAAATGGTGGTCTAATGCCACTGTGGATCTACCGGTGACCCATCTTAACAGGAATACTGCTAGGCAGGTAAAGGGTGTGCTCACCTTTTTAATGATCCTACTTACAGTTTCCTTACCTCAAATCCCCCTCCACTAGTGTCTTCTTTCTGAATGGGCATATGGAAAAGATGCCTGGAGCTTTATGCTTCTGTTGTGAATACTTATTGCAAGCATCAGACCTTGTGGCCCACATAGTTCTGAAGTCCATGCTGTTGCACAAAGCACTCTGGTTAAAGTAGGGAAATGAAAGGGCAACTTTTGCACTGGAGCCCACATTGCTCTACAATGATTGTTTTTGCCTAGGGTGCAGTAACAAAGCATTTTTGCTTACATCCCTTGCTCTTCTCTTCCCCTTTGAATTTTCGTTGGATGGTATCTCAGACAGCATTGAAGCCAGAGTTGGCAAAGTAGCTAGCATATTTAGAAGAGGGCGTGCAATAATAGCCTTTGTGTTCCTCTCTGTACAGTTTTCCATTAAAAAAATAAATAAAAAAATTGATTATATATATATATATATATATATATAATTTATATTTTTTTTATTATATAATATTATATTATAATATTTATTTTCTCTATCTAGTTATAGAGAAGGCACCACATAGTCACTACTTTTACTTTTTATTACCCACAAAAGCCTTTTCCTGATTTTGGGGTCATGTTACTATTCTATATGGAAACCTTATGCTCGGAACTAATATTGGTGCCCGTTGGTCAGTATGTTGTCTTTTAAATGTTTTTAAAATGTTTGGAGTGCAGGTTTATTACTCATACCCTCTTGCTGTCATACTTGGCACTGTCTTTTGTCTGTCTAGGTATATTACTTCTCAAAAGGAACTTTAAAGATTGCTAACAAACAATATACAGCTGTAAAGAATGACTATGAAATGACATTCAATAGCGAAACTTCTGTTATCCCGTGTGATGACACCTCTGATGTCCCAACGGTGCAGTTTGATTTTGTTCCCATTTCTGAGTTGGAAAACAAAAACAAGGACACGCTACTAGGTTGGTATTTTATATTAGTAGCTGCCAGGCATCTTCTAGCTAAACCAGCTATTCATGAACCTGCCTTTTGTCATTCTAGACATTATTGGGGTTTGTAAGAGTTTTGACGAGGTTACAAAGGTGACTATAAAATCCAACAACCGCGAAGTCTCAAGGCGAAATATTCATTTAATGGACATGTCGGGCAAGATGGTCTCGACCACTTTGTGGGGTGAAGATGTAAGTACTTTTTTATTTATTTTTGGTGTCCTTTAATTATGAAGCTGGTTGGGTTTAAGACGGGGGTGCTCAACATTTTTGAAGAGCATGAGCACTTAAATAATTTGAAATAAAATGGCTCCGAATTACTTGTGGTGGGATCGCCCTTGTGATCCCTGACGCTACACCACTGGTTGGAGGGGTTGTTAAAAACACATCTCAACTATGGGTTTTTACTGTACCTCAAACTGCAAATGTAAACAAGCCCTTAATGAGCTGAGCCCCCTATGAAGGCCCCTTTCACGCGGAGTGGAATCTGCTTGCTCTGCATGTGATCTGTGCGCTGATCTCCCAAGGAGCAGGAGGATGATTGCTCCGTGTCCATTCTGCATATGCAGAGCTAACATCACTCTGCTCTTTGACCCTCTGATGTGCCCAGACAGGGGGGATCGGGTCCCTTTCTTTTTTTTCATGGAGTTGAATGGAGGGTCCAATCAGGTCCACCTGAAAAACGGGCAAGTGGACCCAATACAATGATATTCCCAAATGTGTCCATTTTTTTTTTTCTTTCTTTTTGAAACCACATGCTGCAACACTGAAGGAAATATCAGAACCCAGAAAATATATAAAGTGAAGGTAGTGCTGTGCTATGACCTAAATACTGTGCGTTTTATAAAGTGCAAAGGTGCTCAATGAAAGAGATGGTTGAAAGAGGCAATGTTCAAAGGTCAATATATAGCCAGTCCTAGGCAGTATATGTAAGTGGTACATCTATACATTACTCGGCACAGGAACCAGGAAGTCGCCTATCATTAGCACTTTATGCCAGAGGCTTGTCACCAGCACTTTGTCATTTTATGCTGACACTGCTAATATACAGCCACTTACCTACATGGCACCTTATATGGACACTATTTATCTTTTTTGCTTTCATCTAGAAGAAAATTTGCAGCATATACCTATATGGAGGAAACTTTTTTTTTTTTTTCTTTTTTTTTTTGTATGCTTTTATATGCCATTAAGGATTGCAATAGTAGTGCACCTTTTTGAGCACCGTTTTTTCACTTCATGTGCACACCATATGGATAGATTTCCTATCGCTGTCATTTGAGTGTTTTGATATATTTTATAGTCTTATTGATACATTTTTGTTTTATCCTAAGAAATCGCAGGACATGCGACACATTTTTATACTGCCTAGGGCTGGCTATATATTGACCTTTGAACATTGCTACTTTCAACCATATCTTTCATTGAGCACCTTTGCACTTTATTACGCACAGTATTTGGGTTCATAACGCAGGACAAGTGGACCCGTTTGGACCAATCATGTGGCTGCAGCTTTTCTGCGGGTTAGCTGTGTTTATCCATTGGTCTCTATTATGTCTTGCAAGTTTGGTGCAAATTATGAAAGCGCACAAAAACTCTGTATTCAGAATTTTTCGTGTGCTTTCAGAAAGAATATTGTCAGGGATCACAATGGCAATCGCACCAAGCCTACAGGATATAATAGATTTTAGCTCAGTGCAGGAAAACTGCAGATGCTTTGTGGTGCACCTGTGGGTTAGTGTGAAAGCAGCCTAATAACCATTGCCAGACTATGCCCATTGCTCAAAATTTTCTAATAAATATGACCATACTTACTGTGATATTCATCAACTGCCCATTTTTATCCTGCAATTTCTGCAGGCATCAGTGGCTGTAGTGTAGGAGATGGTGCTGTCCAAGGCAGAATGCATTTGCTCCATCCATCCATCCATTCACCTGGGATGGCAGATCGGCAGCCTGCAATCTGTGCTTGCTATCCCATAGCAGGAGGTCACGGCCTCATCAGAGGAGTCCTATGTAGGGCCACTGGTTGGGCACCCCTGTTTTTGTTTTTTAATCTTAATGCATTCTGTGCATTAGGATAAAAAGCCTTCTGTGTGCAGCAGCCGCCCTCAGCCCCCCTAACACTTACCTGAGCCCCATATCTATCCAGCGATGTCCACAAGTGCCTCGGCTGCCCGGGACTCTCCCTCCTGATTGGCTGAGGCATAGCAGTGGTGCCATTGGCTCCTGCTGTTAGTCTATTGGCCAATCAGGAGGAGGCGGACCGAACTGGGACTCTGTGTCTGAATGGACACGGGGAGCGGCTTGGCTCAGGTGCCCCCATAGCAAGCTGCTTGCTGTGGGGGCACTCGACAGGAGGCAGGTGCCAGGAGAGCCCAAGAGGGACCAGAGAAGAGGAGAATTTGAGCTGCTCTGTGCAAAACCAGCTGCACATAGCAGACTTTACAATCACTTTAAGAAGTTCTAGAATGTTTTTCTAGCCGGTCTAGTTTAATATGTGGCTATAGTATTAATAACCAAATTACCAATTTAAAGTATGGGAGAAACCTGAAAAGCACAACCATCAACTACTATTTTAGCATTGCACCCCCATTACCCTCAAGTCTGGTGTTATACCTTTTCAGGTACTGAAAGTAATTGGACACACAGTACCAAGCATTTGTCTATTTAAGAGGCATACTAACTCGCTTACTAAACCAAAAATAGTTGATACTATTTTCTCTGACTCAGTATTTTATCTTAAATCTCTTGTATCATTACTCTACACTACCAAATACAAATGTTGGTGTGGTTTAGACTATTGTGTGATGCCAGACATATATTGGTGCAGAGGAAGAAAACCCCATGCTTGTTGGAAATGTGCTCTTCTTCTCCTTTTTTTTTATTTTTTTTTATTCTGGTTTGGGATCATGTTTGCTGCCATTTCTAATACAATTGAAAAGGCATATTTTTACATAGTATGTAAAAGAACCTTGCGTGTTCATAGCATATTTGGCAACTTGAGGCTGTAAAGGCATTCCGTTGTGGAAGGTCCATGGCAGTGTGTTTTGATGTCGCACTGCAGGCAGGATGTTGTAGCATAATGATTGTTTATTAAATGCTTTAATAATCAATTTAAACTGTGTGTAGTATTTTTAACTTGACACTTTTTTTTTTTTTTTTCTCCCCTCACTTTTCCTAAACAGGCAGATAAATTTGATGGCTCCAGACTACCTGTTGTGGCAATCAAAGGAGCAAGGCTGTCTGACTTTGGAGGGCGGTCTTTGTCAGTCTTGTCATCTAGTACTGTCATGATCAATCCAGATATTCCTGAGGCGTTCAAGCTCAGAGGATGGTAGGCCATGGATTGTAATGTTACAGTGGCCAGTCAGAAGTGTTTAGTAAAGCGTGAAGCCATAACAGGACATGGCTGTACATCAACAGACTCTTAAAATATTTCCACATGTAGACACTAGTGGGCACTCTGGCAATGTCAAATGTTCGAATATAACACTTGCAGGCTTTTAACCTGTTTGGTTCTGGAGAAATGTCTGTGTAATGATTTCCCAAAGCTAGCACATCAAATCCTAGCTGAAGATAAAATTGCAAGTCTTGCATTTAGGAGGCTCAGAACAGAAGCATACATTACCATTCCTAGGAGTCCCTTGACTGGTTCTTTTCTAGAACTTGCTATTTGTATAGATTCCTTTAAGTAAATGTAGCGCCATGGGATAGCTGGGGAACTTGTCCTGTTTCTTAACTCTGGTACTAAAGATGCCTGCCATACATATATATCTATATAGTTATGTGTTGATTTGTATAAAAATGTGTGCTTGTATAGATGTGCTCATCTATCTCTACATGCTTTCATATAGATATGCATTTTGTTCAAAGGGATATCCAGCCATACATGCTGAGAAGATATACATAATGAAAACCTGTTTCTGCTCGTAGCGGTTTATGAAACACTGCTCTTCGACGTGCTTGTGTGGCAGGGGAGATCAATCTGCAGTAAAACTGATGCTGAGCTGCAGTAGAATTTATCTGCTCAGCATGGGAAAACTCATTGCGATTTTCAGTTTAAAAAAAAAAAAATGCAGCTTGTAAAACTCCCATGCAGCGTCAACCAAAGTTTGCCCTAGATTCTTATTTTGTATCATACACATTACTGTTTTGCCTAGTTTATTGGTAATTTGCTACTGCCTTTGACTAAAAATGATCTTTCACACTCCTATCGCCCTATATATTTAGCATGACTTGTTTGGGGCGTGCCCCCAGTCAGAAATTACCGTATATACTCGAGTATAAGCCGAGATTTTCAGCCTCTTTTTTGAGGCTGAAAGTGCCCCCCTCGGCTTATACTCGAGTCATCGCTGTCTGCCCGCTCGATCAGCGTGTCGAGCAGACAGACAGCGGCCATTCTATTCAAAAGCCGCGCCTCCGGCTCCGCCTTCGCCTGTGATAGGCGGAACACTGAATTTCCCAGCAGCCTGTGTTCCGCCTATCACGGACATTGTATCATCCTCGTACTACGGACGAGGATGATACGACGTCTGTGATAGGCGGAACACAGGCTGCTGGGAAATTCAGTGTTCCGCCTATCACAGGCGAAGGCGGCGGCGCAGCTTTTGAACTTTACAATGGCCGCCGACGAAGAGGGCACGGGACGGAGGCAAGGGAAGGGACGGGACGGCGGCGGCAAGGCAAGGCACGACACGGGACGGATGCAAGGAGGCAAGTCACGGCACGGGACGGAGGCAAGGAGGCAAGGCACGGGACGGAGGCTCGGGACAAAGGTAGGCTGGACACACACACACACACACACACACACACACACACACACACGGATGGAGACACACACAGGGATGGATGGATGGATGGAGACACACACACACACAGGGATGGATGGATGGAGACACACACACACACAGGGATGGATGGATGGATGGATGGAGACACACACACACACACACAGGGATGGATGGATGGATGGACACACACACACACAGGGATGGATGGACGGACACACAGGGATGGACGGACACACACACAGGGATGGACAGGCATGTCTCACCCTCGGCTTATACACGAGTCAATAAGTTTGCCAGTTTTTTTGGGGGTAAATTGGGGGCCTCGGCTTATATTCGGGTCGGCCTATACTCGAGTATATACGGTATGCATTTTTCAGAACTCTGACACAAACTGCCACATTCTTGCAAGTCTAAGAATAAAGGAAATACATTTTTTTTTTTACTTCTACAACACAGTAGGATTCAAGAGCACCTGTCAGAACAGTTATAGTTTCTATCATGCAAAGATACCATTCTCTGATTGCCAGATGCAGTGTAGGTTCACTAATGGAGCACACCTCTGCATCTTGATATGCCCATCTGGAAATTGGAATGCTTTTGGCTACCCAGCTCTTGCAGCATCTAACATTGTATGGGGGCTTTGTGCCAGGTTGTCCTGACAGATTCTTTTAAAACTGACTTATTTTTTATTTTCTGTTTATCTTAAAGGTTTGATTCAGAGGGCCAGTCATTAGATGGCACATCTATCTCAGAGTCTCGCGGTAGTGGAGGAGGAGGAAATACCAACTGGAAGTCCCTGCTGGAAGTGAAGAATGAGAATCTGGGACATGGTGAAAAAGTAAGGTTTCAAATGAATTCTTTATATAGTTGGACCTCTGTTCTTATATCTTCCCTTCTCTATGAAGTAATTAGTAGCCATGTCCTGGAGACATCCAAATTGGTCCTTCAGTTCTATACAGCTGCACATGCTGGTACAGTTATTTGATCCCCTGCCGATTTTGTAAGTTTTCCCAATTGCAAAGAAATGAAGGGTTTGCAATTTTTATCACAGGTGTATGTCAAAGGATAGCGATGCTATGAACCAAAATTCCAGAAAAAGCGCACAGCTGTTTTAAATTGAGTTGCAGTTCAGTGAGTAAAATAAGTATTTGATCCCCAAGCAAAACATTACTTAGTACTTGGTTGAAGAAACCCTTGTTGGCAAGCACAGAGGTAAGATGTTTCTTGTAGTTACCAGGTTTGCAGACATCTCAGGAGGGATTTTGGTCCACTCTTTTACGGATCTTTTCTAAATCCTTAAGGTTTCTTTGCTGTCGCTTGGCAACTCAGTTTCAGTCCCTCCCATAAATTTTATATAGGATTAAGCTTCTTCTTGAGCCATGCCTTTATTACTTTGATATGTTTTGGGTCATTGTTATGTAAGACCCATCCACAACTCCTCTTCAGTCTTCTCGCTGAGAGAATAAGGTTCCCATTCAAGATTTAACAATGCTTGGCCCTTCAATGCGGCAAAGTCGGCCTGAACCTTTAGCAGAGAAACGTGTTTCCACCTCTATGCTTGACCATAGAGATGGTTTTCTTAGGGTCATAGTCTGCATTTTTATTCCCCAAAACACGGCAAGTCAAGGTAATGCCAAAGAGCTAAATTTTGGTCTAATGTGACCACAGCACTTTCTCCAAATCCTAAATCCTTTAGATGCTCATTGGCAAACTTCAGCTAGGCCTGTATATGTGCCTTCTTAAGCAGGGGGACCTTGCAGGCGCTGCAGGATTTCAGTTATTGGCAGTGTATTGTATTACCAATAGTTTGGTGACTATGGTTCCAACTGCTTTTAGATAATTTACAAGCTCCTCCCGTGTAGTTCTGTGCTGATCCCTCGCGATTCTCATGCTCTCCCTTGCCCCACGAGTCAAAATCTTGCATGGAGCTCCTGACCTAGGGCGATTGATGGTTATTTTGTATTAATTTCAATTGCAAATAATGGGTCCAGTAGTTGTCTCCTAACCAAGCTTCTTGCTGATGGATTTGTACGCTCATTCCCTCCTTGTGCAGGTCTACAATCTTGTCCCTGACAGCTCTTTGGTCTTGCTCATGATCGTGAGGTTTGAATGGGGAAAAGTGTCTGTGGACAGGTGTCTTTAATACACATTACGAGTTGTCGTTAAGAGCACCTTTTTAAATTGACAGGACTAATCTGTGTAGCACACATGTTGTAGCCAGTCTGTGGGAGCCAGAATTGATTATTTGTGGTTTGTAGGGGATTAAATACTTATTTTACTCACTGAAATGCAACTCAATTTATAACATTTGTATTGTGTTTTTTTTTTTTTGGTTGATATTCTGTCTATTATAAAATACACCTATGATGAAAAAAAATAGACCCTTCATTTCTTTGTAAGTGGGCAAACTTATGAAATCTGCAGGGGCCTTCATTAATTTCCCCACTGTATGTCCCTGAATTAGGGCTGCAACTAATGATTATTTTCATAATCGATTAGTTGGCCGATTATTGTTTCGATTAATCGAATAATCTGTTAATAACCTTAAATTTTACATATTTCTTTTGGCCAATTTGTTGTTGGGCAGATTAAAAAACACAAATTGCCACAAAAACGCATTATTACATGCTTTTCTGAAGCTTCTCCATTGAAATATATTGAACCAAAATAGCACCATTTTGCGTTAAAGTCCTTGTCTTTTCCAAATACGCAGCAGCTGAAAAAATCATGGATGTGAACGTGTCCCATAGGAAACCATGTAAATGAACTGTAGTGTGTTTCTGAAAAAAAGCACCAAAAAACAGGTGTGACCCAGGTCTGATATGTTTAGTAATATAATGGTGTTAAACTAAAATTAGTACAAAAAGAGCAAATCGCTACTGTAAGGGGTTAATGTTTTACTATGGGACAGTGAAAGTAATATTTACAGTAGTGATTTGCTCTTTTTGTACTATAAAGTGCTAATTTTAGTTTTTTGTTAACCCCATTATATTAGTGGCCGATTATTCGATTATGAAAATAGTAATCGATTAATTTCATAATCGATTAGTTGTCGATTAATCGATTAGTTGTTTCAGCCCTACCCTGAATAAATGAATTTGCTGTAGCTTCCACATGCACTTACTATTGAATATCTGCTCGTGCCTGGCTACTTCTATTCCTATTTATGTTCTCTTTGAGAGTCGACCTCTAATCAAATTACTGCTTACTCCAAAATAGCCACGTGAGCCTTTTGAAATGGATTTCTGCAGCTTAAACCATTCTGTTCTTTCAAGTGCTTGAACTGTTTTCATGATCATGTTATATCACAGTGTTTATGCTCACTCGAGACAGCGATCCATCTCTTGAGAATACAGCTTTGGGGATATGGTGTCACCCTCTGTACCATCTTTATGTCCAGTTGCATGCATTTGTTTTTGCTATCTGTGTACCACATGAAGTGAAGAACTTTACATATCACTTCCCACACTGCAGGAGAAAAATTCATATTAAAGTATAATTTCAAGCCAAACTTTTTATATCATTTTGGATAGAGTAAGGAGGGGTTAGAACACTTCTATTTTTACTTTTGCCATCTCTGTCCCATTGGGGAGATTTCCCTTCACTTCCTGTCCCATAACCAAAACAGGAAGTGAGGGAATCCTCCATTGTTGCCACAGTTATCGGAACCAGTGTTCCCATTGGAAGACTTCCCCTCCTTTAACTGTTCTGGTGACAACTCAAAATGTGGGATTTTCTTTTCTTTGACTTTTGGTGTTAGTGTTACTAAACCCAGTATGCGGAATTCACTATAGCTGGTATTCCACTGTGCGCAGGACATAGAAATGCAATTATTTTAGTAAATAGGGCAGCACAGTGGCTAAGAAATTAGCACCTCTGCCTAACAGCACTGGGGTTGTTGGTTCAAATCTCAACCATGGGACTACCTGCCTGGAGTTCGCCTGCATGACCCCTGACTTTGTCTGGACAGTACTGATTAGCACTGTGATGATCGCATGCACCCTCCAAAAAATCTAGCAACATACACCAAAACTGATCATGTGCAGAGTGCCTCCAAGGCTCTGTACTATCTGCAAATGGATTGGGACAGTGGAAGGAGCATCACAGAAGACTGAATCAAACTGCCTTTTTCCACAATGCGGAGAATATACAAACATGCTTTACTGCATATACAGACTGATTTTATGTTTTGGGTTTAGTAACACTTTAAAGGTCACCAGGACAAATGGTGAATCTCCCTCACAGGGGCACAGCCAAAAAAAAGTATAAAAAAATCTAAACTGTTCCTTTTTAGAACCCCCTTAAGAATATTGCATAGCCAGCCATTATTGAAATAGCCTTAAATATATTTTTTATTGAGTTAAAGGGTAAAATATATAACTCGTGTCCAAGGTCCTTGGGAACTATTTTCCCAAGATCAGGAGGTAAGGTACACCAATTTGGTTTTTGATTGCAGATGCTGTTTAGCTTGAGAAAGTGATGCCATCAATTTTTGAGCAATGGTCTGCCCTGATCATTTATTTGTTATTGGAGCCCAGGAGCAATGTGTACATGGGTCAAAAAGTGAACAGGTTACCATTAATATGCTTTTGAATTTTTGTGTTGGATGTATGGTACATATTTTGATATGTTGTAGATCACAAATTGTTTTGTCCCTTGCAGGCTGATTATTTTACTAGTGTTGCCACCATTGTGTATCTTCGGAAGGAGAATTGCATGTATCAGGCATGCCCTTCACAGGATTGCAATAAGAAAGTCATAGACCAGCAGAACGGCCTCTTTCGCTGTGAAAAATGTGACAAGGAATTTCCCAACTTTAAGTATCGCCTCATTCTGTCAGTAAGTACAACTCTTTCTAGCATTGGGACTTATAAAGAAAAAGGAGTGACTATACCAGTGTGCTGATGTTCCTTTAACTGTACACCAATAAAAATACATTGACAGATTGGGTGCCTGAGACTTCTTTTAATTTTCATCCCACCCAAAATAGAGAAGTTCATGGAAAAACAAAACAAAAATCATGCTCTCCTAGATGACTCCAGCACCGATCAAAGCTGCAGCTGTCCTCTGCTAACTCTATCCAGACGACCTCTCCTGAACGATTTAACTTGACCGATAATAACCTATATTTAAAATGTCCGTTTTGACGCATTTACATGCCGCATTTGTGTTTACGGCTAAACACAAGTTGACTCATTTAGAACTGCTTGATGCTGGAAATGCCTCTAAATTCAGCATCTGAACTCATTTTTTTTTGCATTCCAAAAAAGGCCTCTAAGCGCAACTGCTTAAAACGACTATAAACAACCCTGTGTACATGTACTCATAAGATAACATAGAGGAGAGATCAGGAGCAGTTGAAAAAAAAAATGCCCAACTTCTCCTAAACGTCAGTTTAGCAGCAGCAGTGTACACGAGGCCTTAATCCCCCACACTTTTTTTTTGTTCTACAAATAGACAGAACATTTAGAAAAAAATACATTATTTCTGTTATAAAATTTTGAAAAAAAGGTAAATTTTCATCATAAAGTTTGACCAAAATTTATACTGATACACTGATGTAGGTTATTTTTACCAAAAATGTATTTGTTCTGTTTGAAAGTTAGTCTACAAGCTATGGTGCCAATCATTGAAAATTAATGTACTGACGGCCTATCATTTCTTGAGACCGTAACATGCTATGACAGTAAAATGCCCCCCAAATTACAACTTTTCGAAAAGTAGACAGTCCAAAGGTATTCAGGGGCCATGGTGAGATTTTTTACGTAATCGTTTCCCACAATTCTTTTGGAAATTAAGAAATGAAATAACTTGTTAATGACATTTTTGTGAAAAAATATTATTTCTCAAATGGCGCAGGCATACTTGCAACTACACCCCAAAACACATTCTGCTGATATTCGAAAGTATGGCGATAACACATGTGTGAGACTTTGTCGCAGCCTAGCCACATTGAGAGGCACAACATTCAAGGAGCACCTTCAGGCGTTATGCACTTTAAGACCACTTCAAAATAGACAGTAACCAGGGGATCAACGTAATAACCAGACTCGTTTCGCCAAAATAGGCATCATCTGGGGTCACATGCTTACAAAAATATTCCTTACGGAATTACGCTGTGTGCCCTGCTCAAACTCTCTTTTCTCTTTATGGTTGGGCTTATTTGCCCATTTTCTGTAAGTCCGGTGGCCATTTTCCCGGCACTCTCAGATGCATTTTGCTGAGGCGGCCATTTTCTAGTAGCCTCAGTTTGTTTTACCTCTAGCGCTGGGTGGCTGATTCATTCTGGATGAAACTTACACAGAACACCTCGTGGCTGACACAGAGGAGAGCGGACGGCGGAAGCACAGCGCAGTACCTGGGTCAGGGTGGTGAGCCCTGTCTGTGGCAGCTAGGAAGGTGGGCATTTTGTGTGACTTGCCTTAGGTCCCTAAGTGGTGACAGGCTAGAGTGGGTTAGCATGGCGTCAGAAGCTATCACTTCTTCCCCAGACATCCCTGTTATTGCAACTGGTTCGCCTTCACCTGCGGTGCCTATGGGCGCTCTGTCGGCGGTCCTGGAGTCCTTTGTTGCCAGGGTGGAAGAGGTGTTTGGGCGCAAGGGGGCTAAACGCCCCCATATCTTCTGGGGAAAGCTCTGATTCAGACTCTGGTCCCAATGTGGCAGGCGGCCCCTGTTCTGACGTTTCAGGGGAATACAGACCAGGACCGTTCGGACAGTGAGTGACTGTGTCTGGGTCGGCGCAGGAAAAAGCGCTAGTAGGAGCACTTATCCCTGCGGTGCGGGATACCCTAAAGATGGAGAATACGGCAGGGGCATCTACAGAGGTGTCGGTCCCTTTTGGGTCCCACAAGCCGGCCTGCACGGCTAAGGTGTTTCCCTACCTAACTTATTTTGACAAGTTTATTTACAAGGAGTGCGGAAGCCCGCAGCGGGCCTTTTCGGGCCTGAGACAGATGGCAGTGCGTTACCCCTTTTGAGGAGAGTTTCCTGAAAAAATGGACACCACCTCCGGTTGTTAACCCCCGGTATCCAGGTTAAATAAGGTAACAACGATTCCGGTGGAAGGGGCCCCTGCTTTCAAGGACTGTGCCGACAGAAGGACCGAGGCGGTTGCTCGGTCCATGTTTATAGTGGTGGGGTCAGCAATGCGGCCAG
The DNA here is from genome assembly GCF_037356315.1 of Lithobates pipiens. Lineage (NCBI taxonomy): Eukaryota > Metazoa > Chordata > Amphibia > Anura > Ranidae > Lithobates > Lithobates pipiens. The sequence continues at coordinate 144,685,657 of NW_027507748.1, forward strand.
TGTTGGCCACGACACTGGTGTCAGACGCTTACTGATTGGGCTAAATTGTTGCACTGTGAGTTGGAGAAGCAACAGGTTTGCCCGGTCTGCGTGGAACTGGCAGATCAGTTGGTGCAGGGCCTGAAGTATGTCTGTGATGCGGCTTTAGATACTTGCTTTCTAGAGCCTCAGTATCACCTGTGGTGCTAAGTCGCCTGATTTGGCTAAAATGCTGGTCTGTGGACCAGGCATCTAAGAAAGCACTGGCGGATTTGCCCTTCCAGGGGGAGAGGCTATTTGGAGCCTCGCTGGATGACATTAAGAAGGTTACTAGGGGAAAGAGTACATTGCTCCCACAGTACAGGGAGGTTAAGGAGCCACACCGTAGGCATGGGCCCTCCTTTTCCAGTCAGAAGCAGATTTTTTTGTCTGCCCGAGTCGTCAAGTAAGCGTTCCCAGTCCAACAAGGTGCCCGCTGAGGGACAAAAGCATCCCTGGTTTCACAAGCCAAACAAACCTGCAAGCAAATCTGTTGCCGCATGAAGGTTTGCCCCTGCCCGACTCTCGAGCACTACCAATTAAGCTCTCCCTTTTGGCCTAGCCCCAATTCTGGCATTGCTAAGGCAACGAGGGATCGTAATTGTGACTTACCTGGACGACCTCCTTCTGAAAGCAGCTTCCACCTCAGACTTAAGGCAGGATGTGGCTATCACCATACAGACTCTCTTGGAATTTGGTTGGGTACTGAACCTCCAGAAGTCTGTGTTGGTGTTGACTCAACACCTGGAGTACCTGGGCTTGATTCTGGACTCCTCAGAGGAGAGAGTTTTTCTCTCTTCAAACAAGCTGCAAACGCTTCAAGCTGCCGGGAAGTTGTTGGTGTCCCGCAGGTGGTCATCGCTGTGTTTTTGCAATGCAAGTCCTGGGTCTCGTAGCCACTTTTTGAGGCGGTACTGTATGCTCAATTTCACACTTGAGTCTTGCAGAAAGAGATCCTGTCCAAATGGGACAAATCTTCAACATCCCTGGATTGTCAAATTCGGGTGAGCCAGCTAGTCGGAGTCTCTTCTCTGATGGCTGAGGTCTCCAGCCTTTCTATCTGGGAAGGTGTTCCTTCCTCTTCATTGGACTACGATCACAACGGATGCCAGCCAGACCGGTTGTGGGGGGGTATTTTGGGGCTTACAGTCGGCATAGTTTCACTGGATGCAAGAAGAATCCCCCCTGCTGATCAGTGTGCTGGAGCTTCGGGCGGTCAGGCGGGGCCTCTCCACATGGTTTTTAGAGGTTGCAGGGGTGTCCGGTCAGGAGAATGCCACAGCAGTGGCGTATGTCAACCATCAAGGAGTAACAAAGAGCTTGGTTGCAGCACTGGAGGTTGCTCAAATCCTGCGGTTTGTAGAGCGGCACGTGCCAACTCTGGCAAGCAGACTACCTAAGTCGTCAGCTGCTGGATCAGAGGGGATGGTTGTGGCATCTGGATGTATTTTGGCTCCTTTGCCTAAGGTGGGGCACACCAGATGTGGATCTCTTGGCTTCTTGACTCAATCGGAAGGTACAGAGGTTAGTGGCCAGGTCAAAAAGATCCCTGGGCGGATGCGGCAGGCGCGTTGGTGGCTCCATGGGGGCCTTATCGGCTAATTTATGCCCCCCCCCCCCAAACTTTTACCACGCCTGTGTCCTGGGTGGAGGCCGAGGGGATTCCCGTGATTCTGAATACCCCAGATTGGCCTCGACATCCCTGATATGCCGACATAGTACAAAACGGTGGCAGAGAGTTGCATAGTAAGGTTGAATAAAGCGACCAGTCCATCCAGTTCAAGAGTCGGTGTCTACAATCCTCCCTATCCCTGTACATTGCACACTCACATCAGTCCCTACCCTCAAGGAGCTCACAATACAAGGTCACCATTCATATACTAGGGCCAATTTTTTTGGAGAGGAGCCAAAGAGGTTGTTTTGCATTCCTTGGCCATGGTCCGGGCTCTGCGGGTGTATGTCTGCTACAGCTTCTTTCCAGAAGTTGGACTCGCTGTTTGGATCAGTGGCTGGTCCGAAGAAGGGCCTGGGGGTCTCGGCGGATCAGATCGTGGTTCAGACTCATGCCTTAAGGGGGCGGGCGCCCCCCTTTCCTTTAACGGCACATTTGACCAGGGCAATCCTGGGCTTTCCGACATTGAGCGTCCGTTTCCTAGGTGTATAAGGGGGCGACCTGGTCATCCATTCACCCTTTCACTAAATTTGGCAAGATTGATGTGAGTGCATCTTCAGATGCTTGTTTCGGCCGCAAGGTTTTGCAGGCGGCTGTTTAAGGTTGCAACTCCTCCGTTGAGGAGTTCTGGTTGTTATGGGTGAAGTTTATTTTCTTGCTGTTCCCACCCCTCGTTTTTTTACACTGCTTGGGGACATCCCTGAGGTCAGGATTAAAGGTGCTGTTGTCTGTCAGTGAACTAAAGAGAAGATTTTATGGTGAGTACAAAAAATCCTATTTTCTGTTTGTTTTTAAAGTGCCCTCTTCTGGCTAGCAGAAGCTAACGCATACGCAAATCGTACCTGTGTATAAAAATGGTGTTAAAACCACTCGTGAGGTATCGCCACAATCATTGGAGTGAGAGAAATAGTTCTAGCACTAGAGCTCCTCTGTAATTTAAAACTGATAACCTATAGACATTTTTAGACTTGGCGTATGGAGATTTTTAAGGGGCAAAATTTGGCTCCATTCCACGAGTGGGCGCAATTTTGAAGCGTGACATGTTGGGTATCAATTTACTCAGCATAACAGCTTTCACAATATTTTAAAAAAAAATGGCTAACCTTACTGTTTATTTTGAATAGGGGAAAAAAGTGTTTTTTTCCCCCAAAAAATACAGTGTGACTTAAAGTATTGCAATGACCGCCGTTTTATTCTCTAGGGTGTCTAAAATTATATATTATATATATATATATATATATATATATATATATATATATATATATATATATATATATATATATATATATATATATATATATATATATATATATATATATATATATTATTAGTGTGTGTGTGTGTGTATACATTTTTGGGGTTTCTAAGTATTTTTCTAGCAAAAAAAGTTATTTCAACTTGTAAAAAAAAAAAAAAAAAAAAATGCCTTTCAAACTGACAACACTGAAAACTGGCCTGAAGGGAGTGAAAGTGTCTGGTCTTGTGAGTAGTTTCCCTCAGTACAAGACTTGGAATGTGTGATGTGTGTTGCCGTGTGGAGCAGTGCAGGACTGTTGGTACCTTTTTGCACCTCTGCATTGAGCTGCTATTTGAAATGTAAATTCTGTTGCATGCAAGTCTCAATGGTGCCTTATTTCTACAGTTTCTTTTTGTAGCTAGTAATATTTGGCAAATAGTGTGTTTTTGTATAAGGATCAGCTATATCTAAGGTCCAATTAGACCGTTTCTGAAATATATTTGAGATTTCCATTACTCCTAAAAACATTTTGTAGCAGCTAAACGTATGTTTTGAGCATTAAGTGCAACACCTAAATTAGTACCTTGAAGGCCTCCATAGCATTCCTAATGAAAGTGGCACGCTTGTGTAGTCTCCTTAACTGCTCTGGGACTGGCAGTTTAAAGTTCTATTCTTATTCCAGTGCAGAGTAACTGTTGAACGTTCTTGTTTAAATATGGCTCACTCGCTCTGTCATTGATCCAAAATCCGAGATATAAAGCTCAAATCTCCTGCCCAGTTTTTCCTCTGAGAAGTCTTTGTACTTGTATAAAGACCACAAAACTGAATCTGCTCTATATTAGTACAGATGTCCGTGCTGTGTCTTTGTGAAGATCAATTATCAAACAGCTTGTTCTATGCACAAACACTATAATTTCTAACAGTTAAAAAAAAAATTCTCTTGTTGCTAAATTATGCTGTTTTTGCTGATACCATTGGCTTTGCAAGAGGTTACTTATCAGTTCTTGTTTATAGGTTGGCATGACTCCCTTTTTAAAGGCAGAGATTAACCAAGCATTATGAAGATAAATGAACAGTTAATGTTTTGTAGATTGATGAAATTACACTTTGGGCCTGAGGCCTTTGTTTAGTCTTTCTCGGGAGCCATGCCCTGCACCTACTACATTAGTGGCAACTGCTTCAAAAGCCAAGCGTATTTCTGCCTGCATCTGTGAGATGAATTTATATGTCGGAGTGCAATGATAATTCGAGCTCCTGCAAAAGCCTGCCAGTTCTCCCACATGCGGCCTCGCCACTTCCATACAAGTACTTGTTGGCCCTGACCCGGTAGGGAGATGGCACTTCTTTCTTCTCGCAGGCTCATTATATTCATCAGCCCTCAGCAGCTGTGACGACTTATAATCAAGCTGTTTAATGCCGGTCAAAATCCTGAAAATCTCAAATGGCAGAAGGATGGTGTGAACATCTAAATAACAGACTGATTTATTTTTATTTTTTAAACCAACTCCATTGATGATGATTTTGTTGACTTATGATCCTTCTTGTCCTGCTCTGGGCTTTTGTCAACCAAAAACTTGAGCGCCCTTTTCCTTGAACCTGCTTTGGGCTGTGAGCGTGGCTTATGCCCTGTAATTGCAACTTTCACAATAGTCCGCATTGTCAAGAGCTATATTTAAAAATCCATCTCATACAGGTTGCTGTGATTGGCTGTCTATCAGAGGTGAAACTCTGGGTACTTTTTGAATGAAGTAGTTTCCTTTTCTCTACCCTATCAAGAATTTTACGCTATAGGTTTTGTCATGTACTTTTTCTTTGGCATAAATTTGTTTGCAGCAATGGTGGATTTTGTTTTGGGTGACACTTTAAAAATCCAGGATTACATTTGCTGTAAACATGTTGGGGCTGTACGATGAAGCCTGGATTGAGAAAAATGTGGGCTGAATTTTCTTGAAGCTGCTAGTTGGCTTTCTCACTGGCTAATCTACTGGCTTTAGAACTTTGACACATTAGCCTAGAATAATGCCCGGTACACACAATTAGAAAATTGAATGAAAATTACTGCTTTCAGAGCAATTGTACAATAATCTGATCATTAGTACACAGCTTTCGAGAGCCGATTGTGATAGTTCATGCTAAATCTGAAGGGCCACATTTTTTATTTTATTTTTTGTACAATACAAGCATGTATGATTTTTGTTTAACTACTTCAACCCCAGAAGGTTTTAGCCTCTTAATGACCAGGCTATATTTTGTGATATGGCACTGCGTTACTTTGACAATTGCGTGGTGGTTGTGTGATGCTGTATCCAAAGTAAAATTGAATGGAGCTTATTTTTGGTGGAATTTTAGCACTTCTGCGGAGGGGCCACTATAAAACAAGAGTTTAAAACCAATATCTTCGTTTTTGGGCAATATGTATTCTGCTACGTATTTTTCATTAAAAAAATCGGAATGAGCTTATATTGATTGGTTTGCGCAAAATTTATAGCGTCTACAAAATAAGGGCTATTTTTATGGCGTTTTTAATTTATTTATTCTTTTACTTGTAATGCCGGTAATCAGCTTTTTTCTTTTTTTTTTTTTTTTTTTTTTTCTTTTTTTTTGTGGGACTGCAATATTTCAGCAGACAGATCGGAAACTGTGTGTGTGTGTGTGTGTGTGTGTGTGTGTGTGTGTGTGGGGGGGGGGGGGGCTTTACTGCATGGAGACTCTGATCCGTGTTCCTGATTAGTAGGAACGCTAGACCAGTGTGTCCATGCCTGACAGCAGTCTGCTCGCTTACTTCGGCAGACCACCAGTTTGTCTCTGCGGGGAGCGATCATGGATAGCCGGCAGACATTTGGCCTGCTGATTGGTTCCCCCTGTGGCCAATCAGCGCATGCGTGTCCTCCTCCCCCCCCCCCCCCCCCCCAGTGGCTATTGACAAAATCATGTAAACTTGCGTGATTTTGTGCGATAGAGCTGCCTTGCTGCAGTATATGTATGGCAGGCGGTTGGGGGGGGGGGGGGGGGGCTTTACTGCATGGAGACTCTGATCCGTGTTCCTGATTAGTAGGAACGCTAGACCAGTGTGTCCATGCCTGACAGCAGTCTGCTTGCTTACTTCGGCAGACCACCAGTTTGTCTCTGCGGGGAGCTATCATGGATAGCCGGCAGACATTTGGCCTGCTGATTGGTTCCCCCTGTGGCCAATCAGCGCATGCGTGTCCTCCTCCCCCCCCCCCCCCCCCAGTGGCTATTGACGACAAAATCATGTAAACTTGCGTGATTTTGTGCGATAGAGCTGCCTTGCTGCAGTATATGTATGGCAGGCGGTTGGGAACTGCATACTTGTTGCAGGTTAGCAACTCAGAGAGAAATATTTATAAAGCTGTAAATCTTAAATGGATTGACCACCTGTGAGTGTTTGGTGAAAGCCTTTCACTGCTTTATAAATATAACCCATTTTTTGCAGCCAGGTAGCATTTTCAATGTGTGTTTAAATGAACAAAATGTGTAAATCTTTCGTACGTTAAATAAGAAAACTTGAAACCCAAATTAATGAAAACTCTATCAAATGAAAAATAACAAAAACACAAATAAGTGTCCATTCATATATATGACAATTTTTTTTTTTAATAGCATCCACCCGTGTGAATGAATGACACAAAAAAATAGTAAATCAGAAATTGTGATCTTTAAATGTTGGTGCAGAGAAGATTAGTGCTCAATCAACCACCATTGTGCATAAAATTTACTTCTTGCCAGTGCTCAATCAACCACCATTGTGCATAAAATTTACTTCTTGCCAGAAGCCCGTGATCCTCGTTAGAGGATCTAGGGAAGCCTGTAATAATAGAATACTCTCCAGGGTATAACAATTGGAACCAATTTGCTTCACATCGCCTGTGGTAATCATGAAATCGAAAGATAGTGTGCACCCATTACAGAGGATCAGTGTAGACAAATGCTTAAAGCGTAGCTGTGACTTGAGTACACCGATTTGTACCTGCTTGTTGACCAACTGCTCTCAAAATAGCCTCAACCATAGATGCATGGAACATGTAGAGAAAACATAATGCTCCGATAGTGTAAAACCTTTGGGTTATCGGGAAATTAAAACAGAAAACACACTTACAAAAATCGCATTTTAGCCTGAAGTGGCGGCCGGACACGTTTGGACAAACCCATCCTTCAGGATACATGACAGTAACTCGAGGTGGCATCAGTGCGCCGTCCTGCACCGCCCTATGCGTTTCATAATAGAATTACGTTTGCCAGGTGCCCCTGGAAGACTTAATTCTATTATGAAACGCGTAGGGCGGAGCAGGATGTTTTCTCTACATGTTCCATGGATCTATGGTTGAGGCTATTTTGACAGCAGTTGGTCAACAAGCAGGTACGATCGGTGTACTCAAAACTGACAGCTACGCTTTGAGCATTTGTCTACACTGATCCTCTGTAATGGGGGCACACGAGTTTGTTTGCATGATTACCACAGGCGATGTGAAGCAAATTGGTTCCACTTGTTCTACCCCGGAGAGTATTTATTGCAGGCTTCCCTAGATCCTCTAACGGGGGATCACAGGCTTCTGGTAAGCAGTAATTTTATACACAATGGTGGTGGATTGAGCACTAATCTTCTCTGCACCAACATTTAAAGATTTATCACAATTTCTGATGAACTTTTTTATTATTTTTAGTTTCCTTCATTAACACGGTGGATGCTATAAAAAAAAAATTGTCATATATGTGAATGGACACTTTTTTTATTTGTGTGTTTTGTTGATTTTTCATTTGATATATTTGATTCTGAGTTTTCATTAATTAGATTTTTAAGTTTTCATATTTAATCTACTTTGTATGCAAGATTTACAAGTTTTGTTCATTTAACACACATGGTTTATCACATAATGCCAGATTTTGAATATCTCCCAAACAGTGGGGTAATTCATTAATTTGTATTTATCTGTATATTTATTTATATTTGTAGCTTTACTGCAATTAGTTTTTCCAATTTTTGTTCACTGTGTTTGATATGCAGGAGAATTGTTGCTTTTACATTATGTACAGTCACTTTGATGTGATTTTTTGCACATGGTTTTGATCCTAGTGCAGTTTCTCCTCCTATTTTTTTTTTTTTCCCCAGCATTTTCAATAGTCGGGAATAGATGTGTACACATGTCTCAGATTTGGTTCCATAAATAAAGCAGTTTTTAATATAACCAGAAATGTTCTAATGACATAATTTTCTGTTGCAGGCAAACATTGCAGACTTTGGGGAGAATCAGTGGATTACATGCTTCCAGGAAGCAGCTGAATCAATTCTTGGCCAGAATGCTATGTACTTGGGGGAACTCAAGGAAAAGGTATGGAGTTTTTTTTTAGGTTATATGAAGATAAAGGCCTTATATTGCAGCATAAACCACTTTATAGATCTTGTTTCCTAAAAGTTCCCCAACAACCGGTTAAGAGCCTGGCCTGTGTCGACAGATGGCATCAGTTTTGGTTACAGTCTTTTGAGAAGATTGTTCTTTGACAGTTGCTTTTGACTGCCCATGTTCATATCGGGGTGATTAGGCATGTGATTTGACATGTCTAATCGCATGCCAAATCTGCCGCCTTTGCCGGCAATGGCACCAATTCCCAAAAGTAGTTCCTGTACTACTTTTGGTGACTTTTGGTGGAGATTTCTAACCAATTCCCAAAAGTATTTCCTGTACTACTTTTGGTGACAGTATGAACTTAGTCTTAAGAGGGTTTTGCATTCTCATAGGTTTTGTATGGGATTGCAAAAACCTGTTTGAACCTGCTATATAACTGCACTTTTATTAGTTATGCTTAAAATTCAGATGCTCGCACAGCATGCCCCCAAGGCTTTACATAAGTGTCCTGGCTGGTCTAAGCATGCCCAATATATTTACTATATATGTTTGGACTAGCAGGGGCTCATTTTAAGTTTGTGTTAGGTTGGGAGTGCAACAAATGCATTGCTGTCAACTTTAACAATACAGACAGTTTCATCTGTAGCTTTGCCTTGGGCCTCATTCCCACGAGGCGGATCTGCTTCCACGGAGTCTGCCTCTGTCTGCTATCTCTCCGCTGAGCCGGCGGATGACGGGTCCCTCTCTGCTCACTGAGCGGGAAGGGGCTTGTTGAGCGCCGCTGGTTTCTATGGAGAGATCGGATGAAAACGGACAGCATGTCCATTTTTCATCTGATCCGCCAGCGACGGATCCAGACGTAGGGCCATCCATCTGCTTTTGGTGGATCGGACCGGGTCGAATGTCAGCAGACATGTCACTGCTGACATCCGTCGCTCCATAGACTAGCATAGAGCGCCCGTTCAGGTCCGCCGTCAAAACTGACAGGCGGACCTGAACGGTCCAACAGTGTGAAAGGGCCCTAAAAGTGCCTTTGTTTTCATAATTTCTGATACTGATAAATTCAAAAGTCCCTGTTTGAAAAGAGCAGTGTTCAGCTTTAATTCCAATTAGTTGGGAGTTCATTAGGTACTTGTTTATGTTAATGAATTGTATAAAAAAGCAAGCGTACATGCTCCCTTCCATGCTGCAGCATTGGTCTAATATTGCAGCTATCTCCCACCAGCTCAGAGCCTGAGAAGTGAGCGTTCACATGACCCCTAATCTCTCAGCTCTGTCTTCTCGGAGCAGAGAGCAGCTCTGCCCCTCCCGCGCTCATAGGAGCTTCAGCTCTTAGCCACACCTTGAGAAGCAGAGCCAATTCTCATTCAGGCATCTGGGTGTCAAAATCCTTCCAGGACCTGGTGCAGTGGCTCTGATGTCAAAAACCACTGATGATGTTAAAACTACCATTTTAAAGTAAATTTTAGATTGGGCAGTTCACAGAAAAATACAATAAAATAATCATCACACTTGCCAGTTTACCAGAAAAAAACGTTCTAAAACCATTTTACCATCAGGTCAGGTTGAAAAAAGACACAAGTCCAACCAGTTTAACCACAAAAAAAAAGTTCAGGTAGCCTCTGTAATGACAATCAAGAGTCAATCCCGCTTTCATCTTATTTGTGACATATTTTCTGTTTTACAGTAGTATAACCAGAGCTAAAGTCCTCCTTGCATCCAATAAATACTAGAACAGCGCAAAAATAAAAATAGAAAAAAATTGATGCTAATGAAACCATAGGGCAGGGGCAAACACCACGGCCAACAGTCTTTATGTAGCCGATGGATATGTGGACAGTTCAGATTATTCAGTCACTTTTCCACCAGAGTAAGAATGCAATTATCCACCTCATGAAGCACACACCCCTCTGGGGTACAAACTCGCCAGATGCCGCTAGAAAGAGAGCCTTGTATCAGTGTACAAACACCGCTCTTTGCTGACACCCCACTTCTCCAGAAGGTCCACTGGTATAGGTACTCCGATTTTGGATCATAAAACACAAGGATAGATGTACATAGCGTAATCCTGTTTATTATAATGCAACATACCCATACAGCAGAACCCCCCCCCCCCCCCCCTTAATCCTAGCTGCTTAAATTTAAAATACAATCAACAAGCATAAAGAAATACAATAGAGGGCACTATCACCATCTCCAGCCGTCTGCTGGAAGTGTGCTGTTCCTTGCAGACACTGTATTATGCTTCCGGGTAGAAGGCAGAGCACGGTGGAGTGCACAACATCACTTCCTGTTTCCGTGCTGGTCAGGCCCTGACCGGTTTCGTTGTTCGGCTTCAACAGAGGGCATGACAGCACGGCGTGATAGCTGATATGCTTAGTCTTTATGTTTTGATTTCATCTCTATTTTTCTATTGGTAATTTTATATGTATGTATATGTATATATATATATATATATATATATGTATGTATGTATGTATATGTGTGTATATATATATATATATATATATATATATATATATATATATATATATATATATATATATATATATATATAATTTTTTTTTTTTTTTTTTTTTTGATTTTATGGTCTGAGACATCGATATGATATCGAATAGTTCAACACATCTACCTGCTGCTGGCACTGTAGGATTGAGGTGGCACTGAGTGGGTGACCCATAGACCATAGTTATACCTCATTTATCTATATGTTCAGTTTTGTTAGTAATTGTCAGTTTATAGAGGTTAAACAAATACTTATTATTTGCATTGTGTTGGTTGCCCACAGCCCTTCACTGGAAAGCCAGCAATTATATCATGTAAATGGTCTGCAGCTCCCTCCCGTTCTAGCAGGCTGATGTTGAGAGGCTTTTACACATATTTTGACCATCTCAAATTTTTTGTCTGTTTATGAATGTTAAGATTCCCTTGTCTCTCTAGAGGAGGGAAGAGTACTCTGCTGCTTTTTTATTTAAATGTAGTCTGTGGGTGTCCACTCTTAGAGCGAACACATTCTTTGAATAAATTCTCTTTGGGAAAAGACCAAAGGACTTTCCTGATGACTGCTGAGCTTTTTTGACAAGTTTAAAGGTGCAAGTTATTGGATGGGGGGAGTCTGTCTCTGACAGATGCTTTCTGTTGCTCTCTGAACATTTCTGTGTTGTCTGTGCAGAATGAACAAGCTTTTGAGGAGGTGTTTCAGAATGCCAATTTCCGTTCCTACACCTTTAGAATTCGGGTGAAGTTGGAAACATACAATGTAAGTATGAACTCCAGAGTAAACCTTCCTAAATCTCTGCAATTTAAGGGAAGCATATGATGAAAATTGCATGAACCAGGGTTACCTTTTTATCTTGAGTGAAAACCACATAGAATGATCACTAGATGGCAGAGCTGAAGCTATATCCGCATTTTAACTTTTCATGGAGAAAGTGGAACATGGTACTATCTGTTTACCCCTTTTTTTAGGCCCTTGCTTTGGAAGAGGGTCGATTTAAAAGTGGTTCTAAAGCCTGAATATTTTTTACTTTAATGCTGCTGTCAAACCCAAGGGGAAGGGGGAGCCTTTGTCTGTCTATAGATACAGAGAGCAAGGCTTGGGAGCAAGCCCACATGAGTGCCTCCCATAGAAAGCCTTTTTCTGGGGGGGCACTTGCCGAAGGGGAGAGCCGAGAGCGCTGCTGGAGGACCCAAGAAGAGGAGCATCGGGCTGTTAAACTTAGTTAAGTTTAAACCTTTTATTGTTAAAGCATTGCAAACATTTTAAGAAAACATAATTCTAAACTCCAAGATGCTTTCTAATTTTGACACATGCATTTTGTGCCTATACGTTACAAACGTTCATGTATATATGTTAAACTAAATTTGAAGTTACAAGTACTGAGAGAGGAGGCATGGCCCCCAGGACCCGTTAACTTTCTAACTGCAGCAATTAACCACTCTAGCCCCGGAATGTTTTACCCCCCTTTCCTGACCAGAGCATTTTTTGCGATACGACACTGCGATGCTTTAGCTGACAATTGTGGGGTCGTGCAAAGTTGTACCTAAACAAAATTGACTTCCTTTTTTTCCCACAAATAGAGCTTTCTTTTGGTGGTATGTGATCACCTCTGCGTTTTTTATTTTTTGCTCTATAAACAAAAAAGAGTAGAGATTTTGAAAAACTTCTAATTTTTTTTACTTTTTGCTATAACAAATATCCCCAAAAAATATATAAAAAAAAATTAATTTTTCCACAGTTTAGGCCTATATGTATTCTTCATATTTTTGGTTAAAAGAAAAATCGCAACAAGTGTATATTCATTGGTTTGCGCAAAATGTAGTGCCTACAAAATGGGGGATAGATTTATGCTTTTTTTTTTTTTTTCTAGTAATGGTGGCAATCTGCATTTTATACAGCGATTAGATAAAATAGCCACTGGTTACTGTATAAATGTCACTGGCAGGGAAGAGGGTTTAAACACCAGGGGGCAATCAAGGAGTTAACAGTGTTCCCTCAGTGTGTTCTAACTGGGGGGGGGGGGGCTGTTTCGGTCTATGGGCTCACTAAACATGACAAATTGCTGCTCTAACCCCCTCCCGTGCACGATGTCATAAGCCTAGGCTTCAAAAGACAAACAGGAAGTGGGCTGTATGAGGTATTTACTAGCAGGGAAAAAAAACAGTTTTGCTATCCAAAGTTAAAACAATGGAAGAAGATTTAATAGATGGAAAGTTGAAAATAATGACTGAAGGTCCACTTTAAAATCGATCTTGTTTGCCATAAAACAATTTGAGTATGCGAGTACAACACATGAATTTTTCCATACCTGCTATGTAATCACACATACTATTTATTTTTTATTTTTTCCCCTGTCAAGTGGAACATATAGGAACACATACATCTCATAACCCTTTCTGCCACTTGACAGAATAACACAAAAAACCCTACTTAAATATTTAACAATGGCTGCTTAATACATCCGTAATTCATAATGGATTTATTTGATATGGCAACATCCATTCTTATTTGAGGCCTGCTCATTAGAATGAGTAATGTTGAGCATGACTTTGAACATGTAATGTCCTTGTATCACAAAATGGTTAAACCTCCCATACAAATGAATTCGAGAGAGGCCACCTAACAGCAAAGCATTCCAGCTTTATGTTCCTGGTACATGTGTGGGTTGAGCCTAATGTTCCAACTTGCTGCAAGTTACAAATATGTGTTAGAATTACCCAGTTGTTTTTATGCTGGCGTCCAAGATTTATTTTAATTACGTTCATGTTCATAAGTACCACCTACTCCAATACTTTTAGAAAGAAATCTGTTTAGGTGGGATTATATGAACTACCACAGTTGGCTTGTCTACATAGCAATGACTAGTATTTTGGCTCAGTGCTCCAGATCTTGAAATGAATCGGTGCTTGTCTGAGCTTCTGTTGAATTTGAATTGCAAAGCTGAGGCTCAATATAAAAATGATTCTTATTTATTTGTACACAGAAGCTTCTTGGGTATCCGTGGTTAAAAAGGGATATTAAGCCCAAAAACAATGTCTTATATTGCAGCTTACTAATTGCTTGATGTAGTGGCTGCATTCGTTTATTTTACTTGCTTAAACAAACCAAGTTGTCCAAAGTAGCAGAGGATTGAAGCAAACCATTTACCACTGACAGTGGTGCTTGCAATGGTTGGATTTACATAAATGATTAAAGGCTATCATCCCAAAGGGTAAAAAAAGTGCTGTAACTGCCTAAAATGTGTAAGCTGAAGTTCAGCTTCAATTTGTTAGTAAACTCTATCTAAATCTGCTAGTCTAACACTGGCAATAAATACTATACTACATGCTTTTCATACTCGGTCACTGAAATAATTTTTCTGTATTCTACAAAAAAAAAACCTGGTTGTTCCTACTGATCTCCACCTTCAGTTCATGTCCCCAATTCAGCTGGGGATTTTGCAGCGGTGCTGGCAACCCTGCACATGCTCAGTTTTCAGTGAGTTTCTATGCTGAGCTTTCCTTATCTGAGCAGCCCATATGACTATAGAGTCACAGATGGTGTATACACAGTGGTAAATGTCAGCCAACTCCCTCCCTCCTCCATCGTGCCCACTAACCAGCTTAACACAATGGGGGTGGGATATTGCATGTAAATTAGTGGAGGAATCACCTTCCTCTTATTCTAACACAGGCTGGAGGGGCATGACACAGCCCGTGACTGGCAGAAATCTGCCCATACCATGTTGCCCAAAAATAAGATTTAATGTTAAATATATGTTTTGATGCTAATTTAAAACAGTTTTTGATCATATTTATTTTTACTCTGTATTTCAAAAGGCTGTTTTTCTTTTGAATATATGACCAACAGCAGAGGTTTAGAAGCTCCCCTGCTTGTTTCCCTGCAGACATGCTGGGAAAGAGCTGGGTCGCGTGACAGCTGTGTATCTTTTAGGAAAAGGTTACTTACATGATTTAATAAAAATACAGTGCCATCATCCACATACAGAAATATAAGGAATAATGTCAATTAAACAGTGTGCGCTTAGTATCACTTTAACTACATCATCCAGAATACAGATAGCCTTAAAGAGGAAGTAAAGGCTATTTAAAAAAAAAATGCAACCTGCAAGGCAAAGGCATAATGAGCTAGTATGCATAGCATACTAGCTCATTATGAATAACTTACCTGAGAACGAAGCCCCCGAAGCGGTCCTCCGTCTTTATCTTCGCCGCTGCCATGTATCCCGGAGTGACTTCTGGGTCTTGCTGCTCCGGCACTGTGATTCGCTGGACCCGCGATGACGTCACTCCAATGCATGCGCACGGGAGTCGACACGAACGGCATATCGCCGAGATCTGCGGCCAGCTCAGTGTGCCTGAGCCTGTCTTTTTGTAAATATCTCCTAAACCAGGCATGTCCAAAGTCCGGCCCGCGGGCCAATTGCGGCCCGCGGCACGGTTTTGAACGGCCCGCCTGGTTATTTGGACATGCATATCTTTTGTGGCCCCTGACGATCTCCCAGCGCCGGGGCCACAAAAGATATATATCAGCCGTCACTAAATGGCGGCCCGCGGTCCGAGTCCGGACCGAGCAGCGCTTCTGCCCAGCCATGCCGCCAGTGTAGCAAGCGACAGCAATCACTGGTTTGCTGGGACCGCGGGTTTCCCCAGCAACCAGTGACGCTGCGTGCATGCGCCCGCCCCCTGCTCCTGGCCGCGTCTCTCGGAGCTGAAGAGACACGGGCCGTAGGGGTGTGACGTCACGTGCGCGCCCCGCCCCCCTGCTGCCCGCGGTTCCCGGGTCCTGGATCTCATCGCGAGGCAGCTTCAGTTGTGCCCACACTCCTGCAGTTAAGGTATGTGGGCACATTAGTTATCTATTAGTGATCAGTGTTGTGCACACTGTTGGGCATATTTTAAGGGGCTTTTTTTTGTAAAGGGCACGCTGATGGGAAAATTTTATGTTAAAGGGCACTCTGATGGGCACATTTTATTTTAAGTGGCACGCTGATGGATATATTTTTAATGTGCACATCGATGGGCATATTTTGTAGGGCACATTTTGTTGTACCCATCAGCGTGCCCCTTAACAAAATATGCCCATCGATGTGCACATTAAAAATATACCCATCAGCGTGTCCCTTATAATAAAATGTGCCCATCAGAGTACCCTTTAACATAAAATTTTCCCATCAACGTGCCCCTTAACATAAAATAAGGGTCACGCTGATGGGCACCTTTTTATAACAGGTAATCCGATGGACAAATTTTATTTTACGGGGCACGCTGATGGGTATATTTTTAATGTGCACATCGATGGGCATATTTTGTTAAGGGGCACGCTGATGGGTACAACAAAATGTGCCCTACAAAATATGCCCATCGATGTGCACATTAAAAATATACTCATCAGCATGCCCCTTAAAATAAAAATTGTCCATCAGAATGCCTCCTAACATAATAGGTGCCCATCAGTGTGACCCTTATTTCATGTTAAGGGGCACGCTGATGGGCAGATTTTATTTTAAGAGCAACACTGATAGGTACATTTTATATTAAAAGGGGCACTTTGATGGGCAAATTTTAAGTTAAGGGGCATGTTTTGTTGTGTCCATCACAGTGCCCCTTAATATAAAATGTGCATGACACTTATTTTATGTTAAGGGAAATCCTGGTGTGCACATTTTATGTTAAGGGACACTGTGATGGGGACACCTGATGTAAAGGGGCACTGTGATGGGGACACCTGATGTAAAGGGGCACTGTGATGGGGACACCTGATGTAAAGGGGCACTGTGATGGGGACACCTGATGTAAAGGGGCACTGTGATGGGGACACCTGATGTAAAGGGGCACTGTGATGGGACACCTGATGTAAAGGGGCACTGTGATGGGACACCTGATGTAAAGGGGCACTGTGATGGGGACACCTGATGTAAAGGGGCACTGTGATGGGGACACCTGATGTAAAGGGGCACTGTGATGGGGACACCTGATGTAAAGGGGACACCTGATGTAAAGGGGCACTGTGATGGGGACACCTGATGTAAAGGGGCACTGTGATGGGGACACCTGATGTAAAGGGGCACTGTGATGGGGACACCTGATGTAAAGGGGACACCTGATGTAAAGGGGCACTGTGATGGGGACACCTGATGTAAAGGGGCACTGTGATGGGGACACCTGATGTAAAGGGGCACTGTGATGGGGACACCTGATGTAAAGGGGCACTGTGATGGGGACACCTGATGTAAAGGGGCACTGTGATGGGGACACCAGATGTAAAGGGGCACTGTGATGGGGACACCAGATGTAAAGGGGCACTGTGATGGGGACACCTGATGTAAAGGGGCACTGTGATGGGGACACCTGATGTAAAGGGGCACTGTGATGGGGACACCTGATGTAAAGGGGCACTGTGATGGGGACACCTGATGTAAAGGGGCACTGTGATGGGGACACCTGATGTAAAGGGGCACTGTGATGGGGACACCAGATTTAACTTGACAATAAATATTGTTGAAATGCTAAGGAAATTGTACATTTCTCATGTTTTTGATAGATATACAGTTACTACAATATTTCTGAGTCGTAGCACAGACTTGAGATTCGGAGCTCGGCCCAAAGAAAATTTTGGTGACCGGACCTCCTTTAATTTTAATTCATTACCCCTGATATATATGCTTCGGAAGGTACAGGGAGGACAGGACCGAGCGCCGTACACAGGAAAATTTCCTGTTTACGGGCGGCCTCTGTAATAGGAAGTCCTTCTCCTGCACTGCCATTGGACAACTTTTCTGTCCATCAAAGGAGGCGGGACTTTCTATTAAAGAAGCCGCCGTGTAAACAGGAGATTCTCCTTTGGCGCTCGTCAGTGCATTCCTGGCAATGGTGCT
Organism: Lithobates pipiens; assembly: GCF_037356315.1. Lineage (NCBI taxonomy): Eukaryota > Metazoa > Chordata > Amphibia > Anura > Ranidae > Lithobates > Lithobates pipiens. Next base: position 144,703,324 of record NW_027507748.1, read on the forward strand.
GTGTTCCTGGCAATGGTGCTGTGTTCCTGGCAATGGTGCTGTGTTCCTGGCAATGGTGCTGCGTTCCTGGCAATGGTGCTGCGTTCCTGGCAATGGTGCTGCGTTCCTGGCAATGGTGCTGCGTTCCTGGCAATGGTGCTGCGTTCCTGGCAATGGTGCTGCGTTCCTGGCAATGGTGCTGCGTTCCTGGCAATGGGGAGGCATTTGGGGAGGCATTCCTGGCAATGGTGCTGCGTCCCTGGCAATGGTGCTGCGTCCCTGGCAATGGTGAGGCATTCGGGGAGGCGTTCCTGGCAATGGTGCTGCGTTCCTGGCAATGGTGCTGCGTTCCTGGCAATGGTGAGTCATCCCTGGCAATGGTGCTGCATTCCTGGCAATGGTGCGGCATTTGGGGAGGCATTCCTGGCAATGGTGCGGCATTTGGGGAGGCATTCCTGGCAATGGTGCTGTGTCCCAGGCAATGGTGCTGTGTCCCAGGCAATGGTGCTGTGTCCCAGGCAATGGTGCTGTGTCCCAGGCAATGGTGCTGTGTCCCAGGCAATGGTGGGGGGGGCATTCCTGGCAATGGTGGGGGGGGCATTCCTGGCAATGGTGGGGGGGGCATTCCTGGCAATGGTGGGGGGGCATTCCTGGCTGTGGTGGGTGTGTTCCTGGCAAAGGTGGGTCTGCAGATGTGCACTGATTAGGCTGCATTGGTTTGCACTGACCATTATTTTGCTTCACAGTTCTTTTATTTAAACATTTTTTTTTCCTGAAACTTCCCTCTTAAAGTGAAGGTGTGTGTTATACGCCAATTAATACAGTATGTACAAATACGCCCGAGCTCATTTCTTCCCACACAAAGGCAAGAGAATTTTTGTTGGGCAGTGTATTAGAGCTCGAACGAACACACTTAGACCGAATTTTAACGATTCAAAGAATGTCAGGCAAAATGGTCGGCCCTCGCGCATGTTCACTTCATCAAATCCGGCCCTCTTTGAAAAAAGTTTGGACACCCCTGTCCTAAACCTATACGGTTTAGGAGATATTTCTTGGACCTACAGTTAAGCCTTAATCTAGGCTTGCCTGTAGGTCAAAGTGGTTTGTAAGGGTTTACAACCACTTTAAACAGGACAGTGTTGCTGGCTCACCAGGTGAAATAAACTGGAAAAGCTTAAAAAATGAAATGCAGTCATTGCATCCAACAATCGGTAAGTTGCAGTATATTACATTATTTTTTTTTTATTTTTTTTTACTTAATACCAATTTAAGCAATAAGAGCGTAGCCAAAAATTAAAAAGCAAGTTCGTTTTCCATACTGAAAAAGCCAATCCACCATAGAATTCATGTACATACGTGTCCAACTAGGAAGCATTTGTGTTGCCTGGCCTTGCTTTTCCATTGGTTATAATTTGGTTTGACACATTTTTTAATTTACTTTGATTTGTAAAAACGCGATTCATATGCAAGCAAATGCCCATGTATAGAAGTCCCTGTGTGTTGGGTTTTTTTTTTTTTGATTCCTCCTCTTTGGCATAAAACTGTTTCAGTATGTGAGACATAATCCACTGACGTTATTGCTTCAAAGCATTCATGGGTATTGCAATCTACATCTGTGTGCTTTTTTCCTCTGTGACCATTTTGGAGATGGCAGTAGGCATCAATTCTCTGGAGGAAAGCTATGGAGATGAAAGTGGAGAGAGTTTATGGGGAGGGAGGATTTTAGATGCGTTATGAGCCATCCTAACCGGTAGCAGGAAAGTAGTAGCAGTATAGAAGCATGGTATGTTTGTAACCTCTAATTTCAATCATAATATAATTGTGTTCGATCACCTCTGAGGGCTTTTGACAGGCAGTGGGGAGGTGTTATAAAGCCACCTGATTTAAAGTGATTGTTACCCCTTGCATATACCTAGTAAAGTGACTGGCCTCTGGTCACTGACAGGTGTTTTTTTCACCTTAACGCATAGGATGCATTAAGGTGAAAAAAATGAAGGTTTACAACCCCTTTAACCCTAAAATGGCACACTACTGTGTTGCAATCGTGTTTTGCACAAGGTTGCATAGCCCCAATAACTCGATGGGCAAGTGTGACAAGAGGTACCACCTTTTAAACTCTGCACCCAGAGTTAAAAATGCCAACACGGGCACCCATTTTTAACTACTCCTGACTGGTCGTCTGAGAACACTTAAGGGGCTTAGATTTGGTGGTATTTGTTTATGGTTGCTATCAGCCTTGTAACCTTCTGATCTTATAATGGTACATGTAGGGGAAGCCTACTTTGTAACACTTAACTTCTACTAGTAAGCTGATGGTCACTGTGGAGTCCCTAATAGAGGTACACGACTAACTAGTGCTTGGGAATGATTGGTATAATGCATTTTATTCATCAGAATTCCCTTTACAATATCAATTCATGTACTACATTCAGTCAAACATCTTAATTTAACAGAGGCACCGAAAAATCTTTAATATTTAAAGGATACAATGCAATTATTTAAATTGGTCTCTACTTTAGTTTTACGGTAGTAAAGAGTATAATGCATCTTGCAGTGCTTAGAAATAGTTACTGTGCACCTTTTTGCTTTCAATAGTTTTTATTGAAAACAATCAAAAGTATAAACGTAAGCAAAATAAAGTATATCAAGGGAAAAACTTCAGATATGAGAAATCTGGATGTTAAAGGCTTTTACATGAACGTATAACCAAGGCATTCTAAGTTAGAATATGCATGCCCAAACTTGGCCTACTGCAGGATGACTAGAACATGAAGGCTGAGGTTTGTTTGTGTACAGAGCAATAGGCACAGAGGATGAGTAAGGTTAAATGTGTCCAAACTATACATGAAAGAGTAAAACAAATGCAGGTGAACAATGAACCTCAAATGCGTGTCTGTTCATTTGGAGTTTGCGAATTGACCCCAACCATTCTTAATAAATACACTGGGATTTCAAAGGAGCTAGGAAGATATCAGGTAGTCTCTCCACATACATACCTATCTGCAGTAGGCTAGGGAATATAAAACTTCCCAGAGCCTTCAAAGCCCACATGAGAAAATCCCTCAGTGTTATGAGAAGTAAGGTCACTAAACCAAAGGAAAGGGAAAACAAGAGGCGAGCATAAGAAGATGGAGAAGAAAGCCACAAGAGGAACAGAGTTAACTCCACCCAACAGGCGTTGCCCTCCATCCCTATGGCTGTTGTAAGCTTAATAGTATTTGGCAGATCTTCATATGGATAGCCCAAGGCTCCCACACAGCCTCAAATATCTGCACAGAGTCCAATAAGCAGCTTACCATCTGTTCTTGTAACTTCATCCACAAAATTTTCCTCTTTGCTACTGTTCGAGATGCTGTGAGTTGTTTCCAAGCTTGGGTTATGGTCATTTTGGCCCCCAGTAGGATAAAGCAGTGGTCATCAACCCTGTCCTCAGGGCCAACTAACAGGCCAGGTTTTATGTATTACCTTGGGGAGATGCAGACTAGAATACTGCAGTCACTGAGCAGAAAATGATATCACCTGTGATGTATTTCAGTTATCTTGCCAACCTGGCTTGTTAGTGGGCCATGAGGACAGGGTTGATGGCCACTGGGATAAAAGGATATTTAACTTCTGCGTACATTAGGCACTCTGTCTATTAAGAGGTTGAGTAAAGCTATGGAGGGAGACACTGAAACCAGCGATCTTGCAAATCAATTGGAAGATTGTATTCCAGAGCCCTCTAATTATTTGGACAGTACCACCAGATATGTAACATTGTACCCAACATACCACAACCTCTGAATCAAAGGGGGAGGAAGACGGGTAAAGTTTAGCCAGTCTAAACAGGACTAAGTACTATCTCATAACCGTGAGGCTTGCTTCAATCCAATCAAGGTGATGTTGGGCATACCACAGAAAGAGGAAACGGGCCCTGTGCCAGTCCTCCAGCTCCAGTTTTTCCACTCCAACATGTATAAAGGCTTGGTGAAATTGGTTGCCAGTGACTTGTAGATCAGAGATGCCTCCCCTCTGCACCATGGCTTGGCCACACCATTGCTCACTGTGCACCTTTTTGAGATGTTAACGTTGAGCAGTACTAGAGATCTGACTAGCCAAGGAATGACTAGAACAGGGGTCTCCAAACTTTCAAAACAAAGGGGCATTTTACTGCCCTTCAAACTTTGGTGGGGCGGGGGGCGGGCAGACAATGGCCAGTGGGAGTAGAAAATGCTTTGTGATCAGTGGGAGTAGAAAAAAAAATTTTCATTGGTTTCAGTGGAAGAAATAGCGCCCCATGTCTGGTGTCAGTGGGAGGAATTGTGCCCCATGTCTGGTGTCAGTGGGAGAATTATTTCCCCATAACTGGGCCAGTGGAAGGAATATTGCCCCAAGGGCCACATAAAAGCAAACAAATGGCACAGTTGGGAAACCCCTGGACTAGATCATCTAGTGATCATAAAATTAAATGATTGCTTTTTTGCAACAAGCTTTATACTCGGTTCTTATGTTATTAGATATGAAGGGCTGAGCATTGTGTTTTTTTGAATATCAGTAAGCTTAAAGGAATAGTCACATGAAATGTAAATCCCCCATCTGTTGCTGTTTGAACTGAATGTGATGGTAAAGTTTAACCTGAGCCTCCTTTGAAATAACACGTAGAATTTCCACTTTCTGCAGCTTTATTCCAGGCTATACACATACCAGTGTGATTGCTTGATAGTGTGTTTTGCTGAAGAGATTGTATTTTTCAGAAATTGGTTTCACTAAGTGATAGTTTTCATTGAAAAAGTCCAGGTGGAAAATACAATTGAATTTGGATCAGTTGGCTTTTTTTTTTTTTTTTTCTTTTTTTTTTTTTATTGATCTACAATCTGGTTACTATGGCCAGAAATATTTTACCAGCTGGTGAAATCTAGTATTGTGGTGCACCATCATTGGGAGCAGTGGTGCAACATTTACAGGAAAAGTTAAACTGTGTATTTACATTTGACTAAATCTTGAAACTATTTTAATTTACAGTTTTCACTGTTACACTTTGATAATATCAGTGACAGGTTTACTTTGTCCACTTGGCAGTATAGATCGTGTAATGAGGGCATCATGTTTGCTTTTGATGTAGATATGATGGGGAAAAGATCCCTCAGAGGAAATTACATGACCAATTTTAAAGTAAACTAGAAATTCCCTTCTAGCTAATGGTAGTGTTAATTTGTAGCCCAGATTATACATCTGATTGCCCGTGGCAATACTGGACTTCATTTGATCATTGATTTTGTTTTTGCTTTCTTTGTTTTTAATTAAGTGTAGAGCATTGATGGCATGCAATAGATATCCTAGCAGTCAGTCTCTCTGCCTTTTTATAAAGGTGCCCTTTTATTATACAGTTCCTGCTGTTACTTTTATCTTGCAGAACTGAGACCACCTTTCCAATAGCGCCTTTATATACACAAATGTATGTTCTGTGTTAATATATGCTTACGAACATTACAAGTAGCCCCAAAGATTGGTGATTTCCTGTGTTCTTCAATGGACTCCAAAAAAAGAGCACAAAAATTCTGCCAATTTAGGACACTGGTAAAGCATGCATAGTGACCTCCTACATTTAAAATGTTTGAAAGTGAAACCCAAGTGTGGATAATCTTTATGGTTTAGGAACCTGGCGATTTCAGTCTGGGAGTATGTTTAGGAGAAATAATGGACTTTATAGGCACCGATATAATAAATTATTTTTATTCATAATTTTACAAAATTCCTTAACCAATGTAATACAGCCTACTCGATCCACTAGGCCTGGGCCGGTGGTTGGGATAACCACTGAAGTTATACCTTGATGCAGTGGGAGCAATTGGCGTGTTTTGAAGATGCAAACTCAACATGTTTCGTGATAAAACGCTTCTTCAGGAACTTATCACTATTGTTCACTGAGTAATAAGAAAAAAAACATCAGTAAATATGCTTACAAAAATACATCAGATAACATGTATGTATATTAGTTGTAAAATGCACATAACTTTAAACTGTTCAAGATCCCAAAGCCTAAGTAGGTATGCACTAAGAGTGAGGAATGATGTTGGGATACACCCAGTATCCAGCAGGTGAAAAGTAGTGTGTGTGTGTGTGTTATTAGTGTGATGTAGAGAGAGTTTTTTTTTTATATATATCTATAATCTATCACAAGTGCACTAAAGAACAGACACACCATCACCACACCCAAAGTTTTAGGGTGTATATACTGTAAGGGATCTTCCCGGGGTAGGGTGTGTTTGGACACAGTTCACAGCAGACTTGGAATTTGATAAAGCAGATCTTGGCGTTTATTCGTGGTACAAACAGTCCAGCAAACAAAATATACAGCAACACCGTGCTTTCTAAGTACAACAAAAATAAAAGTCCTAGCCCGGCTGGGCGCTTACTAACAGGTTCTGCTCACCTATCTGACACTTACAAACACAGCGTCTTTCGCCTGGATATCGCAGGGTGAGTTTTAGCTCCAGCAGTGGCTGTGCTTGCAGCTTCCTTCAACACACAGATTGTTCATTCCCTGGCTGAGAAGCAATCACCTGCAGACCCTACAGAGCCTTTAGCTTCCCAGGCTAATTAGGATCCAAGCTCACCTGATCCCAAACCCAGAACTGGATCGGGGGATGTGGAATGACAGGTCCCTCTACCAAACCTACCTGCCATTCCATATAAACCCAGGCCCGGCAAAATTAAATAACAACTCAGCAGCATATCGCTGCTGAGAAACTGATCCATCCTGGATTTACCATCTCACACTGTGTAGCAACCTAGGTGAGATGTACACCCCCTCGATCACTTCTCCAGTGACATGTCTACAATACGCAAATGGGAAGTATATGTATACTTAACCGACTAAGGAATAAATGCCTCAGTGTAAGCAATCCAGCAAACATATGGGGAAGGTATTAAAGTGACTTGTAACAAACTCGCGTTATTGGGGCGCTGTCTGGGGAGGTAGAGAAAAGTGTATTAAGATATGAAGTATAGTCCCATATAAGACTAATAAGAGACCTGCATCTTAACACCATTCAAGATATCCCCTCTGGGGAATTGGCAAAGTATTAATCAGTTTAGTCTACAAACAATAACATTTAACTAGTTAGACCTACATCTCTTTAGTCATCATCATTGTGCATGATACACCAAGGCATACCTAGTGTGTGTATTCGGTTTTCCCTTTGTAATGATATTTTAGGAGACTTCTATAGTCATTTTTATGGGACTATACTTCACTTACTAACCGCTTGCCGACTGCCTCATGCCGATATATGTTGGCGGAAGGGCTCGTACAGGCAGAATCGCGTACCTGTACGTTGCCCTTTAAGAGGCAGTCCGTGGCAAGCTCTGTGAGTCGGGTCCCGCGGACTCGATCGCCGTGGAGATGCCCGTGATCGCATCACAGGGAGGAAGAATAGGAAGATGCTAATGTAAACAAGCATCTCCCTGTTCTGCCTAGTGACAGTGTCACTGATCTTTGCTCCGTGTGATTGGAGCAGAGATCAGTGACATGTCATACACAGCCACGCCCCCCCCCCACAGTTAGAAACACGCCCCTGAGACACACTGCCAACTAGTGGTTAACCCCTTCACTGCCAGTGTCATTTACACAGGAATCGGTGCATTTGTGTTACACTGATTGCTGTATTACTGACAATGGTCCCAAAAATGTCCGATGTGTCCGCCATAATGACGCAGTCACAATGAAATTCGCTGATGGCCGAAATTTTTAAAAAATGCTTTAAAACCATCTCCTATTTTGTAAACACTATATAACTTTTGCGCAAACCAATCAATCGCTTATTGCAATTTTTTTTTACCAAAAATATATTGAATAATGTATCGGCCTAAACTGAGGGAAAAACATTTTTTTGGATGATATTATAGCAAAAAGTGTTTATTTTTTTCCCAAAATCTATGCATTTTGTTTATAGCAAAAAATAAAAACCGCAGGGCTGATCAAATACCACCAAAAGAAAGCTCTATTTGTGGGGAAAAAAGGAAGTCAATTTTGTTTAGGTGCAACGTCGCACGACCGCGTAATTGTCAGTTAAAGCGAAGCCGTGCTGAATCGCAAAAAGTGCTCTGGTCAGGAAGGGGATAAATTCTTCCTGGGCTGAAGTGTGTGTGTGTGTGTGTGTGTATGTGTGTGATATATATATCTATCTGGCATTGGGCTACTTTTCACCTGTTGGATACTGGGTGTATCCCCACATCGTTCCTCGCCCTTAGTGCATGCCTATTCCGGCTTTGGGATCTTGAACAACATTTTAATTTGTGTGTTTTACAACTAATATATATACATGTTATCTGATGTTTCTTTTATATGCATATTTACTGAAGTTTTTGCTCATTACCCAGTGAAAAAAAATAGTGATGCGTTTCTGAAGAAGCGGTTTATCGTTTTCAAAATTTTGAGATTGCATCTTCAAACATGCTAATTGCGCCCACTCTATCAAGGGATTCCTTCAGTGGTTATCTCGTGCAACAGCCCTTGCCTAGTAGATATAGTTGGTTGTAGTAATTTGAGTCTGTATTTTCATGTTTTTAAGGATTTTTGGAAGTTTATTGTGAATAAAAATCATTTCTAATATATTGCAGCCTAGAAAATCCATGCTTTCTCCTAAACACATTCAATCTTGGATAAAATGTGGCACCGGTTACTCCTTCTTTTTTTTTTTTTTTTTTTTTTGTTTACACCCACAGTACCATCCTGTGGTGTACTTATGCCAATATATTTGTCCGTCTGGGAGTAGGTATGTACTTTAAAACATATCTAGTCACTAACCGAGGAAAGTGGTAACTGGCTTTCTTTTTAAAGTTGAATTTTATTTTTTAAAACTGCAATAGAAAGGCTTGTTCCTTCTGCATGCAAACTTCAGAATATATACAGCGAGCTGTACATGCCTTGATGCTGACAATAGATGGCCTCCTATGTGCATGTGCTGGGGTTTCATCACCCCAAACAGGCCAATCAAGATGGCCAAAGATGCCAAACTCTGAAAAGGCCTGGGATATTACATTACTGTTAGGGAGGTGAGTATTGCAGACTTTAGTTCTGCTTTGTTGGTGTCCTGATTTTTGGGGTTTGTCTTCATTTGGCGTACATATGACAGGGTCACAATGCAAGAGCACATATAGGAAAATGTCATCCTGAAAAGCAAGTGCCTGGACAAGGTCCTCAATGGCTGCAGATAAAAAAAAAAAAAAAAAAGCATGAAGTTTAAATGGGATTTTAATGATTGGGTTTATATCCGTAGGCCTGGAACAGATTGAAACTATAACTGGGTCTGTGCATCAAAGAAGTCATCGAATCTGCAGGACAAAGCAAAAGTATTTTTTAGAATGTCTTCAGGAGAGGGAACCCTACACACCAACTGTAGATTAAATCGTAGCAGGCTTTCAGGTCACAAGCCCCCAGGATTAGGCTTTGCAGTAAATGTGTTTTTTTTTTTTTTTTTTTTTTTTTTTTTATCTCCAAACCAACAGGAGGACTTTTAAGACACAACTGTAGTTTTGTGCCTATTTGTTTCACCAGCTGTTGCTCTGTTATGTGTGTGGAAGCTCCGAACTCGCTAATTCTCTGATATTCCATGTGATAATGTGTGCTCTGTGCCCTTATGAGACCTCCAGTATCTTGCCCGTTACTCGCAATTTACCTGCACACCATTATTTGAGGTTTGTGTGAGGTAATTGTGCGCTTGATGGGATTACATTACAAAATGAAGACTGCGTTTCACAAAACATTGTAATAGAATAAAGGGGGCAGAGCTATACATCAATTATACCTACCAAACTGTGCCGTTACAACTCCCATGTGCTGACACAAAAGCCTTTATTTTATAACATGCCTACTAGTTATGCGGCTCCCACTGCTCTCTTGTTAAGTCTCTGGAAAACAAAGTGCTTCTCAACTACACATTAAATGTGAACAATCTGGGCTCTTACTTGTTTTATGTGATGTATAATTTTTACAGGTTCAAATTCATTTTCTAATCTTTGTGAAGCTGATTATTGAATATTTGCAGCATGAGTGTAACGTTAACAGCGCAATCTGGCATCCTGAAGTGCAGCAGAAATATAATTCCCCTATTAACGTTTGACCTATTTAGAGATTTACATTGAGAATGGCATAAAGCTATATAATGTGAGTTGCGTTTTTGTTATGGTTTAATGCTGGTGTTAGTGGGGCAGAAATATTGAAGTGGCGTTCCATTTCTAAAATAGAGGGGTGAAAGATTAGAACCAGTCAGGTTTTTTTGTCATCTTTGTCCCAGCTAGAAATATTTCACTTAAGCAGAATAAGGGGAGATCTCACAATGGACATACACAGCCAGTTCAAAAAAATGTTTTCATTTACACATTAGTGTTGAAGTTTGGGTATGACATTTTTTGCATAGTTTTGTTGGTCCAGTTTGGACCAATATACGTATTCTTGTACCAAACCTGGCTGATCCTTATGGAAGCTTGAAATTGATGTAGTAGGCAGAGCTTCTTCAGTGAGCACTACTGGCTACTGAGTATAATGCAAGAGTGACAGTCTTGCTGCATAGTGAATACAAGGTGTTGATTAGTCGGACCAACTTGCCCACCATGATAAACCTAGAAGGTCGTTTTTTTTTTTTTTTGTTTTTTAATCTAGTACTTTTTTAATACTTTTCACAGGTTTATTTTAAAGGAAATCTGTACCAAGATACATGTGTAGAATACTTTTTAAACTACACTTTCTATGAAATACAGTGCCTGACGTTTGCGGGGCATACTTGTCACTTAGCTGTTATGCTAACACGCTGCCTACGATACTTTGGGGGTTGTTTTCTAAAGGCAAATCCACTGTGCACTTCTAAGTGCACATAGTGCAGTCACTGTATATCTGAGGGGGACATGCAAGGAAAATAGCATTTTTGTTTGCACATGATTGAATGATAAAAATCAGTAGAGATTCCCCTCATTTCAGATCTTCCCCTCAGATCTACAGTGACTGTACTTCCACTTTAGTAAAGACCCAGTCATTGACCCAGAACAAGTATGCGGAGTAGGAAAGGAAGCTTAATTATTCCAGATCAGAGCACTGAAGCCAGAGGTTTACCAACTAGAACATTTTTTTTTTTTGTCTGACTCAGTGTTTCTCCTCAAAACAAGTTTACTTTTATGTATTATTTAATATAGTTGCTTATATGTAGCGGTGTCAATTTACACAGCATTTTACACACATATTGTGAATTCTCGTCAGTCGCTACCCTTAAGGAGCTTACAATCTAAGGTCCCTAACTCACATTCATACATAAACATACTGGGGCCTATTTGGACAGGAGTAAATTAACCTACCAGCATGTATTTTGCATATGGGAGGAGATCCAAGCAGGGAGAACATGAAAACTCCAGACAGGTAGTGCTGTGGTTGGGACTTGAATCCATGACCCTAGTATTGCTAGGAGGAAGTGCTAGCTAATGTGCTACCCACCACTTAGGCACTGTGCTTTATGTACTGCCATTAGGCTGTTGTGCTCATCCAGAGATCTGAGCAACCTTGTTTTGGGCCACTGATTTGGTTAGCCAAGCAGCTAGTATTTTAGGTTTCCTGTATTGTTATGGGAAATATAACGGCCATTTTGTTTTTGTATTTTTATTTATTATTTTTTTAACTGCCTATGAATGCCTCTCCATGTTGGCCTATGTGTCCATGCACATATAAACTTTCAGAGGCGTTTGAAGACATAAGCATTTAGGGGCAGTAAAACAAGACAGCCTGTGCATCCAGAAGCAGAGGCTGTTGAGCTGTAAAAACAAAAAAAATGCCAAAAAAAGTGGATAAAGGCTAACAAGTTTTAGCTGCATTTTTACATTATAGGGGGTGTTTTTACTGGGGAAAAAAGCCAAAAAATGCCCATAAACGCTGTTCAAAAATGCAAATAACACATATTTAACGCTGCTTTCCTGGCAGCAGTGCTGACATTTTTTAAACCTCCTCTGTGCATGAGGCCTTTAGGAGATGAGTAAAAGCCTGCACTCCTGTTTAAATATGTTATATTGAGACTTCTTAATTCTTTTTGTTTTTTTCTTTTACAGGATGAATCTCGTATCAAAGCCACAGCTATGGATGTAAAACCAGTTGATCACAAAGAATACTCGAGGCGCCTTATAATGAACATCCGGAAATTGGCTGCTCAGGGAGTCTGACATATACTACCTTTGGAAATCTGTCATATCAAAAAGACGTTCTTCCTAAATGTACAATGTAAAACTGTAGAAATAGTGCTGAAGAAGTCCCTTCAAGACACACAAGCTTCCTGTTGGTCCTGTCGCCAAAACATTTTCAATAATAGGTTAAGCTCCTTGCAGATTGGGGTGGTTTATTTCCTGATGGCTGTGGCTGTTTTTAGAGGACTGTTGAGGTTTTTATTGTTTTCTGGGCTAATACTACTGCAGATATGAGGTAGCCAAGCACTTAAATGACCTTGGTACCTTCCCCTACATCTATTGTACATATGTTTATCTGATTGTAACTCAAATGTGCCCAACTAAGCTTTCCTTCTCTTCTGCTAATTCATCCGAAAGCTTAATTACATTAAAACAGGACTTAATTAGCATTCTCAGAAGTAATTGGTTGCTGCTGAGAAGTCAGATGCCCACCCACAACCATGTTCTAACATTCTGAATAGTTCCATAAGCCGGTGGCTAATCAGGGGGCTTCCTCTCCCTGTGTAAAGACCAAGAGCTTATTTCCGTCACTGTGCGCCTCTGTTTGCAGTGAGGAGATGTGCCATACAGTTTGCAAATGCTTGGAATGACAATATGGAGGAATTATTAATCAAAGACCTATCTTTTCTATCTGAAGACTTTCCTTCGGGGTTTAATAGACTGAGTCAGATGGTCCTGATATTAATCAAAATTGTCTCTTCTGAGAAGCTCTGATAAGCATTGACTCTCTGGCCCCTGGGGAAATCTGGCCAACTACAAAGCTTTGCTTTATTTTTCATTTAAATTAATATTGTGCTTTCTTACTCTCCCTTTTTTTTCTGACAGTGTGTAATTGCAGAAGTTTGCTTTTTGTACATTCACAACATTTCTCAATGTTTTCAGTTGCTTTGTTTATTTTACTCCCCCACCCCCCTTTTTTTGTAATGGAATTAATCAGCACTGTTGTATAGGAGAAAAATGTTCCATATTTCTGGATCTCAATAAAGTTTAGGTTTTTTTGCACTTTTTTTTTTTTTTTTTTTCCCTCCTCCATAAACAAGTTTCATCTGGAAAGCAATACATTTTCTCTTAAAAGGTACTGCCAAAATGAGACATGTAAAGCTGACATTTTACAGTCTTTACCATTTGCTTCTCTAAGATATGATTCTCTGCTTCCACTGTTTTTAAAGAGCTGAGGCAGCACCTTTTTTATGCGTTTATTGACATGTGCGCGCAGCCTTCTGAAACCAAGCAGGAGTTGGCATTTGCTTAGAAAAACCATAATTCTGCTAGCGGGATTCTTCAATAGTGGTTTGCTATTTTGGAGTGTGTGAGGTTTGATTATATTCGCTGCATTTCTCCTCCCTCTGCAAGCTCACTTGGCCTTAGCAGTGTGAGAGGCTCTGCCTATAGAAGTACAAATCACTGGTTTGGCACTCCAGGAGTCCACCTCAATGGAGGCTAGTGCTGAAAAATATGACAGACTGACAGTTTATCTTCTACTTCAACATTTTAAAGCTTTTAATCTGTAGCACTCAAAGATCCTCTGCCATGATAGGTGCAAAATGCTTTGCAGTTACAAAACATCAACGTGGTCTCGTTTATAGTACAGAATATCGTTGAAAATATCAAATAAAACTTGTTTTCCTCTTTTGTGCCTGTATTAAATAAACTAGCTACTGATATGAATAGGCCTGCCCTAGGTTGACTGTTATGGGGTCAAATTAGGAGTCTGCATCATGTGGATGGCCTGTGCTGATACAAAATAGCTAATGTTCTTTAAAGTGATTGTAAAAAGAGCAGCCCCAAACTTCTTTTTCGGGTCCCCTGCTGGTGCTTCCACAGAAAGACGCTTGCTGGGGGGGCTCCCCTGCATGCTTGTTTCCAAGCTCTGCAATGTGTGTCCATAAGAGACGCAGAGCTCACCCCCTCCTCACTGGCTATGATTTACAGCTGCAAGAGCCAATGACTTCCACTGATGTATCTGAGTCAGAGGAGGGAGAGAGCCTCTACTTTAGTGTACATTGCTGGATTGAGAGCAGGCTCAGGTATTTATCTAAGAGGAGCTGCATGCAGGAGGTATACCTTAATGCCATAGAATGCAGTAAGGCAAAACACCTTCTGCCTTTACAACAACTTTAAACAGTAACAATTTTTGAGCCCTGCTTACCTGCAGGGCTCTATTGAGGAAAGGTCTTGTATCCCTTTAGATGCGATTTCCCTTTGGGAATATCTCGCCAAAAATTACATTTTTTTTTTTTTTTTTTTTTTTTTGCAGGGGATGCCCAAAATCTGACATGACATTACATGAAACTGGAGTTACCCTTTAAGTATTGCGCTCTGTTGGAAAAATTTTAGCCATTCATTAGTTTCATTTTATGGATGGAGGTTATTTATTAAATGGCTTTAATTTATGGATAGGAGGGGCTGGCATGGAACAAGAATTGATTACATTTATGTGTTAAATTTAGTCTGGATTGGTTGGGCCAATTTGGATCAGTAGCGCTTTTGGTTTAAACGGGGGCAGATTATGCACTCTGTTTAGCCTGACCTTAAGTTCTAGTCTGCCACACTGTTTGTGTTGGCTCAGGAGGTCAAATGCACCTGTCGGTAAATTTGTGTGATCTCAAACTAATGTCATTGACCGTAAGCCCAAACGCTCAGCACAGGCCTTTAGAGTGAGGGTCCCATTTTGCATCATGTTATACTCTAAATACAGGTTTAGCATAGCTACAATGATGGAGAAAGTTGTGCAGAAGTCATCACATCAACCTCACTTTCTGCAATTGATGACTGCCCATTGATGGTGGAAGATCTGAATTGGATGGAGACCCTGCATGTTATGTGACGGACCTTAAACGCATTTGGAAAAGGTCAGCAAGTAACCACACTGGAGGACCTTGAGGAGCCTGAAGTTGGGCTTTTAAGTTACCTCTTCAATACAATCACATGGCATCACAGCTACTCTTCATCTTCTGATGACTGGATGATGAGCTGCCCTGAGGCTGTAGTGCCATGTAATGTTACTACTCTCTGTAGCATGCTCGTGTTTTTCGGGCTGCCTGATGAACAGAGTTGAATAGTGCTGACTTGGGGCAAAATGCCTAAAGGATAATCTGCTCCCACACAAACACATGCTTCATGGTCCCCAAATTAAAGCAGTGATAAAAATAAACTCCAAAAAATGAATATGGCATAATATGCTAGTATATATTGCATACTTGCACATTATGAAAGCCTTAAAACTAAGCTCTCCAGAAGTGTGCGGTCACCACTGATGGGGCTTCCATCTTCACCCGGTCTTCCATCCAGGTTCGTGGGCTTTGGCTGTTTAAATGGCATGAGCCGTGGTCAACGGCCACAGCACAGTTCTGTCAAAGGATGGTATGCTGCCCATTTAGAGTGCAGTGGGCATGTGTCTGTGACGTCACCAGCTGCTACTATAGTAAATATCTCTTAAACGTTGCACATTTGGGATATATTTACTGTACCTATAGGTAAGCTTTATTGTAGGCTTTCCTGTAGGTACAAGGGAGGCAGGTTTACTACCACTTTAACTCCAAAACGTTCTATCCTCTCCTGGGAATTAATGTTCTAGTGATCACAGCATTTTCTCCACCAGCATCTTCTAAAAGCAATGTACAGTACCCCCCCCCCCCCCCCCAAAAAAGGGATTGAAGGGAGAACCCACAGCCAGCAGTGGGAGATGCAGACATTTAACACTCCCAGAAGTGTCGAATGCGGAAGACTTTACTGAAAGCTGCAGTGGCAGAAGCCTGAAGAGTTTGGACTGGAAAGATGTGTATTCACAGGTTTCTATTGCACTGAATCCTCAAGGGAAGCGACGAGTTGCTTTACTAAGATTTCTACCTCCCATACAACTCGGCAACTACATTTCTTACAAAGCCTGCAGCAATAAAGTTTACATGATATGATGGCATATAAACTGGCTGGAGTCAGGTGTTTGTTTTTAAATAAAAATCGGTTTTATTGATTTTACCTTGCAGGGAAAAAAAAATAAAAAATCATAGCTTCTTGGTAGAGCCTGCACCTATGCATGGCATTGTGCAGCCTCTTTTAACCACCTTGGAGCCAGAAGATTTTACCTGCTTCATGACCAGTCCAGTTTTTGCTATTTAGAGCACTGTGCTACCTTAACTGGAAATTGCATGGTCATGCAAATTTGTACCGTTTTTGTAAAAAAAAAAAAAACGATTTTTAACGTTCTGCTATAAAACATATCCAATCAAAAAATAACGTTTTGGTCAAAATGTATTCTGATGCAAGTACTGAACTTGCTTTATGCAAATATAAAAAAAAGCCTTGATCTGTAAGTGTCCAGCTGGAGAAATGAGTGCTCCTAGGTAGACTGTATTTGCATACAGGCCATCCTATCGCCCACATAATTAAAAACTGAAATCCAATAAATGAACCGAGTGGGCCAGGGACAATCGACCTAGATAGGGAAGTGCCTTAGTGTCAGTGACAAAACCCTGTACAGTACAATCTGAAAGCCCACTCCTCCTCCTCCTGTCACTACTTCTGTCGGCAATCCACAATCCTGTGTGGGCTAGCCTGTGTAATACTAACTGATGGTGTTATTGGTAGCTAAGAACAGTTTGGACAGCCCACACAGCTTTCTGGATTGCAGATGGGAGGCGCTTTCTCCTTCTCTCTGTAGGCAGGAGTTAATACAGAATTCTCTAAAATTGGACTGTATAGGGATTGACCTCTCTAGACTGCTCAGGTCCTGGCCCCTGAAATGTTGGGCAGGGGTAATCAAACCCTGTAAAATCTGTTATGAGAGTTCTGTGTCAACTCCTGTGTACAGACAGAAGGGAGAGGAGCTGGGAGGGGGAGCACAGCCCACACCTCCTCCTGGCTCTCGCCTTTCTGGGGCTGTCATTACACCTGTTGTGATGAGCAGATCATGGCTGGATTGAAAGTTTTGTGCTAAGAGAGGGGATTAGAAAACCTACAGATCACTTTTAAATCCATCGTAACCCAAAAAAAAAAAAAACCTGTTCCTTTAAAGCATGGTAAACAGCATAGTGCTTTTGCAGTGCTATTTGTCCCTTTCTCTACTGTAAAATACCTGGCTGATCCTGCCTGTTTCTGTGTCCCTCTAGTCTATGTGAACTGGCCACAGTAATCATGGGTGCTGATCCATGATACCGTGGTCAGTTTACAAACTTGTCCTCCCGCTGTGTTCAGAGTCTCTCTGCCTTCCTGTCAGTTGCTAGTCTGTGAGCCATCACCTCCCCTCCGGCCGCTATTCCATGTATCTAAAATTAGTGATGACAATTGCTGGCAGCCCCTTTTGTAATAACAATCTATACCAGTGATTCTCAACCAGGGTCCCGTGGAACCTTAGGGTTCCTCCAGAGGTTGCTAGGGGTTCCTTCAGCATTGGGCCATTTCTGCCTCTCTGATAAGTTCCCACTGATACCATTGATCTTTTTAGCTATCTGTAAGGAGGTAATTCTTCCCAATGACCACAAGTGTAAGGACCATTCTTCCCACTGCCCATCACACTAATGTATCATGAGTTGTAGATTTCTAATTTTTAGCAGGGGGTTCCCTGAGACTCTAGAACTATTTCGAGGGTTCCTCTGTGTTGAAAAGGTTGAGAAAGGCTGATCTATACTGTGCAGTGTCTGTCTTTTTTTTTTTTTTTTTTTTAATTATGCAACTAAATACCTTATTTCACGTTGCCGCTGTGCGGTCACCTGACTTTGTGGCTAATATCACAGGGGAACCTCAGCCCCTCCCGAGGTAGTCCTCAGATCGGGGAAGGAGGGTGGTAATGTAAAATTAGGTATTTAGCTGCATGATTTTTTATTTATTTTTTTAAACAAATACTCTACACAGTATATCGTGTTATTACAGAGGGGCTGCCAGTAATTGTCATCACTAACTTAACAATCGCAAACTCTTCCTTATGAACTAGATTTTAGGACTTGTTCACACCAGGTGCAGTGCAGTGATATGTGAATTGTGTGTTTTCCCACACTGCACAAAATGTGCTGCCTTTTGCAGATGCTCGCAGGTTCATAATGGCACCCCACACAACTAACAAATGTGTGTATGTTTGTGCCCACTAAAATGCATGCTACGGTAACATGCATTTTGGTGGGCATGATTTAAAATATCATGGCAGCACCTTTTTTGCTCATTTCACAAGCTTAAAGCAGCCTATTAAAAAAAAAAAAAAAAAACTCAGCCTGCGGGAATGTGCAAATAAGCACATGAGCTCGGACGCACCTCCTGGTGTGAATAAATCAGACGGGTGTTCTGGCATTGTGCACAATTTTAAAGTGTACCTTGACTGCAAAAAAAAAAAAAAAGGTTGGAAATCGCTGAACTTGACAATACAGGATATGCAGGAAATGAGGCAGGTTCTAATGCACATTGAGAAGTGGGGTGCGGTGAAGTTAGAGTGAGCAATTCCAGTACAGCAGAGGCGCCTGTACAACTGTGCAAGACTGAATGCCTTTAGCATTGTTACATGTCCCACATGGCATTACCCAGCTTCCCATGATTTGTTTTTAAACAATAGCTTGCCTATTACCATTAGGAATTTGTACCAACTTGCAGATTACAAAAATTTTGGACTGTTGTGTTCTATTTGATATACACAAAATTACCAAAAGTATTGGGACACCTGCCTTAACACGTACATGAACTTTAATGGCATCCCAGTCTTAGTCCGTAGGGATCAATAATGGGTTGGCCACTCTAATTCATTGCAAAGGTGTTCTATCAGGTAAAGGTCAGGACTCTGCACAGGCCAGTCAAAGTTCCTCCACCCCAAACTCATCCCTGTCTTTATGAACATTGATTTGTGCACTGGTCCAAATCATTTGGTGGAAGGGGGGATTATGGTGTGGGGTTGTTTTTCAGGGTTAGGCATGGCCCCTTAGTTCCAGTGAAAGGAACTCTTAAGGTGTCAGCATACCAAGACGTTTTGGACAATTTCATGCACCCAACTTTGTGGGAACAGTTTGGGGATGGCCCCTTCCTGTTCCAACATGACTACGCACAAGTGCACAAAGCAAGGTCCATAAAGACATGGATGAGCGAGTTTGGGGTGGAGAAACTTGACTGGCCTGCAGAGTCCTGACCTCAACCCGCCATAGAACACCTCTGGGATGAATTAGAGTGGAGACTGCAAGCCAAGCCTTCTCATTCAACATCATTGCCTGACCTCACACATGTTCTTCTGGAAGAATGGTCAAACGGTTCCATAGACACACGCATTAACCTTGTGGACAGCCTTCCCAGAAGAGTTGAAGCTGTTATAGCTGCAAAGGGTGGGCCAACTCAATATTGAATTCTGCGGACTTAGCCCTTGTACACACGGTCAGAGAATCCGTCGGAATGTGTCCTATCGGACCGTGTTGTCGGATAATCCGACTGTGTGTGGTATGCATCGGACTGATTCCGTCGGACCCAATTTTCCAACATGTTGGAAATATTTTCCGACCAACTGGTTCGATCGGACATACTCCGATCATGTGTAGAGAATTTTGATCGGACCAAGTGCCACGCATGCTCAGATCAAATTCCTACATCAAAGCTATTGGCTACTAGTCCCATCGTAATGAAATTACGTCATCACGTTCTGAATGATTGGATTTTTCGACAACTTAGTCCGACCATGTGTATGCAACAGTTTCGGACAAGATCCGACAGGCAAAATCCGACGGATTTGGTTGGCAGAATGCCTGACCGTGTGTACAGGGGCTAAGACTGGGATGCCATTAATGTTCGTTCGTGTGTGTGTGTGTGTCTCCCAATACTTTTGGCAATATATTGTATGTGAAACACCTTTATATGCAAACCCTAAGGCTACTTTCACACTGAAGTGCTATAGCGATTTAAATAGCACCTGCAAAGCACCTCTCCTCTCTCTACAGTGTGAAAGCCTGAGGGCTTTCACACTGGGGCGGTGCGCTGGCTGGACGCTCAAAGTCCTGCAAGCAGCATCTTTGAAGTGCTGTTGGAGCGGTGTATACACTGTTCTTACAGTGCCAATGGGCAGCTCTGACAAAGCGGCTCTTTGCCGGTGCTTTTAACCCTTTTTTGGCTGTTGGGGGGGGGGGGGTTAAAAGCACCCCGATAGCAGGTGATAATCGCTGCACAAACAACGGTAACACACCGTTAAAAATAGTCCCAGTGTGAAAGTGCCCTGAAGTAGAAAGCTCAGTAGAGAGGGAAATGGATGCCCAAATTGTTATTATGCCTGAGGTTAAATGCAGTGGTCATCAAAAACCCATCCTCAGGGCCCATTAACAGGCCAGGTTTGCAAGATAACTGAAATACATCACAGGTGATATCATTTGCTGCTCAGTGATTGCAGTATTCTAGTCTGCATCTCCCTAATGTAATACATAAAACCTGGCCTGTTCGTGGGCCCTGAGGACAGGGTTGATGACCACTGGTTTAATGGAATTAGTAAGCAGGTTAACGATAGAATCTATGAGAATCAGAATAGCACACTACAGCCTCTGAAAAATTGCAGCAAATGGGGGTGTGGCCGGATGGAGATGGGCGTGAGTGAGTGAGTAGGAGTGTGAGTGTGTCCGAGCTCCTAGCCTCCGCCCTGCGATGTGAGGAACGCAGCCCGCTGGTGGATACAGCTGCTGTTCCCTGGCTCCCTCTATCGTAGCTCCGTAATGAACGTTCGACCTGGAGCGCGCGCTATCACGATTGCTGCCCAGCACTGACGGAGATCGCCGAAAGAACCCGAGGAGGACTCCGTGGTAGGTTTCGCTACCGCGGGAGCCCGGTCGGAGATCCGAGGATAGACGAACGCTTAAAACGCCGCACGAGGACACGCGGAGAGAGCCCTACGACTGCCTGGGACGAGCAAACCTCCCGGTGACATCTGCCAGCCCCATTGATGAAAGAACCCTGGTTGCAGAGTGGTGAGAATCGCTATATAATCTAGCAGGACGGAAGTTAGAACCTGTGTAGTAGAGACTTGGTTACTTCTGATTGCTTGGAATGTTTGCTTCTCCCTATCTGCTTCACTTCTGATAATCGCTGGCCGAAGCGTGCTCACCCCACAAACATAATTAACGTGGGATTCAGGTGCCGCGCGCTTGGTGAATTGGCTGGCCCCCCTCAAGGTTCTCTTGTTAAAAAATTGGGCCTTTTGCTGGGAGAATTGATTTAGCGATACAAACTGCTATATTACTACCTTCCGCTGGTTTAGTGACTCCTCCACGTGGACTTTACCATGCTTAGCAAAAGAGCAGTAGAAGATATATCCCATGGAGAGGGGAATCAAAAAACGCGTGCTGCCAAAGAAAAACTAAATCAAGCCTCTGCGGCTTTGAAACTTGAGCGCTTTGCACATGTAACCTCCCCAGGTAGGAAAGTCCAACACCATCCACCAGGTCAATCTAAAATGCAGGGGTCAGTGGGTGACAGAAGGAGTGCAGGTCGCCCTTCACTGGATCCTGGTACCCCACTGCCGGGAGGCGGGGTAGGCGAGCTATCCCAGGAGGACAGCAGGACGGCCCAAAAACCCGGGGGGGTGGGGAACCGACTTTACGAGAGATACTGCTGGCGGTTAATGATTGTAAGAATTCTATTTCTGAGCTGGACAGCCAACTGAGAAATATTCAAAATGAACTGCACGCTATGAGTCAACTATTAAGCAACACCATCGATAGAATAGACGCCCTAGAGGGAAGATTAAGCACGGTGGAAGACAAATTATCCCCCCTGCAGGAAAAAATAGCTACACTTCAGAAACAAATTGTCGCACAGGCATCCAAAATTGATGACATGGACAACAAGAACCGCAGGAATAACGTGCGACTAATTGGCTTGCCAGAGGGAAGCGAGGGTCCTGACCCCGTAATTTTTTTGGAAAATTGGTTCAAGGAATTACTGGGAGATGTCTCCTTCTCCTCGCCCTCTAGCATCGAAAGAGCCCACAGAGTTCCTCTTAGATCTCACCTATCAGAGGGACGCTGCAGGCCAATGATATTGAAATTTGTTAACTATAATGATCGAGTGATTTTGATGCGGAGGGTCAGGAGATTGGGAGACATCTTCTACAAGGAGACTAGGGTGTCATTTTATCCAGATTTTTCACCGGACTTACAGAAACAGAGAGCGGAGTTTATTCCTGTTAAACGCACCCTGAAATCGCATAAGATAATGTATGCCCTATTGTATCCAGCCCGACTCCGAGTGTCTGCTTTGGGCTCAACAATTTTTTTTAACTCCCCGCAGGAGGCCGCGAACTGGCTGGAGGAACACAAGGAGGCCCTTTAATGATACTTAGAGTCGGCCTGTATTAGTCCTTTCTTTTTTTGTGTTTTTTTTTTTTTTTTTTTTTTTGAGGGGGGGAGAGGGGGGTTGGGGCCCCCCCCCAACCCCCCTCTTCCCACCTCTCCAGAAAAAACAACCTCCCCCCCTCAAAAAAAAAAAAAAAACACAAAAAAAGAAAGGACTAATACAGGCCGACTCTAAGTATCATTAAAGTGCCTCCTTGTGTTCCTCCAGCCAGTTCGCGGCCTCCTGCGGGGAGTTAAAAAAAATTGTTGAGCCCAAAGCAGACACTCGGAGTCGGGCTGGATACAATAGGGCATACATTATCTTATGCGATTTCAGGGTGCAAGGGGGAATGCACATTTTTGTATGTGTATTCTTGGAAATAACTTTGCTTATGTACCCATCTCGTTGAAGGATTGGGGAGCCTTAATGCTACAGCTTGTTGCTTGGGTGAGATGGGCAAAACGATATAACAAATTGATTAGGAATGGGGTAAAACACTATGGATTATAGAGCTCTGCGATTTCACAAGGTGAATTAACAGTCTATATAACTTCACATTAGAAGCAGTAAACGAGGTGTTATGGATGAGTCGGGAGGGTGGGATTTGAGGGAGGGGGAGGAGGAAAAAGGAAGGGAATATATCCCCCCTTTTTTTTTTTTTTAACGTACTATGAGTAATCGAGCACTATAGGATGATCCACATTGTGTATAAAGATATGGTTATAGGCATGGTGGGAAGGTGGGGGTGTGTGGGTTGGAGGGGGGGTTGTACGAGAGAATATAATTTTATGTAGGTATACTATCGGAAATAATTTTATTTGTGAACCCATCTCGGTAAAGGAACGGGGAGTTAAATTGTCGCTGCTCGCTGCTTGGGCGAGGTGGGTAAAATGAAATGATATAACAAATTGATTAAAGTTGGGGTATAGTATTATGGATATAGAACACTGCGATGCCATATGGCGAATAAATAGTTCACATAATTCTACACTAGAAGGGGTAATGAGGTTTTATAGCTGAGTTGGGAGAGTGGGATTTGGGGGGGTGGGTTGGGGGGGGGGATTTACATACAAGCTTCTTCTTTTTTTTTCTTCTCTTTTTTTTTTTTTTTTTTCTGTAGGGCATGATTGGTGCTATGGAGGGATTACGATCCCACCCTATAAGAATTTTGATGGGGAGTGATAAGATCACGTGGGGGGATGGTGAGCTCGGACACTTCTGAATGGGGTATGATTATACCGGCTACAATTGAGACCCCTAAGGGTGGCTCTGATGGGCAGGGTTGGGTGGGGGGTGGGAGGGGAGTCTTCGAACACACGCTGTGAGTAACGGGGTGGCGATGAGGGACAGGTTGAGAAGGGGAGAGGTGACGGGGAGAGGAAGCGGTTCCCTCCCCCTTTACCCCCTCCCCTTCATGGGCATATTAACCACTGGAGCCGATGGGCAGGAGGAATATTATTGGAGTTGATGGGTAGGTGGAATATAACCTCGTGGAACGTGAGGGGCTTGGGAGACCCTAAGAAACGGAGGTCTGTGATGTTGGAGATGGAAGGAAGGGGACCTGTTTTGCTCTTTTTGCAGGAAACCCATCTAACCCCAACTACGGCCCCTCTGCTCCATGACCGGAAATTCCAGGCATACTACCACTCCTTTTATTCATCGTACTCCCGCGGCGTGAGTGTGTTAGTATGGAAGGGCACGGATTTTTTATGTAAAGAGTCCCAGATAGATGGGGAGGGGAGATTTGTTTTCTTGCACTGCCAGGTGGCTGGGCAAGAATGTATTCTAGCAAATATCTATATACCCCCTCCTTTCAAACTAGAGGTTATGGATAAATTTCTCATGTTCAGTCTGGGCAAAATGGGTGTCCCATGGATAATTGCTGGTGATTTCAATGAAACTATAGATAAGCGCCTAGATAGATTCCCTTGTCCAACTGGGAATAGAACAGGTCGATTACACGAACTTCTACTGGAAGTTGGTTTAAGAGACATCTGGCGTATGCGACACCCCCAGGATAGGCAGTATTCCTGTTTTTCTAGTACCCACCAGACGCTATCAAGAATAGATATGGGCTTGGGGAACAATGAGGCAGTGGGAGTGGTGGTAGACATAGAATACGGGGTACGGGGGATCTCAGACCATTCCCCTTTGGTTATAACTTTGAACACGGGAGAGTGCGTCCCACTGAGAGAGTGGAGAATAAACCCCGCTTGGCTGGAACTAATTGATAGATCCAACCTTTTAGGGGATCAAATGGGGGAATTTCTCCAGACTAACAGGGGGACAGCGGCATCTGGAATGGTTTGGGATTCCCTAAAAGCCTTTCTTAGAGGAACACTCATACAGAATATTGCAATAACAAAACGGGAATCCCGAGACCAAGAGGGGAAAATTCGAAATGATGTTATTCAGGCTGAGAGAGAGTTTGTGGAGGATCCATCGCCGGGGAAACAACAGACTTGGGAGGATAACCAACAGATATATAAAATGGCACTTCTAAAAAGGGTAGAAAATCAACGTATTTTCCAACGCCAATATTATTTTGGCGAAGGGGAGAAGGTGGGTCGAGCTCTCTCTTTATTGACTCGAACCAATAGCCCCCCCACAGGAATACAGGCAATTAAAACACAGAAGGGCGACCTTGTCTTTAGGCCCTCCGAGGTTATGAAGGTACTGGGTGATTATTACAGAACCTTATATAAATCAACCACACAGGGTCGGGAGGGTCTGGCCACTAATTTTTTTGCAGCAAACAGATATTCCCGTGCTTTCAGACCAGGATAAATTGAATCTAGATTTACCACTTACTTTGGAAGAACTAAAATGCGCAATGAACAGTATGCCCAATTGTAAATCTCCTGGTCCCGATGGGCTTCCAGTGGAAATTTATAAGCGATACAGCGAACAGCTGATGCCGGCACTACTGGAAACGCTAAACTATGCATTAGAGGCGGGGGAACTCCCCGCTTCAATGCGCGAGGCTAATATCACCTTAATTCTTAAAGAGGGGAAGGACCAACAAGAGGTCTCGCCATACCGGCCGATATCTCTGCTATGCTCAGATATAAAAATTCTAGCCAAGGCCCTAGCAACTCGGTTAAATAGCTGTATTCATAAATTAATACATCCAGACCAGTCCGGGTTTATCCCGGGCAGAACAACTAATACTAATATTAGGAGGGTTTTTCTAAATTTACAAATACCTAGAGATAGTGACAACCCAGGTGCCATATTAGCTTTGGATGCTACTAAGGCTTTCGACAGCCTGGAGTGGGACTACCTCTGGGGCGTATTGGAACGTTTTGGCTTTGGCCCCCAATTTATCCAATGGGTAAAACTACTATACAGGGGACCCAGGGCCAAGATTAAAATGGGGACCCTATTTTCTGAAGTGTTCTACCTAGAAAGGGGTACGAGGCAGGGATGCCCGTTGTCTCCCCCTCCTGTTCGTGCTAGCTATGGAACCCCTGGCTGTGATGGCGAGATCACGCTCGGACATCCGGGAAATCCGGCGCGGACTGGAGGAGGAGAAGCTGGCTTTGTTTGCAGACGACGTCTTGTTTTTTATTGACGATGTGCGCTTCACTCTGAATAGTGTAGTACGGCTGATGGATGAATTTGGGCAGCAATCAGGCTTGGTCATCAATTGGAGTAAATCAGCCCTTATGCCACTATCGGAGTTTGAAGACCAAACATCGTCTATAGTCGAGGGACTAGAAGTGGTACCTAAGCTGAAATACTTGGGTGTCTGGATTCCCAGAGAGATAGACCGTGTTGAGGAGAATTTGGTACCATTACTGGCAAACTGAAGCAGAAGGTCAATAGCTGGTGTCGCCTTCCCCTGTCGGTGGCGGGGCGTTGTAACTTAGTAAAAATGATTTGGCAGCCACAGATCCTATATATCCTCCACAACTCCCCAGTCTGGATCAACCAGAAATGGTTTAACAGACTGGAGGGATTAATTCGAGAATTAATATGGAAAAAGAGACAGCCTCGGATTCGGCTGCGGACGCTGCAGCTCCCTGTGGAAAAGGGAGGAGTAGCGATGCCACATTTAAGAACATACTTTCTATCAGCCCAGCTCCAGCATTTGACTGGGGCTGGACTGGAAGAGGGTGGCTGCCCAAATCACAAATTGATGATTAACAATGCATATCATAGAACTCTAGCTGAAGTCCTGGAGGCTAACTCATTTGCTTGTAAATGCCCCACCAATGCTTTGGCGAGGAAAGTATGGCAGATAGCTAAGCAACTCTTGGCCTATGGGGGGGTAACCGAGTATACCCCCCTATGGAACAATGGAGAACTGGCCGAATTAAATAGTATAGCCCGGTCCCTGGAGTGTGAGAGGAGGGGGATTAGAAGACTGGTGCATCTCTATCAGGGGAACACTATAAAATCTTTTGAAGACCTTCGCCAGGAATTCGGCATTTCCAATAAAACATTTTATATATATTTGCAAGTGAGGCATGGGATACATTCACAGTATGGCACACTTATTATTGAGAGGACAAAGAATCCCCTGTTACAGAGATTCCTCGAGCAAGGACAAACAAAGGGCCAGATCTCTAGCCTATATACAAAACTCAGGGATAAAGTTTTGAATGGAGAGGGACCGGATAAGAGTAGGAGGGGATGGGAGGAAGACCTGGGACCAATTGAGCAGGAACAATGGGACGAGATCCTAGCACAAGGGAACCTGGTGTCTATCTCCCCATCGCAGCGTATGTCCCACAAGCTCTTTCTATATAGGGCATACTACACCCCCAAAAAAATGCGGAGGATAAGTAGAAAGTCTAACGGGGAGTGCCCTAGATGTGGAGCACCAGGGGATCTGCTTCATATGGTATGGAAGTGCCCAAAACTATACCGGTACTGGATAGAAATTGTACACAGAATTAATAGGATCTTTAACATCACCTTAGAACCTGAAGCTAGGACTTGTCTATTAGGGATTATGGAAAGGGGTGGAATCTCTGCTGTAACAAAAATATCTATATTAAGATGCCTGTATCAGGCCAGACGTTTAATTGCGATGAATTGGCAGGCAAATAACCCTCCAGCACTGCAAGCATGGATAAATGCCATCAATTCTATAATTTGGTGCGAACAGGCAATGTATATTAGACAAAATAACCTTAAAAAATTCAAGCTGCTATGGAATCCATGGTTGAGAGACATCGGCTACCCCCTAGACGAGATAGCGGAGGATAGGATCTAGGGCGCACCTATTGGTCTCAGGCCTGGCGCGGTCTGGGAGCCTACTGGAAGCTCCTTATTTCTGTTCCTGAATGGATTTGCCACTCCGTTATCGGCTAGCCAAATAGGCTTGATTGGATTTAGCAGCGTGTGTTGGAAGAACAGGGTTATGGGGGGGAGGAGGGGATAGTCTTACAGGTGTGCTAGCGACAATTAGAGGGTCAGGTATGGCTACGCCATTGGCGCTAAGTAATATCTTTGGAAGTAAAACTCTGTATTCTTTGTTGATATGTACACTTCCTCTATGTTTGGAAAATCATGTTTTATTTATGTATGTATAAATTAAATCTCTTTTTCAATAAAAAACAATTAAATCAGAACAATAGAATCTATACCATCAGCCAGGGATATAGTATCTAAATTGCACTAGTGTGCAAAAATTTGACAAAATATGACCATATTCTGGACCTTGCGGTCTTTAACAAGAATGTATTCATAATGATGCCTGATTTGCCTATTCGGGTACAAATGCTAAGGTATGTGCCCAATACTCATTTCTACTGAGGAAGCCACTTGGATGAGTGATAAAACATTGTCACCATTACAAGTCCAATTGAATGTGACCATTAAGTGCTTTTTTTTTAATTTGACACTTTGTCAGCATCCTAACACAAAGTTGGTAATTTTTGAAACTACAATTATATAAAATTACTTATCTTTTGTATTCTAATTGGTTCTTTATGCTCATTAAATTTATTCTGGGCCTACTCAATAAAGCCATGGAACGCAACCAATCAGATTTTTGTTCACCTAACCTACATGCAACACAGTTTCTACTACAGATTATTGCACTTTGCCTTACTGATTAAGTTTAAACTTAATTCAGTTGTTGAGAAATGAGAGGGAGAAATATATAGCAGAGCTTTGCAAGCATGACAGTGTTTTCTAATTGTTTTCTTAAACACAATCTTCTTTTATTCCTTTAATTGTTCTCTTTTAATCATGTTTCAAAGTATGTTTATAGAGTGGGAGGGGATAATGCAAATGGCTGTGAAGTCAACATGCATCCAAACTAATTTAAATAAGCTAATATTTGCTCAGAGGTGTACAAGAGATTTACTGCGCATATATAACTATAATTTCCCTTTCTGTCAACTAGAAGGTTGTATAAACAACTGAAAACATGTTCAGTTTTCTTCTGTCCTGTACTCATTTGTTAAGAGCGCTGGACAGTAAATACACTGCTCAAAAAAAAAAAGAAAAAAAAAGTAATGAAAGGGACACTTTGAAAACATTAGATCTCAATGGGGAAAATATTGTGCTGGATATCTATACTGATATGGACTGGGTAATGTGTTAGGAACAAAATGATAACACATCGTTTGAATGAAATGAAAATTATCAACCTACAGAGGGCTGAATTCAAAGACACCCCAAAAATCAAAGTGAAAAAATTATGCAGCAGGCTACTCCATTGTTCTGCAATTTCATTACAACAACTCAAAATGGTACTTAGTAGTTTGTATGGCCCCCGACATGCTTGTATGCATGCCTGACAATGTTGGGGTGGATGGTGTCCTGGGGTATTTCCTTCAAGATCTGGACCAGGGCATCACTGAGCTCTTGAATAGACTGAGGTGCAACCTGGCGGCATCGGATGGAATAATGTCCCAGAGCTGTTCTATTGGATTTAGGTCAGGCGAGCATGGGGGCCATTCAATGGTATCAATTTTTTCATCCTCCAGGAGCATGCTGCATGCTCTCTCTACATGAGGCCAGACATTGTCATGCTCCCAGGAGGAACCCAGGACCCACTGCACCAGCGTAGGGTTTGACTATTGGTCCAAGGATTTTATCCGGATACCTAATGGCGGTCAGGGTGCCATTGTCTAGCCTGTAGAGGTCTGTGCATCCCTCCATGGGTATGCCTCCCCAGAACATCATTGACAGCATAAAGTTCTCCGTGGCTTCTCCAGACCCTATTACATCTATCACTTGTGCTCAGGGTGAACGTGCTCTCATCTATGAAGAGAACAGGGTGCCAGTGGTGGACCTGCCAATTCTGGTGTTCAATGACTAATGCCAGTCGAGCTCCACGGTGCCGGGCAGTGAGCACATGGCACACTAGAGGCCTCCCTCATGAAGTTTGTTTCTGATTGTTTGGTCAGAGACATTTTGTAGGGCTCTGGCAGTGCTCATTCTGTTCCTCCTTGCACAAAGGAGCAGATACTGGTCCTGCTGATGGGCTAAGGACCTTCTATGGCCCTGTCCAGCTCTCCTAGAGTAACTGCTTGTCTCATGGAATCTCCTCCATGCTCTTGAGACTGCTGGGAGACACAGCAAACCTTTTGGCAATGACAAGTATTGATGTGCCATTCTCAAGGAGTTGGATGGCCTGTGCAACCTCTTTAGGGTCCAGGTTTCGCCTCATGCTACCAGTAGTGACACTGACCCTAGCCAAATGCAAAACTTGTGAAAAACAGTCAGAAAAGATGAGTAGGGAAAAAAAATTCAGCGGTCTCCACCTGTTTTGGAGGTCATCTCATTGTTGCCCATCTAGTGCACCTGTTGTTAATACCACCAAAGCAGCTGAAACTTTAATTGACTTGATGCTATACTCTGATTAAAAAGTGTTCCTTTTTTCAGCTGTGTATATTGGGCAGATAAACGCATACAGCCACCCACATATTGCAGCATAAATATTGCCACTACCAATTAATTGGTATTGTTCTTATTTACTGGTGAGCAATATTTGACCGTTTTTGTTTGTCACACAGGGGTTAATTTACTAAAATTGGAGAGGGCAAAATCTGGTGCAGCTGTACATGGTAGCCAATCGGCTTCTAACTTCAGCTTGTTCAATTAAGCTTTGACAAAAAAAAAAAAACTGAAAGCTTATTGGTTTTTATGTAGAACTGCACCACATTTTGAACTCTGGTTTTAGTAAATCACCCCCACAGATTAACAGAAAGATTTTGTTTCCCTTTGGCTCTTTTTACATTGTGTCATGGAGTTTGCTGGACCCAGCGTGTCACCTGTGGGAACAGCTGACTAACATACATGACAGAAGCTAGAGCAGTAAAAGTACTCAGACAGATGGTTATTGGAAACAGAAGACAGTAGTAGAGTCAAAAATCTTAGGGGCAGATCTAACGAAGACAAACCAATGACTGCGGCACAGTGGTGTAGTGGTTCACACTCTCGCCTAGCAGTAAAAAGGGTCACTGGTTCGAATCCCAACCATGACACTACCTGTCTGGAGTTTGTATGTTCTCCCTGTGCCTGCGTGGGTTTCCTCCGGGTACTCTGGTTTCTTCCCACACTCCAAAGACATGCAGGTAGGTTAATTGGCTTCTGTCCAAAATTGGCCCTAGTATATGAATGGGGACCTTGGATTGTGGGCTCCTTGAGAGTAGGGACCAACATGAGTGTGCAATGTACAGGGATAGGGACAATTGTAGACACTCACTCAGGTTGAACTGGATGGACTGGTGTCTTTATTCAACCATACTAACTATGTGACTGACAGTAGCGGAAATAACAAGCCGATTAGGATCCGCAAAGACAAGCTGAGTACTAATGCATTCCATACATTTTGGAAAGTCCTAAGCATTATCAGTCACGCAGGAGTCAGAAACAGACAGAATGACCCCTATACAGGACATGAGCAAACAGATGAACCTATTGAACAGGCAAAGGTTGCACATTCAGCAGTCAATTGGCACTTCCCGGTTTAGGGCAGGTGTGTGCTTCAAAAAAAAAAAAAAGCTGAATTGCAGTGCTGAGTAATGATTGATAGATGGTGAAGGCACAAGACTCATCATTATACATGGACACAGTAAGACTGGCCATACTTTATACAAGTTTCTTATTCAATATATAAGTTGAATGTGTTTAGGTTTGACCTCATATTATATATCTAAAGGAAAATTGTATAATATATGGCCAGCCTTAGACATTTATATTGAGTGTAATCTGCTAAATGCCATAACCTCTATGGTCTCGTTCACATGGCCACTTTACCCAATTTGACATCCCAGCAGGTCTCCCAACCCACAGTGTGTGTGCGTTCGGGGGCCCGATTCTGCACCTATATAATGTCAGATTGGGAGCTTCAGCTGGGTCCCAATTACCATGAATGAGACTGCCCATGTGCGAATGCACAGATCATCTTTGCATGCCATGTGGGCGCAAAACACAGCCCTCACACAGGTGTACACCCATGTGAACAAGGCATATAGGGGTATCTTTATATTTCTGTGCAGCACTGCATTGGACTTTTCTTTTGGTAGTTATTGAAACTACTTGAGGCAAACTAATGGAGAGGCCATTCCTAATACTCACTGCCTAATCTACTCCTTCACAACTTAAGTTGCTCAGCAACATTGATCTCTTTTGGCCTTTGGTAAAAGCCTGCACAGACACAGTTAAATACATTTCACTTTGCTGAATTTTTAGAACTTTTAAAGGGTAACTAACTATAACCATTTTTATTATGAATCGACACCTGTATCTCACCTATTTTACATTATCCATGTGAAGATGATTAAATCTTTACCTCTTTGGAAAAGTAATTTCTAAAACCATCCTCCTTTTGACTCAATCACCTAGTACAGGTTTTGGTTGTCAGTACATGGTGTAATCTCTAGCACACATAATTCCACCAATGAAAGTAGCTGACCTTGCTTATCTCTTGGCACGGCATGGCTGCAACCAAAATGATCCTCCTACATCAATGTGTTTGATAATTCAGTTAATGTCTATAGCATCCAAATGAATCCATTATCTACACTCGTGTCTCGGTGCCATGACAAATAACTCACGCTATGGTTTGAAGTGCAAAGTAAGCAAAGCCACAGACATCAGCTTTATCTTATCAGCATGTCAGTTCTAAGCTTATAAGGTGTGGATTTAATGTCCACAAATCTCTTCTGAACATGTTCTAGCAAAATATAATAATTGAAATGTCACTGTGCCTTGCACATTTCACTTAAACTAGATATGAGTTTCACTGTTCGGAGATTATGTGTATGCTCAAAGAGCTGAGAGGATCTGCAGGACTGTTTTGGGTTACTGCAGCTTTAGTGGGTCTTTATATGTGTAGAATGGTGTTTCTGCTTTAAAAGTCAATTTAAAGAACTACGGTCAGAATTACAATTACCAGTAAACTTCCATAATATTGTATTATGGGTGTTTTGAGTCTCCTACTGTGATTACAAGATGCAGTATAACCCAAATCTCAAACTGCAAAATCCTTTATGCCATTTTTTTTCTTTGATCAAAGCTCGTGTTTGGAGTATTATCTAAAGTTCCCACAAACAGCACACAATTACATTTTCTTTATGTAGCAAGGTCCTGGGTCCCCTTTGGTCTAATGAGAACCTCCAGAGTTAGGGACAGCTCACATCCTTCTGTGTAGAGTGGGTTGAAAGGCATGGTGGGTGCAATGCAAAATAGATTCATGGGCGCCAAACACTTCTTGAATGCAAAGAGATTTATTTTCTCTTGAACAGAACTGTGGGAGAGAGGGTTTAGGGTCAGGACACCCTTTAGTACTTGCAATGTTAATTAGCAGACTCCGAGACTTCTATAGATAGACAGCCATGCAGGAAAAGGTATCCAGTAGGACACCACACCTGCATGTGTAGGATTGCTTACTTCTCTATGGCAGCCTTATAACAGTAACTCCTCAACAAACACTTCTTGTAGATCTTCACTCCACTGAGCTCCCAGTCTCTCTCACTAGACTTGATGATCCACTGCAACTGGATATCCTGAGCACTTGCAACCTTCTCACTGTGTATCTTCCTCATGCGTCACCCCCGCTTCCCTGCTGGGTCCCTAGCTCTGCACACAAAGCTGCTCTGCAAGCATCACCTCTGCTGGCTGGGTCCCTGGCTTGGCACCTGCTGAAGTTTTCCCAATTCTACCCTGGTTGGTGAGAATACTGCTTGTTTCAGCTACTCACTGTGGTCCCTGGTAACAAGATGGTTGATCCCTTAGTGGCGACAGTTTCCTCTCTACTTCCGACCATGACAGCTTCGTTGGCTGGCAGAACCTTCACTTATGGTTGGACTGCAAGCCGCAGTCCCAACCCTACATTGCTCTCTTGTTTCTGGATAGGCCCTCAGACAGCCTAGCAGCCAGATGTCCCCGGGATAGGCCTCAGACTCTACCCTAGCTGCCCGGGCAACACAACACATCAACACACAGCCATCCAGATGGCATAGAACCCCGATCACCTAACCCCACCCAAATAAATAGCAGGCCAAGGGACTCAAGAAAATCTCTGCTTATTGGCTTATACCCCATCTATTCCTAATCTGTCTTTGCAACACCCTTGTCTTATCTAATGCCACCAGATACCCGGCCACCTAGTGACAGAAGAGAGAAGTGCCACAATTCCAGAATTAAGGTAGAATCAATCGATCTCCTATCAATTGGCCAAGGCAACTATACCTGGCAGGTAAATTTACTAGCAACCCTGCATAAGGGTGATACATTCATAAAAACAAAAACATCCAAAGTCTACAACCATACATTTTTACTTGACAAATTTTACAAAATAATTTTGTGTTTTATCTGGAATTGTTATAAAATAATAACATGCTCTGTTCTCAGGTTTATGGAACTTACATTCTGCTGTGGCTCCTGTTTTGGGTGTTCTTATCTGTACTGTATTGTTTATATGTTGTTGCACAAGGCAAATCTAGTGTTTCCAGAGCAATTTTTTTTTTTTTTAGATTATCTGAGCGTCTACCAAAGCTGAAACACAACCCTGCTATTCAACATTCCAATGGGCCTATTGGCAACTTAAAGATCAGCAAACCGTTCTGCCACATTTGAGATCTGACCCTTCCCTTATTGCGCTAAGTGATAAATAGAGAATGTTCAAATAAACCTCATGCTCAGATTTATTTATTAATATATTTAAAAAGCGTACAATTCCTTAAAAAAAATCAGCCTGATCCACCAGTATAATTCCCAAATGGAGGATAATTAAAGTGAAACTCCAGGCACAAAAATTCATGTAAATCGATAACTCACTAACCACAAAATATATAGATCAATATTGTGTGCACCCAACGCCTTTGCAAACTCAAATATTACCTTTAAATGTAGCAGTGACATCATCGTGTGTATACATACTAGCAATGGGGTATATGGCGCAATAAATGTTGTGTCTACATACAGTGCATCCGGAAAGTATTCACAGCGCTTTACTTTTTCCACATTTTGTGATGTTACAGCCTTATTCCAAATTTGATTACATTTATTATTTTCCTATAATGAATATTATAAAAAAAAGAAAAAAAAATCACATGTACATAAATATTCACAGCCTTTGCCATGACGCTCAAATTTGAGCTCAGGTGCATCCTGTTTCCACTGATCATCCTTGAGATGTTGCTACAACTTGATTGGAGTCCACCTATGGTAAATTCAGTTGATTGGAGATGATTTGGAAAGGTATACAGGAAATCGTCTATATAAGGTCCCACAGTTAACAGTGCATGTCAGAGCACAAACCAAGCCATGAAGTCCAGGAAACTGTCTGTAGATCTCCAAGACATGATTGTATCAAGGCACAGATCTGGGTAAGGGTACAGAAAAATTTCTGAAGCATGGAAGATCCCAATGAGCACAGTGGCCTCCATCATCCGTAATTGGAAGTAGATTGGAACCACCAGGAATCTTCCTAGAGCAGGCCACCCAGCCAAACTGAGCGATCAGGGGAGAAGGGCCTTAGTCAGGGAGGCGACCAAAAACCTAATAGTCACTCTGACAGATCTCCAGAATTTCTCAGTGGAGAGAGGAGAACCTTCCAAAAGAACAACCATCTCTATAGCACTCCAACAGTCAGGCCTGTATTTTATAGTGGCCAGATGGAAGCCACTCCTCCGTAAAAGGCAATTACAGCCCGCCTGGAGTTTTCCAAAAGGCACCTGAAAAGCACTCAGATCATGAGAAACAAAATTCTCTGATCTGATGAAACAAAAATTGAACTCTTTGGCCTGAATGGCAAGCGTCATGTTTGGAGGAAACCAGGCATCGCTCATCACCTGGTCAATACTATCCCTGCAGTGAACAATGGTGGTGGCAGCAGCATACTGTGGGGATGTTTTTCAGCGTCAGGAACTGGGAGACTAGTCAGGATTGAGGGAAAGATGAATGCAGCAATATACAGAGATATCCTTGAGAGCGCTCTGGACGTCAGACTGGGGCAAAGGTTAATTTCCCAACAGGACAACGACCCTAGGCACATAGCCAAGATAACAAAGGAGTGTCTACGGGACAACTCTGTTAATGTCCAGTGGCCCAGCCAGAGCCCAGACTTGAACCCGATTGAACATCTCTGGAGAGATATGAAAATGGCTGTGCACCAATGCTCCCCATCCAACCTGATGGAGCTTGAGAGGTCCTGCAAAGAAGAATGGGATAAACTATCCAAAAATAGATGTGCCAAGCTTGTAGCATCATACTCAAAAAGACTTGAGGATGTAACTGGTGCCTAAGGTGCTTTAACAAAGTATTGAGCAAAGGCTGTGGATACTTATGTACATGTGATTTAAAAAAAAAACATATATTTTTAATACATTTGCAAAGATTTCAAACAAACTTTCACATTGTCATTATGGGGTATTGTTAGTAGAATTTTGAGGAAAATCATGAATTTAATACATTTTGGATTAAGGCTATAACATAACAACATTTGGAAAAAGTGAAGCACTGTGAATACTTTCTAGGTGCACTCTAAATATCTATGCAGAACAGCAAAAAGTTTATACAGTCCAATTGGAGCATTCAGGGAAACTTTCCCCTGATCTCAGAGCACCACATGCAGCACCTCTGAAGAGTTTGAAGTATCACTAGGCAAGCAGATAAGAACAACAGCAGTGCGCAATCAGAATGTAATATATTAACAGCTTCATTGTGGTGAAAAGACAAATGGCGACTCACACTGTGACAGTTAAATTGGGCTCATCATATAGTAAGGGCTTCCAATGGACAGTCTCACAACAACAGGTAACCCAGTACTCCTGTCTTGGTCTGAGGCTCCCTGTTGTTGTGATACTGTCCATTGGAAACCCATACTACGTGATGAGCCTGATTTTAACTGTCACAATGTGAGTTGCCATTTGTTTTTTCACCATAATAAAGCTGTTAATATACTACATTCCGATTCGCACTGCTGTTCTTCTTAACACTGCTGTACATAGCCTATGCAGAGAGTAGAGCTGTGGGAGGGGTCCAGTAGACCCACCCACTACAAGCTGTCTGCATAAAACGGCAGGAGGGGGCGGAGACAACACCAAGCGGTTTTAAAACTCCACATTTAATGTCCATTTAAAAGGTTCATTTGGCCCAAGCACTGTGCTACATACAGTATACAGTACTTCCTTCCAGCTAGGGTTGCCACCTGTCTGGGATTCCCCCGGACAGTTTGGGTTTGGAATCATGCATCCGGGTTTCAGACTGACTGAAACCTGGACACATTATTCAGACCGGACTATGGCCTCCCATCAGGGTTGCTGGCTGCAGTTGTCTAAGCTGAGAGTGGCTGTCTTTCTTTCTTTTACACTGCCCTAAGACAGCATTCACAATCCCCCCAAACACACACAAACACAGGCGGGAGAGAAGAGAGTGCACGATCTGCACCTCTTCCTACTGCCCCTAGCCCTCTGGGTCTGCCCACAATCCAATCCCTGTGCTGTGCCTCAGAAAAGGAAAGTGGGGGCCGGAAATTATACATCTGGATGAGAGGTGCTGATTGCCAAGGGGTGAAGGAGCTCACATTCATCACTGTCTCTTTGACTGAAGTCTCCCCCTTTTCTCATCTGCCTCTGAGTGAGTACACTAAGGTAAATCAGGGTTCTCGGAGCACCCCTTACATTAGAGTTCCCCTTTACACCAGAAGCCACAGTGTTCCCCCTTATATCAGAGTTCTCTCTGTACATCAGAATTTTCAGTGTTCCCCCTTAAATCAGGGTTCCCAAAGCATCCCTTATGTTAGAGTCCCCAGAGTCCTTCCTTACATCAGAGTCTGCAGAGTCCCTCCTTACAGTGAAAAGGAACTCTGGGAGTTCAGATGTAAAAGGGGAACTCTGTGGACTCTGATGTAAAGGGGAACTCTTGTAATTACCTTCATATTATTAGAAATGTTATTTAATAGCAAAATATATGTATAGTTTATACTGTAAAACAAGGGCTGCTGATAGGCCAGTACAACTGGCCATGTTGTACCGGGCCCGGCCAGCAGGGGGACCTGGGCAACCTGAACAGATAAGTAATTACTGTTAAAAAAAAAATCCTCCAGCCATGACCGATCAGAGTC
The DNA here is from genome assembly GCF_037356315.1 of Lithobates pipiens. Taxonomy (NCBI): domain Eukaryota; kingdom Metazoa; phylum Chordata; class Amphibia; order Anura; family Ranidae; genus Lithobates; species Lithobates pipiens. Next base: position 144,741,317 of record NW_027507748.1, read on the forward strand.
CTAAGTACTGTCAACCCCCAGCCCACAACAAATCCCCCCCTCCCCAACCCGCAGTTTACTTTTTACTTTTTTTTTTTTTTACTGATAGCTATGTTGATAAAAGGTGGCAGCAGGCGAGGGACTATTTTTTCTATTTTTGGGAGCATAAGAATGCCTCTACCGCGCCCGCTCCTCAACTCCTTATGCTGGCTCAGCTGGCTAGTATCGTCCCCCTGGCGTCGTGGAGTGATACCTCTCTCTCCACGTGAGAGAAGTAGCAGTGGTGGCAGAGGACAAAAAAAAGCAGCTGGCATCGGCATCCCATCTGACTGGAATCGTTCCCCCATACATCAGTGTTTCCCTTTACATCAGTGTCACCTCTTACATTAGGCTCCCACTACACATCAGCATCCCCTCCTTCACCAGTGCCCACCTTACATCAATGTCCCCCTTCATTAGTGCCTCCCTTAAATCAGCGCCCCCCCTTACCTTACACAAGTTTTTGCTGTCTAAACCCCCCCACCCCCCTTACGGCTGAAAAAAAGCAGTTTAGTCTGCAATACTCCATACTGTCTTCTGCAGTACTCTGTTTCTGCCACAAGGTGTCCTAAATCTTCCATGTTGAAGATCACTCAAAATACACAATATTGTTAAAAGTATTGGGACACCTGCCTTTACACACATGAACTTTATTGGCATCCCAGTCTTAGTCCATAGGGTTCAATATTGAGTTGGCTCACCCTTTGCAAGGCTGTCCACAAGGTTTAGGAATGTGTCTATGGGAATGTTTGACCATTCTTCCAGAAAAACATTTGTGAGGTCAGGCACTGATGTTGGACGTGAAGGCTTGGCTCACAGTCTCTGCTCCAATTCATCCCAAAGTTGTTCTATCAGGTTGATGTCAGGACTCTGTACAGGCTAGTCAAGTTCCTCCACCCCAAACTCGCTCATCCATGTCTTTATGGACCTTGTTTGTGCACTGGTGCGCTGTCATGTTGGAACATCCCCAAATATTCCCACAAAGTTGGGAGCATGAAATTGTCCAAAATGTCTTGGTATGTTGACGCCTTAAGAGTTCCCATCACTGGAACTATGGGTCCAACCCCTAAAAAAACAACCCCACACCATAATCCCCCCTCCACCAAACGATTTGAACCCTGCACAAAGCAAGGTCCATAAAGATATGGATGGTAAAGTTTGGGGTGGAGGAACTGGACTGGCCTGCACAGAGTCCTGAGCTCAACCCGATAGAACACCTTTGAGATTAATTTGAGTGGAGACTGCGATCTGGAAGAATGATCAAACATTGCCATAGATACACTACTAAACCTTGAGGACGGCCTTACAGGAAGAGTTGAAGCTGTTATAGCTGCAAAGGGTACGCCAACTCAATATTGGACCCTACAGACTAAGACTGGGTTCTTGTGCGTGTAAAGGCAGGTGTCCCAATACTTTTGACAATATAGTGTATATATATCTCAGAAGGTGAAAAAAAAAAAAAAAAAAGGAAAATTGCCCAAAACACTACAAAAATCACCTTGTGGCGCTACAAACAAAACACTGCTAAATATCAGTGTACTACAATGTCCAAAACTAGACTACGTGAAAATTATAAACGCATGTGCATAAATACAATACAATAAACATTAAAGTAAATTGTGATTAAATAGCAATCAAAAATCGCATATAAGTGATAAGAATCAAAAAATCACATAATAAAGTGAATAAGTGACAAAACATAAATAGAGCAAATAAATAAAAAAATATTTTCTGCTACAAATGGTGCTCTAATAACGATGTGCAGTCCAAAGAAATTTGGTCTCAAAACTACGATACTTAATCAGACACACTCAATGTCTAATAAAATAATGATGATAGCATTAGTTCAAAAACTCCTTCTCCAGTGAAAGTTCTATAGCAGAGTGTCCATAAAACGCAAAGCCTCCACCGCACCCTAGGTGTTCGTGCCCCCCTCGTTTAGAACACTCACCAACAGTATTGCCCAGCACTCTCGTGTCGGGCAAAAATCGCTTATAGTGAATACAGATGATAACTGTTTCTCCAGCCAACTCTTGTGACAGACTCCGCGGCAGAGGTTAGTGGGTTAATATCTCAGAGTTACCTCAAGGAGACAAAAGAGACTTCCCATAGTGCAAAATTGCAAAGCTATTTTTAATCTTACTAAAACAATCGATTAAAATCACACTCACATGGATCAAATTAAAAGCAGGCACTTCAAATAGACTTTCCACTAATCAGTCAGGAGATCCTTCACTCTTAGGCATTGGTGAGCACACTGGAAGCAAGCTAAGTTGATATCAAAAAGCACCGTCTCTATATAAGGTAGCTGTGCGGTACCTGACAGCAGACAACCCAATTTGAAAGCAGCGCCAAATAGTGATATCCAGTCCTTCAACTTGTGTGTTCTCCTTCCTCCGCCTTCTCTCTAACCTTTTACTGTGTGTGCTGGTCGCCGTATAGCCACGCCCCCGACATGTTTCGTCCAATAGACTTCCTCATGGGTTTGGCTATCCAGCTGTCTCAACCCCCCTTTTATTTAAAATAACAAGCGACCAGTCCCTCCCAGCAAAGGTAACCCCTCCCCCCTATGGTATCCAATTGGTTGTTAGGCTCGTCCGGTGGGTGGTTAATGGTCAATTTCTCCCCAGCTCCTCCCCATCTCTGTGTACAGGGTCACTCATCAGCCCCCCACATATTGCTCTCAGCCAGATCAGGAAAGTAAATAATCGGCTGATCACCGCTCACGTCCAAAGAAGCTAATCACCGCCCACATCCAGAGAGGCTCACCCACCAAACCTTCCGATCGTTCCCCTCTTCATTTATTTCGTTCCCGCAGTAATAGATGGTTTATTTCGTCCCCGCGCATGCGCGGACTTCCGGGGAAGCCCGTTCACTTCGCCAGCTGATTGGCTGATCACGCTTGCGCTAGCGTAATCCCCCCGGACTGCCCACTGCACCCACGACATCTTACTACACCTTATCTATTACTTGATAAAGTAATAGAGGAAGTGGGAAATATCCCTAGGGAAGTATGCTTGCAAGATCAGATAAGAAGTAATGATCAGACACATCATCAGTTTAAATTCTTATCAGGTTTTCATCACCAATATAGGGACATAGAATCCATTTTTGCCAAGCATTGGCATATTTTGGGTAGAGACAAACACCTGGGCGCGGTTTTACCAACTGCTCCCAGGTTTATCTATAGAAGGGCTCCCAATATTGGTGATAAGATCGTTAAGAAGATATTAGATCCGCCAAAAAGAGTCACTATTTCTGGTGATTTAAAAGGATTTTTTTCATGTAGAAAATGTATTTGCTGCAGAACGGTTTTGAAGATTAACAGGGGCATAACCTCAGTGACCAATGGGGTGGGTGAATCCTTCAAAATAGAGGAGTTTATGACCTGCAATACTACCTTTGTGGTATATCTGCTGTGGTGTCCATGTAGGCTCTATTATGTGGGACGCACTAAAAGGCAATTGAAGGTCCGTATTTCGGAGCACATTGCTAATATACGGAAGGGGTACAAGTGTGTCTATGCACTTTAAAGAGTGCCATCAGCAGGATCCATCCCTTTTACAGTTCTGTGGTATTGACCAGGTTCACCATTCTTGGAGGGGTTCAAACCGGATCAGAGACCTGTCACAAAGGGAAACGAGGTGGATATTTTTGTTGAGGAGCTTGACACCAGCGGGTATGAATATTGAGCTGGATGTCAATAGTTTCATCAATAACTCCTGACATTATTTGTCATTAAGATTGTCCACTTCGTTTTCCTTTTTCTTATAGAGGGTACTAGTGTGAATACTACCTGCCTATAAGCAATTAGAATCTTTACTAGGAAGATAACTTGGGGAACATTTGGATTTTTTATTTTAAAAATAATAATTTTTTATATTTATTTTTTTATATTTATTTACATTTTTATTTTCATATGTTTGATCTATAAATGAATTTTTTTAGGATTGCATGTATGTATTTGGAGGTATACCGTGACACCAATTATCACACTTTGGTGTCATTTATATTGATTGTTGTTGGTCCATGTATCTTATGTTGAAATAAGTAGATGGGTTTAAGAATAATAGTTTATATCATAGTCATCATTTTGACCTGTACTTTTGTAATGAGTGTGTCTGCAGATTAGGAAAAGTTTTAAAATGCTATGTGAACTCCTGGGCATTTGTCGCATAAGGAAATGCTAGCAGGTTGTGCAATAATTAGGGAGATATTGAACATCCCCTCTAAAGTAGTGGGGGTTAATATACAGTATTTGGAATCCTTTGTGTGATCTCCTCCGCTGCCCGATGACTTCATTTATGGCATCTTACAGTTGTCACTTGTCCATATAAACACTTAAAGACTCTGTGCACACACATTCTGGTTTATGTATATATTTTTAGATGAGGGATCAGCCTCACCATAGGTGCTTATCCCTGTTTGTGGAGTTGAGGTTGGGAGCATCGTTAGGATGCTATACATGGCTGAATGGGGTGTGTGGAGTCGTTGCTGTGTTCGGGACGAGTGGAGCGACTCTGCTACTTGGTGGCTTTGTGTGTGGCTGCTGATCTCCCCCTGATTCGTCCATTGATGATTCGGATTGGAGGGGGTTGCTGATGGGGAGGAGATTGTGTTCTCCTCGCTATGAGGCTGTATATTGGTCGGCGCCTGCGCAACCTATTAGTTATTCCGGGTGTAGTAAGATGTCGTGGGTGGAGTGGGCGGTCCGGGGGGATTACGCTAGCGCAAGCGTGATGACGGCGGCGCCCAGGCACAGCCAATCAGCTGGCGAAGTGAACGGGCTTCCCCGGAAGTCCGCGCATGCGCGGGGACGAAATAAACCATCTATTACTGCGGGAATGAAATAAATGAAGAGGGGAATGATCGGAAGGTTTGGTGGGTGAGCCTCTCTGGATGTGGGCGGTGATTAGCTTCTTTGGACGTGAGCGGTGATCAGCCGATTATTTACTTTCCTGATCTGGCTGAGAGCAATATGTGGGGGGCTGATGAGTGACCCTGTACACAGAGATGGGGAGGAGCTGGGGAGAAATTGACCATTAACCATCCACCGGACGAGCCTAACAACCAATTGGATACCATAGGGGGGGGGGGGGTTACCTTTGCTGGGAGGGACTGGTCGCTTGTTATTTTAAATAAAAGGGGGGTTGAGACAGCTGGATAGCCAAACCCATGAGGAAGTCTATTGGACGAAACATGTCGGGGGCGTGGCTATACGGCGACCAGCACACACAGTAAAAGGTTAGAGAGAAGGCGGAGGAAGGAGAACACACAAGTTGAAGGACTGGATATCACTATTTGGCGCTGCTTTCAAATTGGGTTGTCTGCTGTCAGGTACCGCACAGCTACCTTATATAGAGACGGTGCTTTTTGATATCAACTTAGCTTGCTTCCAGTGTGCTCACCAATGCCTAAGAGTGAAGGATCTCCTGACTGATTAGTGGAAAGTCTATTTGAAGTGCCTGCTTTTAATTTGATCCATGTGAGTGTGATTTTAATCGATTGTTTTAGTAAGATTAAAAATAGCTTTGCAATTTTGCACTATGGGAAGTCTCTTTTGTCTCCTTGAGGTAACTCTGAGATATTAACCCACTAACCTCTGCCGCGGAGTCTGTCACAAGAGTTGGCTGGAGAAACAGTTATCATCTGTATTCACTATAAGCGATTTTTGCCCGACACGAGAGTGCTGGGCAATACTGTTGGTGAGTGTTCTAAACGAGGGGGGCACGAACACCTAGGGTGCGGTGGAGGCTTTGCGTTTTATGGACACTCTGCTATAGAACTTTCACTGGAGAAGGAGTTTTTGAACTAATGTTATCATCATTATTTTATTAGACATTGAGTGTGTCTGATTAAGTATCGTAGTTTTGAGACCAAATTTCTTTAGACTGCACATCGTTATTAGAGCACCATTTGTAGCAGAAAATATTTTTTTATTTATTTGCTCTATTTATGTTTTGTCACTTATTCACTTTATTATGTGATTTTTTGATTCTTATCACTTATACGCGATTTTTGATTGCTATTTAATCACAATTTACTTTAATGTTTATTGTATTGTATTTATGCACATGCGTTTATAATTTTCACGTAGTCTAGTTTTGGACATTGTAGTACACTGATATTTAGCAGTGTTTTGTTTGTAGCGCCACAAGGTGATTTTTGTAGGGTTTTGGGCAATTTTCCTTTTTTTTTTTTTTTTCACCTTCTGAGATATATATTTAATTATTTAAGTGGCAGCTAGGGAGAGAGGGGGGTTTTTGAGCAATGTGATGATATACTAGAGGGGAGGCCATTTATAGTGTATCTGGAGTTTTTTCTAAATATAGTGTATATGTGAACCCTTACCTTGTAAAACAACCCAGTTTAAAATATGGTGTGCGTTGACACCGTGGGTATGACTGCTTCCAGGCCATGTGTACAGGTTCTGAACTTGGCATTCCTGAAAGTTTTTTCGCTAACCGCTATTTTGCGTCATGTGTACATGGGATTTAATGAGGTCTAATGCCACGTACACACGACCGGACTTTTTGACAGCAAAGGTCCGGCGGAACGAATCCGTCAGACAATTTGATAGTGTGTGGGCTTTATCGGACCTTTGCTGTCCAAAAATCCAACGGACTTTAGAAATAGAACGTTTTAAATCTTCCCGCTGGAACTCCGCCAGACCTAGTTCCTAGCGGGAAACCCGTTCGTCTGTATGCTGGTCTGACGGACCAAATACGACGCAAGGGCAGATACAGCACCTGCCCGTGAGAATGTATTGCGCTGTTTTTTCGCTGCAGGGTACTGTACATCTCGCGCTCGCTGCAATAGGAGAAAAACAAATTTTCCTACTGCAGCGAGCATGAGAGAGAGGAGACAATGTCCCTTAGGTCTGGTATGGACTTTAAGGGGAACTCCTATGATAAAAAAATGCCATGGGGTCCCCCCAAGGTCCATACCAGACCCTTATTCGAGCACGCAGCCCGGCTGGTCAGGAAAGGGGGTGGGGATGAGCGCCCCCCCCGAACTGTACCAGGCCACATGCCCTCAACGTGGGGGGGGTGCTTTGGGGAAGGGGGGGCGCCCTCGGTCCCCCCACCCCAAAGCACCTTGTCTTCATGTTGATGAGGACAAGGACTTCTTCCCGACAACTCTGGCCGTTGATTGTTAGGGTCTGCGGGCAGGAGGCTTATTGGAATCCGGGAGCCCCCTTTAATAAGGTCCTGGCCCCCCACCCTATGTGAATAAGTATGGGGTACATCGTACCCCTATCCATTCACCTGGGGGGAAAAAAGTGCCAATAAAAAAACACACTACACAGGTCTTTAAAGTGTAAAGTTTATTAGGCAGCTCCGGGGGGGTCTTTTCCATCTTCCGCTCTCTCCGGCCTCTTCTCCCATTCTCCGGCCATCTCTCCCAGTCTCTGGTTCTTCTCCTGCTCTCCCATTCTTCTCCTGGGCTCCTCCGATATCTTCTGCTCTTTTGCCACTTTTTTGCTAGTGGTGGCCCGGTGTTTATCCTTGTCTTCTTCCCTCCGGTCTTCTTCCGATGTTGACATGATGCTCTCTCCCGCTTCAATGCTGTGTGCACGGTGCGCTACAACTTATATAGGCATGGGGTGGGGTCACCAGGTGATGTCACCCGGTGACCCCGCCCCTTATGACGCCAGAGTCCCAGCATGCCCCGGAGACAGGGAGAGAAGGCCGGAAAGAGGGAGAAGAGGCCGGAGAGAGCGGAGGAATTGGAAGAGACCCCCGAAGATGGAAGAGACCCCTGGAGCTGCCTAATAAGCTACTTTAAAAACCTGTCTAGTGTGTTTTTTTTATTGACACTTTTATTCCCCCAGGTGAATGGGTAGGGGTACGATGTACCCCATACTTGTTCACATAGGGTGAGGTGCCGGGATCTGGGGGGCCCCCTTATTAAATTGGGTTCCTGGATTCCAATAAGCCCACCGCACCGCAGACCCCTTAAACCAACGGCCAGGGTTGTTCGGAAGAGTCCCTTGTCCTCATTAACATGGGGACAAGGTGCTTTGGGGTTGGGAGGCCTGCAGGGCGCCCTCCTTCCCCAAAGCACCCATCCTCCATGTTGAGGGCATGTGGCCTGGTACGTTTCAGGATGGGGGGCTGCTCGCTCGTCCCCACCCCTTTTCCTGACCGGCTGAGCTGCGTGCTCCGATAAGGGTCTGGTATGGACCGTGAGGGAACCATAGACCAGCACTCCATGCTGGTCTATGGAGTGACGGATGTCAGCGGAGACATGTCCGCTGACATCCCACCCGGACCGATCCAGCAAAAGCAGACGGATGGCCCTACATCCGGATCCGTTGCTGGCGGATTGGGTGAGATCTGATAAAAATGGACATGCTGTCCATTTTCATCCGATCTCTCCATAGAGACCAGCGGCACTGGACAATCCCCTCCCCACTCAGTGAGCAGAGAGGGACCTGTCATCCGCCAGCTCAGCGGAAATCAACAGAGAGATCTCCCGCTGAGCCGGTGGACAGAGGCGGACTCCGTGGAAGCGGATTCCGCCTCGTGTGAAAGGGGCTTGGCGAGGTGGGGATGGAGAAACAGCAGTACACTTATTTTCCTAGTGAATGGCTGTGGAGAGGGTTGTGTCAGCACACGTCTTGGCCATTGCAGAACAGGCAGTCTGCTCCCAGCACAACCAGAAAACTGACCCCCCTCAGATGGATATGCTCTCATGCCTATCGTGGGCATTTTGAAACAGGACTGGTAGGAACACCAGATATTTCACACAACAGAGACAAAAGAGAACAAGATACTTTTTAAAATAAGTACATGGCAAAACATACACATATCAGGAACACGAAATGCAGTTGTTTCCCATCCATAAGGGGTGCAGGGGTGCCGCCCCCCAATCCATGCATCTACATTCAGGGCACCGGATGCATGCACTGAACAATGGGGGTATTTTTATTCTATTAGAAGCACGTTATTAGAGCCAGAGGCTCTAATTCGCTTCAAAAAATGTGATCTGGGGGCGCAGAGGCACTGGGCTCAGGGCACTGAGCCCACCCAGTTGTGTGACAATAGTGAATTAATATTCACTATTGTCTTCCTGATTCTTCTCCTGGCCAATTAGGAATTGGGTTTGAGACCCAATTGGCCGGGAGGAGAAGCGGTTCTATTGGTCGCCAAGGAGGAGAAGATGCAGGGAAAGCTGCCATGATGCCGAGGAGGAGACACGCAGGGTGAAGCCGAAGAGGAGGAAGTGCTGCCAGTGACCTAGATGGGGTAGGGGCAGGGCTTGTGGGCTGACGATCGAGCGATGGAGGAGGAAGGGATTGGGCGACTGACCTGGGGGGTGGCATGCGTTTTTTCCACCCCACTTAAAATAATGGAGCACCAGCCGCCACTGATAAAATGGTAGGTTTAACATATAACATAGTATAAAATAAGTAGCATAAAATAATGCTGAGGGCCTCCAGGGGGAACACTGGATGCTGACTGCAAAGGCCTCAAAATTACTACACGAGAGTAATTCGCCCTGGAATTTGCATTTTTAGAAGGTTAAGTGGACTGATAATGCTGATTTTGTACTTTTTGATTATGAAAGAACAAAAATGTTACAAAAGAAAATGGCATTTTAGGCTTCTGGCAATTTGAGAAAAGCATAGCCTGCAGAAGCTTACAAGGTGAATTTGTAATAACATTACATTTTAAAATGGCTTAAAAAAAAGTAGTTTTCCTTTAAATGCTATTTTGTTTTATATGTACTATTGTAATTAGCCCCCTAACTTGGATCTCTCCTTTAACATGAAGTTAGGAACACAAAAAAAATGGTTAAAACAAAAAATGAAATCAAAATCAGTGCTTTATCGCCATATTATGTCTGTAGAAGGCTCATTAGAGAGTTTCCATATGGCAATCCGGCATAGTATTTCAGTAGCATATGTAATGCTTATGTGACAAATCTTTACCTATCTGGTTTCACACTTTCCTCTGCTCCTTCTCTGACTTTGATTCAATTAGCGGGTCATGTAATCTGGTAAGATTGTGTTTTTCACAGATTTATCTAGCTAGTAATTACCAATTATGTTGTGTTACGAGGGAATCACACTTAAATTAATACACACAGTAATATTATTAGTGTCACACATAATGCACAGAAAATAAACTTTCTTTGCATACAATAATTTGCATTTAATAACGCAATTACATACTCTATGTTGACAACTGTGTATTAATAGTATGTGAATACTTTAATTGTGTATTCTACAAACCTAAAGGAAGAAAGAGGTCTTGCCTACAGATATCAAATAATCTAAATATAGCTAGATTTGGCAGAATCCATATACTGAGATATAACCTGGACTGGGTAATCTACAAGTCAGCCTGAGTTTGCTAAAAATAAATATATGTGTTGTGGCTCTGCCCGTTTTTAACCTGAAGGCTCTTTGCTTTTTTTTTGTGTTACCTCTTTAACATTAATAGAAATGTAAATCTCATCATTAAAATCTTGTATAAGCTTGTATAGTGCTTTAAGGCACTTTCAAAAGTGTTTTTGAATGTTTTTAAACCTGATCCTGCCATGAAGGTCTCATTCAGGCAGTTTCTGTTTTAGGGTGACTTGTGATGGAGCCATCAAGTGGTTGTTTTAACTTACATTAAACTAACTCAATGTGGACTATTACTTTAAAGTGTTTAGTTTTACTGAACAAAATGTAAAGGTGAACTTACACCAGGCATCCTCCCCGCTTCCCCAACTCCCAGTTCCTGCTGTACTTCCAGTAACCTCCAGGGTTAGCAAGCAGTTAGCACCCCCACAGCCACTTCAGCAGTCCAGAGATTTGAAACCCCCCCTCTTCTCTGTCAGCTCTATCAGGAGCCAGGACAGAGCAGATGAATTCTGAATGGTCAGCGCCGTCACAATGACCACTGGTGTGGCTGCAGGGTGCTGATATCTTGGCAACCCTGGAGGTAAGTACTGTGAGGGTGTCTCGTGTTGGTTCATCAAAATGGTAAATTTTTCCTGTAAAGGTGAGCTAACACTTTAAATTAGGGTTTCTCAACTAGGGTACTTCCAGGGGTTGCTTGTGCAGCGAACAATGAGCAATGTCTACCTCTCAGATAAGTTCCCACTGAGACTGTTGATCTTTTTAGCTATCTTGTAAGGAGGTAATTCTTCCCAATGACCACAAGTGTAAGGAGAATTTTTCCCTCTGATATCACACTAATGTATCATGAGTTGTAGATATAGTCATTTTTAGTAGGGATTCCCTGAGACCAGAAATTTATTTTGAGGGTTCCTCTGTGTTGAAAAGGTTAAGAAGGCTGATTTTACAAGTTAGTTTGGGACAAGCTGGACCAAGCTAAATAGTTATTTTACTATTACTATTTATTTTACTAACGGATATGCCTGCTGTCATTGCTGTATAAACTGTATGTAGAATCAGCTACATACAGTATACAGCCCTATGTTCCAGCAGTGGTATAGTGACTTCCCCTCCCATTCCCAGAACACAACTGAGTTGGGCAAAATGCTGTTTCATCCATTTACATTTTATTTATTTTATGAATGAATACAAGGCTTCCTCTGATTGGTTGAGGTGTGGAGATGGTGGGTGATGTCAGAATCTACAGAGTAAACATGGCAGTAAACATGTGGCGTCCCTACGGAGGCCCGTGCTAACGCAAAAGGGTGCAGCAACGTGTTTTAAAGCTTCTGCTTCTTATTTAAACCCTTCTGAAGAAGCAGAAGCTTTTGAATGCTGTTAAGGCAGCGATCAGCCCCTTCCTACAGTTGTTCATCCACACAGCCACTACCTGATGTTGCCATTTCACCAGGATGATCCAGGAGGGTTCAGAGACTGACCAGAATCACTTTATACATGCCTGAATCATCTATCCACATGTGAGTTGTTCTTTGTCTTGTCCCCAATAAAATTGGTACTTTTAATGTTGCACTTAGTTTGGTGCACCTTTGCCTTTCTCTTTAGCCCATATACTTGGTGTACCAAATTGGCAACATAAGACAGGATTAAATATAATGTTTCATGGTAGAAAAAACTGTTAGAAAAATAAAAGGCAACATTAGTAAATGTTCTACAAGAATTATTTTTGCTGTATTTTTATACTTTTAGTGTAATTGGTCTGACAGTAGAAAAACTCTGTGTTCTAAACCCCTTCAAAGAACATGCAATTTGATGCTGTAAAGTCTATAAGGAAAACATGTAGAGTCTATTTTTTCTTTTATTTAAGTTTTGCCTGTCTTGAGTTCTGAAAAGTGGTTATATTTTGAAAGCTATTAAGGCCTATTATAATGTCTTATTGTTTAATGCTAAGCTTATATATACGTATACGTATAGTTTCAGCTCTACAGAAGCCAAGAATAAGCAAGGCAATGAGAAAAACAGGCAGAGACATATTTGCCTGTACTTAATAGAAATAATTCAACACTGGAACCATCTGTGATGTGTAACCAACACTGGCAGCGGTGCATGCTTGTTACTTTGATCCCCCTCCCCCCATTCTTCTGCACAGGTTCTACAATTTCCTTGTCATATAATATGTTCAACTAGTGGCAGGAGGCGCTCATCATTACCAGCATGGGAGGCCAAAAATGACCCAATTGTTGGAAGCGAAACTTCATCAGGAGAATTTCACAATATTTGGTCATCTATGGCTACTTTAGGTGCCAGAGATCCAATTGTCAAACATTACAATACTACAGTACCTCTCCAATAGTTGCAAGAGGTGCCTTTAGAATTGTAATGGTCTGCTTGAAAAGAAGATTCTCTCTTATTCACACTAGTAAATGTTAGCAAGATCCATCATACTTTGGGTCACAATCGATCAACTTGGGTACAACCAGCCTGCTGAATTCTCTTGCAACTACTGCTAGCGGCTGCTGTAGCCACTAGCGATAATCACTGTCTTCTCCTAGTGGGGATGGCTTCCCCCACCTTCCCCCCGCTGGGAGAAGACAATTGCCCAGCAGAAGGTATTGTGTTGTGTTGATGGGGGAATTGAGCGAATTTCTTTCCTGCAACCCATTGTTACAGGAAAGAAATTTGCTCCATGTATAGCCGGTCTTAGCTAAAACCTAAATACTAAAGTTTTTCATATTTTCCCATGTCACTCAAAATGATACTTATAGTCATAAGCAAACAATCCCCCCCTTGAGCAGAAATTAGAAGCTGTCCCACTCAAGAAAATCAGTCAAAACTCTCAAATTTTACAAATTGACAAACTTCTTAAATTTTAAAGTGTAAAAAAATAGCAGCTTTGACCTTTGTCCAAAAATGGTAAAATAAATCCCCCGCTTATGCATGGGGAGATGGGGAGGATTCCCTCCTGGTCATTGTATGTATGTATGTACTGTATGTATGTATATATGTATTTATTTATTTATAGGTGGTCGGATCTTGATCGTGATCTTGAAGCTGCAGTATTGTGTTCTTAAGCAGACATAGCTATGTACTGTATATGGCAGGAAATAAATGTAAGGACATTTTCAGGTGAAACACTGTTCTCCAAGCCATGAGCAAAGGTTTGGATGAGTTCTACATTCCAGCTGTGTTTTCCTTGCTATACTGTTTTCATCCCAGATATCTCATCTGGCCTGCCTGCTCCACTTCTCGATATGTATAACACACAACTCGTTGCACAGGTATCTATCCTACTATTTCTAGCTTAAAATAATTATATGGTGACTATTGTTGTATAATGCTCTCATATATGCTGTAGGCATTAATCTCTAGTAGAGAGAATATACATCTATCGGCCTATTCGTATTGCCCAGGAACTGGTCAGTTTTTGCAATATGCCAATGTCTTGCTACATGCCCCAGTTTATGTCAACAAAAATATCTGATGTGACTGAAGTTACATTCCTAGCCTCTTGTTTCCCTCTCTTAAGCAAATCTATTGTCTCTATAGAAACCTTCCCCTTAAGTAACCTTGTAAGGGAGTTAAAAAATGCCATCAGCACTAACTGGTGAAGAAAGTAGAATTATACATACTAGTCCTTTGGCCCATTTGCTAAAACTTTGCTTTGTAGCTGTGCTTCCTACCTATTCTACACTTCCAGGGCATTGGTGTGTGTTCCCTGTTGGCTGCTGTGGATCCCCCTGACTAGGGAGGAACTTAAGTTTTATCTGAGCCCATGTTCAGATGAACATGGAAGGAAGCTGTCAGTGCTGGCCTAGTCAACTGCGGCCAGGGCATTCCTCACCCTGCAGGTGCATACGTACAAAGGGACAAGGATGCTTGTGACATCCCCGTCAGTGATTTCATAAGTATCCCAGCTCCATTGTGTACTTCTGTGGTGCAAGGGATGTCTGGCTGCAGCTGATTGGGCCTGCACAGTTTCCTTCTGGGTTCACCCGAACATGGGTTCAGACCAAATGGAAATCTTCAGCCTTGTCTATAGTGTTTTTAACATACTTCAAATACACTGAAAGTTGGACTACTAATACCCTAATTTTATCCTCTAAAGTGCTCGCTTTTGAAGTAGTATCTCAAAGAATATCTGAAGTCACTGCAAGCTGGTCTTTTAAAAACTCCTTTTCTTTATCGTTGCCTTCTTTCTTGTTTCAGATTCTGCAGAGCATAGTGGATGTGCCAACCAAGTGTTGTTACTGCTTTCGTCTCTCCCTTACTGAACCCAAAATTCCTCAGGGTAATGTCTACAGAAAAATACGAGACCTCCATCAGCATCACATTTTATTCAAAGGAGAAACATACTTAGCAAACCCTGTTCAACAGGCTTCCAAAAACTATCTGTTATTCAAGCAGACAAGGCTGCATGCCCCATGCTGTTACATTATCTTTCTTTACACACTTACCCCTTACTTTGCATAGCATGCTTAAAGTGGTTGTAAAGGGTGACATTTTTTTATCTTAATGCATTCTATGCATGAAGGTATAAAACCATCAGTGTGCAGCTCCCCCCACAGCCCCCTAATATTTACGTGAGTCTGATCACGGTTCAGCGATGTACACCAGAACGGTTACTCTCCTGGGTCTCTGCCTCTTCATAGGCTGAGAAACAGCAGGGGGATCAATGACAGCCAGTGAGGAGGGGGTGGGACTAAGCCATACTCTGTGTGTCCCACAGATGCACAGAGGCAGCTTGGGAGCTGCTTACTGTGGGGGCTCTCATCAAGGGACGGACTATAAGCACCATCGGGGGGACCCAAAAAGATGAGGATCAGGGCTGCTCTGTGCAAAACCATTGCACAGAACAGGTAAGTATGAAATGTTTGATATTTTTAAAGAGAAAACATTTGAACCTTTAGAACCACTTTAATCAGCATAGGTTAAAAAAAAAAAAAGCAATACCTATTTCAGTTCAAAATTCCTCACTGAGAAGATTCAAAATCAAATACTGGGCATGGAGGAAAGAGAAAAGCCAAAATTGGTGTTGTCACTATATCATGAATAATCCAGTCATCGGGAGAGACAACTGTCTTAGACCGGATTTGCCTTGGAGATATGCTCTCATTTGTTGGGTCTACAGGACATAAAGTTAGGGGAAATCTCCCCAACGAGATGCAAATAAAAAAAAAAAGTTGTATCCTTTTCCTACTCTATTCAAAGCCAAAAAAGTGTAGCACCTTGTGGTTTAGTCAGGGAGCTCTTCACAAATTTACTTGCCAGGTGTTGTTATCTTGGTCAATTGAAAGAGATCTATTGATTTCTCCCTAAGTTTGGCCTTGTTGCACTTTTCTCTTCTACCACTGGGTGGCTGGGTGCTTGGTGGTACTAGATATGAGAAAGGCAACCCAAGGTCAGAGGTAGAAGGGAATCTGTCACCACAAAGGGACCAACCACCTTTACCAGGGATCACAGTGAGTAACTGAATCAAGTACCGGAACCATATTCTCACTGAAAGGGCACTGTGGAGATTCTGGAAACAGAAGGCGGTGATCAAGTCAGGGGCCCAACCCATGGAGGAGACGCTTGCAGTGTAGCTTTGTGAGTCAAGCCAGAGACCTCACTAGTTAGCAAGGGTGAAGCTTGAGAAGTATCTGGAGTGCCAAGCTAGGGACCCAACAGGGGCGCGTGTGTGATGCTTGAGGGGATACCACTGCAAACCTTGGATGAGCTCAAGGGATTCAGAGTCAGTGAATCAGAGGGTCTAGTGAGAGACCGGAAACTCAGAGTTAAAGATCTACAAGAGGCAGTTGTAGTGAAGCTGAAAGGACTGTTATGTTTGAGTTATGAACTGTTAAAAACTGTTACCATAGGAGACAACATTCCTGCATGTGCTGATGTGGTGCCTTGCTGGGGCCTTTCCCTGCATGGTTGTCTTCCTATTGAATTCTCGGAGTCTGCCAACTGAATCTACAACTACTTAAGGGTGTTCTGGTCCTAACCTTCTTTACAAAAAGGACTGTCAAAAGAAATAAAACCTCTTTTACATCCAATAAGTGTCTGGTGCACAATGACTTTCACCATCTTTGCACCCACTATGCCTCACAACCCACTACATATTGAAGGATGTCATCTAGACTGAACAAGACCGGAAGATCTTGCTACAAAGGTTTTTGGCTTTGTATATACAGTAAATACTTATGCATATAACATATTTTAACTTTTTTTTCTTTAAAACAGTGTATTACAGTTCAAAGTTAATTATACATTTCAAATAAACTCCAACAATTAGCCTCATTTAACAATGGGATGAATGCCAACCCTTTACAAAATCTGTGTATTTTTATACTCCATGCTTGTTACAGTACCTTCTGCAAGCTTTCTGACCATTTGTTTCAAAAGCTATTAAATATATATGAAATAGTAAGCCTTCCTCTATAATGGTGGGGATGTTACTGCAAGGCTAAGTGCTTTCAATTCCAATTCCAATAGAGGTTGCTATGTGTGACGAGACATTAAAGCTTTGATGGGATAAATATAATCTTTGTCTATCTGATTGAGATGAGCTGTGAACTGTGCGTTCTTGGGGAGAGTATGTCTGATGTTCAGAGAAGAGATTCCTCTTTCTTCTTCCTCTCAGCAGTTCATAGAAGGCGTCTGAGGTCGAATCTGCACTTTAGAAAACTCCCCGCATCTCTCTTAGCTTCTTTTGAAACAGCATCTCTCTGCATCCATTTTTTCCTCCTCCTTTTCTGAAAACACTGAGAGTTGCTAGCTATCCTTTCTCCCCTCCTCAGCCGATATCTTGCTGAGAAGTCGCCAGCTCTGACCTTCCTTAGAAGTGCACACTGCACAATGATCCTCAGCACTCTGCAAGATTGACAAATTATAGGTTGAAAAGCAGCGATCAGTCTTTCTCTTGTAGTAACCCACCTTTTTTATTTCTAATGCTGCCAACCTCCAATTTACAGTAAAGTGACTGCAAGCGAGGCATCGCGTTGACAGCTTTCTGCCCTATCTTAACGCCATCCTTGGAAATAGACGGCGTGTTTTATCTGTGCTTACCCAAAGTACAAACACCATTCAGATCTGTGACACATCAACCCTATGATATGTCAGTAAGAATTTCTTATATTTTCTGCTTGCTATGTGATAGCTGTGTCATCGGATTACAGCATATAGTCTTACACCGTATAGACTCTGGTTCCTATCAATCATGCTAGTTTACATTATACGATAGTAGATAAGTGCATTACCAACTGTTCCTTTTTTCATTATTTCCAGCTGGTATACCTGAATATCTTATGGAGTCTCAGTAAAATGAGTTTCATTACACAGATAGAATGGTCTGGTCTATAGGTAATGAACAGACTGTATATGATGTAACCCAACTTTTAGGCCTAGTTTGTTGAAATAGAGAAATTGAGGAGCATGTTAGGAGGTGCAGCATGGTGTGGTGGCAGTAAACGCTCAGAGTCCAATTGTAGGAAAATAACTTGTATTAAAGTTAAAGTTCCGCAATTCACAGCAAGCCCAGCGGGAAGGCACAGGACCGGGAACATGTTAAAGAATGCAACAACGATGTAAAGAAGAGCAGGTCTCGGGTGTGCCAATATTGGGGGAGTGGAATGTGGCCTGGCCGGTCCGTGCCCAAATGGGCATGTTTTCAGGAAGGATGGTGTCTCCCTATCCTTTCCCTACTTGTCTGGAAACTCTCTCTTCCGCTAATCACTATTCCTGTTAGATGACTGACCTGTCTCTACATTACCCACATGCAAAATGTGAGGCCAAAGCTGGTAGCCATGGCCTTAAATAGTCTCTGTCTGACCCAATATGGGCCAGAGTCACATGGAGAGGCAGCATCTAATCGGATAGCTTCCCCAGTGACCTAGGAAACCATAGAATGATGTTCCCCCTGACTTCAATGCTACTGTGATCAAGCGCCACCTACAGTGGAGAAAATAGACTGCACGTGCCTACAAGCATTTTTGAAGGGTTGGTTTATCTTCCTATATTGAAACTGTGCTGCTCTGACCAAAGTTGAATAATACCCTTGCTATAGGCGAAGGCCATTTATGTACCTCATAAAGCCTGACCTGAACACTCTCAGAACGTTGCTAGGACATAGCTAAATGAGGCTAAGTCATTACTGCTCACCGCCTCCATCACAGGAGAGAGCTCTCAAACTCTGAGTTCAGAGCTACTACATTAAAGGGTGAGAGAGCACATGTGATGAGGTTTGAATCAGAGAAGAACTAGCTCCTGTGATGGTGGAGGTGAGCAGTAATTGGGCAAACGTTAGGCAAACGGTTCAGACTGAGCAAAAGCACATCCCCTAATATTGCCCATTCGGCGAACTCCTGAATTTGGGTGGAGCTCTGCGGGATGTTCACCCACTGAGTGCCCCACAATGCACTGCGTGCTGTACAGTGAAGTCTAGGGCCCTAAGTTCCCCCAGCCACAGCTTATTGCCAAGTTGACTCCAGTGATGATGAGAATGGAGGGGGCGATGATGATAAGGCCACTGCCGAGACTTAGTTGCCAGATAGAGCAGAGGAGGGGGAGGCACAACCCCAATGAGGCAGGATGTCCTTCAGAGGCAGCCATCTTGGAAGAGTAGAGAGCAGCCTCCCTATTCCATCAGATTGTGGAGCTGTTATCTCCCGGCCCACTTCTCAGAGCTCAGCCTTGTGGGGCTTTTTTAGCATGTGCAGCCGATCGCACTGTTGCAATTTGTAATCTCTGCTGCATGCAGTTCAATCATGGCAAAAACACCAGCCATTTAGGTACCACATGCTTGGCAAGGCATTTAACCTCCCACCACTCAGCCCAGTGGAAAGAGCACCTGAAAGCCACACACAAGGGACACAATTCTCCTCACTCTCCATCTTTCATGTCTACCCCTGCTATATCTCATGACCTCTCAGCAGCCTCCACTGACAGGGATGATGGTATAGCAAAGGGTGTCACAGATTCTTGTAACATGTCTGCCAGTAGCACACTATCAGCTGTAGAGTATAGCAGGCAAATTTCTCTGCCCCAGCTGCTGCATCAAAAAATAAAAAATAAAATACACTCCCTGCCACCCACATGCCCAGCATCTACATTCCAGCTTGTCCAAATAAAAAAAGTTTGCAGGAAAAATCTATTTAAATTTAATTTTTTTTTCTTTATAAATTTCTTTTTTCTGCAGCAGGTTCTATACGTGGCACAGATGTATCACTTTAACCACTTCCCGACTGGCGCACGCCAATGTACGTCGGCAGAATGGCATGGGCAGGCAAATGGGCGTACATGTACGTCCCTTTAAATTTGCCGCCCTGCGATCGCATGCCGGTCGGGACCCCCGTGAGTCCGGTCGCGGGTCCCACGGACTCGAAAGCCCAGCCCCCAACAGTTAGTAACACGCCCCTAGGAACACTTAACCCCTACACTGCCACCCACTGGTTAACCCCTTCACTGCCAGTGTCATTTACACAGGAATCACTGCATTTGTATAGCAGTGATTGCTGTATAAATGACAATGGTCCCAAAAATGTGTCAAAAATGTCCGATGTGTCCGCCATTATTGTCGCAGTCACAATAAAAATCGCTGATCGCCGCCATTACTAGTAAAAAATAAATTATTAATAAAAAAGCCATAAAACTATCCCCTATTTTGTAAACGCTATAACTTTTGCGCAAACCAATCAATAATCACTTAGCGTGATTTTTTTTACCAAAAATATGTAGAAAAATATGTATCAGCCTAAACTGAGGGAGAAAAATGTTTTTTTATATATTTTTGGGGGATATTTATTATAACAAAAAGTAAAAAAATAATGTGTTTTTTTCAAAATTGGCGCTCTATTTTTGTTTATAGCGCAAAAAATAAAAACCGCAGGGGTGATCAAATACCACCAAAAGAAAGCTTTATTTGTGGGATTAAAAGGACGTCAATTTTGTTTGGGAGCCACGTCGCACGACCGCGCAATTGTCAGTTAAAGCGACGCAGTGCCGAATCGCAAAAAGTGGTCTGGTCTTAAGCCAGCAAAATGGTCCGGGGCTGAAGTGGTTAAAGTCAGACTAAGGGGACCCCCAGGCACTATATTTAAAATCATTTTTAATTTTTATTGTTTCACTTTAACCATCATTAAAATCACTGCTCTTTTAAAAACAATCTTTTTTTTAAAGTTTTTTTTGCATTGGTACATGGCCCCCAGGGCAGTACCCGGGCTTCCATACCCTTTTTGTGGCCAATAACTTGCATATAAGCCTTCAATATGGAGACTTTTTTCAAGATCGAGTCCCATAGACTTTAATAGGGTTCGTGGTTCAGGTTCGAACTTTTGCAATGTTCGTGAGTTCTGGAGCAAACTGAACTGGAGGGTGTTCAGCCCATCTCTAATGACTAGGCCTCACTTAGAAACATCCTAGGAGTTTTCAGTTCAGGCTTCAGGAGGTAGGTGAACTCGCCCTTTAACCACTTGGGTACCGCGCTATTGCAAAATGACGGCAATAGCGCGGACCCACATTTCCGGGACTACGTCTATTGACGTCATCCCGGATACGAGCGGCCTGCGCGCCCCCTGAGGGGCGCGCGCGGTGCGCTCTGTGATCGGCGAGTCCGTGAGACTCGCCTGATCACCGATCCGTGTAAGGGGTCGATCCCGACCCCTTATCACGTGATCAGCTGTCAGCCAATGACAGCTGATCATGTGATAAAACGGAGCCGGTAATCGGCTAGTATTCCTCCTCGCGCTGACAGCGCGAGGAGAAAAAAAAAAAGCCGATCGCCGGCGGCCGTGTTCGGGACATCAGTCCCGATCACGGCCAGCAATTTAAGCGGACACCTGCCCCCTGCCAGTGCCCACCTGCCACCCGCAGTGCCATCCTGAAATAAAGTAAGTGCCCCCCTGTCAGTGCCACCCAGCAGTGCCCATAGTGCCCACAGTGCCACCCAGCAGTGCCCACAGTGCCACCCACAGTGCCACCCAACAGTGCCACCCACAGTGCCACCCAAAATCTGCCTCAAAGGTGCTGCACCCCAGTGCCGCCCATCAGTGCCCAGCAGTGCCGCCCATCAGTGCCCAGCAGTGCCGCCCATCAGTGCCCAGCAGTGCCACCTATCAGAGCCACCTATCAGTGCCACCTATCAGTGCCCATCAGTCCCATCTATCTGTGGTACCTATCAGTGCCCATCCGTGCCACCCATCCGTGCCACTTATCCGTGCCACCCATCCGTGCCATCTTATCTGTGCCCATCTTTGCCCATCAGTGCCGCCTTATCTGTGCCCATCGGTGCCGCCTTATCTGTGCCTATTAGTGCCGCCTTAACTATGCCTATCAGTGCCCACCAGTGCAGCCTATCAGTGCCCACCAATGCAGCCCATCAGTGCCCACCAATGCAGCCCATCAGTGCCCACCAATGCAGCCTATCAGTGCCGCCTAATCAGCGCACTTCAATGAAGGAGAAAAATGACCCGTTTGCAAAATTTTATAACAAACTATTAAAACATGATTTTTTTTTTTTTTTTTTTTGCATCTTTTTTTGTTTGTTTAGCAAAAAATAAAACTCCGAGCTGTAACTAAATACCACCAAAAGAAAGCTCTATTTGTGGGAAAAAAATGATAAAAATTTCATTTGGGTACAGTGTTGTATGCCCGCGCAATTGTCATTCAAAGTGCATCAGCGCTGAAAGCTGAAAATTGGTCTGGGACTGAGGGGGGTTTAAGTGCCCAGTAAGCAAGTGGTTAAAGCTCTTCTATGACCCACCCCTGCCACATAGTTTATTGATGACCTGACAGCCCTGTACATGCAGGAGAGGTTTCGTTGCTTTGCAGTGCACCACAGCCAAATTTATACTCCCATTGTTTTGGCAAGCAGTTCCGCTGACAAAAGTGACCATTTGAAGTGGAATGTCTATATTAGCTCTCAGCCAAACTGTCAAGCCATCAAATGGCTAGAGCCGCAGTTGATTACATGTGCAGCACCATGGCAACCACAGATCAAACAGAGACCAAGATGGCTACTCCCATTGTTTCGGCAAGCAGTACCGCTGACAAAAGCAACCCATTTGAACTGGAATGTCTATATTATCTCTCAGCCAAACTGTCAAGCCATGTCAGAGACCAAGATGACTGAAAATGAGTTGTTAAAGCAGAACTAAACCCTCCTATATTTTTCAGCCAATGTAACTGCCATCTTAGCCTCTGTTTGGTCTGCAACTATCATGGTGCTACACATGTGATTGGCTATGATCAGCCATTTTAAGGTTTGAAAGTTTATTCCCAGTGCACAGGAAGACGTCACTGCCTGGAGAACATAGTTATTACTGCTGGCATAGTTATTACTGCTGGCGGCTATAGCTGCTGGCAATAATCTCATGCTAAAAATCAGACATGCTGGTTGTACCCAAGTCAATCAATGGATCAATTTGGGTACCATCAGTCTTCCCTTAAATGAATGAAATCTCAGCCGGTCAATGCTGAACCGGCTGAGATTCATACCATCCATTTTTGAGAGAAACTCGCTGATGTCAATACTATTGTTTTATTTTTTTAGGAGTCTGTTGGAAAGAATGTGTACCTGAGGGCCTTCAGAGCAAGTATCCCACTGATTCTGATTCAGTCTGTGGGTCTGTGCTGTGCTGTCTGTACCTCTTCTTCTCATCAGTGAATTGGGTCCACCTGAGTTAATGCCCTACTATTGTACTAAGATGGACCCCACCACAAAGACACAGCAAAGAATGAAACATAGTAAGATGGTTGGAAAAGGGGCATCCAAGCTACTACCTCCTGTGTAATGCGTGGTCAGCCTCAAAAGCACAGCACTCAACCTGGGAAGTACCTGCAAACCTCCATGTGCAATCAATGCAAAAAAGGGAGAAAGGCTGGTGCCATGAAAGTCGGTTAAAACACTTTTTTATAAACGCAGGTAAACAACAGTCAAAAAAGTCAATGTGTTTTGACTATCAGGCCTAAATTATGGCTGCGATTCATTCCTGATGGCCAAAACGCATTGGTTTTAGCTGACTTCTATGGGACTGGCTTTTCTCACTTTTTTGTATGGATATACAAAAAATCCTGGGGGATGGTCCTGGGGGAAAAAAAAATCAACATCAGGGGGCCTACAGGCCATACTAGTGACGACTCCTTTAACCTCTGACTGCCTTTTTTGGCGGGGCAAGGCTTCTACAATATGTGTTCCCTTCATTTTCAAAACTCACGTGAGCCATTTTGTTTATCCACGTTACTCACCTGACAGAAGCTTGACCTTTTAAACTTTCAATTTACCGCCACGGTCTTCATTAGCTGCGTCTGCTGTTAACTCCTACAATGAAAAGATGGGTTGTTACGAAGCGCAGACAAATCTCTGCTTTTCAGCTTCCACAAAGGCGCTCGTACTGATTGACTGCAATAATCACAGCAAATGCCCTTTACAGTATTGCCTCAGCAGATAACACTAGTATACATTAACTCCAGCTGTCTGTGCTGGCTTCTCACTATTCAGATGGGAAAGCTCCATGTAGCTGGAAACTATCCTCTGAACGTTTCTTGTCTTCACGCTGCCAGTATTTTATCAGCACCACCTCATATCCTGCATTATTTGTGTAGCCGGGTTTACAAAGCAGTTTCAACACGATTAGTGCCATATGAGAAAATAATATGGCAATTAAAAAATAAAACGTGATCGCAGTGCCTTTTATGTTGAGTGTGGAACCCCCTCCTGCCTCATTCTGGCAGAAGATAGAGGGGAAAGTACACAATCTGGTATCAGTCCATGCTGCTAATACGGCTTCCCATTACAGCTCATCCTGTCTTGTGAACACCACACAGACATCTAGTACTGCCGGGGCAAAAATGCTTTTCTTTCCTGTGGTGGAGACTTCACGACGGACAAATAATATCGATCCTAGTGCTTAATACACTAATGAAAGCCACTCGTATTGACTTTGTAATTAATATGCTCTCTCAAAGTAAAGTTGGTCAGAGGGAGTATGTATGAAAACAGTTCAGCTCCTGTGCGCTGTCGAGTTTTGTTACACAAAATAAAGCGGTTGGCTTCCCTGGAGGAAGGCACTTCTCCGACTCTCAGCAGACACAGCATTGAAAGATACACGCTCATCTTTTTAGACAGACTTAGCCTGAGTCATGGCTCCTTGTGGTGTCTTCTTGAAAGTTAAAAGAAAAAAGAAGAAAAAATCTATATGGGAAAACACTGTAGTAAGATAAAGATATTCTGAATAGGAGTAAAATGATTATTTTAAAGGCCACGTTCGCTGCTTTTCCATCAGCCATATGCATGCATCATTTTCTTAGGCATATTTAAAATTCAAAACCAGACTTTTATTTTTCTTATGCCGCGTACACACGACCAGACTTTTTGAGGGACTAGGCCCGACTTTCGGCTGAGTTCCGATGGACTTTCCGAATGAACGGAATTGGCCACACACAATCACACCAAAATCAGACGGATTTGAACGTGATGACGTACGACCGGACTAGAATAAGGAAGTTCATAGCCAGTAGCCAATAGCTGCCCTAGCGTCGGTTTTTGTCCGTCGGACTAGCATACACACAAATGGATTTCTCGGTCCGGCGGAGTTCTGGTGGAAAAATTTAAAACATGTTCTATTTCTAAAGTCCGCCGGATTTTTGACAAGCAAAGGTCCGATGGAGCCCACACACGATCTAATTGTCCGATGGACTTGTTCCGCCTGACCTTTGCTGTCAAAAAGTTCGGTCGTGTGTACACGGCATTCGTTTTGGGTAAATTAGGAATGATTGTGAACCTTTCATAAGTTTTTATTTTTGACTTTATATAGGAGGTTTTCTTGCCCCTGTGACAGCAGAAATCAGGGAATTGGGGGTCACCGAGGCAGAAAGACACAGATAGCAATAAAATCTGACAGAGGCTGTAACATTTTCTACTTTACTAAAAAAAAAAAAAAAAACATTGGAAAGATTCTATCATTTTTGTGGCACTCGGTCACCAGGAAGGACTAAATATCTTTAGCCTGGTACACAACCAGACAGCCCTTTCAAGGTAGAGACATATAACCCTTCCCAACTCTATCCAAAACCAGTATAATTTTAATACACAACAAATAAAATGTGTGCTGTAATTGGGCTTAGAACAAGAAAGGACATATCACTAAATGGCCAATATGCCCTACCCAATCTTTAGGATTAATAAAAATGAGATGCCCAGTGCCCAGTTGTTGTTCACACTGCTTCTTTCAGCTGGCTGAGCACAGTCCTGTGCATACAGTAGTCAGTTACATGATATTGTGCAGGCTTCTAATGCAATACCCCAAGGACACATGAAGATGGTGTCTGTAAAGCAAAAGGCGGGGCAACAGGCATAATGTGTAGGGATCTACTTCCCTCTATTGTCCGTAAATGGCTGTACTGCTTGATGTTCACAGAGTTGTTTATGTACATCACTTCCTGTCTCATCTGGGTTTAAAGGAGAAGTATGAGACTCAGGGTTATTGCAGTTTTATACTGAGAACTGAGCCATCGAACACCGCCGATGGCTCGGTTCTCTTGCTCCCCGAGCAGAGAGCTGCTGCCTGTCAATCAGCAGCTCTCCTGCTCTGCTCCTCCTCGCTCACTGGAGAGCTGAGCTGTGCAGGGGTGGGGAGCGACCTTCTCGGCTCGTTGAGAGGCAGAGACAGCAATCAGTTCAGGCACCTGGTGGATTCAGACTCCCAGAGTCAGGATGACGTGGTCCCTGGACTGATCTGTGCGATGTCAGCAGAGAGCTGACTTCAATCCGCTCTCTGCTGAAAACAGGTCACAGCAGTGTAAAACGAATTGAACTCCTGTGACCCATAGGAGAAGCCAAGCCAAATGAGCCCAGGCTGGTCTTCTCTTTTAAAAGCCACGAGAGATAGAAACATTTTAATACTACATGTCCTGGTATGGAGAAGCTGCTACTAACTCAGAACCAGGAATTATTATGCAAGTGTTCCTGTGTTTATTAGTTTGCTTTTTGATCATAGCTTCTGGGTGTATACATATATGTACTATACAGTGCCTTGAAAATGTATTAATACCCCTTGACATTTTCCACATTTTGTTACAACCAAAAACATAAATGTATTTTTTGGGGGGATTTTATGTGATAGACCCACACAAAGTGACACATAATTGTGAAGTGGAAGGGAAATTATAAATGGTTTTCACATTTTTTTTACAAATAAATATTTTAAAAGTGTGGAGTGCATTGTATTCAGCCCCCTTTACTCTGATGCCCCTAACTAAAATCTAGTGGAATCAATTGCCTTTAGAAGTCACCTAATTAATAGATAGAGTCCACCTGTGTGTAATTTAATATAAATAAAGCTGTTATGTGAAGCCCTCAGAGGTTTTTTAGAGAACCTCTAAATAATTAGGTGACCTGTGAAGGCAATTGGTTCTGCTAGATTTTGACAAATAGCTAGGTCTGTGCTACTGTATGTGTGTGGTGGTAACCTTCCAGTATATTAGTAGGTGAACCTGTTTATTGCAATAGTGTTTATAGGCAACTCCTGCTATTTTAGTTAACCCTGTCCCTTCTGGTCTGGGATTCTATAGCTTATTTTAGCTCAGGGCTTAATAACTAGAATAGGCTAGATCCTGATAAGGCATCTAACGGCCACTTCTAGTAATTAGAAGTCCGGTTACATAACAGATTGGAAACTACTAGGCACTAATGCAGAGTTGATAGAGTGAGTTCTAGTGCCACGTCCCAATTTCTGCTGGTGGGAATCTGTGTTCCAGGCTTGTTGGACAATGGTTATAGGATATCCTCATCACTGCAGATCATTGAAATGGGCACCACATCTTGGTCACCCTCAAGGGCCCCTGCAACTGAATTTTACTGCAACATTCATCCAGAGGTAGTCTTAGTAATAACTATATGCGTTGTATATGCAGGTACATGTGCACAATTACACCAGGACTCTTGTTGGGCCCTGTGTTTGTACATTGAAACTTGTTTTATTTCTATACTGCTGTGTATCCATATACATATGGTTAATGTTATATGCTGGTTGCAGTAGTTGCTGTGCTCCCAGTTACTTTGATTAGATTATTGGTTCATGTTCCAGGATGGAAAATCCTCTGTTTACAGAGGCCCTGTCCTGGGTGGAGGCACTACCAACTTTATTATCAAACCCACACTTCCACTTAGTGAAGGTTCAGGTTCTCTTATTTACCTACAGGTTTAGCTCTCACCAGGGGGGTCAGGAGAGCACACACCAGAGAGGTCAGGAGAGAACAGTACAGGGTCTGGAAGGCACACACCAGGGAGGTCAGGAGAGCACACCAGGGGGGTCAGGAGGGCCAGGAGGGCACACACCAGGGAGGTCAGGAGGGCACACACCAGGGAGGTCAGGAGAGCACAGTATGGGGTCAGGAGAGCACAGTATGGGGTCAGGAGGGCACACACCAGGGAGGAGAGCACAGTACAGGGTCAGGAGGGCACAGTATGGAGTCAGGAGGGCACACAATGGGGAGGTCAGGAGAGCGCAGTACGGGGTCAGGAGGGCACACACCAGGGAGGTCAAGAGAGCCTAGTACAGGGTCTGGAGGGCACACACCGGGGAGGTCAGGAGGACACACACCAGGGAGGTCAGGAGGGCACTCACCCGGGAGGTCAGGAGGGAACACACCAGGGAGGTCAGGAGAGCACAGTACGGGGTCAGGAGGACACACAACAGGGAGGTCAAGAGAGCATAGTACAGGGTCTGGAGGGCACACATCGGGAAGGTCAGGACACACACCAGGGAGGTCAGGAGGGCACTCACCCGGGAGGTCAGGAGGGCACACACCAGGGAGGCCAGGAGAGCACAGTACGGGGTCAGGAGGACACACACCAGGGAGGTCAAGAGAGCACAGTACAGGGTCTGGAGGGCACACCGAGGAGGTCAGGAGGGCACACACAACGGGGAGGTCAAGAGAGCATAGTACAGGGTCTGGAGGGCACACACTGGGGAGGACAGGAGGACACACACCAGGGTGGTCAGGAGGGCACAGTATGGAGTCAGGAGGGCACATACCAGGGAGGTCAGGATGGCACATACCAGGGAGGTCAGGAGGGCATACACTGGGGGGATCATGAGGGCACACAGCAGAGGCCAGTCACAATGCTTTAATGAGCACAATTTCTCACTGTGCCACATGAAAAGATGCAATGCCATTTGTCAGCTAACAGCTCCTCTATGCTAAGCTGCAGATTCAGCAAAGAGGTGTCTGTAAACTAATCCACTATGTACTGCTAGCTGAGCTCACCTCCAGGAAGTTCACAGTCACTCGGCTCCCTCTGCTCAGCTTCTCACACCTCCCTCTTCCAGGCGGGCGTGGTCTCGGGGGTCAGGCACATCCCCTTCCCTTCCACTCAAGCAGCAGCCTGCAGGAGAGAGGCAGGAAAACTGCTGGGGGAGGTACAGGGGGCGGAGAGTGCAGTCCCCAGTGTGTGGGCAGTAATTCCTAATGCTGAGAAAGGTTGTGAGTTGTTCTGACCGTGGCTCTGAATTCTCGGGGTGCGCTCAGCCTCAGAGTCAGCAATATTTTCTCGGGGGGGGGGGAGCAATTGTCCTGTTGCCCCCCCCCCGGATCCGCCCCTGGTCTGAATTTTGAAAGAATTTATTTGAAAATTATGGTGGAAATTAAGTATTTGGTCACCTACAAACAAGCAAGATTACTGGCTCTCACAGACCTGTATCTTCTTCTTTAGGAGGCTCCTCTGTCCTCCACTCATTACCTGTATTAATGGCACCTGTTTGAACTTGTGATCAGTATAAAAGACCCCTGTCCACAATCTCACACTCACACTCCAAACTCCACTATGGTGAAGACCAAAGAGCTGTCAAAGGACACCAGAAACAAAATTGTAGACCTGCACCAGGCCGGGAAGGCTGAATCTGCAATAGTCAAACAGCTTGGTGTGAAGAAATCAACTGTAGGAGCAATAATTAGAAAATGGAAGACATACAAGACCACTGATAATCTCCCTCGATCTGGGGTTCCGCGTAAGATCTCACCCCACGGGGTCAAAATGATCACAAGGACGGTGAGCAAAAATCCCAGAACCACACAGGGGGACCTAGTGAATGACCTGCAGAGAGCTGGGACCAAGATAACAAAGGCTGCCATCAGTAACACACTACGCCACCAGGGACTTAAGCCAGTACATGTCTGGGCCCGTCTGAGGTTTGCTAGAGAGCATTTGGATGATCCAGAAGAGGATTGGGAGAATGTCATATGGTCAGATGAAACTAAAGTAGAACTGTTTGGTAGAAACACAACTCGTGTTTGGAGGAGAGAGAATGCTGAGTTGCAACCAAAGAAACCATACCTACTGTGAAGCATTGGGGTGGCAACATCATTCTTTGGGGAACAGGACGACTGATCCGTGTACTTGAAAGAATGAATGGGGCCATGCATCGTGAGATTTTGAGCCCAAACCTCCTCCCATCAGCAAGGGCTTTGAAGATGAAACATGGCTGGGTCTTTCAGCATGACAATGATCCCAAACACACCGCCCGGGCAAGGAAGCAGTGGCTTCATAAGAAGCATTTCAAGGTCCTGGAGTGGCCTAGCCAGTCTCCAGATATCAACCCCATAGAAAACCTTTGGAGGGAGTTGAAAGTCCGTATTGCCCAGAGACAGCCCGAAAACATCACTGCTCTAGAGGAGATCTGCATGGAGGAATGGGCCAACATACCAGCAACAGTGTGTGACAACCTTGTGAAGACTTAAAGAAAACGTTTGACCTCTGTCATTGCCAACAAAGGATATATAACAAAGTATTGAGATGAACTTTTGATATTGACAAAATACTTATTTTCCACCATAATTTGCAAATAAATTCTTTCCAAATCAGACAATGTGATTGTCTGGATTTGTTTCCACATTTTGTCTCCCATAGTTGAGGTATACCTATGATGACAATTACAGGCTTCTCTCATCTTTTTAAGTGGGAGAACTTGCACAATTGGTAGCTGACTAAATACTTTTTTGCCCCACTGTATAATCTATTTCCCAGTTTGGGAGCAACTGGCAGACAATGTGGTGATACATGCATATGCATGGGTTATCATATCTCCACTCTCTGCCCTATATGCCATTATACTTTATAATTATCCATATCGTGTGTGCTTATAGTCTGATATGACATGATGTTCTTAATAGACAATGCTGTCTTATGCTGCGTACACACGGTCGAACTGTTTGACGTACTTAGTCCGTCATACAATCCGACGGACAATCCGTCGTACTTTCCACTGAACGGACTTGACCACACAGTTCGACGAAAGCTTGCGCGATGACGTACAGCACGTACGACGGGACTAGAAATAGGAAGTCCAAGACACAGCAAAGCCCTGTAAATCCTTTCTGGGCATGCGCCATTCTTAGTCCGTCGGACTAGCATACTGACGACCGTATTGTCCGCTGAAACCAAAGTACGACGGACAGATTTTTGGAAAAAAACGAAATTCTTAGTACTCCGGACTGCACGCTGAAAAAGTCCGCTGAAGCCCACACACGAGCGGATTGTCTGCTGAAATTTGTTTCAACGGACTAAGTACGTCAAACAGTTCGACCGTGTGTACGCGGCATTAGTTTTCATCTTATTCAGGTGTTGGTGATGGGACCCAGTTTCTGTAATCTGTTAATATTTTTTGTGCAATAAAGCATTTTCTCTATTTAAGCTGCTTGGTCTGTCTGTGGCTCCCTATCTCAGTGGGACCCCAACCGTAGATCTTTGCTTTTTATGTCGGATTTTTTGGTCACGGAGACTGCACCTAACTGGTGAGTCAGCAATACTTGGGACACTGCACTCACATCTGCACAGTCTATCTGTGGTGCAGTGAATACACCTTAGTGAGCAGTTGGTTTATATTTTTTCGAGGTTTAGCACAATATCCTGTTTGGATAGGGCCATTTGTCATAACCCCCAAGAAAGGGCTACAAGTGTATGGGCATATGCCATATTTCTGCTATGCACAAAAGTGTATACTTTTACCTCATCTAACAGTGAAAATGCCACACCACCCTTTTTTCTGTTCTATGCAAACAACATTCAAGACATGGTGTTCACACACTTCAGCCACACACCTTTGGCTGTTTCTGTCTAATCCTTGGCTGCGGCACTGTGGTACTTTATTTGAGCGACATAAGACCAGGGCTCTGGACTTGTGATAGCATTTACTACCTTTACTAGTTTCTTTTACAATGACTGGCCAGGCAGGCAGCCCACTGAGCAATATTGTTTTGCTTTCCAGAGGAGGGCCGTGGACATTGGCTGGAAAGGTCCAGCATTTTGAAAGCCAGTTTAGAGCGGTGCTTTCTAAAGCTATCAAGAATGCTCAGGTTAATCACCCCACACCTGTAACTCTGGAAAAAGCCATGCAGCTGGCACTACATATCAACCAGCGACTTTGTGTGTCATCTCCATAATCAGGTATGCTGTTTGCAGTCACCAGACAAAACTCTGCATGATCTCCAATAATATCACAGCCAAAACACACTGGAAAGCGCCTTAAAAGAAGCTCAACAAATACTCCAATCTGTGGACTGCCCAGCAGGAATGGCTGCTGCAAAAAAATAGTTGTTCGTGTGGATCCTTGAGCACCATCAAAAGCAGTGGTGGCTGGTACTCACAATTTTTTTGGGGGGGGCGCAAACTACTGATACTGAACTAAAAATACTGAACCCACCCCTTCATCAATTTCCACTGTGCCCATCATATGCAGCCACTGTGCCCATCATATGCAGCCACTGTGCCCGTCATATGCAGCCACTTGTGCCCGTCAAATGCAGCCACTTGTGTCTGTCAAATGCAGCCACTTGTGCCCATCATATGCAGCCACTTGTGCCCAGTATATGCAGCCACTTGTGCCCATGAAATGCAGCCACTGTGCCCATGAAATGCAGCCACTTGTGCCCATGAAATGCAGCCACTTGTACCCATTATATGCAGCCACTAGTTCCCATGATATGCAGCCACTTATGCCCAGTATATGCAGCCACTTGTGCACAGCACATGCAGCCACTTGTGCCCATCATATGCAGCCACTGTGCCCCCCCTGCTCGCGGCTCTGATGGCCCTCCCACTTGTGGCTCTCTGACAGCACCTCCCCCGCAGGTGGTCCAGCACTTACCGCCAGTCCTGAGTCCACCAAAGCAGGCGGCGGGGATGTTCATCCTCGTGTCTCCTCTGTGCCACCTCTTCCTAAGCGCCAGGCCCCCAATAGGATGCCCTGGCGCTTTGGCCAAACAGGAAACAGGTCTGCCTCCCTGATTGGCGGGGGAGCATTAGTGTGAAAATAGCGAAAATTCATTCACTATCGTCACACAATTGGGTGGGATCAGGGCACACTCTCTGCGCCCCGAGAGCACCCTATTTTGAAGCCTATTAGAGACTCTGGCTCTAATCAGGTGCTTCAAAAAGTACTACCTCCTCCCACCCCTGCCATAGGAATCCATGCGTCTGGCATCCTGAAAGGATGGAGGGAGGCGCCCGTGCGCCCACAATGCACGGGTTGCCCCTGCTAGCAAATGTCCTTCTTTTTTATCTTGCATGTAGGTCAGTACTAAAAGTATTCTCCACTCTCTGTTTCCTATACTTTTAACACCAGCACTCTGCAGCAAATTTACAGCTCTTTGAAGTTTGTATTTGTGTATAATACATCATGTTTTATGCTAATCTATAGCCAAAAGATTAGCAGGTTGCACATTCATATGTTAGGATGGCTATATCTACAGAAAAGAGACTAATAAAATAGATTTTTTTTTCAGGTATCCAAGCATAATGCATTATTAACATAAAGAACGATTTTATATGTTTGCTAGTGGATGTTGATAATATATTTATTTTATACTCACAACTTAGTAAATCTTCTTCTGACTATTGCCATGATGATTGTGGGCATGTGAAGCCCAATAGCAATCTCTTCCTGGATTACCAATGGAGAAGTGCATGGAGGAAGGTCCCGCCCCATTGTTATAGCAACCTTCCTAAATTGCGTCATTTTCCCTTGAGGAAATAACATGATTTTTGCTCACAGTACTGCCTACTGACTCCTGTGAAATGATGACTTACATTTGACAGGAGCACAGGCGAGGGAGGAAGTGACAAGGCGCTCAGCGGACAAGGAAGTGGCAGATTAGGAGCCATTACATAGCAACCAGGCTTTCTGGTAAGTAAAAAAAAGTTTTCCCCCCAAATGTTTCTTAGTACTAGTAAAGGTCTGTGAATATGCAAAAAAAATGTTCAGGGTGGAACTCTGCTTTAAGAAAACTGACCTTTCCATATACACTGATTTCCTGAGTTGACCATCATTCAGACCATGCACCATTACCATAAGTGCACTGGATTAGTCTGTTGTCTGGGTCAGAAAAATAATGAATGTCCCAGGAATGCATGATTTGAGGAAGGACGGGTGAAATCCTTACTTAGCATGTGAGAAGAAGTGGCAGGCCCGTCCATAGGGGGCACACGGGCGCTGCCCCCCCCCCCCCACTCCAAGGCGGCCACAAACAAAAGCTGTTTAAAAAAATAAAAAAGGTCCTTTAAGTGGACTGTGTTCGGGCGCTGGACACAGTGCACCATGGGAAGCGTAACATCTTTGCAATCACGTGATTGCAGACGAGAAGCTTCATTTCTGGGGTTTTGACATGCCTTGTGGCGCAATGCAGTGCGCCGGAATACTCCCTCCTGTAGTGTTATTATGGGTGCCTTGTTTTTTATTGTCACACATGGGCGGTGCTTTCCCACGGAGTTGCGGCGTCACTTCTGTTTTTTCTGCACCAGTGATAAACCGGAAGTTATGTCAGCAGCTCCGTGGAACGCACGGCCCAAGCTGAGCTTTTTTTTATTCATAATATGATTCCCAAATTTGTAGGACAACACACAGCCCTCTCTCCTCTCTACACTGACACCTCCATCCCAGCCTGGAGCAGGGGCAGCTATCGTTGGCAGGCTAGCCTTGCAGGATGCCCCTGAGCTGCTGGACATAAAGAAGAAGGGGGACAGGGTGCTGGACAGTCCAGACTCAGGACTCCCCTTAAGACCTTGTCCTAGCTACTGGCTCCTCAGCCCAGCAACAGACTTTTCCTCTGATAGGAGGTGTCCGGGCACACAGTCCTGTCTATGTACTACAGGTCATTGGGCTGTCACATAAGAGCCTGTATAGCTATAACCTCAGGAACTCTAGGGGACACAAGGTGTACAAGGGCACACTGTGTTCATCAATGTGATGTTCATTGATGATGTGATCATTGGTGATCAGTAATGGGATGATGAACAGTGATGCAATGTGATGATAATCAATGACGCAATGATGATCAGTATGCTGTGATTCTGGGCTGTATACTCTGCTGTCATTCTGGGCAGTGGGCTGTATACTCTGCTGTGATTCTGGGCTGTATACTCTGCTGTGAGTCTGGGCTGTATACTCTGCTGTGAGTCTGGGCTGTATACTCTGCTGTGATTCTGGGCTGTATACTCTGCTGTGATTCTGGGCTGTATACTCTGCGGTGATTCTGGGCTGTATACTCTGCTGTGAGTCTGGGCTGTATACTCTGCTGTTATTCTGGTGCTGTATACTCTGTCCTGCGGTGCTGGGCTGTATACTCTGTCCTGTGGTGCTGGGCTGTATACCACGTCCTGTGGTGCTGGCTGTATACTCTGTTCTGTGGTGCTGGGGTTGTATACTCTGTCCTGTGATGCTGGGGCTGTATACTCTGTCCTGTGGTGCTGGGGCTGTATACTCTGTCCTGTGGTGCTGGCTGTATACTCTGTCCTGTTATTCTGGGGCTATATACTCTGTCCTATGATGCTGGGGCTGTATACTCTGTCCTGTGGTGCTGGGGCTGTATACTCTGTCCTGTGGTACTGGGTATATACTCTGTCCTGTGGTACTGGGTATATACTCTGTCCTGTGATACTGGGCTGTATACTCTATCCTGTGGTGCTGGGGCTGTATACTCTGTCCTGTGATGATGAGCTGTATACTCCTGACACTATGGGTGGAAGCAAGTGGAATACAGGGGACGGAGTCGGTGGATTATATATGGGATGGGGCTTATAGTTGGGAGGAGTCAAAAAGGAGGGGTGGGCGCCCCCCATCCTAAACCTTCACCAGCCACCATTGTTTGCTAGGTTGTCAATTCACTCTTTTAGGTTGTCAAAATAGCTCTTTCTCATACCTGGAACTTCTCACTCTAGTTATGCAGTAAGGGTTACATGAACTGATTACCCTCAGAACACATTTAGAAAGTGTAAGGCTTAAATGGATAGAAGAACAATACAGTGCAACTAACCAGAAGAATACATTTTGACTAACCATAATAACATTCAATAAGCAGAGTATTGAGAACAGTGCTAAATGGCCTTCAACGTCATATTGAATGATGTTGGTATCTCTGTATGTTATAGTAATTCTCACAAAACAAACAAAAAAGAAAAAAAGATACCTTTTGGAAAATTATTTTTCAGATGATCTCTGACTTTATTTTTTTAATCCTCTAAATATGTTGGTTATCAGTTTTTCTGCTGAGTTTTTCTTTCAGATTTACCAAAACCATATAATATGAGGTCAAACCTTAGGAGTTTCAATTTGTAATGCAATCAGGCAGGCCCTTGCACTACATGGTTTTGGTAAACCTGAAGGAAAAACTCAGCAGAAAAACTGATAGTGTGTATGGGGCTTTAGGTTTCCTGACTGCCAGCCCAATTTGGAGAATGCAGTCTAGGTAGCAAATGATTAAGATGTTTCACCATGATTCAGGAAGTACAATCTACTGTGAAACCACTGAAAATTTCCAATAAATGGAATGTATGGAGAGTCTGTATATTTTTTCTTGATTTTTTTTATAGACAGGACTATATATATATATATATATATATATATATATATATATATATATATCATTTTTTTCTTATTCAGTAAGCATAAAATACTGTACATTAATATTTTTTTGCTAGGAGGTGGAGATCTCAGCTTATTTTCTAATGTTTTCCTCCATCCCTTATCAAAGCCTGTTTTTTACAGAATTGAATAGCTCAAGATTAAAGGAACACACATGAGAATAGCTCATTGCAGTCATCTCTTTTTAACCACTTCAGCCCCGGACCATTTTGCTGGTCAAAAACCAGACCACTTTTTGCGATCCGGCACTGTGTCGCTTTAACTGACAATTGCGCGCTCATGCGACGTGGCTCCCAAACAAAATTGACGTCATTTTTCCCCCACAAATTGGTGGTATTTGATCACCCCTGCGGTTTTTATTTTTTGCGCTATAAACAGAAATAGACTGACAATTTTGAAAAAAATGCATTATTTTTTAATTCTTGTTATAATAAATATCCCCCAAAAATATATAAAAAACATTTTTTTTCCCTCAGTTTAGGCCAATACGTATTCTTCTACATATTTTTGGTAAAAAAATCGCAATAAGCGATTATTGATTGGTTTGCGCAAAAGTTATAGCGTTTACAAAATAGGGGATAGTTTTATGGCATTTTTATTAATTATTTTTTTTTACTAGTAATGGTGGCGCTCTGCAATTTTTATTGTGACTGCGACATTATGGCGGACACATCGGACATTTTTGACACATTTTTGGGACCATTGTCATTTATTCAGCAATCACTGCTATATAAATGCAGTGATTCCTGTGTAAATGACACTGGCAGTGAAGGGGTTAACCAGTGGGTGGCAGTGTAGGGGTTAAGTGTTCCTAGGGGTGTGTTACTAACTGTTGGGGGCTGGGCTTTAATTTAGTGAACACTGATCTCTGCTCCAATCACATGGAGCAGAGATCAGCATCACTAGTTGCTAGGCAGAACGGAGAAATGCTGTTTACAATGGCATTTCCTCGTTCAGCCGCCCCATGAGACGATCGCGGGTATGCCCGCGGTGAACAAGTTCGCGGGACCCACGATCGGACTCACGGGGGTCCCGACCAGCACGCGAGCGCGGTGCCAGCGGCGCGCTCGCGATGGCAGGGCGGCATTATAGAGTGGACATACCTGTACGCCAATATGCCTGCCCGTGCCATTCTGCTGACGTACCGAGTTTATGCAAGTTTAGCAACGGTTATGAGCATTTGAGGTTAGAAGCGTTTTTTAAAGATAACCTCAGGAGACTCTCCAAAATGCCCACAATGCATGAAAAACAAGTACATTATTAACTATTTCAGCCATTCTGTGAGAGAAGATAGAGCAGTGTGCTTGTAGATAGCTGTCTTTTTTTGTGTTTTCACTATGGATCCCATCATGAGCATGTGTGTGGAAATGCTCCTGATGTTGCTGTTGCTAAGGCTCCGAAGATGTAGAAATCTGCATGAGAGGACCAGAGTTTGTCATTACTGGACTCATCCATTTATGCAGGCAACAGAATGTGGTGAAATTTGTGTTTTTTCAACATTTTTATATGTTCAAAAATGATCAGAATTTTTTTTCCCTTTAAGAAAGTTTATAAACGCAAACGCTCATAAATGGGGTTTACCACTGTTACAGGCGGTTACACATGGTCAGAAATTATTTGGTGTTTGAAATGTGGGTAAACTACAGTCCTGAACACGAGGAGACCAAAACAAAACGCCCAACTGCTCCTAAACATCAGTTTAGCAGCTGTAGTCTACATGAGGCCTTAAACTGGGAAGCTGTTGATATCCTGTGTATTTTGCTAAACCCATAGTGCTCCAGGACACCTCACACTCCCCTCACACAAAAAAGAATATACATACCCTCATCCCCAGCAGTAAACATTTCTCTTCCTCAAAATAGTATACACGGATCATTTGTATCTGACTTCTCTAGGGAGCATTTACTTCATGATGTCTAAGGGTCCTGCCATATGCAGTTCTTCAACCTGGATATATTGGCCCTCCCAATACATGCCCACCTTCCCAACTTCAGCACCTACCACCCAGCAACCTCAATTTCTAAACCAATGTTTCTCCAGCAGTTATACTAATGTCAAATCCTACTCCAGCAAATGCTCTTCATATGCATAGAATTGTACTTTCTCCTTTTGTGTTGGCAAGTGTGGTACATACCGTGCTTCCCTGAAAATAAGACCTAGCACTATTTTCCAGGAGGGCTGCAATATAAGCCCTACCCTGAAAATAAGCCCTAGTTCGAAGTGATTGTGATATAATCTTGTTACGGCAGTGTGCTGTGTGTGTCTCTAG
This sequence comes from Lithobates pipiens, assembly GCF_037356315.1. Lineage (NCBI taxonomy): Eukaryota > Metazoa > Chordata > Amphibia > Anura > Ranidae > Lithobates > Lithobates pipiens. The sequence continues at coordinate 144,779,847 of NW_027507748.1, forward strand.
TGGTGTCAGGTGCCTTTGATACAGAGCTGATCTCCCCGCTGGTCTCCTCTTCTCCTGCCTGTCTGCGGGGGATCTCGCCCCCTCCCTTCGCAGAGCTTCGGTAGGTCACTGAAGGTATGGTGCAGAGCCTCTGCAATCAGCATGTCATACTGTGTGTGGTATGCAGCATGGATACTCCTGTCTCCACACGGTATTTCTTCACATGCTGGCTGGTGTGCTCTCTTCGCTGCTTTGAGCATAGGGCTGGGGTCCCTCGCAGGCGGCTGGGAGAGATGGAGGAGAGCTGAGGTGTTTGGCACTGTTAGATTAAAGGGGCACACACATTCTGTATTGTGTGCTACTGTAAAAGAAAGGATTTTGGCATTTTAAGTTTGTTCAAACTGGGGTTTTCCTGGCATGCAGGGAGAGAGATGTTAAGACCTACCCCGAAAATAAGCCCTACAGGGTATTTTTTTGCCAAAATTAATATAAGACCCAGGCTTATTTTCGGGGAAACGCGGTAGTTTCTGCTTTTGATTGATTGACATTCCAATCAGATAATGAGCACAGTGCTGGACACTTAGCCACCATACTACCCAAGCATTGCTAACAGAATCCTGGATATGTGTGGGTATCCTTACTCCATGGCTGATTATTTTTTACAGATTTGTTCTCAGTACTAATCTCATCTTCATTATCAAATGCTATGGCTTACAACATTGAACTTAAACAACTAAAAATAGCAGTACAGATTTACAACTGTAACATATGGTGACTGAATAAAGTAGCAATTTGGTTTACCTAGAGCACTTGATATTTTAATAACTGCTGATTTGATTTTCATACAGTGCCACAGAATTCACAGAAAAGTTTAATAATCAAAGAAACCAAATTGCCTTGGGATGATTTACAATTTTAACTGAGTGGAACTGCATGTATTTTATTTAAAATATAAATGGCTCCAGGTTAATCAATAGTATAAAACATACATATGAAATGGCATTTAATAACAAGTTCGATCTAACATTTGACAGATTTATAGCTGACTACTGTAACATTTACACCCAGATTCAATAAAATTTCACAAACCAGAAGAACTCTTGTTCTAAAGAGCTAAGATCAGGTAATGACTCTGCAAAGTTCCAGGCACCTTCAGAAAAAAAAAACTGTTTCCCACAATTCCCACAGCCACCAATGAGATTAAAACCTCCAATGAAAGTTCGAATTTGGTTGGGGATGAAGAAAGCTGGGGGGGAGGAAGTAACACAGCACACCCTTTAGGAAGTACACTATTACTGCCCTTCTACACGGTCAATTGAGTTTATTCCGCAAAACATTATACAAAAATATAAACTAAGTGAAAGATTAAAATTTATTCACAATAATTACAAGGATATTGAAAAAAAGATAAAAACATAACATCTAATTCACAAATAAATATTTTGTTGACGTAGCAGTTTGCGAGATAGAGATTTGCGGTAATCCTGCCATTACGTTTTTTTGTTCAGTATTTCCTGTTATGGGGTGACAACTCTCTCCTGTTGTGCTCCTCCATTATTACCCCATTAAATGCACCCCTGGTAAAGTCTACAAATGGCTGTGCCAATATCCATTGGAGCAGACGTTCTCAACCAGGGTTTCTTCAGAGGTTGCTAGGGATTCCTAGGGCTGATTGACCTCCTATCTGGATCATGTCTGCTTAGTTCCCAAGTGCAACACCACATCTAGAAACGCCATTTGCATAACACCAATAAGCTTTTTAGCTGTCTGAATGTAAGAGGGGCATTCCTTTCATTTCAGCGGTGTAAGGGGCATTTTCCTCCTCACCCCCTATTAGGGATGAGCTTGATATTTGAGTCGAACTGTTCACCGAACAATATGGGGCATTCATGGGAAATTTGAGTGCCGTGGAACCCCCCCACCCACCTCATAATTAGTGCCTGATGACTGGCCAAAGCATGCACCTGACCTGCATGCTTTAGCCAATCACACACATATATATATTCTGCATTTAGCATAGACTATATATTCAGTGTATACTCTATATTCAGGCGGTGTATTCAGAGAGGACTCCAGAGGAAGATACCATGGAACTCTGGAGAACCGAGAGGAAACCAGAATACATATGGAACAACAGACTCCCAGGGGATTTCGAGACAACCCCTATGGGAGAACAGGACCCACACAGAGATATGGAGAAAGAAGAAACGAACCAGGGGATGCCACGGAGGGCGGAACAAGAAAAAGAAGAAGGACATAGTAGAACAGGGAATTTATAATCTTAGCCAAGCCCATTTTACGGAAGAAGAATTGAAGGTTCTAGACTTGGGACTGAAGTACGCTCCAGCAAAAGGCCTAGATAAATTCGAAACCTATATAGACCTGAAAAAATTTATGAGGAAGATTAATCTGAAGAAACACTTTGCATTGAACACAGACATAAGGGGATCCTCTACGTCATATTATGTCCAAACTAATTTGAAAAATAACTCCACCTTCAATCCAAATACCCCAGGGAACCAATGTATGGGAGCTTTCGGCAAGATGGTGGAAAACGATTTAAGGAAACTTGAAAGCAATAGAGATAGGAAAGAAAAAACATATGGAAGACAATTAAAGCACTAGGGAAGAAAAAGGATGTGGTCATCAGGCCGGCTGACAAGGGTGGGGGACTTGTCATCATAGGGAAAAAGGAGTATCAAGAGGAAATGGAGAATCTTCTTAGGGTTAAAGACACCTATAAAAAACTGAAGTGAAATCCTAAATTTGAATATGAACGAAAACTGCGGGTTTATATTGAGAAAGGAAAAAAATATCGGTATCCTTAGCCCTCAGGAAGCGGAATATCTGATATCAAATTCCACTAAAACCCCAGGCATATATTACACTCCAAAAATACACAAAAGATTAACCAAACCCCCAGGGAGACTTAAAATAATATTTTTGATTTAGGGCACTACCACCACCCAAGGCCCAATTTTTCTGTTCCTGTTTAACAGGGGAATGTAATTACAATTTTTAAAATAATATTTAACAGCAGGGCCCCTTCCTGTGTCCAACAAGAGTAACTGTGAGGGGTTACAGTGTTGTGGCACTACCACCACCCAAGGCCCAATTTTTCTGCCCCTATTTAACAGGGGAATGTACCGTAATTACAATTTTTGAAAAAATATTTAACAGCAGGGCCCGTTCCTGCACCCAACAAGACTAACTGTGAGGGGTTACTGTGTTCTGCCACCACCAACACCTAAGGCCCAATTTTTCAGCAGAGTATATAGTGCGTTCCATATAGTATATATACTGCAGTTCCGAGAATATAGTGCAGTCGGTGTAGTATATATAATACAGTGCAGGGTATATAGTGCAGTGTATAATATATAATATAGTGTATTGAAGTAGTTAAGGAGAGCCCTATGACAGAATTAAGAAAAAAATGGCATGGGTTCTCCCATCCATACCCTTGGGGTCTGGTATGGACTTTTTAAAAATATTTTGGCACGGAGTTCCTCTCAATATCCAGACCCGAATGGCCTGGTATGGACTAGAGGGCGGGACCCTGTTTTTTTCAATTTTTTGTATGTATAATGCCGGGATCTGGCAATACATTATAGCCTTGAACAATTTCTAAATTACATTTTTTCCTTTAGAAATGTCATTTTGCTGTGGTACTGCTCTAAACATGGGAAAAGTGCACCACTTTACAGGCAGACTAAGGAGACCCCCCAGACACAATATTTAAAGGAATATTTATCATTTTAATTGTTTCACTTTAAGCATTCTTAAAATCACTGCTCCTGAAAATACGTCCTTTTTAAAAACTTTCTTTTTTTTTTTTGCATTGATACATGTCCCCAGGGGCAGGACCCGGGTCTCCAAACACTTTTTATGGCAATAACTTGCGTATAAGCCTTTAAAATGAACACTTTTGATTTTTCACATTCATATCCCATAGACTTTAATGGTGTTCACACAAATTTTTTGTCTGTTCGCAAGTCCTGATGTGAACCAAACCGGGGTGTGGTGGTGGTGGGGGGTGTTCATCTCATCCCTACCCCCTATGAAATTATCTCAAAAGGGGTTCCCCAAGTCTAAGACAATATACAATAGTTGGATTAGTATAGTCAAAAGATTCTGGAGGGCAACAGCAGCACCAAAAGGGATGTTAACCACTTCAGGACCGCCGTATTGCCAATGTACGTCAGCACAATGGCACAGGCAGGCACAATCACGTAGATGTACGTGATTGCCTTCCAGCGGGTGGGGGGTCCAATCGGACCCCCTCCCTTTGGATACGACGGTCCGGTTCCCTCCAGGAGCGCTCCGTGATGAGGGGATGGCCGTTCGTTTTCGGCCACCCCCTCTGGATCGCTCCTGGCCAATGAGAAGCTTCCTCCCCTGTGTATTGTTTACACAGGAAGGAGGAAGTGATGTCATTCTCCTCGGGGCGGTCTTTTTGACCGGACTACGAGGAGAAGAGTAAAAGTAAGTGTGCACCAACACTACACTGACATGTAGGTACACACAGGCACACAAACCCCCCCCGATCCCCCCCGATCGCCCCCCGATCCCCCCCGCCCCCCCCCCCCCCCAGTCACAGTGTCACTGATTGCATTGATCATTTCTTTACTGATCAATGCATTCAGTGTCAGTTGTGACAGTAAAAACTGTCAGGACAGTTAGTGTTAGGTCCAGGGTAGCCCCCTATCACCCCCCAATAAAGATTTAACCCCCTGATTGCCCCTAGAGTTAACCCTTTCACCCCCTTTTGCCAGTGTCACTAAGCGATCATTTTTCTGATCGCTGCATGTGTCGCTAGGTAGCTAGTTATTTTTTTAGGTTCACCGCCAGGTTTTTATATCGCTAGGTACCCCGATATACTACCCAATAATGTTTTTAACCCCCTGATTGCCGCTAGTTAACCCTTTCACCCCCTTTTGCCAGTGTCACTAAGCGATCATTTTTCTGATCGCTGCATGTGTCGCTAGGTAGCTAGTTATTTTTTTAGGTTCACCGCCAGGTTTTTATAGCGCTAGGTACCCCGATATACTACCCAATAATGGTTTTAACCCCCTGATTGCCGCTAGTTAACCCTTTCACCCCCTTTTGCCAGTGTCACTAAGCGATCATTTTTCTGATCGCTGCATCAGTGTCGCTAGTGTCGCTAGGTAGCTAGTTATTTTTTTAGGTTCACCGCCAGGTTTTTATAGCGCTAGGTACCCCGATATACTACCCAATAATGGTTTTAACCCCCTGATTGCCGCTAGTTAACCCTTTCACCCCCTTTTGCCATTGTCACTAAGCGATCATTTTTCTGATCGCTGCATGTGTCGCTAGGTAGCTAGTTATTTTTTTAGGTTCACCGCCAGGTTTTTATAGCGCTAGGTACCCCGATATACTACCCAATAATGGTTTTAACCCCCTGATTGCCGCTAGTTAACCCTTTCACCCCCTTTTGCCAGTGTCACTAAGCGATCATTTTTCTGATCACTGCATCAGTGTCGCTAGTGTCGCTAGGTAGCTAGTTATTTTTTTAGGTTCACCGCCAGGTTTTTATAGCGCTAGGTACCCCGATATACTACCCAATAATGGTTTTAACCCCTTGATTGCTGCTAGTTAACCCTTTCACCCCCTTTCACCAGCGATCACAGTATAAGTGTCACTGGTGACGCTGGTTAGCCAGTTAGTTATTTAGGTTCCCCGTCAGGTTTTTATATAGCGCCAGGGACCCCCATATACTACCTAATAAAAATTTGAACCCCCTGATTGCCCCTAGTTAACCCTTTCACCACTGATCACCTTATAAGTGTTACGGGTGACTCTGGTTAGTTTGTTTTTTATAGCATGAGGGCACCCACCATTTATTACCCAATAAAGGTTTAACCCCCTGATCACCCGGCGGGTGATATCAATTAGGTTTTAGGGTCAGGGTCTGCGTCGCCCCAGGCAGCGCTAGGTTAGTGCCAGTACCGCTAACACCCACACGCAAAGCATACACCTCCCGTAGTGCTATAGAATCTGAACAGATCAATATCTGATCTGATCAGATCTGATCTATACTAGCGTCCCCAGCAGTTTAGGGTTCCAAAAAAATGCATTGTTAGCGGGATCAGCCCAGATACCTGCTAGCACCTGCGTTTTGCCCCTCTGCCCAGCCCACCCAAGTGCAGTATCGATCGATCACTGTCACTTACAAAACACTAAACACATAACTGCAGCGATCGCAGAGTCAGGCCTGATCCCTGCCATCGCTAACAGGTTTTTTGGTAGCATTTTATATTTAAATCCGGAAGGCAGTGCTTGGTTTTCGGGGTCCCGTACGTGGCTAGGCTCCCAAAAAGTCCCCCACATGTGGTATCCCCGTACTCGGGAGAAGCAGCAGAATTTATTTTGGGGTGTAATTTGACTCCTGCCCATAGCATGTGTGAGCAATATATCATTTAGTGACAACTTTGTGCAAAAAAAAAAAAAAGTTTGTAATCTTCCCACAACTTTTGGCAAAATATAAAATATTCCATGGACTCAACATGCCTCTCAGTAAATAGCTTGGGGTGTCTACTTTCCAAAATGGGGTCATTTGGGGGGGTTTTGTGCTATTTTGGCATTTTATGGCCTTCGAAACTGTGATAGGTAGTGAGGAGTTAAATCAAAAATTTGCACCCTTAGAAATCCTGAAGGTGGTGATTGGTTTTCGGGGTGCCGTGCGCGACTAGACTCCCAAAAAGTCCCACACATGTGGTATCCCCGTACTCAGGAGAAGCAGCAGAATGTATTTTGGGGTGTCATTTCACATATGCCCATAGCATGTGTGAGCAATATATCATTTAGTGACAACTTTGTGCAAAAAAAAAAAAGTTTGTAATATTCCCGCAACTTGTGGCAAAATATAAAATATTCCATGGACTCAACATGCCTCTCAGTAAATAGCTTGGGGTGTCTACTTTCCAAAATGGGGTCATTTTGGGGGGTTTTGTGCTATTTTGGCATTTTATGGCCTTCGAAACTGTGATAGGTAGTGAGGAGTTAAATCAAAAATTTGCACCCTTAGAAATCCTGAAGGTGGTGATTGGTTTTCGGGGTGCCGTGCGCGACTAGACTCCCAAAAAGTCCCACACATGTGGTATGCCCATACTCGGGAGAAGTAGCGGAATATATTTTGGGGTGCAATTCCACATATAACTATGGCATGTGTGAGCAATATATCATTAAGGCTGCTTTCACACTGGGGCGGTATTCAGGCGTTACAGCGCTAAAAATAGCGCCTGTGTAACGCCTGAAAAAAACCGGCCCCTTTAACTCCAGTGTGAAAGCCGGAGGGCTTTCACACTGGAGCGATGCGCTGGCAGGACGGTGAAAAAAGTCCTGCCAGCCGCATCTTTGCAGCGGTGAAGGAGCGGTGTATTCACCGCTCCTATACCGCTGCTACCCATTGAAATCAATGGGACACCGCGGCAATACCGCCGGCAAAGCGCCGCTGCAGCGGCGCTTTGAGGGCGGGTTTAACCCCTTTTCGGCCGCTAGCGGGGGTTAAAACCACCCCGCTAGCGCCCGCGCACCGCCGCTAAAACGACGCTGCTCTCGCCCCAGTGTGAAAGCAGCCTTAGTGACAACTTTTTGTAAAAAAAATTTTTATTTTTTTTTGTCATTATTCAATCCCTTAGGACAAAAAAAATAAATATTCAATGGGCTCAACATACCCATCAGCAATTTCCTTGGGGTGTCTACTTTCCAAAATGGGGTCATTTGGGGGGGATTTGTACTGCCCTGCCATTTTAGCACCTCAAGAAATGAGATCGGCAGTCATAAATTAAAAGCTGTGTAAATTCCAGAAAATGTACTCTAGTTTGTAGACGCTATAACTTTTGCGCAAACCAAAAAATATACGCTTATTGACATTTTTTTTACTAAAGACATGTGGCTGAATAAATTTTGCCCTCAATGTATGACTAAAATTTAGTTTATTCGATTTTTCTTATAACAAAAAGAAGAAAATATCTTTTTTTTTCAAAATTTTTGCTCTTTTTCCATTTATATCGCAAAAAAAAAAATCGCAGAGGCAATCAAATACCATCAAAAGAAAGCTCTATTTGTGGGAAGAAAAGGACGCAAATTTCGTTTGGGTGCAATATTGCATGACCGCGCAATTACCAGTTAAAGCAGCGCAGTGCGAAATTGGAAAAAGACCTCTGGTCCTTAAGGTGTTTATTGGTCCGGGGCTGAAGTGGTTAAAAAGGTGAAATCAGTATGTTATGACATACAAAAATGGCATTTGTTTATGATATTCAGTGCTTTCAAACCATTAATTTAGAGTTTGGATTTGCGGTAATTAAACTTTGTAGAAAGACAAGTATCCTTGATCTCTTGGTCATGTCCCTTAAAATTAAATTGCAGGAAAAAAAATGATTTTTTTGCGATGTTTGGTTCTCAAAGTATGGTGTATATAATCTCAACTTGGCATACATGTTTGTTAGTTTTAAGAGTTATTTTTAATTAAATTTACACAGATAGTTTGATGCACTGGGACACAACAAGAGACTTAGAGAGATGAGGAAAAAGAGTCAATATCAGTGTACATATACACTATATTACCAAAATTATTGGGACACCTGCCTTTACATGCACATGAACTTTAATGGCATGCCGGTCTTAGCGCATAGTAGGGTTCAATATTGAGTTGGTCCACCCTTTGCAGCTATAACAGCTTCAACTCTTCTGGGAAGGCTGTCCACAAGGTTTAGGAGTGTGTCTATTGGAATGTTTGACCATTCTTCCAGAAGCGTATTTGTGAGGTCAGGCACTGATGTGGACGAGAAGGCCTAGCTCTCAGTCTCCGCTCTAATTCATCAAAAAGATGTTCTATCGGGTTTAGGTCAGTACTAAGTCAAGTTCCTCTACTCTATACTCGCTCATCCATGTCCACTGGCAGGCCAGTCAAGTTCCTCCACTCTATACTCGCTCATCCATGTCTTTATGCACCTTGCTTTGTGCACTGGTACATAGTCATGTTGAAACATGAAGGAGCCATCCCCAAACTGTTCCCACAAAGTTGGGAGCAGGAAAGTGTCCAAAATGTCTTGGTATGCTGACGCCTTAAGAGTTGCCTCACGAAAAATGACATTTTTGTTCCAGGGGATACCTGAAATAAGACTTGTATGCTAGTGTAAACTTCTGTGAAAATCAGTGAGCCAATCACACAAGCAAGAAATGATGCTTCTGAGGAGCTTCTGTACACATTTGTGTACAGAACAGCCTCCAGGTAGCCACATTGCATTGCATTTTCAGAAAATGACAGCGGCTGCAGATTGAAAAGGAAAGGTCATTTTTATTAACATTTATTAACATTCAATTACAATATGATTTGTGTCACAATTGTATACACTATATTATTTTTTCTTTATTTGCTATTTTTTCCCCAGTGGAGTTACCTTTTAAGGTTAAATGATTTTTTTAACCACTTGCCGACCGCCGCACGACGATATACGTCGGCAGAATGGCACGGGCAGGCATATGGGCGTATATATAAGTCCCTGCCTTCCCGCGGGTGGGGGGCCCGATCGGGCCCCCCCCCCGGTGCCTGCGGCGGTCGGCATTCGTTCGGGAGCGATCCGGGATGAGGGGGCGGCCATTCATTCATGGCCACCCCCTCGCGATCGCTCCCGACGAATAGAAATGCTCCGTGACATCACTTCCTCTCCTCACAGGAGAGGAAGTGATGTGATCTCTCCTCCGTGTCGGTATTTTTCGTTCCGGCACCGAGGAGAGAGGATCGGTGAGTTGCACCAACACACCACACGTACAGTAGAACATGCCAGGCACACTCACACCCCCCCTTTACCCCCCGATCACCCCCCCAATTACCCCTGCCCCCCCCAGTCACAGTGACACCAATTGCATTTTTTTTTTTTTGCATTGGTGTCATTTGTGACTGTAATAACTGTTAGGGCAGTTAGGGTTAGCCCCCTTTAGTTCTAATGTGCCCCCCTAACCCCCCCAATAAAGGTTTAACCCCGTGATCACCCCCCGTCGCCAGTGTCACTAAGGCTGGGTTCACATTGCAGCGGTTTATGAGAACGAATGTGATTCGCACCGCACTGCAGTGCAAATCACATCCGAGCTCTGTGCGATTCGAGTTCAGCCATACAGATAGTATGGCTGAATTCGCGCCGCACCCGCTGCAAATTCGCACGGGACCCTTTTTTTGGTCCGCAGCAGAATCGGATCGCATGGGTGTTCACACCATGCGATCCGAGTTTGCAGATCGCACTGCGATATGCGAACTGATCTGGGGGTGTCATTAACATTTCACTGACACTCCCAGCAGTTCGCATAGGGCAGTGTGAACTGCCGCCGGGAGGCATGCGATGCGGGAACCCGCCGCGGATTCGTGGCGTTCCCGCATCGCTCCAGTGCTCCAGTGTGAACCCAGCCTAATAAGCGATCATTTTTCTGATCGCTGTATTAGTGTCACAGGTGACGCTAGTTAGGCAGGTAGGTATTTAGGTTCGCCGCAACTTTTTATAGCGCCAGGGACCCCCATATACTACCGCATAAAGCCCCCTGATTGCCCCCTAGTTAACCCTTTCACCAGTGATCACCATATAACTGTTACAGATGACGCTGGTTGGTTAGTTATTTTTTTATAGTTTCAGGGCACCCGCCATTTATTACCTAATAAAGGTTTAACCCCCTGATCACCCGGCGGGTGTCATTTGTGACTGTAATAACTGTTAGGGCAGTTAGGGTTAGCCCCCTTTAGTTCTAAGGTACCCCCTAACCCCCCCAATAAAGGTTTAACCCCGTGATCACCCCCCGTCGCCAGTGTCATTAAGGCTGGGTTCACATTGCAGCGGTTTGAGAACGTATGTGATTCGCACCGCACTGCAGTGTAAATCACATCCGATCTCTGTGCGATTCGAGTTCAGCCATACAGATAGTATGGCTGAATTCGTGTCGCACCCGCCGCAAACTCGCACGGGACCCTTTTTTTGGTCCGCAGCAGAATCGGATCGCATGGGTGTTCACACCATGCGATCCGAGTTTGCAGATCGCACTGCGATATGCGAACTGATCTGGGGGTGTCATTAACATTTCACTGACACTCCCAGCAGTTCGCATAGGGCAGTGTGAACTGCCGCCGGGAGGCATGCGATGCGGGAACCCGCCGCGGATTTGTGGCGTTCCTGCATCGCTCCAGTGTGAACCCAGCCTAATAAGCGATCGTTTTTCTGATCGCTGTATTAGTGTCACAGGTGACGCTAGTTAGGCAGGTAGGTATTTAGGTTCGCCGCAGCTTTTTATAGCGCCAGGGACCCCCATATACTACCGCATAAAGCCCCCTGATTGCCCCCTAGTTAACCCTTTCACCAGTGATCACCATATAACGGTTAAAGGTGACGCTGGTTGGTTAGTTATTTTTTTATAGTTTCAGGGCACCCGCCATTTATTACCTAGTCTCACTAGTGTACCCCTAAATTTAGGGGTGTCTACTTTCCAAAATGGGGTCATTTGGGGGGCGTTTGTGCCATCTTGGCATTTTATGGCCTTCAAAACTGTAACGCCCTTAGAAAGCCTGAAGGCGGTGCTTGGTTTTCGGGGCCCCGTACGCGGCTAGGCTCCCAAAAAGTCCCACATATGTGGTATCCCCGTACTCAGGAGAAGCAGCCGAATTTATTTTGGGGTGTCATTTCACATATGCCAATGGCATGCGTGAGCAATATATCATTTAGTGACAACTTTGTGAAAAAAAAAAATAAAAAAAAAAAGTTTGTAATTTTCCCGCAACTTGTGGCAAAATATAAAATATTCCATGGACTCAACATGCCTCTCAGCAAATATCTTGGGGTGTCTTCTTTCTAAAATGGGGTCATTTGTGGGGGTTTTGTGCCATCTTGGCATTTTATGGCCTTCAAAACTGTAATAGGTAGTGAGGAGTGAAGTCAAATATTTACGCCCTTAGAAAACCTGAAGGCGGTTCTTGGGTTTCGGGGCCCCGTACGCGGCTAGGCTCCCAAAAAATCCCACACATGTGGTATCCCCGTACTCAGGAGAAGCAGCAGAATTTATTTTGGGGTGTCATTTCACATATGCCCATGGCATGTGTGAGCAATATATCATTTAGTGACAACTTTGTGAAAAAAAAATAAAAAAAAATTAAAGTTTGTAATTTTCCCGCAACTTGTGGCAAAATATAAAATATTCCATGGACTCAACATGCCTCTCAGCAAATAGCTTGGGGTGTCTTCTTTCTAAAATGGGGTCATTTGTGGGGGTTTTGTGCCATCTTGGCATTTTATGGCCTTCAAAACTGTAATAGGTAGTGAGGAGTGAAGTCAAATATTTACGCCCTTAGAAAACCTGAAGGCGGTTCTTGGCTTTCGGGGCCCCGTACGCGGCTAGGCTCCCAAAAAATCCCACACATGTGGTATCCCCGTACTCAGGAGAAGCAGCAGAATTTATTTTGGGGTGTCATTTCACATATGCCCATAGCATGTGTGAGCAATATATCAATTAGTGACAACTTTGTGTAAAAAAAAAAAAAGAAAATTTTTTTTTGTCATTATTCAATCGCTTGAGGCAAAAAAATAAAATATTCAATGGGCTCAACATGCCACTTATCAATTTCCTTAGGGGGTCTACTTTCCAAAATGGGGTCATTTGGGGGGGTTTTGTACTGCCCTGCCATTTTAGCACCTCAAGAAATGAGATAGGCAGTCGTAAACTAAAAGCTGCGTAAATTCCAGAAAACGTACCTTAGTTTGTAGATGTGACAACTTTTGCGCAAACCAATAAATATACAGTTATTGACTTTTTTTTACCAAAGACATGTGGCTGAATACATTTTGGCCTAAATGTATGACTAAAATTGAGTTTATTGGATTTTTCTAATAACAAAAAGTAGAAAATATCATTTTTTTTCAAAATTTGCGGTCTTTTTCCATTTATATCGCAAAAAATAAAAATCGCAGAGGCAATCAAATACCATCAAAAGAAAGCTCTATTTGTGGGAAGAAAAGGACGCAAATTTTGTTTGGGTACAACATTGCATGACCGCGCAATTACCAGTTAAAGCAGCGCAGTGCCAAATTGTAAAAAGACCTCTGGTCATTTACCAACAAAATGGTCCGGTCTGAAAGTGGTTAATATGTGCTTGAAGATTGCATTTAATAACTGAAGAAAAAGAGTTAACTTTGGATTTTGAAATCTTTAGCAGCACCATTCCTGTACAGCATTATTACATAATGAGTTATTTACATCTTAGATACCAATGCTAAGAATATCTATTTTCTTTCTCTTTTTTTTCATTTTGTGGTGTTTTATTATAATTCACCTTCTCCCTAGTGCATCTACATAGTAAATGGAGGAGCGTCTGTTGCCATTAAAATGACAGGTTTCACAGATAAAATAACTGATGCACAGATGAGTTAGTTATAATAACATCTACAAATGAACTGCTGCTGCATTGGAGACATCTTATTATTTTTTTGGTCTAATTTTAAATATCACCATTTTTCCTGTGGAGGAGAAAATCTAACATATTGAAATAATATTTTTACATATACAGTGCATGCTGAGTACACCACACTTTAACATAATTAGTTAAGAGTGAGCCCTTGTAACACAACTAAGGCCGCGTACACACGGGCGGATTGTCTGTCCAACTTAGTCCGCTGAACCGTGTTTCAGCGGACAATCCGCTCGTGTGTGGGCTTCAGCTGACTTTTTCAGCGGACTGTCTGACGAACAAAGTCTTACGGAATTTCCGTAATTTTGTCCGTTCAAACTTGGTTTTGTCCGTCCAAACTTGGTTTCAGCGGACAGTCCGCTCGTGTGTAGGCAAGTTGGACGGACTAAGTATGGCGCATGCTCAGAAAGGATTTACATGGCCGAAGGTTGCATTGCAGTGTATAGGACGTCGTTTTTCTAGTCCCGTCGTACGTGCTGTACACGTCATCACGCACGCTTTCAGCTGACTGTCTGCTCATCGTGTGTGGTCAAGTCCGTTCATTCAAATTTTGAACGGACTGTCTGTCGGATTGTCTGACGAACTTAGTTGGGCAGACAATCCGCCCGTGTGTACACGGCCTAAGTACAATTGTAGCGCACAGGGTCAGTTACACCGAGTTTGATGTGGCTGCCAAACAAATCTACCTGTATAATGGATTTTTGAACATTCAAATCTGCAAGTGCTGCTAATTGCTTACTATTTTCTTTAAAATACACAGATAAAAACAGTGTATAGGGATCCACTACCCTCTAATATTAGCAACTAGTATTGCACCGTAATGTATAATTGTGTATGTCACTTCCTGACTCTGGAAGTGGAGAGAGAGAGAAGGTCTCAAACATATGTCTTTGCCATGCTACTAATACCAGATCAGAAGAGGCCATTATTGCTGGATAACTTGGACTTGTTCCAGGCTGGTTGGGTGATGGCTGGAGGGTCTCCTCTTATCAACACAGATTATGTCTCCAGCTCTCTGACATCAAGACAGTTGCTGCGTCATCCTCAGGGGCCCCCGCAATGGGACTTTGCAGAAACATTTATCTGGAGGCATCTCTATTAATAACTATACATAATCAGGTATACAGAATGTGCACAATTCCATGTTTGTACATTGAATGTATGTACTGTTCTTTTCTTAAATAACACTTGTATTATTTCTATAAAGGTGTACAGCTATATGCTTATGGTTGAAGTTATATGCTGGTTGCAGTAGTTCATCTGTTTTCAAGTACTTTGATTAGATCACTGTTTATTTTCCCAGAAAGGGAATCCCCTCTGCTCACAGAGGCCCTATTGTGGGTGGAGGCACTGCCAACTTTATTATCAATCCCACTCTTGCACTTAGTGAAGATTCGTATTCTCTTATTTACCTACAGGTTTCAGTGTAAAGTTTTTTTATTTGAAAATATAAAAAGTTGACATTGACACAGCTCATGAACATCAATTGCACATAAGGTCATAAAGGTCTGAGGTATTATTTCAGGTACGACTGGAGATCCTTGATTATGGTCATTTTTGGCACTTAGATATAAAAATAGTGTTATTCCTAATGATATTTTCGGATCAAAATCAAAAAGGAGAGGGGGGGGGGGAAGGGAGGGGCATTGGGATGGGGGGGAGGGGGGGAGAGAGAAGAGGGGGGTCTACCTAGGCACATAATAAAGTAGAATTCTTATCCATAACCAGGAGACTACTCTAAGGAACAACAGAATTGCCCATGGTTCCTTATGAGCTCTAAGGCTCTATCCATGTGCATCGACCCATTGGGACCAGACCGTATCAAATATTTTAGTGCAATTTCTACTCTCGTAGGTGAGCTTGTACAGTGGTAAGACAAAATTTATTGTGGCTCTCCACATATGCTGCGTGTGTGTGTGTGTGTGTGTGTGTGTGTGTGGAGGGGGGGGGGGGTGTTGGGGGGGTGGACTCTTCCATCTGAGGAGAGTCTCTCTTCTAGCATAATACAGGGCATAGAACAGAAATCGTGTTTCATGCCTTGAGGCCTCAATGTTCTCCATATGTCCAAGCAGTGTCAAGGTCGGGTCCATACTAAGGGACCAAAGGTGTCCAAGAATTCTAGTATGCCCTCCCAGTATGGACGTAGCACAGGGCACGACCATACCACATGGAAGAACGTACCAGGAGATGATCCACACCTGGGGCAGAGAGCACACATTCTAGGGTATATGCTAGCTAGTCTCACAGGGGTGTAGTAAGCCCTATGCAGGAACTTAATTTGGATGAAATGGTCTTTTGCTGAGATCATTTTTGTGGTGTAATCAGAGACTATGTCTTCCCAGTTCTCGTCCGTCAAGTCCAGGATGTCAGCCTTACATTTGTTGCAGACTTTTGCCAGGGACGTCATATGTGCAATGGAGAGATAAAAGTAGAGGGAAGACGAGGGTTTGTCCATAAGTTTAGCAATAAGCAGCCTTTCAACTGTGTCAGTCTGGAGTGTCAGGGGGCTCGGGAATTGGGCCAGTGTCCTGAGTTGGTAATATCTAAATTTCATAGTGGCCGGTATGTCATATTTAGCCTTTAGGGTCTCAAAGGAGGAGAAGGATCCATTCTCGAATATGTGCCTGACGGCGATTATCCCTCTACCCACCCACAGTTGAGGATCCGGGATCCCGTACAGATGTGGTAGCATGGGATTACCCCACAGAGGGGTGTGAGGTAAGATGACTGAGTCTGACTTGTAAATTGCCCTCGCCCTCTGCCATACCTGTATAGTCATGTGCATTAGAGTCATCGTTCGGGGGTGGGCTTTGGGTCCTCTGTAGGGTAAGTTAGTTAATGCTGCATAGGATCCCAGGATGGCTGCCTCAAGAGTCACCGCAGGATTTTGGCTGGGCTGGGCGAACCAACACCAGACCGTCACCAGGACTGCTGCCCAGTAGTAGAGCTGAAAGTGAGGCATTTCCAGACCCCCTTGAGAAAGGAGGAGCTGGAGCGTCTGGTTTGCCAGTCTCGGGGTTCTCCCAGCCCAAACAAAGGTGGAGATAATAGAATCCAATTTCTGAAAGAGGGATTTAGGGAGCAGGCACAGAATGTTCTGAAAGAAATATACAAATTTAGGAAGATATACCATCTTCAGCAGGTTCACCCTTCCCACCAGAGATAGTGGCAGTGTTTTCCACATTTGGCATTTCCTTCCAAATTGGACTAAAAGGGGAGAAAGGTTATCTCCCATATATGCCTGAGGGGAGTTTTTGACAGTTACCACCAAATATTTAAATTCGTCCACCCACTGAAGTGGTGTGTTAGTGGCCGCCCTAGGACCAGAATGGTGGAGGGAAAAAAGGACAGCCTTCTCCCAATTAACGCGGACACCAGAGTTATTCCCGAATTGATCTATTATTTCAAGTGCAGATCTTAAGGAGGTGCCCACGTTGGCTAGGTACAATAGGGTGTCATCAGCGTACAAGGAAAATTTCTCCTGCAGTACCCCAACCCATATTCCCTCAACCCTCTGGTCCTGGCGTATTAGGATCGCCAAGGGTTCAATTGCCAGGGCAAAGAGCCCTGGAGATAAGGGGCTTGCCTGGTACCCCTATGTAGGATGAAGGGGGGAGACAACAGGCCATTCATTCTGACCTGGGCAGAAGGATTCTTGTAGAGAAGTTGGATCCAGGAAATGAACCTGGCTCCAAATCCAAAACGTTCCAGGGCCTCCCATAAATAGAGCCAATCGACCGAGTTGAATGCCTTTTCGGCATCCACTGCGGCAACTATGCCTGCACTATACCTGCAATCTCCTCCCCCGCCAGATCATTGTGGGTAAATAGCCTACGGTAGTTATATCTGTCCCCCTGCCTGGCATGAATCCCGACTGATCCGGGTGGACCAACGCCGTGATCACCCCATTCAGTCTAGTTGCCAAAATCTTTGCCAGTAGTTTGGCATCTAAATCAATCAAGCAGATTGGGCAGTAGGATTTGCAAAGTTCAGGGTCCTTTCCCGGTTTAGGATTAACCACTATCACTGCCTCTGACATAGAGTTCGGCAGGGCCCCATCCCTCAATGATGCCAGTAGCATAGAATGAAACTTGGGGGCTAGTTCCTCAGCGTACATCTTATAAAATTCAATGGCGAATCCATCCGGGCCCGGTGTTTTTCCTGCCTGGAGTGAGGAGATGGCCTGCTGGACCTCTTTGAGTGTAATGGGAGAGTCTAGTTGGGCTCTGTATGTATCAGTCAAGACATGGACGTCAACGTTTGAGAGATATATGTGGAGGTCTTCCATAGAGTAGTTTATGCGAGTGGAATTAAGGTCAGAGTAATAGGATGTGAAGCCCTCGCTGATCTCCCTTGCTAAATACATTTTCTCACCAGCAGTATATAGCAGTCTTGTGACTTATATTAGTGTCCGGCAGAGCATTGGTTAAAGCTTGTAGGAGGAGTTTTCATTCTACTCTGACTGTCCTATGACAGTGCTGATTGGCCCTGTGCTGATCACATGCACCATCAAAAAAAACCCAAAAAACTCAATAAGCAATACATATCAAACTGAGCATGTGCAGAGTGCCTCCCAGGGCTCTGTGTTATCAGCAGATGGATTGCATACAGTAGAAGAAAGGGAGGGTTAGAAAAGACAGGATCAAACATGCTTTCCACCTATTGCAGAGGATTACCCCTTATGCCGCGTACACACGATCGGAATTCCTGCCAGAAAAAGACAGATGAGAGCTTTTCATCGGAAAATGCGACCGTGTGTATGCTCTATCGGAATTTAGCTGTCCGAATTCCCGCCAGCCAAAAATTGATAGCATGTTCTCAATTTTCCAGACGGGAAAACTTTCTATCGGTAATTCCGATCGTGTGTTTGCAATTCCAACATGCCAAAAATCACGCATGCTCAGATACGAGACAGAAGCTATTGGCTACTGGCTATTGAACTTCCTTTTCCTAGTCGCGTCGTACGTGTTGTACGTCACCGCGTTATAAACAATCAGAATTTGGCGTGACCGTGTGTAGGCAAGGCAGCTTGAGACTAATTCTGTCGGGAAAACCATCAGAGCTTTTTCCGATGAGAATTCCGATCGTGTGTACGCGCCATTAGATTCCACAGTGAGTATAACAAGCATGCTTTACTGCATATACAATCTGATTTTACTGTTGTTGGTTTAGTAACACTTTAATTACCAGACAGGACCAGTATAAAAGGTTACGACTGTAGATTGCAAATTCACCCCCAGCATCAGACAGAACCAATCTTGGAATAAAACAGTACTGACTGTATTAACAATTTATACAATTATACCCCCCCCCCCCACCCCCCCGACACTAACAATGGAGATATAAGTTCTATGTTCTTGTGGGTGGAAACTTTCTGCATCTCTTTCAAACTGCTCCCAAACTGGACATAAAGAAAATGTATTTTGCTCACTCCCCTCTTGCTACAAATCACTCCCAGCATGTCCAAGTACTTCTGGGTTTGGTGGAACACATGCCATCCCCCTGGTTCCCCACTAGTGCAAATCACCAGGTCCCAACACTGTCACATTGGGGTGGGAGGAGTGTGAACAGCCTTTGTGTAAGCTATTACAATTCTAGGCACATTCAAATTTACACTGATATCTTGGCTGGTGGATTAAAGCAGCAGAGGAGCCAGTGGAAAGCAAAGTAAACCTCCCTCCAATCCTTCCTTTCAACTTTCTCATTCTTATCAGTGATGCGCCAAACATGTGTGCACTTTTTGTTCGACCAAGGGTGACTCATGTTTACACATAATCAGAGGCGGCTCTAGGCTTTGTGAGGCCTTAGGCAAAACGAATGCCCTGTACATAAGGTAGGACATTCCGATGACATAATCCGTCTGATTTTTTCAGATGGATTTTGGCCCAAAATTTTCTTGCATACACACGGTCGCACAAAGTTGTTGGAAAATCCGATCGTTTATTTTTGGGCTTACCGCTACCTTCCGTTCTCCTTGTTGCATGTCTAGGGGATGTCCCCTGGTAGTTGGCCCAGTAACTTGAGACTGACAATAGATCCACTTGAATGGATTTTATTTGCAAAATTCAAACAATTAAACAGTCTTTTAACTTGGGATCAGAGGGTTGGAAAGGAAGTTCAGGTACTCTTAGTGTCAAAGCCAAAAAAACATTGAAGAACTTGCCTACTTTGACTGCATCTAGAGAATAGCTATTCACAACTGGATGATCACTCAGGTTGGACAGTCCCTCTCTCAAAGGCCTAGCAGCCAACATGGTGCTTACTCAGGAACAAGTCTCTGCCACAGACGTTGTTGTAGAAACGTACAAGATAATGTCTCTGCCACAGACGTTGTTGTAGAACCCGTAGGAAAACTAAGCTTGAGAACACTTGTGGGATACCTGGATCTCTCAGCCTGCTTGGCGATATCCACAAGACCGGATTCTCTCGGTTACTTCAGCCCTTCCAGGCTCTTGCTAAGAAATCCAACCCGTACGTTGGGTTCTTCTGAAGAGTCCTCCCCTGGAATGCTTGAAGTACACTGGGTCTCTCCCGAACCGGAGATGGCACCCAACCACCTCAGAATCCTTCCTTTAGTTTCCTTGCCTCGGGCTAGCCAGCCCTGAGACATTAAAGTCGAGTGGATCCGCACCCCAGGCCATAGACTTCCTGGGGGCTGGTCAGGAGGACCAGGACCATGAAGTCAGCAAATCATTTCGGACCGGAACCCCCGAACCACGTGACGTCCGCTTCTTAAATACCCTCTCCCAGAAAGCACAGCGAGAGCGCCACTCCCACTGGGTGGGCTCCGAGAGAGAGTAACTTAAGCACCTGACCAGACCATAGTTCCATGCCTGCCAGAGGAGACAGTGCCCCCTGTGGCCAGGCCGAACATCTCACAGTCCAGTCAGACTGATGCCGAGGCCCAATTTAGATAATTGTACCCAAACCAAACTGCAGTTTAGGCAACTTTAACTTGAGAAAAACGCATAGCACATGCTCTTCAGGAGCCACCACTACACCCATAATGTGAAAAAGAATTCAAGCGAAAAAAATTAACTGGGGTATGGGTAAGGCAGCCATTGGGGGTTCAGGAGTGGGGCTAACCGTTTAGGTGAACTGTAACCTATAGTGTTCAGTGTTCAGATCTACAGCTCAGAACATTGGTGTGATCAGGGAGCTGAGATGTAAAAACAATTATTTTAAGAAATAGCATAAATAATAGAAACAGATCTTAGAACTTACCTATGTTATGTGAAACGTGTGCTGTTTTGTTCATAGATGCTCAGTTCTGGGTTTAACTTGTAATAAGCAGTGTACAGGGGACAGCAGGGCAGAGCACAGGAGGTCAGAACACAATACAGGGGGAGGGGGGCAGCAGGGCACAATAGGGCACATTACATGGGGAACTTTAGGGCACATTATGAGGCACACAACAGAACATGGGTCACACAGCAGAAAATTGGGCACATCTTGGGGCACACAGCAGAACACTGAACACATTATGGGGCACACAGCAGAACCTTGGGCACATCATGGGGCACACAGCAGAACATTAGGCACATCATGGGGCACACAGCATAACATGGGGTACACAGCAGGGCTTATCACAAAGCACACAGCAGGGTACAGGGCACATCAGGGTATAGGATACACAGTGTGGTACAGGGCACACAGCAGGGTACAGGGAACATCAGAGAACACAGGGCATTACAGGGTACATGGCACAGCAGCGTATGGGACACAGCAGGGTGCAGGGTATGGGGCACATCAGGGCACGGGCACAGCAGGGCACACTTTCCTTTCAGTTTCCTTCATATGCAGAGTATCGGGGGAAGCGACTTTAATAAGTGCTCACTGTCCTCTCTCATGTCGAGCTGCTCCACGGCAGCCCCTTCCCTCCTCTCTTCGTCCATCCCTGGTAATGTCACAAGAACACAACGAGGGGAGAGGAGGGGATGGGCCACTGAGGTGTAGTTCGACATGAGAGAGGACAGTGAGCACTTATTACAGCCGCTTCCCGCGCTACTCTACACGTCGGCTGATACTCGATCTACCAGTCAGCTGTCTGTGATTGACGGGTAGATTGCTGCGGAGCTCCTGGTGACTTTGCGGCATAACAGACTGGGAAACCACTGGTAAATACTGCAATAGGCAAATTTGGTGGCCGCGAGGCCCCTGTGAGTGCGAGACCTTAGTCAACTGCCTAATTTGCCTAAATATAGAGCCGCCTCTGCATATAATCAAAGAAATGTAAGTGTCAGGGCTGGGTTCACCCCTTTCTTCTCTGAGCTGGCTGCTCAGCTATCGGCTAATTGGGAGCTCCTATCTCTCCACAGTTACTCAGCTGTTGATGATATCCTGCTCGTCAGTCCTGCCTACTTAAGCCGCCCAGTCCAGAGGAGCTCTGCCTTCGCCTTGGTCAACATCAAAGAAACTCCTGCGATCCTGTTCAAGACTTGTTTTGCTGACATCCCTTCTGGCTCCAGATCCTGCTTTCTGTTCCACTACATTGATCCCTGACTTCTGGCTTGGCTGACTATCCGTTCTGGTTTCTGAACTTTGGCTATGTTTTGACTACGTTTGTTCTTTTTACTTTTATTATTAAACAATTGTGTTTAACTGTACTTCATGGTTTCTGGCACTAAGTTTGAACAAACCCAGATACACTTCTTGGGTTACATCATTTATCCAGAAGGGCTGACTATGGACCCTAATAAACAGTTGTGAAATTACTTGCTCTAAGAAATATTCAAGTGGAACAAAAGCATTACAATAATCATTCTTTAAAATGTTCCCACCCCCGTATAATTCCCTATTTTAAATCTGTTTCAATCCGGTCACATGATCTTCCAGCTCCGGCTCCCCTGTGTAAGGGAACGCTTGACAATGGCAGTGAATTCCAGGATCTGTGGCATCACCCATAGGCTCCTATGGCCCAACTGTTGTCAGCGCTCCTTCCTCTCGCCTGCAGCAGTAGCTCACTGACACAGAGTAATGGGAGCTTCAGGATCAGGTGATCAAACCAAAGCAGATTAAAAATACATAAGTACACAGATCTTTTTTATACAGGGTAGGCGGTATAGGGGTTGGAACCTTTTTAAAAATGGTTACAGTTAGGCTTTTTCTTTAAGGAAATGCAATGATTTGTTGTTTTTTTTTTTTTTCCACAAAATTTTTTTTATTATTCAAAGATAAAGCAATCACATACATGTCATAGCAAACTGGTACAGAAAGGTAACAAGAATTACTGTGCGGTACAATGACAAATCACATTGAGGCAAGACATTCGAGTTACTAGACATGAAGAGATAGAGTACACAATGTACTATGTAAATATGATTAATAAACGGATAGAACCAGTGTATTTACTACCAACAGTTACGAGCTCCCGGGAGGCTCCAGTCTTGTGGTGGCTAGTGTAATCAGGAGTAGACAATGACCACGGGGACGCCCAATGCTCGGCCCTCTCGCGGCCTCGAAGGGATCATGAAACTAGCAGATAGGTTTATGAGGTTCGACGCGCCTCCCGGTATCATTTCTTCATGGGGTGAGATACATTTTCGTTGGGTAGTGTGCTAATGAAATGGAGTATACCTATGGGGAGTTGAAAGAGAAGAGGGTAAAAGTGGGGAAGGGAGGGTAAGACATGGGGAAGAAGGGAGCAAGGGGGTCCCTAAGAGGGACCCTAGAAGGGCAGCTGTGTAGGGTTAGGGGGGAGGGGGTGGAGTATAGGGAGAAAAGGGAGGATGGGGGGGGCGCTCCTCTTCCCAGCCCCATTACAACATCCAGGTCCAGCCAGGGTTCAGCTCTGGTGGCTTACAGTTATAACTGTCAATGTGGAAAGTAAGATTTATATCTTCCCGTGGACTTAAAATGCGTCCAGCAGGCCCACGTGGTGGAGAATTTCTGCATGCGGTCCTGGGAGGTATAGATCAGTTCCTCTATCTCCTCAATTTTAGCGATCCTTGTCAGCCAGTCTCTAATAGTAGGGGTCTTATTGGAGCGCCAAAGCGCAGGGATGCAAAGTCTAGCGGCATTGACCATGTGCATGGCCAGAGATTTGTGATATGACCGTTTGGTCAAAGAAGTGTGATGGAGGAGATACTGAGCGATTTGTTGTTTTTACTAACTTCTATAGAAAATTTATCAGGGACTTGTCCAAAGTAATAGCACAAATTACCCATCGAACAGAGAAAAAGGTGCCATTTTCATGGTCAGCAGAAGTACAGGTTGCATTTAGCAAACTAAATAGTCTTTTCATTCTACTGTGGGAGCCTTTCTTTTTTAGACAAACTGTAACTTCATCCTCTTTAAATGTCTTATTAGGAAACGTGTAGGGCGGTGTGACGCGCTGACGTCACCTCGTGTTTGTAGACGGACACTCAGGAGGAACGGGTTTGTCCGAGTGTGTATTGGCCGATGCACCAGACTTGAGGCTCTTTTGAATTCATATGCTTGTAAGTGTTATTCTTTTTATACATATTAAATACGTGGGTTTTACACCATCTCAGCTCTTTTGTCTTCTATGTAGCAACCTTACATTAACAACTGTTCGGACCAACGACTGTTTGACTGGAGAGAACCGAGGGGGTGTCCACAATTTGGAGGCTGTATATTATAAGGGAATTACGGGATTGTGCGGCAATCTGGGAGAGGATCCACTATTGTTACAGGCTTTCTATGACCCTCTGTAACGGGGGGTCATAGACATCTGGTAAGCAGCTAATCTTCAAATTTTTGGTGGTGGATCGGTCACAGCACATATATATGAAGATTCGTTCATGGATGGAATTTATCCAATTTGTAGCATAATTTTTATATCTCTTCACGGGTGTTTATTTTTTTTATTTTTTCATACAGACTTGATGAATTGGACATTTATTTATACCATCTCTACATGACTTTCGTATATTTTTAATTTTTAATTTTTTTATATGAACTTGACGAATTAGACACTTGCTTATATCATATGTGGGATTATATACAATTAATTGATTTTTCATGTATTTAACCACATTATGATTCACAGTTGTATTTATGTTATGATTTATTTTTAGATAACATAATTGTTTGGGAAAATTTCTTCACATAATTTTCTACATATTGGTGATTCCGGTTTAGCGCAGCTCTTTATTTATTTATTTATTTATTTTGTTTTCACTGTAAGATATGTTTGTACAGCAGAGTCACAGCTTCCCATATATTTTTATAATAGATTTATCTATTTTGATATTGCTCTGTACTCTGGTACGGTTTTCTCCCTAGCGCAGTTTCTTTTTCCTTTTTTTATTATTGAAATTTACCTGCTATGCTCTACAACTGATGGTGTGCTTCTGGCTTATGTGTTGGAAGGACCTGTGGCACCCTTTGCTATATTATCATCTCTGTCAGTGAAGGCTGCTGAAAGGTCATGAGATATAGCAGGGGTAGACGTGAAAGGTGAGGCGGAGAATAATTGTGTCGTTTGTATTTAGCTTTCAGGTGCTCTTGCCAACGAGTTGAGTGGTAGGAGGTTAAATGCCTTGTCAAGCATATGGTACCCAAATGGCTGGTGTTTGTGCCACGCTTGACCTGCTTGGGGCAGAGATTGCAAATTGCAACAGTGTGATCGGCTGTACATGTGCTAAAAAAGGCCCACACAGCTGAGATCTGGGAGATGGGTCAGGAGATAACAGCTCCACAATCGGATGGAGTAGGGTGGCAACTCTCTACTCTTCCTTGATGACTGTCTCTGGAGGACATCCTGCCTCGTTTGGGTTGTTTCTCCTCCTCTCTTCCCTCCTCTACTCTATCTGGCACCTAAGTCGCATCAATTAACTCATCATTATCATCTCCTCCATCCTCATCATTGCTGGAGTCAACTTGGTAATACGCTGTGGCTGGGGGAACATGACTGCCAATTTGTTGTTTATCAGTGTTCTCCCCTCTCTTGTAGGCCATATTCCTCCCTTCCTCTAGCTAGGAAACCAACATATAATCAAGTAATATCTGTGCATCCTCAAGAAGCAAGTAACTGATGCTGTGCTCAAATAATTCAGGTGACCCTTCCATGCATGATGCTGGAGCTATGACAGGAGTAGATGTAGACAAGGAGGCAGAATACGTTTGGGTCACAGAGGATGAGAAGGATGAGGATGGTTTAGTAAGCCAGTCCACCAGCTCCTCTGCATACTGCGGCTGGGTAGCATGGGCAACATCACTAAACAGAGTCAAATGTTTTCTGCCTGAGGCCAGAACATGTCCACATTTGCCTGTGGACATAGAGGCTGCTGGCCCCCTCATAGTACCATGGGAATGTCTGCTTCTCCTTGTTGGCCTCCCGGACATGATGGGGGGCTTATTACCCAAATTGAATAGAAACTGAGAAATGTGTGATTGGATGCACCTTATTGAATGAAAAGTGGTGCTTGGTGCACTTTAAATTGAGGACTGATGCTGTCAGAAATGTGAAAAACAGGGGGAACATCAGCACCGCAGTCAGAAAAACTGTGGCTAACAATTTTAAAAAAGGGGGGCAGGCAGGGGACAAAAAATAAATAAATATGCAGCAACAAAAAAAAAAGGAGTATGCAGCACTAAGCCCTACAACACTAAATGTTATGCAATGCTGTGTTAAACATTGCACTACTATCAGGTATCAAAGTGCTGGAGGCCAATAGAGAGAGGGCTTCCCTTGCAGCTAAGTTCCAGACTCCTCTGGAGGTGAGACAGGAGGAGTCAAGTCCAAAGTAGCACAGGTCACCTGCAGAGTTGCTTGCAGAAAAGGCTCAGGAACCCCGCTGATGTGCTGTGAAGCT
Source organism: Lithobates pipiens (assembly GCF_037356315.1). Lineage (NCBI taxonomy): Eukaryota > Metazoa > Chordata > Amphibia > Anura > Ranidae > Lithobates > Lithobates pipiens. The sequence goes on from NW_027507748.1 coordinate 144,806,064, forward strand.
GCTGCAGGCAGGTGGCGCCTGTGAGATGTAGCAGATAACTAGTGTCACTAACACAGAGGGTAGTCAGTACAAGGCAAGGTTCGGTGCCAGGTGGGTAGCGGAGGAGACTAGGTCAGGTGGGAGCCGAGGTCAAGACAGGTAGCAGGCAGAGAAGATCCATTAAATAAGCTGAGGTCAAAGTCAGCAGGTGGGCAGGAGACAGGTATGGAACAAGCCGGGTCGGTAATCAAGAATCACAGGAAACAGGAAACACGGGAACGTTGGTAACAGCTGAAGATTAAACAGCACTTCAGCCAAGGGCTGGTTTCCTTATAAAGGCCCATGTGATGTGCTGACGGAGATGCTGGGTCTCTTGCCATGACAGATGCTGGGTACTAAAGTCCTCCTGCTATTGGTACTCTGACAGTGACCTCCCCTGACGGTCAGCCTCCAGATGCCCAACTGTACCATCTTTCTCAGATATCTGCCATGGAATTCCTGAGGGAGTCTAGGAGCATGGATGTTGATCTTCGGTTCCCAGATGCTCTCTTTGGGTGGATAGCCCTTCCACTTGATCAGATATTGGATTTGCCTGCCTTGCTTTCTGCAATATAATACTGACTCCACCTCGTATTCTGTTTGTTCTCCAAGAGGTATTGGTGGCGGAGGTGGTTCCATTCCACCTGGGAATGGGTCCGGAATGGCTGATTTAACGAGAGAGGCATAAAAAACTGGGTGAATCCTATAAGAATTAGGCAAGGATAATTCAAATGCCGCTGGGTTTACTTCACGCTTCACTGGAAACGGCCTGATGTATCTTGGCCCCAGCTTCTCGATGGGCATGGCAATTTCAGATTGGCCATTGGCAGCCATACCTCATCCCTGACTTTAAGGGAGGGATTCCCCCTTCATTTTTTGTCGAAAAACTTTTTGTAGTCGGTTTGAGCCTTCTGGGTTGCCTTGTCCCATTCATACGCTGCACATAGAGGACTGCTTTGCCGTTTGTAATTTGTGGTTGGACTACAGCTTCCAGTTTTCCTTTTGGGCTTATTTCCTGGGAATGGGACAAGGCAACCCTGGGTGCAAGTCATATACATGCTAATTCAGCTTGACACACACATGAAGGTGGACTTGAAACATCCAGATAGCCATTGTTTGTTCCAATTAATGTCTCACATAGAAACAAAAACCCCCCTTGCCATAGAATCCGTCTAACTGATCTGGAAGTAATTTGCAGGACATCCTGTACTTGGTTGACATCTCGATAGTATTTGAAGTACTCTTCAGACATACTTATATTTTTCTAAATGGCAGGTATTTTGATCCTTGAACTTACACCTCACTAGATTGCTATATCATCAAGTTTGTTCACCCCTGATGAAGGTTCTGAATTATCAGCAACTGGAAACGCGTCGGGTGTGGGTGATATAGGACAAGCATTGTTTTAATCATATTTTGTTCTGTATATATGTTTGTTTATTAATACACCAGGAGGACATTGTTTAGCCCATTTGTACTTCCTGGTAATATTATGTGCATTGTGTAATTTATGAATAAAAATTGTATATTATTGTGTCCATTTGTGTCCGGAGTTGATGGTCATTTAAAATCCCACCCATTCAGGGGGAAGCCTTTTTTTTGATAAGTATATAGGGATTGGACCACTTCACTGTTATTTGACCCATTTTCAGTTCTTTTCTCGTTTATGATTGGATGATTGGGACCCTCCAATAGATACCTCCACTCTTCGAAGGCCACTTTAATAGCTAGAAGCTCTTGGTCACCTACATTATAGTTTCTTTTGGCCTGGTTTAATTTCTTAGAGCAGATGGCTACTGCAACTTGCAAAAGAGCTTTTGGGTCCAGATGCTGAGAGAATACGGCTCATGTTGCCACTTCAGAAACGTCTACTTTGAGAATGAAAGGAAATGCTGGGTCCAGGTGTTGCAACACCAGAGCAGAGGTAAACAAGGTTTTGAGTTGTTCAAAGGGTACTTGGGCTTCCTGATTCCTGAGGAAACGAGTATGGAGTCTTGTGAATTGACAAATTTGGGCAATGATGGTCGAGAAACCTTTAATAAATCTCCTGTAGAGGCGGCAAAGTGCATTGTGGGGCGCTTGTCCCACCGAACGTCTCACGAGTTCGGGTGTTCGCTAAATTGGCGAACAGGCGATGTTCGAGCTGAACTTTGCTTGGCTCAAACAGTTTGCTTGACACTAATTATGACATTGGAAATAAGGGCTTTTGGCAATTAAGGCAGCTTTTTCTGAAAGTAGACATCTCCTATGACTTCTCCTATGACTTCTCAATAAAACTTAAATTTCATCTGTTTGCAAAAGATTGTCCTCCAGACAAGCACAATGAACTTTGTTCTTCCCCAGGTTCAACTTTTCCATTTCATACTGAACTAAATTGTGCAATGGCTTTATCAAAGACTCTGTCTGAGCCCCTTTAAGAAAGCAACCCTGACTGTACCATTCTGACCTCCATGATTCTAAAGCGTCCCTTAACCTATTTAAAGATGGCATTAACCTTGCCTTTGAAAATGGCATCTGGACTTAATTTGATTGCCTGTATATATCATAATCTTATTGGTTAGAAGTCCTCAGCCTGGTTCATGACTCTAAACATACAGGCCACAAAAACTCAGGAACATTTATCATTTTTCTTTTGGTGGGCTAGTTATATAAGGCCGCGTACACACGCGGGGACTGTTCGCCCAACTTTGTCCGTCAAACAGTTTCGGCAAACAGTTCGCTCAAAATTAGCATGGACGGACATGGCCACACACGACGAACGAACAGTTTGCTGAAACCGTGCGCGATGACGTGAACGGCACGTACGACGGGACGAAAAATACGACGTCCTATACACTGCATTATAACTTTCGGCGTGTAAATCCTTTCTGAGCATGTGCGGAACTTAGTTTGTCGAACAAGCCTACACACGAGGGAACTGTTCGCTGAAACAAAGTTTCAGCGGACAGTTTTTCGGAAATTCCGAAAAACCTTGTTCAGCGGACTGTTCGCTGAAACTGTCCGCTGAAAGCCCACACACGGGCGGACTGTCCGCCGAAACACTGTTCAGCGGACAAAGTTGGCCGAACAGTCCCCGCGTGTGTACGCGGCCTTAAAGATGTTATGATGTTGTCTCATGTCTGACATGTGCACATAATAAGATACCCTGAGGTTTTCTTCTGGAATTACTCCAATCACAAACAGTCCCATCACAATCCTGGATTTCTAGTCCAGTTGATCTACCTTCCTCTAAAGAGAAGATAACTAATGCCGCGTACACACGAGCGGACTGTATGGCGTACTTAGTTCGTCATACAATCCGACGGACAGTCCGTCGTACTTTCCACTGAAAGGACTTGACCACACACGGATACCCAAACAGTCCGTCGAAAGCTTGCGCGATGACGTGTACAGCACGTACGACGGGACTAGAAATAGGAAGTCCAATACACAGCAAAGCACCCTTCCGCCGTGTAAATCCTTTCTGGGCATGCGCCATTCTTAGTCCGTCGAACTAGCATACTGACGAGCGCATTGTCCGCTGAAACCAAAGTACGACGGACAGAATTTCGAAAAATCCGAAATTCTTAGTACGCCGGACTGCACGCTGAAAAAGTCCGCTGAAGCCCACACACGAGCGGACTGTCCGCTGAAATGTGTTTCGACGGACTAAGTACGCCATACAGTCCGCCCGTGTGTACGCGGCATAACTTAGTAATTGTTGATCGCCTCACTAAGATGACCCATTGGCAAAAGAGGAACCCAGTGGCATTGCTAGGGGGGTGTGGGACTTCACCTGGTGACACCCGCCAGATGGGCAGGAGCCGTGGCACTTTTTCTGGCTTATCAGAGGTGCAGGTGCACTATCTCTGCTTTGCCTTGCAGTAATTACTAAGGGTAGATACCAGGAGAGCCAACTTGCTCAGGAGTCGAGCTGCAGGTGCTTAGTGTCCCGTCCTGTCACTACTCCCTTCCCAGCCCCTCCCTCACTCTACCGGCTGTCCAATGCCACACTCCCACCTCCCATTTGTGTCTGTCCACACTCCAACCCCTGCATGCAATGCCTGCAATGAGCTCTGAGTTCTGTGAGCAGCTGGGTGGGAGATATGAAACAATGGCTGCTATAGCTGCCTAAGCCACCTAAAGGGAACGAGCCAGAGAGGAGGGAAGGCATATTTGGTAAGTGAACTCTCCCCACCACCTTTTGCACTGCCCCCCCTTCTCCCTCCATCTCTCCATTCTCTCTCCCATTCTCACTTCCCCCTCTACCTCCCCAAACTCCCTCTCCTCTTCCATCCCCCTTTCTCTCCCCTCCATGTTTCATCTCTCCCCTCTTTTGCACCTTTTTCTCCACCCTCCCTCTCATCTCTCTCTCACTTCCCCCCCCCCCTCTCTCTTTCCTCTCCTTTTTCTCTTTCTCTCCTCTCCCTCTCCCCTTTCTCTGTCTCTCTCTCCCCCCTCACACTATCCCCCCTCTTTCTCCCCCTCCCTATCACTCTCCTGTCTCCCCTCTTTAGCCCCCCCTCTCTTTCTGCCCCTCAATTTTTTTCTTCTCCTCTATATTTCTCCAATCTCTTTCACGTCTCACGATACATAAATCCATGACTCCAGTACTGTAGGAGGTGATTTCACCACCACAGTTAAAAAAAGAGCATATATGCTGAAGCATGGGGCAGGGGTGGACATTAGGGGTGTATTGCCCCTATGTTTCGGCATATATTTTTTACTCTTTTTTTGGCACAGATTGCAATAAAAAAGTTGTTTTATTGAGTTAATGTTTTATTGATACTGCGATTTATTGTTATCATTGTTTACTTTGTAGGTACACCATTCAGCTGCAGCACAGATTTATTTATTTTGACAGCAACAGTTTTCTCTCACGATATGTAAATCTGTGCTTCCAGCGCTATAGGAGGTGATTTCCCCACCACAGTTAAAAAAAAAGCATAGGGGCGTTTCGTTCCTATGCTTTAGCATATATTTTTATTAACTTTTCTTGGCAGAGATGCATTCATCCACATTGATCAATATGAATGGAGGAATCTGTTAAGTAATTTTTTTTAGGTTCCTGGAAGTACACGTAGAGTTGGGTAATGTTAAAGAGATGCACACGGGTAAAATAGCAGAGAATGGTATGCAGGAAAAGACATAAAAATGAGCACACATCAACATGTTTTAAATGATAGGGTTCTAGGTTGTGTCTTTTGTTCAGAAATACCAGACCTTATCAGATTTCATGGGGTGACTCTATACAAGTACCAGTTCTTCTTATAGGGAGATAGTTATTTGCAAGGGCAGGCTAGTCTCGGATGATCGAGAGGTAGATAACTAGCACAGTGTTATGGATTTGCAAACAGAAAACAGCTATTCTGGAATGGTATTGTGTAATGTTCACTGAATTGTTCACTGATGATGCCTAACAAACAAAGCTTTGGGGTCAAGATGGTTTAGGCAGCCCAAATGGCCATGCATGCCTTCCTCCCTCTTTAACACTCAGTCTTTTGTTACTTTCACTGGTGTTTTTCTCTTTTTGCTGTAAGTCAGTCTGGTTGTTGCCAGACAAGTTACCTGGGTAAGTGTCAAACTCCTAAGACATATAAAAATCCATATCTGCACCAATCCCAACAACCTGAGTTTTACAAATCTTTTAACTCCATACAAGCTGATTCAACCAGGGACTCCACTGGGGCTCCACTGGGCTGTAGGCAGCTGCCAATTAATATATTTATTTGAAGCCTCCACCAAACTTGCATCCAGATCTCCACTATCCTAATTCTGAATTATCTATTTAGTGGACTCCTGTACAGGCATATCCCACTTTTAAGTACACAACAGGGTTTATTTACTAAAGCTGGAAAGTGAAAAATCAGGCTCACTTCAGCATTGAAATCAGTGAGTTTCTAACCCCAGCTTGTTCAGTTAAGCTTTGGTAATAAAACCAGGAAGCTCATTTGGTTTCTATGCAGAAGGAAGCCTGATTTTGCACTTTCCAGCTTTAGTAAATAAACCCCATTGTGTACTTAAAAGTGGGGTATGCCTGTACTGAGTAAAGTATGGAGGTAGCCAATGGAAACTTCTTTTTGAAAATACTTGGCTTGTTCTTGATGCTTTTTGAGACACTGGAACAATCATATATATCAGGAAGGTTAGAGAAAAAATAATTTCTGACCTACATCCTTCTACATCCTATATAGCATGATCAATTCTGCAGTACTGGTTATTGTATCAGGATATTGTGTCAAGATACCCAAACAGTAGCTGCATTTAATTGGATGCAGGTTCTGTTCAGCTGACAATTTTCTACCTCCTTTAATTTGTTTGATCAAAGGATGTCAGGTTGGAATGTGGCGACAGGAATGCCTTCAAACTGAATTGTGGCTGGTTAATTAGGAACCAACTAAAATTCACTGAGTGTATGGCTAGCATTAGAAAGCACTGAAGCCTCCATACTTCATCATTGCACATTTACTTTAACGTGTACTGTATATACTGTAGAGCATTATTTGCTCCCAGCACAGTGACCAAGATTTCATAGATAGCTCTCAGTTTCTAGTCATGATTGGGAGCCAGCAGGAGAGACGCTCAGTCATAGGACCACTGTGACAGCCAAGACTCGTTTAATAGGATAATGGGGCTGGGCAGGAAGGAGTTATTGTAGACATTTGTGGACTCAAGCACGCTTATCCTTCTAGCAATGTGGGGCAAGTCAGTTAGTGATATAGCACTTACATGAAGAATTCTGTAGCTGCTCCTTTGCGAAGGCACAATCTTTTCATTAATTGCATTCATTGTCTCTTCCTGTTCCTAGACCCACCTCCAAAGACACCATCAATGTAACCCTGTATTCAGGAGCAGAAGTGAGCTGTTAATAGATATAATTCTTCTGATAAGTTAAAAGAAGGCTAGAAGAATGTAGGCCTTTATAGTGAATGCAGCATTGCCATCAGTAAGCTAGCATGTCGCATAGCCCTGTAATGATGTTCCTTGCCCATCCTGTGCAATTTGGATATGCGCTTTTTGGTATGTGGGGCTTTTTTTATCAATATAAACAACTTGCTGACCAAACAACGCACACCCAAGGGTTTATCCTCTTGTTCTTTCCCAGCTGTTTTTTGATTACATGTGGAATCAAGAAAGGATGGATCTTTGAAGACATTCCAAGTGTTGTGTTATGTTTTGAACCCGTCATTTTACAGTATCCATGAATAGTATCATGTGTTGCTGTGTATGATCAGTCCCTCTTGATGCCCCAGTGCTTGGCCAAGGAGCTATTTGTTGTGTCGGCATTACATAGGTATGGTGTTATCACTACAACCTTTTTTGTGAGTCCTGATGAAGCTTGAATGAGAAACGCATTGACCCATGAGGAATATATACACATTCTCATTATATGGCAATTCAGCTTTGTAGTGACTATTATTTCTATGACATTAGATAACTAATTGCTTGCACACATAGCAAATGCCTCAGGTTTGGTGGTCAGTGAAAGTAAAACAAATATATAGTGCCTGTTGTCAGTAAGAGGAAAAATAGTGTCCCACCATTATTAATTAGAGGAATAGTGCCCCATCCTTGGTATTAGTTGGAGGAATAGTATCCTATTGTTGATGTCAGTGACTGGAATTATGCCCCAAGGTTGGTGTCCAGTGAAAGGAATAGTGCCTTATAGCAGCAGGAGTATTAGTGCCCCAAAGACAAGATAAAGGTAAGCATAGGGCTACATTCGGCACACGTACCACTGTTTAGCGAACAATGCTTTAGAACACTTGTCTACATCTGATACATTTCAAATGTCTTTGCACCCAGAAAGTGGCATCATCCAGAAAGTGGCATCCTGGGGTGACATTCTTTGGGGGGGGGGAGAACTAAAATGTGGAATGGGGCTCACACATGAGGTGTTTGCCCTAAGGGGTGAGTGTTTTATAAGGCCCTGATTTCATGTATTAATATAATTATGAGCTATACCGTATTTTTCGGACTATAAGGCGCACGTAAAAGCCTAAATTTTCTCCCAAAAACGACCGTGCGCCTTATAGTCCGGTGCGCCTTATATATGACCTGTTGACATCGCTGGAGTTCTTTGTTAACAGTATCTGTCATCTTGACGTAAACCTTCGGACTATAAGGCGCACGTAAAAGCCTAAATTTTCTCCCAAAATCGACCGTGCGCCTTATAGTCCGATGCGCTTTATATATATGGAAATATCCATTTTATCAGCCGGTCGTTGCTAGTGCGCCTTATAATCCGGTGCGCCTTATAGTCCGATGCGCCTTATATATGGAAATATCCATTTTATCAGCCGGTCGTTGCTAGTGCGCCTTATAATCCGGTGCGCCTTATAGTCCGAAAAATACGGTACATAGAACCAGGGATTTTAAAACATTGCAGATACAAATGCTGTGTGTAGACCTGCAAATTGCAAGCAGGTTTTCTGCTAGTCTCTAAATATCTACACTAAAGATTGCAGTATCCAGGGTGCTTATTTAGTTTTGGCACTAAGAGAATCTCAGAGTACTATTCAAATGGTATCATCTGGCAGATAATGAAAACTAGGTGTGAAAAAAGCACCTTTTCAAGAAACATTAGATTAAAGTATCACAAGGCATTAAGATGCAGCATTTCAATGATTAGCAAAAGGCTTTGAAACACTGTAGAGAGATATACACATTAAAATACAATGAAACATCAGTTTTCACACAAATTAAAAACACAGATTAAATTGCCTTATACAAGTGAGGACAGAGCATCAGCTCATTACAAAAGAGGCATCACATATTACAAGGAATAATAGGGCTTTAACAGTAGCCAACAAACCACAAATATATCTTTCTGTGACTGAACCTCAAGTCAGCATGAGGCTTATTTAATGAGGCTCTGCAAAGCGAAATGTTGATTTGAGTGTGCTAACCCATAAAAGCCAATCAAATTTAGCCTTTCATTTGTTTAAAACAGCTAAATCAATGAGATATGTTTACTTTTCAGTTGTTTTGAGTTACTGTACTTTGCATACTGCCCCTGACCTATTAAAACCGATCTTGCATAAAAAATGCAAGATAGTCTGCAAGAAGGTGCAGTGACAACACCGTAATCTAGGCAAGTGGGCCAGAAATGGGGGTATAAAGTTAATATTTATATCTTTCCACAAATAGTTTAATTTCCTATTGTTTTCAGTTAGCAAGATAAGTGAAATTTCTTCTCTCCCTTTAAGCTAAGATCAAGTATAGTATCTGATCTTATCAGTGTCCAGTAGGAGTGCTCCACTGTCATTCTGGCCTCATGGCAGCGATAGTATCACTGCTGTTATGATGGGGGTCCTGAGGGATCTTTCCTTGGGAAGAGAAACCATTGCATCCATTGGATGAGGTGGGGGACGGGAGTAATTTTCTAACAAACTAGATAGTAGCCTGGTGCACTCAGGGATGTGCCTCCATCCCTTCATTAATATCTCCATACAACCAATTTATTTGTCCTTGGACTTTAAATGAGGCACAGCACATACTACCAATGAATTACTAGTTTCCAACATTGTTGTTTAATAAATTAATATATATTGCATAAATAAAGAGGATTCAGTGGTACCAAGCTCATTTGCAATGAATCCATAATAATGCATTTCAGACATACAGTCATGGCTAAAATTGTTGGCACCCCAGATTTTTTTTCCAGAAAATCAAGTATTTCTCACAGAAAATTATTGCAGTAACATGTTTTGCTACACACATGTTTATTCCCTTTGTGTGTATTGGAACAAAACAAAAAAAGGAGGAAAAAAAAGCAAATTGGACATAATGTCACACAAAATTCCAAAAATGGGGTGGTCAAAATTCTTATCACCCTTTCAAAATTGTGGATAAATAAGATTGTTTCAAGCTTGTGATGCTCCTTTAAACTCACCCAGGGCAAGTAACAAATGTGGGCAATATAAAAATCACATAATGACTAGTAGGGATATAGGGGGAGAGGGGGAGCAAGATAACCACCAATACATGATCACCTAGATTAAATAATCAATGATCAATCTTTGACCCTGTAGGGTATTGCTATTGTAACCTTAAACGCATATAGGAAAAGGAAAATATATATTTTTTAGACCGATAGAGCCGGTCCAAAAAATGGGTTACTATTGTCAGCAATAAATGAATTGTATAATTTATATAAGATTACATTTTATTAAATATCAAAAAAACTATTTTACATACAAAGGTGCAATTCCTTAAAAATGAGCTCATTAGCCAGACATTAATTATGTTACAGTGGACTGGCTCTATTGGTCTAAACAAATATAAAAATCACACCTGAAAGCAGATAAAAAGGAGAAAAGTTCACTTAGTCTTTACATTGTGTGTCTGTGTGTGCCACACTAAGCATGGACAACAGAAAGAGGAGAAGAGAACTGTCTGAACCAAAATTGTGGAAAAATATCAACAATCTCAAGGTTACAAGTCCATCTCCAGAGATCTAGATTTGTCTTTGTCCACAGTGCGCAACTTATGAAGAAGTTTGCAACCCAAGGCACTGTAGCTAATCTCTCTGGGAGAGACGCAGGATAATCCTGATGGTGGATAAGCAGCCCCAAACAAGTTCCAAAGAAATTCAAGCTGTCCTGCTAGCTCAGGGAGCATCAGTGTTAGCGCAAACTATCCGTCGACATTTAAATGAAATTAAACGCTATGGCAGGAGACCCAGGAGGACCCCAATGCTGGCACACAGACATAAAAAAGCAAAACTACAGTTTGCCAAAATGTACTTGAGTAAGCCAAAATCATTCTGGGAAAACAACTTGTGGACAGATGAGACCAAGATAGAGCTTTTTACTGTTTACCGAAAATGGAATGGGGCCTACAAAGAAAAGAACACAGTACCTACAGTGAAATATGGTGGAGGTTAAATGATGTTTTGGGGTTGTTTTGCTGCCTCTGGCACTGGGTGCCTTGAATGTGTGCAAGGCGTCATGAAATCTGAGGACTGCCAAAGGATTTTGGGTCGCACTGTAGAGCCCAGTATCAGAAAGCTGGGTTTGCGTCTGAGATCTTGGGTCTTCCAGCAGGACAAACATACGTCAAAAAGCACCCAGAAATGGATGGCAACAAAGCGCTGGAGAGTTCTAAAGTGGCCAGCAATGAGTCCAGATCTAAATCCCCTTCAACACCTGTGGAGAGATCTTAAAATTGCTGTTGGGAAAAGGCGCCCTTCCAATAAGAGAGACCTGGAGCTGTTTGCAAAGGAAGAGTGGTCCAAAATTCCGGGTGAGAGGTGTAAGAAGCTTATTGATGGTTATAGGAAGTGACTGATTTCAGTTATTTTTTCCAAAGGGTGTGCAAACAAATATTAAGTTAAGGGTGCCAAGTATTTTGACCAGCCCATTTTTGGAGTTTTGTGTGACATTATGTCCAATTAGCTTTTTTCCTCCCTTTTATTGTTTTGTTCCAATACACACAAAGGGAATAAACATGTATATAGCAAAACATGTGTTCCTGCAATACTTTTCTGTGAGAAATACTAATGCCCCGTACACACGATCGGACTTTCTGGCAAACTTTGTCCGGTGGACCAGAGTCCGCCGAACAATCCGCCCGTGTGTGAGCTCCGGCGGACTTTTTTTCCCCAAAAGTTCGGCTGACTTAGAAAGAAGTTTTGACTCACAATTGTCCGTCGTACTACGAATCCGGACAATACTGCCATCTGTGTGCTAGTCCAACAGACTTTTCTAATGAATGGACTTGCCCGCACACGGAAAAAAGTCTGTTCATTTTGAACGTGGCTCCTGGTAGACGGGACTAGCGAAGGAGGTTAATGTAACCGCCTCCATTGGTCAGATTGGCACCTCGCCGGCCCTGTCACCTGCTATGGACTTAAAGGGGAAGCCCTACGCCGATATAAATGGCGGGGGTCCCCCCCAAGGTCCATATCAGACCCTTATCTGAGCATGCCGCCCGGTCGGTCAGGACAGGGGGTGGGGATGAGCAAGCGCCCCCCCCCTTCTGAGCCGTACCACCCTGCATGCCCTCAACATGGGGGGGTGCTTTGGGGAAGGGCGGCCCCCCCACCCCAAAGTACCTTGTCTCCATGTTGATGAGGACAAGGGCCACTTCCTGACAACCCTAGCCGTTGGTTGTCGAGGTCTGCGGGAGGGGGGGCTTATCGGAATCTGGGAGCCCCTTTAATAAGGGGGCCCCCAGATACCGGCCCCCCACCCTATGTGAGTGAGTATGAGGTACAATGTACCCCTACCCATTCACCTGGTGAAAAAAAATTAAATAAAACACAACACAAGTTTTTAAAATAATTTATTGCACAGATCCGCGGGTCTTCTTCCGTCTTGGGGGGTCTTCTCGCCGGACTTCTCCGCATCTTCTGCTAGCTCTTTTACTAGCGGAGGAGCGGCTTTCTTCTTCGTTGCCGCCCGGGGATCTTCTTCCGACTTCGGGGGTCTTGTCCCCCTCTTTGGGGGTCTTGTCTCCCTCTACGGTTCTTCTTGCCGGGCCTCCACTTTCTTGTCCCAGCTCTTTTACTAGTGGTGGCCCGGTCTTCTGTCGCCGCCACCTCTTCTTCTTCCGACTTCGTGGGTCTTGTCCCCCTCTTCGGTTCTTCTTGCCGGGCCTCTGCTTCCTTCTTCCAGCTCTTTTACTAGCGGTGGCCCGGTCTTCTGTCTTTGCTGCCGCCGCCTTCTGTTCTCTTCTTCTCCTTCTCTTCTTCCTTGAGTTGTTGACTCAAAGCTGTCTCTGGCTGCAATGACAGGGATGCATTGTGCAGCGACTTATATAGGGGCAATGGGCGGGGTCACCGGGTGATGTCACATGGTGACCCCGCCCCTTATGATGTCACAGTCCCGGAGGATGCTGGGACTGTGACATCATAAGGAGTATTCGTAAAAATAACAAATGTTCGTTATGATGAATTTATCATTATGAGGGGTTCCCACCATCCCTGTGCTGTGCTGACTTCCTCAGACTGGTGAACAAAACACTAGTCACGTTTCTGTTGTAACGGAATTTGGATCCGAAATTCCAAAATTTGTTAATGAAATTTCATATTTCATATAAAATTTGTAAGCATAGAAATTCCCATAGGGTTCACACCATCCCTGTGCTGAGTTCCCAGGTCTGTACACCTGCTGTGTCCATTATGAGGGGTTCCCATCATCCCTGTGCTGAGTTCCCAGGTGTGAGTGTACACCCGCTGTGCCCATTATGCTGGATTCCCACCAACCCTGTGCTGTGCTGACTTCCTGGGGTTTTAACTTTTAGGTTTGTTAACTTTTTGAACAATTACGAATGTTCGTTATGAATTTGGATCCGAAATTCGTAAACAAAATTTCGTATTTTGTACAGAATTCGTATGCATAAAAATTTGGATTTCGGATTTGTACGAATGTACGAATTTCCAGAAATTTATACCAATCGAATTGCACATGTCTACAACAGACACACACACATAAAACATACATACACATTGTATACAAAGTACTTACTTCTCTACTGGCATCTTTAGTTCCCCATGTTCCTGCTCCTGGCGGTGGAAAACCTATAGAGGTAGCTCTGTCCTGCCTCCTCAACTGTCCGTGCACAGCCCCATCTCCTCTCCCCCCTCCTTCTTTCCTGGCAGACACATCTCCTCCTCCTCTCCTTGTCTGCTCCTTTCCTAGAAGACACAGCTCCTCCTCGTATTCCTCCCTCCTCCTTTCCTGGCAGACACACCTCCTCCTCCTCTCCCTTCCCCCTCCTTTCCTAGAAGATACAGCTCCTCCTCTTATTCATCCCTCCTTCTTTCCTGGCAGACACAGCGCCTTTATCTCTCTCACCTCCTCCTTTCCTAGCAGACGCATCTTCTCCTCTCCTTCCCTCCTCCTTTCCTGGAAGACACAGCTCCTCCTCCTTTTCCTCCCTCCTACTTTCCTGGAAGAAACAGCTCCTCCTATTCCTCCCTCCTCCTTTCCTGGCAGACAGCTCCTCCTCCTTTCCTTCTATCCTCCTTCCATGGTAGGCACAGCCCTTCCTCTCCTTCCCTCTTCAATTCCTGGCAAAGACAGCTCCTCCTCCCCCTCTCTCCTTTCCTGGCAGACACAGCTCCTTCTCTTCCTCCTCCCCTCCCTCCTATTTTCTTGGCAGACACAGCTCCTCCTCCTCTCCCCCTCCTCCTTTCCTGGCAGACACATCTCCCCCACCTCTCCCAACCTCCTCCTTTCCTGGAAGATACAGCTCCTCCTCCTCTTCTCCTCACTCCTCCTTTCACGGCAGACACATCTCCTCTTCCTTTCCCTTCCTCCTCCTTTTCTGGAAGTTACAGCTCCTCCTCCTTTCCTGGCAGGCATAGCCCCTGCTCTCATTCCCTCTCCCTTTCCTGGCAAAGATAGCTCCTCCTCCCCCTCTATACTCATTTCCTGGCAGACACAGCTCCTCCTCCTCTCACCACTCCTCCTTTCATGGCAGACACATCTTCTCCTACTCTCCCTCCCTCCTCCTTTTCTGGAAGACACAGCTCCTCCTCCTTTCCCTCTCTCCTCCTTTCCTGGTAGGCACAGCCCCTGCTCTCATTCCCTCTCCCTTTCCTGGCAAAGATACCTCTTCCTTCCCCTCTCTCCTCCTTTCCTGGCAGACACAGCTCCTCCTCCTCTTCCTTCCCCTCCCTCCTCCTTTCTCAGCAGGCACAGCTTCTCCCAGGGCTGGCCCTACCATGGGTCCCGGGGGCCCAATTGTCCCAGGCAGCAGTTCTAGAGAGGCGGCAAATTGATGCTCACATTTCTTTCCAGCATTTTTGTGTGCAGGGGTGCCACTATCCATATTAGTCAGAGGTGCTGAGCAGCTCATTGGCTGGCTGTGGGGGTTGGAGACATATGTGAGAAGCTTCATGTCTCCCCCATTCAGGTGGGCAGATTGTGCATCCAAGTGAGCAGGGTTTCCAGGCTGCAGGTTGGGCACAAAGCAGCTGCAGCAGCGGGGCTGTCACTGGAGCCCACGACCACCCAGTTAGTTCATGGAACGGCAGGGGGTCGGAGCCTAGAGGTCAGCTGACTCATGAGGACTGCAGTGGGAGGGGCTGCAGGAGACTCCATCTCCTCATCTCAGCATAGGTGTCACTGCTGCCAGACACCACGGATCCCAAGATAAAGTGTCACAGTGAGTACAACTGCCTATGATCTTATCCTCCCCGGCATTGCCACTGCCCCCTCTGAGCACTGCCACTGACCCCCCTCCCCCCTTCTCAGCACTGCCAATGACTCCCCTCCCAGCACTGCCACTGTCCCCCCTCCCAGCACTACCACTGACCTCCCCTTCCAGCACTGCCACTGATCCCATCTCTACACAGCACTGCCACTGATCCCATCCCTCCCCAGCACTGTCACTGATCCCACCCCCCAGCACTGCCACCTATTCCCCTCAGCACTGCCACTGATCCCACTCCCCCAGCACTGCCTTTGATCTCCCCTCCCAGCGCTGCCACTGATCCCATCTCTCCACAGCACTACCATGATCCCATCTCTCCCCAGCACTGCCACTGTCCCACCCCCCCCAGCACTGCCACTGATTCCCCCCAGCACTGCCACTAATTCCCCCCAGCACTGCCACCTTTTCCCCCCAGCACTGTCACCGATCCCACCCCCAGCACTGCCACCAAAAGCACCCCCCAGCACTGCCACTAATCCCACCCCCTAGCACTGCCACTGATTCCCACCCAGCACTGCCACCTATTCCCCCCAGCACTGCCACTGATCTCCCCTCCCAGCACTGCCACCGATCCCAGCCCTCCACAGCACTGCCACTGATCCCATCCCTCCCCAGCACTGCCACTGATCCCATCCCTCCCCAGCACTGCCACTGATCCTACCCCCCAGCACTGCTATTGATCCCCCAGCACTGCCACTGATCCCACCCAACATTGACACCTATTCCCCCCAGCACTGCCACTGATCTCCCCTCCCAGCACTGCCACTGATACCATCTCTCCACAGCACTGCCACTGATCCCATCCCTCCCCAGCACTGCTACTGATCCAACCCCCCAGCACTGCCACCTATCCCACCCCCCAGCACTGCCACTGATTCCCATCCCCCAGCACTGCCATTGATCCCCCCAGCACTGCCACTGATCCCACCCAGCACTGCCACTGATCCCACCCCCCAGCACTGCCACTGATCCTATACTATCAGCACTGCCTCTGATCCCATCCCCCCACCAGCGCTGCCACTGACTGATCCCACCCCTCAACCAGCATTGCCATTGATACCACTGTCATATACTACCCTTGCCTGTATGTATACTACCCTAGCCTGTCTGTTTACTACCCTAGCCTGTCCATATACTACCCTATCCTGTCTATATACTAACCTAGCCCTAGCCTGTCTGCATCCTACCCTTGCCCTAGCCTGTCTATATACTACCCTAGCCTGCCCCTTGGAATTGAACATAATTGTATGTCATAAAATTTTGCATATAGACAAGGTGCTGTTGCAAGTAAATCTGACCTCTTGATAAACTTAATTTTAGTTTTAATTATCATGGATTTTAATGGATCCGGGGGCCTATTGGTGGCTGTGATTTTTTTTTTGTGGGGGGCAGCATTTCAACCTTAGACCTTAGCTTCTCCTACCTTCCTCCCTCCTTTCTTGGCAGACTAAGCTCCTACTACCTTCCTCCCTCCTTCTTTCTTGGCAGACTCAGCTTCTCCTTCCTTCCTCCCTCCTTCTTTCTTGGCAGACTCAGCTTCTCCTTCCTTCCTCCCTCCTTCTTTCTTGGCAGACACAGAGAAATTACATCATATATGCCGTGCTTTGTTTACATTTTCGGGATAGAAATTTTGGAGATGTAACCAATCTGGTAATGACCTGAAAGATGGAACTCAATTCCAGTATTGCTGGGTCAATTCTGGTAAGTTCTCAGCTATTGCTATCTGTGACAGTTGTTTATAAAACCTACACTGTCCAGTCATCAAATACACGTTGGATGACCTTATGGAATATCTATGGTTGCCTTTACAAAGTTAAATCTCATGAGATTAATTGCTCCAGAAAAAAAATACAATTAAATAATAGTTTATAATATTAATAAAACAAGGTTAATCACTACGCAAAAAATCAGTATTATGTATTTTAAATGAGCGTTCCTTGCCAAGAATCAGCCAGCATCTCTCCGAATCTGCCATTAATCATGTATCACATTAAACTCTATGGATAAGATTAATCACCCGAAGCTCTTGTGAAACAACACTGGGCGACTGAACAAAAACATTGCACTGTTCAAACTAATCATCACTTGTAGCTAAGCAACAATTACACAACAAGCAAACTGTTATTATTACAATGAATGCCTTTATAACAGAGACTGAGAGTCTAACCTTGTTACATTGAATAAATAGAGGAAAATGTTAATCAAAATTAAATATTGCATATAGCGAGGAAATAATTATTAAACATTGCTTGCAGTGAGAATTCTGGGTGTAGTACAAAAAATGTGAGGAAATCTGCAGCAATGAGATTTTTCTTGCAAAGCAGAGCTCACCGTTTACATGATTTCATACCTGCACATCACTCAGAGGTTCTGCAGTTCTCATAAGTAGACCACTGACTCAGAGGCGTAACTAGAACCTTCAGCGACACTGTACAAGAAATCATAAAGGGCCCCCTTGACCCCCCTTCCACCTGAGTCCAGGGCTTTCAATTCTGGAGGGCATCTATGGACATCCTCCCAGAACCCTGAATCCCGCGTGCCCCCTAGGGTGCGCATCCAGCATGCTCTGTGACTGCTATGTCCTTCAGAGACAGCGGATCACAGATCATGGTAAAGGGCCAATCACAGCGGCCCATTATCATGTGATCAGCTGATCACATGTAAACAGACTTGATGGTTATTGGCAGGCCTTTCCTCCCACACTGTGTCTGTGTGAGGAAAGGAGAGCTGTTAACCCTCAGGACTGTCAGTACACTGTTTACACTGATAATTTGCAGTGCAGCCCCATCAGTGTAGCCTATCAGTGCTGTCTATCACTGCCGCCTATGGCTGCTCATCAATGCAGCCTATCAGTGCCACCTATCAGTGTTGCCTATCAGTGCTCATCAATGCCGCATATCAGTGCCCCCTATCAGTGCCAATGCTGCTTATCAGTGCCTCCCATCAGTGCCTCCTCAGCAGGACCCTGAGTTGAGAGCATCTCTCGCATACAGCCCAGAGCCTGCACTGACAGTTCCCCCTCCCTCGCATGGATGGGAGAGGAGAGAGCCGATCTGCTTTTTCTCTCTTCCTTTTTCTTTGCAATTCTTTTTTTTTACATTCAGCAGGGAACCCCCGCTGACAGCTGACGACTCATTGGTTGTTAAGGATGAGGCAGCTGCTCACTCCTTAACAACCGGTTATTGACAGTTTGTTAAGGAGGAAAAAAAAGAAAAACGCCTGCAAAAATGTGTGTTCAAAAACAAAAAATGCACCGCAAAACGCACTGGAAAACTGCATCAAACGTATAGATGTGAACCAAACTTAAAGGTCTGCACACCATTATTATCTATACCATTAACCAATCAACAATAGATTATTTCTTTAGGGTACTTAAAGTGGAAGTAAACCCTCCTATTATTTTCAGCCAAGGAAGCGGCCATCTTGGCCTCTGCTTAATCTTTAACTGTCATGATGCTGCACATGTGATCAGTTATGACCCCAGCCATTGGATGGTTTGACAGCTTGGTTGAGAGCACAACCAATGTGACAGTTAGGCCGCGTACACACGGGCGGACTGTTCGCCCAACTTTGTCCGCTGAACAGTGTTTGGGCGGACAGTCCGCTCGTGTGTGGGCTTTCAGCGGACAGTTTCAGCGGACAGTTTGACGGACAAGGTTTTTCGCAATTTCCGAAAAACTGTCCGCTGAAACCTTGTTTCAGCGAACAGTCCGCTCGTGTGTAGGCTTGTTCGTCAAACAAAGTTGCGCGCATGCTCAGAAAGGATTTTCACGCCGAAAGCTATAATGCAGTGTATAGGACGTCGTATTTTTCGTCCCGTCGTACGTGCCGTTCACGTCATCGCGCACGGTTTCAGCAAACTGTTCGTCCGTCGTGTGTGGCCATGTCCGTCCATGCTAAGTTTGAGCGGACTGTTTGCCGAAACTGTTTGACGGACAAAGTTGGGCGAACAGTCCCCGCGTGTGTACGCGGCCTTAGCATTTCCGGCATGCAGGGAATTGAACTGTTTTTTGAAACTATTAAATTAATGGGTTTACTTCCGCTTTAAACCCCTCCACAGTGCATCAGTCTGTTAGTATAATAGGTTTAAGCACACCACATAACAAGATGCTTTAATATTAAAGTTGTATTAGGCATATACATACAAGTAAACAATATTTACAATTATCCAAGTATGTTATATCACATTATGAATATTAAAGCATAGGTATTCACTCCACTGTTAATTCCAAACAACAAAAATACATGCATGTACATAGGTAAAGTGAGCGCCACTAAGTCATATAGCAGCTGATGTTTAGAAATGCTGTATATACAGCATCCAAAATTGAATAATGAAAAGGGTAGGTAAAGAGAGAGGAAGATGAAAAACTCAATGTTTACACAGGAGGTTCTTGAGAAAGGGGGTCCTTACACCCCCCAAAACATTGGATTTTTCCTCCAATATATTCCTTGGTCTTTTGTCCCACATTCTGACATCTTTTTGGCACTTCCTTCTTGTTAGAGGAGGTGAGGTTGCTCTCTCTGCTGAGCTTTACGCTATGTAACTAGCATGTAGGGGGGGAGGGGGGTATGCAGCGTGGTGCTGAGACAATAATTTACACAGGCAGGTGCAATAGAACTTGTATTGAAGGAATGCAGCAATAATTAACAACAAGCCAAAAGATGAGGCCCTATACTTACCCTCCTCATCAGGAACCTCTCCCTAGCGCTGTTGCTGTTCCTAACTGATGGGGTACCTGTTCCTATTCTGTCCACTCGCCAAAGTGCACCACAGTAAGGGAGCCACGGTGTTAAAAATTATATGCCTGACCCAAGATGGCTGCTTGGGTAACATGGGGAGAAAACATCCAATAGGATAGCTTCCTCAGTGAGCCAGGAAACCATAGAGGAACCTCATTCCTCCTGACTTCCTCTCCAGCAACAGTGCCGCTACAGCCAAGCTCCACCTGCTGTTGAGAAAATAAACTGCCTACAAGAGGAGGGGATATGACATCAGCATGATGCAACTTTCAGGTCAGAGTAGCTTCTGGTTGTGTTCTAGTCTGGAGTGCTGTCAATCTTAATGGGAGTGGGGAAGAGTCTGCTCTGATGCTGTCTGTGTTAGTGGGCACTGGCCAGCTAAACAGGGCTGCCCATCCCATGGGGGAGGTCTCAGGGAGGCCTTGGGTGCCATTTAAACAGGGGAAATGTTACACTTTGTTTGTGATACCAGTTCTTGTGGTGGGGGACAGAACATGTTTGGCTTTTTCTTAACAAAATTTGGTAAGACTTCATGGTATGTACTGGGGGTGCTATTTGCCTCCTTCAGTACTGGATTTATTTTGGTTCATTCCCTGGCATGTGTTTTTAGTTTTTGGCCTCCTTTCTTTCTTATTTTGGTGGGCTTCCATCTATTTGGATAGCTATTATGTTTATATGCCATTGATGTCTATTATCCATCCTATGTATACAGGGGATTTTAGCCTTATTTCCAATTCTGTTGATCATCCTACCATTTGGGTTATACATATTTATAGTTTCATAATTGAGAGCTTTTATCCATCTGTGTTTTTATTGTTTTGGTTATCTCCATTAATATGTATTCCATATTTGACTGGGTATATTATTTCTTTTTTTTCCCTTTGTTTGTGCCTTAGGGCCTCCACCCAGGCATATTGTCCATGTTATGCCTTTCACACAACCATTGTGGGTAAGTAAGGTTAATTGTGTATGTGTTTTTTTCTTATTCCCCAGTAAACATGCCCTTATGTTATGGACAGCATTATTTATATTTTTTGGTCTATGATTAGGTAACAAATGTGTGTGTCTTTATAGATTAAATGCTTCTGATTGTGAATTTATATACAGTGTGGCTAAGGTCCTGAGGAAGTGGCCATGTACAGCCATGGCCAAATGTTTTGAGAATGACACAAATATAAATTTTCACAAAGTCTGCTGCCTCAGTTGTTATGATGGCAATTTGCATATACCCCAGAATGCTATGAAGAGTGATCAGATGAATTGCAATTAATTGAAATGTCCCTTTTGGCTATGAAAATGAAATCAATCTAAAAAAACTTCCACTGCATTTGTGAAGAAGGCTATAGGGCACCCAAGAAAGTCTAGCAAGTGCCAGGACCGTCTCTTATAGTTGACTCAGCTGCAGGATCAGGGCACCACCAGTGCAGAGCTTGCTCAGAAATGGCAGCAGGCAGATGGGAGGTCATCTACATGCACAGTGAGGCAAAGATTTTTGGAGGATGGGCTGGTGTCAAAAAGGGCAGCAAAGAAGCCACTTCTCTCCAGGAAAAACATCAGGGACAGACTGATATTCTGCAAAAGGTATAGGGATTGGACTGCTGAGGACTGAGGTAAAGTAATTTTCTTTGATGAATCTCCTTAATGATTGTTAGGGGCATCCGGAAAAAAACCTTGCCTGGAGAAGAAAAGGTAAGTGCTACCATCAGTCCTGTATCATGCCAACAGTAAAGCATCCTGAGATCATTCATGTGTGGGGTTGCTTCTCAGCCAAGGGAGTGGGCTCACTCACAATTTTGCCTAAGTACACAGCCATGAATAAAGAATGGTACAAAAACATCATCATAGAACAACTTCTCCCAACCATCCAAGGACAGTTTGGTGAGGAACAATGCCTTTTCCAGCATGATGGAGCACCTTGCCATAAGGCAAAAGTGATAACTAAGTGGCTTGGGGAACAAAACATCGAAATTGTGGGTCCAGGAAACCTGGAGACCTTAATCTCATTGAAAGTTGTGGTCAATCCTCACGAGGTGGGTGAACAAAAGAAACCCCACAACTTCTGACAAACTCCAAACATTGATTATGAAAAAATGGGCTGCCATCAGTCAGGATGTGGCCCAGAAGCAGCATGCCAGGGGGAATCGCAAAGGTCTTGAAAAAGAAGGGTCAACATTGCAAATGTTGACCCTTTGCATAAACTTAATTTAATTGTTAATAAAAGCCTTTGACACATATGAAATGCTTGTAATTAAACTTCAGTATACCATAGCAACATCTGACAAAAAAAAAATAAAAACACTGAAGCAGCAGACTTTGTGAAAATTAATATTTTGGCCACAGCGTAAATGTTCGATGTGGCAATCCAATATCAGAATGCATCCTGTTACAATATTACAGTTATAGAATCTTACTGTTTTTAACTGTTTGCTGGAAGTAAATTCTTTCTGCAGTTTTTAAGATGATTTCTCTGTAATATAAATTGTACATTTTATAGAACTCTGTTCATGCTTTTTTAGATGTTTCCTTGGGAGGCATAATTAAAGTCTCACATGACTTTTTGCTACTGTTAATCATACATGATATATTGCTATCATTTACAGTGGGGAAAATAAATATTTGATCCCTTGCTGATTTTGTAAGTTTGTTCACTTACAAAAAAATAAAGGGTCTTTATTTTTTATAATAGGTGTATTTTAAATGATAGAGACAGAATATCAGCCAAAAATCCTGAAAAAACACATAAAACAAATGCTATAAATTAAGTTGCAGTTCACTGAGTAAAATAAGTATTTGAATCCCAAGCAAAACACGACTTAAACTTTAATTGATGCACGTAACTGCAAAGAATATAACAGTAAATGTAGTGGCCCCATTGGCTTTGAGTAAATAATGAGAGAAGAGCTTCTGAAGGGTGCAGTATGTTTATTCTTTTGCCTCAAAGGTGTGCAGTAGAGTTGAACACCACAGAGGTTAATCCTTTTAACTCCTTAAGCACCTTAAGCATTTTAAGCACTGTGAAAACTGTAAAATGACATACAATACATTAGTTTACAGAGATCACCAGAAAGGGGGTTACACACAGAATTACAAATGTGGAGTTCCGTTATCTAAAAACATATAAATTAACATTAAACATCTAAGGAAACATGACTATATGTTCAAAGATTTGGACTGTCTACAGTAAGGTAACCATATTTTTAAAATGAAATCCGGGGACATATTTTTTTTTTTATCTGCAAATGCCTATTTTATAAGCATATTTTCCTCAAATTATATATGAAGTGTATGTGGTATGTGTTTACGGAATGATTGTATGAATATATATATATATATATATATATATATATATGTTATTTTTTCAAATTTTGTACAAGATAAAAAAAATACACTTCTTAGAATTTTTGGAGCTATGACTATCAATTGTTATGAATATAAGATAGAGAAAAAACAGAGTGCAGAGTTTATGAGTGCGCTACTTGTAGACTGCAGAATTTAGCAGTGCGCTTCTTACAGAGTGTAGAGTTCAGGAGTGCGTTACATAAAGGAAGCAGGGCTCAGGAGTGCGTTACATAAAGAAAGCAGGGCTCAGGAGTGCGTTACATAAAGAATGCAGGGCTCAGGAATGCATTACATAAAGAATGCGGGACTAAGGAGTGTGCTCACATAAAGAATGCAGGGCTCAGGCGTGCGCTATATAAAGAATGCAGGGCCCAGAAGTGCGCTACATAAAGAATTCAAGTCTCAGGCGTGCTCTACATAAAGAATGCAGGGCTCAGCAGTGTGCTACATAAAGAATGCAGGGCTTAGCTGTGCCCAACTATGCAGACTCACCAGTGCCCATCAATGCAGTCTGACCAGTTGCTGTCAGTGCAGCCTGACCAGTGCCCATCAATGCAGCCTGACCAGTGTCCATCGATGCAGCCAGACCAGTGCCCATTTATGCAGCCTGACAAGTGCCCATCCAATGCAGCCTCACCAGTGCCCTGCAATGCAGCCTCAACAGGTGCCCATCTATGCAGCCTCATCAGTGCCCATCCAATTAAGCCTCACCAGTGCCCAGGCAATGCAGCCTGACCAGTGCCTATCTATGCTGCCTGCCCAGTGCCCATCCAATGCAGCCTCACCAGTGCCCATCTGTGCTGCCTGACCAGTGCCCATCCAATGCAGCCTCAACCAGGTGCCCATTAATGCAGCCTCACCAGTGTCCATCAATGCAGCCTCACCAGTGCCCATCCAATGCAGCCTGACCAGTGCCAATCCAATGAAGCCTGACCAGTGCCCATCCAATGCAGCCTGACCACTGCCCAGCAATGCAGCCTGACCACTGGCCAGCAATGCCGCCTGAGCAGTGGCTATCCAATGCATCCTAGGCAGTGGCCATCCAATGCATCCTGGGCAGTGGCCATCCAATGCAGCATAAGCAGTGCCCAGCAATGCAGCCTGAGCAGTGCCCAGCAATGCAGCCTCAATAGTGCTCATCCAATGCAGCTGTTGTCACAGAAACGCTGTGATGTCAGTTCCTGGTTTCTACATCGGAGACCCGTTCAAAGCCGAAATTGGCTTTGTTCAGGTCTTCGGCCAGCCGCCTGGTGGCTCAGTGGGATGGGAGACCCGGGCGGAGGAACGTCTCCTCCCGCTCTGGGTAATAACAGCCGATGCTATTCATCCATGGTAGCCAGTGACAATGACTGCAGGGAAGATGACAAGATACTGCTGTGACCTGCTGCTTGCTGGATGGATCTGATGGCTGCAAGATGTGGGCGCGGGCCACTGTCTGTCTACACCTGGGTTGCAGACACCCCACACCCCCTCCTTATCAGACCAGCTCATCTACTATACCTGGGTGGTGGACACAGAAAACCTACCCCTCAGCTGACTGGATGGTGGACACCATGGCTGTCAACCTACACCCCCTTATTACCAGCTCACCTCGGCTCCGACACCTTGGCTTGGGCGTCTGGCTCAGCTTCAGGTACACCTGGGTGGCAGCTAGGGAGAACTGTGGACCAGAGCTGCTGATAGAAATCGCGGGGCCCCATACAGACTATCTGACAGGGTGGTTATTATTATACAGGATTTATATAGCACCAACAGTTTGTGCAGCACTTTACAACATGAGGGCAGCCAGTACACTTACAATACAAATCAATACAGGAGGGACTAGAGGGTTCTGCTCATTAGAGCTTACAATCTAGAAGGGAGGGTCAAGTTGAAACAAAAAAGGTAACTTTTAAAATAACTGTGGGGGATGATGAGCTGATGGAGAAAATGAAAATACAGTTGCTAGGTGTGAGTAGGATAGGCTTCTCTGAAGAGAATGGTTTTCAGGGATCGCCTAAAAGCTAATAAAGTAGGAGATAGGCGGACAGATTGGGGTAGGGCATTCCATAGGATTGGAGAGGCTTTGGAAAAGTCCTGGAGGCGAGCATGGGAGGAGGTGATGAGGGAGCTAGAGAGCAGGAGGTCTTGAGAGGAACGAGGAGAATGAGTGGGTTGGTATTTAGAGACTAAGCTAGTGATGTAGCTGGGGGCAAAATTGTGGATGGCTTTGTACGTAGTTACTAGTATTTTGAATTTAATTCTTTGGCTGAGCAGAAGCCAGTGGAGGGATTGACAGAGAGGAGTAGCAGAGACAGAGCGATTGGTAAGGTGGATGAGTTTGGCAGCAGCATTCATGATGGATTGAAGAGGTGATAGACTATGGAGAGGTAAGCCAATGAGAAGGGAGTTGCAGTAGTCGAGGCGAGAGATGACCAGCGAGTGAATTAAGAGCTTTGTTGTGTCATTGGTTAGAAAGGGGCGTATTCTGGAGATGTTGCGAAGGTTGAGGCGGCAGGATTTGGACAGTGATTGGATGTGTTGCTTGAAGCAGAGGTCAGAGTCCAGGACTACACCTAGAACCTTGGCATGTGGGGATGGGCTTATGGTTGTGTTATCAATTTTGACATTGAGATCAGGGGAAGGGGCATATGGGGGAGGAAAAATTACAAGTTCGGTTTTGGATAGATTGAGTTTGAGGAAGTGGTGTGACATCCAGACTGATATATCTGATAGTAAATTAGTGATACGTGAGGAGACAGAGGGAGTGAGCTGAGGGGTAGAGAAATAGATTTGGGTGTTGTCAGCGTAAAGGTGGTATTGGAAGCCATGGGAGGCTATCAGTTGACCCAGGGAGGAGGTGTAGATTGAAAATAGGAGCGGTCCAAGAACAGAACCTTGGGGGACCCCAACAGAGAAAGGAAGAGGAGAGTAGGAAGTAGAGTTGTAAGAAATGCTAAAGGTGCAGTTGGATAAGTAGGAAGAGAACCAGCTAAGAGTACAGTCACGGAGACCAAAGGTGTGGAGTTTTTTGAGGAGGAGGGGGTGGTCAACTGTGTCAAAGGCAGCAGAGAGGTCCAGGAGTAGGAGTACAGAAATAATGTCGATTGGTTTTGTCTGTTAGTAGATCGTTTGTTAGTTTTAGGAGAGCAGTTTCTGTGGAGTGTTGAGGACGAAATCCAGACTGAAGGGGATCAAGAAGGCTATTATCAGCGAGGTAGACGCTCAGTCAGTTGTAGACTAGACATTCAAGGAGTATGGATAAGAAGGGGAGCAAGGAGATGGGGCATAGGTTGTTAGGATTGGATGGGTCCAGTGAGGGCTTTTTAAGTATGGATCTGACAAGTGCATGTTTTAGAGAATTGGGGAAGATGCCAGAAGAGAGGGAGAGATTGAAGATGTGGGTTAGAGAGTATAGTATAGAGCCAGAGGGTGAAAGTAGCATTTGTGAGGGAACGGGATCCGGAGGGCAGATGGTAAGGTGGACATTACCAAGTAGTTTAGCAACTTCATTTATAGTGGTGGGGTTGAAAGAGGGAAGAAATTATTGTGCCTGTGGGCATGAAGTGTAAAGCGTGGAGGGTATCAGAACAGTAGAGATCTCTGCGCGAATTGTATCAATCTTCTGTTTGAAGTGATTGGCAATCTCCTGGGCAGTGAGTGAGTTGGCGGGTGGAGGACGAAGTAGAGAGTTGAAGGTAGAGAAGAGTTGACAGGGACGGGATGATAAGTTGCTAATGAGAGTGATAAAATAGGTCTGCGTTTGGATGATATGGATGATATGTTTCTTTAAATGCAACTCTATGGTGCATCTCTGTTGTTCTTCTTCCTGTGTGGTGTTTGCTGTTCCTGCTGGTTCATTCAGTAATCATGGCTTCTGTACAGTAATGGCTTGTGCTGTCTCTTTACATATATCACATCAAACATGATGTCCGAAGATTTCTGGATCCATGTTCTTTCTACGCACTTGATGCTGAGAGCCTGCTAGCCTTGATGTGAGTGTTCTTGGAACTGATTGTGCCTCCTAACAATTACAGTCCTGTTCTGGATGCTGGGTATTTGCAGCAAGGGAAACAGCATCATGGCAGCTAACAGCATTCCACTGCCGAGGCAATGAGGGTGAGTGGAGATGTCAGCAGTAACTGGGACAATTTCAGGGCAGAGTTTGGGGACTACTCCCTAGCCACAGGGTTAAATGAGAAGCCTGCAGCAGTGCAAGCAGCCACACTGAGGCGGGTGATGGGCAGTGAATGCCTCCATGTTTATGTAGCACTACCCCCAAAGGAGCTGCTGGTTAGATTTGGGCTTACCGTTACCTTATGTTCTCCACGTTTCACGTCTAGGGGTGTCCCGTGGTAGATGGCTCAGTCACTCGGGAGACTGACAACAGATCCACTTGAATGGATTTTATTTGCAAAACGTAGACAATGAACAGTCTCTTAAATTTGGATCAGAGGGTTGGAAAGGAAATTCAGGTACTCTTATGCCACGTGCACACGATCAGACTATCAGACTCGAGTCCGCCGGACTTTTCCGCTGGATAGTTTGATTGTGTGTACGCGGCATTAGTGTCAAAGTCAAAATGCTGAAGAACTTAATTACTTTGACTGCATCCAGAGAATAGCCATTCGCAACTGGATGTTCACTCAAGTTGGACAGTCCCTCTCTCACAAGGCCTAGCAGCCAAAAGGTGCTTACTCAGGAACAAGTCTCTGCCACGAAGTTGTTGTAGAACGTACAAGATAATGTCTCTGCCACAGACGTTGTTGTAGAACACGTAGGGAAACTAAACTTGAAGAACACTCGTAGGATACCTGGATCTTTTAGCCAGCTTGGCGGTATCCACGAGACCGGATTCTCTTGGGTACTTCAGCCCTTCCAGGCTCTTACTAAGAAACCAACCCATACATGGTCTTCTTCTGAAGAGTCCTCCTCTGGAATGCTTGAAGTCACTGGGTCTCTCCCAAACTGGAGGCGGCACCCAACCACTTAGTTTCCTTGTCTCGGGCTAGCCAGCCCCGAGACATCAAAATCGGGTGGATCCGCACCCCAGGCCATAGCCTTCCTGGGGGCTGGTCAGGAGGACCAGGACCATGAAGTCAGTACATCATTCTGGATCGGAAGCCCGAACCACGTGACGTCCGCATCTTAAATACCCTCTCCCAGAAAGCACAGCGAGAGCGCCACTCCCACTGGGCGGGCTCCAAGAGAGAGTAACTTAACCACCCAACCAGACCATAGTTTAATGCCTGCCAGAAGAGACAGTGGCCCCTGTGGCCAGGCCGAACTTCTCACAGTCCAGTCAGACTGATGCCCATGTCTAATTTAGACAATTGTACCCAAACCTAACTGCAGTTCAGGCATAACTTTAACTTTGAAAAACGCATAGCGTGTGCTCTTCAGGAGCTGCCGCTACATTTACAAGCATAATCTGAACCTCACAGAGGAGCAAAAGAGTGACACCAAAACCATTATGGATGCATTAGAAGCTTTCTTCAGATCCTCTAAAAATGTCACATATGAAAGATATATATTTGGCTGCTGTAAGCAAGAAGACTGTGAATCAATAGACAGGTTTGTCACATGGCTAAGTGAAAAGGCTGCAAGCTGTGAGTATGGCTCTCTGAGAGATGAACTTATTCGTGATAAAATAGTTTTGGGTATCACCAGTGAAAGCACATGTTGCCACCTATTGAGGAAACATGATTTAGATCTACAAACACCAATTGAGATATGTCGCACTGCAGAACATACTGACAAACATATGAAAGCTATGGAGCAGGATAAACTGATTGACAATATCAATGCAGCCTCTAAACAACAGCAACGCTTCAAAAACCACCAGCATAGGTTTCAGCACAAGGGTTACCTACACAACTCACCTGGGAGGAAGCCTGCATCATGCAAGTATTACGGCAATGTGCATGTACTAGAGAAAGAAAAGTGTCCTGCATATGGGAAAATCTTTACTGCATGTGGTAAACCAAATCACTTTGCAAGAGTGTGTCTCTCCAGTAAAATGGAAGCAAGGAAGCTGCACACAACTGAGCAAATGGCAGATCCGGAGGATCCACATCTGCTTAGCAATGATATGGTTTACTCCTCAGAATGCATTGGTACAAAAAAAGGGCAAAAATGATTTGTAAACCTCAGATTAAACAATATAATCTAACCCTGTCAGCTGGACTCGTGTGCAACGTGTGATGTCATGAGTATAAAGGACAAAATTAAACTGGCACCCAGAGCACCCCTTCAGCCTAGTAGCACCAAACTGAAGTTGTATTCAGGGGAACTAATGGAATCATTGGGGCTATTCCAAACAGAATGCAGCATATGTGATTGTATACACAAACTGAACTTTGAGATTGTTGACTCCGATCACAAACCGCTATTATCGGGTTCAACATGTGAGCACCTTGGACTGATGCTGTTAACCATTCCTGATGAGCTACATAATGTTCATAATCAGCCTGCAAAATCTCTGACTAGGCCACTGACAAAACAGCAAATTCTTTACGCCTACAGTGTTTGAGGGCCCGATAGTCTTTGTTCCAAGAGAGGTTCGTTTTGAACTTGATCATACTATTCATCCTGTACAATGTGCCCCATGCAATGTGCCCATCGCCATTGAGCCACAGGTTAAAGCTCAACTAGATAAATATGAAGCTGAAGTACTTCTAACTTCAGTATTAGAGCCTACAGATTGGATCAGTAACATGGTTGTTATCAGAAAGCCTGAGATTATATTTTGCACAAACTACCTAAAACTCGTGTCTTCACACTTGTTGATGCTAGAGATGCCTTTTGATGCCGCGTACACACAGCTGGACTGTTCGGCAGACTACGTCTGACCGAATTAGTCCGGACAATCCGATCCTGTGTGGGCTAATCTGATAGTTTTTTTCGTTAATAAATACCAATGAACCTAGAAATAGAACATGTTTCAAATCTGTCCGATGGACTCAATTCCTATTGGGAAAACCATTTGTCTGTATGCTGGAAGGACCAAATATGACGCAAGGAAAGTTATTGGCTACTGGCTATTGAACTTCCTTTTTTAGTTCCGTCTTACATCATCATGTTCGAAATGAATGGACTTAGTCCATTCGTGTGGTGTCAAGTCTGTTCGGAAAGTCCGTTGAAACTCTGCCAAAAGTCAGTTGGGAAGACCATCGGAACATGGCTGCCAGAGAGTCCGGTCGTGTGTATGTGGCATTACAGTACAAACTGGATGAAAATATTTACATGACCACGTTCTGGACTCCTTGGAGCAGAAAGAGATGGCTCAAACTATCATTTGGAGTCTGTAGCATCTGAGGTATACCAGCGAAAGGCAACATGAACTATTAGGTGGTCTTCACGGAATCAAGTCAATAGCTGATGAGATTCTTATAGTTGGCTGTGGTAATACAGATGAGGAGGCTGAGAATGACCATGATGAAAAGTTAATAGCACTACTAGATCATGGTAGGCAAGTGATGCTGAGGCTTAGTGTAAAGAAATTGCAGTTCAAGGTGGAAGAAGACCGTTTCCATGGACATATCCTGTCTTCAGAAGGGGGCGCCTCTGGTGTAGATTTCTTTAAAAAAACAATTTATTCACAGGTCTAAAACAGAGAGATTTTGCACTCACATTTTCCAAGAAATAAAATGGCATGTAGAATAAAAGGGGGGTCATCTGATTCGTCCGTCACTTATAATTCGGTCCGCAAGTGTCCTGTCTTCTCTCCTGGCGTTACCACTGATTAGTTGTTTCGAAAAATCCGGCTCGGTGGACGCAGAGGATGTATTTCCAAAGCGAGGCTTGGTTGACTGTGACACGCAGACTATCTTAATGTCACAGATCAGCGCCTACATCAACTCATACAGTACACTGACAGTGATGCAACTTTACAAGCTTTAAAGTCTATTGTTTTGAGTGGGTAGCCAGATGAAAAAGAGGCAGCACCTGGAATTGTAAGGGAATCCTGTTCCTTTAGAGAGGAGATCAGCATACAAAACGGTATCTTGTACAAAGGTCCAAGGGTCATCGTGCTGAAGTAACTGAGAGCAGAGATGTTATTACGCATACACTCCAGCCATATTGGTGGTGAAGCATGCTACAAACAAGCTCGTGATACTCTTTACTGGCCCAACATGCATGGCAAAATCAAAGACTTTGTCAGTAATTGTCCCACCTGGAACAAATATGCCCATTTACAACAAAAAGAAACCATGATGTCATATGAGATACCTACGTGTCCATGGCGGATTATCAGTATGGACTTATTCAACTATGCAGGCAAGGAATACCTGCTATTAGTCGATCATTATTCAGACTTCTGGGCAAAATACCTTTTTCTCGACTTATCCACTGAAGCTACAATTAAGAGGTGCAAGGCTCAGCTTGCACGTCATGGCCAACCAAATACAATGAACTCCGACAATGGCCCTCAGTTTGCAAGCCTACAATTCATAAAATTTGCCACTGAATGGGAGTTTGAGCATGTTACGTCCTCACCACGTCATCCGCAGGCTAATGGCAAAGTTGAATCAGCTGTAAAGATTGTTAAAAATGTACGCAAGAAAGCACAAAGAGATGGTAAAAACCCATGGAAGGCCATTTTACATTGGAGAAACACTCCATCTGAAGGCATGGATAGTAGTCCAGTACAAAGACTGATTTCAAGGAGATTAAAGACCTCCTTACTAGGAGCAAATAGGCTGCTTGAACCCTCTGTCATACAAGGTGTTACAGAAAAGTTAGGGATAAAGAGACAAATGTGAAAGGCACGATTTGCCAGAATTGAATATTGCAGAATGAATCCGTATGAAACCATTACCTGGTGATCGAACAGGCCATTGGAGAATAGGTACTTGTCTGCAAAAGGTTGCACCACACTCCTATCTTGTGGATGTTGAAGGAACTCTATCTCCGCAATCGAGTGGATTTGAAAGTGGCAGAGCAGTCTGAATCTCAATATCCAATTGATAGATCAGACTCACCCAGTATCACAAGGACATACTCACCCATTGACAGTGACGCATGTACAGAGGCAATGCCTTATACCGACTGCAATGACAGGTCTGGGCAAGCAAGTTTACCTGACAGCTGTCAAGCGCAGAGTATGCCAGTATGTGATGAGAGGAGCCCAGTAACTTCAGAGAGGGCTAAAGGAATCCTTGCACAAGGGCCAGTCTTCACCCATAGTGGTAGATGTTCAAAACCACCTATGAGACTTAACCTATAGAATGTGTTATTTTGAATTTCACAATGTTCATTTAACACTAAAAGGGGGGGATGTTATGGATGATATTTCTTTAAATGCAACTCTATGGTGCATCTCTCTTGTACTTCTTCCTGTGTGGTGTTTCCTGTTCCTGTTGGGTCATTCAGTAAATATGGCTTCTGTACAGTAATGTCTTATGCTGTCTCTTTACATATTTCACATCAAACACAGCCCGCCCCCAAGAAAATATTAAAGCTATATGCAGCACTTTCCCCCGAAGGAGCGAATAAATTTGCTTCGGGCCTGCACTCTGCTAGTGAACCCCCACTGACTTGGCTCAGTCCCCTTGACACAGCTGTGGTGCAATGTTAGTGTGGAGCTAATGGTGAAGGACAACCCCACAATAAACAATATAATAACAGTATACGGTACCTCTGTTTTTACCTGGGTATCCAATGGCTCCACCGCTGGAGAAAAAGGAACAACACTCCACACCAAAGTACTTAACAATAAACGTACATTTACTGGAACTTGTATTGAGTAAAGTAAAATGGTAAGTACAATATTTGCACTGTCACATGAACATAATGTAACAGCACAGTAGGTATACACAACAGATTACACCTATACAATTGTCTTAAATGACCCCTTAGAATGCGGCTCCAATTGGGACTACACCTTACTCTGGGCACCTTCCCACTTTCAGCACACCCTAGTAGCTATAGAAATGCAGGATCAATAATGAATTACAACACAATCCCTAGAGAGCTCCCCTACTTTAATAGGATGCAAGGCCTTGCAATAAAGGATGCAGTCTTTGATCTTCTTTTATTCTGCTAGCAATGGTTGTTGTAACAATTGTAATCCAACAGTAATCCGACAGTAGAACAACAAAGGTTAACGTGAGATGAATATTAGAACTCTTCCTGTAGCGTGATACACTTGTAATTGCCTTTGGTGTAACACAGTGCTAATAGTATTGTGATGAATAGGCTTGAGGCTTGCTAAAACTCAGTCTGTCTATTAAATTCTCCTCCGTGGGACCACAAGTCCCAGCAACACTGTGTTAAAGTCTGGGTGTATGCAAGTGCCTAAGAAACTGTGGGCAACAGCCCTCTCACCAAACTGGGTCTGAAGAATAAGTCAGGTCCACTCCGCTGGTCTCAGTCCATTTGCTGCGGCCACGCCGTCACGCTGTTCAGCTTCACAAGGTCACCAGGAGCTCTCAGTTACCTCCGTCAGGGTGCCCCTGGATCCTTTCCGATCCGACCACACTGCTGTCCCAGCACGCTGTGGTGTGAAGTCCTCCTCTGGCTTTAGATTGCTGCTTTGCAGGCTGCAGTTCTCTGAAGACCTCCTCACAGGTCCTCACAGACAGGCCATGTGTCCATAAGAGAAAGAAAATGGCCGCGCGGGCCCTTTTATAGCCTACCCAGCATGCAGTTCAGTAGAGGGTGATCATGGGTAGGTCACCTGGCATTCTGGGTAGATAAGGTCAAATAACAAAAGTAAACACAGTCACTTCCTTTTATCTTTCCAACACCATGAAAAGGAAAATAACTAAAGTCCATTTCCAGTTTTGGTCACTAGATGGCGCCAAATACTAAAGAATAACATTGTCCATAGGTTTACATTGTATTCACATTAACATTGCATTAGTAGGCAAAAATGTCAGTGCTACATACTCCCCCTACTTTGACTCTTTGGTCCCCAAAGATATTCAAAATCTTAGCTATATTCTGTATTTTTGCCTCTATGCGGTTGCATAACCCAGACAGAGGAGCTCTACACCAATTGTCATGTGATGGGGAGCTGTCCTGTGCACTCACAGCTGGCACTACAGTGTCTGGTACAGATGTGTCAAGGGGTGAGATGGGGTTATCCCTTTCCAAATCTGTGGTGAGAAGGTCAGGCTCTCTTGACAACCCTTGAGGGGTGAGAATAACTTCTGTGGAACTGTCATCCAGTACATCACAAGTTGGTCTCTTGAATCTGGAAATGACTCGTTTCCTCTGATTCACTGGCTCACTAGCCTTATATTTCCATGGGACTACTTCTACCTCTTGCAGGTCGTCTTCCTCCACTTCTGTTTTGGATACTTCTCCATCCAATGTGGGAAAAAGCGACACTTCCGACCCTTCTTCTGGCAGTAAGGGTAGAGAGTCACATCTGGGGACAACAGGGGCTAACAGCCACTTCATCAGATCTGTGTTGGTCCCAATGATCAACGAACTTCTTGGGGACGCTGGCAGCCAGGGGCAAACAATGGCCAGGGTTTCAAAATTCTGGGGCTCCCCAGCCCTCAATGGATCACACGACAACTTGACCCGCAGATATCCATCACAAGGGTGATCCATTGCTTGGATACCCTGGATTTCTAGGTCCTCCAGTTGCTTCAAGGGCAGGTATGACAGTTACCTCTTGTAAAAGTCTCTTGTCAGCAGGGTAACTTGAGCACCTGAATCAAGGATGACTCTGGTGTAGATCGCTTCAACCAGAACAGGCATTATAGGCAGAGGACCTACCAACTGGGTAGGAGGCCTGTTGGAGACACCTGGAACAGTAGGTTTGTGCGACTGGACTTTTACAAAAAGTAAACACAGTCACTTCCTGTTATCTTTCCAACACCATGAAAAGGAAAATAACTAAAGTCCATTTCCAGTTTTGGTCACTAGATGTCGCCAAATACTAAAGAATAACTGTCCTTAGGTTTACATTGCATTCACATTAACATTGCATTAGTAGGCAAAAATGTGAGTGCTACATATATTTCGCTAAAAATACAATAAAATCATTATTTGCAGACACAAATACAACATAACTCACAGAATTAAAAGTGAGTTAATAATAATAAATAAAAATGAAGATGGGATGAAAACAATATATACACTGGGCTCCGGGAGACAGAGGGAGAGAAGCAAAGTAAGGCCTCATGTACACTGCAGCTGCTAAACTGAAGTTTAGGAGCAGTGAGGCCTCTTTCACACAGACGATCCATTCAGGTCCGCCTGTCAGTTTTTTAGGAGGACTTGAATGGATGATCCATAGACCTCTATGGAGCGTCGGATGTCAGCGGTGACATGTCTGCTGACATCCGACCCTCTCCGATCAGAAAAAGTGTGACGGAGGAAAAACCTACTTTTCCATCTGTCTGCAGATCGGATCGGGTGACGAAACACCCTGTGGTCATCCGAACTCCCATAGGGGAGAGCGGCGCTCTGACAGGTCCGTTCCTGCACAGTGTGCAGAGACAGACCTGTCATCTGCCTGCTCAGCGGGGATCGACGGAGCGTTCCTCGCTGAGCAAGTGGATGTCCATGGGGCGGATCATCATGGATCCGTCCCGTGTGAAAGAGGCATTAGCCATTTTTTTTCAGCAGCCCCTGAACACTCCTCTATGTTCTCTTATGTTCACATATACATTCTTTTATAGTAGGTTAGATGCATTTGTGGTTACTGGCATTTCTTTGAAAGCAGTAAAAATTGCTTTCAGAAATGTACTTTACTTGCATGTCAAACCCCAAACGCGTGTAACTGTGGAAAACTGCATTTATGCGCATTTGCGTTTATAAGCATTTTTAAAGGGGTAAAAAGTCCTTAAAATTTTTGGACATATAAAACTGTTAAAAAAACACACATTTCACCACATACTGTTGCCTGCATCAATGGATGAGTCCAATGGTGATGAACTTTGGTCCTCTCACAACATTTCCTATGTCTTTAGAGCCTCAGCAACATCAACATCAGGAGCATTTCCTTACACATGCTCATGATGGGATCCATAGTGAAAACATAAAAATAAGGCAGCTATCTACAAACACACTGCTCTCTCTTCTCTCACAGAATGGCTGAAATAGTTTACTTGTTGTTCATGCATTGTGGGCATTTGGGAGAGACTCCTGAGGTTATGTTTAAAAACTTCTAACCTCAAACAAATGTTTTTCACTGACATTCAATTCTAGCTGTCAAGTTTCCAGTGAAAAAGATTTTCCACTGCTCTGTGTACATGAGCCCTTACAGAGATAACAAACTCAGGACATTAGAGCCAGGTTAAGAGGGGGGCCCACACAGAGAGTGGGATGAGTGAGGGACGACTGTCTCTTTCTCAGTAGATAAAAGATGGCAGCAGGGAGAGGTGGAGTGACCAAGAATTCTGCAAGTACCGTCCATCACTAATCCCACTCCCTGTGTGGGCCCCCCTGTGTGCCAGGGCCCCCTACAAGAGAACTGGTGGCCCCCCTATCAGCGGCCCTGCCGTGAACACCCAGTTGGAACATAATGACACAGGCCTGGCTCGCAGCAGAGGTGGGAGGAGCAGGAGGAAAAGACAGTGACAGATGAGACCAGGCTAGTGCACCCACGGCGCTGGGGTGTCCCGGCTCAGCTGAGAAAAAACTGCCATGGGGTTCAGCCCTCTTACTGCCCTTGGATATGTCACCTCTGATGGGTGTCACCTAGGTGTGGATCGCACCCCCATATCGATGACACTGACACCCCAATGTGTTGCACCCAGTGCTGCCCCTGTAATCCGGGGACAAAACCTGGGACAGACAGGCTCTGGGGACAGTCCCCACAAACCGAGGACATCTGGTCATCCTAGTCTACAGCATATCTTTTAACTAACAGCATGGACACAATTTATGCCAAAAAACATATTGTCAGAGAGGTTACCTTGATGGACGCGGTGCTGGCCACTCTGGTGCGTGCCGATGTGTGCCGGTGCATGCTGGAGCGCACGCCCCTGTGGGCCCTGGTGTGCATGGTCCTGTGGGTACTGGTGTGCGTGCCGGTGTTCGGGCATGTGCACGCCTGTGTGCATCAGCATGTGCGGCATTTGGCACCAATCAGCCTATTTAGGTTGCCAGTGCTGTCTGATCATCATCTCCCAGTGTCCTTGCTCCTGTTACCTGTACTCGTGTTCCTGATCTCCTGACGACCCGGCTTGCTACTCGGATACCCCTGACTTCTGCCTGCACCTGATCTCGGCCTGTCTTGACTCCACTACTGCCTGCTCCTCTGTACCTCGCTGCCCGTCTGTTGCCGAAACCCTGCTTGTGTCCAGACCTGCCTGTCCTGCTCAGCACCTGTTGCCTGTGTTCCAGCCTGCAGCCTCCAGCCTGCTGCTCGAAAATGATCTACCTTTACCTCGCTCAGTAGTGATGCTTCCTCAAGAGCCCAGAGTACCCACACATGAGAAATTTGCCAGAGAACACAGTAAATACTTGTCAGAAGCTTGGTAGGAGGCCAAGAGGCCGGGAGCGATCCCCTTGAGTGCAGAACAACCCTGAAGATGACACAGGGATGCGGTGCCCAGAGAAGCACGGGTTGCCTGGAAGTAGCAGCTGGTGCCAGAAACTAGGTAGAGAAAGTCTCTGGAGGCAGTCGTGCTTTAGGCCGCGTACACACGCGGGGACTGTTCGCTCAACTTTGTCCGCTGAACAGTGTTTCGGCGGACAGTCCGCTCGTGTGTGGGCTTTCAGCGGACAGTTTCAGCGGACAGTCTGACGAACAAAGTTTTTCGGAAATTCCGAAAAACTGTCCGCTGAAACTTGGTTTGAGCGGACAGTCCGCCCGTGTGTAGGCTTGTTCGTCAAACTAAGTCTCGCGCATGCTCAGAAAGAATTTACACGCCGAAGGTTGCATTGCAGTGTATAGGACGTCGTTTTCTAGTCCCGTCGTACGTGCCGTTCACGTCATCGCGCACGGTTTCAGCGGACTGTTCATTCGTCGTGTGTGGGCAAGTCCGTCCATGCTAATTTTGAGCGGACTGTCCGCTGAAACTGTTTGACGGAGAAAGTTGAGCGAACAGTCCCCGCGTGTGTACGCGGCCTTAGGATGTCCAAAGGAGAGGACAAACGGAAGTCCAATAGCAATAGCTTTTTACCAATTGTATTAGCATGAAAGTATTAGAAGCTGTACTTGTGAGGTTGTAATTCAAAGTATGACTTCACTTTCATGGTATTTACAACCCAACTAATGATGTGGGGTAACTTTCTTAACCCATATATTTAAGCTAATGCCAGGGTGTCTGGGAATATTGACACTTGATTGACAACCATTAGACAATTAATGGTGTTTTGCTAAGCCAAGGTCAGAAGGTTATGTCAATCACATTAAAAGTAATTCCTGATCCAATACTGCCCCTAAGAGGCTAAAATTGGTAATTATTCAAAATGGCGTTGGACATGGTTGTCATGGTGACGTGGAAACTCCATCATCATATGACATCATCAATCACAGTAATGAGACACACACCCACTTTTGGGGTGAGATAAAAAGGTGTTACTCATAGCAGAGAGAGATCTGAGGTCTGATGGGAAAAGGAGCCAAGGGAAGTCTAGAGAGAGATCTGAAAATGAGTCGAGAGAGACAGGATCTGTCTATACCTCACTTAAAGACTCATCATCATCATAATGAAATCTTCTCAAACTGACAGACTTCTTAAAGTTCTGGTAAAGTATTGATCTTTCCATGTATACCTTTCTGGTAATTGAATTGTTTTGCATATACATTACTAAAACCATTTACATATATGGCAAAGCAAATTGGAGTTGTATTATTTTTAACTGCATTATGTAATAATTATATTCCAATTATTAATAAGACACACACAGTTTGTCTGTCTTTATGAAGCTAAAGGGAAGCTATTCACTAAGACCCCTTTCACACTGGGGTGTTTTTCAGGCGTTTTTCAGGTGCTTTAGCGTTAAAAAAAGCACCTGTAAGGCACTTGAAAGAAGCCTCATCTGCAATCCCAATGTGAAAGCACAAGTGCTTTAAGAGGCCTTTCACACTGCATAAACTAGCGGCGCTTTACCAGAGTTTTTCCAGCGCTAGTGGGGCGCTTTTAACCCCTGCTAGTGGCCATACAAAGGGTTAAAAGCACCCACAAAGCGCCACTGCCAAAAGCGCTTTGCAGGCGCTTTTCAGGCATTTTGCAGGTGCTTCCGATTGATTTCAATGGGAAGGGGCACTTTAGGAGTGGTGTATTCACCGCTCCAAAAGTGCTGCAAAGAACCTGCTTGCAGGACTTTTTTGACGCCTTGCCAGCGCAGCACCTCAGTGTGAAAGCACTCGTCCTTTCACATTGGAATTGCAGTTGCGGCTTCTTTCAGGCGCTTTACAGTCGCTTTTTTTTAAGCTAAAGCGCCTGAAAAATGCTCCAGTGTGAAAGGGATCTCAGTGTGAAAGCACTCGGGCTTTCACATTGGGATTGCAGATGAGGCTTCTTTCAATCGCTTTACATGCGCTTTTTTAACGCTAATGCGCCTGAAAAACGCCCCAGTGTGAAAGGGGTGTTAGAGTTACCAAGTCTTAAATGTAATAATTCAAGAACTGAAATGTGGTATTTTATTATAAGAACTTGAATAATAGAAATGTGAATAATATTATCCTAACCATCATCTATCTCTGATATGTAGAAGTACTGTATATCCATTTATTTGTTTTATCACAAAATATACCTGATATTATTTTGCACTGTATTTTTAGTTAATAAATATATATTTTTAAGCAATATCATTTGTATCACTTGTCTTCAAAATAGCACGGATAAACAAATTAGAATTTCTTGTTGGTATTGGTAGAAAATTGTAAGTCTCCTAAATCAAAAATTTGCCTATTTTCATAATTACAATACTTTTTATTATTTCAGTATAAACATTCTGACAAGAGCTTGGGGCCTATTGAAACCCTTACCTTTCCCAATCTCAATTATCTCTATAGACTTCATCGTGGAACTCCCTCTGTCAGAAGGCTTTTCCCCTATCTTTGTTGTAGTGGACAGGTTGTCCAAAATGACACACTTCCTTCCT
The DNA here is from genome assembly GCF_037356315.1 of Lithobates pipiens. Lineage (NCBI taxonomy): Eukaryota > Metazoa > Chordata > Amphibia > Anura > Ranidae > Lithobates > Lithobates pipiens. Next base: position 144,846,309 of record NW_027507748.1, read on the forward strand.
ATGAGAGGCACACCCTTGGCTATGGAGACGGCAAAGATATTTGTCAAGGAAATAGTAAGGTTCCACAGGGTCCCAGCAAGTATTGTGTCCGTTTGAGGTGTCCAGTTTACCTCTAGGTTCTGGAAGGCCATCTGTGGCTCCCTTGAAATAGAGTTGGCATTCTCTTCGGCCTACCATCCCCCAGACAAACGGGCAAACCGAGAGAACCAATCAGACTTTGGAGCAATATCTCTGCTGCTTCTCTTCCTTCTCTCAGGATGACTGCGTCTCTTTACCACCTGTTGCTGAGTTTGCTTACAATAATTCCCTGCATTTTGCCACCAAGCAAACACCATTCTTGCCAACTGTGGCTTCCACCCGTCTTTCCTGCCCAGTTCAATACTTGAATGTACCATTCCTGCAGCCTCTGAAACTATGGATTTTTTCCCTACTAATAATAGACTTTTACAAGAAACCATGGCCAAGACTCAGGAGTAAAACAAGGAAATGTTTGATAAAAAGAAGCGTGGAGAGCTTATCCTGGAACCCGGCAACCAAGTGTGGTTGTCCACAGTTAATTTGAAAATGGCCTGTCCTTATAGGAAACTGGGCCCTAAATTCATGGGTCCCTTCCCGGTGAAGAGAAAGGTTAATGATGTCACCTACGAACTTGACCTGCCCGACTCTCTAAAGGTACATCCGGTCTTTCATGTGACACTACTGAAACCCGCTACTCCTAATTCCTTTGCTGGTCGTAGTACTGGCCCACTCGAACCTATCATAATCAACAATGAAGAGGAGTTTGAAGTAGAAGCAATTCTAGATTGCAGGAAAAGGCCCAACCAAATTCAGTATCTTATTAAATGGAAGGGCTATGGTCCAGAAGACAACTCCTGGGAGCCCGAGAGCAATCTACATGCCAAGGAACTTTTACAGGCATTTAGGAACTCCCATGTCACCAGATTGGCCCAACTGGGCATCCGGAGTCTGCCCTTAAGGAGGTGGCACTGTCAGAGAGGTTACCTTGATGGATGTGGTGCTGGCCGCTCTGGTGCGCGCCAGTGTGCGCCAGTGCACGCGTTACTGTGCGCGTGCCCCTGTGGGTGTGCATGGTCCTGTGGGCACTGGTGTTCAGGCATTGGCATGCACACGTGCATGGCATTTGGCGCCAATTGGCCTATTTAGGTTGCCAGTGCACTCTGCTTGGTGCTGTCTGATCATCAGCTCCCAGTGTCCTTGCTCCTGTTACTTGTACTCATATTTCTGATCTCCGGACGACCCGGCTTGCTACTCAGATACCCCTGACTTCTGCCTGCACCTGATCTCAGCCTGCCTTTACTCCACTACTGCCTGCTCCTCTGTACCTCGCTGCCCGTCTGTTGCCGAAACCCTGCTTGTGTCCAGACCTGCCTGTCCTGCTCAGCACCTGTTGCCTGTGTTCCAGCCTGCAGCCTCCAGCCTGCTGCTCGAAAATGATCTACCTTTCTGCATCTGGATCCTTACTGCCAGGCTCTCATACCATTCCGCACTCCCGTACCTCCTGTTTATTCCACAAGTAGGACACGTAAGGGAGACCACTCTCTGCCCAAGCGGACTCACCAGTCAGGTACATAGAGGTCTGACACATATATACTTTTATAGACAATGCACCTTTCCTGCATACCTTGCTCCGCTTGCCAAGGGGTGCAACTTTAAACTTTAGAAAACTTCAATAATCAATCACCTTCCTACGAGGTACTGCTGGCTTGCTTGCCTATGAATGCTGAATCAATAAAAACACCCTTTCTCCAAAACTAGAGGAAGGAGGAAGTGTCTGATGATTAAAACATTCCCCAGGGAAACAAGTGGAAGGCATAAAGGTTCCACCTGTTAGTCAGTGCTGAACAAAGGTTTAAAGTGACAAGTGGACATTTACACCAAATTATGTTATGAAAAATATAACTTAGAGTCATACATTATTTACAGAACATAACCATGAAAAACATGAGTCTTATACAATTTAGCTTATAGGTAACTGACAACTCATTTACTTTCTATGAGAACTACTACAGTAGTTGACCGTGATATTGTGTCAATCTCGCCACTTTTATCGCCGAGGTTGACACCCTGCGGGCTCTGTCGCGGGAGCCAGCGCTGAGCTGGCTTGCATGGGCAAAGGAAAAATGTGTTTTTTCTTTCCCAATGAGCGACAAGCATTGCTGACATTGAGGCCAGGTTCACACTGGTGCGGGGATCCGACTTGGATTCCCGCCAATATCAGGCACTGTGTTTGGTATGAATCTTGAGGGAGAACTCCACGCCAAATTTTAAATAAAAAACCGGCATGGGTTCCCCTCCAAGGGCATAACAGGCCCTTAGGTCTGGTATGGATTTTAAGGGGAAATCCCTACGCAGGAAAAAGGGCTTGGAGGTCCCCTCAAAATCCATACCAGACCCTTATCCGAGCCATTAGCGCGATGGGATTGCACTGGAAACACATTCTCTCGGTCAGGTACTGTAGCTTTTGAATAAGACGTTCAATAATTGAGGGTTTTGATACATAGTTCTTCTTATCTTGCAATCTTCTGTCACCCACTAACACCTTGACTCGACGAACTAGACCATCTTTTTCTATTATAGTTTCAATCACACGTCTTAGCTGTCACTGGCATCTCTGAGACATATCTTCCTTGATTATAACTATGTTGTTTACTTTCAGGTTACATCGAGGTGTGTGCCATTTCTGTCTTGTGGAAACACTCATGATGTATTCCCTTTTCCACCAACTCCAGAACTGTTCTGTTATAGTGTACTCTACGCCACTGTTTAGCTGCGTGTACATCTTCCCTTATAAATTTCCCAGGTGGAGGAAATGTAACCTTGGATTTCATCACAATGAGGTGGTTTGGAGGTAGAGGTTCTGGTGCCTTGGGGTCATTGATTCCATTGACGGTTAAAAGACGACTGTTGGCAATGGCCATGGCTTCATAAAATAGTGTTCTAAGGGAAGCATCATCTAGTCTACTTGAACATTGGATCATTGTAGCATTTAGCACATTACGAATGGTTCTAATTTGGCGCTCCCAGACTCCACCTGCATGACTTGTGGAAGGAGCATTGAAGATAATCTCACATTGTTTATCAGCTAGGCTAAATTTCTATTTGAAGTTCTGCCTTCAACATGACACTTAATCTTGCTGCGGTGACTGTAACTGAGAGTTTAAGCCTTGGGATGCTCAAAATCTTCGTCGGCACGACTCTTGCTTTAGCCATCACGATGCTGCAATGAACTTGACTTCTGACAATGCTGAAGCTGAAGGTGTTGTTTTCAATTCACCACTGAATGCCAAGTACTTGTCCTTCTGATGTTGAGTCTGGGTTAAGTTTGATAGGTTCACTAGTTGTTGCTCTTTCAGACGGAGCTACAAGACAGGACATTTCTTTTATTAGAGCTGAACTTATGCAGTCTTAAGCCAGCATTTTTACATAATTCTTGCTCTTCGAGGATTAGATTTGTAGTTTCACTGATTGTTGAAACACTGGTTAGGCCATTGTTGACATAAAATATGTTCTCAATGAAAGCTGATGCTGAAGGACATTCTGCCTTGTATTGTTGTGCAAGATACTTGAGGCCGAAGTTGGCACATCCTGGAGAGGAACTGGCACTGTGAACTGCCATTCTGTATTCTTTAGGTTCAGGTTCCAACTGCCCATTCTCCCACTTAAGTAATTGCATATTTCTGGGGGGATGTGGAACTGGTGGAACATCCTTTCAGTGTCGCATATCACTGCATCTGCTTCCTTTTTGACGTGACAGAGGACTCTCACTAGAGAATTTATCAGGTCGGAACCTGTCAATAAGGTGTCGTTTAGAGAGATGCCTTGAAACTTTCCTGAACAATCAAAGACGACTCTTAACTTGTCTGGCTTCTTGGGGTGATAAACCCTGTGATGTGGGATGTATCACACTGTTTCTTCCTCTGATAATGAAAGGCCTTTTCTGATCATTTCTTCCATGAATGCAGTGTAGTGTTCCTAGTACTGTTTATTGGCCTTTAACCTTTTCTTTAGATGTTGAAGTCAAATAATGGCCAGCCTCTTACTGTTTGGTAGTGGCGGCTGACTGTTGTCTTGAAGGGCAACGGCATCTCATAGTGTCCATCTTTCCTTTTCATTATGGTTTCAGAGAGAAACTGCACAAAACGAATGTCATCTTGAGACACGTACTTATCTTCATAATTTCTTTCAGAGAAGCCCATTTCTAGAACCTTTAACACATCAGGTACCAGAAGCATTGGTATTTATTTTACTGCAACTCTGTGTACGAAGCTCTGGCTACCCTGTCTATCAACATGTGGATTTGCTGATCCTATGATGCGCCAGCCGAGTATAGTTTTTTGAGCAAAGGGTTCATCTTCAGAGCCAGTAACAACCTCCAAGGGAGCCAATGCTGATGGGCAGTCATAACCAATCAGCAGTCCGACTTCGCAGTCTTGAAGTCGCTGTAACTTGTTTGCCAAATGCTTGAGGTGTGGCCATGAAGTGCAGTCTGGTGGGGATGTGAGACTTATCTACTGGAATGAAATCTCTCATATAGGCTTTACGGAGCTGGACTAGAGCTTTATGCCGCGTACACACGACCGGACTTTCCAGCAGACTAGGTCCGACGGACTTTCAACGGAGTTACGACGGTCTTCCAAATAAACGGACTTGCCCACACACAGACTAAAGCCCATTCATTTTGAATGTGATGAGTTACGACAGGACTAGAAAAGGAAGCCAATCTCGCCGCTAACAATCAAATAAGAACACAGTGCTATAAGAAGCTAGGAGGGTGCTGCTCACCCCAAGTAGATACAAATAGAACTAGTTCCCCCACAAGCGGGGTTTTTAGGCAGCAAGAGACAGTAATAGAAGCCAATAGAAGTAGTATAAAAGGTATTTTAATAATAATAATTGGTAAAAACAAACATGAGCTTCACCTGAACACTTGGATAACAGACAAAATCATGTATATATAGTACATATAATGTCACATGGAAGTAAAATAACAGACACAACTATGTTACACTGTATGAGTAGATAACAGTGAGAGCATAAAGCTAACGCGTTTCGACCCCAGAGGGGGTCTTCTTCAGAGATGGTGGTCTGTTAAAAGAAAAACAAGATTACACTGAATAAATAAATCCGGTGTTATACACATTAGGGATACCCAATATCAATTTAAAAATGGTTTACCCAATAATGTACTTCCAGGTAGGTAAGATGGATTGTAGTGCTTCAGAAGAAAGGTTCTCCCATAAGGCAATGTCTCAATTTCCTTTACACATCTTGAGTGGTACCTGGTCCGTATGTATTGCCAAGATGCCAGATGGAAGAAGAGGCAGTGTCACACACCCACTGGCGTGACTCACGGGAGGTCACACTATTGCCTTGCCCCCCAGAAGAGGAAACTCCGGGGGGGTAGGTGCGAGTAAGGGTACACCGAAGATATGGCGGGTCACACCTGCAGCAAAATCCCAACAATGGCAAAGAATTAATTAATTAAATAATTGAAAGCAAGGATTATTTAGTGTTGGAGACATGGAGTGCATACATAATATGGGGATAATGATATCATATCCCCGTTATGTATGCCAAGGGTTGTGCACATGTACATATATACATATACCCACTTGCACCCCCAATTGTCCAAATGTCCACATAACATGCTTTCTAAAACCTGGACAAAGAAAGAAAGAGGAGGGGGGGAGAGGGAACCACGCCTGGGAGTCCAAGGAGCCTAAGAAAGAAGGGAACGAAGGAAAAAATGGCCTGGAATGAGTGGGTGTGCAAATGTGTGTCAGTGTGTGAGCTCTAATACGCAAAAGAAGGGGGACGGGAGAAAAGAAAATAGGGAAAAAAAAAAAAAAAGAGGAATAAAGGTGATGGGAAGTGGGCTGTGTGAAAACGGTGTGAGTATGCGCTTAAACAGAGAAAGAAAGAGTGCGCAAAGGAATGGTGAAAAAGTGAAAACATGAGTAAATAATAATATATGCGGGTCATATAACAAACAAACAAGAAGACACCACATGTGAAAGTGTGCAAAAACAAGATGCGCTAAACTAGGTGACAGTGGTAAGGGACATGATCAATAAGAGTGTCAAGTGCATGATGATATATACATGTAAGAAAAGTGTGTAAATGTGGTGTGTGAGAAAATACCACACCGGTGTATTAGCGTCATTGGAATAGCCAGGCAGGTGGTGAGATTATTACCTGAATTGTAAGACCTAATAGGAAACTGTTCCAGAAGGTAAAGATGAGGGACGGCGACTTAGGCGTTAATCCACGAGTGGTAACTGGCGCAGTCCCTACAACGTATTTCCTGAAGTCCGATCTGTAAATTAGTTTGGATCAGTCCTCATATTAAACAGCCAGTAAAAAGGGCTTGTTTTGGTGCAGTATATCACCAAATATAGGTCAAATACAAAGGGGAAATAAGTGCTCACCTAACCACGGGTACAGGTTTCTTTCCTCCTGGATGAATATACACCTCCTATGAATGAAGGTTCGTATATAAAGCCTGGAGATTGGCTGCAGGTGCAAACGCCCACCAATCAGTCGGCGTATCCAAACGTGTTGGCTGCCTGAGTAGGATCAGCCTCGTGTGGCCGCCCCGGCGTCCTGGAAGGCCGGAAACCGGCCCCGAAATTTCGTCACTTCCGTCGCAAAAACGTGGCGTCACCACGTCGCGCACGTCCGCTCGATCGAACGGACGCGCGCGAAGTATATATCACGCACGTTCGCCCAAACGAGCGGACGCGCCCGAGGTATGCGCCCGGAAGTGTCCGAGGATGCCACCGGCAAGGGAATATATGTCCACCATCCCTCCACAAGGGGGGAGGGGGGACCAATGGAGAGGCCTGTCCGTAAAATACAGGCAGAAACCCCTCCTGCCCTTGCCGGGGAGTCAGAGCAGGGGGCAGACACATTAACCCCTCCTCCCCTCTGTAACTCGGCAAAGGACCGTTGGAGATTTCGAGGGAAGAGAGACATATTCTCAATGGAAGAAAAAAAGTTGTTATATTATAAAATAAAAATAAAAATTAAGCGATGTCAAAAAGCCGAGACTAGCCAGGTACCCCCTAAACACCCACCCGGGATCTTCAAGAGGACAGAAAAAAAAAAAAAATTAAAAAGGAGGTTGTGCTCGTGAAGGGGAAGAAGATCCAAGGGTGGGGGAAAAGGAGAGGTAGATGGCAGGTCGGGGCATACCATCACAAAAAGCCAAGTAGAATTCACCAATCAAGTTGTATAATTCTATAATACTCTTCAAAGTTTAATGGCATCTATTGTCATGTAAATATAAGTCTCTATCAAGAGCCTGGGCGGAGCAGATATGCAAACTATAGTAAAATGTACATCAATTGAAACGCATGACAGTTAAACACATGGTTTTTCTGGGTAATTATTGATATAAGGATACATTGCATATACAAAACAATCCAGAATAATCTATTGGCGGATACAGAAAAAGAGCCTGAGATATAATGATGAAGGGAAAAAGGAGAGGCCCGGGTAGGGGAGAGGTGAGGCCCCCACTGCAAAGCAAGGGAGGCTTTATTGTGTCCTTCCAGAGGAAAAACCTTTGAGGAAGGGGGCAAAAGAGATCGATTTGTTTAAGCCCGGGGCAGAGGTGGCGTCCAAGTTGTGTATCCATCTCTGTTCCCGTTGCAATAAGACCTTGTTCCAATCCCCACCCCGGGCCGGTTTCCCTCATACTAAACCTTGACCAGTCGGTAATATCGGTATCGGTGATACTTTTTGCATGCAGGCTTTTTAGTAGGAGCCTGCGTGCAAATAGTTGGATATCAATAATGGCCCCGAAGGGGTCTAGGTTTGCCTGTGGGCAAAATGTCAGGCCGCGTGCCAGAACATCACTTTCAACCGTAGATAGTGCATAGGACGAAAGATTAATCACACTGAGTGATTCACCTGAATCCGTGTGACAAATGCGTCCAAATTTCCTGTTCCCTTGTTTGGATGGGGTGAGGGGAATCCCCGTTTCGAGTTTAAAGAGCTCTGACATAGTTCTAGGCTGGATGCTACAATGTCCCTAGCATGTCCATTAGATGTCCCATTGTTACAAATAGCCTCGATATTACGATTAGGTTCCCCTTGGAATATCGGGGCATCCCTTTCTCTCCCACTACGTGACCCATTGTCACATGTGGAAGTGCCTATGTCGTCGGGGTATTTGCATGGGACTTCCCCAAATGCAAATGCCTCCTGTGCATCTGTATGCAGATCCCGACCGTTCTCGGGTCTCCCTGTTGGGGTGTTATCGGTAATGCGTTTTTTAGTGTTACCTTCAGGGGAATCTTTGTTGCTACGGTTCCTTTTGAACTTTCCCCGTGATTTTTGCACCTGTTTAGTTGGTTCATTAGGTTTAGACAGGTCCTTGGATTTATTTGTGTTCTTATTGGGAAGATGTATCTTTCCATTAACATTCTTTTTGGATTGTGTGTTAATACTCCATTTATAGGCTCGTCCCTCTGAGAAGGCAAATTTATCCCTCCAGTATTTGGATTCCTTCTTGCGTAAAATATTTTTATTATAGATGGATAAGTCATCCCGGAGTTTGGTCCGGGTTTCTACAGCTAGGGTATGTGACGCATAAGGTTGTAAAGCCATTTCCAAGGTGTGAATCTCCCTGTCGAGGAGTTCAATCTGCCTGGTGTACTCCCCGACAAGGATAGTCATCATTTGCTGAGAGCAAGCATTTAGGTTGGCCTCCCATTCTGTTTTGCATTCATTGCTAATTAAGTCTATATTTGGAAAAATTTGGACCCTGAGACCCAATGGGTTAATCTTTTCATTCTTATATCTTTCGAACGATTTGATGTGCCAAAATAGTGCTGATTTTCTTTCAAGTGTTCTCATTAGTTTGAAAGTCAAAGTAGTAATCTCAGTATCAACCCGATCATTTTTCTCAAATTCTGTTTCATACCCTAACATCAACAGATCCCAATCATTACCCTGAAACATATTCTTATTTACCATAACAATGTTTGCATAAAAATATACATATAAGGACAAATCAATTCCTCAATGTTAGTTATGCTAGGCCAAGCTCATGTTTAACCCTCCTGTGTTCAATTCGGGGGAAGGAAAAGGAAAGGGATCGTAGAAGAGAAAAGAAAAGAGAAAAAAAAAAAAAGAGAAGGGAAGAAAAGAAAAAGGGTGTTTATCCACCCAGTCTGATTAACAATCAAATAAGAACACAGTGCTATAAGAAGCTAGGAGGGTGCTGCTCACCCCAAGTAGATACAAATAGAACTAGTTCCCCCACAAGCGGGGTTTTTAGGCAGCAAGAGACAGTAATAGAAGCCAATAGAAGTAGTATAAAAGGTATTTTAATAATAATAATTGGTAAAAACAAACATGAGCTTCACCTGAACACTTGGATAACAGACAAAATCATGTATATATAGTACATATAATGTCACATGGAAGTAAAATAACAGACACAACTATGTTACACTGTATGAGTAGATAACAGTGAGAGCATAAAGCTAACGCGTTTCGACCCCAGAGGGGGTCTTCTTCAGAGATGGTGGTCTGTTAAAAGAAAAACAAGATTACACTGAATAAATAAATCCGGTGTTATACACATTAGGGATACCCAATATCAATTTAAAAATGGTTTACCCAATAATGTACTTCCAGGTAGGTAAGATGGATTGTAGTGCTTCAGAAGAAAGGTTCTCCCATAAGGCAATGTCTCAATTTCCTTTACACATCTTGAGTGGTACCTGGTCCGTATGTATTGCCAAGATGCCAGATGGAAGAAGAGGCAGTGTCATCTGCGAGATTGCTTTTATCTGCGAGATTGCCACTTTGCGAGCCCCGTCACCTGGTATGCATACCAGACCCTTATCCGAGCACGCAGCCTGGCCGGTCGGGAAAGGGGGTGGAGACGAGCGAGCACCCCCCCCCCGAACCGTACCAGGCCGCATGCCCTCAACATGGGGGGTGGGCCCCCCACCCCAAAGCACCTTGTCCCCATTTTGATGAGGACAAGGGCCTGTTCCTGACAACCCTGGCCATTGGTTGTCGGGGTCTGCGGAAGGGGGGATTATTGGAATCCAGGAGCTTCCTTTAATAAGGGGACCTCCCAGATCCTGGCCCCCCACCCTATGTGAATAAGTATGGGGTACATCATACCCCTACCCATTCACCTGGGGGTAAAAAAGTGTCAATAAAAAAACACACTAGACGGGTTTTTAAAGTAGTTTATTAGGCAGCTCCGGGGGTCTCTTCCATCTTCAGGGAGTCTCTTCCGACTCCTCCGCTCTCTTCTCCTGCTTTCCAGCCTTCTCTCCCGGTCTCTGGTTCTTCTCCCGCTCTCCGGCCTCTTCTCCCGCACTCTGATTCTTCTTCCGCTCTCCGATTCTTCTCCCGGGCTCCTCCACTATCTTCTGCTCTTTTGCCGTTCTTTTGCTAGTGGTGTCCTGGTGCCCCTTGCCTATATAAGTCGTAGGGCATCGTGTACACAGCATTGCAGCTGCAGAGAGCGTCGTGTCAACATTGGAAGAAGACCGGAGGGAAGAAGACGACGGAAGACAACAAAAAACACCCGGCCACCGCTAGCTAAAGAGTGGCAAAAGTGTAGAAGATAGCGGAGGAGCCCGGGAGAAGAATTGGAGAGTGGGAGAAGAATCTGAGAGCGGGAGAAGAGGCCGTCAGGATTGCGCTGGAAAAATTCTCATGGGCAGGTGCTGTAGCTGCCCTTGCATCGTATTTGGTCCATCGGACCAGCATACAGACGAACGGGTTCCCCGCTAGGAACTGAGTCCGGCCGAGTTCCGGCGGGAAGATTTAAAACATGTTCTATTTCTAAAGTAGGTCGAATTTTTGGACAGCAAAGGTCCATTGAAGCCCACACACGATCGAATTGTCTGGCAGATTTGTTCCGTCGGACCTTTGCTGTCAAAAAGTCTGGTCGTGTGTACGTGGCATTAGAGTTGAAACCATGCACTTGCAGACTGTGAGCAATTTGGCCTTATATAACTGTATCAATGGTAGACATGTGCATTACGCTTCGTTACGAATCAAAATTCGGACGAATTTTAATTATTCGGACATTCGGATGCATCCGAATTACCGAATTGCAATGTTAACGAATTCAAACGAAATTCGAATCAAATTCGAAAAATTACAAGTTGGGGCCATGTATCTCGGGGCCACTTATAGCTAGGAACCCCAAATTTGGTATGCAAACACAGGACGAGCACTACAACCTATCCAAATTTGGGGTTGCTAGCTATAAGTGGCCCCGAGATACGGGGCCCCAAAGTCGGGTCGCAAAATGTCATTCTCTGCTTAAGAAAAGTGCTTGACATTTTGCGACCTGACTTTGGGGCCCCATAACTCGGGGTCACTTGGAGCTAGAAACCCCAAAATGGTATGCAAACACAGTATAACTATCACTACAACATATCCAAATTTGGGGTTGGTAGCTATAAGTGGCCCCGAGATACGTGGCCCCAAAGTTGGGTCACAAAATGTCATTCTCTTCTGCAGAAAAGTAATATAAATGAAATAAGATGTGTGTGTTTTTTTGCACTGGTACACTGCAAGTATGAGAAGTTGATGTGACAGATGTATATAAGTAACTAACCATCTTCCAAAATGTATAATTCAAATAGAAAAGATTAGAAAAAATATATAATTTAATAGAATAAAATAGAAAGAATATACAAACATCTTCTGAAATTCTAATTCAAATTGAATAAATTTGAATTTCGAATAGTATGAATTCAAAATTTTTAATTAATTCATTTTAAATTTGGATAGAAAAGATTATAATAAAATAGAAAATAGGCTAGAAAAATGATAGAACAGAACAGAATAGAATATATTATATTTTATTCTGTTCTGTTCTATTGTTTTTCTAGTCTATTCTTTTATATTCTATTAAAATCTTTTCTATTAAAATCAAAATCATTATATACTAAATTCGAATTTCGGAAGATGGTGGTTTTATAATATATATATATATTTCTTTCCGACATTCGAATTTCGTATAGAATGAATTTGAATTTGAATAGAAAAGATTAGAATGGAAGTAGAGAATAGACTAGAAAAACAATAGAACAGAATAGAATATAGATACTATCTATTTCATTTTTATGCATTTTGACTATTAGCATCTATTTAAATTTTTTGCAGATCTCTTGCAGACTATTAGTATCTATTTTGTTTTCTAACCAGATCTCCTGCAGACCATTAGCATCTATTTATTTTAGCAGATCTCCTGTAGACTATTAACAGCCATAGTCTACTAATAGTCTGCAGGAGATCTGGTGAAAAAACGAAATAGATACTAATAGGCTGCAGGAGATCTGCAAAAAATGAAATAGATGCTAATAGTCTGCAGGAGATCTTATTAAAACAAATGGTAATCTGCAAAAAAAATAAAAATGAAATAGATAGTATCTATATTCTATTCTGTTCTATTGTTCTAGTCTATTCTCTATTTCTATTCTAATCTTTTCTATTCAAATTTGAATTCATTCTATACGAAATTCGAATGTCAGAAAGAAATATATATATATATATATTATAAAACCACCATCTTCCGAAATTCAAATGTCGGAAATATATATATATATATATACAGTGGTGTGAAAAAGTGTTTGCCCCCTTCCTCATTTCCTGTTCCTTTCCATGTTTGTCACACTTAAGTGTTTCGGAACATCAAACCAATTTAAACAATAGTCAAGGACAACACAAGTAAACACAAAATGCAATTTGTAAATGAAGGTGTTTATTATTAAAGGTGAAAAAAAATCCAAACCATCATGGCCCTGTGTGAAAAAGTGATTGCCCCCCTTGTTAAAACATACTATAACTGTGGTTGTCCACACCTGAGTTCAATTTCTCTAGCCACACCCAGGCCTGATTATTGCCACACCTGTTCACAATCAAGGCATCACTTAAATAGGAGCTGCTTGACACAGTAAGGTCCACCAGAAGATCCTTAAAAGCTACACATCATGCCGAGACCCAAAGAAATTCAGGAACAATTGAGAAAGAAAGTAATTGAGATCTATCAGTCTGGAAAGGGTTATAAAGCCATTTCCAAAGCTTTGGGAATCCAGCGAACCACAGTGAGAGCCATTATCCACAAATGGCGAAGACATGGAACAGTGGTGAACCTTCCCAGGAGTGGCCGGCCGCCCAAAATTACCCCAAGAGCGCAGCGACGACTCATCCAAGAGGTCACAAAAGACCCCACAACAACGTCCAAGGAACTGCAGGCCTCACTTGCCTCAGTTAAGGTCAGCGATCATGCCTCCACCATCAGGCAAAAGACTGGGCAAAAATGGCCTGCATGGCAGAGTTCCAAGGAGAAAACCACTGCTGAGCAAAAAGAACATCAAAGCTCGTCTCAATTTCTCCACAACACATCTTGATGATCCCCAAGACTTTTGGGACAACATTCTATGGACCGATGAGACAAAAGTGGAACTCTTCGGAAGGTGTGTGTCCAAGTATATCTGGCGTAGAAGGAACACTGCATTTCATAAAAAGAGCATTATACCAACAGTAAAATATGGTGGTGGTAATGTGATGGTCTGGGGCTGTTTTGCTGCTTCAGGACCTGGAAGACTTGCCGTGATAAAAGGAACTATGAATTCTGCTGTCTACCAAGAGATCCTGAAGGAGAATGTCCGACCATCTGTTTGTGTACTCAAGCTGAAACGAACTTGGGTTCTGCAGCAGGACAATGATCCTAAACACACCAGCAAGTCCACCACCGAATGGCTGAAAAAAAACAAAATGAAGACTTTGGAGTGGCCTAGCCAAAGTCCTGACCTGAATCCTATTGAGATGTTGTGGTATGACCTTAAAAAGGCCGTTCATGCTCGAAAACCCTCTAATGTAACTGAATTAGGACAATTCTGCAAAGATGAGTGGGCCAAAATTCCTCCAGGATGCTGTAAAAGCCTCATTGCACGTTATCGCAAACGCTTGGTTGCAGTTGTTGCTGCTAAGGGTGGCCCAACCAGTTATTAGGTTTAGGGGGCAATCACTTTTTCACACAGGGCCATGATGGTTTGGATTTTTTTTCACCTTTAATAATAAACAACTTCATTTACAAATTGCATTTTGTGTTTACTTGTGTTGTCCTTGACTATTGTTTAAATTGGTTTGATGTTCCGAAACACTTAAGTGTGACAAACATGCAAAGGAACAGGAAATGAGGAAGGGGGCAAACACTTTTTCACACCACTGTATATATATATATATATATATATATATATATATATGTATATATATATATATATATATATATATATATATATATATATATATATATATATATATACACACTACCGTTCAAAAGTTTGGGGTCACCCAAACAATTTTGTGTTTTCCATGAAAAGTCACACTTATTCACCACCATACGTTGTGAAATGAATAGAAAATAGAGTCAAGACATTGACAAGGTTAGAAATAATGATTTGTATTTGAAATAACATTGTTTTTACATCAAACTTTGCTTTCGTCAAAGAATCCTCCTTTTGCAGCAATTACAGCATTGCACACCTTTGGCATTCTAGCTGTTAATTTATTGAGGTAAGCTGGAGAAATTGCACCCCACGCTTCTAGAAGCAGCTCCCACAAGTTGGATTGGTTGGATGGGCACTTCTGGCGTACCATACGGTCAAGCTGCTCCCACAACAGCTCAATGGGGTTCAGATCTGGTGACTGTGCTGGCCACTCCATTACCGATAGAATACCAGCTGCCTGCTTCTGCTGTAAATAGTTCTTGCACAATTTGGAGGTGTGTTTAGGGTCATTGTCCTGTTGTAGGATGAAATTGGCTCCAATCAAGCGCTGTCCACTGGGTATGGCATGGCCTTGCAAAATGGAGTGATAGCCTTCCTTATTCATTTATTTAATGAAGATGCCAGTTGGGGACCTGTGAGGCATCTGTTTCTCAAACTAGAGACTCTAATGTGCTTATCTTCTTGCTTAGTTGTGCAACGCGGCCTCCCACTTCTTTTTCTACTCTGGTTAGAGCCTGTTTGTGCTGTCCTCTGAAGGGAGTAGTACACACCGTTGTAGGAAATCTTCAATTTCTTTGCAATTTCTCGCATGGAATAGCCTTCATTTCTAAGAACAAGAATAGACTGTCGAGTTTCAGATGAAAGTTCTCTTTTTCTGGCCATTTTGAGCGTTTAACCACTTCAGGACCGCCGTATTGCCATTGTACGTCAGCACAATGGCACAGGCAGGCACAATCACGTACATCTACGTGATTGCCTTCCAGCGGGTGGGGGGTCCGATCGGACCCCCTCCCGCTGTTTACGGCGGTCCGATTCGGTCCAGGAGCGCTCCGTGATGAGGGGATGGCCGTTGGTTTTCGGCCACCCCCTCTGGATCGCTCCTGGCCAATGAGAAGCTTCCTCCCCTGTGTATTGTTTACACAGGAAGGAGGAAGTGATGTCATTCTCCTCGGGGCGGTCTTTTTGACCGGACTACGAGGAGAAGACTAAAAGTAAGTGTGCACCAACACTACACTGACATGTAGGTACACACAGGCACACAAACCCCCTTTTGCCAGTGTCACTAAGCGATAATTTTTCTGAGCGCTGCATCAGTGTCGCTAGTGTCGCTAGGTAGCTAGTTATTTTTTTAGGTTCACCGCCAGGTTTTTATAGCGCTAGGTACCCCGATATACTACCCAATAATGGTTTTAACCCCCTGATTGCTGCTAGTTAACCCTTTCACCCCCTTTCACCAGCGATCACAGTATAAGTGTCACTGGTGACGCTGGTTAGCCAGTTAGTTATTTAGGTTCCCCGTCAGGTTTTTATATAGCGCCAGGGACCCCCATATACTACCTAATAAAAATTTGAACCCCCTGATTGCCCCTAGTTAACCCTTTCACCACTGATCACCGTATAAGTGTTACGGGTGACTCTGGTTAGTTTGTTTTTTATAGCATTTTATATTCAAATCCGGAAGGCAGTGCTTGGTTTTCGGGGTCCCGTACGTGGCTAGGCTCCCAAAAAGTCCCCCACATGTGGTATCCCCGTACTCGGGAGAAGCAGCAGAATTTATTTTGGGGTGTAATTTGACTTCTGCCCATAGCATGTGTGAGCAATATATCATTTAGTGACAACTTTGTGCAAAAAAAAAAAAAGTTTGTAATATTCCCGCAACTTTTGGCAAAATATAAAATATTCCATGGACTCAACATGCCTCTCAGTAAATAGCTTGGGGTGTCTACTTTCCAAAATGGGGTCATTTGGGGGGGTTTTGTGCTATTTTGGCATTTTATGGCCTTCGAAACTGTGATAGGTAGTGAGGAGTTAAATCAAAAATTTGCACCCTTAGAAATCCTGAAGGTGGTGATTGGTTTTCGGGGTGCCGTGCGCGACTAGACTCCCAAAAAGTCCCACACATGTGGTATCCCCGTACTCGGGAGAAGCAGCAGAATGTATTTTGGGGTGTCATTTCACATATGCCCATAGCATGTGTGAGCAATATATCATTTAGTGACAACTTGGTGCAAAAAAAAAAAGTTTGTAATATTCCCGCAACTTGTGGCAAAATATAAAATATTCCATGGACTCAACATGCCTCTCAGTAAATAGCTTGGGGTGTCTACTTTCCAAAATGGGGTCATTTTGGGGGGTTTTGTGCTATTTTGGCATTTTATGGCCTTCGAAACTGTGATAGGTAGTGAGGAGTTAAATCAAAAATTTGCACCCTTAGAAATCCTGAAGGTGGTGATTGGTTTTCGGGGTGCCGTGCGCGACTAGACTCCCAAAAAGTCCCACACATGTGGTATCCCCATACTCGGGAGAAGTAGCGGAATATATTTTGGGGTGCAATTCCACATATAACCATGGCATGGGTGAGCAATATATCATTTAGTGACAACTTTTTGTAAAAAAAAATTTTTTTTTTTTTTTTTGTCATTATTCAATCCCTTAGGACAAAAAAAATAAATATTCAATGGGCTCAACATACCCATCAGCAATTTCCTTGGGGTGTCTACTTTCCAAAATGGGGTCATTTGGGGGGGATTTGTACTGCCCTGCCATTTTAGCACCTCAAGAAATGAGATCGGCAGTCATAAATTAAAAGCTGTGTAAATTCCAGAAAATGTACTCTAGTTTGTAGACGCTATAACTTTTGCGCAAACCAAAAAATATACGCTTATTGACATTTTTTTTACTAAAGACATGTGGCTGAATAAATTTTGCCCTCAATGTATGACTAAAATTTAGTTTATTCGATTTTTCTTATAACAAAAAGAAGAAAATATCTTTTTTTTTCAAAATTTTCGCTCTTTTTCCATTTATATCGCAAAAAAAAAAAATCGCAGAGGCAATCAAATACCATCAAAAGAAAGCTCTATTTGTGGGAAGAAAAGGACGCAAATTTCGTTTGGGTGCAATATTGCATGACCGCGCAATTACCAGTTAAAGCAGCGCAGTGCGAAATTGCAAAAAGACCTCTGGTCCTTAAGGTGTTTATTGGTCCGGAGCTGAAGTGGTTAATTGACCCCACAAATGTGATGCTCCAGAAACTCAATCTGCTCACAGGAAGGTCAGTTTTGTAGCTTCTGGAAGGAGCTAGACTGTTTTTAGATGTGTGAACATGATTGCACAAGGGTTTGCTAATCATCAATTAGCCTTCTGAGCCAATGAGCAAACACATTGTACCATTAGAACACTGGAGTGATAGTTGCTGGAAATGGGCCTCTATACACCTATGTAGATATTGCACCAAAAACTAGACATTTGCAGTTAGAATAGTCATTTACCACATTAGCAATGTATAGAGTATATTTGTTTAAAGTTAGGACTAGTTTAAAGTTAGCTTCATTGAAAAGTACAGTGCTTTTCCTTCAAAAATAAGGACATTTCAATGTGACCCAAACTTTTGAACGGTAGTGTATATAAAGCCATCTTCCGAAATTCGAATTTAGTATATAATGATTTCAATTTTAATAGAAAAGATTTTAATAGAATATAAAAGAATAGACTAGAAAAACAATAGAACAGAACAGAATAAAATATAATATATTCTATTCTGTTCTGTCGTTTTTCTAGTCTATTTTCTATTTTATTATAATCTTTTCTATCCAAATTTAAAATTAATTCATTAAAAAATTTGAATTCATACTATTCGAAATTCAAATTTATTCTATTCAAATTTAAATTTCAGAAGAGGGTTGTATATTCTTTCTATTTTATTCTATTAAATTATTTTTTTTCTATTCTGTTCTAATCTTTTCGATTTGAATTAGAAATTTTGGAAGATGGTTAGTTACTTATACTTACTTATATACATCTGTCACATCAACTTTTTATACTTGCAGTGTACCAGTGCAAAAAAACACACACATCTTATTTCATTTATATTTATGGTATCAATGAAGTTGTTAGCATGCCTGATTGAAGAAGTCACGGATGTCGATTGCAAGGCAAGTGTAGGTCATTGTCCACTTGCCAAAAGTTGTGTATTGTATTTGTCCACTTGCCACGTCACCTGCCACAAGTTGTGTATTGTCTACTTGCCACGACACCTGCCACGAGTGCCACGTGACCTGCCACGAGTGCCACCTGGCCTGCCACGAGTGCCACCTGGCCGGCCACGAGTGCCATGTGACCTGACACGAGTGCCACGTGACCTGCCATGAGTGCCACGTGGCCGGCCACGAGTGCCACGTGAATGGCCACCAGTGCCACGTGACCGGCCACGAGTGCCACGTGACCGGCCACGAGTGCCACGTGACCTGGCACGAGTGCCATGTGGCTGGCCACGAGTGCCATGTGACCTGACACGAGTGCCACGTGACCGGCCACGAGTGCCACATGACTTAACACGAGTGCCATGTGACTGGCCACGAGTGCCATGTGACTGGATTGTCCACTTGCCACGTCACCTGCCACCAAGCGACCCCAGAGATGGGCAATATGAAAGTACTTTTCTGCAGCAGAGAATGACATTTTGCGACCCAAATTTGGGGCCACATATCTCGGGGTCACTTTTAGCTAGAAACACCAAATTTGGTATGCAAACACAATATAACTAGCACTACAACATATCCATTTGGGGTTTCTAGCACCAAGTGACCCCGAGATACATGGCCATAAATTCGGGTCACAAAATATTTTCGAATCCGGTTGAAATAGTTTCGAATGCGGTTGAAATAATTTCGAATCATGTTGAAATCATTCCAAATTCGGTAGAAATATTTTCGAATTTGGTTGAAATATTTTCGAATGTGACCGATTTTTCGAATTCGGCAGAAAACTAAATGAAATATGAAAACGAATTTAAAGAATTTAACGAATATAACTAAACGAAATTAATTAATTAACAAATTAAAACGAAACTAAACTAAACACATTTTTTCCTTTTGCACATGTCTAATCAATGGCTATCATGGGGCTGAGCTTTGGTTTTAACGGCTTGGTGCTCACACTTAGCTTAGATACCAGGTGACATGGAGATCTTTATACCTACCTCACACGCTTAATGATACATCAAATAAGTGAATACAACCTTGTCTATATAAGAACCGACCCATGCGGTTGCAGCTATAACCAATGAAATTAAGAATAAATGATAACTGTGTGAAAAGGATTACAATCTAATTTATTCAAACTTACTATTGCACAGAAAAGAAACGTAATATTGTTATAAAGGAGATTCAAGTGCTATCAGTATATCAGGACAAATTGTAGGATAGAAAAAGTTACAGAAGAGAAAAGAGACATAAGATAATACATTACTCACACAGCCCTTATGTGACCATGTGGTCCAGACCATGAGGCTAGGAGAAAGGCCAGTGATCTGTGTTTCAATATATACACACTTGTAAAACCCCACCCCTCCTCACCCCCCTTCCATATGCTAAGACATTGCCACATTCCCTCAAGGGTGGGGTGTTGAAGAGTCCTATTCCCTCACATAAGTCAGATGGGGGTGAGGGGCTCACTTAAGCTAGGACACTAGCTACTATTTTATGACCAGGTTATTCCTGTTCCCTTCCCACTTCCTTTGAAGTGACATTATTGTGCTACCAAATGGTCAGATAGCTACACCAGATAAAATTACACAGTCATTGAAAGATCACTGTAAGTCACATTAATAATAAAGTCCATGTAATAACATATACAGACGTATATCCACGTAAACAGACCCATTATATATATATATATATATATATATATATATATATATATATATATATATATATATATATATATATGGGTCTGTTTGCGTGTATATACGTCTGTATATGTTATTACATGGACTTTATTATTAATGTGACTTACATCCAATGGGGAATGGTATAGGAAAAAGAAAGTCCTTTACTTAGAGAGTTCCCTAGAAGCTTCTTGATATAAAGATGGATTTCAAAAACTCCACAACACAGGTCTGCCAAAATAAAGGTTGAATCACTCTGCTTGTCAAGTAAGGCATAAGTGAGGATTTCTCTCTGAGGCTCTACCGCAGCTGACAACAAAACTGTAACAATGCAGGATGTGGCGAGAGTATGCCTTGTCAATGTATTGGACATAACCTTGGGAACATTGTCATTTACCTTATATCCCGTAGCTACTGAATCACTATTTGGTGTTTTGACACTGTTTCTTTTTATGTGCAATCAGGTTGGAAGACGTTGACTACATATGCTACATGTGTGTCTTCCCTTGCAATTTTTTATAGTGTGGCCCTTTCTTAAGCAACCAAAGCAGAGGTGGTTTCCATAAATTAAGGCCTTCCTTTCATCAATGGTCTTTGCTGCAAAATTCGAACATTTAGCGATGCTGTGTGTTTTGTCTTTGCAGACTAGGCAAGGTGGTTTTGGTCTTGAAACTAAGATCTCTGGAATGCTGGAGGTGGAGGACTTAATTTGAGTGCTTCTGTTTAGCACCTTGGCTCTTTTTGGAATTCTCTCATCTGTGGTCTTGGTACTGAATAGGAAGGGGGAGGCAATGGGGTTAAACGCTATCTTGGCTTCCTTCTGCAGGATCTCTGTGAAACCAGCAAAAGTTGGGTATTCTTGAGCCTTGTCTGATTCGTCCACAACAATGTGACTCCATCTGTGCACGACCCATTCAGGCAGTTTCTTGAGAAACTTGTATTCCTTCACAATCAGAATAGCTAGGCCTTTAACATGGGGAATGGCCTCCACACAACCTAGAAGGAAATCTGCCAGCTCTCCTAATGCTATAGGGTAGTTTGCTGATATCTTTGGCCATTTAGTCAGCCTTTCTCTGAAAGCTCTTTGCATTATGAATGGACCTCCATACCTGTCCTGTAGGATTCCCCAGTGTTGGATTGAATTCATATAATACTTCTGGTATTTGTTCATGTTTGAGGTAGCCACTTAGCATCAGTTGAATGAAGCACATGAAAGCTTTGTAATCAGAAGAACAATAGCTGGACTCAGACCAACCTGCTGTGATATGTGTGGTTGTAGGCTTCAAAGGGAATAAGAGCGAGCTAGACAGGTCATCGTTAATAGACACTGATCAATAGGGGACAATACAGCATGCTTCCTGAAGAATGGGCATACATATGAAGGAATACCTCTTGGCGAAATCTATTGGATGGAAGGCAAATGGGGGTGGCTACGAGTGGGTGTGTATGTTTGAATGAAAAGGCTCACACACAGACAATGCTGTCTCTCTGTTTTTTGCTGCAAGACCCTGCCATGTGGTGACTCGGCCTACTTTGGGTGATGGCTCCGGCCTAAACCTCATGGTGAAGGCCCTCTCCTGGTCTGAGCCTAGCCGATGCAGCAAAGCCTCACGGAGGACCGTGTGAAAAGTATCTTTCATATTCTTGTATTATATGTTCTGATTGTAAGCTGTGTGATATTGTAATGTCCTTTTAATACTTTATGTTAGCTTTCCTAATTTCTTGGGAAATAAATAAGATAGTGTTTTACTAGCAGCAGTGTGTGTGTTTTCATAAGTAACTTTATATCAGTGTGCCTAGTAGGGTTGTATAAACTAGATAACTATGGGAAGAGACAAGGTAATAATAGTTTGTAGAGCACAAAATGTCTTTCATATGGCACCCCAGATAACATGTGGCAATCCTAAAAGCTGCATAGAACTTACAGGACAGAAGTGCTCGGATACAAGGCAGCTGATAATGCCACAATAAGTGTGGTGAGTCTGTACTATGGATAGGCAAAAATTGAATTGTTTTAAATGATATCAGGTAAAAGTGGTAACGAATTAAGAATATTGAATGCTAGAAGAGCGATTTGTTTTTGTTTTTTGTGAGTTGTAAGAGCTAACGATAATTGAGTTTGGTTTAGTACTCAATGCAGTATTGGTACGTTAGTACAAATAGAAGTGTGTATTGTGTGGATTGTATGGTTGTGAAATGGAACTTGTGTATACATATGTTAAAAAGTATGCCTCTGCCAGTTATCATTCATGTGCAGATGAAACTCTTGAAAGCCAGTATAAGGTTCTATTATCTCAGTGTCAGCAGCATAATAGCAGATTATCGGGCAAACAGCTAAAAAAAGTTAAGAAAGAAAAGTTGGCTAATGAAATTGTAGTTTTGCTCAGAATTAAAGTTATATCTGAGCAAATGGGGGGGGGGGGGGGGGGGGGGGAGTTGGAAGTAGAGAGGAGGCGTCTGGGTGAGGACATAGCGAAAGTCAGTGAAAACCTTCTAAAGATTGCAACAGCCTCCAGTGATGAGATGGATGAATTGCGGGCAAAAGCAGGGTTTTGTCAGAGAGAAACAGTGAGCTACAAGAACAGCTCCACAGTTACAGCATGGACTGTGATATGAAGAGAAAACTTTTACAGTCATTGCGAATGAAGTTGTCAGAGATGGAAGAGTTGGTTATGTCTTTAGTAAGAGAATTAGCAAATATACGCTCCCAGCTTCTTACTACAGAGAAAGTTATGGTATCGCTCAATGAGCACAAAGGAACATGCCAATTGGCCGATATCTGCACAATCAATGCGGAGAAGGGCCGTGATGAAACACAGTCTGCTATGGCACCTATAGCTTCAAGGCAGAATGAGAGTTTGATTACAATCCAAGAGAGACTTACTTTGTGCCAGATTTTGGGTGAATTTAATGCCCTGGAATCACCAATGAGTCTATCCAATAAATTTGAAGCTCTAGTAGTTAAATTCCATTTGAGTAATGAGGATGCATGCTCTCTTCTGAAAGCATGGCTACCAGGACCTTTGGTAGGTCAGTTATTGGCACAAGTTAATGATAACGTAGCATATGCAGAGGTGCGGAGGAAAGAGTTGCAGCGTATTGTGGACAGTCGTGATAATGGTATGAGTGATTTGCAACGAATGAAATTTAGGAGAGGAGATGACCCAATTTTGTTCTGCAGTGAGTATCTTGCATTGTATATGAAAGTGTTCAACTGTCCTGACTTATTGGAGGACGATGCAAGTTTCATATACTCAATGGCCAATAAGTGTTATATAAGCTATCCCACTAGAATGGCTCTGAGGAATGCTAGATCCTACCAAAATTTTGCCAATATCCTCCGAGACTTCTGTCAAGAGTCCAGGGAAAGGGAGTATGGGTCAAAGGCAGATGTATCCGTAATAAGCAGAGGTACAGGAAGGCAGAGAAAGTTCAGACATTGTAAATGGAATAGGCATAAACATAGATTTCATAGGCCCTTAAAATTGATAGCATGGAACAGGAAACCCCAGAAGTACAGGTATCTACAATGAAAACCCCCACCCAGGACAGGGACAGCGTAACTCAAAGGCCTGATATGAAAGATAGCAGCCAGGACAGATTACACAGTTCTGAAGGAGAGAGAAGAAAGGACAGTTCACACCCTAAGCACAGCCAGCAACAAGTCTGGATGAACATTCCAATATTTGCCCCCTGGGTTAATCTACCATTCTGGCTTGTATGTAGTTGGACGCAAATTGCATTGCCATTTTTTCTGAGTAATATGGCAACTATATTGCATTAATGGGAAAGGCTTTGGGGACTTAAAAAGTCAATTGTCATGATAATTGTGTGTAATCACTGTCTTTGTCAGTGGCGGAACTACCGCCATAGCAGCACATGCGGGCGCTATGGGGCCCGCAGTCAAATGGGGCCCGGTGAGGACAGGCGCTATGGCTCCGCGGGAGATAGCGGGCGGCTCCACGGGTGGCCCGCGGGCAGTCCGCGGGTGGCCCGCGGGCAGTCCGCGGCTCCGCGGGTGGTCCGCGGGCGGCTCCGCGGGTGAGAGCTGGCGGTCCGCGGGCGGCCCGCGGGTAGTCCGCGGCTCCGCGGGTAGTCCGCGGCTCCGCGGGTGGACCGCGGGCGGCTCCGCGGGGGGCTCCGCGGGTCCGCGGGGGGCTCCGCGGGTGATAGTGGGAGGCAGATGAGAGTGGCCGGTCCGCTGGTGAGAGAGTGGGCGTGAGCGGGCTGGCCAATCAGGGAGCTGACGGGTGAGGGAGCATAGAGATGACATCATCTCTCGCCGCCCTCTCATCCCTGCAGTGCAGTTCCCCCCTCACTGTGCAGGCAGCCAGGAAGCAGAGAGATGACATTATCTCTCTGCTGCCTGACTGATAATCTGCTGCCTGACTCTGTGACACAGCAGGAAAGTGGCAGAGCAAGTGACAATCCATAATGTGTGGCAGGCGACGTGGCAAGTGACAACCCAGGACGTGGCAAGTGACAATCCGTAACGTGTGGCAGGTGACGTGGCAAGTGACAATCCGTAACGTGTGGCAGGTGACGTGGCAAGTGACAATCCGTAACGTGTGGCAGGTGACGTGGCAAGTGAAAATCCATGACGTGGCAAATGACAATCCATAATGTGTGGCAGGCAACGTGGCAAGTGACAACCAGGGACGTGGCAAGTGACAATCCGTAACGTGTGGCAGGTGACATGGCAAGTGACAACCTGGATGTGGCAAGTGACAATCCGTAACATGTGGCAGGTGACGTGGCAAGTGAAAATCCGTGACGTGACAAGTGACAATCCGTAATGTGTGGCAGGTGACGTGGCAAGTGACAACCCGGGACGTGCAAGTGACAATCCATAATGTGTGGCAAGTGACAATCTAGGATGTGGTAAGTGACAATCTGTAATGTGTGGCAATCTAGGACGTGGCAAGTGACACTCCGTAATGTGTGGCAGGTGACGTGGCAAGTGACAACCTGGATGTGGCAAGTGACAATCTGTAACATGTGGCAGGTGACGTGGCAAGTGAAAATCTGTGACGTGACAATCCGTAATGTGTGGCAGGTGACGTGGCAAGTGACAACCCGGGACGTGCAAGTGACAATCCATAATGTGTGGCAAGTGACAATCTAGGATGTGGTAAGTGACAATCTGTAATGTATGGCAATCTAGGACGTGGCAAGTGACACTCCGTAATGTGTGGCAGGTGACGTGGCAAGTGACAACCTGGATGTGGCAAGTGACAATCCGTAACATGTGGCAGGTGACGTGGCAAGTGAAAATCCGTGATGTGACAAGTGACAATCCATAATGTGTGGCAGGTGACGTGGCAAGTGACAATCCGTAATGTGTGGCAGGTGACGTGGCAAGTGACAACCCGAGACGTGGCAAGTGACAATCTAGGACATGGCAAGTGACAATCCGTAATGTGTGGCAGGTAATGTGGCAAGTGACAATCCGGGACTTGGCAAGTGGACAATCCGCAACATGTGGCAGGTGACATTCTGCAACGTGTGACAAGTGACAATCTGCATCTGGTGGCAGGCGACGTGGCAAGTGGACAATCTGCAATGTGTAGCAGGTGATGTGACAAGTGACAATCCTTAATGTGTGGCAAGTGACAATCCAGGACGTGGCAAGTTACAATCCATAATGTGTGGCAAGTGACGTGGCAAGTGACAATCCAGGACGTGGCATGTGACAATCCATAATGTGTGGCAAGTGACAATCCAGGACATGGCAAGTGACAATCCATAATGTGTGGCAGGTGACTTGGCAAGTGACAACCCGGGACATGGCAAGTGGACAATCCGCAACATGTGGTAGGTGACATTCCGCAATGTTTCACAAGTTACAATCTGCATCTGGTGGCAGGCGATGATGGCAAGTGACACGCTCAGGGATCCCACTGATTTTGCATTATGGTGAGTTGAACTATTTCATTTTATATAACAGAACAGAAATTGGTTAAAAGGCCTGGAGGTCAGCAATGTGTTCCCTTCAGGGGCTGCATAGAGTATACTGCATACTTTGTTGTTCAAAATTAATATAAGCCGTTGCCTGGGTACTGTGCCACATGGGTGTGGTAGTCTGTTGTTTAATGGCATTAGTTCATTTTTTTTTGGTGGGGGGGGGGGGCCCATACAACATTTTGCTATGGGGCCCTGTGATTTCTAGTTACGCCCCTGGTCTTTGTGTTCCTTTTCCAGAGACCATGGAAGAAGTTTAACGGCTTTAGATACTAACATTTGCGTTTGTTTGCAGGTCTGTCAAAGTGAGAACAACAGTGGGAAAATATAGCAGAACAGGGGTTAGGTTATTGTAAATGCATAATCGATTATCACATGGTACCATGAGCTCATTAGGTAGTAATTGTTTGCAAACAATGAAAAATAAATAGTACTAAAGAGTTACAAATGAAGCTACAATGTTGTGATGAGATACATATGCTTTGTTTTGTTTTGTTTTCCCCATTAACTAATTGTATTTCAGATTGGAATGAGCACTCTTCTCAGGAGGAAAGTCCATGGATGTTAACTAAAAGTTGAGTGTTTGTCATTGTTGTATGGTGGTTGTCTTGTCATGTTATTTGTGTGATCATGGCCAGATTTTTAATTTTTTTTACATTTTTTTTCTCTCAAAATTTTTTGTTTGATATTGGTTTAGTCGTCTATTTTATTTTTGTTCAGGTGGAAAAGGTAGTAGGTTTAATCCACCTGAAAGGGGGGTAATTGACAATGCCCTCAGTTAGAACCAGTCACGTGAAAGGGGGTAGTGCATACATCGTAAAGATACAGATAGATGCATTGTCTTTGTAGCTTGTAAAATTTGACGTTTTTGAGAAGCAACACTGACGTTCAGTTTTAAACATTTTTGATCATACCATGGGGATCCATTTTACAGTGGGTTCAGCCTAAGGAGGTCATGGTTGTTGGAATAGTTTGGTCAAGTTGCAGAAGCCAAGCCAAGGTCCTGGGTTCCAAGGAGGGAACTATAAGTAAACCTGGTAAACGAGCAGATATTGTGGATAAGAATTTGATACTGCTCTTGTTTTTCACTTCCAGAATCCTAGTGGAGCGAGATTGGAGAGGATTCTGGAACATGGATGACAGATGATCATCTGGTTGGCAGTTTGTCTGTGCCACACCACACCGCAAATTTGTTCTGATAAACATCAGGAGAGGAAAAAAAAAAAAACGGAAAGATTCAGATTAATACTTGTTTTTTCTTATGGACAATGTGGTGCGAGTGCTGAATCTGAAACAACAGAGCTTGTGAAATATTTTTGCTGAAGTCTCTCCTGATTAGGGATGAGCCGAACACCCCCCGGTTCGGTTCGCACCAGAACCTGCGAATGGCCCCCGCGTTCGTTACGAACGTTAGAACCCCATTGAAGTCTATGGGACTCGAACGTTCGAAATGGAAAGTGCTAATTTTAACGGCTAATATGCAAGATACTGTCCTAAAAAGGGTTTGGGGACCTGACTCCTGCCTCAGGGGACATGGGTCAATGCAAAAAAAAGTTTTAAAAACGTCCGTTTTGGCGGGAGCACTGATTTTAATGACGATTAAAGTGAAAAAAAAAAAGTGAAATATTACTTTAAATA
Source organism: Lithobates pipiens (assembly GCF_037356315.1). Classification (NCBI taxonomy): domain Eukaryota; kingdom Metazoa; phylum Chordata; class Amphibia; order Anura; family Ranidae; genus Lithobates; species Lithobates pipiens. The sequence continues at coordinate 144,874,098 of NW_027507748.1, forward strand.
TGGTGCCTGGGGGGTGTCTGTAGTATGCCTGTGAAATTCCACGTGTTTCCTGTGTTTAGAACAGTCCCTGCACAAAATGACATTTAACGGAAATAACACCATTTAAAACTGCTTGCGGTTTTAATGTTATATCTGGTTCCTGCAATATGGTTGAAAATCATTGAGAAAAATGGCATGGGTAGCCCTCCCTGCCCATTACCAGCCTATTTGGGTCTTGTACGCATATTAAGGGGAACCCTGTACCCATATTAAAAAAAGGAAATGCGTGTGGCCCCCAGGCCCTATATACTCAGAACAGCAGTATACAGGCGGTGCAAACAAGACAGGGACTGTGTAGGTTTGTTGTGTTAAGTTGAATCTGTTTGTAATTTTCAACTGGTACATTTTTAAAGTGTAGCTCCAGTCAAAAAAACTGTTTTTAAGCTTTTTGGAAAACATAGGGAAGGGTTATCACCCCTGTATAATTTGTTTTGCCATCCGTCTTATTTCATCTCACTTGCTGCTGTCTCCTTCCGTTTGCAAGTAGGAGATGTTTGTAAGTTGGATGTTTGAAAGTAGGGGCCTGCCCTATATTATAGCGGTATGTACTGGGTACAGAGCACGCAGACAGCACGCACTATCTCCTAACACTACTGACTGCAAGCTCTATTATTAACCACTTGACCACTGGGCACTTAAACACCCTTAATAACCAGACCAATTTTCAGCTTTTGGTGCTCTCACATTTTGAATGACAATTACTCAGTCATGCAACACTGGACCTATATGAAATGTTTGTCCTTTTTTTCACACAAATAGAGCTTTCTTTTGGTGGTATTTAATCACCTCTCAGTTTTTTTATTTTTTGTGCTATAAAAGAAAAAAGACCGGAAATTCTGCGAAAAAATGAATTTTTCTTTGTTTCTGTTATAAAATTTAGCAGATTAGTAATTTTTTCTTCATAAATTTTTTTTTACTGGTTACATGTTTTGAGTTGCAGAGGAGGTCTAGGACTAGAATTATTGCTCTCGCTCTAACGTTCTCGGCAATACCTCGCATGTGTGGTTTGAACACCGTTTTCATATGTGGGCGGGGCTTACGCATGCGTTCGCTTCTGCATGCGAGCACATGGGGACATGGGCGCTTTAATTTTTTTTTTTTTTTTTTTTTTATTGTTCATTTTACTTTATTTATTTTAGTTTGACATTTTTTTCCCCAAAAATATATTTTTGATCACTTTTATTCCTATTACAAGGAATGTAAACATCCCTTGTAATAGGAATATGGGGTGACAGGTCCTCTTTACAGTGAAATCTGGGGGTCAATATGACCCCACATCTCCCCTCTAGGCTGGGAAGCCTGAAATAAAAAATAAAAAAAAGATTCTGGCTTTGATCGTACTGGCGAGTTGGTAGAAGCACCGGAGGGCGGTGAGGGGTGGGGGGCGTCTATGGCTGGGTATTTCAGGGTATCACCGAGTATGGCTGGGTATCTCCGAGTATGGCTGGGTATGGCAATTTATGGCAGGGTATTGCAGAGTATTGGCGGGGTACTACAGAGTAATAGCAGGGTACTGCAGAGTATTGGGGAGTACTACAGAGTAATGGTAGGGTACTGCAGAGTAAAGGCAGGGTACTGCAGAGTAATGGCAGGGTACTGCAGAGTAATGGCAGGGTACTGCACTGCAGAGTAATGGCGGGGTACTGCAGAGTAATGGAGGGTACTGCAGAGTATTGGGGGGTACTGCAGAGTAATGGCAGGGTACTGCAGAGTATGCACTGGTATTGCAGAGTATTGGCAGGGAATTGAGGGGTTAAATTCGGTGAGCAGCGATGTGGGCACTGCAGATGCAGCCCACATCGCTGCTGACACCGATCTCTTTCCCCTCCGCTGTACCGATCGGTACAGAGAGGGGAGGGAGGAACCGGCGTCATAACATGACGCCGGTTTGTTTACAAGTGATCACTCCATCATTTGACGGAGCGATCACGTGGTAAACGGCCGCGACGAGCGGCCGTTTACCGTGATCCGTGAAGCGCCGGGTCCTGTGGACCCGGCGGTCACGGATGCTCTCGAGTGCGCGCCCCAGGGGGCGCGTGAGAGCAGAATTCTGGGAGGCCATTAATTAACGGCCTCTCAGAGTTAAACAACCGCCCTGAAGCCGTTAATCGGCAATGGGCGGTTGTTAAGTAGTTAAAGATAGATCACTAGCTAGCTATATAGGTGAGGTGAATATAGTGTAGTGGTGTATACTGCGGTCAGGGCACAGACAATAACCACTACACAAGAGCAAGATAGGAAATCAGCCAAAAACGATTGGTGTGTAACTGTGTTGAAGGTACGCAGAACACCCACTGCTTCAGATTCCAACACACTACACGAGGCCGCCTCAAAGGCTGCCTTATATAGTGTGGGGCGCGCACTACACAGCCTGAGCTATGATTGGCCACAGGCAGGATGCCTGTGGCCAATCATGGCTCTCCTCGCTGCTGGTGCTGCGATTGGCCAAGCATGCGGGGTCACAGTGCATGCTTGGCCAATCATGAGCCAGCAATGCACTGCGCCATCGCAGTGCATTGTGGTCCGCGCGCGCCATACGAATTTTGACGCGAACGGACCAAGAGTTCGGATTTCGCCGAACGCCCGAACAGCCAATGTTCATCCCTACTCCTGATGAATGCAAACATGTTATTAATACATGTGCAATGGGTTGGAGGTTGGGGAAGGAATATGACACATCCAATCCGTCAAAACATGAAAATGTAAAATATGTGTTTTTTTTGTTGGAAGGAGGAACTGAAAAAAGGAAGGGTTTAACATATGACATGTATTGATGTAACGGAGTTAATATGGTGCAGGTACCGAGGAGGCAGGCTGGCACTTATGCATAATAAGGTAGCTGTTGGCCAGACTAAAGGGTGCCAGGTGACACATCAATGGGATGAAAACTTCCTCGTAGGGGTGGTGTCTCAATCCTAGCGGTCCTAGAGAGAAGGTTTCAGTTACTGGACATGCGGGACACCAGAAATAGACATGGGGAAGATACGCCCAGTTGGTGTCTCACCTGAGAGGTTGAAACCCTGCACAGATAATGCCAGTAAATACACACAGGAGCATGCCCTGTTAAAATAAAGGGAACAAACACTGGCTACCAGGGTACCGTATGACTTTACCACATGGCGCTGCAACATCTCACTGTGGTTGATAAAAACCTATCACCCTATATGTGCTGAGTATACACTGAATCAAGTGCGGTCATTGTACCAGTGACTTACTCCCAGAGATGCGATGAAGTCCATGTAGGATGCTTATTTCTGAGGAGTAACCCGAAAGAGGAGGGATGTATTCAGCACTACATTGGGGGGGGGAACAATAGCTGGGATGGGTGTTGTTAATGGAGTGGACATCAGCCTCCTGAGGAACAAACTCACAGCCATAGCTTCAGAGAAGGAGCGTGACTTTGTTACCCCGGGAGATTGGTGGCATCCTTGATAACATTCAACGAAGTCACAGAAACACCCAGGTTAGAGTGGCTCCGTATTTTGTCAACCATGTTGAGAGGTTGGTAGAGAGGACAGAAACCTGTCATTGGCTCTGGCGCGCACTCTGTGGCAGGTGGAAATATCAGCCAACATCAAGCTGATTGTACCGTCTCTGTATGAGGGGCAGTGGCCTGATGAGTTAGCATCACAGCTCAGTAAGATTTTGCCAAAACACGTTGCTTACACTAATCCAAAGTAGTGGTCGAATGCCTGTATGGGCTGTACTAAGTTGGATTGTGAAAGGTGTTATGCTGTATGTTCCCATATACAGAAGTGCAGACTCGGTCTGTATATTTGGTGGCATCAGTGGGCTTACAGACTGGGGATTCTATCTTGTTGCATTTGAGGCTATATCACACATGTGATCAGAGAAGATGAAAGCTGGAGGCAGGTTGATATTTCCCTCTGTCGGAAGCATGACCATGATGTCCTTTGTATGGCAGCTCAATACATGGGGATGAACGAATAATGTTGGGAGGTTATTTCTTTCTGTGTTCTGGATGGAGAGATCATTGCTGGGAAGGAGGCACCCGGGTATTATGTAGGACATAGGTGAATTTGTTTCTTTGTCCTAAAGAATGCCGGTGTAGTGTTAGTCATGGAACTAAAGGGTTCCTTGAACCTAACCATAGGTAGAGGTGCATGGTATACTATGGGCATGATCTCTGAAATCCAGGCACAGGGGTGGAATTGTGTGGGTTTGGTCATTGTTGTAAATGTATATGTGTAGATAAGCGATATTTATCTAGAAGGGTCTCCCATTTCTCTATGCAAGTTGAGGGACGATTTAACAGTAAGGTCTCTGTGTACAAGTTAGAGACTTTGCGGTCAAGTCAGAGCCCTGCAATACCGTTGTGAGCAAGCCTGCCGAATCCCGACCCGTATTTACAGTAAAGGGCTATAGGATGTTGGGAGCGGGGTGCATAATACATATGTATATATTATGGTAATAAGTTGATTTATTTTTGTGGTAGAGTGTGACCTATGGGTATTGTAGGCTAGTAATATGGGCAAGAAAGGCCCTCCTCAAGACTCGGTATTTGAAAGCTGGTTGATATGTTACTCTGAATGTGTGCTGGTGAATGAATGGACACCCCCTGTCCGTATTGCCGTCCTGAAGATACTGAAGATCCAGAATGGTGACATGGAAGCTGTCGCTGAAGAATGATGGTGGTGTATCACTCAGTGGAAAAGCGGCACGTGTTGGGAAGCACCACACAGTAAAACAATTATGGACTGCTCCAAAGAACCTGTTTCTGCACATGTTGAAAAAACACAACATGGTAAGACCATTATGGACTGTTCCACGGGAGCAGTTTCTGAAGCACATGTTAAAAACCACAACACATTACACAGCTAAGGACTGTTCCATAGGTACTGGTTTAGAAACACATGTTGGGGAGCCACACACGTTAAGACAGTTATGGACTGTTTAATAGGAGCCGTGTCTGAAGAGGGGTGGTATGCGCCTTTCAGGCGCAAAGCGGGATGGTTGGATTGAATTCATATAATACTTCTGGTATTTGTTCATGTTTGAGGTAGCCACTTAGCATCAGTTGAATGAAGCACATGAAAGCTTTGTAATCAGAAGAACAATAGCTGGACTCAGACCCACCTGCTGTGATACGTGTGGTTGCAGGCTTCAAAGGGAATAAGAGCGAGCTAGACAGCTCATCGTTAATAGACACTGATCAATAGGGGACAATACAGCATGCTTCCTGAAGAATGGGCATACGTGTGAAGGAATACCTCTTGGCGAAATCTATTGGATGGAAGGCAAATGGGGGTGGCTACAAGTGGGTGTGTATGTTTGAATGAAAAGGCTCACACACAGACAATGCTGTCTCTCTGTTTTTTGCTGCAAGACCCTGCCATGTGGTGACTCGGCCTACTTTGGGTGATGGCTCCGGCCTAAACCTCATGGTGAAGGCCCTCTCCTGGTCTGAGCCTAGCCTATGCAGCAAAGCCTCACGGAGGACCGTGTGATAAGTATCTTTCATATTCTTGTATTATATGTTCTGATTGTAAGCTGTGTGATATTGTAATGTCCTTTTAATACTTTATGTTAGCTTTCCTAATTTCTTGGGAAATAAATAAGATAGTGTTTTACTAGCAGCAGTGTGTGTGTTTTCATAAGTACCTTTATATCAGTGTGCCTAGTAGGGTTGTATAAACTAGATAACTATGGGAAGAGACAAGGTAATAATAGTTTGTAGAGCACAAAATGTCTTTCACCCAGGCACCTAGATAAGCGTCTTCTGAATTTCCATAGAAGAAACCTTCCACTGCCTTATGAGCTTCACCACCCAGATACCTCTTCAAGTACAACATTTTTTCACACAGAGGGAGTGGTTTTTGATCAATGAGCGCCATAAAGGATATCTTCCAATCCATGAACTTTAAAGGATCACCTGTAAATACAGTTGGTTCAGATATAGGGAGATGATTGGAGATGAGCAGACTTGCAAGTCCTGGAATTATGCTACCTTCCTCGTGTGGTCTTGACACTTCAAGTGGTGTATTTGAAGGCAGCACATGGTAAATGGCACAGCTTTCCGTTTCAATGAGGTTTGTGGTTCATTTTTTTTTGTAAAGGTTTTGCACCTTGTTATCTGTCTCCTGTTCACAATATTCAAAACTATCATAGGCGTTGTAAGCTTTCACTCTTGCTGCAGCAACCTTGACTTCATTTTCTGCTTGTAGCTGTTGCAGTCTTATCTTTACCTCATCTAACTTAAGTTTAATTTCTGCCTTCATTTTGCTCAGCTTAGCTTGTTGCTCATGCATCTGTTGCATCACCTTTGCCTGTTCTATCTTGGTTGAAAGGTCGGCTTATGTGTTTGCTAGAAGATCTGGAAGTGGCTCTTGAGCTTGAGCTAGAGTCTGATAATGACTCTGAGAGGACAGTTTCTGTTTCTGCATTTCCAAGGACTGACTTGTGCTCTTCTCTATTAAGTACCATCCTCTCTCTTTCCTTCTCAAGTTGATCATTAAAAGTTTCCTCTACATCCTCTAGCCATTTTCTGGTGAAATTGTAGATTTCATCTGTTAACATGGTGCATGCATCCATTCTTTTAACGTATGAGGTAGTGGAATGATTACAGCAAATGGACTTATACTGTTGGCGTACTAACACTTCTTTGGCGTTAATCTCCTTCATTTGTGTATCAAGGTCTTTGGCTAGGCAGAAGTTCTTTAACTTTGTCCTAATTTCTTTTGCTAGCTCCTTCCAAGAGTTGTACGCCTTGTTGAATGCTATTTCTTTATTCTTAACTGTTTCGTTTGTAGTGGATCTGATAAAATTACTATATTATGTCTCCCTCTCCCTCTCTCTTAATATATTATTATTTCCTTTCATATCTTTATTATTTTTTGTGTATGTATATGTACATAACAAAGCCAGTAAATTTCCTTACTCAAAAGGACAAACAGATGTTTTCCTTACTCCTTCTTTTCCCCCCTCCCACTGTGCAATGTAAGGTGGCCCCTATATCCTGGAATGCACTCAGTCCCTGGAGACAGATGTTGGACAGGAAGAGGATGATATATAGATGAACCAATCATATACACACACATGTCACTTTTACTATAAAGGAACTCTAATTTGAATAATGGGAAGAGTTGATGTGGAGCTTTTACACTGAACACTGTCTCAGTGTTAATTCTTTTGCATGCATGCACTCACATCACATTGAATTAGGGTCAGAGGCAGAATAGAAGATACATTCTGGTTTTGGACCAGGAATCAATCTAAAACACTTTGTGCACTCTTGGACCTTTTCTGGTAAAATTTGCTTTCTGGTGCTGGACCGCATATGTTGTGACTCGGTGGGTTTGTCTGTTTCTTTAGTGGGTGACAACTTTTTGTTCTAGTGTGCCTTTGCCTTTCAAGTGTGTGCGTGCCTGAAACCTAATTTGAACGAGAGTTCGCTCAAACTTGTTACTAAGGGGCTACGAAAGAAAAGGCACTCATATCACAAATATAATAACTTAATCATTGCTTTAGTAAAATATTAATTATTTGGTTCGTATACTAATTAAAGGTGATTTTCGGACCACGTAAAATGCAGCCCTATATATTTAAATGTTCACATGATGAGTTTACTTTTTGGCCTATTCTCTGTTAGTAAGATGGCATCTGCACATGTCCTTGTGAGGTGTTGGGAAGCCTTTACTCACAGTTTGATGAAGACAGCGATGCAGCCGGTGATGACAGAGATGTGGCTTCGAGTCTCCACCGCAGCAACAAGTTTTCACTGTAGCAGCCCCATTGGCTTTAAATAAATAAAGAGAGGGAAGCTTCTGATGGGTGCAGTACTTTTATTCTTTTGCCTCAAAGGTGTGCAGTAGGGTTGAACACCACAGAGGTTGATCTTTTTAACTCCTTAAGCACCCACTTTAAGCACTGTGAAAACTGTAAAACAACATACAATACATTCGTTTACAGAGATCACCAAAAAGGGGGTTACAAACAGAATTACAAATGTGGAGTTCCGTTATCTACACACATATCTAAATTAACATTAAACATCTAAGGAAACATGACTATACGTTCAATGATTTGGGCTGTCTATAGCATATCTTTTAACTAACAGCATGGACTCAATTTATGCCTAAAAACGTATATACTTTTATAGACAATGCACCTTTACTGCATTCCTTGCTGCACTTGCCAAGGGGTGCAACTTTAAAAGTTTAGGAAACAAAACAATCGCCTTCCCACAAGGTACTGCTGGCTTTCTTGCCTCTGAATGCTGAATCAATTTTTCTCAAAAACTAGAGGAAGGAGGAAGTGACTGATGATTAAAACCTTCCCCAGGGAAACAAGAGGAAGGCATAAAGGTTCCACCTGTCAGTCAGTGCTGAACAAAGGTATAAAGTGATACGCGGACAGTTACAGTAAATGTATATAAACATATTTATTAATTCATGAAAATCTGTATATAACAAAGCAAAAAACAATAGTTCATGGTAGTAATTGATATCCTATTAAACTTCATATATATATATATATATACACACATATGTGCATATTTATTGATACTAGTACAGTTGTAAATGATTATATGTATGTAACCTCCAAGCTCTCTACTCCATATCTGATGCAATAATAAAAAGCCTATAATTTGTTGCAAATGAAATCTTATAACCACATGGTAATTTGAATAAATATTGGCATAATTCTTGTATATACACATATTGGGTTTAAACATGGCTTCTTGTTATCGCAATGCGTGTCGTGGCTGGGTGCTTGATCCTGAAGAGTGGTAATTACCCAACCACGAAACGCATCAAGCTAACTAGAAGCTATGTAGCATACACATTATGTACACATTTGGTTTACTCTGTTCCTCCCTTCTTCCTCTCCTCTCCCATTTAGGGTTGCCACCTGTCCAGGATTCACCCGAACAGTTCGGGTTTTGAATCATCTGTCCGGGTTTCAGTCCATCTGAAACCCGGACACATTATTCAGACCAGGCTGTGGCTCCCCAAGTAACCCAGATAGTCATACACAAATCTGTTGCCGCTGCGGGCAGCTGTTTGGGATCAGGTTCGGCATCACTGAAGGGTGGGTTGATGATGTCAGCAAGAGCAATTTGGCCGTACCCACTGGTGCGCTCTGTGCGCTACATTTCTACTCTCCTTGGGGCACCCAAATATATCCCAGGCCTTTTATAATCCTATAGTGTTTACTGAAAAAAGAAAAAAAATATTGCCCTGTGCCGCAAAAGTGTTTGGGTTTGGCTTGAAGAAAAGGTGGCAACCCTACTCCCATTACTTTCCAGGGTTATGACTTTAATTAGGATGTACAAGCCCATTTATTTCTACCCAATATATGTTAGACAATTGTCCATATAATGTCTTTGTTGGTGGTGTTTTTGTCTGAGCTGTCAGTTGGTCCGGTTTCTCATCTGTTTCAGGAACTGCGATGTGCATCGCGGGTATATCCCCCCTCCTCCCTTGCCTCTCCTTGACATGGGGAGGGCGGGTGCCCTTGCACTGCACAACAACATCACGCCCACCTTACCACATCTGTGATGCTGCTAAGCCAGCAGTCCTCCTTTCCATCTACATGCAATACAAGGGGCTGTTTTGGCACCAATTGCCAGACGGCTTAGCCGTCCAGATGGTAATGCCTCCCCCTCATTCTGCACATTGCGTGACATTGGGATGTGCTGCGGCTGCACCCATATCAGCTCACTCCTCGGTGGCCTAGTGTGCTTGTTCGGCTCTCTTTTATACTATACATCCCTGTGAATTATGGCCTTTATGTCCAATTCTAAGGTAATACTTTTGGTTATCCACCATGTTAATGGTCCTTTTTTGTATCTTCTTTCTTTGGGTTATCTAGCTTTATAGGTGGCCTAACCCTTCACTCAATAGTTCACCATTCCACACACTTTTTGTCTATGTGGGTTCTGTCTCACCTGTGGCACTATGATTATATTTGCACTTACCCTGCTTTAAATATTATTATTGGGGTATACTGTGCACCATGGAGTTTTATACATTTACTAATTTTCACAGAAGCCACTGAGAGATGGTTTTGATAATACCCCCGAGCCTAGGGAGATCCAAACCCATGGATTCTTGTCCGCCTTGGATGGGGCTTCAAGTTGGGTTATGATCATGGATCACACTCCCACAGTTCCCGTGAATGGTGTCCCCGGCGGGTACCAGACCTCCAACACACAGCAGAATTGTTTGTAAGTAATACAATGGGGCTAGTCCTATTCAATTTCTTGCAGTTTTTACTTTGACAGATGACAGTTCCTTTTGGGAACGTATGTATTACATTTCAGATCTATATCACGTGCTTGCTCCTGAAGAGTGGCTGGGTAATTAAACCCAATATGTGGATGTACAAGAATTATGCCAATATTTATTTTAATTATCATGTGGTTCGAGAATTACATATGTAACAAATTATAGGGTTTTTATCCAATTGCATCTGATGTGGAATAAAGAGCTTGGAGTTTACATACATATTATCAGTTTTAACTGTACTGTAGTATCAATAAAAAGTTTTATTTAATTTTTTTCTTTCAACGACTTGGTGGAGAAACCCTTGTTGGTAAGCACAGAGGTAAGATGTTTCTTGTAGTTTGTGACCAAGTGTGTACACATCTCAGGAGGGATTTTTGTACACTCTTCTTTACAAATTTTCTCTAAATCCTTAAAGTTTCTTGGCTGTCTCTTGGCAACTCAAGTTTCAGCTCCCTCTGTACATTTTCTATAGGATTAAGGTCTGGAGAATGACTAGGCCACTCCATCACCTTAATGTGCTTCTTCTTGAGCCACTCATTTTGTTGCCTTGGCGGTATGTTTTGGGCCATTGTTATGCTGGAAGACCCATCCACAAACCATCTTTAGTGTTCTGGCTGAGGGAAGAAGGTTCTCATCCAAGATTTTCAATACATTGCGCTGTCCATTGGCCCCTCAATGCGGCAAAGTCGGCTGGCACCTTTAGCATAGAAACAGCTCCAAAGCATCATATTTCCACCTACGTGGTTGACTGTAGGGATGGCGTTCCTAGGGTCATAGTCAGCATTTTTCTTCCTCCAAACACAGCAAGTCCAGTTAAGGCCAAAGAGCAAAATTGTAGTCTCATCTGACCGCAGCACTTTCTCCCAGTCCTTATTTGAATCTTTTAGATGTTCATTGGCATGACTGCACATGTGCCTTCCTGAGGAGAGGGGCTTGCCATGTTTGGAGGAAGAAAAATGCTGACTATGACCTTAAGAACACCAGATATGATTCATTAAAAAGATATGGTTCATTAAAAAGGTATATTAGCTACTCAGTCACTAAGGAGTTACTATGATTAAACCATATACATAAATTCATTCTTTAATGCCAAAGTAATTTGCTATAGTATATCCTCCCTTGATTCCAAAATGATTAGAACCCCTTGAATGGTAGTGAAACTTAATGCTTATTCCTGGATGAGTCAATGAATAATGTAATAAATAAGGGGTATTGTTTAATCCCGTTTCATTCTGTGGTGCATGTGAGTAAAAGAGCTTTGTCTTAAGTTGGTGTACAGAACATTAAGGAAGTTGCTGCACAGCAATCACTGCTGGAATAGGTCTCCAAAGAAATAATGACTACAAGCAGGGAGTGAGGTTTATAGAAAATATATCTTTCATCACACATAGAATTTGCTTATTTGTACAGAATTGTACAACCACAGACATCTGTGGCCATAGAGGGTGGCACAATAAAAGCAGCCTAGCAAGACAGATCATTAAAATCTGCTCTGATGATATTAAAGCAGAACTATAAACATCCAATAGCTGATTCCCAAGTATTTTTTTTTATAAATAGTTACTTTGAATCAATGTACATGTGCATATTCCATACCCTCAGGATCACTGTGGAAACCTAGAATAGTAGTGGCCACCACTAATACAGTCATCCTTGCTATCTTCCAGGTCCCATGGTCCCAGGTCCCATGTTGAGTGACTGCTCTGCTTCATAGCAACTGCAGAATGTTGCCTGCTAGGCATGGGCGCAATTCAGAGAATACTTGCATTTTCTTAATAAATGCAAAGCATTCTGTGATTGAAAGAGGTGGAGAGACAGGACAGTGATCTCATGATATCCCCCTCACCCAATCTAAGATTGTCTTGTATTTACAAAAATACAGAACAATCTCTAAATGGCACCTGTGCTGTGCAGGCAACTCCCTGTGGTTTTATGCAGCAGGACAGCCATTCGGCACAGGATGGCAGGTACTACAGTGATTCTCCACTTCCAGGGGGATCTCACAGGTATGGAAAATGTATACTTACTGTTAGGGATGAGCCAAACACCCCCCCCCCCCCCTCCGGTTCGATTCGCACCAGAACATGAGAAAAGGCAAAAAATGTGTGCGAATATGCGAACACCGTTAACATCTATGGGACACAAACATGAATAATCAAATGTGCTCATTTTAAAGGCTTATATGCAAGTTATTTCCATAAAAAGTGTTTGGGGACCTGGGTCCTGCCCCAGGTGACATGTATCAATGCCAAAAAAAGGTTTTAAAAGCTGATGTTTTTTCAGGAGCAGTGATTTTAATAATGCGTTAAGTGAAACAATAACAATTAAATATTACTTTAAATATCGTGCCCAGGGTGTCCTTTGTATGCCTGTAAAGTAGCACATCTTTCCCATGTTTAGAACAGTATCTCAGCAAAATGACATTTCTAAGGCCGCGTACACACGGGCGGACTGTTCACCCAACTTTGTTCGTCAAACAATCCGACAAACAGTCCGCTCAAAATTTGCATGAACGGACTTGACCACACACGATGAACGAACAGTCCGCTGAAAGCGTGCGCGATGACGTGAACGGCACGTACGACGGGAAGAGAAATTCGACGTCCAATACACTGCAATGCAACCTTCGCCGTGTAAATCCTTTCTGAGCATACGCGAAACTTAGTTTGTCGAACAAGCCTACACACGAGCGGACTGTCCGCTGAAACCAAGTTTCAGCGGACTGTCTTACGGAAATTCCAAAAAACGTTGTTCGTCAGACTGTCCGCTGAAACTGTCCGCTGAAGCCCACACACGAGCGGACTGTCCGCTGAAACACTGTTCAGCGGACAAAGTTGGGCGAACAGTCCGCCCGTGTGTACGCGGCCTAAAGGAAAAAATATCACTTAAAACTGATCTTGGCTGTAATGAATTGTCGGATTCCGGCAATATAGATAAAAATCTTTGAAAACAATTGCATGGGTTCCCCCACCAGTTCATTACCAGGCCCTTTTGGGTCTGGTATGAATATTAAGGGGAACCCTGCAGCAAAAAAAAAAAAAAATGGTGTGGGATCCCCCCAAAATCCATACCAGACTGTTATAAGAGCATGCAACCTGGTAGGCTGCAGGAAAAGGGGGGATGAAAGAGCACCCCCTCCTCCTGAACTGTACCAGGCCACATGCCCTCAACATGGGGAGGGTGCTTTGGAGTCCCCCCAAAACACCTTGTCCCTTTGCTGATGGCGACAAGGGCCTCATCCCCACAACCCTTGCCCAACGATTGTCGGGGTCTGTGGACCGTGGGCTTATTGGAATTTTGGAAGCCCCCTTTAACAAGGGGACCCCCAGATCCCAGTCCCCCCTATGTGAATGGGTATCAGATATATTGTACTCCTATACATTCACCCAAAAATTTAAAAATGGTAAAAATTACAGTAGACAATTTGGGACAATTACTTTATTTAAAAAAATGACAGCGTCCGACGGGCCGAGAAAAAAAAACTCTGCCTCCATGGCATCCCACGATTGCAGGCTTTCTGCACTGACAGCTGTTATATAGCTGAGGTTGGGGCCGCCCGATGATGTAAATGGTTGACCTCGCCCCTTCTGATGCCCCATAATGTTCGGCACTTGGCGAATGGGCAAACACCCGATGTTCGAGTCGAACTTACATTTGACTGGAACATCGGACTCATCCCTAACTGTGACGTACTCCTGAGAAGTATGTCTGCCGTATAGGCTTCCTTTGCCCAGTACCAGCACGATCCAAGATCCTTCAGCTCACACAGTCACTTGTCGAGACAGCAGTGTAAGGTGAACAACAGCATAAGGCTTTATTGAAGAACAGACAGGGGTATATATCTCTGGAGACAATCCCCTCTCCTTGTTGGCATAGAGACACAGGGTGGGATACATTTTACATCCAATTACATCAGGCACAGGTACATTCAAACTTATCAACACATCTATAAACAAAATCTGGCATGCAGCCAACAACTAAGTATTGAAACTTTTAACCTTTCAACAATGATATAAAACAGAAACTGGGCGCCCAGATCACTTGTTTCATGGGGAGACCTGTTAAGGGAGCTTCTCCTCTCCTATGACTTGGGCATGCGTGGCTACACACAGTTCAAAAGGCCAATGTCAGTCTTCTAAATATATTATAGATAACCTGGCTGGTTCAGGGGTAAAATTAAATGCTGAATCCAGTGTGGTTGCACTGAGTCTGGTTAGATCAGACCAGACTGGACTTCTCAGGTCACCCTGTGCCCCTAATAGACACAGGGTAACTTACACATAGGAGGGGACTGGGGAGCTGAAAAAGGAGTTTCCTAACCCCTCTAAGGTAAGTTGGGTTCCACGGGCCCCCCCACCCAAAGTGACTCCCATTACATATCTCCTCTTTCGGCAGGAGACTAACACAGAAGGAGACACCAGATGTTCAAAGATAGTCTGTAGTTCCAGTCCCCCAATGCCTGTACCCACACAGTACCCCAAACAAATTGTCCAAAACACAGCATTACTCACCCAGCAAACTCTGCCTCTCTCGTAGAACATACCCGCTGCTGGGAAGAAGTGGGGAGAAGTGCAGACTGACCCTTCTCTCTTTCAGCTACTGGAGAGAAAACAGGATGACTGGGCTCACTCCGTCATGCTGTTGGGGATCTGGGCCGACTGCCCAGCATTCCTGGGGTATTCAGGTGGAGACCGTAGTCCCATACACTTTTGCTAGATGAAATTCCCTCAGTGTTGTCTGAGCAAGGCTGATAACCTCCTGTCCCAATGGCAGACCTTGTTCCGGGGTTGTGTTAGTGGAGACCACAGTCCCATCCACTGCCTCAGGAAATCCATCTTTTGTTAGTTGAGGGCAGAGGCCAGCAGCACTCTGCCCTGTTGCAAGCTCTTCTGCTAGGTTGCTGTCAGTGGAGACTGCAATCCCATCCACCGATATCAGCTCAAGCTGCAGTTGTGAGGTGCTGATTGTATTCTCTTCTTGGAGCTCCTGCGGAGTTGATTGTTTTGTGCAGCCAGATCTTCTGCTGGAGGCTCACCAGGTTGTTCCCCGTCAGCAGAAATGTCTATTAAATCCCCAGTCTCTAGGACTGGTGTCTCGGGATAAAGGTTCACCATTTCCTGTCCGTGGAAACCAGAAGATGTTATCGGTGCTGGGCAGAGGCTAGCAGAGCTCCTCCTTGTTGTCAGCACTTCAGCTTTGAATCTCTGAAGTTTCCGCTACCAATTCTGGGTCATGCTGCTGAACATGTTCTAGCAGTTCTCTGTATGCCCTTTCCAAGTGCTGTTCTTTCCTTAGCAAGTATTTCAGATCAAGTTTAAGCTCCGAGACCCCTGAAAGACTGAGCATAGCCTCTTCATATTTTTGTAAGTGCTCAAGGGTAGGTTCCCCTTCATTGTCAAACATGAAACCATTTGTAAGGCTCTCCCACAGCAATCTAGGGCCTCCAAAGTCATATACCTCTGGAGAGCATTCTGTTGTCTCCCCTAAATATTCCTGCTCTGTGTGCCATTGCAGACCCCGATATCGATTGTCTAACTCTGTCTCCTCCTGGATCAGCCTGTCCAACTCAGTCACCCATTGCTCCTGGGGCCACTCTCCCAGGAATGGCATCTGCAACTCCCATTGGTCAGTGGCCCGTTTCCATGGGGTTTGATAGCACTTGCCCTTGTATATACCAGCAACCTGGAGGGCTCCAATTCAGAGCTCCACCCGAATCTGCTGCCTGAGCTCCAGGTATTGATCCACAGACACAGTCCCAGGGTATACTGAAAGAGCAATCCGCAGGACCCCCTCAAACTCTGATGCCAGGTCCATATCTGTGCTGGGGTGACCAAAGTCTGCTATCCCAATTTTGGATCCTGGTGGTGGTTTGGACATGTTCACAGCAAGGAAGCACAATTCCACCGCTGCCACCAATGTGACAGACCCCCGGAATCCTGAGAAGTATGTCCGCAATATAGGCAGTACCAGCACAATCCAAGATTCCCCAGCTCAGCCAGTCACTTGTCAAGACAGCAGTGTAAGGTGAACAACAGTATAAGGCTTTATTGGACAACAGACACGTGTATATGTCGCTGGAGACAATCCCCCCTCCTTGTTGGCATAGAGACACAGGGTGGGATAAACTTTACATCCAATCACATCAGGCATAGGTACATTGAAACTTATCAGCACATCTATAAACAAAATCTGGGCATGCAGCCAACAACTAGTGGTATTGAAACTTTTAACCTTTAAACAACTATTTAAAACAGTAACTGGGCATGCAGATCACTTCTTTCATGGAGAGACCTGAAAGGAGCTTGTCCTCTCCTATGACTTGGATATGCGTGCCTGCACACAGTTCAAATGTCCAATGTCAGTAGTCTAAACATATTTTAGACAGCCTGGTTGGTTCAGGGGTAAAATGAAATGCTGAGTTCAGTGTGGTTGTACTGAGTCTGGTTAGGTCACCCTGTGCCCCTAATAGCCACAGGGTAATTTACACATAGGAGGGGCCTGGGGAGCTGAAAACTGAGTTTCCTGACCCCTTTAAGGTAATCTGGGTTCCACAGACCCCTGGCCAAAGTGACTCCCGTCACACTTACATATACAATACTTATATAATTATGCAAAAAAAAAAAAAAATTAAAAAAGTGGATTCAGATTTGATCTAGTTGATCTTGTGGTTACATAGAAAGTAGTAAATAGTCAATCTGAAATACTGCTAACAGTGCACATTACATAAAAGGAACAGACAGCATGGCACATTAGATGGCACAGAAAGCATGGCACATTAGAAGGCACAGAAAGCAAGGCACAGACAGCATGGCACATTAGAAGGCATAGAAAGCATGGTATATTAGCAAGCACACACAGCATGGCACATTAGCAGGCACAGACAGCATGGCACATTAGTAGGCACAGAAAGTATGACACATTAGCAGACACAGGAAGCATGGCACATTAGCAGACACAGGCAGCATGGCAGGCATAGACAGCATGGTACATTACATGGCACAGACATCATGGTACAATACTTTGCAGGCAGCAGTCTGTCCCCTAACACAATCAGTACCCCCACCCACCCCTCAGTCTGCCACAGTGTACAGAATCCCCCTCCTCACTAAATTCAGAGACCTCAGCCAGACTTCAGCACCATGGGATATTTCCACTCTTCCAGGCTCCTGGAGGTTAGGATGACCTCATCGCCCCACCCCTTCAACCCACCCCTGCAGCGCCCGGATTTTGTGAGGCTCTGTCTCTCAGATCCTGTAACAGGAGCCTGGGCAGAAAGCAGAGATATCAGCCTGCTGACTACCCAAGACAGACAACGTTCCATCCATGAAAATATTTTGATCTCCTGCACCCCAGCAGCCTTGTCCCAACCCTGTGATTCTCCTTTACCTTACCCAGCAGGAGCCGCTGGGAGCTAGGAAATAGGAACTGGGGGCAGAGTTGCTGGAATAAAGGAATTGTCAAAAACTGTCTCTTGTGTTTTTTTTTATGAACGTGTAGGGGTACTATGTACCACATACCCATTCACATTGGGAGGGGGGGTGGGATATGGAGTCCCCCTTGTTAAAGGGGGCTTCCAGATTCTGATAATCCCCCTGCCTGCAGACCCCCACAACCACCGGGCAAGGGTTGTGGGGATGAGGCCCTTGTCCCCATCAACATGGGGACAAGGTGCTTTGGGGCGGACCCCAAAGCACCCTCCCCATGTTGAGGGCATGTGGCCTAGTATCGTTCAGGAGGGGGTTGCTCGATCACCCCCCATCCTGTCTTCCAGGCTGCATGCTCAGATAAGGGTCTGGTATGGATTTTGGTGGGTACCCCCACTCCATTTTTCAAACAAAAATTCTAAAATGTTGCTGCGGGACTGTAAAACACATAAGACAGATGCACCACTTTACATGTAGACTAAGGGGACCCCCAGGCATGATATTTAAAGGAATATGTCATTTTTATTGTTTCACCTTAACCACTTTAGCCCCAGAAGGATTTGCCCCCTTCCTGACCAGGTAGTTTTTTGTGATATGGCACTTCACCGCTTTAACTTATAATTGCGCGGTCATGCGATGTTGTACCCAAACAAAATTTATGTCCTTTTTTCCTCACAAATAGAGATTTCTTTTGGTGGTATTTGATCACCTCTGCGGTTCTTATTTTTTGCGATATAAACAAAAAAAGAGCGACAATTTTGCAAAAAACACAATATTTTGTAGTTTTTGCTATAATAAATGTCCCCAAATTAAAAAAAAAAAGTTTTTTTCAGTTTAGGCCGATAGGCATTCTTCTACATATTTTTGTTGAAAAAAATTGCAATAAGTGTATATTGCGCAAAATACAAAATAGGGGATAGATTTATGTCATTTTAATTATTGTTATTATTTTTTTTTACTACTAATGGCAACGATCTGCGATTTTCATCAGGACTGCAACATTGCGGCGGACAGATCAGACACTTTTGACACTATTTTCGGACCATTGACATTTATACAGCGATCAGAGCTAAAAATAGCCATTGATTACTGTATAAATGTCACTGGCAGGGAAGGGGTTAACACTAGGGGGTGATCAAGGGTTTTACTGTGTTCCCTGGGTATGTTCTAACCTTAGGGGGGTGGGACTGACTAGAGGAGGAGAGAGATCGGTGTTCATACTTAGTATGAACACATGATCTGTCTCCTCTCCCCTGAGAGATTTGGGATTTGTCTGTTTACACACACAGATCTCAGTTCTCTGTCTATCACAAGCGATTGCGGGTGCCCGGCGGTCATCACGCCCGCTGGGCATGCGTTTGGCCCATTCCTAGTTATTTTAGTGTATTTGACTATTAGTTAATTACACAAAAAATTACTACTGTTAGGACGGAGGGTCCCCCTGATGACTCAGGACCACTCAATAGATTGATTTGACCTGTTTTCAAAAGGTAGTTAAAAGTGTGGTGTGATGATGCTTGATAAACAGAGAGGAAAATTACTTCCTGGTTCTGTTGACATTTCCTCATGGTCAAGGAAAAAGAAAAGAGGCTCATAGCGCAAAATGTAACTTTTAAAAAAAATATCAGGATAAAAACAAACAGTATTGTGAGGGTCGTATGCATTTAATTTAGTTTGTTGGTAAGAATTATTTATTATAATAAATTATTTATATAGCAACAACAGTTTGCAGAGTGCTTTACAATATAAAGGGAGACAATACAGCAACAATACATTTCATTACAAGAGAGTTAGGAAGGCCCTGCTCCTGCTAGCTTACAATCTAATAGTGAGGGGCTGATGAAAGAAAAAGTAGTAACTATGAGGGATGAACTTATGGAGGAAGTAGAAGATTTGGTTGATAGCTGAAAGCATGATAGGCCTCCCTGAAGACATGCATTTTCAGGTATCGCCTATAAGTGGACAGAGTAGGGTTGTGAGCTCCAGAGGATGGGAGAGGCTCTGGATAAGTCTTGGAGATGAGCATGGATAGAAGTGACAAGGGAGCTAGAGAGCAGAAGATCTTTGGAGGAGCGGAGAGGATGGTTTGGGTGATATTTGGAGATAATATTGGTGATTTAGCTTGGGGCAGAGTTGAAAATTACTTTGCATGTTGATATTAGTGTTTTGACTTTTATTCATTGGGCAATGGGATTGGCAGAGAGGGGTTGCGGACACTGAAATGTTGACAAAATGGATGAGTCTGAAGAGGGGACTCCAATTATCACGTGAAGAGGGGATAGCTTGGGGAGAGGTAGGCCAATGAGGAGAGAGTTACAATAGTCAAGGGGAGAGATAACAAGGTAGTGACTAAGTTGCTCAGTGGTTTCAGTGGCTAAAAAGGGGTGTATTTTGGAGATGTTACGGAGGTGAAGTCTTCAAAATTAGGGCAGCGATTGGATTTGGGGCTGAAAGAACAGGTCAGAATCCATAATTACACCTAGAACCCTGGCATGAGGGCAGGGACATATGGTTGTATTATTGATCTTGTTAGTTAATAAGTTACTTCCACTAGTATCTGGCAGCTAGGTATAAATATGTACACAAGCCCCCGACTGTTGTAGTGGATGGGAGTTTCTTTTAAATGTAATAGTTAAAGATTAAAGGTTTTATACATTTATTTAGTTTGTTGGTAAATATTATATTTTTGGAATACACTTCCACTACATATCTGGCAGCTAGGTATAAATAGGTACACAAGCTCCCGACTGCTGTAGTGGATCATTTAAATGTAATAGTTAAAGCAGAATTAAACCCTTTCCTAAGAAGAAATTGAAAATGGCCCTTGGAGCTTTATAATGTTCCAGTATGCACTGCAAATTAACACATTATGGGAGACTTGCCTGCTAGAGTCTAGAGTTAGACGATCCCCTCCAGCGTCGTGGTGTGAGTGTGCTTGGCTGTCACAGGTGTTGCCATCATACCAGTTTTCCCCCCTGGTTTGGACTCTTAGGCCACGTGGCTGGTTGGGCTGTGAAGACGTCACTCCTGCAGATGCATATGGGAGTCACATTGCAGTGCAGAGTTGTGCCATAAATGTACACAGAATAGTCTACATTACTACTGACAGCAGGGAACCCATAGAAGAGACCCATAGGGTCATAAAACCCCTCCTGTCAATGTTTCCTTTTTTACAGTTTAGTGCAGAATTAAGCTCAATCTTAGCACCAAGCACCAAATTAAAAACACCATTTACTAATCTTCTCTATGCATATCCATGTGTGAGTGTTTGTATTCCAAAGAAATCACATTTACAAAGACTCTCCAAGCATTCTTCCCCACGGCCACCTTAAATAAGGGCAGATTCAGTTATAATTAATCTCCTTGAATCTATCCACCCTTATTGTGATGGTGTACTGTAACTCACGCAACTGCGGTTTAATCAAATTGACCTTCCTTTTTTGTGTACATTTTGGAATGGCAACTGCAAGGTAGGGGGAAGGTAGCTTACGTTGGCAACATGTAGATAAAATGCCTAAGGCATGTAACAGCACATTTCTATTGGCTCAGTAAATGCTTTATTCCCTTCTTGCTATTGCGTATTTGCCAGCATCTGATGCTATGATCCAATGATCAGAAGACTTTACAGCATGCTCAGCTTGAAAAATCCCTCCTACATTCTGCAAGGAAATCTCACAAGATTAAAAAAAATATGATGGCCGGGCAGGGCTGTATGTTGATAATAACCCAGGAGTCTGTGGGCAGTTTTAGAAACATCATTGCAGCCTTTGCCAGAAATGTGGAAGTACAGAAAATGAAAAAAGAAAGTAAAAATCTGCAAAAAATTGAAGTTCCTATCCATTTACTAAAGCGTACATTGTAGCAATGATACATTTACAATGGTAATGGAGAGAGTTTAGTTAAATTTTATTGCACTTTAATAGCAGTAAAAAGGTTCGATAATAATGCATTACTATACACTACTTGCTGTCTCTGTCTGATTTCAATATACACTATATTACCAAAAGTATTGGGGCACCTGCCTTTACACACACACACAGATGAACTTTAATGGCATTCTAGTCTTAGTCCGTAGGGTTCAATATTGAGTTGGCCCACCCTTTGCAGCTATAACAGCTTTAAATCTTCTAGGAAGGCTGTCCAAGAGGTTTAGGGGTGTCTATGGGAATGTTTGGCCATTCTTCCAGAAGCACATTTGTGAGGCCAGATATTGATATGGACGAGAAGGCCTAGCTCACAGTCTCTGCTCTAATTCATCCCAAAGGTGTTTTATTGGGTTGAGGTCAGAACTCTGTGATGGCCAGTCAATTTCCTCCACCCCAAACTCACTCTTTATTGACCTTGCTTTGTGCTCCGGTCCAAATCATTTGGTGAAGGGGGATTATGGTGAGGGGTTGTTTTTCCGCGGTTGGGCTTGGTCCCTTAGTTTCCGTAAAAGGAACTCTTAAGGTGTCAGCATACCAAGACATTTTGGACAATTTCCCAACTTTGTGAGAACAGTTTGGGTATGGCCCCTCTCTGTTCCAACATGACTGTACACCAGTGCACAAAGTAAGGTCCATAAAGACAATGATGAGCAAGTTTGGGGTGAAGGAACTTGACTGACCTGCACAGAGTCCTCAACCCGATAGAAAAGCTTTGGGATGAATTAGAGTGGACAGCCTTCCTAGAAGAGTTGAAGCTGTTATAGCTGCAAAGGGTGGGCCAACTCAATATTGAACCCTACGGACTAAGACTGGGATGTAATTAAGTTCATGTGTGTGTAAAGGCATGTGTCCCAATACTTTTGGATATATAGTGTATCCGAGCCCTGACCTGGTACTAGAATAAAGCAAATAAATGTCCGACTGAAGTCAGAGTTCTTTAACCATTTAAGGACCAAGCCTATTTCTGACACTTGTTGCTTCAGTATTTTTTGCTAGAAAATTACTTAGAACCCCCAAACATTATATGTATTCATATATTAGCAAAGACTCTGGAGGATAAAATGACGTTTGTTGCAATATTTTATGTACACGATATTTGTGTCTTCCAAGCGCAATTTTTTGAGGAAAAATATACTTCACTGAATAAAAAAAAAAAAAAACAGTAAAGTTAGCCCAATTTTTTTCCTATTTTGTGAAAGATGATGTTATGAGTAAATAGATACCTATCATGTCAGAGCCCGTTCACACAGGGGCAACTCAGGATCCGACTTCAGGTCGCCCCTAGTCGCCTCAAGTCTCGCTACATGTAAAAATCAATGTAAGTGAATGAAAGCCATCTTAATGCACACTACTGAAGTCGCTCCGACTTCAGAAAAGGTTCCTGTACTACTTGTATCCGACTTCTAGGCGACTGGTACCCATTAATTTCAATGTAAGTCGCCTCCAAGTCGGATCTCTGTCTATATTGAGGCGACTCTCAGAGAATAATCAGCTCTCTTTAAATTTACTAAAAAAATCTGGCGTGGGTTCCCCCTCCGAGAGCATACCAGGCCCTTAGGTCCCGTATGGATTTTAAGGTGAACCCCCTACGCCTATTAAAAACAGCGTGGGGTCCCCCCCAAGATCCATACCAGACCCTTATCCGAGCAAGAAGCCTGGCTGGTCAGGAAGGGGTGGGGACGAGCGAGCGCCCCCCCTCCTGGACCGTACCAGGCCGTGTGCCCTCAACATGGGGGGTTGGTGCTTTGGGGAAGTTTTAAAAGTAATTTATTAACCAGCTCCGGGGGTCTTCTTCCGACATCAGGGGGTCTTCTGACGACTTCTCCGCTCTGTTCGGCCTCTTCTCCCGGTGTCCGGCCTCTTCTCCCGCTCTCCGGCATCTTCTCCCAGGCTCCTCTGCGGAAGACAGCGCCGGGTCAACACCAGAAGAAGAAAGAAGAAAGAAGAGGGAAGAAGGAAGAAGGACAGAGGATGAAGGAGACCGGGCTCCTCCGCTAGTAAAAGAGCTCCAAGAAGACAGCGGAGGAGCCTGGGAGAAGAACCAGAGAGCGGGAGAAGAGGCCGGACACCGGGAGAAGAGGCCAAACAGAGTGGAGAAGTCGTCAGAAGACCCCCCGATGTAGGAAGAAGACCCCCGGAGCTGATTAATAAATTACTTTTAAAACTTGTGTTGTGTTTTTTATTGACACTTTTTCCCCAGGTGAATGGGTAGGGGTACGATGTACCCCTTACTCATTTACATAGGGTGGGGGGCCAGGATCTTGGGGCCCCTTATTAAAGGGGGCTCCAGGATTCCGATAAGTCCCCTGCCCGCAGACCCTGACAACCAACGGCCAGGGTTGTCGGGAAGAGGCCCTTGTCCTCATGAACAGGGCGCCCCCTTCCCCAAAGCACCAACCCCCCCATGTTGAGGGCATGCGGCCTGGTACGGTCCAGGAGGGGGGGGGGGGGGGCGCTCGCTCGTCCCCACCCCCTTCCTGACCGGCCAGGCTTACTGCTCGGATAAGGGTCTGGTATGGACCTTGGGGGGGACCCCACGCTGTTTTTTCAGCGTAGGGGGGTTCCCCTTAAAATCCATACCAGACCTAAGGGCCTGGTATGCTCCCAGAGGGGGAACCCATGCCGTTTTTTTTTAAATTTGGCGTGGAGTTCCCCCTTGAGAGCTCAATCTCTGATTGGCCACGGCCAAAGTCGCCTGGCCTGGGGCGACTAAAAGTCGTGTTGTAAGTCGCCCTAAGTCGTGTTGACAAGTCGTGTCCAAGTTGCCTATAAAAGTCGCGTTGGAAGTCGTGTTGCCCCTGTGTGAACCGGCTCTTATGGTTTAAAATTGAGCACACTCATGGAATGGCAACAAACTACGGTACTTAAAAATCTCCATAGGTGAGGCCTTACAATTTTTTAATGGTTACCTATTTAAAGTTAGAGAGGAGGTTTTTTTCTCTCGCTCTGACGATCGCGGTGATACCTCACATATGTGATTTGAACACCATTTACACTTGCGGGCGCAACTTTACTATGTATTCTCTTTAGTGTGCGAGAACGTGGGCACCGGGGCGCTTTCAAATGTATTTATTTATTTATTTATTTTACACTGTCCCTGTGATAATAATAATAATAAAAAAAGATCACTTTTATTGCTGTCACAATGAATGCAAACATCCCTTGTGACAGTAATAGGCAGTGACAGGAACTCTTAATGGAGGGATCTGGGGTCTAAAAGATCCCAAATCCCTCCTTTGAACTATAAAGTATTCAAAACGCCAAAATCAGTGTTTTGGAATACTGACATTTTTTTTAATTGGCGCCATTAGCAGCCGAGTAATGAGTCATCAGCTGTCAGCGGGGTTCCCCGCTGACAGTGGAATGTAAAAAAAAAAAAATTGGAGGAAACAATAATAATAAAAAAAAAAAGGCGTGGGGTCCCCCCAGGTCCTTACTAGGCCTTTTGGGTCTAGTATGGATTCGGAGGGGATCCCCTATGCCAAGCGAGCACCCCCCCTGAACCATACCAGTCCGCATGCCCTCAACATGAAGGGGTAGGTGCTTTGTTGATGGGGACAAGGACTTCTTCCCAGCAACCCTGGCCGGTGGTTGTCAGGGTCTGCAGTAGGGGGCTTATCAGAATCTGGAAGCCCCCTTTAAAGCGGAGGGCCGGTTATAAAAAAAAAAAAAAAAAAGTCAGCAGCTGCAAACACTGCAGCTGCTGACTTAATAAACACACTCACCTGTCCAGGGCGCCCGCGATGTCGGCCGCCCGAGGCCGACCCGTCCCTCGGCTCTCGGGTCCCGGCGCCGCCATCCCTTGTAAGGGAAACAGGCAGCGGAGCCTTATGGCTTCACTGCCCGTTTCCTACTGCGCATGCGCGAGTCCCGCAGCGCTTTCTGAATGGGACGCGCTGTGTTCTGGAACACACAGTTCCCAGAACACAGCGCGACTCATTACCCAGAAGACGCCGAGACGAAGACAGAAGACAGAAGATCTCCGCGGAGGAGGAAGAGGAAGATTAGGAGAAAGTGCCTAGCAACAGGCATTTCTGGTAAGTAGAAAAAAAAAAAAATTTTTTCATTTTTTTTTTTTGTAGATTTTTTGTAATTTTTAACATTTTTTTGTTTTTCAGGGTGGCCCTCCCCTTTAACATCTTATTGTTACATCTTATTAGAGGTTTACCGGTTGCTTTGGGTTCCTGGTTTGACACCCTCTGAGCTGTTTATCCCGGATCCCCTAGGACAGTGATGGCGAACCTTGGCACCCCAGATGTTTTGGAACTACATTTCCCATGATGCTCTGGCACTCTGCAGTGTACTGGAGCATCATGGGAAATGTAGTTCCAAAACATCTGGGGTGCCAAGGTTCGCCATCACTGCCCTAGGACAAGACCCTGGCTGGGTGTTTAGCCGCAAGCTATTTGTTGCTTGCCTCTGGTAAGCGTTTATTTCTCATGATGATCATCACTTATTGGTGACGGAAGATTGGACAATTTTATCACATTTTCTCAGTTGATAATTGGGACTTTATTGAATATTTGATTTTTTATTATGGTTCACACTCACTTTTATTTTTTACTATCACATTCCTATGGACTTTTATTCATTTAAGTATTAAATTTATGTCATTACTTTTTATATATAATTTATTTAGCACTGGTTTACTACCACTGGTTTCAGTGTCAGCGCAGCTATCTTTTCTGTTTTCTGGTATTATATGTGTGTATTCCATATAATAGCTGCTGCTTTATGTTTGTGTTTAGTTTTAATTAATTTTGTTAGGATCGTAATATTTTCCTTTTCTTCAGAGCTATAAAGGACTTGTCAAAACTCTGTCTTGTATTTTTTTACTTATTACTGCTTTTTTGGTGAATGGGTAGGGGTACGATGTACCCAATACCCATTCACATGGGGTGGGTGGGATCTGGTGGCCCCCTTGTTAAAGGGGGCTCCCAGATTCCGATAAGCCCACCACCTACAGACCCCGACAACCCACGGCCAGGGTTGTCAGGAAGAGGCCCTTGTCCCCATCAACATGGGGGCAAGGTGCTTTGGGGTGGGGGGCGCAGAGCTCCCACTACCCCCACATATTGAGGGCATGCGGACTGGTATGGTTCAGGAAATGGGGAGGCTCGCCTTTTTTTTGGCGCGGGGGTCCCCTCGGAATCCATACCAGACGGTCTGGTATGGACCTGGGTTGGGGGGAAAACCCTGCTGACAGCTGATGACTCATTGGTTGTTAAGAACGCAGCGGCTGGCTTCCCAGTCCCCTGCTTAGAAACCAGCTAAATACAATGTTTGAAGTTCAGTTCAGTCACTTTTTTTTGATGGAAAAGACGGATGTCAGCAGACATGAAAACGGATGTAAAAATCAACATCCGTATCCATTTTTGATCCGTTTTTTTACAAAAAAAAAAAGTGACTGAACTGAAATAAAAAAAAGAACACCCGTGTGAAACCAGCCTAAGTGTATATTGTGTCTGCTGCTTTGTTCCTCATGAATCACTTCTGACAAGTTTTCCTGACACCAAGAGAAAAAAGTGACAAGAGAGGGATCTCCAGCTGATTGACAGCCTCTGCTCTGTTCCTGTGTGCTGTGTGAAGGGAGGTGTGTCCCTTCCCTGCAATCAACTCTCATAGGTCTCCTCACTCAGCTTTAGAAATTCTGGATTTTGAACGCCTGTAGAGAAGATATTGCTGTAGATAAACAGATACAACATATGTAGGAGGAATATATAATGCCACGTACACACGACCGGACTTTTCAATGGACAAGGTCCGACAGAACTAATCCACTGGACAATTCGATCGTGTGTGGGCTTCATCGGTCCTTTGCTGTGTGAAAATCAGATGAACTTTAGATTTAAAACATGTTTCAAATCTTTCCGATGGACTCGTGTCCAGCCGAAAAATCCGTTTGTCTGTATGCTAGTCCGACGGATGAAAACCAACGCTAGGGCAGCTATTGGCTACTGGCTATGAGCTTCCTTATTCTTCTTTCTTATTCTGTGCTTGTGTGTGGCCAAGTCCGTTCTGAAAGTCCGTCTGAACTCCGTCGAGAAGACTGTCGGCCCTAGTCCTTCGAAAAGTCCGGTCGTGTGTAGGCGGAATAAGAGTTTACATCTACTTATCATTTTATATTTGTTTAGTGACTCAAAGTATTGAAACCAATATTTTAACACGATAGCCATTCAGCTGGAACATAAATGGCCTACAGGTATGACACCAACCCATTTTTTCCTACTAGGGCCCCTTGACTGCTCAAGCAATTTTCTTGAAAAAAGGTGAGCTTAGCTTTTTAATACTCTATAAGCATAACTATTCATAACTTCAATTCCTAAATATATGCCAAACAGTTTAGTCTCTTAGGACAACATGCATGATTTACAATGACCTAACTGTACTCTTTATTGTTTTTGTATACAGTTTGCATAGCAGTGCCTCGTATTTACTTATATTCGATTGCCTGGATCTCTATGTGTTTTGCTTTTTTTGTAAAAAAACAAATGAACGCGGAAAGAAAGATGCATTCAGTTAGAAGGACGTAACAAAGGCAGCCCAGCAGTATGAATTTTTCATGCTTAGCCTCTTTTAACACTTCCATTCCCAAGGTGCGTGATGTAAAACAATCACAGACCCCCCCTCCCTCCATCTTCCAGTCTGGCATGCTGCACTTGAAGTTGCTATTTGTATCTCCACTCATGCAAGGGTAAAGGCCATATCCCTCAGCTTAAAACCTCAGAGCAACTTCACAGACATGTCCTTTTGCAAGCCTAGAATTAAATGGCAGCATAGGCCTGCTGTTCTTCACCAGCTAATGAAAGGCAAGATACTTGAACCAAGTGGCCCGCTCTATCTAATGCTTTCTATGAAAGCAAAATATGAGAAGAGTGAAAATCTCTGATTACAAAGTGAAAAAAAAACACCTTCTAATTGAGACAATTTATCCTAATTACTTCTTTTAATATGAGGGAGGATGCACAAGGGATGTCCTTGATTAAATATAAAATGGCCCATTGCCGAGGATGGTTCTCATTTGTTTAAGGCAACATTAAGCAGCCCGCCCTCGTTTGTGGGTAGATGCAGGAAAAGTACAGCTTAGTTCATCAGTTTTTGCATGAT
Organism: Lithobates pipiens; assembly: GCF_037356315.1. Lineage (NCBI taxonomy): Eukaryota > Metazoa > Chordata > Amphibia > Anura > Ranidae > Lithobates > Lithobates pipiens. Next base: position 144,902,844 of record NW_027507748.1, read on the forward strand.
TAATAAATATTAGATCCACAATGTTTTTCTACAAATGTCCAATGCTAATAAGTATGCTGACTTTGGCAGTGTTCTGATATATACAGTGTATATATATATATATATATATATATATATATATATATATATATATATATATATATATATATATGCAGTATCTCGCAAAAATGAGTACACCCCTCACATTTTTGTAAATATTTTATTATATCTCCTCATGTGACCAGTGATGTAAGTAACTTAATGCAGTTACTTTAGAAGGTAACGAGTAATCTAACTGATTACTCTTGCCCTCATGGTAACGCCGTTCCCATTACCTAGGTGGCGTTACCGCAATTACATCCTGTCTGGACCTTTTAAAATGGAAAAGACTTGCCCACACACGGAGTAAAGTCCGTTCATTTTGAACGTGACTCCAGATAGATGGGACTAGCGAAGGAAGTGAATGTCGCCGCCTCCATCGGCAAGATTGACACCTCACGAGCCCTGTTGCCTGGTATGGATTTAAAGGTGAACCCCTACGCCGAAAAAATGGCATGGGGGTCCCCCAAAGTCCATAGCACACCCTTATCTGAGCACGCAGCCTGGCCGGTCAGGAAAGGGGGTGGGGACGAGCGAGCGCCCCCCCTCCTGAACCATACCGGCCGCGTGCCCTCAACATGGGGGGTGCTTTGGGGAAGGGGGGGCCCTGTGGCCTCCCCACCCCAAAGCACCTTGCCCCATATTGATGAGGACAAAGGCCTCTTCACGATAACCCTGGCCGTTGGTTTCGGGGTCTGTGGGCGGGGGGCTTATCAGAATCTGGGAGCCCCCTTTAATAAGTGTTTTTTTTATTAACACTTTTTTCCCCAGGTGAATGGGTAGGGGAATATTGTACCCCATACTCATTCACATACGGTAGGGGGCCAGAATCTGGGGCCTCCCTTATTAAAGGGTACTTCCGAATTCTGATAAGCCCCCTGCCCGCAGATCCCAACCACCAATGGCCAGGGTTGTCTGGAAGAGGCCCTTGTCCTTATCAACACAGGGACAAGGTGCTTTGGGGTGGGGGCCCCCCTTCCCCAAAGAAACCCCCCATGTTGAGGGCACGCGGCCCGGTGCGGTTCAGGAGGGGGGGCACTCGCTCGTCCCCATCCCCTTTTCTGACCGGCCAGGCTGTGTGCTCGGATAAGGGTCTGCTATGGACTTTGGGGGGACCCCCGCGCCGTTTTTTTGGCGTAGGGGTTTCCCTTTAAATCCATACCAGGCGATGGGGCTTGCGAGGTGTCAATCTCGCTGATGGAGGCGGTGACATTCACTTCCTTTGCTAGTCCTGTCTATAGAATATTTAAAAAAAGTAAGTTACTTTGCTGAGTAACTAATTACTTTTCAATGTAGTAACCAAGTTACTAACTAATTACTTTTTTAAAGTAAGATGACCAACACTGTATGTGACAACTCTGAAGAAATTACACTTTGCTACAACTTAAAGTAGTGAGTGTACATCTTGTATAACAGTGTAACTTTGCTCTCCACTCAAAATAACTCAACACACAGCCAATAATGTCTAAACCACTGGCAACAAAAGTGAGTACACCCCTAAGTGAAAATGTCCAAATTGGGCCCAAAGTGTGAATATTTTGTGTGGCCACCATTATTTTCCAGCACCTCTTCTCTTCCTTAACCCTTTTGGGCATGGAGTTCACCAGAGCTTTACAGATTGCCACTGGAGTCATCTTCCACTGCTCCATGATGACATCACGGAGATGGTGGATGTTAGAGACCTCCTCCACCTTCCTTTTGAGGATACCCCACAGATGCTCAATATTGTTAAGGTCTGGAGACATGCTTGGCCAGTCCAGCACCTTTACCCTCAACTTCTTTAGCAAGGCAGTGATCGTCTTGGAGGTGTGTTTGGGGTCGTTATGTTAGAATACTGCCCTGTGGCCCAGTCTTTGAAGGGAGGGGATCACGCTCTGCTTCAGTATGTCACAGTCCATGTTGGCATTCATGGTTCCCTCAATGAACTGTAGCTCCCCAGTGCCAGCAGCACTCATGCAGCCCCAGACCATGACACTCCCACCGCCATGCTTGACTGCAGGCAAGACACACTTGTCTTTGTATTCCCCGACACACGCTTGACACCATCTGAAGCAAATAAGTTTATCTTGGTCTCATCAGACCACAGGACATAGTTCCAGTAATCCATACCCTTAGTCTTCTTGTCATCAGCAAATTGTTTTCAGGTTTTCTTGTGCATCATCTTTAGAAAAGGCTTTCTTCTGGGACAACAGCCATGCAGACCAATTTGATGCCGTGTGCGGCATATGGTCTGTGCACTGACAGGCTGACCTGCCCACCCCTTCAACCTCTGCATCAATGCTAGCAGTAGACATGTGAAGAGTAAAATATTTCGTTTCGGAATTTAGTTTTCGTCCGAAAACTTAATTTATTTAGTTACTCCCGAAATTCGTTTTTATTAATTTCGTTTTTCGTTCAAAAATTGCATTCGTCCGAAAATCCACATGAATTACGGTCGAATCTGTCTTTGAAGGCTTATGGTGTCTGTCGAATGTATAAAGAAGATTCGACGGAGCTAGTATATAGCATACTTTAGAACCCCTGTTAAAGTCTATGGGACTCCAACGTTCAAAATCTAAAGTGCTAATTTTAAAGACTAATTTGCAAGTTACTGTCCTAAAAAGTGTTTGGGGACCCGGGTCCTGTCCCAGGGGACATGTATCAATGCAAAAAAAAGTTTTAAAAGCACCCGTTTTTTCGGGAGCAGTGATTTTAATAATGATTAAAGTGAAACAATAAAAGTGTAATATTCCTTTAAATTTCGTAGGGGGGGGGGGGGGTGGTGTCTATAGTATGCCTGTGAAGGGGCGCATGTTTCTGGTGCTTAGAACTGTCCCTGCACAAAGTGTAATTTATGCAGGAAAAAAAGTCCTTTAAAATCACTGGCAGCTATTATGAATTGTCGGCTCCGTAATACAGAGAACACTCATTGAAAGTCATTGATAAAGAAAAAAAAAAAAGCGTGGGGGTCCCCCAAATTCAATTACCAGGCCCTTCAGGTCTGGTATGGATATTAAGGGGAACCCTGCCTCAAATTTAAGAAAAAATTTGACGTGGGGTTCCCCCTAAATATCCATAACCAGACCCTTCAGGTCTGGTATGGATATTAAGGGGAACCCCGCGTCAAATTTAAAAAAAAATTGACGTGGGAGTCCCCCTAAAAATCCATACCAGACCCTTTATCCGAGCACGCAACCTGGCAGGCCGCAGGAAAAGAGGGGGGGACGAGAGAGCGGTCCCCCCTCCCTCCTGAACCGTACCAGGCCACATGCCCTCAACATTGGGAGGATGCTTTGGGGGTCAGGCAGGTTTCTGTTACATCAGAGGGGGGCGGGGTCACCCATACGTCACAGGGAACCCCGGTTTCCCCTTGCGTCAGAGGGGGCGGGGTCAGGTGACGGGTGACCCCGACCCTCCGTATATAAGAAGCGTCAGGCCGCCGCAATCCCTGCAGTGTCTCCTCCGCGGAGACAGAAGAAGGATGGATTCGCTGCGCTGGATGAGATGAGCCATCGCTGGAGAGATGACCGTCCGTCGCTGGATAGCAAGAGTGGATTACCACCGCTGGAATCTTTTTTTATTTTTTTTATTTTTAATAAAGGAATTTTTCAAAAGTGTGTTTGTCTTATTTAACTATTTTTTACACTTTCTTTGTGAAATGGTAGGGGTACTTTTGTACCCCCTTACCATTCCAAACAGGGGGGGGAGGGATCTGGGGGTCCCCTTGTTAAAGGGGGCTTCCAGATTCTGATAAGCCCCCCGCCCGCAGACCCTCACAACCACCGGCCAGGGTTGTGAGGATGAGGCCCTTGTCCTCATCAACATGGGGACAAGGTGCTTTGAGGGGTCACAGACCCCCAAAGCATCCTCCCAATGTTGAGGGCATGTGGCCTGGTACGGTTCAGGAGGGAGGGGGGGCCGCTCTCTCGTCCCCCCCTCTTTTCCTGCGGCCTGCCAGGTTGCGTGCTCGGATAAAGGGTCTGGTATGGATTTTTAGGGGGACCCCCACGTCAATTTTTTTTAAATTTGACGCGGAGTTCCCCTTAATATCCATACCAGACCTGAAGGGTCTGGTTATGGATATTTAGGGGGAACCCCACGTCAAATTTTTTCTTAAATTTGAGGCAGGGTTCCCCTTAATATCCATACCAGACCTGAAGGGCCTGGTAATTGAATTTGGGGGACTCCCACGCTTTTTTATTTATATATATATATATTTTTTTTATCAATGACTTTCAATGAGTGTTCTCTGTTTTACGGAGCCGACAATTCATAATAGCTGCGAGTGATTTTAAAGGACTTTTTTTCCTGCATAAATAACACTTTGTGCAGGGACAGTTCTAAGCACCAGAAACATGCGCCCCTTCACAGGCATACTATAGACAACCCCCCCCCCCTCCCTACGAAATTTAAAGGAATATTACACTTTTATTGTTTCACTTTAATCATTATTAAAATCACTGCTCCCGAAAAAACGGCCGTTTTTAAAACTTTTTTTTGCATTGATACATGTCCCCCGGGGCAGGATCCGGGTCCCCAAACACTTTTTAGGACAGTAACTTGCAGAATCTTTTCTCTCTGTCAAATCTTTTTTCTCTGTCGAATATTTTCTCTATATAATCTTGGACTAATAGAGGTAAGGTTAGGCACATTCGACCACAGCTTCTATAGACAGCTTGTTATTGTCAGAGTCATGTCGAATCTCCTATTCTATATCGAACTGTTGTAACAATGAAAACGAAAATAAAGCATTTATTTATGTCGGATCTTTCGTTTTTCGGATTCTGTGCTTTCGTTATCGTTTGTCAAAATGAAAACGAAAATAGCTGAAATTCGGACGAAAATGCATTCGGACGAAAACGAATGCACATGTCTAGCTAGCTGCACTCATACATCTATTTCCCAAAGACAACCTCTGGATATGATGCTGAGCATGTGCACTCAACTTCTTTGGTTGAACATGGTGAGGCCTGTTCTGAGTGGAACCTGTCCTGTTAAACTGCTATATGATCTTGGCCACTGTGCTGCAACTCCATTTTAGGGTCTTGGCAATCTTCTTATAGCCTAGGCCAGTGATGGCGAACCTTGGCACCCCAGATGTTTTGGAACTACATTTCCCATGATGCTCATGTACTCTTCAGTGTCGTTGAGCATCATAGGAAATGTAGTTCCAAAACATCTGGGGTGCCAAGGTTCGCCATCACTGGCCTAGGCCATCTTTATGTAGAGCAGCAATTATTTTTTTCAGATCCACAGAGAGTTCTTTTCCATGAGGTGCCATGTTTGTGAGGGCTGGGCTCAGCCCTTCCTTCTCTGAGCTGGCCGCTCAGCTGTCGGCTAATTGCCAGCTTCTATCTCTCCACAGTGACTCACCTGTTGATGATATCCTGCTCGTCAGTCCTGCCTACTTAAGCCATCCAGTCCAGATGATCTCTTATTTCACCTTGGTCATATCTCTAGAGACGCTCTCCTGTGTTCTGTTAAAGATTTGCTTGGCTGATATTCCTTCTGGCTCCAGATCCTACTTGCTGTTCTATTACGCTGTTCTCTGGCTCCCTGACATTTTGACTTGTCTGACTATACGTTCCAGTTCCTGAACTCTGACTATGTTTTGAATACATTTACTTGGCTTACCTTTATTTTATTATTATTAAACAAGTGTGATTTAACTGTACTTCTGTCTCAGTCTGATTCATGGTTTCTGACAATGTTGAACTTCCATTGACCAGTATGAGTGTGAGAGCAATACTACCAAATTTAATACACCTTCTCCCCGTTCACACATGAGACCTTGTAGCACTAAGGAGCCACATGACACCAGGGAGGGAATATAGCTAATTAGGCCCAATTTGGACATTTTCACTTAGGGGTATACTCACTTTTGTTTAGACATTAATGGCTGTGTGTTGAGTTATTTTGAGGGGACAGCACATTTACACTGTTATACAAGCTGCACACTCACTACTTTACATTGTAGCAAAGTTTTATTTCTTCAGTGTTGTTACATGAAAAGATATAAAAAAAATTTACAAAAATGTGAGGGGTGTATTCACTTTTGTGAGATACTGTATATACAGTAAAACCTTGGTTTGAGAGCGTTTTGCAAGACAAGCAACATTTTTACATGCATTTTGACTTGATATACAAGGGATGTCTTGATATAAGAGTAGGGTCATGTCACAACAGAGTATAAAAGAGAAGAGAAGCACTAACTGTAGCAATATGGTTACATTTAATGAAGGTACAACATTTAGCAACTCACATGGTTGATGATTAGTATTAGTATTGATCTAAGTATGCAGAAATCTGGGGTACAGCTGTCCACATAGACCATCCTCCTCACCGCCATCAACGCCGTCCCTTCCACGCTGCACTCCTCGAGCGGTTCAAGTCATGCTTTCAGATTGCTCTACTGCAGGGTACGCTTCATGGTCACAATTGCAGACTGACAGCGGTGAGAGCTGGAGGTGCAGGGGATGGTCTATGTGGACAGCTTTACCCCGGATGACTGTGCCATATGACTCTTTTAACCATCAACCATGTGAGTTGCTAAACATTGTACCTTCATTAAAAGTAACTATATTTCTACACTTAGAGGCGCCTCTCTTCTCTTTTATACCCTGTAGCTCCTGATGGATTTTGCTTTTAATCCCCTTGTGGAGGCTTTTGTTTGTGGATGGACATTTTATGGTTATGTAACCCATCACATTGCTATAATATTTTTTATATGGACTATAAACTGAAGGACTTATGAATAAATGGTTGTGGAACGAATCATCTGAGTTTCCATTGTTTCTTATGGGGAAATCCGCTTTGAAATACAAGTGCTTTGGATTATAAGCATGTTTCCGAAACAAATTATATTCACAATTTCACAATTCAAGGTTTTAATATATATATATATCAGCTAACCAATAAAAAAAAGGAAACATATTTGTCAATGTGTCAAATATAAGAATAGTCTGCATTACCCCAGAACAGACAATCAAGAAAATTCTGAACTATGAAGTGACAGCTGATGAATGAAATATTGTGTTTTATTGGTTGTATGGGAGGGGTGTCTGCTACTGAGAGCTCTTCCATGAGACAAGATGAATAAGAAATATAGTTTCTTCCTTTTTAAGATTAAGTGCTCCATTAGTTAACACTGACTTAGTTGTTGCTGATTATTAGATGCTTGCTCATTTTTTATTTTATCCAAATGAACATCCACTATAACAGAAAGACATAAATGTGTGTTCTGGTGGTAGTTGTTAAATTTAACCCATTTTCCCTTCTGTCTGAGTTATATATTTTTTCCTTTTGGCACAGTATATATTATATGTTGGGGGCAGTTTTAGGGTGCCCCCAACCCAAGAGTAATATTTCTTTCCTTCCTCCCCTGTGCCATAGTTATTTTCCCAGCATGCCAAAAGAGGAGGGGATGCCAGATACACTTTTAAATGTACTCTTTCCCTGTTAGTCTAAGTCTTCATCTTCATTCTATAGTTTTGTAATTTTGACATGACAAACTGTTGTTTTTTCAGGCAACAAGGCATATTTAGACCATTCCCGCAGTTCTCAATCAATTTTGATGTGTCCTGTATAATATGCGTTCTATTGTTTTGCATTGTGTTATTAGTGTGGTGGTGTCTATTGATGCCTAATGGGAGTTTAGTACCACTGCAATCTGATTATTTGTTCCATTCATTTATTCCCTTGTTTTAGGTTCTTTTCTCCGCTTTGTACAGTCCTGTTTTCCTCATATTTCAGTTTATCTTAGAGACAGGGCTTAAAAATGGAAAATTTTATCACATACTTACTTAATTTTCCTTTCCAGACGCCAATCAATGACAGCATACATGTGATATAGCTCTGCCTCTATATTCACCCACAGGACCTTTTTAAATTTATAAAAGGAAAGCTAGAGCAAACTCCCCTATTCTCTGTAAAAATAACAGGATCAAAAAAGGGAGGGTTCGTATGCTGCCACGGACTGGCATCAGGAAGAAAAATTATGGTAATTATTTGATACAATTTTCCTTTTTCTGGCACCAACATGGCGGCATACATGTGATAATTAACAAGCTAAACTGCTAGGGCTAAAATGTATCATCAAACTTTATTACAATGGACATGGATTTGATTAGTTTACCCGTTACTACTGGCAGTTTTTCCCTTATTCAAAATGGCGGATGCCGTTGTTACCATCCGAGGCTCAGACCGTGGCGTGGTTCTTGTGTAAAAATTGCGGTGAGTCAGCACGCCGCCTGTGCCCTGGGACGCCGTCATATTGTGACGAAATGCATCGGAAGCAGGGACGTGCTGACATCACTGCGTTGTTTGTTATCCCAGAAGGACGGGAGTTTGCTTCAGCCAGGCGGCTTTTTAAAATCAAAATAAAAAGTAAAAAAGTAACAGTACAGCGCATAAATAAATAATATAAGTGAATAATAATAAAGTGACACTCTATTAATGCATCTAAACCCAAAAGTCCATAGATACAACAAAACAACAAGTAGAGTTGTCAAGGAAAAGATCCGCTTGTGCAGTGTGCCTTCAATCGACAATAACAAGTGATGATGTGATTCCTTCACCAATAAGCAAGATGGACTCTCACCTCAAAACATGGACCCCTGATTTAACAGACAGGTCAGAAAACGCATGTTCCCATCATGGGTTAATCACAGCATTCAGTAGATGTAGCGGTAGTGCTCAAAGATTGAATCCTTTTCAGTATCCTCAAGTTAATATGATTCCATATAAAAACATAAAGAACAAAATCTAGTGCTCTCCGTTTAAACGAATTTATTTTAAAACAGAAATGAAAGAGATACACTCACATTCTGGTGCACTGATCTCCAGTGCTGAGTGCTGGGCATGAAAACAAATGTAGCACAGCGTCCATGCATGGATCAGTATAGCAGCTTGCGGATGACGTCACGGCTTAGGTCACTTTTTAAAATCTGCTTTATATCATCCAGTTTGATGTAAGTGCAATACGTTTTATACATTAAATGATTCGTTTGGTCTAACATTATGGCGAGTCTCTCTCTTTTCGGACCCATAATCATGGTGTCCGAGTGATTATCCTTTACCTAGTGGAAAGCATGCGTATCCAGTTTCCTTCACTCAGTGAAAAACTATCCGGTCTGAGTGCTATCTCTCCAACATTCTGTGAGGAAAATGCCCTGGTTGGGTATTAGCCTGAAACGATTCAGCGTGTGCACTCTGGTAAGCACGGAATTTATTTGGTGGTGGATACTCACTTTGTCAGTGTGATCTGATACATCATGAGAAGGATTTACACTTATATCTATGGACATTTATACTTTATAACTGATTCATTGTTATGTGTAGCCTATTCATCACAAGTTCTATATGTTGTGAGGAATCTGTTCCTTACTTTTAGTTTTAGAGCGCAACTCTATTCTTTTATATATATTGTTTCTGTGCATATCTCACAGCAGAGTTTGTAGCTATTTAGGTTTACAGTTCTATTCTCCCTATATATGTTGTTTCTTGTTATACACTAATTGCAGCTCTTTTAGTTTGTTCACTTATTTCATAATTTCACATTTACTGATCTCTTGATTGGGTGGTCAACACGGATGGTGTCTATAAGGATCAGGATGGTGATTTAGGGGGCTCATTCACCAGACTAAAAAATCTCATGGTGTCTGAAACCCATACACAATAGGATATAGCCTTTTTAGTGACTTATATTAAGGACTCCATGGTGCCTCCGAGTCTAAGGTGGGAGGTTTGGGATAAGTGAACCAAATGTAAATCCCTTAATGGGTAATAGAGTGTGGCTGAAGCTGCTACTACGCACACCTACAAATAGCAAATGTTAATAGTACAAAATAAAACAAACAAAAAGGCAGCACTTAATAGCAATAAACACATTCCAATTATTCCAGGTGTGCTATCGTAAAAAGTACTTACACATATACATACCCAATATCCGCTGCAAATGTATGTTATATCACAGTACATATAGTGAGAAAGTCCGACGTGGTGTTTTAATTACTGTACTGAGATGATAAGGTGTCACCAACACCTCCACAAGTGAAAAGATAGGGTGATAGACAGAAGCAATCAGCAATGAACCATATGGGGAAAAACCTGGCGGTGTCTCCTACCACAGGCTGCTCGGCTTTCTAACTATAGCATTAGTGGTGTCCCCGAACAGCATGCTGATGTCACTATTGGTCATTGTATAGTCCCATCCTGATGTGTTTTGTCATCCACAACATCATCTGAGGGTGTGGCCACACGACATGGCACATCATTCTTATACACTGGCCCCATACTGGCAGTTAATCCCTCCTGTTCTATGCCCAAACGGCCAAACTACCCCCCCACACAGACCATATCCATAACAGGGGAAAGGCGACCCACCACACAGACACACTGATGCGAGCAGATTGGTCATCATTCTGACCCCGCTCATAAACATTTCATAATACTTTTGCCTAGTGTAATACGTAATCAGGGGTTCATTTTTTGAAATTTCTGGTTGAGAGAAAAGCCAACAAGTTATCACATTTAGATGAAGAGATTACATCTATTAAAGAGAAATTAATCCCTTTAAAAGATGGTGATGAATATAGGGAGAGATGCCAAAATCTATTGAAACTTCTTGAAAAGGAAGATCGAGAACAAAAAAATAAAAAAAATAAAAAGTTTAATAAGGATTTGTGAGATTATCAAATTGGGATGATTTTTGAGTGGCAGAAAAAATTGGCAGCAGAACTAGTGGCCAATGAGAATCCCATGATGGATATAACACCTCAAGTTGTTGACTGTGGTATGGGTGGTATATCTATAATACAACCATAATCCAGCAGTATCAGAAAGTTCCCCTATGGATTACTGTTTAGAGGGCCACCTACCAACAAACGCCATAAAAAGGGGGGGAAGCTTTAACATGAGTCTCCGTATAGGATGCATGGTGATAACAGGGGTGGTTACTATTATAATCAAGGAAGGCCCCCCTCACATTATGGACAGGGTCAATACCAACAGGGAAATCAGGGTCCTCCAAAATATCAAAGACTACAGGAAGGCAGGGTCCCATATCTGCAGAAGGCCCTAGTCAGGGCAAAAATGGAGCCTCCTCTTACTATCATAAAAAGGTTGAACAAAGAGAGGAACTAGAGGGGGGATGGGGATACAATCAAAAAAGAAAAAGGACCTAAATGGTTCTGGAATTTAAAATCTCAGTTCCAAGGTGTTGACAGACTCTGAGAAAATGGTTTTGGACAAAAGCTTGAAATTTGCTCCACCCAGGAGACTGAGCAATTTCAAACATACATGGATGAGCACAAATATGTGTACAAATTTAATACCTAACAGTATTTGATCAACAATCCTATCAAAGCCATTTAACCTCAGTTGAGTTTCAGCACTCAGGTTTATATACCTCTGTTTTCAATCCCCCGGGTGCTCTCCCTCTTTTCTTAAAGGTCTTTCGAGATGTGGTTTTAAGAGACCTGGATCAAATGAAAATTCAAAATGTTAGAATTCGCAAAGAGCTAGAGATTTGTATAGACTCTTTGTGTATCGATAAGGAGTTGGTCTTTCGACCAGCCGATAAAGGAGGAGGGATCATGATTTTAGTTACAAATTACTATACAACAGAAATGCTTAGGATTGTTAGGGATCATGATACTTATACTCCCTTGCGTTCAGATCCCGGGGTAAAGTATACGTGTGAATTGGAGAGTATTGTTAATAGGGGTTTTGAGTTGAATATTAAAAAAAAAAGAAAAAGCTTTTTTTGTGCCCAAGGCACCAAGAACCCCTGTTATCTACCCAAAATTCACGAGAGCCTGACCTGCTCCCCAGGCCGTCCGATAGTCAGCGGGATTGACTCTGTTACATCCCGGGTGGGCAGGTATATAGACTTCTATTTACAGCCTCTTGTGCAACAAATGCCTTCTTTTATCAAGGATACTTGACATGTCATACATGCATTATCAGAGTTTAAACCTTGGGAAGGGAAGTGGCTGGTGACAGCTGATGCCACTTCTTTATACACAGTAATACCACATGATCAAGGCTTGTCATATATTAAGTACTACCTAGAATGTGATTCTTGCTTACCAAGTGGTCAGATTTCCTTCATTATGGAACTACTGGAGTTTGCTGCTACACATAATTTCTTTTGGTTCAATGATCAATTTTTCTGACAAGATAGAGGTGTAGCCATGAGGGCCAAATAGGGCCAAGTTTGGCGAACCTCTTTATGGCACGATGAGAGGAGGATGTTGTCTATGCCCAACAGGTGGTCCTGTGGGCAATGTATATAGATAACATCCTCCTCCTATGGGATGGCAGTGAAATAGATCTTATGGAATTTATGAACCACCTTAATACCAACAATAGGGGGGTTTGCCTTAGTTATGAGACGAATCATGTGGAGATAAACTTGCTAGATTTAAAGATTTCTGTCAGGGGTGACAAGTTCGTCACCTTAACGTTCTTCAAACCTACTGACAGAATTTCTTATATTCCAGTCGATAGCTGCCATCATGCCCCTTGGCTTAGGTCTGTGCCTACGTGCCAATACATGAGTTTGAAGCGCAATTGCACTGAGCCAAGTGAGTTCTTGGTACAGGCAGAGACTCTAAATCAAAGGTTTGTCGAGAAGGGTTATACCTTACAAGTTACCTTAAATCAAGTTGTCCAGATGAACAGGGTTGATCTGTTAAAAGAGATACAGCGTGATGTAGATAATAATACTCATTTCCAAGTCCCCTTCATCACAAAATTTTTCTATCCAGCATCAGAATATCAAAGATCTTATTCAGAAACACTAGCATATTTTGGGCAATGATAGAGTCTTGAACACTATCTTGCCTAACAGACATCAGATGGTTTTTAGAGGTGCTCCTTCTCTCAGAGATAAACTAGCTCCTAAAGTATTGGACTCCCCACAGAGAAAGACTACTTTTTTCCACCAACTTACGGGCTATTACCAGTGTAGGAAGTGCCAAATATGTTCTTTAAATGGGTGTAAGAACAGGAGATCTAACAACTTTGTGTGCACTTCAGTTGAGTATAGGATAGAGCATTTTATTGCATGCTCTACTACAGGTGTTGTTTATTTATTGCAGAGCCCTTGTGGACTACAGTATGTGGGAAGGAACATTTCAGCTCCATTGCAGGTTTGATTAAACGAGCATATAAATAATATTAGAAAGGAGTTCACTAAACACTCAGTTTCTAAACATTATTTGACAGTCATAATAGAGATCGGAGTAACACTATATTTTTGGGAATTGATAAATCTAGTCCTCACTGGAGGCGTAGATTTTTAGATCAGAGGTATCTCCAAACTTTATATGTCATGGAGTTACATAATTAAATCATATTAATCAATCAATCAATTAAATTAAATAAATTATTGATAGTTCTTAAATGTTGTATAGTGTCACCATGAGTTTGTAAACTTGATTTACCTTCATGAATAATAATATTATTTACCTATATGATTAATAATAATTAAATTTATCGCTGCCACCCCTGATTTCATATAGGTGGGCATAATATTTTACTATCATGACTGAGACCTTTCCCAATTGTTTTATTATTGGGGGAAGTGTTTTCAAGTTTTTCCAATTTACTTTAATATCACATATACTAAGCTAATATGATTTAGATTATCCCTACTTTAAATACTAGGGTGCCTCATCTTGGAAATATTGGTTTCCTTAGATATGGTGATGAGACCTAATTAGATGTACATGGAGGTAAAGCATCATTCTAACATTAGAGGTCACCCTAAGATGCCATTTTTGTACTTTAGGTTTATGATTTAATTGAATGTATGTACATATTTTTAATTTGAATGTTGTGCATTTGTCTTGTAAAATATAAAAAACAAAAACAAAAAAAAACATTTTTTATTTTCAAACTTATCTAAATTTACAATTTGGAATTTTTTCACTCCATAGAACCTTTAGCCATGTTGGTCGTTATGATCACCTGGTGAGCTTTATGGAGTGGATGGGGACTTGTACATCTTGTCTCCTACCATTTTTGGTTTTCAGTTCCGAAACGGCAAGATTTGTGGAGGCAATTATTCCCTTATTTAAAATGGTGGATTGGTGGATGGTGGATGCTGTTGTTACCATCTGAGGCTCAGACTGAAGCGTGGTTCTTGTTTATTAATTGCGGAGAGTCATATTATGATGAAACGTCGAGAGGAGGGACGAACTGATATCACCGCGTTGTTTGTTATCCCAGAAAGGATGCGCGTTTGCTTTAGCCGGCCGGCTTTTTAAAATCTTTATATCATCCAGTTTGATGTAAGTGCAATACGTTTTATACATTAAACTTACATGGTGGTGGATACTCACTTTGTTTGTCAGTGTGATCTGATACATCAAGAGGAGGATTTATACTTACAGACTATTTTGCACCTTCAAATCTATGGTGGATAGGATGTCATATGTCAGCTATTGAGGAATATTGTTTTCAGAATGATCTATGGATGTTTATTATACAATATAACTGATTCATTGTTATGTGTAGCCTATTCTTCACAAATACAAATATATCTATGTTATGGGGAATCTGTTCCTTACTTTTAGTTTTAGAGCGCAACTCTATTCCTTTATATATATTGTTTCTGTGCATATCTCACAGCAGAGTTTGCATCTATTTAGGTACTTTTTAACATGCAACGCAGTTCTATTCTCCCTATAAATGGACATGGAAGCCTGGATTGTCAATCTGTCAAAGTCCATTGATGTAGAAACCCTTGGATCTTCCCTGTAGCGCCTAAGGCAGGTGCACTACGCCAACCAGCCTGCTGCTTTGCAGATGTCTCATAGGCATTTTGCATGCGCTGCCCAAACTTAAAGACATAAAAATGGGGGATTTTGCTTTTATATATTTAAACAAGTTCTGTAGGTAGATATAAGGGTGGAGCTATATCACAAGTATGCTGCCATGTTGGCGTCAGGAAAAGTAATTTTCTTCTTACACTTCAAGACTGCAAAACAGCTGGCTATATTTATCTGAAGTAAACTGAAAGATAAAAACAAAAGAGCAGGAGGCTCATGCGCGGAGGCTCCATGGACGGTCGCAAGTCCTGAGAGCTCCGTTCCACTCCGGCCGATACACCCCGCCAGTGTGCCATCCAGAGAGGATTCCCGCAGCCCAAACTTGTCCCCCTATTACAGCGGACCGGAGCCACCCACTCGGCTTCACGACATCACGGCGAGATGCAATTTGGCCCGGCAATTAGATCCGGTGATCCAGGCCAAGGCCTCTGCCATGATGGCGGCCGCCCCCTCCGCACAAGACCTGCAGCATAAGCCAGACGAATCCATCGCGGATCCAGCCCCATCTGACCCACACAACACGGGACAGCTTTCACATGCAGTGAGTAATCCGCAGATGTCTCTATTATCCCCTGCTTCCACGGAGTCTCTGCTGGGGAGATATCATGGGAGCTCTCCCCTCACCCCTATGGAGGATTACCTCACCTCTCCAGTGAGTCATGGGCCTGTACCAGGATCTATTCCCTCTGCCCCCACAGACTTCACCTCACTAATGGAGACCTTCTCCAAAATGCTTTCTAGAGGCCTAGCCCAAAACGCCTCTCACATTACCTCTATTATACAGGCTGACTTACAACATCTGGGGGCCAGGATTGAGGCTATCGAAGCTAAAACTGATCAGACTGTTGCCAGAACAATGCAGAATACTGATAGAATTTCAGAGCTTCAGGAACAATTGGACATTGCTTACACCAAGTTGGACGACCTCGAGAATAGGAATCGAAGGTACAATTTTAGGCTTAGAGGCCTTCCCAAATCCTTTAAAGATACTGATAAAGTCGTACGCGCATTCATTTCCTCCTTGATTCTGGACCTCCCAGATCATCGGCTGGAACTTGATCGTGCACACAGAGTGCTCCAACCTCCGCGTCAAGATGGTTTGCCTAGAGACATTGTGGTCAAACCCCACTTTTTCAAGGTCAAGGAAGAGGTTATGCGTAAGGCCCGGGAGACAGAGAACCTCTCCTTCCAGGGCCATCCAGTCCAAGTCTTTTCTGACCTATCCCCATACACGATTCAACTGAGGAGATCTTTGAAACCCCTTCTACAAGTCCTCACGCAACACTCCATTACTTACCGATGGGCCTTCCCATTTCGATTGAACTTTACGTATTCCAACAAACCGTATGGCTTTTCAAATTTCAGTGATGGCGAATGCCTCCTTCTACAAGTGGGCCTTATCTCACACTCGCCGGGTCCCTCCATAGACCCCAAGGCCTCAGGATCCACCAAGAGGCCGCCCCCAGCAAGCCCCATCAAACCCTTGTGGCAAAGGCAGCAAGCGAAGCGTCCCAAAGAAGGGCGCCCGCCTTAAGAGGTTTCCCATTTCCACTTATTGTCCCTCCTATTCCCTGCTTTCAGTGGGAAAAGTGCATAGACTGTTCTTTTTCCTGGGACACCCATAACCATTCCAGGACCTCTCAACTCTAGAGGGGTGCCACTGGTATCCCTAAGGAAACCCCCGGTTATTTTTTGCCCCGGTAATTTACCCTATAATGACATCCCCGTATGGTTCCTGCGGAGACCCACCGTTGAAGACAGAAAAAAGTCCTTGATTACGGCAGATCTTTGTTCTCATCGCATAAGAGACAGCTTTGGTTGAGCCCTCAGGCTCGCTTTCCCCCTTTTTTCTAAACTGACGATGTCCGACCCCGATCTTAATCGACTTTCCTCTCTGTTTGGCTAATGATGGACATTATACGTTTTTAGCTTTCCTTCCATAATTTTTTACTTTAAATTTTTTACCCCCCTTTTTGTTTACTGCTTATTGTTTTTGATTGTCTTGGTTACATTTAAATTTGTTGCTGAGCCCACTGGGCTCTGGGTGGGGCCAGGCCGGAGTGGTTTGCACTGCGCCTCCACCAGTCTCGGAGTCTCTCCACCAGTCTCACGCGAATTCCGGTTACTAAGCAAGGCTCATAAACGCAATCCAGCTGGGGAATCTTTGGACACCCTTCACTCGGCTAGAACTGCCCTTAAATTGGTTCCCACTAATGAGGCTGAAAAGCATTTGCGATGGTCGGGCGCACGGTTCTATTATCAGGGAAACAAAATAGGAGCTAAACTAGCAGCCAAACTTTCCCCGAGGCACCGTTCCTTCACATTCCCTAAAATAAGAGATTCTTCTGGTAACCTGACACAAAACCCCCTCCACATTATGTCAACCTTCCACAAATTTTACTCCTCCCTTTATAAACATGAAGTGACAAACCCACAGACTCCCATAGATTAGTTTTTCGACACTATCTCCCTCCCGAAATTATCTCAAGACCATGCCAGCCTACTGGAGGATTTTGGTTCCTGAGGTCCTGGAGGTTATCAAAAGGCTCAAACCTAACTCGGCCCCGGGCCCCGACGGCTTTGCTATATGCTACTATAAGAAATTTGCCTCGGTCCTTACCCAGCACATGGTCGATTTCTTTAACTCTGCCCGATCTGGTTCTCCCCTGGATAAAGCCCTGAACTTAGCCTATGTTTCTGTCATCCCTAAACCTGGGAAAGATGGGTCGATGGTGCATAACTATCGCCCGATCTCACTCATTAATAATGATCTTAAGATCCTAACTAAAGTGTTATCCAAAAGGCTCTCCACATTTATTGCTCGGTATATACACAAGGACCAGGTGGGCTTTATCCCGGGGGGACAGGGACCAGATCAGATAAGGAGAGTAATTGATATCATCTCCATCCTTAAATCCCGTTGGGATGGCGGTCCCTCCCAAGAAGGATTTTTACTATCAATCGACCTTCAATAGGCATTTGATATGCTCACTTGGCCTTTTCTATTTAAAGTCCTGGAGAGATGGGGCTTTGGCCCTCTCTTTTTGGGGACCCTAAGAGCCCTATATTCCACTCCCAGCACACAGGTCCGACTACAAGGCTGTTACTCTGAGACCTTCCACATTGAAAATGGTACCAGGCAGGGCTGTCCTCTCTCACCCTTTCTGTTCGCTATAGCAATTGAGACCTTAGCTATTGCGATCTGATCCTACCCCGTCATTAGAGGAGTCGGATGCGGACAGCAGGAACATAGATGTGGTCTATTCGCAGATGACCTGCTAATTTTTGTCACTTCCCCTTTGATCTCCACGCCTAACATTTTCGCCCTGCTTGACAAATTTGGACAAGTGTCTGGTCTAAAGGTGAATGCTTCGAAATCTCTGGTCTTAAATATTTCAGTCCCCCTGAGCCTAGTAAACACCTTACAGAATCACTTTCCATTCACATGGTGCTCTACCTCATTGCCATACTTGGGCATTAATCTCCCATCTAGCATAGAAGGCCTTTATACTGCTAACTATCCATCCGCTTTCAAGAAACTGTCCGAGGAGTTAATTATTTGGTCGCGACTTGGCCTCTCCCCTTTAGGCCGCGTCTTTGCGATCAAGATGACCTTTCTACCCCGCCTCCTCTACCTTTTTAGGTGTCTCCCCATCCCGATTAAGAAATCACAAATCCAAACCCTTTAGTCCAAAATTCTGAAATGTATCTGGGGCCCAAAAGGCTGTAGAGGCTCAAAACATCTTTTGTATAGACTAAAAACTCAAGGGGGCTTAGCATTACCGAACATTTGGTGGTATTATCAGGCAGCACACCCGGCTCAGATTTCTATTGTCTACTCACGGG
Organism: Lithobates pipiens; assembly: GCF_037356315.1. Classification (NCBI taxonomy): domain Eukaryota; kingdom Metazoa; phylum Chordata; class Amphibia; order Anura; family Ranidae; genus Lithobates; species Lithobates pipiens. The sequence goes on from NW_027507748.1 coordinate 144,921,584, forward strand.
GTCCCAAACCTGATTGGGTAATTATAGAGAGACAGGCTATACCCCTTCACACCATTGATTATCTAATTTGGTCCCCCCCCCTAAAAATAGACCCCCTATCATGGCCCCCACTCTCTCTCACTCGCTGGCCCTGTGTGATCAGTTACACAAAAATCCCTCATTGATCTCAGCCTTCCGCCCCCTAGCGCACATTTTTCATAACCCGGACTTCCCACCAGGTGTGAATATCCTTGCATTTAGTTGGTGGCTCAATAAAAGATTGTTCAGAATTGGCAACTTTTTTACCTCCTCAGGCCCCATCTCACTTGCTTTCTGCTTGAAGAAACTCGAGATGCCCCCTTCGGAAAAATTCAGACTCTTCCAACTTACACATTTTCTCCATTCTATCTGGTCCAATAAGCCCGATCCCCCCGAAACCACATCATATGAGACTTGGTGCGCAGACATCGTGGGTCAGAGTGGAGGGATATCAGTAATATATTCCTCCTTGGCCACATCACTAGCTAAACCTCCATACGCCACCGCCTGGGAAAACGAACTTAATATATCGTGGAGCCGAGATTTATGGTTTACCTGTTTCCAAAGATGCTTTACCGGGATCCTCAATGTGTCCCTGATTGAAACTAGTCTCAAAATAATTACCCGTTGGTACAGGGTTCCCGTGATGCTTGCTAAGATCTATCCTGATGCGTCCCCGTTATGCTTCCGTGGATGCAGTCACGTAGGTTCTTTTTTCCACACATGGTGGACGTGCCCACGCATTAGGGGCCTTTGGAAAAAAGTCTTCGCCCTCATTCGTAAGCTTGTGTTGGTTCAGGTTCCCTAAACCCCTGAGATTTTTTTTATCCTACTGGGTACCAAAATCACCATAGCAGCTCACTGGAAACAAACTGCAGTCCCATTCGTTGCATGGGAAACGTAAAATCTCTTGGATAATGACACAAGAGAAGATTGTAAGTCGCATTCAGGATAAGTCCCGTACTTTTGAGAGGGTTTGGGAACCCTGGGCCTCCTCCCAAAATATTTCCCTTTTCCCGGGCCTATAATCTCGATCCATGTGAATCCCCCTGGTTGACCCTCCTTCCTTCCTTCTCCCTTCTCCCTTTGCTTCCCCTACTTTTCCCCTTCTTCTCCCCCTCCATTCTTTTATACCTCTTCCCCTGATCTGTAACCTTTACCTCATGAGTTGACTGATCCTATCTCTCATATTTTTCTCATCTAGCCTGCTATTGATATTCTTTTCCTTTCTGACTATTTCCTCTTTCTTGCTTTATGGCCGGAGCTCTGGGCTTCTCAGACCCCTTTGGGATACTGGGAGCTGAAGAGCCTGTTTTAGTTATGATTGTTGGTTCTATTTACTATTTGATGGCTACCCAGTTGGGCCGCTAACAGCTCTGTTCATGTCCATCTGTAGTCAGGGACTAGGGGGGGTGGGGAAGGGGCCTCCTGCCACAGCAAGTACCCTTTCGGGGTGGTGGGGGATCCTCTGACTCACCTCCCGTGTCCACTTGTAACAGGGTGTAGGTGAGGGATACACCCAATCCTGTCAATGAGCCTCTGGACCGGTTTATATTAAGGCCCTAAATAATCCGCCAATTGACCTTTACTTGGGGTCTTCACTCCTTCTACTTAGCACCAGTGTTTTTTCATTTATTTTGGAAAACGGTTTCACATTTTAACACTGTATTCAGTATTTTCAGTCCTGCAGAACTAGTTAATACCATAAGTCACATTCACTGATGCCTGTTTCAACACGTAATGTTGTTTTGTTGCTGTAACATGCTTATCCTTTCTTTCAAAATTAACACAAATTTATTGAAAGTTAAAAACAAAAGAGCAAAACCCTATTAGGATGTATAAACATATAAGCATTTATTAAAAGTAAAATTGCATTCCCAAAAGTGACACTGTATGGGAGGATAAACATGCGTCTGGTAAAGACCGAATCGTCCCTAAATGCCAGCTTTGGCCATGGGGATGGCATGGAACTGTAACCCCTCAGGCAGAAGGAGCAACTGTCCCAGGCTTGTGGAAGCCACTGAAGCTGGGGCTCGAACCCAGAAGTGCAGCCGCAAGCTGGAACCTCCTCTGGCCAAAGTCAATGGTGTCACATGGGCAATATGGTAACACGTTTCAAAGCTGTCATGCCTCTTTTCAGTCTAACTGCCTGAGCTACCCTCTGAAAATGCACTGATCTTGTGTGCAACAAGAGGAAGGTAAACACGTTATGGCTACAGACTGTATACCAGAGCTCAGCAAGATGCAAAGAGACAGCTGACCACAAGGGACTGGGGTAGACATCACAGGAACTGCCATTCTATGTAAATATGTACACAGCATCTCACAAAAGCGAGTACACCTGTCACGTACCTGGTTAGAGAGCCCCAACGTGCAGGGAGCGGCGCCTCGTAAACCACCGGCTCTCGAGCCCCTGGTGATGGAGACAGGGGTTCAGGAGCCCGGAGGACACAAGTGCCTAGCCGGATAGCAGATAGCGGGTACAGCTGGAACAGATGGTAACTGGAACGGCAGGTGCACCTGGCGCTGGATGTCGGTCAAGGACTGCTGGACGGCTGGCACAAGTGGACCGGCAAGGTGGCAGAGTCAACGGGTGCCGGACTTCGGGCAGACAGGCGTAGTCAATCAGGCTGGGTCGGTAACTATCTGGCAGCGGAGGTACAGAAGCGGGAGGCAGAGGCGTAGTCAATCAGGCAAAAGGTCAAGGGCAGGCGGAATACAGGCAGAGTCCAGGAACAGGTCGGGTATAATATCAGGAACACAATCACAAACAAACAGCAGAAGTCTCAGGAACGCTGTAGACCGAACAGCGCCGAGGAGCAGGAGCTGTGGCCTTAAATAGTCTATTGGGCACCAGGATTGGTCGTACGGCCCGTTTGCGTACCCCCGCAGGTGGCCGTGGTTACGCTCGTGACCCCGCGCACGTCCGTACGGTGCGAACGCCCGCTTGTGTCGACGCGCACCTGCGAACGTCTGTTGGGACCTGCGTGCACCCGCGCGTGTTCGTTCGCGTCAACCCGCGTCCGAGGGCGTCGGAGATCCCGTCGTACAGGAACCCTGCAGGTACGTCTCTTCTGTACGATCGGGGTAGTGGAACGACCGTGACATTGCCCCCCCCCAAAGGGCAACCTCCGGATGCCCAACTGCATCATCCTATCAGGATGGGACCTCTTAAAGGCTTGGACTAGTTTTGCAGCATGCAGGTTGGACTCTGGTTCCCACGAGTTCTCCTCAGGGCCGTAGCCCTTCCACTTAACCAAGAACTGGATCTGGTTCCGTCTCTTCCTGCAGTCCAGGATGGACTCGACCTCGTACTCCAGTTCCCCATCAATTGTCACGGGCTCAGGAGGATTGGTATTCCGGTCAACAAAGGGATCAGGAACCGCAGGCTTCAGTAGCGAGACATGAAAGACCGGGTGTATCCTAAATGACTCCGGGAGTTTCAGCTCGACGGCCACGTCATTTAGTTTCCTTACGATGGGAAATGGACCCACAAACCTCGGGCCCAGCTTCTTGGATGGGCAGGCTAGCTTCAAATTTAGTGTAGCCAACCAGACCTGGTCCCCGACCTGGAGGTCAAGTTCCCCTCTTCTCCTCTTGTCAAAGGCCTCTTTATAGCATTTCTGGGTCTTCGCCAGGGTCTCTTGAAGAAGCTTGTTATTGTTCAAAAAAAAATTAAGGTCCTCCAGGACTGCAGGTACAGAGCATTCGGGGAGACTACCGGACAAAAAGGACGGATGGAAACCAAAATTTGCAAAAAATGGTGACTGTTTAGTGGCAGAATGAGTAGAATTATTATAAGCAAACTCTGCAAGCGGTAAAAGTGATGCCCAATCATCCTGAGAGAAAGAGGAGAAACAACGCAGGTATTGCTCTAACGTCTGGTTGGTTCGCTCGGTCTGGCCATTGGTTTGAGGGTGATAGGCCGAGGAGAGACGAAGCTCAATCTTCAGGGCTTCACAGAGAGCTTTCCAGAACCTGGACGTAAATTGTACTCCTCTGTCAGAGGTAATGTCAGCAGGAACACCGTGGAGCCTTACTACTTCCTTAATAAGGGCCCTGGCCGTTTCTGTGGCCGACGGGGTCCCCCTCATCGGTACGAAGTGGGCCATCTTGGTAAACCTGTCTACCACTACCAGGATAGAGGAGAAGCCTTCAGAGAGGGGCAGATCCACTATAAAGTCCATAGATATCATCTTCCATGGTCTGTCCGGGATGGGTAAAGGTCTCAACAAGCCCCAAGCCCCTAATTTGCTACCTTTATTCCTGATGCAGGTGGTGCATGCCTCCACATATTCCCTGCAATGCTTCCTCATCTGGGGCCACCAGAACGTGCGCTGGAGCAAGTCCGTGGTCTTGAACACCCCAAAATGACCGGCCAATGGATGGTCGTGACAGGAACTGAGGACCGCCGTGCGGATCGCTTGGGGGACGAAGATTCGGTCCAGATGCCAGAGAAGTCCGTCCTTGGAGGTTAAGGAGATGTCCGGTGGGATGGCTGGATCGCTGGAAGCCTGTTTAATTTGGGATAGGAGGCCTTCCTGGAGCAGAAGGAAGTTTCCTGGAGGCAGGATGGTGTCGGGGGTATGAGGTTCCACAGCTTCGTTGTACATCCGGGAAAGAGCATCAGGCTTCACATTCTTTGACCCGGGCCGGTATGTGATGTGGAACACAAATCTGGAAAAGAAAAGTGCCCACCGGGCCTGCCGAGGTTTCAGTCGCTTGGCTGCTTTCAAATATTCGAGATTTTTATGGTCGGTATAGACCAGGACTGGATGAGAGGCGCCTTCAAGGAGATAGCGCCATTCCTCCAATGCTGCCTTGATCGCTAGGAGCTCCCGGTCACCGACATCGTAGTTGCGCTCGGCTTCTGAGAGTTTGCGGGAGAAGAAAGCCACCGGGTACAGAAGTGACTTAGGTCCCTGTCTCTGGGAAAGTACTGCCCCGACGGCCACTTCCGAAGCATCCACCTCCAGGATATAAGGCAGCGAGGCGTCGGGGTGTTTGAGAATTGAGGCAGAGATAAACAGGTTCTTCAGAGTTTCGAAGGCCTCCTGAGCCCTAGGGGTCCACTGAAATTTCTGGTTCTGTTTGGTCAGCTCAGTGATGGGGGAAATAATGGAAGAAAATCCCCTGATGAATTTCCTGTAAAAGTTCGCGAATCCCACGAAGCGTTGGACCCCTTTCTTGTCCGAGGGAGCGGGCCAGTTTACGATGGCTGAAATCTTCTGTGGGTCCATTTCTATGCCGTTTACGGAGATGATCAAGCCCAGGAATTGGATACTCTGCTGTTCAAAAACGCACTTCTCCGGTTTGGCGTAAAGGCCATGGAGGCGGAGACGGGCTAGGACACTCCTCACATGCTCCCGGTGTTCAGCTAAAGAGGAAGAGAAGATTAAGATGTCATCGAGATATATAACAACAAACAAATCAAGGTACTCTCTAAAGACATCGTTAACAAAGTGTTGAAATGTAGCGGGAGCGTTACAAAGTCCAAAGGGCATAACTCGGTACTCATAATGTCCGAAGCGGGTACGGAAGGCGGTCTTCCATTCGTCGCCTTTGCGAATGCGAATGAGGTTGTACGCGCCCCGTAAGTCCAACTTGGAGAACACCTTGGCCGACCCCAGTCTCTGAAATAATTCGGGCACTAACGGTAGAGGATAACGGTTCTTAATTGTAACTTTGTTGAGTGCTCGGTAGTCCACACAGGGCCGTAAGGAATGGTCCTTCTTCTGAACAAAGAAAATCCCTGCGCCTGCTGGGGAAGTGGATGGTCGTATGAAACCCTTCTTCAGGTTGTCGTCCAGGTAGGTTTTTAAAGCACCCAGCTCGGTTTCAGATAAGGGGAAGATCCTCCCGAACGGGATCTCCGCTCCAGGGAGTAGGTCAATAGGGCAATCGTATTGCCTGTGGGGAGGTAAAGTCTCTGCGCCCTTTTTACTGAATACATCTAGAAACTGGTGGTAGGCTTCGGGCACAACCTGTCGGAGCTCGGTGTCTGTCTCCATGCAGAGCAGAGAAGAAGAGGCAGGGTCCGTGTTGGTGGCTGGGAAGCAGTTTTGATGACAATATGCAGACGGGAACTCTACTTCTCCAGTGAACCAGTTAATCAGAGGGTTGTGGGCCTTCAACCAGGGCATGCCCAGGATCACGGGAAACAGGGGGGATTTGATGATGTCCAGACTCAGGAATTCCTGGTGAGTTCCGGCTATGGTGACAAAAAGCGGGGACGTCTCCTGAGTAACGGGTCCGGATTTAAGGGAGGAGCCGTCGGCCAGAAAGATTGAAAGTCCCTTTACCCTAGGCCGAAGAGGGATGTTATTCTTCAGGGCAAAAGACAGGTCCATGAAGCCGCTGCAAGCTCCAGAGTCTATGATGGCGTCAACGCTGAGAGTCTCTCCGGAAAACTGTAGGAGAAGAGGTACAACCAGGTGAGAGGTGGTGTTGGTGCTGGGCAGAATGGCAGGAGAAGCAGAAGGTGCAAGAAGGCACTTACGTGACTTGGCGGGGCAGGTGCGAACGTAATGTCCAGATTCCCCACAATAAAGGCAAAGGTTGCCAGTTCTCCGGCGTTGGCGCTCCTCGGGCGTCAAGGAAGGGCGAAGTAGACCCAGTTGCATAGGCTCCGAAGAATCCAGAGCAGGTGGAGCAGGAAGGACCGGAGGGTTGGGACTTGGAACCCGCGGCATCATCCAGACTGGGCGAGAAGTGGAAGTTGAGCGCTCTAAACGACGTTCCCTCAAACGCCTGTCAATCTGAATCGAGAGATCGATGAGGGCTTCGAGGGTTTCAGGGGTTCCCACGCGAGCCAATTCATCCTTTAATGCCTCCGAAAGTCCCATGCGGAACTGGTAGCGAAGGGCTGAGTTATTCCACTCTGTGTCGGCACTCCAACGCCTGAACTCAGACACATAGTCCTCTACTGGCCTGCGACCCTGCTGGAGTACATGCAAAGCTGCTTCTGCAGTGGCGGCAAGTTGCGGGTCCTCGTACAGTCGGGACATGGCCAGGAAGAAATCGTTCAAAGAGTCCAAAGAGGGGTCCTTACGTTCGAGGAGACGATGTGCCCAGGTCTGAGGTTCGTCGGTTAATAGAGAAATGACGAACCCCACTTTTGTTGCCTCGAGAGAAAAAGTCCGGGGTTGGAGGGCGAAAAAGAGCTCGCAGGAGTTCCGGAAGGCCCTGAACTTATTCCGGTTACCGGAGAAGCGGTCTGGTGTAGGTACCCTTGGTTCTGGCGGCAACATGACCACTGACGGTGGGCCTGGAGACCCAGAGGCAGCCGGGGCTGCGGCAGATAAGGCCTGGACCTGTTCCTCCAAACGTCCGTAGCCTTCTTGTAGGCTCTTCACGGCCTGGGTGAGGCCGGCTAGATGATGGCAGAGTTCATCCATGGGAGACGCTCCCTGCGAGGGCTCAGACATCCTGGCTGTTCGGTACTGTCACGTACCTGGTTAGAGAGCCCCAACGTGCAGGGAGCGGCGCCTCGTAAACCACCGGCTCTCGAGCCCCTGGTGATGGAGACAGGGGTTCAGGAGCCCGGAGGACACAAGTGCCTAGCCGGATAGCAGATAGCGGGTACAGCTGGAACAGATGGTAACTGGAACGGCAGGTGCACCTGGCGCTGGATGTCGGTCAAGGACTGCTGGACGGCTGGCACAAGTGGACCGGCAAGGTGGCAGAGTCAACGGGTGCCGGACTTCGGGCAGACAGGCGTAGTCAATCAGGCTGGGTCGGTAACTATCTGGCAGCGGAGGTACAGAAGCGGGAGGCAGAGGCGTAGTCAATCAGGCAAAAGGTCAAGGGCAGGCGGAATACAGGCAGAGTCCAGGAACAGGTCGGGTATAATATCAGGAACACAATCACAAACAAACAGCAGAAGTCTCAGGAACGCTGTAGACCGAACAGCGCCGAGGAGCAGGAGCTGTGGCCTTAAATAGTCTATTGGGCACCAGGATTGGTCGTACGGCCCGTTTGCGTACCCCCGCAGGTGGCCGTGGTTACGCTCGTGACCCCGCGCACGTCCGTACGGTGCGAACGCCCGCTTGTGTCGACGCGCACCTGCGAACGTCTGTTGGGACCTGCGTGCACCCGCGCGTGTTCGTTCGCGTCAACCCGCGTCCGAGGGCGTCGGAGATCCCGTCGTACAGGAACCCTGCAGGTACGTCTCTTCTGTACGATCGGGGTAGTGGAACGACCGTGACAACACCCCTCACATTTTTGTAAATATTTTATTATATCTTTTCAAGTGACAACACTGAAGAAAAGACAATTTGCTACAATGTAAAGAAAGTAATTAGTGTACAGCAGGGGTAGGCAACCCCTGGCATTGGTGCCGCAAGTGGCACACAAAGCCTCTTTTGCCAGCACTCAACTCCCTTCCCATCAGCAGAGCAGAGCAGGGAAGTCTCAGCGAGACACTAATGCATTCCAATTTCAGAATTCCCCACGAAGCACCTGCACTGAGGGGGAGGCACTGTGCTCCCACACATTGTAAAAGATGGGAAACATAGTTTGGTTCTCTAACTTTGCTAAAGCTGTGACCGTCAGCTGTTGTGTTGGGGAAGAGATTGGGTGCAGTTCTGCTGGGGGGGCGGTCCCTGTTTCCAAAAGGAAGAGGACTGTCATTGGCCACTGCTAAAGCTAATCACAGTCCTGCTAGCCCCATCCACCATCTGGAGGAAGATGACTTGCTTGTCTGCCACTACCAATCTCAAAAAGAAAGGATTTCACTGTGATTGAGAAAACAACAATCAGGTGACAGTTTGTGGAATTACTCTTGAGCTTCTGGGAACTTTGTTGAAATTATTCCTGAACCTTTGTTTCACTTACTACTGAACCCCTGTACTCTGTCTCCCTTTAAGCCACAGACACTATTCAGCGCAATGAAAGTCACACTCAACTTTTTCTGCGCCGCTGAGTGCCACACTTTTTCTCAGCTGCAGGGGCCCAACACATGAACCTGCACACAGGTCCACTGCTTTCAGAAAATGGCCCTAAACTGATGTCATCATTGCACATCCATTCCAGATGCTTGTATGTGACATTGCTTACATCACATACATCACATACAAGCATGTGGGCTGGATTTGAGAGGTGGATCAGCAGGATGAGTGTGCCAGGACAGGTAGATGTGTCTCATCTCTGCTTCCTTTCACCACTCTGCATATCATGCATATCATAGATGAGAAAAGGGTACAGCGTTGGAGCAGATGACCTGGAGGGTGCAGCAGTGAGGAAAATGAGCAGGAGGGGTTCAGAGGTGGGACAGAAGAGCAGGAGGATACAACAGTGGGGCAGGAGAGCAGGGGGGTACAGAGGTGAGACAGATGTGCAGGAGGTAATTTGGTGGGGCAGATGATAAAGTGGGTTACAGTGGTGGGGCAGATGAGCAGATGAGTTCAGTGTTAGGACAGAAGAGCATGGTGATACGGCAGTTGAGCAGATGTGCAGGGAGGTACATTGGTGGGGCAGATGAGAAAAGGGGATACATTGATGGGGCAGAGGAGCAGGGGAGTTACAGTGGTGGGACAGAAGAGCAAGGGGGTACAGTGGTGGGGCATATGTGCAAAAGTTACAGTGGTGGGAGGGATGAGAAGGTGGTTCAGTGGTAGGACAGAAAATTGGGGGGTTACAGTCGTGGGACAGAGGAGCAGGGGGGCTTCAGTGTTGAGCCCGATGAGCAGGGGGTAACAATGGCAGGGCAGAGGAGAAAGGAGGTACATTGGTGAGACAGATGAGCAGGGGGTTACAGTAGTGGGGCAGAGGAGAAGAGGGGCTTACAGGGGTGGAGTAGAAGTGCAGAGGGGTGCAGAGGTACATCAGTGTAACAGATGAGCAGGGGGTTACAGTGGTGGGGCAGAAGAGCAGGGGGTACAGTGGTCGGACAGATGAGAAAGGGGGTTACAGTAGTGGGGCTGATGAGCAGATAAGTTTAGTGCTAGGACAGATGAGAAGATGATTCAGCGGTGAGACAGAAGAGCATGAGGGTAACGTGGTGGATGTGCAGGAAAGTACAGTGGTGGGGCAGATGAGAAAGGGGGAACATTGATGGGGCAGATGAGCAGGGGGTTACAATGGTGAGACAGAAGAGCAGAGTGACACAGTGGTGGGACAAAAGAGCAGGGTGGTACAGTGGTGGGGCAGATGTACAGGGAGTTACAGTGGTGGGACAGATGAGCATGGGGGTACAGAGCTGGGGCAGATGTGCAAGGGGTTACAGTTGGGGTGCAGATGAAAATGGGGTACATTAGTGGGGCAGATGAGCAGGGTGGTACACTGGTGGGGCAGATGTACAAGAGGTTACAGTGGTAGGGCAGATGTACAGGGGGTTACAGTGGTGGGGCCGATGAGCAGGGGGTTACAGTGGTGGGGCAGAAGAACAGAGGGTTTAAGTGATGGGACAGATGAAAAAGGGGGTACATTGGTGGGGCAGATGAGCAGGGGGTTACAGTAGTGGGACAGATGAGCAGGAGGTTACAGTGGTGAAACAGATTTGCAGGTATGAAGGTGCATGAATTGGAAATGGGGCTGATCTGAGGTGTGGAGGTGCAGGGATTGGGGCTGATCTGAGGCGCGAGAGTGCAGGATGTTAATTTCTCACTGCTTAAGTAGTTTACAGCATTACTTTATAAAAAATCTTTTTTGTGATTGAGAGTGTGAAGTTGACATTTTTGGGTTATGAAATCGGCATGCTCATTTTTTGGCACATTGTGCTCAAAAGGTTGCTTGCAGCTTGTATAACGGTGCAAATTTGCTGTCCCCTCAAAATAACCCAACACACAGCAAATAATGTCTAAACTGCTGGCAACAAAAGTGAGTACACCACTAAGTGAAAGTGTCCAAATTGGGCCTAATTAGCCATTTTCCCTCCTCAGTGTCATGTGATTTGTTATGTGTTACAAGGTCTCTGGTGTGAATAGGGAGCAGGTGTGTTAAATTTGGTGTTATCACGGTCTCTCTCAAATACTGGTCACTGGAAGTTCAACATGGCACCTCATTGCAAAGAACTACCTGAGGATCTGAAAAAATGAATTGTTGCACTACATTAAGATGGCTTAGTCTATAAGAACATTGCCAAGACCCTGAAACTGAGCTGCAGCACAGTGGCCAAGAACATACAGCGGTTTAACAGGACAGGTTCCACTCAGAACAGGCCTGAGCCCAACATGGCTGTTGTCCCAGAAGGAAGCCTCTTCTAAAGATGATGCACAAGAAAGCCTGCAAACAGTTTGCTGAAGACAAACAGACTAAGGACATGGATTACTGAAATCATGGTCTGATGAGTACAAGATAAACTTATTTGGCGTGTGGTGGCAACCAGGTCAGGAGTACAAAGGCAAGTTTGTCTTGCCTACAATCAAGCATGGTGGCGGAAGTTTCATGGTCTGGGGCTGCATGGGTGCTGCCGACACTGGGGAGCTACAGTTCATTGAATGCCAACATGTACTGTGACATACTGAAGCAGAGCATGATCCCTTCCCTTCGGAGACCCAAACACACCTCCAAGATGATCACTGCCTTGCTAAAGAAGCTGTGGGTAAAGGTGGATGGAGTGGCCAAGCATGTCTCCAGATCTAAACCCTATTGCGCATCTGTGGGGCATCCTCAAACGGAAGGTGGAGGAGTGCAAGGTCTCTAACATCCACCATCTCTGTGATGTCATCATGGAGGAGTGGAAGAGGACTCCAATGGCAACCTGTGAAGCTCTGGGGAACTACATGCCCAAGAGGGTTAAGGCATGTAATGGTGGCCACACAAAATATTGATACTTTGGGCCTAATTTGGACAATTTCACTTAGGGAAGTACTCACTTTTGTTGCCAGCGGTTTAGATATCAATGGCTATGTGTTGAGTTATTTTGAGGGTACAGCAAATTTACAGTGTTATACAAGCTGTACACACACTACTTTATATTGTAGAAAAGTGTCATTTTTTGGTGTTGTCACATGAAAATTTATAATAAAATATTTACAGGGGTGTACTCACTTTTGTGAGATACTGTATGTAACTCAATTAAAACGTATTAGCACATGTATGTACAGTATGTGTATTTGTCAATTACTACATTAACTTTATTTACATGAATAAAAATATGCATATTTCATGTTATGAGACATTAATCTTTTATGTTATAAAAAAAATCGAATATAAAATAAAATAAATGAAATTCAAACTTAAGTATGAAATTAATAAATACTAATTAAAAGTCAACATAATATTATGGTATTATATCCTCAGAAATGTCTCAGTTTCAACCAGCTGAAATAAATATTTTCCTGTTCATAGTGTATTTATCTCTATGTGTATAAAGATCAAATGGAAATAAAGTAAAATAAAATGAAGTTGGTATCTGATAAACTAACAATCACTCAGGAGCAGTGGATATGGTACACTACAAAGGAGGAGTAACAAGTGCAAAATTCATCAATTATATAGGATTGGGGCCAGTGAAAACATGTGCAGTTCGTTTTGATCCAAATCGAAATTCAGACTAATGTTTCGTTATTCAGAAATTTGGATTTATCCAAATTACCCAATTACAATAGTAATGAATTTTAACAAATCCAAAATAACAAACCGAAATTCTGTGCACCAGTGCCCCATCAACATCTGTCAGAGTGTACCATTGTCCCATCAACATCTGTCACAGGCACCAGTGCCCCTCCACCATCTGTCACAGTGTACCAGTGCCCTATCAGCATCTGTCATAGTGTATCATTGTCCTATCAACACCTGTCACAGGGTACTACTAGTGCCCTATACACATCTGTCACAGTTTACCTGTGCCCTATCAACATTTGTCACAGTGTACCATCAGTGCCCCATCAACATCTGCCACAGTGTAAGATAGTCCCATCAACATCTGTCACAGTTTACCAGCAGTGTCCCATGCACATCTGTCACAGTGCAGAATAGAATCCAATACAATGGAATCCAAAATAATAGAAAATAAGAGAATAGAAAAGAATAGAACAGAAAAACAACAGAATAGCATAAAATAGAAAGAACATAACCTAACCATCTTCAGAAATTGGATTTTCGAATAGATTGAATTTGAATAGAAAAGATTAGAATAGCATAGAAAATAAAATAATACAAAATAATAGAAAATAATGGCATAGAAAATAAGAGCATATCATAGAAAAGCAATAGAATAGAATAGAGTAAAATAGAAAAAAAAATTAAAAAAAATTCAAAATTCGATTAGAATACATTTAAATTTGATTAGAATAGATACGAATAGAATCCAAAACAATGGAATCTAAAATAATAGAAAGTAATAGCATAGAAAATAAGAGAATAGAATACAATAAAATATAAAGAATATAACCATCTTCAGACATTTTAATTTTGAATAGAATGAATTTGAATAGAAAGGATTAGAATAGAAAATAATAAAAAATAATAGAATAGAAGATAAGAGAATAGAATAGAAAAGAACATAAAAACAATTAATATAGCATAGCATAAAATAGAAAGAATATAACCGTCTATTCTTCTCTATTATTTTCTGTTCTATTCCTTTCTATTCAAATTCAAATTCATTCTATTCAAAATTTGAATTTCAGAAGACACTTTTATATTCTTTCTGTTTTATTCTATTCTGTTCTATTGTTTTTCTATGCTATTCTATTCTTTTCTATTCAATTCTTTTATATCCTATTCTTTTATATTATTTTCTTTTCTATTCTATTCTTTTGTTTTCTAAATCAAATTGTATTAGTAATTCGAATTTCTAAAGATGGTTATATATTACATTCTTTCTATTTTATTCTAGTCTATTCTGTTCTATTTTATTGTTTTTTCCATTCTATTCTCTTATTTTATATTCTATTCTTTTCTATTATTTTCTATTCAAATTTTAACTCACTCTACTCGAAATTCTAATTTCAGATGGTGGTTATATATTATATTCTTTCTATTTTATTCTATTTTTTTCTCTTGTTTTTCTATTCTTTTCTATTATATTGTATTCTCTTATTTTCTATTCTATTCTTTTCTATACTATTCTAATCTTTTCTATTCAAATTCATAGTTGGTGAGGTTGAAAAAAGACACAAATCCATCAAGTCCAACCTATATGTTAGAAGTAGAGTGTATACCCCTGTTTGTTATGATCGTTGGTGCCCAGTTAATATTTTTTTCTAAATGATCGATGCTCCACATCCTTGCCGCTCTTACAGTAAAGAATCCTCTACGCATTTTAAGGTTAAACTGGTTCTCTTCTAATTTTAGTGAATGGCCGCGTGTCTTTTTAAATTCCCTTATGCAGAAACATTTTTTCGCTATTGTGGGGTCACCAATACGGAATTTGTACATTGAAATCAAATCCCCTCTCAAACGTCTCTTCTTCAGAGAGAAGTCCCATTATTAGCTTAGTTGCCCTTCTCTGGACCCTCTCCAATTTCAGCACATCTCTCCTGAGGACTGGTGCTCAGAATTGGATGGCATCTTCTAGGTGCTGCCGGACCAGAGTCTTGTAGAGTGGGAGAATTATCATTTTATCTCTGGAGTTAATACCCTTTTTAATGCATGCCAATATTCTGTTGGCTTTGCTTGCCATTGTTGAGCCTGTCACCTACTAGAACCCCCATGTCCTTTTCCATCCTGGATTCCCCTTGAGGTTCTCCTCCTAGCGAGTAAATTGTATTCATATTTTTGGCACCCAAATTCATTGTTTTTATATTTTTCAACAATAAACCTCATGTGCCATGTAGTTGCCCATCCCATTAATTTGTTTAGCTCTTCTTACAAGGTTTCCACATCCTGCGTAGCAGTTATTGCCCTGCTTAGCTTAGTATCACCCGCAAATACTGAGATTGAGCTGTTTATCCCACCCTTCAGATCGTTTTTGAATAAATTAAATAGGATTGGTCCCAGAACAGAACCCTGGGGGACCCCACTTCCCACACCAGAACATTCCAAGTACTCCCTATTTATCACCACCCTCCGGACTCACTCCCCTGTAGCCAGTTTTCAATCCATGTACTCACCCATTGGTCCATGCGGACAGACCTTAGTTTGTACAGTAAATATTTATGGGGAACTGTGTCAAATGCCTTTGCAAAATCCAGGCACACCAGGCCTTCCTTTATCTAGATGGCAGCTCATAGAAGGTTAATAGATTTGTCTGGCAAGAACGATTCTTGAATCCTTGCTGATTACTGCTAATACATTTTTTATTACTAAAATCTTGTATATAGTCCCTTATCATCCCCTCAAAGAGCTTTCAGACTTTTGAAGTTAGGCCTGTCTGGTACTTATTAGTTATTTGAAAAGGGAGCGAAAGCATATGAGAGGTATACACCCTGGCTGAAGGGGACGTGTAAAGGGCAAGAACTACAGTGAGCAGTGGACACTACTCTGAAAGACATATTTAAGTAAGATTCTGTGGAGATAGTTTCAATGGACTCTATTGAACGCCTTCTCCGCATCCAAAGACAGGAGCAGAAAAGGCATTTGAGAGACCTCAGCATGGCGTATTATGTTGAACAATCTCCTGGTGGCATCAGACGTCTGCCCATTTTTTGTGAACCCTGATTGGTCCTGGTGTATTAGGTTCTGTAGGATGTCAGTAAGTCTGTTGGCAATCAGCTTAGCATAGATTTGTAGGTCTAGGTTCAGGAGTACGATTGATCTGACGTTTTGTGGGGAGCTAGGATCTTTTCCCAGTTTGGGCAAGGTTATTATGAGAGCTTGGAGCATTTAGGGAGTTAAGGCAGAGGAGGAAGCAGCGTTATTGAAGACTAAAGTTATATGGGGCATATTGAGTGAAATTATTTGAAATATTCTCCAGTGAGGCCATCTGGCCCTGGGGATTTATTGGAAGGAAGAGTTATGCCCCGTACACACGAGAGGACTTATGTCCGACAGACTTCCAAAGGAGTTCCGCCGGAGTTCCGACGGAGTTCTGACAGACTTTTCGGCCGAACGGACTTGGACACACACGATCACACTAAACTCCGACGGATTCGAACGTGATGACGTACGACCCGACTCGAATAAGGAAGTTCATAGCCAGTAGCCAATAGCTGCCCTAGCGTCGGTTTTAGTCCGTCGGAGTAGCATACACACGAGCGGATTTTTCGAAGGGGACCGGGTCCGGCGGAGTTCCGTCGGGAAAATTTGAAGCATGCTTCATTTCTAAAGTCCGTCAGACTTTTGCGAAGCTAAAGTCCGTTGCAGCCCACACACGATCGGATAGTCTGACGGACTCGGTCTGACGGACTTTGGATGTTGAAAAGTCCGCTCGTGTGTACGGGGCATTAGGATTGTGGAAGAAATTTCTTACGTAATACCTTCCCCACCACCGCCCCACCTACCTCACACCTACCCACCCCCCTTTACCCCTTCCCTCTTCTGCTCTCCCCTACTCCCTTTACCATTTGTCCCTAGTCCTTCCCCCTTCCTTTCAGTTTTAGCCCCTTTTTACCCTATCCCTGCAGATTCCCTACTCCTGGCTCGGATTCCTAACCAGGCATACCTCAGTTATGCCCATATCACTCACCCTGTTCTACATTCTTCCAGACCTCTTGAGCTTTTTGACACTCTCCTATAACAGAGTGACAAACTGCTACCTCCACCACCAACATTTGAGCATACCCTGGAGGGTCCAAACCCACCCTCCCTCTCCCCCCAGTTCCTTACCCTTGCTTTTGATGGGTTATGTACCCATAATACTTCAACTTACTCTTCTGCAACATTTGACAAACTATCCTTCCCTTTTGTTTTGTTTTTTGAATGGCCACTTGGCCTAACTCGATCCTTACGGAATTCTATCCACTGATATAATGTACCTACTTTCAAATTATTACACTTGCAATAGAAAAAGAAAATAGAACAGAGTATCAGTAGCTCAGATCGGTGATACTGAGATTCTACAGGTTAAATGGGGGATTAGTCCACTGAAAGAATGAAAACAAGCATGGGGCCCAGAGAGACTATGACAAAGTCATTGAACTAGCCTCTTTGAAGTAAGGTTAAGAGGGGTGATGATATCTGACAGAATGATGGTGACTGGAGCGAGCCTGGCTGGGTGATGGAGAAGGAGAAGGAGTACTGGGTTTGTGAGGTGGTTCTGGAATGATTCCCCAGGTGTGTAAGAGTTGCATCCCTTTGTGAAGATGTGAGATGGAATGCGATTAGTGATTGACGATGTTGCCTAAATTACACCAAGGGATCTTGTGGTTTTGTAGCGCTTTGGTGAAAGAGTTTAGTTGTCGCTGAAGCTGGAGAGTGTGCTTGAATAGATCTGGGAAAATGTGAAGATCTGTATATGGTGCTGGTAGTGACCACAGCGATCTAGCTTTGGATAGGAGTTGTTGTTGTGGACTTTCATAAGTACATCCCTAGGGACTGAATTCGCTAGCGTGAAGCTTCTGGGAGGATAGCATACATCAAGTTGCGGGCGTATGGTAGCAAATTATCGTGTGGGACAGAGTCTAGTACCCCTCTCAACTTGACGTTATTATGCCTGGACCTATCTTCAAGGTCAGCAAGCTTTACTTTGATCAAGGCATTGTCTGCCTTGTTCTCCTCATATGCATCCACAAGATCATTAATGGTTTCTGTACATTCTCCCATTTTATTCTCCACATAATGGACTGTGTCACCCATGTTGCTCAGCTCTGATGAGAATTTATGGAAGAATGTGGAGTATTCAATGATCAGGGAAGATTGCAGTGGCACTAGCATTTCTTTCATGGTAGAATCAAGCACTGGTTGGCCC
Source organism: Lithobates pipiens (assembly GCF_037356315.1). Taxonomy (NCBI): domain Eukaryota; kingdom Metazoa; phylum Chordata; class Amphibia; order Anura; family Ranidae; genus Lithobates; species Lithobates pipiens. Next base: position 144,939,336 of record NW_027507748.1, read on the forward strand.
AAGGTAGGGAATGCAGCTATGGATAGTTGTAAAGCTGTCCTGTTCTTTGAGGGGTTAATCTCCTGACATGTCTCTGCAGGAGCTGATGGAGGAGACTCCAGTCTCATGTGAGTCTTTGCTCACATGAGACTGGAACCAGGGCTGTGTAAACCAGGGCTGTATAAAGGGGAACTGTCAGGGAGGGAAGCTGTATGTTTGTTACCTCTGCTTGCTCTGTGTCAGCATCAGGGCGATCATTGTATGCACCCGCAGCTTATGAGGAGGAGGTGGCAGCAGCGCCATCTTGGCTAGCTGATGGACGAATGAAAAAAGCTGTCAGCTCCCAAGGTCTGTGGTCTTCCTTCCTTTTCCTGGATATCGCTGTGTGTTGGAGAGAAGTTATGGTAACAGGCTGGCTATGTCAGAGGTGATGGCGAGGCTGTTATCCACCGTGGATATGTCTCTAGGCTGCTGAGCTCCGGCCTTTAGTGGCCATCTTATTTGCCAGAAAGCCACGCCCCCCACAATTATATTTTTTTATTGGAACATTCCCTTCAATGCTAAAAAGGTAGATATGTTGGTGACAGGTGCATCCTTCTGGTGGGATAGCTAGGGCTATTAGGTTCTTAACATTCCTGGATTTCCTGAACATACCCCTTGGATGGTCTAATAGTTTTGGACCCAGGATACTCCAATGTTTCTGAAAGGATGTCTTTATGAACAAATACTCTGCATTGAATTGAATACTGAAGCCTCATTGTAGTAGAGAACCTCCCCAGGACCTCTTTCTCTTCATGGCCTTATTAAAAGGCCTATTTTCTGCTGTTGTGTCAATTCTAATTTTTATTTCATATTTACACTGCCTCATTTTTTCCTGCCTTTGTAAGATAACGTTTGTTACAACTGTCAAAGCTAGCCCCTGCGGGGGTGGAACTATTATATGTTAGCGATTTGTTAAACCTGAATAAAAATTTCTGAAACAGAATTAGGTACTGAAAATTTGTCCATTGGTGCCTGAATTGGCCTTCCTCATGATCACAGCGGAGATTGAAGAAGTGTCATCATTTTCTGCAAGATATCTTTCAAAAGCCAGATTAATAGATAGTCCGCTGTAGGAATCTTTACTTTACTTGAGGATTTGCCCTGAGCCCTATAGTCTTCCTTCAAAATTGCTATAAAGCCTACAGAATTGACTGACAAGAATATTCTATTTCCAAACCAGATGGTGGCAACTCTTGATGCAAAAATGAATTCCCTGCCGTCAATTTATAATGTATTCTGGAATAGACCTTGCCTGAATAATCGTGAAATAGGTCCACGTCGTGGAAGGTGAGCTCTTCTTTGTGTACAAATTATAACTGAGGTGAACTCAGTTTTGAAAGGATTATTATTGCAGATTCAGAATTCAATGAATTTAAGTAGTAGTTCAACCTCTCCCTGCCAGATGTTATATGATATATAGGATGTTATTCTCTGCACAGGCATTTTTGTTGGATCATATATGGAGATCCACCCAAAATTCCATAAATCTGTTGGCATAGCTGGAGGCAGAAATAGCCCTCATAGCTGTGCCAACTTTCTGGAGGAAAAAAGGGGAAATAGTTGTGCTTGAAGGTAATTAACCGGTTCCCGACCGGTGCACGCCGATGTATATCGGCAGAATGGCACGGGCAGGCATATTGGCATACAGGTACGTCCAATCTTTAATGCCGCCCTGCCATCACGAGCACGCTGCTGGCGATGCGCTGCGTGCCGGTCGGGACCCCTGTGAGTCCGGTCGCGGGTCCCGCGGACTCGATCGCCGAGGGCATACCAGCGATCATCTCACGGGGCGGCTGAACGGAGAAATGCCATTGTAAACAGCATTTCCCCATTCTGCCTAGCAACTAGTGACGCTGATCTCTGCTCCATGTGATTGGAGCAGAGATCAGTGTTCACTAAATGAAAGCCCAGCCCCCCACAGTTAGTAACACGCCCTAGGAACACTTAACCCCTACACTGCCACCCACTGGTTAACCTCTTCACTGCCAGTGTCATTTACACAGGATTTGTATAGCAGTGATTGCTGTATAAAAGAAATTGGTCCCAAAAATGTGTCAAAAATGTCCGATGTGTCCGCCATAATGTCGCTGTCACAATAAAAATCACTGATCGCCGCCATTACTAGTAAAAAAAAAAATTATTAATAAAAATGCATAAAACTATCCCCTATATTGTAAACGCTATAACTTTTGCGCAAACCCATCAATAATCGCTTATTGCGATTTTTTTTACCAAAAATATGTAGAAGAATACGTATCGGCCTAAACTGAGGGAAAAAAAAGTTTTTTTTATATATTTTTGGGGGATATTTATTATAACAAAAAGTAAAAAATAATGAGTTTTTTTTCAAAATTGTTGCTCTATTTTTGTTTATAGCGCAAAAAATAAAAACCGCAGAGGTGATCAAATACCACCAAAAGAAAGCTCTATTTGTGGTAAAAAAGGATGCCTATTTTGTTTGGGAGCCACTTTCCATGACCGCGCAATTGTCAGTTAAAGCGACGCAGTGCCGAATTGCAAAAAGTGGTCTGGTCTTTGACCAGCAAAATGGTCCGGGGCTGAAGTGGTTAATGTGGCCGCAATGATAAAACCAACCTGACAGCTAATAAAACTGTTCTGCTTGGCCAGGAATTACTGAAGGTCCCTCAGTCCTACCTCGTGTAGTACTGAGGTATAGAGTGACTCCCACTTGTAATGGGTAAGAATGTTTAATATGTGTCCTGTATCTTTGATGAAAGCAGGTAAGGCTTTCAAGAGTAGCTGTAGAAAGTAATCAACATAAATCAACAAACCACATGTAAGCTATCCATTGAGGCCATGATGTTGAAATACTCACGATACCCTTCTCTTTTTTGAAGAGGATACCAACTGAAGCCACCTGTTCTTTGAGGGTCCGGAGCTCTTGTTTCAATATTGACAACAGGGTATAGGTGTATGCCACCTAACAACTATGCTGCCCCCCCCCCCCTTTTCTGCTTGTCTAATAATTCAATCTTTCTGACCTTGCAGGGCTGACAAGACCTGTAATTCTTGGGAAGACAAGTTTGGGTGGTGAGATTTAGAAGGGCAGATCTTCAAGGAATCCTGGTATACCACCTGATAATAAGCCCCAATTAGGGACCCTGGTAAGAGATAAAGATGGATTGCGGTTAAAAACATTTGGATGTCAAATTGCCGATTTTTCAAATATCAATTTAATTAATTTTTATCTCCATTTATTTTGTATACACATATATATATATAGATATATTTATTAGACATGTGCATTCGTTTTCGTCTGAATGCATTTTCGTCCAAATTTCAGGTATTTTCGTTATCGTATTGACAAACGATAACAAAAGCACAGAGTCCGAAAAACAAAAGATCCGACATAAATAAATCTTTATTTTCATTTTCGTTTTGACACAGTTCGATACAGATAGGAGATTCGACGTGACTCTGACAACAACAATTTGTGTCTATTGAACTTGTATCATAACAGTCCATTCACACAGGGGCAACATGACTTCCAGCACGACTTTGGGAGCCAAGGCAACTTGGACACGACTTGAGTGTGAATCACAGCGCGACTTACAACACGACTTTAATGTAAAAAAAAAACGGCATGGGTTCCCCTTCAAGAGCATACCAGGCCCTTGAGGTCTGGTATGGATATTAAGGGGAACCCTGCGCCAAAAAAAAATGTGCGGGTCCCCCTCAAAATCCATACCAGACCCTTATCCGAGCACGCAACCTGGCAGGCCGCAGGAAAAGAGGGGGGGACGAGAAAGCGCCCCCTCTCCTGAACTGTACCAGGCCACATGCCCTCAACACTGGGAGGATGCTTTGGGGTGCCCCCCAAAGCACCTTGTCCCCATGGTGATGAGGACAAGTGCCTCATCCCCACAACCCTGGCCGGGGGTTGTGGGGGTCTGCGGGTGGGGGGCTTATTGGAATCTGGAAGCCCCCTTTAACAAGGGGACCCCCAGATCCTGGCCTCCCCCCGTGTGAAATGGTGAAAAGAAATGGCGTTTTGGAACCTGCCACTGTGGTACAGCACAATCCACAAATTCACAAAGGGGGCTAAGTCTACCAGCTGAAAAGGCAGCAGTTGCTGTGCTAGCAATTTGACTAAGCTAGCATTTAGATGCTGAGCATGTAGATAGCTGGGACCAAATTTATTTTTTATGGTTCAGCATCTGGGGTAGGGAAATTTGCCTGCTGAAATCAACTGGTGGTGTTCTGCTAGCAGATTGGCGGAAAGTACTTGTGACACCTATTGCTATACCTTCATTCCTCTCAGTGCAGGCTTTTGAGAGGACTGGAGGTATAGTAGGGTTTGAGATCCCAGATGAGAAGTAAGGAGAAGTCTGCCTTTTTCTATGATGTGGGTCTTTCATGTGCTGCTGCCAATGGACTGCATGGCAGGTCGTCATATGTCTGGTCAAGCATGTGGTGCCCAAGTGGCTTCTGTTCTGGCCACACTTGATCCGCTTCAGACATAGGTTGCAAACAGCAACCATGCAATCTGATGCACACGTGTTGACAAAGGCCCACACCAAGGAACTTTTAAAAATCAGTGGGGAGTCACCGGTGTGATGCAATAGGGTGGCTGCCCTAAAGCTGACCCCTGGAGGACTTCCTGACTCATTGGTGTTGTGCCTCCTCCTCCCCACTTTCCTCCCTTCTTCCCACAGGCACCCAAGTATGGTCAGTGACCTCATCATCCCCTCCCTCCTCATCACTGGAACAAACTTGGCAGCATGCTGCAGCTTGGGGAACATGACTGCCAGTTTCTTGTCCTTCTGTGTCTCCCCCTCTCTCTAGGCTCACGTTACTCCGTTCCTCCACCTGGGAACCAACATCGGAGCCTTCAAATTTCTGCGCATCCTCCAGCAGCATGTAACCTACACTGTGGTCAAATAATTCTGGGGACTCCTCCTTGCATGATGGTGGGGCTACGGAAGGAGTAACTGTGGACAAAGAGCCAGTGGAATAGGCCGCTTTGGCAGTTGCGTTGGAAGGCAAACTACTCTGACCCTGTGTGGCAGAGGATGAGGACGACTTTGTTATCCACTCCACCAACTCATCTGCAAGTTGTGGTTCAATAACATGGACAGCAGCAGCTGTATATATATATATATATATATATATATACAGTATATACACACATATATATATATATATATATATATATATATATATATATATATATATATATATATACCACCTGAAGTGTATTGTATAATGCACACCACTAAATGGACTGTATATATGCGCTACACTGAACACAGAGTATATATATATATATATATATATATATATATACACACAGTATCTCACAAAAGTAAGTACACCCCCCACATTTTTGTAAATATTTTATTATATCTTTTCATGTGACAACACTGAAGAAATGACACCTTGTATAACTTTGCAACTTTAAAGCGTAAATTTGCTGTCCCCTCAAAATAACCCAACACACAGCCATTAAAGTGGATGTAAACCTGAATTATTTGATCATCTCTATTTTTTGCGCTATTGACAAAAAACATATTTAAAAAAAACACAATATTTTGTACTTTTGCTATAAAAAATATCCATAATTTTTTAAAAAAAGAAAGAAAATATTTTCCTTTCCGATATGTATTCTTCTACATATTTTTGGTAATAAAAAAAATGCAATAAGCGTATATTGATTGGTTTGCACAAAAGTTATAGCGTTTACAAAATAGGAGATAGATTTATAGCATTTTTATTTTATTTTATTTTTTTACTAGTAATGGCGGCGATCTGCGATTTTTATCGGGACTGCAACATTATGGCGGACACATCGGAGACACTTTTGACACATTTTTTAAACCTTTGACAATTATACAGCGATCGGTGCTATAAAAATGCACTGATTACTGTGTAAATGTTACTATCAGGGAAGAAGTTTAAACTAGGGGGGTGTGTGTTCTAACTATGGGGGGAGAGGACTGACTATAGGAGATGACACATAGTTCTTATTAGGAACTCATGATCTGCCTCTCCTCTCCTTGCAGAACAAGGATGTGTGTGTTTTTACACACACATACATCCCTGTTCTGCCTCTCGTGCCCACGATCACGCGATTCCAGCGGTCATCCCCCGCAATGCAGCCTGCTATCCCGCTTAAAGGACCCGATATACAGCTACGACAGCTTGCAGGATCGTGCCAACCTGCCGCAGTATAATGATGTAGGCTGGTCAGCAAGTGTTTAACCAGCAGTGCTCCCTAAACGCTCAAAAACACTCAAAAATGCTGTCAAAATATGTCATTTTTGCTTGAGGTGGTCTGCCTAGGGGACCGGAGCCACAGTGGGGCAGAGATTCTGTCAGCTCTACAGGGGCAGGCTCAGAGGTGGTTTATGCAACGTCAGCTTCAGCCAGGAATGGTTGTATGTGACAATGTCACCAACCTTCTCTCCACCCTCCGACAGGCAGGGCCGTCTTTAATTTTGATTGGGCCCTGGGCAAACATTTTATTGGGCCCCCCCCTCCATTCTGAGACATACAAAAAATAGCAGGTAGACTCAAAATCAGTTTACTGCAGCAGATCACGCAGTGATTGCAATTGTTTGCCAGAGGTTACATCCTATCCTTACTGCTCGCTGGCTGGTTGCTAGAGGTTACAACACATAATTTCTGCTTGCCGATTGGTTGCTAGAGGTTAATGCACATCATTACCACTTACTGATTGGCTGCTAGAGATTAAAGCAGATCACTACGGTTCGCTGATTGGTTGCTACAGGTTAATGCACATCATTACCTCTCACTGAGCAGTGGAGCAATCCTAAATAATTGAGCAAGTAAAGGGGCACATTAATACACATACTACAGGAGAGTGTCAGAGAGTGCAGACATACTACAGGAGAGGTTCAGAGACTGCAGACATACTGCAGGAGACAATCAGAGACTGGGGACATACTGCAGGAGACAATCAGAGACTGGGGACATACTGCAGGAGACAATCAGAGACTGGGGACATACTGCAGGAGACAATCAGAGACTACGGACATACTGCAGGAGACAATCAGAGACTGGGGACATACTGCAGGAGACAATCAGGGACTACGGACATACTGCAGGAGACAATCAGAGACTGGGGACATACTGCAGGAGACAATCAGAGACTGGGGACATACTGCAGGAGACAATCAGAGACTGCGGACATACTGCAGGAGACAATCGGAGACTGCGAACATACTGCAGGAGACAATAAGAGACTGCGGACATACTGCAGGAGACAATCAGAGACTGCGGACATACTGCAGGAGACAATCAGACTGCGGACATACTGCAGGAGACAATAAGAGACTGCGGACATACTGCAGGACACAATCAGACTGCGGACATACTGCAGGAGACAATCAGAGACTGCGGACATACTGCAGGAGACAATCAGACTGCGGACATACTGCAGGAGACAATCAGAGACTGCGGACATACTACAGGAGACAATCAGAGACTGCGAACATACTGAAGGAGACAATCAGAGACTGCGAACATACTGCAGGAGACAATCAGAGACTGCGGACATACTGCAGGAGCAGCGGCGGATCCAGGGGGGGCAACGGGGCAATTGCCCCCTCCGAGAATATGCCCAGCGGGTGCAAGCGCGGCCGGTTCCGCGGGTTACAATCACGGCCGGTTCCGCGGGTACCTGCGGCCGGTTCCGCGGGTACAATCGCAGCCGGTTCCGCGGGTACCAACGCGGCCGGTTCCACGGGTACCAGCGCGGCCAATTCCGCGTGTACCCGCGTCCGGTTCCACGGGTACCAGCGCGGCCGGTTCCGCGGGTACCCGCGGCCGGTTCCGCGGGTGACTTGCAGAGTGGACGGGTGAGGGGGGTCAGCTGGGCGGCTTAGGAGGGCTGCTGGCCAATCAGGAAGCCAGCGGGCAGGGGAGCAGAGAGATTACATTATCTCTCACTGCCCTGCATCCCTACAGTTCCGCCCTCACTGTGCAGGAAGCTGTGTGCAGCAGAGAGATTACATCATCTTCACTCTAAACTCAACAAAAGAACACCTTAGCAGAAAAGTGACACAGTAGGTGACAATCCGCAATGTGTGGCAGGCTACGTGGCAAGTGGCAATCCGCAATGTGTGGCAGGCTACGTGGCAATCCGCAATGTGTGGCAGGTGACGTGGCAAGTGGCAATCCGCAATGTGTGGCAGGCGACGTGGCAAGTGACAATCAGCAATGTGTGGCAGGTGACGTGGCAAGTGACAATCCGCAATGTGTGGCAGACTACGTGGCAAGTGGCAATCTGCAATGTGTGGCAGGCGACGTGGCAAGTGACAATCCGCAATGTGTGGCAGGTGACGTGGCAAGTGACAATCCGCAATGTGTGGCAGACTACGTGGCAAGTGGCAATCCGCAATGTGTGGCAGGCTATGTGGCCAGTGACAATCCGCAATGTGTGGCAGGTGACGTGGCAAGTAACAATTCGCAATGCGTGGCAGGCTATGTGGCAAGTAGCAATCAGTATTTGTTGACAAGTGACGTGGCAAGTGACAATCCGCATTTGGTGGCAGGCGACATGGCGAAAGACACCCTCAGGGCTCCCATTGATTCTGCATTATGGTGAGTTGAACCATTTAATTTTATATTACAATGTATTAATAGAAATAATGTGCTTCAATCATCCTGGCACCATAACAACCATGGTGCCGTAATGATTGAAGTGCCAATACCAGTCATTTCCCATATAAATTGCCCCCAAAAAACATATTTAATAGAAGTGCCCCTCCCGAGACTAGACTCTGGATCCGCCCCTGTGCAGGAGACAATAAGAGACTGCGGACATACTGCAGGAGACAATCAGAGACTGCGGACATACTGCAGGATACAATCAGAGACTGCGGACATACTGCAGGAGACAATCAAAGACTGCGGACATACTGCAGGAGACAATCAGGGACTTTGGACATGCTACAGGTGATGGTCAGAGAACTTTCAGCAACGCACAGCTTGACAGTTGAATAACAAGCAGTCAGGCATTTTATGGGTGTAAGGACATACCTGGGCAGCCCAAACTCACTACATACATTTAGAGGTATGTGGGCGGGGCTTCCGTTCTCTGATCTCACTATAACAGCCGGGAGCTCCACTGATGCTTTGTAGAGGGGCCCTGTTGCCCGTGAATTGGGGCCCCGATGAAGGTTTTGCAGAGTGCACAGAGGACACGGGAGGTTGTATTCCCGCGCTAGCCAGCTGAGAGGGGGCGGAGCCAGTGATCGGAGTGGGAGTGTCAGTGGAGCGTCCGGCCGGGAGCTCCACTGACGCTCCCACTCCGATCACTGCTCTAACTACAGCCGCTCTGTTCCGAGCACGGGGGCGGGGTCAGAGCATCAGTGGAGCTCCCGGCCCCGCCCCCTCTCAGCTGGCTAGCACGGGAATACAGCCTCCCGTGTCCTCTGTGCACTCTACAAAATCTTCATCGGGGCCCCAATTCACGGGCAACAGGGCCCCTCTACAAAGCATCAGTGGAGCTCCCGGCTGTTATAGTGAGATCAGAGAACGGAAGCCCCGCCCACATACCTGTAAATGTATGTAGTGAGTTTGGCTGCCCAGGTATGTCCTTCATCAGGGTCCCAATTCGCAGGTGGCAGTGCGGGCCCCCCTACAAACATTGGGCCCAGGGCAGGTGCCCCGTTTGCCCTGCGCTAAAGACGGCCCTGCCGACAGGGACACTTGACTCATGTTCCATGTTTGGCATACGTCCTGAATTTGGTGGGGCAGCGTTTCTTGACCAGGTACCCAAGCTTACAAGATCTGCTGAAGTAGACCAGAAAGGTCTGTGGTCATTTCCGCCAGTCATACAATGCCAGTGCTCGGCTGACTGCAATTCAAAGGGAATGCAACCTGTCCATCAACCGCCTCATTTGTGACATGCCCACCAGGTGGAACTCAACGTTGGCAATGCTGCAGTGGCTGCAGTGGCTGCACACTCAGCAGAGGGCCGTCAATGAGTAACTGTGCAAGTATGGCAACAGGACAGGGACAGGGACAGGAGAGCTTGGCTTATTTTCACCACACTGGCTACTGATCAAGGATGAATGCACTGCCCTGCCACCATTTGGGGCCACAAGGATGGTGAGCAGAGACAATGCATGCATCAGTGACACAGTCTTCCTGCTGGAGCACACGCTTTGTGGAATCATAGACAGGGCACTAGAGGCAGAACAGCAGGAGGAAGAGGGGAACTTCAATGCCCCCTTTATGCAGATTGCATTCCTATGGGTCCGCCAAACACACAGGAAGAGGAGGAGGAGGAGAATTGTGTCAACATGGATGTCGAGGATAACAGCAGCAGTCCTCGAGGGATGGTTTTCAGTCCCCAGAAACCCAAGGAGTTGTATGTGGCTGGGAGGAGGTGGTTAGGGATAATGTGATCCTTAGTGACCCAGAGGACTCAAAATTGAATGCCTCTGCAAACTTACGCTGCATGGCCTCTCTGATTCTGCAAAGCCTGTGAAAGGACCCTAGGATTCTTGGTATTAAGGAGAGAGATCATTACTGGCTGGCAACCCTTCTTGATCCACGTTATAAGGGTAAGGTTGCAGAACTCATCCTGCCTTGGCAGAGGAAGCAGAGGATGAAACATCTTCAGGAGGCCTTGAGGAAAAGTTTGTGTAACGCATTTCCAGACCCAGGAAGGTTACCATTTCCTGGTGCTGGACAACGTGTTTCTGAGGCTTTGTTCAGTCAGAGGAAGAGTGGTGGAGAAGGTGGCAGGCTGACCAATGCCTTTAAAAATTACAAACCCTTTAAAAAAAATTTCAGTCCTCAGTGCCAAGGTCTGATTCCAATAACCATCGCCAGCATCTGCATTATATGGTGCAGGATTATCTAGATCAGACTTGGAGACCTTTCCAACAGAGAATCCACTGGGTTACTGGGTCTTGAGGTTGGACCACTGGCTAGAACTTGCTCAATATGCAATTGAGCTAATGGCCTTTACTGCATCCAGCATGCTTTCTGAATGTACATTCAATACTGCTGGAGGGTTTGTAATGGATCGAAGAGTGTGTCTGTCCATAGACTCCGTTGATAGGCTCACATTTATAAAAATTAATCAGTACTGGATCAGCAGCTATCATGCACCTGATGCTGATTTAACTGATTGAGTTTGCTATGGATCTGGGATCCCTTGAAAACTGCCTATGCTCCTTGTCCTATCCCTCCTCAATCATGATTCCTCCTCAATCATGATGCTTCCAACAATATTTTTGGTTTAGGGCACCACCACCATCCCAAGCCCAATTTGTCCCAATTTGTCTGCCCCCTGCAGGGGCATGAAATTACAATGTTTGTAATGATATTTAACAGCAGGGCCTGTTCCTGCTACCAACAAGAGTAATTGTGAGGGGTTACAGTGTTCTGGCACCACCAACACCTCGGGCCCAATGTTTCTGCCCCTGTTTAACAGGGGCATGTAATTACAATTTTTGAAATAATATTTAACAGCAGGGCCCGTTCCTGCGCCCAACAAGAGTAACTGTGAAGGGTTACCATGTTCTGCCACCACCAACACCTAAGGCCCAATTTTTCAGCAGAGTATATATTGCAATCCGTATAGTATATATACTGCAGTTCAGAGTATATAGTGCAGTCCGTATAGTATATATACTGCATTCAGACTATATGGTGTAGTCAGTGTAGTATATATAATACAGTGCGGGGTATACTGTGCAGTGTACAATACACTATACACTATATTATATACAGTGTTGTGAAAAAGTGTTTGCCCCCTTCCTCATTTCCTGTTCCTTTGCATGTTTGTCACACTTAAGTGTTTCGGAACATCAAACCAATTTAAACAATAGTCAAGGACAACACAAGTAAACACAAAATGCAATTTGTAAATGAAGGTGTTTATTATTAAAGGTGAAAAAAAATCCAAACCATCATGGCCCTGTGTGAAAAAGTGATTGCCCCCCTTGTTAAAACATACTATAACTGTGGTTGTCCACACCTGAGTTCAATTTCTCTAGCCACACCCAGGCCTGATTATTGCCACACCTGTTCACAATCAAGGCATCACTTAAATAGGAGCTGCTTGACACAGTAAGGTCCACCAGAAGATCCTTAAAAGCTACACATCATGCCGAGACCCAAAGAAATTCAGGAACAATTGAGAAAGAAAGTAATTGAGATCTATCAGTCTGGAAAGGGTTATAAAGCCATTTCCAAAGCTTTGGGAATCCAGCGAACCACAGTGAGAGCCATTATCCACAAATGGCGAAGACATGGAACAGTGGTGAACCTTCCCAGGAGTGGCCGGCCGCCCAAAATTACCCCAAGAGCGCAGCGACGACTCATCCAAGAGGTCACAAAAGACCCCACAACAACGTCCAAGGAACTGCAGGCCTCACTTGCCTCAGTTAAGGTCAGCGTTCATGCCTCCACCATCAGGAAAAGACTGGGCAAAAATGGCCTGCATGGCAGAGTTCCAAGGAGAAAACCACTGCTGAGCAAAAAGAACATCAAAGCTCGTCTCAATTTCTCCACAACACATCTTGATGATCCCCAAGACTTTTGGGACAACATTCTGTGGACCGATGAGACAAAAGTGGAACTCTTTGGAAGGTGTGTGTCCAAGTATATCTGGCGTAGAAGGAACACTGCATTTCATAAAAAGAACATTATACCAACAGTAAAATATGGTGGTGGTAGTGTGATGGTCTGGGGCTGTTTTGCTGCTTCAGGACCTGGAAGACTTGCCGTGATAAAAGGAACTATGAATTCTGCTGTCTACCAAGAGATCCTGAAGGAGAATGTCCGACCATCTGTTCGTGTACTCAAGCTGAAACGAACTTGGGTTCTGCAGCAGGACAATGATCCTAAACACACCAGCAAGTCCACCACCGAATGGCTGAAGAAAAACAAAATGAAGACTTTGGAGTGGCCTAGCCAAAGTCCTGACCTGAATCCTATCGAGATGTTGTGGTATGACCTTAAAAAGGCCGTTCATGCTCGAAAACCCTCTAATGTAACTGAATTAGGACAATTCTGCAAAGATGAGTGGGCCAAAATTCCTCCAGGACGCTGTAAAAGCCTCATTGCACGTTATTGCAAATGCTTGGTTGCAGTTGTTGCTGCTAAGGGTGGCCCAACCAGTTATTATGTTTAGGGGGCAATCACTTTTTCACACAGGGCCATGATGGTTTGGATTTTTTTTCACCTTTAATAATAAACACCTTCATTTACAAATTGCATTTTGTGTTTACTTGTGTTGTCCTTGACTATTGTTTAAATTGGTTTGATGTTCCGAAACACTTAAGTGTGACAAACATGCAAAGGAACAGGAAATGAGGAAGGGGGCAAACACTTTTTTACACCACTGTATAGTGTATTGAAGTGGTTAAGGGGAGCCCTATGACAGAAATAAGAAAATAATGGCATGGGTTCCCCCATCCATACCAGGCCCTTTGGGTCTGGTATGGATTTTGGGGGGACCCCCATGCCATTTACCCACTTGCCGACCGCCGCACGACGATATACGTCGGCAGAATGGCACGGGCAGGCATATGGGCGTATATATAAGTCCCTGCCTGCCCGCGGGTGGGGGGCCCGATCGGGCCCCCCCCCGGTGCCTGCGGCGGTCGGCATTTCTTCGAGAGCGATCCGGGATGAGGGGGCGGCCATTCATTCATGGCCACCCCCTCGCGATCGCTCTCGACTAATGGAAATCCCCCGTGACATCACTTCCTCTCCTGTAATGTAAACACAGGAGAGGAAGTGATGTATTCTCTCCTCCGTGTCGGTATTTTCCGTTCCGACACGGAGGAGAGCGGATCGGTGAGTTGCACCAACACTCTACACACACAGTAGAACATGCCAGGCACACTCACACCCCCCCTTTACCCCCCGATCACCCCCCCAATTACCCCTGCCCCCCAGTCACAGTGACACCAATGTCATTTTTTTTTTTTTTTTTTTTTTTTTGCATTGGTGTCATTTGTGACTGTAATAACTGTTAGGGCAGTTAGAGTTAGCCCCCTTTAGTTCTAATGTACCCCCCTAACCCCCCCAATAAAGGTTTAACCCCGTGATCACCCCCCGTCGCCAGTGTCACTAAGGCTGGGTTCACATTGCAGCGGTTTATGAGAACGAATGTGATTCGCACCGCACTGCAGTGCAAATCACATCCGATCTCTGTGCGATTCGAGTTCAGCCATTCGCCGCACCCGCCGCACCCGCCACACCCGCCGCACCCGCCGCAAATTCGCACGGGACCCTTTTTTTGGCCCGCAGCAGAATCGGATCGCATGGGTGTTCACACCATGCGATCCGAGTTTGCAGATCGCACTGCGATATGCGAACTGATCTGGGGGTGTCAGTAACATTTCACTGACACTCCCAGCAGTTCGCATAGGGCAGTGTGAACTGCCGCCGGGAGGCATGCGATGCGGGAACCCGCCGCGGATTCGCGGCGTTTCCGCATCGCTCCAGTGTGAACCCAGCCTAATAAGCGATCATTTTTCTGATCGCCGTATTAGTGTCACAGGTGACGCTAGTTAGGCAGGTAGGTATTTAGGTTCGCCGCAGCTTTTTATAGCGCCAGGGACCCCCATATACTACCGCATAATAAGGAGGGAAAAAAGTGGGACTTTAAAATGAAGCGGCTGAAGTGTGGGGGTCAGAAAAGGTAATTTAATTGAATCCATAATATATGATACAGAGTAAATTCATATATATACATACATACATGTGCCATTGTAGGGCACAAAATGTGTTATATGGAGACATCAAGGTGTATGTAAAGACACATAAAGTCAAAAAACATATATGAACAGTAAATAGTATGTGGAGCAACAGCATAGCCTAAAAATGCCTCAGGGCGACATATCCGGTACCTGTGTTTGTAATCACATAATGTAAACATAAATGTACTGAATTAATATTAAAAATTAATTAGAAGTAACGTCGGGCCGTAGTAATTATCACTGTAGCATCAAATGTAGCTCTACGCGTTTCGTGGATGTATTCTCCACTCATCAGGAGCAGATGCGACAGATACCTGTAAAATATATAGATATGGTAAACCACACTCTGTATAGAGGGGAATAGGTACAGTACATAGAGTGCTTTCAAAAGAGGTTAACTAAGCATATCTACCATCCCCGGCAGCGAACATAGCAAGCAGCAACTGGTCCGTGGTGCGTCGGAGGCGCAGATCGCCCCGCCCGGGAGCTGAGGCGGCATATTTGGGCGGCGGATATAGTGAACAGGTGCCTGGGTATGAAGATAAATTCCATGTGCTAGCAGTGCTGGTACATGGAAAATAGGCGTATCTAAAACAAAGTATGTACATGAGCGTTAAGTGAGCGTGTAAAAGAATTGTAATGAAATAAAAGAGATTGTAAGTGTGTGAGGTGAAAAAATAAATATACAAAGAATTGCGTGATAATGAGAAATAGTGTGTGGGAATGAGAGTGTATAAAAAAGAAATGTATGGAGAGTGTTGGAGCAATGCAAGTGAAGACTAGAGGATGAAGTGTGGACATATATATTGGTTATGATGTGCCTGCAAAGGTATGAAAAGGATAAACAGTGTAGTGAGAGTGTGGAGTGTGAAATGAGCCAAAGCAGAGAGAGTGCCAGGTGAGTGCGGTAAAAGGATAGAGATGTAAAACAAGTGAGTGTATAGGTGATACAAAGTGATATAACAAAGGTGGGCAAACAAAAAACAAAAAAAAACAAAAAAACAACCAAAGTGAATCCAGAACCAAATTACACCTACCCGATAGCTGTAAACCCAGCATCACCCAGTAAGAAATCAACTGGTGTGCAGGAACCACAGGAGGAGACCGGCTGTGTCAATCAGCCATCCTCACCTGGGAAAGCCCAAATACAAGCCGCCAGCACCACGTGTGTGAACCGAGGGGGGGGGGGGATATATCCCCTACAGGGATATGTACATCGGGTACAGCCAAGAACGGACTTGGTTTATTGGTGTATGTTGACAACAAGTCTATTAAGTATTTTATATGACATCTCCGGTACAATCCCTATGGTTATACATGAATATTCATGTCCTATGCATGTCTATGTCTCTGGTGGTGATCTGCATTTGGCCGCTGGTGGCGTTGGTGGCGTTGGCGGCCCCTTTTCCTCACCTATGGGAGCTGCGATGCACATTGTGGGCTCCTCCCCCTCCTCCCTGCACATATAATTTTTATGTCCGGGAGGTTCGGGTGGTTGTCCCTCCGTGCATCGGCGCCACGGTTTGCGGATTTTTTTTTTTTTTTTTTTTTTTCGCGGCATCGCGCCGACGCCGCAGGTACCATCTACGTGACCCTGACGGGGGTGTTTGGGCGGCGCCAATTGCTGGGCGGCTCCACCTGCTCTAGTGTTGGCGCCCCTCCCCCCCCCCCCCTCGGTTCACACACGTGGTGCTGGCGGCTTGTATTTGGGCTTTCCCAGGTGAGGATGGCTGATTGACACAGCCGGTCTCCTCCTGTGGTTCCTGCACACCAGTTGATTTCTTACTGGGTGATGCTGGGTTTACAGCTATCGGGTAGGTGTAATTTGGTTCTGGATTCACTTTGGTTGTTTTTTTGTTTTTTTTTGTTTTTTGTTTGCCCACCTTTGTTATATCACTTTGTATCACCTATACACTCACTTGTTTTACATCTCTATCCTTTTACCGCACTCACCTGGCACTCTCTCTGCTTTGGCTCATTTCACACTCCACACTCTCACTACACTGTTTATCCTTTTCATACCTTTGCAGGCACATCATAACCAATATATATGTCCACACTTCATCCTCTAGTCTTCACTTGCATTGCTCCAACACTCTCCATACATTTCTTTTTTATACACTCTCATTCCCACACACTATTTCTCATTATCACGCAATTCTTTGTATATTTTTTCACCTCACACACTTACAATCTCTTTTATTTCATTACAATTCTTTTACACGCTCACTTAACGCTCATGTACATACTTTGTTTTAGATACGCCTATTTTCCATGTACCAGCACTGCTAGCACATGGAATTTATCTTCATACCCAGGCACCTGTTCACTATATCCGCCGCCCAAATATGCCGCCTCAGCTCCCGGGCGGGGCGATCTGCGCCTCCGACGCACCACGGACCAGTTGCTGCTTGCTATGTTCGCTGCCGGGGATGGTAGATATGCTTAGTTAACCTCTTTTGAAAGCACTCTATGTACTGTACCTATTCCCCTCTATACAGAGTGTGGTTTACCATATCTATATATTTTACAGGTATCTGTCGCATCTGCTCCTGATGAGTGGAGAATACATCCACGAAACGCGTAGAGCTACATTTGATGCTACAGTGATAATTACTACGGCCCGACGTTACTTCTAATTAATTTTTAATATTAATTCAGTACATTTATGTTTACATTATGTGATTACAAACACAGGTACCGGATATGTCGCCCTGAGGCATTTTTAGGCTATGCTGTTGCTCCACATACTATTTACTGTTCATATATGTTTTTTGACTTTATGTGTCTTTACATACACCTTGATGTCTCCATATAACACATTTTGTGCCCTACAATGGCACATGTATGTATGTATATATATGAATTTACTCTGTATCATATATTATGGATTCAATTAAATTACCTTTTCTGACCCCCACACTTCAGCCGCTTCATTTTAAAGTCCCACTTTTTTCCCTCCTTATTGTGCTAAATACCGGGATGGAGGCGCTAACCCGTGCCTCATTTAAAGTCCCAAACTGCTGCGCCTACTGTTACAGGGATGGGAGTGGCTGGAGATTTGGATTAGTAGTGTTCCCCTGCTATCCATGTGCTAGGGTCATTCTTTAGATGTCCATATGCCCTACAGGGATATGTACATCGGGTACAGCCAAGAACGGACTTGGTTTATTGGTGTATGTTGACAACAAGTCTATTAAGTATTTTATATGACATCTCCGGTACAATCCCTATGGTTATACATGAATATTCATGTCCTATGCATGTCTATGTCTCTGGTGGTGATCTGCATTTGGCCGCTGGTGGCGTTGGTGGCGTTGGCGGCCCCTTTTCCTCACCTATGGGAGCTGCGATGCACATTGTGGGCTCCTCCCCCTCCTCCCTGCACATATAATTTTTATGTCCGGGAGGTTCGGGTGGTTGTCCCTCCGTGCATCGGCGCCACGGTTTGCGGATTTTTTTTTTTTTTTTTTTTTTTTTTTTTTTTTCGCGGCATCGCGCCGACGCCGCAGGTACCATCTACGTGACCCTGACGGGGGTGTTTGGGCGGCGCCAATTGCTGGGCGGCTCCACCTGCTCTAGTGTTGGCGCCCCTCCCCCCCCCCCCCCCTCGGTTCACACACGTGGTGCTGGCGGCTTGTATTTGGGCTTTCCCAGGTGAGGATGGCTGATTGACACAGCCGGTCTCCTCCTGTGGTTCCTGCACACCAGTTGATTTCTTACTGGGTGATGCTGGGTTTACAGCTATCGGGTAGGTGTAATTTGGTTCTGGATTCACTTTGGTTGTTTTTTTGTTTTTTTTTGTTTTTTGTTTGCCCACCTTTGTTATATCACTTTGTATCACCTATACACTCACTTGTTTTACATCTCTATCCTTTTACCGCACTCACCTGGCACTCTCTCTGCTTTGGCTCATTTCACACTCCACACTCTCACTACACTGTTTATCCTTTTCATACCTTTGCAGGCACATCATAACCAATATATATGTCCACACTTCATCCTCTAGTCTTCACTTGCATTGCTCCAACACTCTCCATACATTTCTTTTTTATACACTCTCATTCCCACACACTATTTCTCATTATCACGCAATTCTTTGTATATTTATTTTTTCACCTCACACACTTACAATCTCTTTTATTTCATTACAATTCTTTTACACGCTCACTTAACGCTCATGTACATACTTTGTTTTAGATACGCCTATTTTCCATGTACCAGCACTGCTAGCACATGGAATTTATCTTCATACCCAGGCACCTGTTCACTATATCCGCCGCCCAAATATGCCGCCTCAGCTCCCGGGCGGGGCGATCTGCGCCTCCGACGCACCACGGACCAGTTGCTGCTTGCTATGTTCGCTGCCGGGGATGGTAGATATGCTTAGTTAACCTCTTTTGAAAGCACTCTATGTACTGTACCTATTCCCCTCTATACAGAGTGTGGTTTACCATATCTATATATTTTACAGGTATCTGTCGCATCTGCTCCTGATGAGTGGAGAATACATCCACGAAACGCGTAGAGCTACATTTGATGCTACAGTGATAATTACTACGGCCCGACGTTACTTCTAATTAATTTTTAATATTAATTCAGTACATTTATGTTTACATTATGTGATTACAAACACAGGTACCGGATATGTCGCCCTGAGGCATTTTTAGGCTATGCTGTTGCTCCACATACTATTTACTGTTCATATATGTTTTTTGACTTTATGTGTCTTTACATACACCTTGATGTCTCCATATAACACATTTTGTGCCCTACAATGGCACATGTATGTATGTATATATATGAATTTACTCTGTATCATATATTATGGATTCAATTAAATTACCTTTTCTGACCCCCACACTTCAGCCGCTTCATTTTAAAGTCCCACTTTTTTCCCTCCTTATTGTGCTAAATACCGGGATGGAGGCGCTAACCCGTGCCTCATTTAAAGTCCCAAACTGCTGCGCCTACTGTTACAGGGATGGGAGTGGCTGGAGATTTGGATTAGTAGTGTTCCCCTGCTATCCATGTGCTAGGGTCATTCTTTAGATGTCCATATGCCCTACAGGGATATGTACATCGGGTACAGCCAAGAACGGACTTGGTTTATTGGTGTATGTTGACAACAAGTCTATTAAGTATTTTATATGACATCTCCGGTACAATCCCTATGGTTATACATGAATATTCATGTCCTATGCATGTCTATGTCTCTGGTGGTGATCTGCATTTGGCCGCTGGTGGCGTTGGTGGCGTTGGCGGCCCCTTTTCCTCACCTATGGGAGCTGCGATGCACATTGTGGGCTCCTCCCCCTCCTCCCTGCACATATAATTTTTATGTCCGGGAGGTTCGGGTGGTTGTCCCTCCGTGCATCGGCGCCACGGTTTGCGGATTTTTTTTTTTTTTTTTTTTTTCGCGGCATCGCGCCGACGCCGCAGGTACCATCTACGTGACCCTGACGGGGGTGTTTGGGCGGCGCCAATTGCTGGGCGGCTCCACCTGCTCTAGTGTTGGCGCCCCTCCCCCCCCCCCCTCGGTTCACACACGTGGTGCTGGCGGCTTGTATTTGGGCTTTCCCAGGTGAGGATGGCTGATTGACACAGCCGGTCTCCTCCTGTGGTTCCTGCACACCAGTTGATTTCTTACTGGGTGATGCTGGGTTTACAGCTATCGGGTAGGTGTAATTTGGTTCTGGATTCACTTTGGTTGTTTTTTTGTTTTTTTTTGTTTTTTGTTTGCCCACCTTTGTTATATCACTTTGTATCACCTATACACTCACTTGTTTTACATCTCTATCCTTTTACCGCACTCACCTGGCACTCTCTCTGCTTTGGCTCATTTCACACTCCACACTCTCACTACACTGTTTATCCTTTTCATACCTTTGCAGGCACATCATAACCAATATATATGTCCACACTTCATCCTCTAGTCTTCACTTGCATTGCTCCAACACTCTCCATACATTTCTTTTTTATACACTCTCATTCCCACACACTATTTCTCATTATCACGCAATTCTTTGTATATTTATTTTTTCACCTCACACACTTACAATCTCTTTTATTTCATTACAATTCTTTTACACGCTCACTTAACGCTCATGTACATACTTTGTTTTAGATACGCCTATTTTCCATGTACCAGCACTGCTAGCACATGGAATTTATCTTCATACCCAGGCACCTGTTCACTATATCCGCCGCCCAAATATGCCGCCTCAGCTCCCGGGCGGGGCGATCTGCGCCTCCGACGCACCACGGACCAGTTGCTGCTTGCTATGTTCGCTGCCGGGGATGGTAGATATGCTTAGTTAACCTCTTTTGAAAGCACTCTATGTACTGTACCTATTCCCCTCTATACAGAGTGTGGTTTACCATATCTATATATTTTACAGGTATCTGTCGCATCTGCTCCTGATGAGTGGAGAATACATCCACGAAACGCGTAGAGCTACATTTGATGCTACAGTGATAATTACTACGGCCCGACGTTACTTCTAATTAATTTTTAATATTAATTCAGTACATTTATGTTTACATTATGTGATTACAAACACAGGTACCGGATATGTCGCCCTGAGGCATTTTTAGGCTATGCTGTTGCTCCACATACTATTTACTGTTCATATATGTTTTTTGACTTTATGTGTCTTTACATACACCTTGATGTCTCCATATAACACATTTTGTGCCCTACAATGGCACATGTATGTATGTATATATATGAATTTACTCTGTATCATATATTATGGATTCAATTAAATTACCTTTTCTGACCCCCACACTTCAGCCGCTTCATTTTAAAGTCCCACTTTTTTCCCTCCTTATTGTGCTAAATACCGGGATGGAGGCGCTAACCCGTGCCTCATTTAAAGTCCCAAACTGCTGCGCCTACTGTTACAGGGATGGGAGTGGCTGGAGATTTGGATTAGTAGTGTTCCCCTGCTATCCATGTGCTAGGGTCATTCTTTAGATGTCCATATGCCCTACAGGGATATGTACATCGGGTACAGCCAAGAACGGACTTGGTTTATTGGTGTATGTTGACAACAAGTCTATTAAGTATTTTATATGACATCTCCGGTACAATCCCTATGGTTATACATGAATATTCATGTCCTATGCATGTCTATGTCTCTGGTGGTGATCTGCATTTGGCCGCTGGTGGCGTTGGTGGCGTTGGCGGCCCCTTTTCCTCACCTATGGGAGCTGCGATGCACATTGTGGGCTCCTCCCCCTCCTCCCTGCACATATAATTTTTATGTCCGGGAGGTTCGGGTGGTTGTCCCTCCGTGCATCGGCGCCACGGTTTGCGGATTTTTTTTTTTTTTTTTTTTTTTTTTTTTTTTCGCGGCATCGCGCCGACGCCGCAGGTACCATCTACGTGACCCTGACGGGGGTGTTTGGGCGGCGCCAATTGCTGGGCGGCTCCACCTGCTCTAGTGTTGGCGCCCCTCCCCCCCCCCCCCCTCGGTTCACACACGTGGTGCTGGCGGCTTGTATTTGGGCTTTCCCAGGTGAGGATGGCTGATTGACACAGCCGGTCTCCTCCTGTGGTTCCTGCACACCAGTTGATTTCTTACTGGGTGATGCTGGGTTTACAGCTATCGGGTAGGTGTAATTTGGTTCTGGATTCACTTTGGTTGTTTTTTTGTTTTTTTTTGTTTTTTGTTTGCCCACCTTTGTTATATCACTTTGTATCACCTATACACTCACTTGTTTTACATCTCTATCCTTTTACCGCACTCACCTGGCACTCTCTCTGCTTTGGCTCATTTCACACTCCACACTCTCACTACACTGTTTATCCTTTTCATACCTTTGCAGGCACATCATAACCAATATATATGTCCACACTTCATCCTCTAGTCTTCACTTGCATTGCTCCAACACTCTCCATACATTTCTTTTTTATACACTCTCATTCCCACACACTATTTCTCATTATCACGCAATTCTTTGTATATTTATTTTTTCACCTCACACACTTACAATCTCTTTTATTTCATTACAATTCTTTTACACGCTCACTTAACGCTCATGTACATACTTTGTTTTAGATACGCCTATTTTCCATGTACCAGCACTGCTAGCACATGGAATTTATCTTCATACCCAGGCACCTGTTCACTATATCCGCCGCCCAAATATGCCGCCTCAGCTCCCGGGCGGGGCGATCTGCGCCTCCGACGCACCACGGACCAGTTGCTGCTTGCTATGTTCGCTGCCGGGGATGGTAGATATGCTTAGTTAACCTCTTTTGAAAGCACTCTATGTACTGTACCTATTCCCCTCTATACAGAGTGTGGTTTACCATATCTATATATTTTACAGGTATCTGTCGCATCTGCTCCTGATGAGTGGAGAATACATCCACGAAACGCGTAGAGCTACATTTGATGCTACAGTGATAATTACTACGGCCCGACGTTACTTCTAATTAATTTTTAATATTAATTCAGTACATTTATGTTTACATTATGTGATTACAAACACAGGTACCGGATATGTCGCCCTGAGGCATTTTTAGGCTATGCTGTTGCTCCACATACTATTTACTGTTCATATATGTTTTTTGACTTTATGTGTCTTTACATACACCTTGATGTCTCCATATAACACATTTTGTGCCCTACAATGGCACATGTATGTATGTATATATATGAATTTACTCTGTATCATATATTATGGATTCAATTAAATTACCTTTTCTGACCCCCACACTTCAGCCGCTTCATTTTAAAGTCCCACTTTTTTCCCTCCTTATTGTGCTAAATACCGGGATGGAGGCGCTAACCCGTGCCTCATTTAAAGTCCCAAACTGCTGCGCCTACTGTTACAGGGATGGGAGTGGCTGGAGATTTGGATTAGTAGTGTTCCCCTGCTATCCATGTGCTAGGGTCATTCTTTAGATGTCCATATGCCCTACAGGGATATGTACATCGGGTACAGCCAAGAACGGACTTGGTTTATTGGTGTATGTTGACAACAAGTCTATTAAGTATTTTATATGACATCTCCGGTACAATCCCTATGGTTATACATGAATATTCATGTCCTATGCATGTCTATGTCTCTGGTGGTGATCTGCATTTGGCCGCTGGTGGCGTTGGTGGCGTTGGCGGCCCCTTTTCCTCACCTATGGGAGCTGCGATGCACATTGTGGGCTCCTCCCCCTCCTCCCTGCACATATAATTTTTATGTCCGGGAGGTTCGGGTGGTTGTCCCTCCGTGCATCGGCGCCACGGTTTGCGGATTTTTTTTTTTTTTTTTTTTTTTTTTCGCGGCATCGCGCCGACGCCGCAGGTACCATCTACGTGACCCTGACGGGGGTGTTTGGGCGGCGCCAATTGCTGGGCGGCTCCACCTGCTCTAGTGTTGGCGCCCCTCCCCCCCCCCCCCTCGGTTCACACACGTGGTGCTGGCGGCTTGTATTTGGGCTTTCCCAGGTGAGGATGGCTGATTGACACAGCCGGTCTCCTCCTGTGGTTCCTGCACACCAGTTGATTTCTTACTGGGTGATGCTGGGTTTACAGCTATCGGGTAGGTGTAATTTGGTTCTGGATTCACTTTGGTTGTTTTTTTGTTTTTTTTTGTTTTTTGTTTGCCCACCTTTGTTATATCACTTTGTATCACCTATACACTCACTTGTTTTACATCTCTATCCTTTTACCGCACTCACCTGGCACTCTCTCTGCTTTGGCTCATTTCACACTCCACACTCTCACTACACTGTTTATCCTTTTCATACCTTTGCAGGCACATCATAACCAATATATATGTCCACACTTCATCCTCTAGTCTTCACTTGCATTGCTCCAACACTCTCCATACATTTCTTTTTTATACACTCTCATTCCCACACACTATTTCTCATTATCACGCAATTCTTTGTATATTTATTTTTTCACCTCACACACTTACAATCTCTTTTATTTCATTACAATTCTTTTACACGCTCACTTAACGCTCATGTACATACTTTGTTTTAGATACGCCTATTTTCCATGTACCAGCACTGCTAGCACATGGAATTTATCTTCATACCCAGGCACCTGTTCACTATATCCGCCGCCCAAATATGCCGCCTCAGCTCCCGGGCGGGGCGATCTGCGCCTCCGACGCACCACGGACCAGTTGCTGCTTGCTATGTTCGCTGCCGGGGATGGTAGATATGCTTAGTTAACCTCTTTTGAAAGCACTCTATGTACTGTACCTATTCCCCTCTATACAGAGTGTGGTTTACCATATCTATATATTTTACAGGTATCTGTCGCATCTGCTCCTGATGAGTGGAGAATACATCCACGAAACGCGTAGAGCTACATTTGATGCTACAGTGATAATTACTACGGCCCGACGTTACTTCTAATTAATTTTTAATATTAATTCAGTACATTTATGTTTACATTATGTGATTACAAACACAGGTACCGGATATGTCGCCCTAAGGCATTTTTAGGCTATGCTGTTGCTCCACATACTATTTACTGTTCATATATGTTTTTTGACTTTATGTGTCTTTACATACACCTTGATGTCTCCATATAACACATTTTGTGCCCTACAATGGCACATGTATGTATGTATATATATGAATTTACTCTGTATCATATATTATGGATTCAATTAAATTACCTTTTCTGACCCCCACACTTCAGCCGCTTCATTTTAAAGTCCCACTTTTTTCCCTCCTTATTGTGCTAAATACCGGGATGGAGGCGCTAACCCGTGCCTCATTTAAAGTCCCAAACTGCTGCGCCTACTGTTACAGGGATGGGAGTGGCTGGAGATTTGGATTAGTAGTGTTCCCCTGCTATCCATGTGCTAGGGTCATTCTTTAGATGTCCATATGCCCTACAGGGATATGTACATCGGGTACAGCCAAGAACGGACTTGGTTTATTGGTGTATGTTGACAACAAGTCTATTAAGTATTTTATATGACATCTCCGGTACAATCCCTATGGTTATACATGAATATTCATGTCCTATGCATGTCTATGTCTCTGGTGGTGATCTGCATTTGGCCGCTGGTGGCGTTGGTGGCGTTGGCGGCCCCTTTTCCTCACCTATGGGAGCTGCGATGCACATTGTGGGCTCCTCCCCCTCCTCCCTGCACATATAATTTTTATGTCCGGGAGGTTCGGGTGGTTGTCCCTCCGTGCATCGGCGCCACGGTTTGCGGATTTTATTTTTTTATTTATTTATTTATTATTTTTTTTTTTTTCGCGGCATCGCGCCGACGCCGCAGGTACCATCTACGTGACCCTGACGGGGGTGTTTGGGCGGCGCCAATTGCTGGGCGGCTCCACCTGCTCTAGTGTTGGCGCCCCTCCCCCCCCCCCCCTCGGTTCACACACGTGGTGCTGGCGGCTTGTATTTGGGCTTTCCCAGGTGAGGATGGCTGATTGACACAGCCGGTCTCCTCCTGTGGTTCCTGCACACCAGTTGATTTCTTACTGGGTGATGCTGGGTTTACAGCTATCGGGTAGGTGTAATTTGGTTCTGGATTCACTTTGGTTGTTTTTTTTTTTTTCGCGGCATCGCGCCGACGCCGCAGGTACCATCTACGTGACCCTGACGGGGGTGTTTGGGCGGCGCCAATTGCTGGGCGGCTCCACCTGCTCTAGTGTTGGCGCCCCTCCCCCCCACCCCCCCTCGGTTCACACACGTGGTGCTGGCGGCTTGTATTTGGGCTTTCCCAGGTGAGGATGGCTGATTGACACAGCCGGTCTCCTCCTGTGGTTCCTGCACACCAGTTGATTTCTTACTGGGTGATGCTGGGTTTACAGCTATCGGGTAGGTGTAATTTGGTTCTGGATTCACTTTGGTTGTTTTTTTGTTTTTTTTTTGTTTTTTGTTTGCCCACCTTTGTTATATCACTTTGTATCACCTATACACTCACTTGTTTTACATCTCTATCCTTTTACCGCACTCACCTGGCACTCTCTCTGCTTTGGCTCATTTCACACTCCACACTCTCACTACACTGTTTATCCTTTTCATACCTTTGCAGGCACATCATAACCAATATATATGTCCACACTTCATCCTCTAGTCTTCACTTGCATTGCTCCAACACTCTCCATACATTTCTTTTTTATACACTCTCATTCCCACACACTATTTCTCATTATCACGCAATTCTTTGTATATTTATTTTTTCACCTCACACACTTACAATCTCTTTTATTTCATTACAATTCTTTTACACGCTCACTTAACGCTCATGTACATACTTTGTTTTAGATACGCCTATTTTCCATGTACCAGCACTGCTAGCACATGGAATTTATCTTCATACCCAGGCACCTGTTCACTATATCCGCCGCCCAAATATGCCGCCTCAGCTCCCGGGCGGGGCGATCTGCGCCTCCGACGCACCACGGACCAGTTGCTGCTTGCTATGTTCGCTGCCGGGGATGGTAGATATGCTTAGTTAACCTCTTTTGAAAGCACTCTATGTACTGTACCTATTCCCCTCTATACAGAGTGTGGTTTACCATATCTATATATTTTACAGGTATCTGTCGCATCTGCTCCTGATGAGTGGAGAATACATCCACGAAACGCGTAGAGCTACATTTGATGCTACAGTGATAATTACTACGGCCCGACGTTACTTCTAATTAATTTTTAATATTAATTCAGTACATTTATGTTTACATTATGTGATTACAAACACAGGTACCGGATATGTCGCCCTGAGGCATTTTTAGGCTATGCTGTTGCTCCACATACTATTTACTGTTCATATATGTTTTTTGACTTTATGTGTCTTTACATACACCTTGATGTCTCCATATAACACATTTTGTGCCCTACAATGGCACATGTATGTATGTATATATATGAATTTACTCTGTATCATATATTATGGATTCAATTAAATTACCTTTTCTGACCCCCACACTTCAGCCGCTTCATTTTAAAGTCCCACTTTTTTCCCTCCTTATTGTGCTAAATACCGGGATGGAGGCGCTAACCCGTGCCTCATTTAAAGTCCCAAACTGCTGCGCCTACTGTTACAGGGATGGGAGTGGCTGGAGATTTGGATTAGTAGTGTTCCCCTGCTATCCATGTGCTAGGGTCATTCTTTAGATGTCCATATGCCCTACAGGGATATGTACATCGGGTACAGCCAAGAACGGACTTGGTTTATTGGTGTATGTTGACAACAAGTCTATTAAGTATTTTATATGACATCTCCGGTACAATCCCTATGGTTATACATGAATATTCATGTCCTATGCATGTCTATGTCTCTGGTGGTGATCTGCATTTGGCCGCTGGTGGCGTTGGTGGCGTTGGCGGCCCCTTTTCCTCACCTATGGGAGCTGCGATGCACATTGTGGGCTCCTCCCCCTCCTCCCTGCACATATAATTTTTATGTCCGGGAGGTTCGGGTGGTTGTCCCTCCGTGCATCGGCGCCACGGTTTGCGGATTTTTTTTTTTTTTTTTCGCGGCATCGCGCCGACGCCGCAGGTACCATCTACGTGACCCTGACGGGGGTGTTTGGGCGGCGCCAATTGCTGGGCGGCTCCACCTGCTCTAGTGTTGGCGCCCCTCCCCCCCCCCCCCTCGGTTCACACACGTGGTGCTGGCGGCTTGTATTTGGGCTTTCCCAGGTGAGGATGGCTGATTGACACAGCCGGTCTCCTCCTGTGGTTCCTGCACACCAGTTGATTTCTTACTGGGTGATGCTGGGTTTACAGCTATCGGGTAGGTGTAATTTGGTTCTGGATTCACTTTGGTTGTTTTTTTGTTTTTTTTTGTTTTTTGTTTGCCCACCTTTGTTATATCACTTTGTATCACCTATACACTCACTTGTTTTACATCTCTATCCTTTTACCGCACTCACCTGGCACTCTCTCTGCTTTGGCTCATTTCACACTCCACACTCTCACTACACTGTTTATCCTTTTCATACCTTTGCAGGCACATCATAACCAATATATATGTCCACACTTCATCCTCTAGTCTTCACTTGCATTGCTCCAACACTCTCCATACATTTCTTTTTTATACACTCTCATTCCCACACACTATTTCTCATTATCACGCAATTCTTTGTATATTTATTTTTTCACCTCACACACTTACAATCTCTTTTATTTCATTACAATTCTTTTACACGCTCACTTAACGCTCATGTACATACTTTGTTTTAGATACGCCTATTTTCCATGTACCAGCACTGCTAGCACATGGAATTTATCTTCATACCCAGGCACCTGTTCACTATATCCGCCGCCCAAATATGCCGCCTCAGCTCCCGGGCGGGGCGATCTGCGCCTCCGACGCACCACGGACCAGTTGCTGCTTGCTATGTTCGCTGCCGGGGATGGTAGATATGCTTAGTTAACCTCTTTTGAAAGCACTCTATGTACTGTACCTATTCCCCTCTATACAGAGTGTGGTTTACCATATCTATATATTTTACAGGTATCTGTCGCATCTGCTCCTGATGAGTGGAGAATACATCCACGAAACGCGTAGAGCTACATTTGATGCTACAGTGATAATTACTACGGCCCGACGTTACTTCTAATTAATTTTTAATATTAATTCAGTACATTTATGTTTACATTATGTGATTACAAACACAGGTACCGGATATGTCGCCCTGAGGCATTTTTAGGCTATGCTGTTGCTCCACATACTATTTACTGTTCATATATGTTTTTTGACTTTATGTGTCTTTACATACACCTTGATGTCTCCATATAACACATTTTGTGCCCTACAATGGCACATGTATGTATGTATATATATGAATTTACTCTGTATCATATATTATGGATTCAATTAAATTACCTTTTCTGACCCCCACACTTCAGCCGCTTCATTTTAAAGTCCCACTTTTTTCCCTCCTTATTGTGCTAAATACCGGGATGGAGGCGCTAACCCGTGCCTCATTTAAAGTCCCAAACTGCTGCGCCTACTGTTACAGGGATGGGAGTGGCTGGAGATTTGGATTAGTAGTGTTCCCCTGCTATCCATGTGCTAGGGTCATTCTTTAGATGTCCATATGCCCTACAGGGATATGTACATCGGGTACAGCCAAGAACGGACTTGGTTTATTGGTGTATGTTGACAACAAGTCTATTAAGTATTTTATATGACATCTCCGGTACAATCCCTATGGTTATACATGAATATTCATGTCCTATGCATGTCTATGTCTCTGGTGGTGATCTGCATTTGGCCGCTGGTGGCGTTGGTGGCGTTGGCGGCCCCTTTTCCTCACCTATGGGAGCTGCGATGCACATTGTGGGCTCCTCCCCCTCCTCCCTGCACATATAATTTTTATGTCCGGGAGGTTCGGGTGGTTGTCCCTCCGTGCATCGGCGCCACGGTTTGCGGATTTTTTTTGTTTTGTTTTTTTTTTTTTCGCGGCATCGCGCCGACGCCGCAGGTACCATCTACGTGACCCTGACGGGGGTGTTTGGGCGGCGCCAATTGCTGGGCGGCTCCACCTGCTCTAGTGTTGGCGCCCCTCCCCCCCCCCCCCTCGGTTCACACACGTGGTGCTGGCGGCTTGTATTTGGGCTTTCCCAGGTGAGGATGGCTGATTGACACAGCCAGTCTCCTCCTGTGGTTCCTGCACACCAGTTGATTTCTTACTGGGTGATGCTGGGTTTACAGCTATCGGGTAGGTGTAATTTGGTTCTGGATTCACTTTGGTTGTTTTTTTGTTTTTTTTTGTTTTTTGTTTGCCCACCTTTGTTATATCACTTTGTATCACCTATACACTCACTTGTTTTACATCTCTATCCTTTTACCGCACTCACCTGGCACTCTCTCTGCTTTGGCTCATTTCACACTCCACACTCTCACTACACTGTTTATCCTTTTCATACCTTTGCAGGCACATCATAACCAATATATATGTCCACACTTCATCCTCTAGTCTTCACTTGCATTGCTCCAACACTCTCCATACATTTCTTTTTTATACACTCTTATTCCCACACACTATTTCTCATTATCACGCAATTCTTTGTATATTTATTTTTTCACCTCACACACTTACAATCTCTTTTATTTCATTACAATTCTTTTACACGCTCACTTAACGCTCATGTACATACTTTGTTTTAGATACGCCTATTTTCCATGTACCAGCACTGCTAGCACATGGAATTTATCTTCATACCCAGGCACCTGTTCACTATATCCGCCGCCCAAATATGCCGCCTCAGCTCCCGGGCGGGGCGATCTGCGCCTCCGACGCACCACGGACCAGTTGCTGCTTGCTATGTTCGCTGCCGGGGATGGTAGATATGCTTGGTTAACCTCTTTTGAAAGCACTCTATGTACTGTACCTATTCCCCTCTATACAGAGTGTGGTTTACCATATCTATATATTTTACAGGTATCTGTCGCATCTGCTCCTGATGAGTGGAGAATACATCCACGAAACGCGTAGAGCTACATTTGATGCTACAGTGATAATTACTACGGCCCGACGTTACTTCTAATTAATTTTTAATATTAATTCAGTACATTTATGTTTACATTATGTGATTACAAACACAGGTACCGGATATGTCGCCCTGAGGCATTTTTAGGCTATGCTGTTGCTCCACATACTATTTACTGTTCATATATGTTTTTTGACTTTATGTGTCTTTACATACACCTTGATGTCTCCATATAACACATTTTGTGCCCTACAATGGCACATGTATGTATGTATATATATGAATTTACTCTGTATCATATATTATGGATTCAATTAAATTACCTTTTCTGACCCCCACACTTCAGCCGCTTCATTTTAAAGTCCCACTTTTTTCCCTCCTTATTGTGCTAAATACCGGGATGGAGGCGCTAACCCGTGCCTCATTTAAAGTCCCAAACTGCTGCGCCTACATATACTACCGCATAAAGCCCCCTGATTGCCCCCTAGTTAACCCTTTCACCAGTGATCACCATATAACTGTTACAGGTGACGCTGGTTGGTTAGTTATTTTTTTATAGTTTCAGGGCACCCGCCATTTATTACCTAATAAAGGTTTAACCCCCTGATCACCCGGCGGGTGTCATTTGTGACTAATAACTGTTAGGGCAGTTAGGGTTAGCCCCCTTTAGTTCTAAGGTACCCCCCTAACCCCCCCAATAAAGGTTTAACCCCGTGATCACCCCCCGTCGCCAGTGTCACTAAGGCTGGGTTCAGATTGCAGCGGTTTGAGAACGGATGTGATTCGCACCGCACTGCAGTGCAAATCACATCCGATCTCTGTGCGATTCGAGTTCAGCCATTCGCCGCACCCGCCACACCCGCCGCAAATTCGCACGGGACCCTTTTTTTGGCCCGCAGCAGAATCGGATCGCATGGGTGTTCACACCATGCGATCCGAGTTTGCAGATCGCACTGCGATATGCGAACTGATCTGGGGGTGTCAGTAACATTTCACTGACACTCCCAGCAGTTCGCATAGGGCAGTGTGAACTGCCGCCGGGAGGCATGCGATGCGGGAACCCGCCGCGCATTCGTGGCGTTCCCGCATCGCTCCAGTGTGAACCCAGCCTAATAAGCGATCGTTTTTCTGATCGCTGTATTAGTGTCACAGGTGACGCTAGTTAGGCAGGTAGGTATTTAGGTTCGCCGCAGCTTTTTATAGCGCCAGGGACCCCCATATACTACCGCATAAAGCCCCCTGATTGCCCCCTAGTTAACCCTTTCACCAGTGATCACCATATAACTGTTACAGGTGACGCTGGTTGGTTAGTTATTTTTTTATAGTTTCAGGGCACCCGCCATTTATTACCTAGTCTCACTAGTGTACCCCTAAATTTAGGGGTGTCTACTTTCCAAAATGGGGTCATTTGGGGGGGGTTTGTGCCATCTTGGCATTTTATGGCCTTCAAAACTGTAACGCCCTTAGAAAGCCTGAAGGCGGTGCTTGGTTTTCGGGGCCCCGTACGCGGCTAGGCTCCCAAAAAGTCCCACATATGTGGTATCCCCGTACTCAGGAGAAGCAGCAGAATTTATTTTGGGGTGTCATTTCACATATGCCCATGGCATGCGTGAGCAATATATCATTTAGTGACAACTTTGTGAAAAAAAAAAAAAAAAAAAAAAGTTTGTAATTTTCCCGCAACTTGTGGCAAAATATAAAATATTCCATGGACTCAACATGCCTCTCAGCAAATAGCTTGGGGTGTCTACTTTCTAAAATGGGGTCATTTGTGGGGGTTTTGTGCCATCTTGGCATTTTATGGCCTTCAAAACTGTAATAGGTAGTGAGGAGTGAAGTCAAATATTTACGCCCTTAGAAAGCCTGAAGGCGGTGCTTGGTTTTCGGGGCCCCGTACGCGGCTAGGCTCCCAAAAAGTCCCACATATGTGGTATCCCCGTACTCAGGAGAAGCAGCAGAATTTATTTTGGGGTGTCATTTCACATATGCCCATGGCATGTGTGAGCAATATATCATTTAGTGACAACTTTGTGAAAAAAAAAAAAAAAAAAAAAAGTTTGTAATTTTCCCGCAACTTGTGGCAAAATATAAAATATTCCATGAACTCAACATGCCTCTCAGCAAATAGCTTGGGGTGTCTACTTTCTAAAATGGGGTCATTTGTGGGGGTTTTGTGCCATCTTGGCATTTTATGGCCTTCAAAACTGTAATAGGTAGTGAGGAGTGAAGTCAAATATTTACGCCCTTAGAAAGCCTGAAGGCGGTGCTTGGTTTTCGGGGCCCCGTACGCGGCTAGGCTCCCAAAAAGTCCCACATATGTGGTATCCCCGTACTCAGGAGAAGCAGCAGAATTTATTTTGGGGTGTCATTTCACATATGCCCATGGCATGTGTGAGCAATATATCATTTAGTGACAACTTTGTGAAAAAAAAAAAAAAAAAAAAAAAGTTTGTAATTTTCCCGCAACTTGTGGCAAAATATAAAATATTCCATGAACTCAACATGCCTCTCAGCAAATAGCTTGGGGTGTCTACTTTCTAAAATGGGGTCATTTGTGGGGGTTTTGTGCCATCTTGGCATTTTATGGCCTTCAAAACTGTAATAGGTAGTGAGGAGTGAAGTCAAATATTTACGCCCTTAGAAAGCCTGAAGGCGGTGCTTGGTTTTCGGGGCCCCGTACGCGGCTAGGCTCCCAAAAAGTCCCACATATGTGGTATCCCCGTACTCAGGAGAAGCAGCAGAATTTATTTTGGGGTGTCATTTCACATACGCCCATAGCATGTGTGAGCAATATATCATTTAGTGACAACTTTGTGTAAAAAAAAAAAAAAAATTTTTTTTTTGTCATTATTCAATCGCTTGAGGCAAAAAAATAAAATATTCAATGGGCTCAACATGCCTCTTATCAATTTCCTTAGGGGGTCTACTTTCCAAAATGGGGTCATTTGGGGGGGTTTTGTACTGCCCTGCCATTTTAGCACCTCAAGAAATGAGATAGGCAGTCGTAAACTAAAAGCTGCGTAAATTCCAGAAAACGTACCTTAGTTTGTAGATGTGACAACTTTTGCGCAAACCAATAAATATACAATTATTGACTTTTTTTTTACCAAAGACATGTGGCTGAATACATTTTGGCCTAAATGTATGACTAAAATTGAGTTTATTGGATTTTTCTAATAACAAAAAGTAGAAAATATCATTTTTTTTCAAAATTTGCGGTCTTTTTACGTTTATATTGCAAAAAATAAAAATCGCAGAGGCAATCAAATACCATCAAAAGAAAGCTCTATTTGTGGGAAGAAAAGGACGCAAATTTTGTTTGGGTACAACATTGCATGACCGCGCAATTACCAGTTAAAGCAGCGCAGTGCCAAAGTGTAAAAAGACCTCTGGTCATTTACCAGCAAAATGGTCCGGTCTGAAAGTGGTTAAAAAAAAAAAATTTCATTGATTTTTTATGTATATTGCCAGGATCCGGCAATATATTACAGCCGTGAGCAATTTTGAATGACATTTTTTCGTTTAGAAATGTCATTTTTCTGCGGTACTGTTCTAAACATGGGGAAATGCGCCACTTTACAGGCAGACTAAGGGGACCCCCAGGCACGATATTTAAAGGAATATTTCATTTCTATTGTTTTACTTTAAGCATTCTTAAAATCACTGCTCCTGAAAAAACGTCCGTTTTAAAAACTTTTTTTACATTGATACAGGTCCCCAAACACTTTTTATGGCAATAACTTGCATATAAGCCTTTAAAATTAGCACTTTTGATTTTTCACATTCGTGTTCTATAGACTTTAATGGTGTTCACATGTTCGCCCAAATGTTTTGTCTGTTCGCAAGTTCTGGTGCGAACCCAAACGTGTTCGGCTCATCCCAAGTTGTCTGCTGTGTGCAATGATTTTACACAGAGAAGCCCATATCCTCCTGCCGCTTGCTATGGAGGTACCTGACCTGAGCCACTGCTCTGTGTGTCCATTCAGACACAGAGTGGTGGCTCAGCTTGCCCCTCCTCTCTCTTCATTGGCCCACAGACTTTGATTGACAGCAGCGGAAGCCAGTGGCACCTGCCAGTGTGTCTCAGCCAATCAGGACAGGAGGCAACCAAGGTTTTTGTGCAACATCGCCAGATTGAGATGGATTCTCAGGTAAGTATTAGGTGGGCTGCTGCACACAGAAAATGAATACATAGAATGCATTAGGATAAAAAACCTGCTGCCTTTAGAAATAATTTAACGTGGTAATTGACATATATACATATTTACATGTGGTAATAGGTGCTAAATGAGATATACCGTGCATGCATATTTACATAGGGTGTTGGCCCCCATGATGTCTGCCGCAGCCCCTTCTGGTCAGCTGTCTCTTTTCACCTTGCCAAGCTCCAGTATACTGTTTGTAGCCATCACATGTCAACCTTCCTTTTGCTGCAGACAAGATCAGTGTGTATATTTATTTGTGGTGCGTGCCCAGGCAGCTTAAGTAGGGAAATGTTGGGGAGGATGGGAAGTTCAGGTCATGTGACAGACAAAGTCCAGCTGACAACATGGCTTCAGAAGAGGGTGTTGGTGCTGTGGGAATCAATAAGCACATTCTGCACCTTTAAGAAAAATTCCCATCCTCCCGACATTTGCCTACTTAAGCTCCCTTGGCTGCCTGCAGTCACATGATTTGATAAAGGGCCACGCCTGAAACACGTTGTCATGAGTACAACCTGTTGACAGCTCCTCTCACAGATCCACCATCATACAACTGCATCTCCGTTCCATCACCAAACCTCGTTGTGGCACAGTTAGTTGGTGACGTCACATCCGGTGTGCCACTCGTCCACTCTGCCTGCGCACGCTGGCTTCTCAGAGTCTCTGGTGGGATTTACAGTGGGTACTTTCACTACACTGACT
Organism: Lithobates pipiens; assembly: GCF_037356315.1. NCBI lineage: Eukaryota > Metazoa > Chordata > Amphibia > Anura > Ranidae > Lithobates > Lithobates pipiens. The sequence goes on from NW_027507748.1 coordinate 144,975,411, forward strand.
CCCACTGCATGCATTAATAACTGGCTATTCACTCCATCGGGTGATATTGCCCATATGACACTGGGTCTAGCACCTTCTTCAGCCCTCCCTCCACACCAGTACTGACATGCAGGAGTCAGCCAGTCTTGGGATTAGGTGAGATTGAGACATGGTTTCTGATGGTGTTTATCACTTTTGATTGTCAACCTTCAATCAATTACTTTTATGAGCATTGTGACCTGGTATTTTACACAATAAAATATATATTTTTATGCAACTTGTGGCACTTGCCACTCCCATGCCTTTCTTGCAACTAATATTCCTTTAGTGGATTTTATCTTATAATTCCCCAGCGCTGGACAAAGAGGAACCTTTTTGTGTTTTGTTATAAACCTGTTACAAGACAATTTTTTGGTAGAGTTTTTAGAAGCTTCAACTAGACATGATACTTTGCTGGGTAGATCTTGTTACTAAGATTCGTATAAAAGAACATCTGGGTAGCATTGACCATAACATGATTTTGTTTAATGCAAGCTGTACACAACAAGCACATACTGAAAATATAAAAACACTTAATTTTAAAAGAGCAATATTTCAAGGCTCATGGATGCTCTCCAAAATTGGTAGGGATTATTGTCATCAAAGAACACAGGCAAAAAAATGGGAATGCTTCAAATCGACTGTATGCAAACACACTGCAAAAAATATTCCCCCAGGCAATGTGTTCAAAAGGCTAAAAATAAGACCTATGTGGCCCACGCCCAATGTTAAAAAAGGCATTTAAAAAAGTATATAAAAACTGAAGGAATATTATCATCGTTTGAAACTTACAAAGAACATAACTGAATATATAAAAAATAAGTCGAAGCCGCAATAATTAAACAAATGACAGGTTGCAAAAAAGAGTAGGACAAAGGATCCAAAATTCTTCAAACATATTAATAGTAAAAAAAAATTCTGAGAATGTAGGCCCATCACAGGATTATTTAGAGTTGGTAACTGGGGACAAAGAGAAGGCAAATGTATTAAATGTATTAAATACCTTCTTCAGCTCTGGGTATACAAAGGAGAATAATAAAATAAATAAAATAAAAAAATGATATGGCCCAAAAATATGGAGACAAAATAAACTTGAATAATGCACCTGGATCAGATGTCATAGACCCACATGTCCTCAAAGAATTGAGCTCTGTTATCTCTTAGCCAATGTTACAAATTTGTAGAGACTCTTTATTGACTGGCTTGGTGCCAAAAGATTGGCACAAGACCAATGTGGTGCCTATATTTAAAAAGGGATCAGAGTCTTTACCTAGTAACTATGGACAGGTTAGTTTCACTTCTATAGTCAGGAACACACTTGAACGTTTAACAAAAAATAAAAAGAACACATAGAAGAATGTTTTCTAGAAAACAATACATGGATTCATGAAAGTTCTATGGTTTGGAATGCTGCGCTAAATACATTCAGAATCTTGTAGCTGCTAGCACTACAGTTGACAAACCATTGTGAACCATTGCTATACAGCAATATGTGAAAAAACTGTGATATACTCAGTCACAAAACCATCTCTTATATGAATAATAAAGTGCAATGTGCAAATGACAAATAAAAAGTCTATATTTGTTAGTTTTGTTTGTCTATTTATTTGTCTATATTAAATAAAAAATTTATATTTGTAAAAAAAAGGCCAACAGGGAGCAGTCCCAGTGCAATCAAAGTGATTATGGATGGCAGTGATGACAATCCATATTTGTAGTCAGAGTCCTCCTGTACCAACAAACACTAACTTACCAAGGCCTGCCTTGGCCTGACTGGTCGGTATACCTGAAAAGAGGGCATACCCTGTATGGATGAAAGTATATAAGTATGACTGAACAAAGTATGACTGAAATATGTGTGGGAACCCGGGAAGGTGGGAGCCCGGAAACACAAGCCAACGCTGATCCCGGCTGTGGAGGAGGGCTATATAGCCCTGGACTCTTCCCACAAATTCAGGCTGGCCTATGGCCGGCCTTCCAACTTGTAGTCAGAGTCCTCCTGGACCGACAGGCACTAACTTACCAAGACCTGCGGTGTGCCTTGGAATGACTGGTCGGTATACCTGAAAAGAGGGCAAAAGACACATGAGTAGGTGTGAAATCGAAAGCTTTCAATGGAAATAAAGATAGCAAAGATCAATCCAACACAGAGGCGAATGCCCTAATAACCTCCGTATGGGGTTCTGGAATGTACCTGCTAAAACAGGAGGACCTCCATCATCCCATATGCCTAATGATGGAAGGAGGCAACCCCTGTTTAGAAGATCCTAAATGAATGGCCGATAAACAGTTTTGGATTCAAGCCTAATTTTGCGATCAGGATCCTAACATGTGCCATGAACTGTTTGGAAGCTCTTGACCCTGTAACTTTAGAATACCCCTCAACAAGACCTTGAGAGGGTGAGCAGCAAAAATGGATGGACCAGAAGGGTCTTGCAGGGTCTTAAAGTGCTGTACCCGTGAAAGATATCATTTAATGGTACTAGCGGGAAAAGCCAACTCGCTGTGGCAATAGGCCGCAAATGCCATTACAGATTTGATGTCCTGCTGACAATAAAAGGATGAAGCCTCAAGAATCTGTTAAATTTCATCCAACCCGTGGAGTATGCTTTGAATGTGTTGCTGGATAAAGAAACATTGGCCAAACCGATCAATTGGACACACGTCAACATCCTAAAAAGGGGGCAAAATGGCCAACAATCTGGAGACAAATGCCCTACCTTGTGGAATGATCCTCATTGCATGATTTAGCATGCCCAAGAGTGACTGCAACTCGCTCTTTGAGCAGACAGGGTACCGGACGAATGCATGGATTGTCAGACAAATCCTGTCCAACTTCTCCTTGGGCAAACTTGCAATCATGCAATCAGAATCAAGCGTGATACCTAAAAAATGTATGATATTAGCAGGACCTTCCACCTTGTGAACCGCCAGTGGCTCATTTAATTCAGCAAACAATTCTGTGAGACACTGCAAATCCTTGGGTTGCCGGCCAGAGTTCTCTACAAGAAAAAAATCGTCAAGGCAGGTAGTCCAATGGAGAACCTGGGAAATGTCGAACAAGCAGGAACTGCTCTTTGATTCTAAGATTAATTTGGTGGAAAAGTAGTAACCACCCCGCCATATAATGCCGTGCCATTGCCAAAGCGCAGGACTGATAGGCAGTAACTTAAACGCATCGGCAATGTCAGCTTTGGACAACCAAGCCCCCCTGCCCAACTGAAGAATAAGCTGTATGGCTGGATACACAGAAGAAGGTTTCAACGGCAATCAGTGAATTAAGACTCAGAATGTGCGAAAAATGAGGTGTGGACAAATCATAAATGAGAAGATGTTTATTGGAAAATTTACCACACACAACCCCAATGGGGCTGATCTCACATGCCAAAAGGAGATGGCCCAATTACAAACCCTTTGGCCACCTCTATTTCCAACAATTCGTCTACTAGTGAAGCATGGTGGTCTGCCGACAAAAGATTCCTACACTCAAAGGCTAGCACAAATTCTGCCATACTAAGCCTGGGATCTTTGGTCTTCAGCACAACTGACACTTCACCGCACGCATAAGACCTGAAAGGTGCCAATTGTGACACGGGAGGGGGGGGAGGGTCCCAATCAGCGGAAGTTCCACTTTAGGGTGGAACCCCACTTTAAGTTAGCAGGAATTAAATGAGCCAGAAATACCGATGGGAATATCGCTAAAGGAGATGGAGCTGCCACAGGCAAGGAAATGGCAACATTACCTGTGGGAGCACTGGGAAGAACTGTAGCTGGGGGTACAGGTGACACCTGCGCTCTGGCCACATGTGCTTCCACCACCTCCATTCTGTCCTGCATGGAAGTGGAAAGTGTATTTAACAAGGCATGGATCTGTGTAAGCTAATTGTGCACCAACACCTGACTCAAACTGGTAGAAGGGAGTGGGTGCGCCGGACTAGGGAACAATAACCTAAAAAGGTCTGCTTTCCTGGCCATGTCTGGAAAAGAAATGCCCCTATGACGAAGCTCCATCGTAAGCCTGGGCACAGTCCAAATCCTTAACGATGGGGTGCTGCCGTGCTCCAAACACCCAGTAAGGGATGAAGGAATGAACGCAAACTCATCGCTTTCTGACACGTGTGACATGGTTGAATCTAAGACGAAAAACAACAAGAAACATTTTAACCCCCCTGGCGATATTCCCGAGTGTAGCTCGGGGTGGATTTTTAGTACCAAAAGGTTTAACCCAGGGCCACACTTGGGATCGCATTGCAGGATCTAGGAAGAGGTTACTTACCTTGTCTCAGGATCCTGCGATGTCTCCCTGCACTGTGTGTGAGCCGTCATCCACTTGATCTATCATGGAGCCAAGCTCCGTTCCCTGCGAATGAGGCGACACATTGGGGACAGAGAACGGTGCCAAATTCAAAAAGTAAAACACACAATACATATACAGTACACTGTAATCTTACAGACATTAGTGTATCAATTTATTTCACATCCCTTTGTCCCTAGTGGTCTGTCCAGTTCCCTGCATGCAGTTTTATATTATAAATACTGTTCATTCCATCTGGAGATTGTCCATAGCGACCAAAACCATCCCTTTACAACAAAAGTGGTTTTAGACCAGCTAGAAAACAGCGATAATAAATTAGAATCACTTGCAGAATTTAGCTATAGGGATTTGTGGGGAAATCCGTCATCAAACATTGAAAGAAATGACAGCGACAATTCTGCAACTGAGCTAATTTCTGTGTTTTTGATTTGATTACATTATTGAATAATTTTTATTATTATTATAATATTATTTGTTATAATTATTTATAGTTATTTATTATATTATAATTTATTATTAATTAATATATATCATACCAGGATGCCTACTAGACTTTTGTTTGGACAGATTTAAGTGAGTTATTCCTAAGAATTACAGACCTACAATATAAAACGCCAAATTTCCATGCAAAATATTTGTACTGATTTCTGCATCAAAAATCTGAAATAATCATACCGCCAGGGAGGTTAAGGAAAGATTCGTACCGACCATCTAACCCCCTCCCTGATGAACAGACCTAAAGTAACATGGGTGTTGTAATGTGCAAAAACAGCGTGTGAATGAAACCTGATGCGCTCTACGTGCATGAACTGAGCGAGCCACCTGTGGTGCCAAGACAGGCAATTAACAATGAACACTCAGGGCTACGATACCCACAGAGCGTGGTGGGTACGGAAATAAGAGTAGGAAGTGAATGTGCAACATATGACGTATGAATGTTGGCCGAGAACCTGTATTGACACTTACAAGTGAATTCTGGCCCATAAGAAACTAAAGACGTGATAGATTCTGACCTGTGATCTGACTAAAAGCCTCCGTGAACCAAAATGACATGCACCCACCTGCAGCTTTTGTGTAAAAGCTGGGATAACACGAAAGAATCACCCGCGAGGTGATGAACCTAAAAATGGTAAAGTGACAGTCAGAGAAATACCAACTAAAATCACTTACCCTGAAAAAGGAATGCATCCAAAGAAAAACCCCTGACAAGCTGACTGCTCCAAAATAACCCCCCCTCCACCTTCACCCCTACCAAACCCTGAACGCACCTGACGCTTCTGAGAAATGTAAGGATCCCTGTGAACAAAAAACATCTGTACAGGATCAGAACCTGAAAATAAATATGACAAAAAAACAGATAAACATAGTGTAACGACACCCCAAGTATGAAAGGAGTTAAAGCCATTTAGGACATTCCATTTCTAAACACAAAGGCAGCTACCCAGCACTCCAATCAGCCAAACAAGACACCCATACAAATAATTCTCTCCCCCCAAGTATGAGACGAGGCTCTGTATGGAGGGTAAAACAGGAATCAGACTCTTTATTAGAACCAAAATGACAAGTCTTTATATACAGTTAAAGAGGCGGTTCCTACCTCCTGCTCATATTACTCTAACAATACACCTGTAACCAGAAACCTAATTAACATTAGCTAATTTATTAAATTATTTACCAAGACTAGGTGACTCAAAGACATGACCTTTAGGACAGACTTACCATCTTTTAGTTCAGAAGACACAATCGACATTATCATAAGTATAACACAGGACACTTTCACACAATTGCAGAAGCTAATTACAATTAACAATTCAAACAGTGATCTGCTCCCTTCCTCAGCCTAGTAGGCAACAAACTATAGTATGAGTAGACTTTCTGGCTCCTACCCAGTTCTAGAGGCCAATGTGATCAGCTCTCTCAACTAACATGTTGAGTTCAGAATCAAACAACCCAAGAATAATCTTTACATATATTCTTGAGAGATATTGTGAATGAATATTACTGTTCCATTGTAGTAATCCAATCATATTCACAAGGTTCATTCTTTTCTTGGTCACTCCCGTCACGCATAGCAAAGAAAAAAGGTCGCCCACACATACCGTGACAGTGCGTACCGCTGAAGGATAGAGTATGCGCTGGACTGCTCCCCCTGCAAGATGCATGTCCACATCTGCAGACCCACACACAGTACCCCATGACAGAGAGCGAGCCCTGCTGTGTGACCCCTAGCCCCCCCCCCATGCCTGAGACGCCTCGCCAGGTTCCAGACACATGATGAAGGGTATACCATCCCCCTGAGCAAAGGCTCCTGACTGAGCAATGACTCCAAGGCAACCCAGATGACCCCCCCAGCTCTGCATCCACCCTAACCGAGTCACCCCTGCACATTCACATAGTCCCACTACCAGCATGCAACACCACCCTCCGACCGACATGCTGTGTACCACCACCAGCTGTGGATGCCATGACCCTGCCGGCTGATCGACTGACCTTGGCATCCGATCGTGCGTTGTCCGCCCCAGCCCCCACCAAGCCGTCAGGGTGGCCCTACCTACCTTCCGCCCACCAGGCAGAAGAGCGAAGCCAGAAGGTGCTGTGGTGCATGGAGATGCCCTGAACGAAACCTGGAAGTTGATCCACAGGAAATGACGTTGACTGGCCTGGAAACACAAGCCGATGCTGATGGAGGTGGGCAATATAGCCTCAGACCCCCTCGCATAATAATTAACACAAAATCGCCAGAGCTCCCTGTATCGATAATGAATTCATATGATATCATTGGAAAATCAGTTAGGTTTGGGTATAAGCCTATAATGGCTCATGACCAAGACCGAGAAAGTATATCGCCATTTGGGTCTGAAAAAGTTGATTGAATCAATGCAAATGGCACAAGGTCATAGGTATTAAATTGTGTGTCAGGATGATCCAAGAACTAAATTTTTTTTATTGGGAATTCATATAGGAACTTTGCGGTAAAGGGAGTTCAAGAAGTATTTGGGATGTCCAGTCTCATCAATTACCAATTGCCAAAAGCATGTGTAATCCGGATAGTAGTTGTGGGAAGGCAGCTCTAAGGGTCTCACATCACAGCCTCACAACAGGATCGCCACTCACTTGGTCATAATATATATTCCAATGGACCATAAAGACACAAAAGCCGCATAATGTTAAACCATAACTTGTGGGTTTATTACCTTTTCTAATAAGGTTCATTGGAATGTATAATATGACCAAGTGCGTGGCGATCCTGTTGTTAGGCTGTGATGTGAGACCCTTAGCCCTTGTGCACACGGTCGGACATTCCGACAACAAAACCCATCGGATTTTGTCCGAAACTTGTGTTGCATACACACAGTCGGACAAAGTTGATGGAAAATCCAATCATACGTAACGTGACAACGTTATTTCGTTACGACGGGACTACGTTCAGGCTAGTAGCCAATAGCTCTGGTCTAGGAATTTGATCTGAGCATGCGTGGCATCATGTTGTCGGAAAGTTTTATAGCCCAGCTCTAAAACTTTATCCATCGAATATTCCGATGGAAACAGTCCGATGGAGCCCACACACAGTCGGATTATCCGACAACACGGTCCGATCAGACATTTTCCGTCAAAATCTCAGACCGTGTGTACAAGGGCTTAGAGCCGCCTTCCCACAACTACTATCCAGATTACACATGCTTTGTTGACTAAGTACCACGGTATTGGTCTCTGGTAAGCACAATACTAATTTTTGGTGGTGGATATTCACTTATTGGTGATACATATGGATTGTCATCACTGCCATCCATAAACACTTTGATTGCACTGGGGCTTCTACATGAATTTTTTTCACAAATATAAACTGGACTTTTTAATTATATTGTCATTTGTACAGTGCTCTATATTGTTCATATAAGAGATTTTTGGTTTTGTGAGTATATCACTGTTTTTTCATATTTTTACATATTGCTGTATAGTGCTGCACTTTTACTACATAAGATTTATTAAAGTTGTCAAAAAAAATATGCTTTTATTTTATAAAATACCATTTCAATTCAGTTTGCAGATGACACCAAGCTATGCAGTGGATTAATGTCCTTGCAGGATGTCTCCAACCTACAAACAGACCTTAATGCACTCTTTAATTGAGAAATTACATGTCAAATGAGGTTTAATGTTGATAAGTGAAGTTATGCACTTTGGGCTAAAAACACGCATGTGTTATAGATTCTAAGAGAATCTACTGAAAGAGACAATGGTCAAGAAGAAGCTATAGATCATAGATCTAATAATGGCATTCAATGCCAAGCTGCAGTTTCTAAAGCAAGAAACATATTTTGGATAGGATTCTGTATATTAACCACTACAATACAGGGCACTTTCGCCCCCTTCCTTCCCAGCCCAATTTTCAGCTTTCAGCGCTCTCGCACTTTCCATAACAATTGCGCGGTCATGCTACACTGTACTGAAATGAAATTTTTATAATTTTGTTTGCACAACTTTATTTTGGTGGTATTTATTCACAACTCCATTTTTTTTTTTTGCAATATAAGCAAAAAAAGAGCGTAAATTTTGAAAAAAAAAATATTTTATTTCTATTTTAAAAGGAATCCAATAAAATCGAATTTTGTCATAAATTTAAGCCAAAATGTATTCTGCTACATGTTTTTATTAAAAAAAATTCAGTTAAGTGTATAATAGTTGGTTTGTGTAATCACGGACATATGTGTGCAAATGATAATTGGGACATGTGATTTTAGTGGGACATATGTGGGGGACATGTGTTTTTATTATTTGGGGACATGTGTGTTTTGAGGACATGTGTGGGGACATGTGTGTTTTGGGGACATGTGTGTTTACACTAGGCTGGTGATCAGTGAGTAAAAAGCTGTAAAAAACAGCTCATACTCACTGATCACCAGCCGGCTGCAGCGATCTGCTCTCCTCTGCGATGACTTCCGTGTGAGGAGAGGAGAGCCGATTGCCGAGCAACCAGCTGTTTGTTTACATCACATGTTGGCTGTGATTGGACGCGGCTGTCATGTGATCAGGAGGGCCAATCACAGAGCCCTCCTGCTGATCCGAGATGCGCCGTGTCCGGGCGACACGAGCGCATCGGGATCGTGCGTGATCCTCCTCCTTCTGAAGGACGTTCCTGAACGTCCATTCAGAAGGAAAGAGCTCCCACCCGGCCATATATATACATTGACTGGGTGGGAAGTAGTTAAGGTTTTAAATGTATTCATTGTTCAATTATTTGTTTATTTATTCTATGTTTATTGTCTTAATTATATTGTACATAATATTGTATCAAAAGAAGCTAGGTAGTCACTAACTATTTTAATGCAGTTATTTTTAAGGTAGACTCAGACAAAGTATGAGTAACGAAAGTAGACAAAGTACAGTAATACCTCAGATTGCGAGTAACGCAGTTTACAAGCGTTTTGCAATACGAGGTATTCTTTTTTTAAATTTCTGACTCAGTTTGCGAGCGTTGTCTCGCAAAACGAGCAGGATTCAAGCCAATGGGGTGTGCAGTACCGCATTTGGCCAGGGGTGCAGGAGTGACCCTCGGAGTCGCTCGGATGCAACCGGAGCCGCTCGGAGACAATCGGAAACACTCTGTTCCTGAGTGTCTCCGAGCCTCTCCGAGTGCATTCAAGCAGCTCCGAGTGAATGAATGAATGAATTAAATATTTGTATAGCGCACAATGCGAACTGAATCACCTCGTGTTTCCAAGTGTCTCCGGCACCCCCTCACCTCTGACCACATGCGGTACTGCATACAATAACTGTCACTGTGGAACAAATTATCTGAGTTTCCATTGACTCCTATGGGCAAACTCACTTTGATATACTAGTGCTTTGGATTACAAGCATTCTTCTGGAACAAATTATGCTTGTAGGCCAAGGTACCATCGTATTAGTAATCTGACTATATTCTGTTTGCAATTAGGTATGTGGTAATGAAATAGTTTAATTTTTTTAAATGGATTGTGTTGATGTTTCTACACGCCTTTTGGACTCTTACTTGTAACACAGTAAATAAAGCATATTTTTGTGGATACAAGGATTGTAGCATATGTGTGCTGCATATACAGTGAGAAGGCATGGGTGTAATTTAAAGCCCCTCCCAATGTTGGCAAAATTTGACCATACCCACTGTTTGGTGGTACACCTACTCTTTCTTTGGTCGCCCAAGGGTGCCCCAGGTCTTTCATAATCTTAGCAACTCTCTTTGAGAGTTCACTTGAGGAACTTCACTGTCCAGTCAAAGTCTAGGGAGCAGGGAGGAGACCTGTAAGTATTACGTATTAAGTAATTGAAATAGAGAAATAAATCAGGTCTCTTGCCCTTCCAAATAGGGCTGTGCCATGTAGCAATGTTGTAAAAATATCAGGACTGGATGGTCAGAAATACAAATGCTTTTTGCAAGTAAAAAAGTTATGTTAATGTAGATCACCTGCGTATTAACATCCATATAACATCCCATTTTCTAACAGAAGCATTGTGAGTAATATCTTGTGCAACAAATGTAACAAATAAAACTACTTTTAATCATGCCCAGCACATAAAATAATTCTAACATTCAGCAGTTATTTTACAGTTCTTTTAGAAGAACACTTCTGTACAACCACTAGCTTGGAATGGTGATACTGACTCCGGAAATGGAGAATCTTTGGAGTGCTTTCAAGCCAATTGAGAATATGGCATTTTCGTGTAAAGCAAGCAAGTCTTTCAAAAATGTCCAGGTACATTGGTATTGATTCTTCTTCTGCCTTAGGTATCTTTTGTGTTAACTTTACCAATCCTATGTGCAAGTTGTAGCACTACACTTGGTTTTATTTCCAGAATTTCTGTTGTATTCTCATGTGTAATAACAAAAACAGCAGGTTAGCTTTTTGGCCCTTTGCCAGTCAATTTAGTGCCTTCCAATAATACTAAGGCTAGTCACACCTATGCATTTTAGTGCAATGCAGTGTAAAGATTCCACTTGCTACATCTCTATTGTGCAGTTTCTGTTGGCATGAAGGGAACCACAGCTAAAATGTGGCAAACATGCAAAACACTTGCATGCATTGAAAATGCGATAATGCAAATGCAGCCCAATAATTCTGTGGTCTTCTGGTTCAATTTCTACAGGAATAGGCAAGAGGTTACTCAGTGCAGTTAGAGTGACATTAGCCAGCCATATTAAAAAGGTAGGTATCCTGCATACTGGAGAACAGCTTCTGAACAAGAAGTAGTGAAGCTATGCATGGAGCCATGTACTGGATATCCCTCCCACCATTACCTTAGGGCTAATTACTTTTTTTTTTCATTTGGATCTTCACCAGCTATCCTTCTGTCTCATTGTACTCTAGTTATCTAAAATAATTATGGATATACTTATATAAATTACCGGGGGTGGTTTTGATATAATGTAATATATTTATGATGTCCATATAATGTAATTGGATTATTTGTAATTGGATTATAATTGGTTTGGTGATATTTTATATTACATTATTTTCTGTTTCATATACAGTAACTGGTGGGTAGGAACGAGCTTGATGTTTGGGTCGAACATAAGTTTAACTCTAACATCGGGGGCTCGCCCGTTCACAGAACAGAGAACATTATGGGGCATTCTTGGCAAATTCCAAGCTCTGCGGAACACCCCATAATGCACTGCGAGATCGCAGTGCATTGCTGTATGATGATTGGCCAAAGCATGCACCTGACTTGCATGCTTTGGCCAATCACAGCGCCCTCTACTAAGAGAGCCATAATTAGCCAAAGGCCTTTTGCCAATCATGGCTTATGGGGACTAAGTCCATGCCCCATGTATATCTACTCTGTATCCAGTGCAGCCTATATTTACAGTAAATTCCATGGTCTACTGTTTCTATTACACTTCAGTCAGTGTCTTAATATATATATCTATATATATACAGTCTCGTGTATATATACATATCTACTCTGCATCCAGTGTAGCCTATATCTAAAGTGCATTCTGTGGTGTACAGTGTCTACTGCACTTCTGGTGGTGTACACAGTATAAAATACAGTGAAGCCTTAGTACAGTTGCTAATACAGTGTAGGTGGTGTAAACAGTATCTAATACAGTGTGTACAGTTTCTACTACACTTCTGGTTTGTGTACACAGTACACAATACAGTGCAGCCAAAGTACAGTTACTAATAGTGATGGCCGAACGGTTCGCCCGGCGGTCGTTTCGCGGCGAATTTCCGACTTTCGCCGTCCGCGGGTTCGAACGCCTTTTTCCGTCGTTCGCCCCGGCGGACTTACGTGTTTAATGTATACAAGAACTTTAACCTTTCGTGACACGTTTATCATGTGTTACAGGACAACCAATTGAGACATGACAGCTCATGGACACTTGGACATTCCCCCTAACCTATAAATACACCCGATCCGGTGGCCATTTTACATTCTTTCTTCTGTCACTGTAGGGAAAGGATCCTGTGTGGAGTAGGGACAGAGAAAACGCTAGCTATTTGGTACACAAAAGTTCTTTTCAGGACTGGTATAGGTGTTAGGTCAGCAGCCTGAGTTTCTTTTGTCAGTTTAGATAAAGGGACAGAGCGCTGTATGCTGCTATTTTAGGGACAGCTCAGCCAGATTAGTCTTTCTTCATCATCATCATCATCATCATCATTAGCTGTTACTATCAGGTCCACAAAAGAGCTGTTCCAGCTAATCGTTCCAGCCTACTCTTTTTTGCCAATTTGTATAGGGACAGGCAGGAAGCAGTGTTGTCAGGCAGTGAGGATAATTTTAAAGACTTGCTGTTACTATTAGTTCCACAAAGGTTCTTTTCAGGACTGGTATCAGTGGTACGGTAATAGGCTTGTACACGTATAATATTCTTTCTTCCAAATATAGAAAGAATATTATACTTGACTGCTGCCCTTCTGCTGCAGTCTGCTAATCATTCACAACTCACTTGTTCCACAAAGCTCTTTATCAGGACTGGTAACTTGGTCTGCCTAGGGTGCTACGGTACATAGGCTTGGGTGCGGTACAGTCTGCTGTTCTGTAAGGACCGCTATCGGTCCACAATACATAGGGTTGCCGTGCACTACTGCTGACCGCTGCCCTATACTGCAGCAGTCCTTCATTGGTATAGGGACTGACGTACAGTCTGCTAATCACTAACACACAACCTGCTTGGTCCACAAAAGTTCTTATAAGGACTGGTAACTTGGTATAGGGTGCTACGGTACATAGGCCTGAGTGCAGTACAGTCTGCTGTTCTGTAAGGACCGCTATCGGTCCACAATACATAGGGTTGACGTGCACTACTGCTGACCGCTGCCCTATACTGCAGCAGTCCTTCAGCGGTATAGGGACTGACGCACAGTCTGCTAAACACTAACACACAACCTGCTTGGTCCACAAAAGTTCTTATAAGGACTGGTAACTTGGTATAGGGTGCTACGGTACATAGGCCTGAGTGCAGTACAGTCTGCTGTTCTGTAAGGACCGCTATCGGTCCACAATACATAGGGTTGCCGTGCACTACTGCTGACCGCTGCCCTATACTGCAGCAGTCCTTCATTGGTATAGGGACTGACGTACAGTCTGCTAATCACTAACACACAACCTGCTTGGTCCACAAAAGTTCTTATAAGGACTGGTAACTTGGTATAGGGTGCTACGGTACATAGGCCTGAGTGCGTTACAGTCTGCTGTTCTGTAAGGACCGCTATCGGTCCACAATACATAGGGTTGCCGTGCACTACTGCTGACCGCTGCCCTATACTGCAGCAGTCCTTCATTGGTATAGGGACTGACGTACAGTCTGCTAATCACTAACACACAACCTGCTTGGTCCACAAAAGTTCTTATAAGGACTGGTAACTTGGTATAGGGTGCTACGGTACATAGGCCTGAGTGCGTTACAGTCTGCTGTTCTGTAAGGACCGCTATCGGTCCACAATACATAGGGTTGCCGTGCACTACTGCTGACCGCTGCCCTATACTGCAGCAGTCCTTCATTGGTATAGGGACTGACGTACAGTCTGCTAATCACTAACACACAACCTGCTTGGTCCACAAAAGTTCTTATAAGGACTGGTAACTTGGTATAGGGTGCTACGGTACATAGGCCTGAGTGCAGTACAGTCTGCTGTTCTGTAAGGACCGCTATCGGTCCACAATACATAGGGTTGCCGTGCACTACTGCTGACCGCTGCCCTATACTGCAGCAGTCCTTCAGCGGTATAGGGACTGACGCACAGTCTGCTAAACACTAACACACAACCTGCTTGGTCCACAAAAGTTCTTATAAGGACTGGTAACTTGGTATAGGGTGCTACGGTACATAGGCCTGAGTGCAGTACAGTCTGCTGTTCTGTAAGGACCGCTATCGGTCCACAATACATAGGGTTGCCGTGCACTACTGCTGACCGCTGCCCTATACTGCAGCAGTCCTTCAGCGGTATAGGGACTGACGCACAGTCTGCTAAACACTAACACACAACCTGCTTGGTCCACAAAAGTTCTTATAAGGACTGGTAACTTGGTATAGGGTGCTACGGTACATAGGCCTGAGTGCAGTACAGTCTGCTGTTCTGTAAGGACCGCTATCGGTCCACAATACATAGGGTTGCCGTGCACTACTGCTGACCGCTGCCCTATACTGCAGCAGTCCTTCATTGGTATAGGGACTGACGTACAGTCTGCTAATCACTAACACACAACCTGCTTGGTCCACAAAAGTTCTTATAAGGACTGGTAACTTGGTATAGGGTGCTACGGTACATAGGCCTGAGTGCGTTACAGTCTGCTGTTCTGTAAGGACCGCTATCGGTCCACAATACATAGGGTTGCCGTGCACTACTGCTGACCGCTGCCCTATACTGCAGCAGTCCTTCATTGGTATAGGGACTGACGTACAGTCTGCTAATCACTAACACACAACCTGCTTGGTCCACAAAAGTTCTTATAAGGACTGGTAACTTGGTATAGGGTGCTACGGTACATAGGCCTGAGTGCAGTACAGTCTGCTGTTCTGTAAGGACCGCTATCGGTCCACAATACATAGGGTTGCCGTGCACTACTGCTGACCGCTGCCCTATACTGCAGCAGTCCTTCAGCGGTATAGGGACTGACGCACAGTCTGCTAAACACTAACACACAACCTGCTTGGTCCACAAAAGTTCTTATACGGACTGGTAACTTGGTATAGGGTGCTACGGTACATAGGCCTGAGTGCAGTACAGTCTGCTGTTCTGTAAGGACCGCTATCGGTCCACAATACATAGGGTTGCCGTGCACTACTGCTGACCGCTGCCCTATACTGCAGCAGTCCTTCAGCGGTATAGGGACTGACGCACAGTCTGCTAAACACTAACACACAACCTGCTTGGTCCACAAAAGTTCTTATAAGGACTGGTAACTTGGTATAGGGTGCTACGGTACATAGGCCTGAGTGCAGTACAGTCTGCTGTTCTGTAAGGACCGCTATCGGTCCACAATACATAGGGTTGCCGTGCACTACTGCTGACCGCTGCCCTATACTGCAGCAGTCCTTCATTGGTATAGGGACTGACGTACAGTCTGCTAATCACTAACACACAACCTGCTTGGTCCACAAAAGTTCTTATAAGGACTGGTAACTTGGTATAGGGTGCTACGGTACATAGGCCTGAGTGCGTTACAGTCTGCTGTTCTGTAAGGACCGCTATCGGTCCACAATACATAGGGTTGCCGTGCACTACTGCTGACCGCTGCCCTATACTGCAGCAGTCCTTCATTGGTATAGGGACTGACGTACAGTCTGCTAATCACTAACACACAACCTGCTTGGTCCACAAAAGTTCTTATAAGGACTGGTAACTTGGTATAGGGTGCTACGGTACATAGGCCTGAGTGCGTTACAGTCTGCTGTTCTGTAAGGACCGCTATCGGTCCACAATACATAGGGTTGCCGTGCACTACTGCTGACCGCTGCCCTATACTGCAGCAGTCCTTCATTGGTATAGGGACTGACGTACAGTCTGCTAATCACTAACACACAACCTGCTTGGTCCACAAAAGTTCTTATAAGGACTGGTAACTTGGTATAGGGTGCTACGGTACATAGGCCTGAGTGCGTTACAGTCTGCTGTTCTGTAAGGACCGCTATCGGTCCACAATACATAGGGTTGCCGTGCACTACTGCTGACCGCTGCCCTATACTGCAGCAGTCCTTCATTGGTATAGGGACTGACGTACAGTCTGCTAATCACTAACACACAACCTGCTTGGTCCACAAAAGTTCTTATAAGGACTGGTAACTTGGTATAGGGTGCTACGGTACATAGGCCTGAGTGCAGTACAGTCTGCTGTTCTGTAAGGACCGCTATCGGTCCACAATACATAGGGTTGCCGTGCACTACTGCTGACCGCTGCCCTATACTGCAGCAGTCCTTCAGCGGTATAGGGACTGACGCACAGTCTGCTAAACACTAACACACAACCTGCTTGGTCCACAAAAGTTCTTATAAGGACTGGTAACTTGGTATAGGGTGCTACGGTACATAGGCCTGAGTGCAGTACAGTCTGCTGTTCTGTAAGGACCGCTATCGGTCCACAATACATAGGGTTGCCGTGCACTACTGCTGACCGCTGCCCTATACTGCAGCAGTCCTTCAGCGGTATAGGGACTGACGCACAGTCTGCTAAACACTAACACACAACCTGCTTGGTCCACAAAAGTTTTTATAAGGACTGGTAACTTGGTATAGGGTGCTACGGTACATAGGCCTGAGTGCAGTACAGTCTGCTGTTCTGTAAGGACCGCTATCGGTCCACAATACATAGGGTTGACGTGCACTACTGCTGACCGCTGCCCTATACTGCAGCAGTCCTTCAGCGGTATAGGGACTAAGAGTTTTGTCACAGGGTGATTTAAAAAATGACAGGCAGAGGAAGAGGCAGGCCCTTCCGCAGGGGTGGTAGGGGTAGGGCAGGAGCAACAGCCTTGAGCCAAAGTGGGAAGTTGCAGAAGGTGCGTTCAATTACTTTAAAGGACGCACCAGACTTGGTTGAGTGGCTCACTCAGCCTTATTCTTCTGCACCCTCCTCATCCTCTCGATCTGCACCCTCTTCTTCACTCTCTGCTATGTGCACCCCCAAAGACACTACCACCAACAACACGACCACCACCACCACCACCACATACCTTCCGCTTGAGTCACTGGAATTATTTTCCGATCCATATCAAGAGGACATTTCTGATGCGCAGCCACTCTTGGTATTGGATCAGGAAGAGGAGGTAGCAACAAGCGCTACTCAGCAGTCTGACGCCAGTACCCAGATCAGCCCAAGGAGGAGGTTGGTCCCCGGTGTTGCTGCCTACTCTACTTATAGCGGTGGGGAAGGTGACGTTGATGATGATGTGTCTAGTGATGTCACGTGGGTGCCCACAAGAGAGGAAGAGGAGGGGAGTTCAGAGGGAGATATGGACCAGCAGATAGGGAGGAGAAGCAGCAATGACTTACATTGCACAGCAGGGACAAAGCAGACTGCAAATGTATCAGGAGCGAGTCATCGACCATGTACGGTCACATCTGGCGCTCCCAGGACACCGGCACATGGCTCCGCAGTGTGGGCTTTTTTTAACGTGTCCGCTGCTGACAATAGCGTTGCCATCTGCAATCTTTGCAGTCAACGCGTTAGTCGCGGTAAGCCCAATACTCACCTAGGGACGACCGCCTTAAGAAGGCACATGAGCAGCCATCACCGAGCCCAGTGGGAGCAACGGAACACACAAAGCCACACTGCAGGCTCTCACCGTCCAGCCTCGTCTTCTACTTCTCCTTCTCCTCTCTCCTCACAATTGTCCTCCACTCCACCTTCCATCACGCCAAGCTCACATTTTTCTGCAAAAAGGCAGGCTTCCGTGGGCCTAATGTTTGAGCGTAAAAAAATGATGACGCCGGATAACCCTCTTGCCCAACGGTTGGCGGCTGGCTTGTCAGAACTCATAGCCCGCCAACTACTGCCATATAAACTGGTGGACTCGGAGGCCTTTCGCAAATTTGTGGCCATTGGAACACCACAATGGAAGGTCCCAGGAAGGAAGTATTTCTCAGAGAAGGGCATCCCAGAGCTATATGGCCATGTTCAGCGGCAAGTGAATGTATCTCTGGCACACAGTGTCGGTGCCAAGATACATCTGACCACAGACACGTGGTCTAGCAAACACGGGCAGGGAAGGTATATCAGTTTTACTGCCCACTGGGTGAACCTTCTGACGGCCGTCAAGCATGTAACCCGTGGCACCCGTGTAGATTTGGTTTTACCGCCACGGATTGCATGCAGGCCTGACTCTTCTTCTCCTCCTCCTACTCCATCCTCCTCCCTCTCCTCCTCAGCTGCCTCCTCCTTTTCCGCTGCTAGCGTCTCTTCCACTGCACCGCCCAAGCTCCCCAGAACCTATTCCACATGCCAGGTGAGACGTTGCCATGCCGTGCTGCGTCTGTTGTGCCTGGAAGCAAAGAGCCACACTGGCCCGGCACTCCTTTCAGCTTTGCGTTCACAGGCAGATGAGTGGCTAACACCGCTCAATTTGACAGTTGGTAAAGTGGTGTGTGACAACGGTGCCAATCTGCTTAGCGCATTGAAACAGGGCAAAATCACGCACGTGCCGTGCATGGCACACGTCTTAAACTTGGTCGTGCAGCGATTCCTTGTCAAATACCCTGGGGTCCAGGACATCTTGCGGCAGGCAAGGAAAATCTCGGCCCATTTCAGAAGATCTTACACGGCCATGGCTCGCCTTGCTGACATTCAGCGGCGACACCATCTGCCGGTCAGACGTCTTATTTGCGATTGCCCGACGCGATGGAACTCAACCTTCTATATGCTTGATAGGCTGCTCCAGCAGAAACGTGCAGTTAACGTCTACCTGTATGAACTCTGCGAAAGAAACGGTTCTGGGGAGCTGGGTTTTTTTTCACCGCGCCAGTGGCTGCTCATGCGCGACACATGCAGACTTCTGCGGCCATTTGAGGAGATCACCAAACTGGTCAGTCGCAGCCATGGCGCCATCAGTGACATGGTACCTTATGCCTTCTTTCTGGAGCGTGCATTGCGTCGTGTCATTGATCAGGCTGTGGAGGAGCAGGAGCGGGAAGATGAGGAAGTCGCAATGCTGGATGAATTCCCAGGGGGGGCTACTCTATCTGAGACAAGTCAACAACAGGAGTCTGATGAGGAGTCAGAGGAGGATGGTGCCGGGGCGGATGAGCAGGAGCAAGAAGAGCATGCTTTAAACCTTTCTGGGATCCCTGTTGTGCGAGGATGGGGAGAGGAGAATGAAGAGGACGACATTATCCTGGATGATGAGCAGGAGCCAGGCCACCACACCGCTTCCACTTTAGTGCAAATGGGGGCCTTCATGCTCCAGTGTTTTAATAGGGACCCCCGTATAAAAAGCATGAGGGTCAAGGACCAGTACTGGGTGGCAACGTACTTAGACCCCCGGTACAAACACAAAATGGCGGAAATGTTACCGCCGTCGCAGAGGGCTGTCAGAATGCAGCACTTCCAGGCCTTGCTTCGAGAAATGCTGCATTCTGCTTTTGCGTGCGCTGGCAGAGTAGCAATTCCCACTCCCAGAGAAGGATTTGCGGGTACCAATCCAACAGCGCCTGCAAGAAGAGGCCGGTTTGAAGATGTGTTGGTGACTTCGGATATGAGGTCATTCTTTCAGCCGACCCATCGACAGGTGTCATCCGGATCCAGCATCAGGGAACGCCTAGACCGTCAGGTGTCCGACTACATTGGGTTAACGGCCGATGTGGACGCTCTGAGGAGTGATGAACCCCTAGACTACTGGGTGGGCAGGCTTGACCTCTGGCCAGAGCTTGCCCAATTTGCAATCGAACTGTTGGCTTGCCCCTCATCCAGTGTCCTGTCCGAAAGGACGTTCAGCGCAGCAGGGGGGATTGTGACCGATAAGCGTACTCGCCTAGCTCACCACAGTGTTAACTACCTCACATTTCTAAAAATGAATGAGGCA
The DNA here is from genome assembly GCF_037356315.1 of Lithobates pipiens. Lineage (NCBI taxonomy): Eukaryota > Metazoa > Chordata > Amphibia > Anura > Ranidae > Lithobates > Lithobates pipiens. Next base: position 144,995,744 of record NW_027507748.1, read on the forward strand.
TGGATCTCGGAGGAATTCAACACATGTGATCAGTAGACCATGTATATGTCTATAAACAATTTTTGGAATCAAGCACACAGACCTTCTTAATTCATTTGGCTCACTTCCCTGACCCAAAAAAGCACACCGTACTATATGCCCCTACCCTCCTCTTTGAAGAGGTTGAGCGGTGTCATATTTCTACTGGGGCTGCTTATTATGAGGGGTTCCCACCATCCCTGTGCTGTGCTGACTTCCTCCTGGGTGTTCTTATTATGAGGGGCTCCCACCATCCCTGTGCTGTGCTGACTTCCTCCTGGGGGTTCTTATTATGAGGGGATCACACCATCCCTGTGCTGTGCTGACTTCCTCCTGGGGCTGCTTACGGTGCTGCTGTCAGCGCTGTATGTCACGGAGCTGCTGTCAGCGCTGTATGTCACGGAGCTGCTGTCAGCGCTGTATGTCACGGAGCTGCTGTCAGCGCTGTATGTCACGGAGCTGCTGTCAGCGCTGTATGTCACGGAGCTGCTGTCAGCGCTGTATGTCACGGAGCTGCTGTCAGCGCTGTATGTCACGGAGCTGCTGTCAGCGCTGTATGTCACGGTGCTGCTGTCAGCGCTGTATGTCACGGAGCTGCTGTCAGCGCTGTATGTCACGGAGCTGCTGTCAGCGCTGTATGTCACGGTGCTGCTGTCAGCGCTGTATGTCACGGAGCTGCTGTCAGCGCTGTATGTCACGGTGCTGCTGTCAGCGCTGTATGTCACGGAGCTGCTGTCAGCGCTGTATGTCACGGAGCTGCTGTCAGTGCTGTATGTCACGGAGCTGCTGTCAGCGCTGTATGTCACGGAGCTGCTGTCAGCGCTGTATGTCACGGAGCTGCTGTCAGCGCTGTATGTCACGGTGCTGCTGTCAGCGCTGTATGTCACGGAGCTGCTGTCAGCGCTGTATGTCACGGAGCTGCTGTCAGTGCTGTATGTCACGGAGCTGCTGTCAGCGCTGTATGTCACGGAGCTGCTGTCAGCGCTGTATGTCACGGAGCTGCTGTCAGCGCTGTATGTCACGGTGCTGCTGTCAGCGCTGTATGTCACGGAGCTGCTGTCAGCGCTGTATGTCACGGAGCTGCTGTCAGCGCTGTATGTCACGGAGCTGCTGTCAGCGCTGTATGTCACGGAGCTGCTGTCAGCGCTGTATGTCACGGAGCTGCTGTCAGCGCTGTATGTCACGGTGCTGATGTCAGTGCTCTGTATTACGGTGCTGCTGTCAGTGCTCTGTATCTCCTGCACCCTCTTGTTTGCCTACCCTGGTCCCTGACCTTCCCTCTCCTCCATTGCCTTCATTAGCTCCATAGTCCTGAATTGTCAGAACAATTTCCCAAATAAAAAAAAAATGCTTGTAGTTATCGATCCCAAATTCACCTCATACATGTATTATGCTATTGTCCAGGTGGTGGGACTACGTGCTACCCCCTAATAATTACCCCGTGGCCGCAAATTCGACCTAAAGGTTTGCGAAATTCGCCTCCCATTGAAGTCAATGGAGCCCGCGGCGAACGGTCGTTTTCGCGAACGTTTGTGCCCGTTCGCGTTTCGCGTTCGCGAAACGTCCCGTCGGAAGTTCGTCCATCACTAGTTACTAATACAGTACAGGCGATGGACACAGTATCTAATACACTGTGTAAAGTTTCTACTACACTTCTGGTGGTGTACACAGTACACAATACAGTGCAGCTGTAGTACAGTTTCTATTACTTTTCTGGTGGTGTACACAGTATCTAATACAGTGTGTAGAGTTTCTTTTTTTAAAGATATTTTTATTAATTTTATGACAAACAGACAAACCAAAAAAAAACAAAAAAAAACAATATGCTTTACAAAAACAAGAACAAAACTTGGGCAATAATAGGTATACAGCATCAAATACTAGGCTTGTGCATTTGGGATACTTATGATAATGCATTGGGGGTTATTTACAAAAGGCAAACCCACTTTGCACTGCAAGTGCACTAAAAGTGCACGAATGCCGCGTACACACGATCAAACAATCGGGTGGAAAAGTCCGGTAAACTCAAGTCCGCCGGACAATCCCCCCCCGTGTGTAGCCTCCAGCAGACTTTTTTGACCCGAAAGTACGGCGGACTTAGAAAGTAGTTTTGCACTCCAATCTTCCCGCCGGACTTGCATTTCGGCGGACAATCCGGCCGTGCGTATGCCAGTCCGCTGTACTTTTGAAATGAGCGGACTTTTCCCACCCGGAGAAAAGTCCGCTCCTTTTGAGCGGGTCTCGCGGTAGGTGGGGCCCGCGAAGGAGACGTCACTGGCCCCGCCACCTGGTATGGACTTAAAGGGGAACCCCAACGGCGAAAAAATATCGGCGTGGGGGTTCCCCCAGGTCCACATCAGACCCTTGTCCGAGCACACTACCCGGCCGGCCAGGAAAGGGGGGACGAGCGAGCGCCCCCCCTCCTGAGCCGTACCAGGCCATGTGCCTTCAACATGGGGGGTGCCTTGGGGAAGGGGGGCCGCGCGGCCCCCCCACCTCAAAGCACCTTGTCCCCATGTTGATGAGGACAAGGGCCTCTTCCCGACAACCCTGGCCGTTGGTTGTCGGGGTCTGCGGGCGAGGGGCTTATCGGAATCCGGAAGTCCCCTTTAATAAGGGGGCCCCCGGATACCGGCCCCCCACCCTATGTGAATGAGTATGGGGTACAATGTACCCCTACCCATTCACCTGTGAAAAAGTACAAAAAAAAACACAACACAGGGTAAAAATAGTTTATTGCACAGCTCCGGGGGTCTTCCGTCTTCGGGGGGTCTTCTCGCCGGACTTCTCGCCGCTATCTTCTGCTAGCTCTTTTGCTAGCGGAGGAGCCCGGCTTTCTTCCTCGCCTCCGCCCTTCTTCCGACTTCGGGGGTCTTGTCCCCCTCTTCGGTTCTTCTGCCGGGCCACCGCGCCTTCTTATAGCTCTTTTACAGGTGGTGGCCCGGTCTTCTGTCGCCGCCGCCGCCTTCTGTTCTTCTCTTCAGATGTTGACTCGTCGCTCCTTCCGCTCACAATGGCTCCGACGCGACGCGCGGCGACTTATATAGGAACATCACCGGATGATGTCCCCGCCCATTATGGTGTCACAGTCCCAGAGGATGCTGGGACTGTGACATCATAACAGGCGGAGACATCATCCGGGGATGTCCCTATATAAGTCGCCGCGCGCCCAGTCCTCGTCATTGTGAGTGGGGGTAGCGACGAGTCAAGATCTGAAGAGAAGAACAGAAGAACAGAAGGCGGCGGCAGCGACAGAAGACCGGAGAGGGGGACAAGACCTCCGAAGTCGGAAGAAAGGCGGCGGCGAGGAAGAAAGCCAGGCTCCTTCGCTAGCAAAAGAGCTAGAAGAAGATAGCGGAGGAGTCCGGAAGACCCCCTGAAGACAGAAGACCCCCGGAGCTGTGCAATAAACTATTTTTACCCTGTGTTGTGTTTTTTTTTGTACTTTTTTCACAGGTGAATGGGTAGGGGTACATTGTAACCCATACTCATTCACATAGGGTGGGGGGCCGGTATCCGGGGACCCCCTTATTAAAGGGGGCTTCTGGATTCCGATAAGCCCCTCACCCGCAGACCCCGACAACCAACGGCCAGGGTTGTCGGGAAGAGGCCCTTGTCCTCATCAACACGGGGACAAGGTGCTTTGGGGTGGGGGGGGCACGCGGCCTGGTATGGCTCAGGAGGGGGGGCACTCGCTCGCCCCCCCTTTCCTGGCCGGCCGGGTAGCGTGCTCGGACAAGGGTCTGATGTGGACCTGGGGGGACCCCCACGCCGATTTTTTTCGGCGTTGGGGTTCCCCTTTAAGTTCAAACCAGGTGGCGGGCCCCGCCTACCTGGAGACCCGCTCGAAATGAGCGGACTTTCCTCTGCGTGTGTGGGCGAGTCCGTTCATTTCAAAAGTATGGCGGATAGTACGGCGGACTTAGTACGCCGTATTAGTCCGCTGAAAAAGTGCCGTTTGTGGGCAAGTAGCCCATTTGGAAAGTCGGACGGAGAGTCTGGCGGGAAGTCCGCCAGACTAAGACCGCCGGATAGTCGGCTACGTGTGTACGCGGCATTAGAATTGCAGTCACTCTAAATCTAAGGGGTAGATGTGAAATGAGTGGAAGCTCTGCTGATTTTATCATCCAATCATGTGCAAGCTAAAATGCTATTTTTTTTTTCCTTGCATGTCCCCCTCGAATCTAAACCGACTTTACTTCCAAGTGCACTTTCAGTGCACTTTCAAGTTCACTTGCAGTGCAAAGTGGATTTTCCTTTAGTAAATAACCCCCTCATTGCTTAAGCATCATACATTTGTATGTAGAATACAATCAAGGTTTTGGTTACTTAGCACCAGTAACACCCCTTTCACACCAGGGCGTTTTGCAGGCACTATAGCGTTAGAAATAGCGCCTGCAATCCGCCCTAAAGAAGCTGCACCATTGTTTGTAGTGTGAAAGCCCAGAGGGCTTTCACACTACAGCGGTGCACTGGCAGGACGTCAGAAAAAAGTCCTGCCAGCAGCTTCTTTGGAACGGTGAAGGAGCGGTGTGTTTACCGCTCCTCCACTGCTGCTCCCCATTGAAATCAATGGGGCAGCGCTGTAATGCCGCCGGCAAAACGCCGCTATTGCAGAATGCACCGCAAATCCGGCGGTAAAACGCCGCAAAAAATAGCGTCGTTTTACCGCAGACGCAAAGGGCGGTGTAGTGTGAAAGGGGTCTAAAATTATTTATGTATATATATATATATATATATATATATATATATATATATATATAGTGGCACGACCTACAGGCAATCTTTAATCTATTTCTATTGTGAGGGGAGGGTCAGGGGACTACCCATATTTTGTGGAATGTTTTGCTTCGTTTCCGAAGTTCAAAGGTAAGTTTGTACATTGGGATAGCATCGTTGGTGTGTACAGTTTCTACTACGCTTGACTTCTGGCGGTGTACACAGTATAAAATACAGTGCAGCTGGAGTACAGTTGCTAATACAGTGCAGGCGGTGTACACAGTAGCTAATACAGTTTCTACTACACTTCTGGTGGTGTACACAGTATCTAATAAAGTGTAGTGTGGTGTTGCAAAACAAATATATACATCATGTCCGGAAGGCCACCAAGCAGAGGCAGACACTCAAGGCTGGTGCTTCCACTAGGCAAGCTAGGCAGCTGCCTAGGGTGCTCTGCCACCTAGGGCGCATCCAGGGCTTGGCAGCTCTGATCACTCACTGAGGAGGAGGAGATTTGCAATCATTCAACTGGCCTCCTCTCCTCCTCTGTCCCTGGGATCTGTGTGGTGCTATGTCCAGCCGCCCTGCCAGCTCTCTGCCCGCCGCCCTCCCTGGACTAGGTGCAGCTACTATATGACCAGAGCGAGCTGCATTGTGCACAGAGACAGCTAGGTTGGATCCACCCAGGTCCAGACTGGACACATAGAGCGCACGCCGGGCATCTGCCCGGGGCCAGGGCCACTGTGCCACTTGTCCTGATAGAGCCCAAAGTTAAGCTGCTCCTGAAGCTTGCCCCACTCACCCAGCTGACCTGTCATGGGGAGGAGCTGGAGGAGGTCCCCATCTCCTCATCTTGTGACTGGTGACACTGACTGCCGCTGCCTGCCGCTGCCTGACTTGTGGAGGGAGCCGGAAAAAAGTGCCAGTGATAACATCCCTCAAGGTAAGAACCCCCACCTTCTCCTGTCCACCTGGCTGCACCCCCCTCCACCTGGCTGCACCCTCTGCACCTGGTTGCACCCCCCTCCACTTGGCTGCCCCACCGCCACCTGGCTGCATCCCCCTCCAACTGGTTGTACCCTCTCCACATGACTGCATCCCCCCTCATCTGGCTGCACCCCCTCCACCTGGCTGTATCCCCCCCACCTGGCTGCACTGCCTCCACCTGGCTGTATCCCCCTTCGCCTGGCTGCATCCCACTTCCCCCTGTTGCACCCCCTCCACCTGGCTGCACCCCTTCCACCTGGCTGCAATCCCCCTCCACTTGGCTGCATCCCCCTCCACCTGGCTACACCCCTACACCTGGCTGCACCCCTCTCCACCTAGCTACATCCCCCCAAACTTGCTGCACTCCCACCACCTGGCTGTATCCCCCTCCACCTGGCTGTATCCCCCCTCCACCTGGATGCATTCCCCCCTCCACCTGGTTGCACCCCCTTTACCTGGCTGCATCCCACCTCCACCTGGCGGCACCCCCCCTCCACCTGGCTGCACCCTCTCCACCCGGCTGCCCCCCGCCACCTGGCTGCATCCCCCCTCCACCTGGCTGTACCCTCTCCACCTGCCTGCATCCCCCTCGTCTGGCTGCACCCCCTCCACCTGGCTGTATCCCCCCTCCACCTGGCTGTATACCCCCCCACCTGGCTGCATCTCCCTTCACCCTGCTGCACCCCTCCACCTGGTTGTATCCCCCCTCCATCTAGCTGCATCCCCCTTCGCCTGGCTGCACCCCTTCCACCTGGCTGCATCCCCCCTCTAACCTAAATGCACCCCCCCAACCTGGCTGCACCCCCTGCCACTTGGCTGCATTCCCCCCTCCACCTGGCTGTACCCCTCCACCTGGCTGCACCCCTCCACCTGGCTGCATCACCCCTCAACCTGGTTGCATCCCCCTCCCCCCTCCACCTAGCTGAATCCCCTTTCACCTGGCTGCACCACTTCCACCTGGCTGCATCCCCCCTCCACCTAGCTGCACCCCCCCCCAACCTGGCTGTACACCCTGCCAATTGACTGCATTCCCTCCTCCACTTGGCTGCACCCCTCTACCTGGCTGCACCCCCCTCCACCTGGCTGCCTCCCCCTCCACCTGGCTGCCTCCCCCCACCACCTGGCTGTATCCCCCTCCACCTGACTGCATCCCTCCTTCACCTGGCTGTACCCCTCCTTCACCTGGCTGCACCCCTTCCACCTGGCTGCACCCCCACCACCTGGCTGAATCCCCCTCCACCTGGCTGCCTCCCCCTCCACCTGGCTGCATCCCCCCTCCACCTGCCTGCACCCCCTTTCACCTGGCTGTATCCCCTCCACCTGGCTGCATCCCCCCTTCACCTGACTGCACCCCTTCCACCTGGCTATATCCCCCTCCACCTGGCTGCACCCCCCTCCACCTGGCTTCACCCCTCTCCACCAAGCTGCATCAACCCCAACCTGGCTGCACACTCCACCACCTGTATTAAATCATAGTGTAGCGCTAAAGAACAAACTATTACATAGCAATATGTGATCATAAAATATTTTAACCAATCACAAAACTCATATAGTGTGCAAGAAATACACCTTAAGTGTATAATTCATAAGTGTATATAAAAAAAGTCCAAAGACAAAAAATAAAAAATAATAAAAGTCTCTGTATAAACGTTGATCGAATCCAAACGTGAGATAAAGGTCACCATCCACCTTCCTTAAATGAGACTAACATGCAGACACCATGTGGTATTCCCGTCACCTTTCAAGATAGAGGCTTACCAGATGTAATAGACCCACACGAATCTACACTCGGAGGGTCACACAGGCTTGTGTACTCGTATACGAGATTTTTAGACGTAGTTTTTCCAGGAAAGTAGCGAATCAGACTGGATGTCTCGGCTAGTTGACAAATCCTTCAGCAGTAAAATCCAACTCAAATAGTATTGAACACCTATAGACACACTCCACCACCTGACTGCACCCTCTGCCACCTGGCTGTATCCCCTCTCCACCTGGCTGCATTCCCCCCTCCACCTGGCCTCACCTCACCCCTCCACCTGGCTGCATCCCCTTCCCCTGTCCACCTGGCTGCATCCTCCCTCCACCTGGCTGCATCCCTCTTCCACCTGGCTGCCCCCCACCACCTGGCTGCCCCCCGCCACCTGGCTGCATCCCCCCTCCACCTGGCTGCACTCCCTCTACCTGGCCGCAACCCCCCTCCACTTAGCTGCATCCACCCTCCACCTGGCTGCATCCCACTCCACCTGGCTGCATCCCTCCTGCACTTGGCTGCATCCCCCCTCCACCTGGCTGCATCTCCCTTCCACTGTCCACCTAGCTGCACCCCCCTCCACCTGGCTGCACCCCCCCATCTGGCTGCACCCCCTCTCCTGTCCACCTGGCTCTGTCTCCCCTGCCGCTCTAATGCCCACCTGTGTTCCATCAGCTCCATCCATCTAATTGACCCTGAATGTCTACAGAAAGAGTACCTGTCACATATATGCTATAATGGCAATAAAAGTTCTGTAAAAAAAAATAAAGAATAAAAATATAAAAAAAAATGTTTTAAACATTTAAAGAGACGCATACAAATACAAAACAGTTTAGAGCTCACCCTCCCCTATACACACACATACACACAAATGCATGTCATTACCCTACACATGTTATCTATGACTGTGCATGCTGGAGTCAGATCAATAATTCTAGCATTAGAACTACTGCATAACTAACCTGATGTCCTGCAGGGGCTTTTAAAGTGTTGCCTATGAAATAATATAGGGTAGTTCTGGTGCTATAATTATTGAATGCAAGTATCTGGTCTTGCCTAGGGCAACAAATAGTCTAGCACCGGCCCTGAAGACACTCACAGGCCACTAAAAGAGGACAAGCAGCATCTGTGTCTACAGTCAACAGTGCTGGTTGTGTACATCCTCTGTAGGGAGTCATGGGTCATGTTTGTCCTTTTATTCTGCTGCTGGCCTTGTTATTGAGCCACAACATGTGGAAGAGTTGGTGGAGCGGCTAACAAAGCTGTCCTCATCCTCGTCATCTTCTGTCACCCAGACTCAGAGTAGTTTGCCATCCAATGCAGCTGCCAAAGTGACCTATTCCACTGGCTCCTTGTCCACAGTCACTCCATCCATAGCCCCATCCTCATGCATGGAGGAGTCCCCAGATTTATTCAACCACAGTGTCGGGTACATGCTGCTGGAGGATGCACAGCGATTTGAAGGCCCCAATGTTGGTTCCCAGGTTGAGGAAGGGAGTAACGTGAACCTAGAGAGAGGGGGGTGCCCAAGGACAAGAAACTGGCAGTCATGTTCCCCCACCTGCAGCATACTGCCAGTTTGCTTCAGTAACGAGGAGGGAGAGTATGATGAGATCACTGACTGTACCTGGGTGCCTGAGAGGAGGAGGAGGAGGCACATCTCCAACGAGGCAAGATGACCTCTAGGGGCAGCTTAAGAGCAGCCACCCTATTGCATCACACTGGAGAGCTCCGCAGGTGCAGGGCACTGCTGACTCCCCACTGACTTTTAAAACTTCCTTGGTGTGGGCCTTTTTCGACACGTGTTCAGCAGATCGCACCATTGCTGTTTTCAACCTATGCTTGACCAGACATATGATGACCTGCCATGCAGTCCGTTGGCAACAGCACTTGAAGGACCCACATCAAAGAAAAAGGTGGACTTCTCCTTGCTCCTTATCTGGGATCTCCAACCCCCCCTATACCTCCAATCCTCTCAAAAACCTGCACTGAGAGGAATGAAGGTATAGCAATAGGTGTCACAAGTACTTGCAGCCAGTACACCACCATCTGATTTTAGCAGGCAAATTTCCCTACCCCAGTTGCTGAACTGTAAAAAGAAATTCGGTCCCACCATCCACATGCTCAGTGTCTAAATGCTAGCTTAGCCAAATTGCTAGCACTGCAACTGCTGCCTTTTCAGCTGGTAGACTGCCCCCTATTGTGAATTTGTGGAATGTGCTGTAACTCAGTGGCAGGTTCCAAAACACCATTTCTTTTCATGGAAGGCAATTCTCTACCACCATGTGGAAGGCAATGTTTTGGCCTCGTTAGACAGGGCGGTCGCAGTAAGGTGCATATTACCACTGACTCATGGTAACTCTGCTGGCAGCTGGGAAGGATGCAGGACAGGGTTCAGTATTGTTGGAGCTTGTTTCGCCACCACACCTCGAAAATGCTAGTGGTCATTCTGCCACAATTCTCTCCTTCACACCCTCCTCTTCTTCTTCCTCTATGTTCTCTTCTGCAGATTTGTCCTCTGAACCAGTGGTGTTCCGTAAGCATGCTTGCGGCTGTAATGTATTGTCGGAGAGAAAAATGGCATGGGTCCCCCCCTCAACCCATTACCAGGTGCTTTGGGGCTGGTATGGATATTAAGGGGAACCCCACACCCAAATGTAAAAAAAAAAAGGGTGTGAGGGGGGTCCCCAGGCACTATATTCTTTAAACAGAAGTATGTGTATTATATGGCCTGCCCTATATACTCTGCAGAAAATTGTGCCTTAGGTGTTGGTGGTGCCAGAACACTGTAAGCCCTCACAGTTACTCTTGTTGGGTGCAGAAACAGGCCCTGCTGTTAAATATTATTTAAAATATTGTAATGACATGCCCCTGTTAAACAGGGGCAGAAAAATTTGGCCTTGGGTAGTGGTGCCACAACACTGTAACCACTCACAGTTATTCTTGGTGGGTGCAGGAATGGGCCCTGCTGTGAAATATTAGATCAAGAATTGTAATTGCATGCCCTTGTTAAACAGGGGCAGACAAAATTGGGCCTTTGGTGGTGGTGGGGGTTCCCCAACACTGTAAGCCCTCACAGTTACTCTTGGTAGGCGCAGGAACGGGCCCTTCTGTGAAATATTAGATCAATAATTGTAATTACATGCCCCTGTTAAACGGGCCAGAAAAATTGGGCCTTTGGTGGTGGTGCCACAACACTGTAAGCCCCCACAGTTACTCTTTGTGGGCAAGGGAAACGGGCCCTGCTGTGAAATATTAGATCAAGAATTGTAATTACATGCCCCTTTTAAACAGGGGAAGAAAAATCGGGCCTTTGGTGGTGGTGGTGGTGCCACAAGACTGTAAGCCCTCACAGTTAGTCTTGGTGGGCACAGGAACGGGCCCTGCAGTGAAATATTAGATCAGTAATTGTAATTGCATGGCCCTGTTAAACAGGGGAAGAAAAATTGGGCCTTTGGTGGTGGTGGAGGTGCCACAAGACTGTAAGCCCTCACAGTTACTCTTGGTGGGGCGCAGGAACGGGCCCTGCTGTGAAATATTAGATCAAGAATTGTAATTACATGCCCCTGTTAAGCAGGGGCAGAAAAATTTGGCCTTTGGTGGTGGTGCCACAACACTGTAAGCCCTCACAGTTACTCTTGGTGGGTGCCCTGCTGTTATATATTATATCAAAAATTGTAATTACATACCCCTGTTAAACAAAAAACAGAAAAATTGGGCCTTGGGTGGTGGTTGGGTTGTTAAAGGGGGCTTCCAGATTCTGATAAGCCCCCTGCCCACAGACCCCCACAACCACGGGCAAGGGTTGTGGGGATGAGGCCCTTCTCCCCATCAACATGGGGACAAGGTGCTTTCGGGGGCTACCCCAAACCACCCTCCCAATGTTGAGAGTATGTGGCCTGATATGGTTCAAGAGGCGGACACTCTCTCATCCCCCCCCTCTTTTTCTGCGGCCTGCCTGGTTGCATGCTTGGATAAGGGTCTGGTATGGATTTTTGGGGGGACCCCACACCATTTTTTTTACATTTTGGCACGGGGTTCCCCTTAATATCCATACCAGACCTGAAGGGTCTGGTATAGAATTTAGGGGAACCCCCGCGCATTTTTTTTTTTTAACATTTTGGTTAAGGGGTTCCCCTGTGGGGAAATCCCATGCCGTTTTTATCAATGAACTTTTATGTGTATTGTTGGACCGACAATTCATTATAGCTGCGAGTAGTTTTAAATTACTTTTTTTGCTTTAGAAATGAAATTTTGCTCTCAGACTGTTCTAAACATGGGAAACATGCACCCCTTTACAGGCATACTATAGACAGGTACGAAATTTAAAGGAATATTACATTTTTATTTTTTCACTTTAAGCATTATTAAAATCACTGCTCCCGGAAAAAAACTGCCATTTTAAAAAATTTTTTTAACATTGATACATGTCCCCTGGGGCAGGACCCGGGTCCCCAAACACTTTTTATGACAATAACTTGCATATAAGCCTTTAAACTGAGCACTTTTGATAATTCATGTTCGTGTCCCATAGACTTTAACGATTGTTCGTGTGTTCGAACTAATTTTCTGCCTGGTCGCATGTTCTGGAAGTGAACCGAACTGGGGGGGGAGGGGGGGAGAGGTGTTCAGCTCATCCCTACTGCTGACCACCTTGTCCAATGAGGCCAAAACATTGCCTTCCACATGCTGGTAGAGAGCCGGAATGGCCATCCATGAAAAGAAATGGTGTTTTGGAACCTGCTACTGAGGTACAGCACATTCCACAAATTCACATAAGGGGCAGAGTCTAGCAGATGCAAAGGCAGCAGTTGCAGGGTTAGCAAATTGGCAAAGCTAGCATTCAGACGCTGAGCAAGTGTATGGCTGCGACCAAATTTCTTTTTACCGTTTAGCAACTGGGGTAGGGAAATTTGCCTGCTAAAAACAGAAGTAGGTGTACTGATAGCATATTGGCTGCAAGTACTTGGGACACCTATTGCTATACATTCCTCTCAGTGCAGGTTTTTGAGAGGACTGGAGGTATAGTAGGGTTGGAGATCCCAGATGTGGAGCAAGGAGAAGTTTGCCCTTTTCTTTGATGTGGGTCTTTCAAGTGCAGTTGCCAATGGACTGGATGGCAGGTCATCATATGTCTGGTCAAGCATGTGGTGTCCAAGTGGCTACTGTTCTGGCAATGCTTGATCTGCTTCAGACATAGGTTTCAAACAGCAATGATGCGATCTGCTGCACACATATCGAAAAAGGCCCACACCAAGGAACTTTTAAAAGTCATCAGGGAGTCAGCAGCAGCCTGCACTTGCGAAGCTTTGAGGTGTGATGTAATAGGGTGGCTGCTCTAAAGCTGCCCCCTAGAGGACATCATGCCTCATTGGAATTGAGCCTCCTCCTCTCTTCTCTCAGGCACCCAAGTACAGTCAGTGATCTCATCATCCCCTCCCTCCTTGTCACTAGAGCAAACTTGGCAGTATGCTGCAGCTAGGGGAACATGACTGCCAGTTTCTTGTTCTTCTTGAGCACCCCCTCTCTCTAGGCTCATGTTACTCGCTTCCTCAACCTGAGAACCCACATCAAAGCCTTCAAATTGCTGCACATGCTCCAACAGCATGTACCCAAAACTGTGGTTGAATAATTCTAGGGACTCCTCCATGCATGTTGATATATAAGGAGTGACTGGACAAGGAGCCGGTGGAATAGGCCACTTTGGCAGCTGCGTTGGAAGGCAAACTACTCTGAGCCTGGGTGACAGAGGATGAGGACCGCTTTGTTATCCACTCCACCAACTCTTCTGCATGTTCTGGCTCAATAACATGGGCAGCAGCAGAAAAAAAAAGACAAGCGTACCCCACGGCCGCCTACAGAGGATGAACCATGTCCATGACCACCACATTTGCTTCTCCTTGGTGGCCTTCCAGACATTAGTTATTTTTTGTTTTGCAACACCAAACTACACTGTATTAGATAATGTGTACATCACCTGAAGAGTATTAGAAACAGTACACCACAGAATGCATTGTAGATATAGGCTACACTGGATGCAGAGTATATATATATATATATATATATATATAATATTTGAAAGGGGAGGTAGGGAGGGCGAGGGTAAGGTCAACGGTAGGGAGATGGGATAGAGGGGGGTGAAAAGGGAAAAAACGGGGCGAGAGCAGCCATACAAGTCTTTAACAGGAACACAGAAGAGCATCTCTAGAGGTGCGACCAAGGCAAATGCAGAGATCATCTTGGCTGGATGGCGTAAGTAGGCAGGACTGACGAGCAGGATATCATCAACAGGTCATTGTGGAGAGAAAGGAGCTGGCAATTAGCCAACAGCTGAGCGGCCAGCTTTGAGAAGGAAGCACTGAGCCCAGCCCTGACTGTACCGCCTCCTCACTGACCCCCCCTCAGAGAACCACCAGGTTTGAGGGTAAAATGTCTATGGAAATCACGGAGGAGGACAGGGGCATGTACGTCCAAGGATGAGACCAACAATCAGCAGCCAACGTCACGACCGGGTAATGATAGTGAGGCTTGGGACGCATGCTGGGACAAGAGAGACATAGCGATACCCTAAAGCCGCGTACACACGGGCGGACTGTCTGGCCAACTTAGTCCGTCGAAACACATTTCAGCGGACAGTCCGCTCGTGTGTGGGCTTCAGCGGACTTTTTCAGCGTGCAGTCTGGCGGACTAAGTATTTCGGAATTTCCGTAATATTGTCCGTCAGACTTTGGTTTCAGCGGACAATCCGCTCGTGAGTAGGCTAGTTCGACGGACTAAGTATGGCGCATGCTCAGAAAGGATTTACACGGCGAAAGGTTGTATTGCTGTGTATTGGACTTCCTATTTCTAGTCCCGTCGTACGTGCTGTACACGTCATCGCGCAAACTTTCGACGAACTGTTTTGCATCCGTGTGTGGTCAAGTCCGTTCATTCGAAAGTAGGATGGACTGTCCGTCGGATTGTCTGACGGACTAAGTTGGCCATGCAGTCCGCCCGTGTGTACGCGGCTTAACACATTTAAAACCATTCAAACTGCCGGAAAGGTTTAGTGCCAACCTATAGGCACTTGGAAATGTGAGTGATATGGCTTGTTTTTCCTTTTTTCTATAAATAAATGTACAGATATACTGTGCAATGATTGCTGTTCATTTTTTATGAGGGGGAACATTGTTTAATACCTGTAAGCTGGGAGCAGTATAGACCCTGAGTGGATTGGTAAATTGGGAGCAGCATAGACCCTGAGTGGATTGGTTATCCCTATCAATGAACCAAAGGTGCTTTTCACAATAATATCTGGTGAGTGGCCAATTCTTATGGTGGTGGTGTTGTCACTGGATTGGTGAATATGAAAAGCACAGAATCACGGATATAAGAAGTTGGATTTTTTTCACAGCAGAAAATTTGAAAGAAGGATTTATTTATTTGTTGGTTTTCAGATACCAACCTAAACATTGAAAATTTTTTGAATAAATAGCGAAAAAAGTTGCACATGAAATATAGACACGGGTGGATTACTTAGATACATGCATGCAGGCCCGGATTGGCCATAGAGCAAACCAGGCACTTGCCCAGTGGGCCGCCAGGTTGCAAGTCCTTGCGGGCTCATTCAGCTTCTCCTCAGCCACCCGGCTGCCAGTTAAGCTCAGCCACCGGCACCGGGGGGGAGGAGCTAGATGAGACTCCTTCAGCCCCTGCCTATATAGGTCAGCCGTCAGTGCTGGGAGGAGGAGCCAGAGCAGACACCTTCAGAAGTGCCCGAAAAGAAACGGTGAGTTCAGCCCCCCCTGTAAACTGCATAGGAGGAGCAGTGCGGGCGGCTGCATATAGAAGAATAATTCTCTCCATCTTCCTCCTGCAGTAGTGGAATGCCTGCGAGAGGTAGAGGAGAAGCATTCAGAGACTGCAGGAGGAGGATGGAGAGAATTATTCTTCTATATGCAGCCGCCCCCACCCCTCCTCCTATCCTGGTTCTCTCTGCTGCTTCCCCTGGGCTCTCCACCGCTCCCATACTCTCTGCCACCCTGCCATGCTCTCCACCTTCCCCCCATGCTCTCTGCCATGCCCCCATAGTCTCCACCTCCCCCCATGCTCTCTACCATACTCTCCCTCTCCCCCCATGCTCTCTGCCATCCCCCCATGCCATCTGCCATCCCCCATGCTCTCCACCTCCCCCCATGCTCTCTGCAATCCCCCCATACTCTCCACCTCCCCCCATGTTCTCTGCCACCCCCCCATACTCTCTGCCACTCGCCCATGCTCCCCGCCACTCCCCCATGCTCTCTGCCACCCCCCCATACTCTCTGCCACCTCCATGCTCTCTGCCACCCCCCATGCTCTCCGCCACCCCCCATGCTCTCCGCCTCCCCCATGCTCTCTACCTCCCCCCATGCTCTCTGCCACCCCCCATGCTCTCTGCCACCCCCCCATGCTCTCTGCCACCCCCCATGCTCTCTGCCACCCCCCATAGTCTCCACCTCCCCCCATGCTCTCTGCCATCCCCCCACAGTCTCCACCTCCCCCATGCTCTCTGCCATCCCCCCATACCCATACTCTCCACCCCCCCTGCTCTCTGCCATCCCCCCATGCTCTCCACCTCCCCCCATGCTCTCCGCCATCCCCCCATGCTCTCCACCTCCCCCCATGCTCTCCACCTCCCCCCATGCTCTCTGCCATCCCCCCATGCTCTCCACCTCCCCCCATGCTCTCTGCCATCCCCCCATGCTCTACACCCCCCATGCTCTCTGCCATCCCCCCCATACTCTCCACCTCCCCCCATGCTCTCTGCCACCCCCCCATGCTCTCTGCCATCCCCCATACTCTCCACCTCCCCCCATGCTCTCTGCCATCCCCCCATACTCTCCACCCCCCATGCTCTCTGCCATCCTCCCATACCCATACTCTCCACCCCATGCTCTCTGCCATCCCCCCATGCTCTCCACCTCCCCCCATGCTCTCTGCCATCCCCCCATGCTCTCCGCCATCCCCCCATGCTCTCCACCTCCCCCCTATGCTCTCTGCCATCCCCCCATACTATCCACCTCCCCCCATGCTCTCTGCCATCCCCCCCATACTCTCCACCTCCCCCCATGCTCTCTGCCATCCCCCCATACTCTCCACCTCCCCCTATGCTCTCTGCCATCCCCCCATACTCTCCACCCCCCATGCTCTCCACCTCCCCCCATCCCCATGCTCTCTGCCACCCCCATGCTCTCTGCCACCCCCATGCTCTCTGCCGCCCACATCCTCTCCACCACCCCGTGCTCTCCACCACCCCCATGCTCTCCGCCAGCCTCCCTGTGCTCTCTGCCGCCCTCCCTGTGCTCTCCACCTCCCCACATGCTCTCCAATGCCCCTATGTGCTCTCCACCTTCCCCTATGCTCTATGCTGCCCCCCTGTGCTCTCCTCTTCCTCCCTGTGTTCTCTGCCTCTCCCCTGTGCTCTCGCACCACCCCCCCTCTCAGGGGATCTGTCAGGGAGGAGAGTGGGGAAGGGGCCGGTTAACATGTCATGGGCTGCTCAATGCAAAATGCCCGGGCCTATTTTTTGTCCCAGTCCGGGCCTGCATGCATGTATCAATACAGTATTATATTTATTTATTTTTCACAGTGGTATATATATATATTTTTTTTACAGTGGTTTCTTCTAGAGTGATATTATATATATATATTTATACATATATGGTATATATATATATATATATATATATATATATATATATATATATATATATATATATATACACATACATACATACATACATACATACACACACACACACACACACACACACACACACACACACACACACACACACACACACACACACACACACACACAGATAGATAGATAGATAGATAGATAGATAGATAGATAGATAAATATAGATATAGATTTTCTTTTTTTCTTTTCACAGTGGTTTTTTCTAGAGTGATATATTTTTTTACAGAGATTATTTTATAAAAGTATAAAAGTTAGCGCAGTCAGCATATAATCTTTTTTGTTTTATTAAGGTTTTCACTTTAAGTGGAACCACATTTGACTGTAGCAAACTCATTTTTTAGTAGGGGTGTATCACAATATTTTGCACTTCTAGATATAATTATTTTTTTCCGCCGGTAGACACATATTTGAGTTTGGAGAATACGGAAAGGCTCAATAAACCGAGGTGCGAATTTCAGAAAGGGAACAAGAAGTTGGAGGTTGCGAGATGACAGCCAGACCCTGTCCCCAACCTGGTAGGAAGGTGCAGGCAGGCGTCTGCGGTCAGCATGGAGTCTGTACCTATCATTAGCATGTCGCAAAGCCTCCTGAACTTGTGTCCAAGTGCAACAAAGACCACAGAGATGCTCCTCTAATGCAGGAATACTCTGTGGAACAAACGAGTCAGGCAACATGGAAGGCTGGAAACCATGGTTCGCCATAAATGGGGACAATTGGTAAGCAGAATTCAAGGCACTATTGTGAGCAAACTCCGCCCACTCTGACCAGTTGTTATGGTCAGAAATATAGCAACATAGGAATTGCTCCAAGGACTGATTGGCTCGTTCTGTGGCCCCATTAGACTGCGTGTGATACGCAGAGAAGAAAGCAAGCTGAATTCCCAACTGTGCTCAAAAGGCTCGCTAGAACGCAAACTGACTACCCCTGTCTGAGACAATCACCTTGGGTAGCCCATGTAAGCGAAAGATCTCCTGAGCAAAAATGGAAGCCAGCTCCTTTAGAAGTGGACTACAATGGAACATTTTCAAGAAACGGTCAACCACCATAAGGATAACTGTGTTGCCCTGGGAGTTGGGTAACTCCACAATGAAATCCATAGACAGGTAGGTCCAGGGCCTCTCTTTATTGGGTATGAGTTGTAGGAGGCCCATTGGAAGGTGTCATAGAGTCTTACTGTGAGCACACACGGAACAGGCAGCTACGAAGGTGGTTATATCAGCACGTAGACTAGGCCACCAGAATTGTTGGGAAATGACCCAAAAGAGTTGATTCTCCCCAGGGTGGCCAGCAGCCTTGGGAGAATGGTAAGTCTGGAGCACAGCAGTACGGAGACTCTCTGGGACAAAGCAGCGGTCACAAGGTTTCTCAGGAGGAGCATGGACCTGAGCATCAAGAATTTTGTCACCCAAAGGAGAAGACTGGTGTGAACCATAGCCAGAATACGATCAGGAGGAATCACAGGAACCGAAACGGACTCCATTTTGGAAGTGGAGGAAAATTGTTTTGACAAAGGGTTAGCCCTTACATTCTTAATACCGGGTAAGAATGAGACAATGTAATTGAAACTAAACAAGAAAAGAGCCTATCGCGCCCTTCTGGGAGAGAGGCGTTTAGCTTCAGACAAGAATGTGAGATTCTCATGGTCAGTAAGAATGAGAACCGACACAGTTGTACCTTCAAGGAGATGTCTCCATTCTTTCAGGTCTTAAATGAGCGCTAACAGCTCTCTGCCCCCAATCTCGTATTTGCACTCCACAGGTGACAATTTCTTGGAAAAGAAGCCACAAGGATGCATAGCACTCTCTCTTAGGGTGTTGCGACAGAAGGGCGCCAACTCCAGTCTCAGAAGCATCAACCTCAAGGACAAAAGGTAATGTAGGATCATGATTTTCCAACACAGGAGCAGAAACAAACGCAGCCTTGAGACTCTTAAAGCCTTAACGGACTCCGGAAACCAACTCTGTGGGTTACCGTCCTTTCTGGTCATATCAGTCAGGAGCTTGACCAGAGACGAGAAGTTATAAATAAACTTCCGAAAATAGTTGGCAAAGCCAAGAAAACGCTGCAGAGGATGTAGAGCCACTGTAGGACTGCTGAAAGGTTCTCTGGGTTCATTGAAAAACCAGCAGTGGAAATGACATAACTCAGGAATTTAACCTGTTCACAATGGAATTCACAGTTCTCCAATTTATAATACAGATTGTTCTCCCTTAGTTTCTGATGCACATGACAGACATCTCTGTGGTGGCTCTCCAGGGACTTGGAAAAGGATATTGTTGAGATAAACCACCACACATAACTGCAACATATCTCGGAGGACATTGTTAATAAATTCCTGGAAAACTGCCTGGCGTTACGAAGGCCAAAAGACATTACGAGGTACTCATAATGGCCTGTTTTGGTATTAAATGCAGTTTTCCACTTGTCGCCCTCCTTAATCCTCACAAGATTGTATGCCCCTCTCAAATCAAACTTTGTGAAAACCGCTGCTCCCTATAATCAATGCAAGGTCTCAGTTCACCACACTTCTTCACAAAGAAGAAACCAGCATTCATACAGCGCCATTCATTTGTGCCGTGTTTGTGCTGGTTTGTGCAGCAAAAATAAAAGTTTTGTGCCGCTTTGGTTGCGGAGATATTGTGTGTTATAGTTGCTGCAACCCTGCTCACTTTGCACCCCATGTTGCTGAATCTTAAGTACAAACACGCCATTCATTTGTACCGCGTTTTTGCTGGTTTGGTTGCAGGGATATTGAGCGGTATATGTTGTCAAACCACACTGACTTTGCACCTCGTTATTAAATCTTACATACAACTAGATTTATTTGTTCCCGGTTTGTGCAGATTTGGTGGATATAGTACATGATCTTTTACTTCACATACACAGTTTTGCTACCCCCCAGGTATCCCCCCCTTCTGATTCTCTAGTGCTGACTGGAAGAACAGATGAAGAGGGGGTGGGCACAGCTGGCTCTGGCTCTGGTGAGGCAGAGCCAGCTGTCAATCAGGCGGCAGGGTGGATCTCAACAGTATTGTCAGTATCTGTTCCGGCTGCAGTGCGCTCTGCACTGTCAGGATTAGGGATGAGCTTCGTGTTTGAGTCGAACGTACGTTCGACTCGAACATTGGCCGTTCGGCCGTTCGGCGAATTCCGAACGTTTTGGCCGTTCGCGTCAAAATTCGAGTGACGCGCGCGCGGACCACAATGCACTGCGTTGGCGCAGTGCATTGCTGCCCGATGATTGGCCAAGCATGCACTGTGACCCCGCATGCTTGGCCAATCGCAGCGCCGGCAGCGAGGAGAGCCATGATTGGCCACAGGCATCCTGCCTGTGGCCAATCATAGCTCAGGCTGTGTAGTGCACACCCCACACTATATAAGGCCGCCTTTAAGGCGGCCTCCTGTAGTGTGTTACTTTGCATCTGAAGCAGTGGGTGTTCTGTGTACCTTCAACACAGTACACACCAATCGTTTTTGGCTGATTTTCTATCTTGCTGCTGTGTAGTGGTTGTTGTCTGTGCCCTGACTGCAGTATACACCACTATATTCACCTCACCTATATAGCTAGTGATCTAGCTTTAACCACTTAACAACTGCCCATTGCCGATTAACGGCTTCAGGGCGGTTGTTTAACTCAGAGAGGCCGTTAATTAACGGCCTCCCAGAATTCTGCTCTCGCGTGCCCCGAGGTGTGCGCACTCGAGAGCATCCGTGACCGCCGGGTCCATAGGACCCGGCGCATCACGGTAAACGGCCGCTCATAGCGGCCGTTTACCACGTGATTGCTCCGTCAAATGACGGAGTGATCACTTGGAAACAAACCGGCGTCATGTTATGACGCCTGTTCCTACCTCCCCTTTCTGTACCGATCGGTACAGCGGAGGGGAAAGAGATCGGTGTCAGCAGCGATGTGGGCTGCATCTGCAGTGCCCACATCGCTGCTCACCGAATTTAACCCCTCAATTCCCTGCCAATACTCTGCAATACCAGTGCATACTCTGCAGTACCCTGCCATTACTCTGCAGTACCCCGCCATTACTCTGCAGTGCAGTACCCCGCCATTACTCTGCAGTGCAGTACCCTGCCATTACTCTGCAGTGCAGTACCCTGCCATTACTCTGTAGTACCCCGCCATTACTCTGCAGTGCAGTACCCTGCCATTACTCTGTAGTACCCCGCCATTACTCTGCAGTGCAGTACCCCGCCATTACTCTGCAGTGCAGTACCCTGCCATTACTCTGCAGTGCAGTACCCCGCCATTACTCTGCAGTACCCCGCCATTACTCTGCAGTGCAGTACCCCGCCATTACTCTGCAGTGCAGTACCCCGCCATTACTCTGCAGTGCAGTACCCTGCCATTACTCTGCAGTGCAGTACCCTGCTATTACTCTGTAGTACCCCGCCAATACCCCGCCAATACTCTGTAATACCCCGCCATAAATTGCCATACCCAGCCATACTCAGAGATACCCAGCCATACTCGGTGATACCCTGAAATACCCAGCCATAGACGCCCCCCACCCCTCACCGCCCTCCGGTGCTTCTACCAACTCGCCAGTACGATCAAAGCCAGAATCTTTTTTTTATTTTTTATTTCAGGCTTCCCAGCCTAGAGGTGAGATGTGGGGTCATATTGACCCCCCAGATTTCACTGTAAAGAGGACCTGTCACCCCATATTCCTATTACAAGGGATGTTTACATTTCTTGTAATAGGAATAAAAGTGATCAAAAATATATTTTTGGGAAAAAAAATGTCAAACTAAAATAAATAAAGTAAAATGAACAATAAAAAAATAAAATAAAAATTAAAGCGCCCATGTCCCCATGTGCTCGCATGTGCCACACATGTGAGGTATCGCCGAGAATGTTAGAGCGAGAGCAATAATTCTAGTCCTAGACCTCCTCTGCAACTCAAAACATGTAACCAGTAAAAAAATATTTAAAGCGTCGCCTATGGGGATTTTTTAAGTAGCGACGTTTGGCGCCATTCCACGGGCATGTGCAATTTTGAAGAGTGACATGTTTGATATCTATTTACTCAGCATAACTTCATCTTTCACTTTATGCAAACATTGGGCTAACAAGTGGTTAATAATAGAGCTTGCAGTCAGTAGTGTTAGGAGTGCGTGCTGTCTGCGTGCTCTGTACCCAGTACATACCGCTATAATATAGGGCAGGCCCCTACTTTCAAACATCCAACTTACAAACATCTCCTACTTGCAAACGCAAGGAGACAGCAGCAAGTGAGATGAAAAAAGATGGACGACAAAACAAATTATACAGGGGTGATAACCCTTCCCTATGTTTTCCAAAAAGCTTAAAGATAGTTTTTTTGACTGGAGCTACACTTTAAAAATGTACCGGTTGAAAATGACAAACAGATTCAACTTAACACAACAAACCTACACAGTCCCTGTCTTGTTTGCACCGCCTGTATACTGCTGTTCTGAGTATATAGGGCCTGGGGGCCACACGCATTTCCTTTTTTTAATATGGGTACGGGGTTCCCCTTAATATGTGTACAAGACCCAAATAGGCTGGTAATGGGCAGGGGGGGGGCTACCCATGCCATGTTTCTCCATGATTTTCAACCATATTGCAGGAACCAGATATAACATTAAAACCGCAAGCAGTTTTAAATGGTGTTATTTCCGTTTAATGTCATTTTGTGCAGGGACTGTTCTAAACACGGGAAACACGTGGCACTTCACAGGCATACTACAGACACCCCGCAGGCACCATATTTAAAGGAATATTTCACTTTTTTTTTTTCACTTTAATCGTCATTAAAATCAGTGCTCCCGCCAAAACGGTAGTTTTTAAAACTTTTTTTTGCAGTGACCCATGTCCCCTGAGGCAGGAGGCAGGTCGCCAAACCCTTTTTAGGACACTATCTTGCATATTAGCCGTTAAAATGAGCACTTTCCAATTCGAACGTTCGAGTCCCATAGACTTCAATGGGGTTCTAACGTTCGTACCGAACGCGGGGGTCGTTCGCAAGTTCTGGTGCGAACCGAACCGGGGGGTGTTCGGCTCATCCCTAGTCAGGATATAGTGGGCAATAGCCTGCCACATGCACATGAGTTTTTTTGTCACAGGAGAACATACTATAAGTCATCTTGTGAACAAAGTGAGAACTAAGGTCAAAAAAAGTTGGGCCGAAGTTCTCTTTTAACAAAAGTTTAAACCAGGTGTTAACCAAGCAATACAGCACTCCAGCAAGAGGGAGAGGTTTGGAGTGGCCATCTACAACGTTCAAGCAAAAAATGAAGAAGAACTAAGCTTGCGGGTGGGAGATACAGTGCAGATATTTGAGACATATGAAGGGTGGTACAGAGGATTCACTTGGATGAACAAATCAAAGAAGGGGAATTTCCAGCTGCATATATTCATCAGAAAGAAGTAACAGATGATGGAGGGGCGGAGTTACAACATGGCACCAAGCAGCAGCGTGATGCTGTGAGCTCCTAGGCATTCCCCCTGAGCAAATATGCTGAGTGAGGCTGAATTACTGTGTTAAAGCTGACCTGTGCCCCCACCGTGGTAGCTGCTACGTGCGGCTATCCAATTGCTACCTACCCGGTTTCCAGATCTCAGCTGGTCGGTTGCGTGTCTCCCACCTGTCCCTGGTTGAGAGACCCGCAGTGAGCCATTTACTGGGTGGTGCCGCCCTGTGGAGAGAGGGAGATTGGGAGCTGCTGCTGCACTCCCGCAATGTGAAAGGCGGGGGGTGGGAACATAAGTGAGCTTGGTCAGTCGGAGAAAAAAAAAAAACAGCACTCCAGCTAATTCTGTCATATAAGTCACTTTTTTAAATAACTTTTTTGGAAAAACATCTACAGTGGTGTGAAAAAGTGTTTGCCCCCTTCCTCATTTCCTGTTCCTTTGCATGTTTGTCACACTTAAGTGTTTCGGAACATCAAACCAATTTAAACAATAGTCAAGGACAACACAAGTAAACACAAAATGCAATTTGTAAATGAAGGTGTTTATTATTAAAGGTGAAAAAAAATCCAAACCATCATGGCCCTGTGTGAAAAAGTGATTGCCCCCTAAACCTAATAACTGGTTGGGCCACCCTTAGCAGCAACAACTGCAACCAAGCATTTGCAATAACGTGCAGTGAGGCTTTTACAGCGTCCTGGAGGAATTTTGGCCCACTCATCTTTGCAGAATTGTCCTAATTCAGTTACATTAGAGGGTTTTCGAGCATGAACGGCCTTTTTAAGGTCATACCACAACATCTCAATAGGATTCAGGTCAGGACTTTGGCTAGGCCACTCCAAAGTCTTCATTTTGTTTTTCTTCAGCCATTCGGTGGTGGACTTGCTGGTGTGTTTAGGATCATTGTCCTGCTGCAGAACCCAAGTTCGTTTCAGCTTGAGTACACGAACAGATGGTCGGACATTCTCCTTCAGGATCTCTTGGTAGACAGCAGAATTCATAGTTCCTTTTATCACGGCAAGTCTTCCAGGTCCTGAAGCAGCAAAAGAGCCCCAGACCATCACACTAGCACCACCATATTTTACTGTTGGTATAATGTTCTTTTTATGAAATGCAGTGTTCCTTCTACGCCAGATATACTTGGACACACACCTTCCAAAGAGTTCCACTTTTGTCTCATCGGTCCACAGAATGTTGTCCCAAAAGTCTTGGGGATCATCAAGATGTGTTGTGGAGAAATTGAGACGAGCTTTGATGTTCTTTTTGCTCAGCAGTGGTTTTCTCCTTGGAACTCTGCCATGCAGGCCATTTTTGCCCAGTCTTTTCCTGATGGTGGAGGCATGAACGCTGACCTTAACTGAAGCAAGTGAGGCCTGCAGTTCCTTGGACGTTGTTGTGGGGTCTTTTGTGACCTCTTGGATGAGTCGTCGCTGCGCTCTTGGGGTAATTTTGGGCGGCCGGCCACTCCTGGGAAGGTTCACCACTGTTCCATGTCTTCGCCATTTGTGGATAATGGCTCTCACTGTGGTTCGCTGGATTCCCAAAGCTTTGGAAATGGCTTTATAACCCTTTCCAGACTGATAGATCTCAATTACTTTCTTTCTCAATTGTTCCTGAATTTCTTTGGGTCTCGGCATGATGTGTAGCTTTTAAGGATCTTCTGGTGGACCTTACTGTGTCAAGCAGCTCCTATTTAAGTGATGCCTTGATTGTGAACAGGTGTGGCAATAATCAGGCCTGGGTGTGGCTAGAGAAATTGAACTCAGGTGTGGACAACCACAGTTATAGTATGTTTTAACAAGGGGGGCAATCACTTTTTCACACAGGGCCATGATGGTTTGGATTTTTTTTCACCTTTAATAATAAACACCTTCATTTACAAATTGCATTTTGTGTTTACTTGTGTTGTCCTTGACTATTGTTTAAATTGGTTTGATGTTCCGAAACACTTAAGTGTGACAAACATGCAAAGGAACAGGAAATGAGGAAGGGGGCAAACACTTTTTCACACCACTGTATGTCAGTAAACATTATTTTTCTGGTGTGTATGCACTAAGTCACATTTCTTTTTTTGTGTACCACAAAGTTTTCTAATTCCATCGGTACATACAAAAATCTTTTGAATCAAAAAGTACATGTACACAGAAATATTTTGCTACCGGATATTTTGGGTATGTATAGTAGACATGTGCATTTGTTTTCGTCTGAATGCATTTTCGTCCGAATTTCAGCTATTTTCATTTTTGTTTTAACAAATGATAACGAAAGCACAGAATCCGAAAAACGAAAGATCCAACATAAATAAATGCTTTATTTTCGTTTTTGTTGTTACAACAGTTCGATATAGAATAGGAGATTCGACGTGACTCTGACAATAACAATCTGTGTATATAGAACCTGTGGTCGAATATGCCTAACCTTACCTCTATTAGTCCAAGATTATATAGAGAAAATATTCGACAGAGAAAAAAGATTTGACAGAGAGAAAAGATTCTGCAAGTTACTGTCCTAAAAAGTGTTTGAGGACCCGGGTCCTGCCCCAGGGGATATGTATCAATGCAAAAAAAAGTTTTAAAAACGGCAGTTTTTTCGGGAGCAGTGATTTTAATAATGATTAAATTGAAACAATAAATGTGTAATATTCCTTTAAATTTCGTACCTGGGGGGTGTCTATAATATGCCTGTGAAGGGGGCGCATGTTTCTGGTGCTTAGAACTGTCCCTGCACAAAGTGTCATTTATGCAGGAAAAAAAGTCCTTTAAAATCACTCGCAGCTATTATGAATTGTCGGCTCCGTAATACAGAGAACACTCATTGAAAGTCATTGATAAAATAAATAAATAAATAAATAAAAAAGCGTGGGGGTCCCCCAAATTCAATTTCCAGGCCCTCAGGTCTGGTATGGATATTAAGGGGAACCCCGCGTCAAATTTAAAAAAAAAATGACGTGGGGGTCCCCCTAAAAATCCATACCAGACCCTTTATCCGAGCACGCAACCTGGCAGGCCGCAGGAAAAGAGGGGAGGACGAGAGAGCGCCCCCCCTCCCTCCTGAACTGTACCAGGCCACATGCCCTCAACATTGGGAGGATGCTTTGGGGGTCTGTGACCCCTCAAAGCACCTTGTCCCCATGTTGATGCGGAGAAGGGCCTCATCCCCACAACCCTGGCCGGTGGTTGTGGGTGTCTGCGGGCGGGGGGCTTATCAGAATCTGGAAGCCCCCTTTAACAAGGGGACCCCCAGATCCCGCCCCCCTGTTTGAAATGGTAAGGGGGTACCCCTACCATTTCACAAAGAAAGTGTAAAAATTAAAAAATAAAAAAAAATAAAAAAAAGATTCCAGCGGTGGTAATCCACTCTTGCTATCCAGCAACGGAACGATCATCTCTCCGGGGTCCAGCGATGGCTCATCTGAATCAGCGCAGCGAATCCATCCATCTTCTGTCTCCACGGAGGAGACACTGCAGGGAAACCGACGGCCTGACGTTTGTTATATGCGGAGGGCGGGGCCACCCTTCACCAGACCCCGCCCCCCTCTGACGGAAGGGGAAACCCGGGCTTTCTTGTGACGTATGGGTGACCCCGCACCCCTCTGATGTAACACAGGCATGTTTCCGTTACATCAGAGGGGGGCGGGGTCACCCATACGTCACGGGGAAGCCCGGGTTTCCCCTTGCATCAGAGGGGGGCGGGGTCAGGTGACGGGTGGCCCCACCCTCCGCATATAACAAACGTCAGGCCGTTGGTATCCCTGCAGTGTCTCCTCCGTGGAGACAGAAGATGGATGGATTCGCTGCGTTGATTCAGATAAGCCATCGCTGGACCCGGAGAGATGATCGTCCGTCGCTGGATAGAAAGAGTGGATTACCACCGCTGGAATCTTTTTTTTATTTTTTTTTATTTTTAATAAAGGAGTTTTTCAAAAGTGTTTGTCTTATTTAACTATTTTTTACACTTTCTTTGTGAAATGGTAGGGGTACTTTTGTACCCCCTTACCATTTCAAACAGGGGGGCCGGGATCTTGGGCTCCCCTTGTTAAAGGGGGCTTCCAGATTCTGATAAGCCCCCCGCCCGCAGACCCCCACGGTGGTTGTGGGGGTCTGCGGGCGGGGGGCTTATCAGAATCTGGAAGCCCCCTTTAACAAGGGGAGCCCAAGATCCCGGCCCCCCTGTTTGAAATGGTAAGGGGGTACAAAAGTACCCCTACCATTTCACAAAGAAAGTGTAAAAAATAGTTAAATAAGACAAACACTTTTGAAAAACTCCTTTATTAAAAATAAAAAAAAGATTCCAGCGGTGGTAATCCACTCTTTCTATCCAGCGACGGACGATCATCTCTCCGGGTCCAGCGATGGCTTATCTGAATCAACGCAGCGAATCCATCCATCTTCTGTCTCCACGGAGGAGACACTGCAGGGATACCAACGGCCTGACGTTTGTTATATGCGGAGGGTGGGGCCACCCGTCACCTGACCCCGCCCCCCTCTGATGCAAGGGGAAACCCGGGCTTCCCCGTGACGTATGGGTGACCCCGCCCCCCTCTGATGTAACGGAAACATGCCTGTGTTACATCAGAGGGGTGCGGGGTCACCCATACGTCACAAGAAAGCCCGGGTTTCCCCTTCCGTCAGAGGGGGGCGGGGTCTGGTGAAGGGTGGCCCCGCCCTCCGCATATAACAAACGTCAGGCCGTCGGTTTCCCTGCAGTGTCTCCTCCGTGGAGACAGAAGATGGATGGATTCGCTGCGCTGATTCAGATGAGCCATCGCTGGACCCCGGAGAGATGATCGTTCCGTTGCTGGATAGCAAGAGTGGATTACCACCGCTGGAATCTTTTTTTTATTTTTTTTTATTTTTTAATTTTTACACTTTCTTTGTGAAATGGTAGGGGTACCCCCTTACCATTTCAAACAGGGGGGCGGGATCTGGGGGTCCCCTTGTTAAAGGGGGCTTCCAGATTCTGATAAGCCCCCCGCCCGCAGACACCCACAACCACCGGCCAGGGTTGTGGGGATGAGGCCCTTCTCCGCATCAACATGGGGACAAGGTGCTTTGAGGGGTCACAGACCCCCCAAAGCATCCTCCCAATGTTAAGGGCATGTGGCCTGGTACGGTTCAGGAGGGAGGGGGGCACTCTCTCGTCCCCCCCTCTTTTCCTGCGGCCTGCCAGGTTGCGTGGTTGGATAAAGGGTCTGGTATGGATTTTTAGGGGGACCCCCACGTAAAAAAATTCTTTAATTTGACGCGGGGTTCCCCTTAATATCCATACCAGACCTGAAGGGTCTGGTATGGATATTTAGGGGGAACCCCACGTCAAATTTTTTTTAAATTTGATGCAGGGTTTCCCTAAATATCCATACCAGACCTGAAGGGCCTGGTAATTGAATTTGGGGGACCCCCACGCTTTTTTTTAAATGTATTTATTTATTTATTTTTATCAATGACTTTCAATGAGTGTTCTCTGTATTACGGAGCCGACAATTCATAATAGCTGCAAATGATTTTAAAGGACTTTTTTTCCTGCATAAATGACACTTTGTGCAGGGACAGTTCTAAGCACCAGAAACATGCGCCCCTTCACAGGCATACTATAGACACCCCCCCTAAGAAATTTAAAGGAATATTACACGTTTATTATTTATTTATATAAACAGCCATTTTTAAAACTTTTTTTTTGCATTGATACATGTCCCCTGGGGCAGGACCCG
Source organism: Lithobates pipiens (assembly GCF_037356315.1). Taxonomy (NCBI): domain Eukaryota; kingdom Metazoa; phylum Chordata; class Amphibia; order Anura; family Ranidae; genus Lithobates; species Lithobates pipiens. The sequence goes on from NW_027507748.1 coordinate 145,025,091, forward strand.
GGTCCCCAAACTTTAATAAGGTTCTAAAGTTCACACGAAGTATGCTATATACTAGCTCCGTCGAATCTTTTTTATACATTCGACAGACACCATAAGCCTTCAAAGACAGATTCGACCGTAATTCATGTGGATTTTCGGACGAATGCAATTTTTGAACGAAAAACGAAATAAATAAAAACTAATTTCGGGAGTAACTAAATAAATTAATTTTTCGGTCGAAAACTAAATTCCGAAACAAAATATTTTACTCTGCACATGTCTAATGTATAGAAGTACCAACATTTCAAGAACAAAATAAGAGGGTACGCAAACAAATTCTCCCAGAAACATTACCATTTCAGCATGGTGGTCAGATTAAACAGCATCACTCCAAATTGGCAATCTTTGTTAATAAAGACAAATAAATGAAGAAAAACAAAGAGGAATTTCCAAAGACAACAGAACTGTTCATAGAAATATAGAACTGTTTAAACATAATGAAAAAATCAATAAATGAAAAAGTTCACCTTAACATTTTCATATTCTGTTATATGTTTTACTCCTCCTTTGTGAATATCACAACATGGGGTTGTATCTTGGTTTTTGCAGAGGCTATCATAACAATTTCACACAGGTCATCATATTTTTCCCAGTCTGCTGACCTCTTACAATAGGCCACATAATGACCGAGTGAATTTCTGCTGATTCCTGGAGTAAAGGCAACAACCCCTCGTAATGTGAATGAGTGTCTGTCAAGGTACATGGTCACAGGTATTTCAGATAATGGATAATGTTTTTATGCACTTATTTCAATACAAATTAGATGTCCAGTAGTGCATCTATATGTGGCTGAGCCATTGCAAAGATATTTCAATGATGTTACATCCTTGGTTTTGCAATTCTCTGGGCACTCTTGAGGTAAAAGCAGGGCCGCTGTTAGAAATCATGGGGCCCCATAGAGCATACCTGACAGGGCCCCTTGGTCCCGCCCACAACCCCACCCCTGGCTCCGCCCTTGACCCCATGCTGTCACAAAATCTGGGGGAAAGGTGGCAGGAGCTGAAACATGTAAGATGTTCCAAAAGGTGAACCTTTAAAGTGGTGTTACACCCCCAAAAAAATAAACATTAAAAGCCAGAAGCTACACATACTGCAGCTGCTGGCTTTTAATAAATGGACACTTACCTGTCCTGGAGTCCAACGATCTCGACACCCGCAGCGGATGTTTCCATCAGCTGTTGGGTGCTCCACCACCATTATGGGTAAGGGAACCCGGCAGTGTAGCCTTTCAGCTTCACGCCGGAAACCCTACTGCACATGCACGAGGCCCCGCTTCTCTCCCCGTTTGGCCCAGGGGCCAGAGGAGGAGGAGGGAGCCCCGCAGTGACATCACAGCTCTGTGGCAGGGAATCCTGAAAGTGGAAAAGGATAGCTGATACCCTATACCCCCCCCCCATTTCCCCCTCAAAAGGTGCCAATTGTGGCACCGGAGGGGGGGAGGAAGAAGATGAGCAGAAGTTCCACTTTTGGGTGGAACTCCGCTTTAATAACCATTATTATTCTATTATTTTATTTTTTTACCTGAATGGACACAAGTCAATTCATATCTGGACTCCTGTAGACCTACATGGGGCTTTCAATCGGTCCACATCAGTGGCAGGCGATGCTCAAAATTTATGAGGGGGACGCAAACAAACTGAAAATCATATGAACATCATATGCAGCTACTGTACCCATCAATTGCCGCCACTGTGCCATCAATTTCCGCTACTGTGCCATCATACGCAGCTACTGTACCCATCAATTGCTGCCACTGTGCCATCAATTGCTGCCACTGTGCCATCATTTTCCGCTACTGTGCCATCATACGCAGCTACTGTACCCATCAATTTCCGCCACTGTGCCATCAATTGCCGCCACTGTGCCATCATACGTAGCTACTGTACCCATCAATTTCCGCCACTGTGCCATCAAACATAGCTACTGTGCCATCAATTGCTGCCACTGTGCCATCAATTGCCGCCACTGTGCCATCATACGTAGCTACTGTACCCATCAATTTCCGCCACTGTGCCATCAAACATAGCTACTGTGCCATCAATTGCCGCCACTGTGCCCATCAAACTTAGCTACTGTGCCATCAAACGCAGCCACTGTGCCCATCATACACAGCTACTGCACCCACTGGTCCACAGGAAAAACTGACAGGCGGACCTGATTGCAAGGCTTGGGTGAAAAATTCTTAAAGGGGAGTGATTTGGGGGTGGTACAAATGCATCTTGGCTGTGTGTTTTTACTGTCCCTTCCCCCATCACATGTGTAAAGTAGCATCTCACTATGTGCTCATGGTCACTATGATGATCAGGGCACAGCAGGTTCTCTATGGCTCTGTCAGTGTAACATGCTGTGTGTTGCTGACTTTCTTATGGCTGTGCTGAGTTATAGTCTGTAACACACAGCACAGCCATGAAAATCACAACCACACAGTCATGTTACACTGACAGAGCCATAGAGAACCTGCTGTGCTTTGATCATCATAATGACCATGAGCACACAATGGGGAGTCAGGGGACTAAGCCTCAGCCTGTGTGATGTGTGTCAGTGTGTGTGATGTGTGTAAGGGAATTGCTTGCCTGTGGGACCAGCATATGGATTACTCTCTCGTTCAGTCTCTCCATCAGGCTGCAGCAGCACGGCACTTATTGAGGGAAGGGAACCGCATTACAATTGAATCCATCCTGCTATTTGTCTCTGAGTCGGAGGCTTTAGCGACTTGAGGCCTGAGAAGTGGCCACCAGGTACAGTTATGTGTTATGCCTATTGGACCTTGTGCCTCATGGTGGTGATAAAACTGAAAAAATAAATAAATTTATATATATATATATATATATATATATATATATATATATATATCTATATATGTATATATATATCTATATATAAAAAAAAAAAAAAAAAAATATATATATATATATATAAATATATATATATATATATATATATATAAAGGTTATTACGTTATTTTTATGTTAATTATGAAAATGTATATATTGGTTAATAAAATGGCTGCTGTGGCCAATTCACTCCACCCATGTGTTGTGTGGTCATTAGTGGGAGAGATGGGCTTATTGGTAACAGGTTAAGCCATAGTTAATACCATAGTCACGATCCACTGTCACAGAATGCACAGCAAAGACATTGACAAAGGGAATCAAAACGCACAGGTATTAATGACACAAGCATTTTGTTTATTTTTATAGGTTCTTTAGCTATGTGGTTGCCGTTTTTCAAAACTTTTACCTTTCTTTTTCTTTTCAGCTTTGTGTCCATATGCAACCACTCAGAGCAAGGAGTGAGGTAGGATATTCTATTTTTTGGAGGAACACTAATGCCGCGTACACACAACCGTTTTTCTCGTCGGAATAAACTCTGAAGGTTTTTCCGACGGCGTTCCGCTGAAACTGTTGTGAGTATACGCGATCACACCAAAGTTCTATCGTTAAGAACATGGTGACGTACAACACGTATAATGGGACTAGAAAAAGGAAGTTCAATAGCCAGTAGCCAATAGCCTCCGTCTCGTACTTGCTTCAGAGCATGCATCGTTTTTGGTGCGTCGGAACAGCATATAGGCCAACAGTTTTCCCGATAGGAATTGGTTCAGTCGGAAATATGTAAAACGTGTTCTATTTCTAGGTCCGTCAGAATTTTCGCAAAAAAATTTCCGATGAGGCATACACGCGATTGGAATATACGATAAAAAGCTTCCGTCTGACTTTTTCTGTCGGACATTCCCGTTCTCAACATGCTCCTCTTGCACTCTACTTTCTTCTTTTATTTTTACATTAATTTGTAGATTCTCCTCACAGTTATTTCTTTTATTGCTCTTTTCACTCTTTTCTTCACTGTAATCTGTTTTCCTTATTGGTACAGGAGAAAGCCTCATTTTGCCTTCCATGTATTCAAGGTGACAAATCACAAAACAATTCTGATAGTCAATTCTGATAGGCAGGCATTCATGTTTGAAGAGACCATGTTTTATATTTTTAAATTCAGCCTCAACACTTGCAGAGCTTGTTGTTATGTTCACTCTTTTGAAGTGTGGGATCATTACAGCTGTCCAAAGCGGAAGGTAACATGCCATTCTTATAACATTGGGGACAAGCTCTGGAAGGAAATGTAAGTTATCTCTGTCACCATGATTTGCAGCAAGCATCTTACTCCTTTCACACATTTCTGTTACCCATATTTTCAGGTCTGTTTGAATGGTCTCATTTTCCTGTTTGCTCATCTTCACTAAATCATCATCCTCAGTGACACCAGGCAAGAGACACCCCTCTGCGATACGTCTCTTCAGTTGAGTTTTGCGTTTCTCAGATATAACAGGTATGCCTCGGTCATCAATCCCTTCTGATTCGCTAAATGCAACTGAAATTGAATGAATGAGCTCCCTTGCACCATCCAGTGAATTTGAATGGAGAAGTTGTGCCATTGCCCTGAGGTAGAATTCTCTCACTCTGTTTCCTTTTTGTCTTAAGCATTCCCATTGGCTAATGAGCCTGATACAGTGTGCAACATCAATTCTAATGAAGCAAGGAGGCAGGTTTGAGGAGTTATTTGTGGTCAGCACTCCAAAACACTCATTTGTATATGCAGGGCTTTTTTTTTTCTGGTGGAACGCACCACAACTGAGTTCCGCCACCTATTTCAGGGCTTCTGTCCATGAAATTCAAATCTGTATAGCCTGCGCCCTGCCTCCCACGCAGGGAACACAGATAAACCTCCGTACAGTTGTGTAGTCCCGTGCTGCCTCCTCCTCCTGCTGCACACTGCCCAGAGGGATGGAACGGAGCTTGTGAGAGTGGAGGGTGGAGTGATCCGTACTCCGCGGCTCTGCCCCCCCCTCAGTGCTGTGCGGGAGATCGGTTTGGTGCCATGTGTCGGATGTGGATAGTGGCGGTAAGTAGCCTGTTAGGCGGTCTTCCTTCACATCCTCACTAGCCCCAGGTGTGGTGTAAAAAAAAATCATTCTCAATGGGGTTGTGCTGTGTGGTCTCATGACTGGGTTGGGCATTCTCTTTCCCTGAGCACTGTTTTCTGGGCACTCTCTTTCCCTGGGCACTTTTTGCTGGGCACTCTTTTTCCCTGGGCACTGTTTGCTGGGCACTTTCTTTCCATGGGCACTCTCTTTCCCTAGGCACTCTTTCCCTGGACACTCTGTTTCCCTGGGCACTGTTTTCTGGGCACTCTCTTTCCCTGTGCACCGTTTGCTGGGCAGTCTCTTTGCTGGGCAGTCTCTTTGCTGGGCAGTCTTTTTGCTGGACTAATCTGGGCGGTCTTTTTGCTGGACTAAGTTGGGCGGTCTTTTTGCTAACAGTCTCTTTGCTGGGCTGGGTGGTCTCTTTGCTGGACTATGCTGGGTGGCCTTTTTGCTGGCAGTCTCTTTGCTGGACTAAGCTAGGTGGTCTCTTTGCTGGGAATGTCTCTCTGCTGGACTAAGTTGGGCGGTCTCTTTGCTGAACTAATCTGGTCGGTCTCTTTGCTGGACTAAGTTTATCGGTCTTTTTGCTGACAGTCTATTTGCTGGGCTGGGCGGTCTCTTTGTTGGACTATGCTGGGTGGCCTTTTTGCTGGCAGTTTCTTTTCTGGACTAAGCTGGTGGTCTCTTTGTTGGGAATGTCTCTCTGCTGCACATTTGGGAATGTCTTTTTGCTCAATATATGGGGGTGCATGCTTTGGTCCATGTGAGTCACAGGCCTAAGCTGGGCAGTCTCTTTACTGGGCAGTCTTTTTGCTGGACTAAGTTAGGCGGTCTCTTTGCTGGGCAGTCTCTTTACTGGACTAATCGGGGCAGTCTCTTTGCTGGGCTGGGCAGTCTTTTTGCTGGACTAATCTGGGCCGTCTTTTTGCTGACAGTCTCTTTGCTGGGCTGGACGGCCTCTTTAGTGGACTATGCTGGGTGGCCTTTTTGCTGGACTAAGCTAGGTGGTATCTTTGCTGGGAATGTCTCTCTGCTGTACATTTGGGAATGTCTCTTTGCTCAATATATGGGCATGCATGCTTTGGTGCATGTGATTTGTGGGCCTAAACTGAGCAGGCTTTTTGCTGGATGGTTTCTTTGCTGGGCTGGGCGTTCTCTTTGCTGGGAATGTCTCTCTTCTGCACATTTGGGAATGTCTCTTTGTTCAAAATATGGGGGTGCATGCTTTGGTCCATGTGAGTCGCAGGCCTAAGCTGGGCAGGCTCTTTAATGGATGTTCTCTTTGCTGAGTAGTCTCTTTGCTGGACTGGGCGGTCTCTTTGCTGGGCAGGGCAGTCTCTTTGCTGGACTAAGCTGGGTGGTCTCCTTGGTGGACTAAGATGGACAGTCTCTTTGCTGGGCTGGGCAGTCTCTTTGCTGGACTAAGCTGGGTGCATGGGCATTCGCAAATACAGGCAAGGTGGGGCAGTTGCCCCCCCTGGAATCATTAGGTGTTGTTGGCTACTTGGCTTTCAGACTGTGACACAGTCTGTGTTGTGTTTAAATGTCCGCCGCGCTGCAATCGCGGCCGTCGCAGACTTTTTTTTCCTATGTCTGTTTCTCTGCTGGCTGCTCTCTGATTTCTTCTGGCTGCTATTTTCACAGTCACACTGACAGTCTGACACTGTCCAGTGTCCTCTGCTCTGCAGGTCAGCCTTTCCGCCCTCCTCTTCATTGATTGGCTGCCTGTGTAGTGTAGGTGTGTCTCAATGTGTTGTTGTGGATCCGCCCACTCAAGCCGCCAACGCACCGAGTGATATGCTGGCCTGGCACTGGCAGTCTGTGAGCTCAGCCGCCCAGTTATATTCTACTACCTCTACCTGCTGTGCTGTGCCTGTGGCTTGGCAACAAGAGCAGCAAGAAACCACAGGTAACAGCAGTTAGCAGCCAGGAGCCCAAAATTGATTGATTTATTGCTTTATTGTAGATTTGCTGGAAGATAGTGTATTTAGTGTATTATGTTGATATGTTGTTCATGTCTTCTTCACTTTGTAACTGTAAGTTACCACTCAGGCCAGGCTACCAGACCAGTCCATACCCAGCCTGTTTTCATCAAGATCAAAATATGGCCAGAACACAATGGCGGTCTGTGCATTAAGGGCACATGGGAGAGCTATCCCCTCTCTCCTGCCAGCCACCCCTCTATTACCTATAGATAGATTCATGCAATGCATGAATCTATCTATGGCCACTGCTGCCGCCCCCTTCTCAGGCGCCCAGACCCTTTTTGGGCTCAGGACACCTGAATTACAGTGGCGGGGGGTCTTTTTTAATTGCTTCACTCCCACCCGCCATCATATGACGTGACCGACTTTGAGCGGGTATATCTGAATGATGCCTGGGGTCTTATTGACTCCAGATCTCACTGTAAAGAGGACCTGTCGTGTCATATTCCTATTACAGGAGATGTTTACATTGTAATAGCAATAAAAGTGATCAAAAAATATATATTTTTTTTTCAAAAAAGTGTCAAAATAAAAAAACTTTTTTTAAAGCACCCCTGTCCTCGCACGCAGAAGTGGATACGTAAGTCCCTCCTACATATGAAAACGGTGTTCAAACCACACAGGTGAGGTATTGCTGCGAACGTTAGAGCGAGAGAAATAATTCTGTAACTCAAAACATGTAACCAGTAAAAAAAAATCAAGCGTCGCCTATGGGGATTTTTAAGTACCGAACTTTGGCGTCATTCCACGAGTGTGTGCAATTTTGAAGCGTGACATGTTAGGTATCTATTTACTCGGCGTAACTTCATCTTTCAAAATATGCAAAAACATTGGGCTAACTTTAGTGTTTTGTTTTTTTAAGCACAAAAATGTTTCTTTCCCAAAAATAACACGTTCGAAAAATTGCTGCGCAAATACCATGCGAGAAAAGAAGTTGCAACAACCGCTATTGTATTCTCTAGGGTCTTTGGGGGTTCTATGTAATTTTCTAGCAAAAAAATGATGACTTTTTACATATAGGAGAGAAAGGCCGAATTGGCCTGGGTGGCAAGTGGTTAAGCACCTCATTAGAGCCATAGGCTCTAATAGGCATCAAAAAAGGTGACCTACAAGCGCCATACTGGGTACTAGCAGGTCACTCAGCTGTGTTAGAAAGGCGAATGACTATTCGCTTTCCTATCACTAAACTGGCTCTCCGCCAAACATGATGGACACACTGGCAGCATATGATGGGCACACTGGCAACATATGGGCACACTGGCAGCATTTGATGGGAACACTGGCAGCGTTTGGCACAGTGGCTACATTTTATGGGCACAGTGGCAGCATTTAATGGCACAGTGGCTGCAATTGATGATTTTTTTTTCAACTTTTTTTGCACCCCTCAAAAACTTTGAGCACCAGCACCACTGCCATAACAGATGTATTGCAATGATGTACATTCTCTAGGCTTGAAAGACATATGTGTTATATAAGAGATCATTCAGCTCCACATTGTATTGGAAGTTGCTCAGGCCAGGCGTACCAGTCCATATAAATATAGCCTAGAGATTGAGAATGTACATATTTTTATATTGCAAGTATGCAATGTATAGCAATACATGATGATCTGTTATGACCATATTTTTATCATGATGAAAACCGCCTATACTTTAATTTTTTTTTTGTGGTTTTTAAAAAGTCTGAATTGTTATTACAGCCCATTCTCCAGGTTTCCTCCACAAGACTGAAAATGTTTCAGTACTCACTATAACGGTGCCAGTCCTTGTCTCCCATCCTAGCCTCCTCCATGGGTGGCTCCACCATGCCATCTATGTCACAATCTCTCTCTCGCCCTCCCGCCTCTGTCCTCCTCCACCACTGTCATCAGTGAACAGCGGTGACCGAGAGGAAGCACATCTCAGGACGGAGGGCAGGAAGAGGAGCTGGGGAAACAAACTTTTTATGCAGTGTCCTGTAGCACCCTTCATATTACCCCCCACCCCCCCCAATCCCTGCAATCTGAGCGTAACACACCCCTGATCCCTGCATTCTGAGCCCAACGCACTCCTGATCCCTGTATTCTGAGCACAATGTAGACTGATTCTTGCATTCTGAGAGCAATGCAGTCCTGATCCCTGCATTCTGAGTGCAACGCATTCCACTCCTGATCCCTGCATTCTGAGCACAATGCAGTCCTGGTTCCTGCATTCTGAGCGCAATGCACTCCTGATTCTTGCATTCTGAGTGCAATGCAGTCCTGATTCCTGCATTCTGAGCACAATGCAGTCCTGATTCCTGCATTCTGAGCACAATGCAGTCCTGATTCTTGCATTCTGAGCGCATGCAGTCCTGATTCCTGCATTCTGAGTGCAATGCAGTCCTGATTCCTGCATTCTGAGTGCAATGCAGTCCTGATTCCTGCATGCTGGGCACAATGCAGTCCTGATTTCTGCATTCAGAGCACAATGCACTCCTGATCCCTGCATTCGGAGTGCAATGCACTCTTGATCCCTGCATTGTGAGCACAACACACTCCTGAACCCTGCATTCTGAGTTTATATCTTGTGCTGTGGGTTTATGTCTTGTGCTGTGGTTTTATAGCTGGTGATACCGTTTTTCAAGTGCTCTGGAGCTTTATCTTGTGCAGTGAATCTATATCTGGTGCTGTGGGGTTATTTCAAGTGCTGTGGATCTGGTGCCGTCAGGTTATATCTATAGAGCTGGTGCTGTGGCAAGTCTTTTGGGTGCAATCAAGTGATGTAGCCAGGTGATGGGCAGAGTACTTAATGATCCCCATTTCTTTTTGGAAATGGATATCCGCAATTTTTTTTTCATAACGCAAATTGGATGATGTAGAATCTGATAAGGGAGCAACACAAGAATCTAGACATGATGAACGAGAGGCAGAATCACGCACTAGCAGTTCTGCAGGTCCAGTTCCAGTTCCAATAGAATGTAGCCATGTTGATGCTCCTGTTGATGCTCCTGTTGATGCTCCTATAAATTACATTGGATTGTATTTTAATTCATCAAAAAAAAACTAACAGATGATCTTAAATACAATCTGCTAATCAATACATATAACCCACCAGAAAATTATGACTTCAAGAAAGATTTAACCGGACCACGCTTTTTCTGTCCGGTGTGGATTAATCAATATTCACCTTGGCTTAGCTACTCTCCACAACTGAAAGGTGCAATTTGCAAGTATGGGATTCCTTGGATTTGCAACCTTAAAAGAAATGGATGCCATCTCAATTGGAAATATGATTATGGATACATGTTCTAAATTTGGATTAAACTTAGAAAAACTCTATGGCCAAGGATATGATGGATGCTCTACAATGGCAGGAAAAGAAGATGGCGTTCAAGCCATAATAAAGAGAAAATATCCTAAAGCTGCTTTTGCTCACTGTGCTGCACATAAACTCAATTTGGTTGTTAATGACCTGAATGCTGTTCCTGATATACGGAATTCTATTGGCACAGTGAAAGCCATCATCAAGTTTTTCCGTGAGAGTCCAAAAAGAAGATCTCTTATTCCTAATGTGCCATTGCTGAGTGAAACAAGGTGGACAGCCAACTACAAAACTTTGAAGATATTTTTAATCAATTGAGCTTACTGGTCACTACAGCATCAGGGAAAACACGTCAGGATGCATATCAATTGCAATGTTCTTCAGGCACAGTGAGCTTCCTCTTTTGCTTGACCATCATTTCAAATTACTCATCAAGATTGGATTCAGTAGGCCAGGCTCTCCAAGCTGTTCAGCTTGATATCCTCAAAGTGTGTAATCACGTGCAAGATCTTCTCACTGTGCTCCGCGATCACAGAGAAAATGCAGAAGAACAATTTAAGGAAATTTTTTTCAAATGTTCAATCGATGGCAGAAAAATTGAACATTGAACTTTGCTTTCCCTGACAGTGTGACAGGCAAGTATTTCATTCTAATTTTGGTTCCCCTTCTGTGGAAGAATACTATCGCCAGTCTATCTATGTGCTCTACATGGACTCAATCATTGCATCATTAGAAAGCCGGTTTGGCAATGAAAACAAGAAAAATTTCAGTCTGTTCTCACTTCACCCAAAACAAATGGCAAAAATGACACTTGAGCAATACAAATGCCATATTGCAGACATCAAAGAAATTTACTGCGTTGAAAACCTGGAAGCCGAAGCAGCCACGTGGTTTGAGATCTGGTCAACGAAGGATGAGCAGTTTGACAATGGATTTCTGGATTTGCTAAACCACACAGATTTTTTTGCCGTCAGTCCAGGAAGCAATTCTCATTGCTCTCACATTACCAGTGACCACTTGTACAGTGGAAAGGTCTTTAAGCACAATGAGAAGGGTGAAAACCTGGCTAAGATCGACAATGGCAGATGATCGCTTATCTGGTTTGTGCATGATGAGCATACATAGAGCAAAAATTGCTGAAAACAAACAACAGTTGATTGACAAAGTAATTGATAAATTTGTACAGGACCACAGACGTTTACAGTTTCTTTTTCGAGATCACTAACCAGTGAACAAAAATTGTACAAAAAAAAAAACACTCTTTGAAAAATGTGATTGTTAAATTTAAGCAAGAATGCAGAATGCATTTAAAGTTTATATGTTTTATTTTCCAATTTGGATTATAACAGTTATTTAGTTCTAAATATATATATATATATGTGTATATATTTAAGTTAATACATTCGAAAATAAATACATTTATCATATATTTTATTTGTCCTTTGTTAACACCAAATGCAGATTCTACATGTGGTTTCTTTTTATAACTCACTTGTAGTGCCTTGATCATGTGTGTATGAATCATTTGGTGCATTTAATAGTGTGAACAAAAAAACTGATTAGAAATTGTTAATCACACAATGGCAGCTTGATCCTTCTATTAACGCGTTTAAAAAAAAAAAAAAAAGCCAGCAGCTACAAATGCTGCAGCTGCTGACTTTTAAAATAGTGACACTTACCTGTCCAGTGCGCCCGCGATGTCGGCACCCGAAGCCGATCTGTAGATCGTCTCTCGGGTGCTGCCGCCGCCATCTTGAGTATGGGAATCAGGAAATGGAGCCTTTCGGCTTCATTTCCCGGGTTCCCTACTGCGCATGCACGAGCCGCGCTGCGCAATAAGGACGGTCCCCGCTGCCTCTGGGATCTGTGTGTTTTCCCAGCAGGCAGCGGGGCACTTGCGGAAAGGGGCGGGCACTTGCGGAAAGGGGCGTAATCTACGCCCCTTTCCGCAGAGAGCTATCCCGGAAGTGGGTGCAGATACCTGTACTGTACAGGTATCTGCACCCCCCTCCCCCTGAAAGGTACCAATTGTGGCGCCGGAGGGGGGAGGGTTCCGATGAGCGGAAGGTCCACTTTAGGGTGGACCTCCGCTTTAAGCTTTTGCATCAGGTTTCTCAAAGCTTTGTCTGCCTGCCTGAGCTTTATGTGATAATGACTAAGCCCCTCCCCTTCATGACATTGTTGAAAACGTGCCGAGCATGGGTGTCCATAAAATTATGCCCCCCTGAAAAAAATTCTGCGGACCCCCATGATTCTGAGTGCTCCAGTTATAATCTTTCAGTATGGCAGCTATTATCCTATTTTCCATTTTTCGGGAACCTGGGATTCATAGAAACTCCATTAACAAGCTTTTTAATATTGTCTGTCAGTTCTATTTTGCCTCTCTATCATCTTGAGCTGCATAAACTGATTTTAGACAATGCACAGCAAATTAATGTTTATCCAATGGCTACCATTCTCTTTTGCCGGTTTATGATTAGGATGGGATTATCTATCTCCTTCTTCTAATAACATATTTCCAAATTTTCCTACTGTTGGGTCTGGTTCTGTGAAACAGGCAGCTTTTTATGCTCTGGATATATTAGGTATACTAGTCAGGCCTTTTAGCTGACTCCTGGTGTATTCTATAGAGTGCGCAATACGGTACTATTTTTTTTCAGAAAAAATTACATGCTTCACTTGTCACTGTGTAGTTTTACACTGGGAAACATTGGCAGTCTCATAGTGTCTCGCAAGGGGAGATTTACTAAAATTGGTGCACACAGAATCTGGTGCAGCTGTGCATAGTAATCAATCAGGTTCTAGGTTTTATTGTCCAAGCTTAAATAATATGTAAAAGTAACATTTTATATTCCTGATATGTGCCTGCTGTACCATCTACTTATATGAAAAAAGTATCCTGTCCTCTTTGTATTGCTTTCTTTGTGTCAAATCCCTGTTAGCCCTTGTACACACGGTCGGAGAATCCTTCGGAATGTGTCCTATCGGACCGTGTCGTCGGATAATCCGACTGTGTGTGGTATACATTGGACTGATTCCGTCGGAATATCCGTCGGACCCAATTTTCCAACATGTTGGAAATATTTCACGACCAACTGGTTCGATCGGACATACTCCGATCATGTGTAGAGAATTTTGATCGGACCAAGTGCCACGCATGCTCAGATCAAATTCCTACATCAAAGCTATTGGCTACTAGCCTGAACGTAGTCCCATCGTAACGAAATTACGTCATCACGTTCTGAATGATCGGATTTTTTCGACAACCTAGTCCGACCGTGTGTATGCAACAGTTTCGGACAAGATCCAACGGACAAAATCCGACGGATTTGGTTGTCGAAATCTCCGACCGTGTGTACAGGGGCTTAGTCCTGCCAGTCCCTCTGCTTTCCTATCAACAACTAACCACACTAAGCAGAACACACCTTGGTCAGTTCTCTAGCTATGCTGGGAACTCAGCCTGCTCTCTTCCAATAGTCATACTTGTCCTGATACGCCCCCTCTGCACAACATATTTCTGGGAAGATCAGTGTAATGCTGTTTGTCCTATCCCAGCTCTGATGCAGCTGAGAAAGAGAGGGTATGTGATCACATGTAAGAAAATGTATTTATAATGTTTTTTTAAATCTATACACAAATGTTTTGCTTTTCAGTTCTATTTTAAACTGAAGGGGTTGTTTTACAAGGTGAGGTTTTTACAATCACTTTAATTGAACAAGCTTAAGTTAGAAGCTAATTGGTTACTATGCAAGGCTGCACCAAGTACACCAGTTTTAGTAAATCTCGACCATAGTGTCCACCCTATCTGCATGCAGCTCCTTTTCTTTCCTCTTAAAGTGGTTGTAAACCCTTACAAACCACTTTGACCTACAGGTAAGCCTAGATTAGGGCTTACCTGTAGGTCCAAGAAATATCTCCTAAACCTACACGGTTTAGGAGATATTTACCCAAAGACAGCCACCGCTGTCTACGGCGCATGCGCCGTAGACAGCGGCGCGCAGGCGCACTGGGCAGGCCACAGATTGCGCCAATATGCCGAGAGTGTCGGGTCCCGTGTGCATCACAGTGCTGGAGCAGCGAGACCCGGAAGTCGCTCCGGGATACATGGCAGCAGCGAAGAGGAAGACGGAGGACCACTTCGGGGGCTTTGTTCTCAGGTATGTTATTCATAATGAGCTAGTATGCTATGCATACTAGCTCATTATGCCTTTGCCTTACAGGGTGTGTTTTTTATTTTTTTTATTTTTTTGCCTTTACTTCCTCTTTAAGGAAATTTTTATTTTGTTGGTTCTGTTCTTCCCAACAAGATTAACAAACCCAGAACTATATTTCTTAGCTGCAGAGTTCTTCCAGCTGGGAAACTGTAGGCCCAGTGATCCTTCTAAGTACTATCCACTGGATAAAACAAGAAAAGTTATGAACAGAAAATTCTGTTCATAATAAATTATTGAGAATATATTTCCTTGCTATGACAAAGTGGTTTGAAACTATGAAACAGCTGTTGGCATTTGAATCTGACCAGATACTCTTGTTTCATGAGTCAGTCTAACAGATCTGTTTATTTGGCTATTAATATCATGAGGGAACATTGAATATTAATGTGATCTTTAAAGGAATGATCTACATTTTGCTGTGTTGATTTTAATGAGCATGATTTTGTCAAGCCAAGGAATTAAAATATAATTTTTCTATACATTGTATGCACCCCTTGGTGCCCAGAGTGACGTTACCACCTTATGAGTCTTTATGTGCTTATGGAATAAAGTACATAATGGGGAGGAATGAATGAAAGTGATTAAAGTTCCTATTTTTCTTAGCATGTACAATACTGTGCATACGTTTTAGGCACTTGTAAAAAAAATGCTGTAACGTGAAAATGCCTTCCAAAACAATTCCGTAAATATATTCTATTTATTGATTAGCAATCTAAAAAGTGTATAAACTACAACAAAAAAATCTAATCAAAATTTGGTGCGTCCACCCTTTGCCATTAAAATAGCATCAAGTACACTTTCACACACTTTTTTAAGGAGCTCAACAGATGGTTTGTTATGAACATCAAGGAGAACTAATCACAATTCTACTGTGGCTTTAAGCCTCATTCTGACGCCGGCAGAGGGCTGTACAGCATTCAAAGGGGCTTGATTTTGGTAATGAGGAGTCTCAGGTGTTTGTGCCCTATACAAATCAATCATAGGAGGGTCAACCACTGATTCATGAATATTTATAAGATCCCAGACAATCCCTGGGAATGGGGTACCCAGAAGGTGGCTGGAGAGGTGATACATTTTCGGTAGGACTGCTCTGAATGTTCTTGGATGTCGCCTGTGTACTGGAGTTGCTGTTTGAGCCTCAGCTGGTGCTGAGCTGAAAGCCTAGAGAAGATATGCTAAAGGGATTTTTGCTGGAGGGCATCATCTTGACGTCAGGTCTGGAGAAGGATCTTTGTCTTCCTCACTGAATAGT
Organism: Lithobates pipiens; assembly: GCF_037356315.1. Taxonomy (NCBI): domain Eukaryota; kingdom Metazoa; phylum Chordata; class Amphibia; order Anura; family Ranidae; genus Lithobates; species Lithobates pipiens. Next base: position 145,040,783 of record NW_027507748.1, read on the forward strand.
GTATATGTGAAATCTGGGTGATAGTTGCTGTCCTGGGACATTGTGAGACCTGGTTTTGGATTCTCAGTGCTAGAGGTAATTGAGTGTCAGAGTTTACTGCACGGACTGAATCTGCTCATACAAACACCTTAGGCTCCATGCACACTGAAGCTCAAAAAAGCTATTTCTGGACGCCAGATTGCTGGCAGAAAACGCTGGTTGAAAAACCTGCTTTTAACAGCGTTTTATACTAGCGTTAATGAGCGTTAATGAGCGTTTTACAGCGTTAGCGTTAATGGGCGTTTTTTATAAAAATACACAGAGGACACTCCAAAAATCCCACAATGCATTGAAAAATAGAATGCCGAACACTAATGAACGAGCGTTAATGAGCGTTAATGAGCGTTAATGAGCGTTTGTCGTTTTTTGCCGCTGAAAAACGGCACTTTGAACGCGAATTTCTGGCGTTCAGAAAAAAGCCCATAAACTCCACTGCTCATTAAAGCTGAAAAACGTCCATGTGTGCATGGACACATAGGCTAACATAGAGTGGAGTTTATGGGCTTTTACAAAAAACGCCCAAACTCCAATAAACTGCAGTTTATCAGCTTCAGTGTGCATGGAGCCTTACTGCCCATTCCCTAATACCTCCAGTCAAGGCTGTTTCTAAGCACTATACAAAGTATCTCTTGAATGTGTGGGAAATGCATACAATCGTGGTATCTGTCAACCTTTCATTGAATTGTACAGACTGTTGCCTGGATACTGTACTCAAACGCCTGTGACTCCTGGGCACAAAAAACATGCTAAAAGTAAAAGTAAGGGAGGGTTATAACCAGTGTCAGGGTTTATTTTATTTTTTTCTATTTTTCATCTGTGTCCCATTGGAGAGACTTCCCTTCACCTCCTGTACCATAGCCAAAACAATGAATGAGAGTAAATCTCTTCAACATGAGAGAAATTCTTAGTAGTCACCAGGGTCACCACAAATAATGCCCCATTGGAAGTTTTCCCCTCTATTATTTTTCTGGGGACCACTCAGAATGTGGGTTTTTTGTTCTGTTTAGTGATCATGGTCACCAGGACAAATAGGGTAAATCTTTCTAAGCCCCTGTACACACGGTCGGAGATTTCGACAACCAAATCCGTCGGATTTTGTCCGTCGGATCTTGTCCGAAACTGTTGCATACACACGGTCGGACAAAGTTGTCGAAAAATCCGATCTTTCAGAACGTGATGACGTAATTTCGTTACGATGGGACTACATTCAGGCTAGTAGCCAATAGCTTTGATGTAGGAATTTGATCTGAGCATGCGTGGCACTTGGTCCGATCAAAATTCTCTACACATGATCGGAGTATGTCCGATCGGCCCAGTTTGTCAGAAAATATTTCCAACAAGTTGGAAAATTGGGTCCGACGGATATTCCGACGGAATCAGTCCAATGCATACCACACACAGTTGGATTATCTGACAACACGGTCCGATAGGACACATTCCGACGGATTCTCCGACCGTGTTTACAAGGGCTAACAGGAACACAGGTAGCAATAAAAACCAGACAGGTGTTGAATATTCATTCTATCTAAAAAAAAATAAAAAAATTCTTTAGTTATACTTTAATTATATTAGGTGAGGTGCATGGGATTGCATAGCTAAAAGACTTTGGTAATACGGCGAGCAGAAATAATACCACATAACTGAAATACATATCTCAGAAAATGATCCAACTAACTTAAATGACAGGTCCTCTTAAAAAGGTCATTTTGTGTCTCCGTTTATTCAGAGCTGGAACTCTGGAGGTAAACTCTATTATTAATTCAGACATCAGTACCTTTTCTTTCTTTATGGATCCTGCGGCTGCTGCCAAAATAGGATCATAGATCTAAAGTATTTCCATCGCAGCTGCAGATGATAAGAACATCATTGTAGGCAGCATAGATAAAATCTGTCTGGATCTACATGAAGTGGCATTTAAATCATTATATCTACATTGGATTGCACTCCACTTGCTGAACAGATGTGGGCTTTTACAACTAAATTAAAAATAACTAGAATGGTAAAATAAATAATCATAGTACTTTTTTATAGCGAGAATTCATATTTTGAAATTCTACATGTCAAATATTTTACCCTTTTTTGAGACAATGTCTCTTCAAGTGATGGTGTCTCTTACATCTTCCCATCAGAAATATTTACCTAAATCCCTTTTTGGATCTTCACTGATTGGTCTTGCCAAACACTGCACTGAAAAAAGTCTCAGCTGGGCCCTGTGTCTACCACACTATTGCCTCATTAATTTCTGTAGCTGAGTCCATATTGCTTTTGATGACAGTGTCCTCACTGTCCATCATTACTTACTGCTTTAATTTCACTAAATCTGAGAGATAACTACAGTCTTCTGAAGTCAGATGGTCCAATCAAAATGGCTTCCTCTTATCCCCCCTTATCACTCAGACTGTCCTTGCGACATTTCTACTTTCATAGATTTATATTGAAGTTTTCAATAAAGTAAAATACAGGACCAGATGTGGTCATATTGGAGAAGAGACAATGCCAGGTCTACCTACAAGTAAAATACAGCCCTTTATGGTACAGAATACAAGTAAAGTTAAACCTTGAACCAAAGTTACCATGGGCATACTGTGCTATCGGTGAATGGAGAGGAACATAGCCCAACTCCCTCTGACACCCCAATAGGGGTCTAGCTGTGTCACCGGGGAAGGGTGATAAAGCAGCAAGCTGCACATTGAACCTGTCCATCAATAGTGTAATGCCGCGTACACACGATCGGAAATTCGGCCAGCAAAAGACCGATGAGAGCTTTTGGTTGTAAAATGCGATTGTGTGTATGCTCCATCGGACTTTTGGTGGCCGAATTTTGGCCAGCAAAAGATTGAGAGCATGTCCTCAATTTTTTGGTTGGAAAAAGTTTCTATCCGAAAATACGTTCATGTGTATGCAGTTCTGACGCGCAAAAACTCACGCATGCTCAGATTCAACTACGAGACGGAAGCTATTGGATACTGGTTATTGAACTTGCTTTTTCTAGTCCCATCATCACCGCATTCTTGATGGTCGGGATTTGGTGTGACCGTGTGTATGCAAGACAACTTCAGCGAAATCCCATCAGAATTCTGTCAGGAAAACCATCAGAGCTTTTTCCGACCAAAATTCCAATCGTGTGTATGTGGCATAAGTCTAAAGTTGTAGCACTACCCCACGTTGCTGCAAGTGAAGAGAACTTTTTTTTTTTAAATCCAGAAAAAAAGTTTATTAAAGAACACATTATAAATATACCGATTCCACAAATACTCTCTCAGTACATTTACAGCCATCATAAGCAATACATTTGCATGGTCTGCTGGTCTAACTAGACAATCCCCGACTACCTGATCGTGCCCGAGGGCATGCTCTAGACTGAATTGCCATCACCCAAGAGATTGAGTCGAAGTCCAGGCCCCCTTTTCAGGTACCGATGCCCAGCAGTCTGCCCATGACAAGATACACCGGAGCAAGCCCCGGTACATCCATCCATGGCCCCCATAGCTTCTCGAATTTCTGGACGCAGCCCCTATGCTGGAAAATTGTCTTTTCCTTCCGAAGCATATCTCCCATTATATTAATCCACTCTTTGAGAGTAGGGGGATCCTCCGATATCCAGTGGGTCATTATTAGATTGTGAGCCAGAAATAGAGATCTAGTGACTGCCACCCGGGTGCATTCTACCCATTCCAGTTCCTCTAGCACGTTGAGTAGGCAGTGTTGTGGGTCTGCAGGTAGCTAGACTTGAAATACCCTGTTTATGGTGCCCAACACCCCCAACCAATAGGGGTGGAGTTTCGAGGCACCTCCACAGTAGGTGGATCAAGTCTCCATGATCCCTCTTACACCTAGTACACAGTGGGGTAGATCGCAGACCCATAGCAAACATTCTGTGGGGGGTATAGTACAGAATATCTGTATAGAATAGTATAGAATATGTGACTAAGGTAGATCACCCCATATCTTTACCATAGTGTACCGTGTTGTAGTTTAGCCAGTTCTGGGTATGAGTCATTAGACCAAATAGGGCTATAGTCTGTGTACCCCGTCACACCTTGTAGATATCTAATGTATCAGCGGCTCCTGAAGAGCATGCGCTATGCGTTTTTCTAAAGTTAAAGTTGCCTAAACTGCAGTTTGGTTTTGGTACAATTATCTAAATTGGGCCTCAGCATCAGTCTGACTGGACTGTGAGATGTTCAGCCTAGACACAGGGGGCCCTCTCTCTTCTGGCAGGCATGGAACTATGGTCTGGTCAGGTGCTTAAGTTACTCTCCCGGAGCCCGGCCAGTGGGAGTGGCGCTCTCGCTGTGCTTTCTGGGAGAGGGTATTTAAGATGCCGACATCACGTGGTTCGGGGTTCCGGTCCAGAAAGATGTGCTGACTTCATGGTGCTGGTCCTCCTGACCAGCCCCCAGGAAGGCTATGGCCTGGGGTTCGGATCCACCTGAATTTAATGTCTCGGCGCTGGCTAGCCCGAGGCAAGGAAACTAAAGGAAGGATTCTGAGGTGGTTAGGTGCCATCTCCGGTTCAGGAGAGACCCAGTGTACTTCAAGCATTCCAGGGGAGGACTCTTCAGAAGAACACCACGTACGGGTTGGTTTTCTTAGCAAGGGCCTGGAAGGGCTGAAGTAACTGACAGAATCCAGTCTTGTGGATATCGCCAAGCAGGCTGAGAGATCCAGGTATCCCACAAAGTGTTCTCAAGCTTAATTTTCCTACGGGTTCTACAACAACGTCTGTGATAGAGACATTATCTTGAACGTTTCTACAACAATGTCTGTGGCAGAGACTTGTTCCTGAGTAAGCACCGTGTTGGCTGCTAGGCCTTGTGAGAGAGGGACTGTCCAATCTGAGTGATCATCCAGTTGCTAATGGCTATTCTGTGGATGCAGTCAAAGTAAGCAAGTTCTTCAACATTTTTTGGACTTTGACACTTTGAGTACCTGAACTTCCTTTCCAACCCTCTGATCTCAAGTTGAAAGACTGTTCAATTGTCTGAGTTTTGCAAATAAAATACATTCAAGTGGATCTATTGTCAATCTCAAGTTACTGGGCCATCTATTACGGGATATCCCCTAGACGTGCAACAAGGAGAACGGAAGGTAACGGTAAGCCCAAAAATAACCAGCAGCTCCTTCGGGGGTTAGTGCTACACTAGCTTTGTTCCAAATTTTTTGGATGAGGTTATAGGTCGGGTACAATTTATTAGGTTTGAAGAGAACTTTAATATTAGTTAAAACACCAATTGGGCTGGTGGAAAATAGGATATAAGGCAGATCTTAGTAGCCTGATTGAAATTCAACACTAATATCTTCAAAACTGTTGAAGTAGGAATGAAAGTGAAGGTCCAAGAAAGAGTGGATAGTAAGTATGAAAAAGAACAGAGGAAGAAGAGATACGAGACCAGGGTAGGAGTAATCAGTCGTGCAGACTCAAACATCTATATGGCTATCCATAAAGCAATATTTTTATGTATTTAGCCCATGGTTCCCAAATAGATTTAAACCTCTCTGAAGTATTAAGAAGCTTGCTGACCATCTTCTCCTGAGCCAAAATCCAGGAGACTTTCCTCTTAGCGCTTGTGAAAGACACGAAGGGTTGCTTCCACGGACAACTCACGTCTATCTTCACTAAGGTGCTGTCAAGGCCAAGGAGCGGTGAGAGATTTAATTAGTGTGTCTCGCATGCCCTGGGTCCGCTAAGATCACCAATACTTTGGTAATCAGCTGTGTTAAAGTGTGCTGTGGCTTGACTTGTGCTTTGTGAATGGGATGCGCTGTGTTAGGGAACACACAGTTCCCAGAACACATCGCGCCCCATTACCAAGAAGACAACGTAGAGGAGGGGAGAAGACGAAGATCACCGAGGAGCAGGAAGAAGGCAGATTAAGAAGACTGCCTAGCAACAGGGATTTCTGGCAAGGTAAAACATTTTTTTTTTCAAATGTTTTTTTTTATTTTTTTTTTAAGAATATTAATGCTCTTTTTTTTTAGGGTGGCCCTCCACTTTAAGAGGATCTTCTTGTGTGTGATTAAAAGTTTTTTTTTTACGGTATCACGCTATGGGAGCATTTCTTTTTTTTATTTCATGAGAGCACTGTTTATTAGATATGTGCAGAGTAAAATATTTTGTTTCGGAATTTCGTTTTCGTCCAAAAAATTTATTTATTTAGTTACTCCTGAAATTTGTTTTTATTTATTTAGTTTTTAGTTCAAAAATTGCATTTGTGCGAAAATCCACATAAATTACGGTCGAATCTGTCTTTGAAGGCTTATGGTGTCTGTCGAATGTATAAAGAAGATATATATATTCTCTGATAAGCCCCCCGCCCGCAGACCCCCACAACTACCGGCCAGGGTTGTGGGGATGAGGCCCTTGTCCTCATCAACATGGGGACAAGGTGCTTTGAGGGGTCACAGACCCCCAAAGCATCCTCCCAATGTTGAGGGCATGTGGCCTGGTACGGTTCAGGAGGGAGGGGGGCCGCTCTCTCATCCCCCCCTCTTTTGCTGCGGCCTGCCAGGTTGCGTGCTCGGATAAAGGGTCTGGTATGGATTTTTAGGGGGACCCCCACGTCAATTTTTTTCAAATTTGACGCGGGGTTCCCCTTAATATCCATACCAGACCTGAAGGGCCTGGTAATTGAATTTGAGGGACCCCCACGCTTTTTTATTTATTTTTTATATTTTTTTATCAATGACTTTCAATGAGTGTTCTCTGTATTACGGAGCCGACAATTCATAATAGCTGCGGGTGATTTTAACCACTTCAGCCTCGGACCAATAAATACCTTAAGGACCAGAGGTCTTTTTGCAATTTCGCACTGCGCTGCTTTAACTGGTAATTGCGCGGTCATGCAATATTGCACCCAAACGAAATTTGCGTCCTTTTCTTCCCACAAATAGAGCTTTCTTTTGATGGTATTTGATTGCCTCTGCGATTTTTTTTTTTTTGCGATATAAATGGAAAAAGAGCGAAAATTTTGAAAAAAAAAGATATTTTCTTCTTTTTGTTATAAGAAAAATCGAATAAACTAAATTTTAGTCATACATTGAGGGCAAAATTTATTCAGCCACATGTCTTTAGTAAAAAAAATGTCAATAAGCGAATATTTTTTGGTTTGCGCAAAAGTTATAGCGTCTACAAACTAGAGTACATTTTCTGGAATTTACACAGCTTTTAATTTATGACTGCCGATCTCATTTCTTGAGGTGCTAAAATGGCAGGGCAGTACAAATCCCCCCCAAATGACCCCATTTTGGAAAGTAGACACCCCAAGGAAATTGCTGATGGGTATGTTGAGCCCATTGAATATTTATTTTTTTTGTCCTAAGGGATTGAATAATGACAAAAAAAAAAAAAAAAAAATTTTTTTACAAAAAGTTGTCACTAAATGATATATTGCTCACACATGCCATGGTTATATGTGGAATTGCACCCCAAAATACATTCTGCTGCTTCTCCCGAGTACGGGGATACCACATGTGTGGGACTTTTTGGGAGTCTAGTCGCGCACGGCACCCCGAAACCAATCACCACCTTCAGGATTTCTAAGGGTGCAAATTTTTGATTTAACTCCTCACTACCTATCACAGTTTCGAAGGCCATAAAATGCCAAAATAGCACAAAACCCCCCCAAATGACCCCATTTTGGAAAGTAGACACCCCAAGCTATTTACTGAGAGGCATGTTGAGTCCATGGAATATTTTATATTTTGCCAAAAGTTGCGGGAATATTACAAACTTTTTTTTTTTTGCACAAAGTTGTCACTAAATGATATATTGCTCACACATGCTATGGGCAGAAGTCAAATTACACCCCAAAATAAATTCTGCTGCTTCTCCCGAGTACGGGGATACCACATGTGGGGGACTTTTTGGGAGCCTAGCCACGTACGGGACCCCGAAAACCAAGCACTGCCTTCCGGATTTGAATATAAAATGCTATAAAAAACAAACTAACCAGAGTCACCCGTAACACTTATACGGTGATCAGTGGTGAAAGGGTTAACTAGGGGCAATCAGGTGGTTCAAATTTTTATTAGGTAGTATATGGGGGTCCCTGGCGCTATATAAAAACCTGACGGGGAACCTAAATAACTAACTGGCTAACCAGCGTCACCAGTGACACTTATACTGTGATCGCTGGTAAAAGGGGGTGAAAGGGTTAACTAGCAGCAATCAGGGGGTTAAAACCATTATTGGGTAGTATATCGGGGTACCTAGCGCTATAAAAACCTGGCGGTGAACCTAAAAAAATAACTAGCTACCTAGCGACACTAGCGACACTGATGCAGCGTTCAGAAAAATTATCGCTTAGTGACACTGGCAAAAGGGGGTGAAAGGGTTAACTAGCGGAAATCAGGGGGTTAAAACCATTATTGGGTAGTATATCGGGGTACCAAGCGCTATAAAAACCTGGCGGTGAACCTAAAAAAATAACTAGCTACCTAGCGACTGTAGCGACACTAATGCAGCGATCAGAAAAACGATCGCTTAGTGACACTGGCAAAAGGGGGTGAAAGGGTTAACTAGCGGCAATCAGGGGGTTAAAAACATTATTGGGTAGTATATCGGGGTACCTAGCGATATAAAAACCTGGCGGTGAACCTAAAAAAATAACTAGCTACCTAGCGACACATGCAGCGATCAGAAAAATGATCGCTTAGTGACACTGGCAAAAGGGGGTGAAAGGGTTAACTAGCGGCAATCAGGGGGTTAAAAACATTATTGGGTAGTATATCGGGGTACCTAGCGCTATAAAAACCTGGCGGTGAACCTAAAAAAATAACTAGCTACCTAGCGACTGTAGCGACACTAATGCAGCGATCAGAAAAACGATCGCTTAGTGACACTGGCAAAAGGGGGTGAAAGGGTTAACTAGCGGCAATCAGGGGGTTAAAAACATTATTGGGTAGTATATCGGGGTACCTAGCGATATAAAAACCTGGCGGTGAACCTAAAAAAATAACTAGCTACCTAGCGACACTAGCGACACATGCAGCGATCAGAAAAATGATTGCTTAGTGACACTGGCAAAAGGGGGTGAAAGGGTTAACTCTAGGGGCAATCAGGGGGTTAAAGCTTTATTGGGGGGTGATAGGGGGCTACCCTGGACCTAACACTAACTGTCCTGACAGTTTTTACTGTCACAACTGACACTGAATGCATTGATCAGTAAAGAAATGATCAATGCAATCAGTGACACTGTGACTGGGGGGGGAGGGGGGGCGGGGGGGGGATCGGGGGGCGATCGGGGGGGGGATCGGGGGGGGTTTGTGTGCCTGTGTGTACCTACATGTCAGTGTAGTGTTGGTGCACACTTACTTTTACTGTTCTCCTCGTAGTCCGGTCAAAAAGACCGCCCCGAGGAGAATGACATCACTTCCTCCTTCCTGTGTAAACAATACACAGGGGAGGAAGCTTCTCATTGGCCAGGAGCGATCCAGAGGGGGTGGCCGAAAACCAACGGCCATCCCCTCATCACGGAGCGCTCCTGGACCGAATCGGACCGCCGTAACCAGCGGGAGGGGGTCCGTTCGGACCCCCCACCCGCTGGAAGGCAATCACGTAGATGTACGTGATTATGCCTGCCTGTGCCATTGTGCTGACGTACAATGGCAATACGGCGGTCCTCAAGTGGTTAAAGGACTTTTTTTCTGGAGTAAATGACACTTTGTGCAGGGACAGTTCTAAGCACCAGAAACATGCGCCCGTTCACATGCATACTATAGACACCCCCCAGGTACGAAATTTAAAGGAATATTACACTTTTATTGTTTCACTTTAATCATTATTAAAATCACTGCTCCCGAAAAAACGGCCGTTTTTAAAACTTTTTTTTGCATTGATACATATCCCCTGGGGCAGGACCCGTGTCCCCAAACACTTTTTAGGACAGTAACTTGCAGAATCTTTTCTCTCTGTCAAATCTTTTTTCTCTGTCGAATATTTTCTCTATATAATCTTGGACTAATAGAGGTAAGGTTAGGCACATTCGACCACATGTTCTATAGACACAGATTGTTATTGTCAGAGTCACGTCGAATCTCCTATTCTATATCGAACTGTTGTAACAATGAAAACGAAAATAAAGCATTTATTTATGTCGGATCTTTTGTTTTTTGGATTCTGTGCTTTCGTTATCGTTTGTCAAAACGAAAACGAAAATACCTGAAATTCGGACGAAAATGCATTCGGATGAAAACGAATGCACATGTCTACTGTTTATGAAATTGTCAATGGGGTCAGCTCTTCTCCTGCTGAAGTGAAGGATTGTATGCCTGTCATCCACATCCCTGCAAAAAGGGTTTGGAAAGCGCTTTTTTGCCAAACACGTTGAGTGTGAGGCTGATTTAGTTGGTGAGTTAATCCACATAAGGGGGAGAGGAATCACATTTCACAGTGGTGTGGTGAAGGAAAGGCGTTTTGAGAAAAAAACACTGATCAATATTGTTTGCTAAAGTGAAGCATGTTGTGAAGACTCACGGACTTTTGCAACATTGTATGAACACTGTATATGTTTTGCAATACTCCTTGAGGAGTGTTCGAATGTATAGTGTAAATTATCACTTATTCACTGGGTTATTTATTGTTATTTAATGCTTATTTACCACCATAAATTACTAGACCTTCTAAATGGGGTTTAAGTGTTTGAAACATGTTTTGAAAAAATTGTTCTTGCTCACGATTTGGGGCATATTAAGATACAAATCGAGAACATTTGGTCATCAATGATCCCTTTAGCTAGAATAAATTGCCCCTCTGGGTCTTTAATCTCAGTTACGAGTGAGAATTTACACATTTGTGAAATTAGGATAGCCACCCCCTTGGTTTTATCATCTGCATTTGCTAAAAAAAGGTGAGGAATTTGGTGTGGATGAATGATGGGGAATACTCTTTAGGGAGGTGGGCCTCTTGGAGTAACACAATATCTGTTTCTTGAGTATGAAAAGATTGTAAGATTTTCTTCCGTTTAGTTGGAGAATTTAAACCTTGAGCGTTTTGTGACACTACACGCAGCGTGAGTATGGGGTGAGTTGCGTTAGCCATGGAGCATAAGGGAAGAATACATCAGGATAATACAGTAACTCACCAATCTCCAAGTTAGAAAGGTAGGAAAAGAGTAGGGAAATTAAGAATAAAAACAAAGTACATTCCATAGAATGTCTACACTGATGGAGGAGAGCAGGAAATCCTCTCCCACCCTCATAACAGAGAGGAGTGTAGTGGAAAAGCGGGAAATCCAAGTTTCCAAAACAGGAGGGGCAGGCGTACTGCCCTAACCACTGGGTTTCCCTTTGAAAAGTGGAAATTATAGTAAGATAAATAACTTATAATAATTCTGATAAGCACGAGTGGAAATATGATGAACAACAAAACTTAGAGGTATTCGTAACAGGTAATAACAATAGTAGCTTTTTGGGTCTGTCTGGACTCGTTTCTCAGGGTACTAGGAAGATTCCCCCTAGATCGTATTATTAAAGTGGTTGTAAAGGCTTACCTGTAGGTGCTTGAAATATCTCCCAGACCTGCACGGTCTAGGAGATATTTGCAAATGGCCGTACGGCGATTTCTTTTGTGCATGTGCTGGAGTTAGAAAGGGCATGCTGTGCCGTTTCTAGCTCACGTAATTAATCAAAAAACCTCAAAATTAAATCAACGAGATACCATCGTCCCAACATGTATATGAAGAAAACTGGGCATAGCCCAGGACAACCAAGAGGAAATGACCTTGAAGAGATAGATTTCCTACTGGTTCAGTGGGAATAGGGACTATTGCGGTATCAAAAATTAATGTAAGACAAACATTAAAACACAATTACATTTTATTATAATTTGATCCATAAGAGATAATACAAAGACATTGCTGTAGCAGAACCACATTATAAATCCAATCACAGGACCCAATTGGTTCAAATTCTAAACAATAAGATATTTAGATATTTTACGGAGATGCAGAGATGACGCATAAATCCGACCGGTTTCGCGGTACTAAGAACACCGCTTCCTCAGGGAACGTCACTTTTACAAATCTAGTATGAGAAATATATGTATAAATATGCAGCAATGCCATATACAGTGTCAGTACAGTTTTTCATAAGAGAAAAAATAAATAACAATAACAGTAGTATTTAATAAGCGATACATCAAAATTACATTAAAAAACACAGTGTTGGATCATGACTCACCCCTGGAACTCCCAACCCACAGCAAACAAGCGACCTATTGCGAGACACCCTCAAAACAGGGTGCCCCCCCTCCGGGCGGACATGGGGGGCAAAGTGGAGAGGCTCTACACAGCGCGTATAAGGACTGAAAGAAAGGGGGATGTAATAGTCTATTTAGATAATGTCCAGTGAACAAAAATATATGTATCAAGGACCATGGGCTGATAAAATAGTATGAAAGAATAAGTATAGAAGTAAACAGATAAGATCTCTTGTACCAACAACCAGCACCCAGTGAGCCATGGTCACTACAGCAGTGTGCGCCTCAAAAGATCGCTATTATTAAGGCAGAAAACATACCCTCAATAGAGTGGATAGTTAAGTCAATTACTTCTAAGATGTCACCAGTAGTGATGGCCGAACGGTTCGCCCGGCGGTCGTTTCGCGGCGAATTTCCGACTTTCGCCGTCCGCGGGTTCGAACGCCTTTTTCCGTCGTTCGCCCCGGCGGACTTACGTGTTTAATGTATACAAGAACTTTAACCTTTCGTGACACGTTTATCATGTGTTACAGGACAACCAATTGAGACATGACAGCTCATGGACACTTGGACATTCCCCCTAACCTATAAATACACCCGATCCGGTGGCCATTTTACATTCTTTCTTCTGTCACTGTAGGGAAAGGATCCTGTGTGGAGTAGGGACAGAGAAAACGCTAGCTATTTGGTACACAAAAGTTCTTTTCAGGACTGGTATAGGTGTTAGGTCAGCAGCCTGAGTTTCTTTTGTCAGTTTAGATAAAGGGACAGAGCGCTGTATGCTGCTATTTTAGGGACAGCTCAGCCAGATTAGTCTTTCTTCATCATCATCATCATCATCATCATTAGCTGTTACTATCAGGTCCACAAAAGAGCTGTTCCAGCTAATCGTTCCAGCCTACTCTTTTTTGCCAATTTGTATAGGGACAGGCAGGAAGCAGTGTGTCAGGCAGTGAGGATAATTTTAAAGACTTGCTGTTACTATTAGTTCCACAAAGGTTCTTTTCAGGACTGGTATCAGTGGTACGGTAATAGGCTTGTACACGTATAATATTCTTTCTTCCAAATATAGAAAGAATATTATACTTGACTGCTGCCCTTCTGCTGCAGTCTGCTAAACATTCACAACTCACTTGTTCCACAAAGCTCTTTATCAGGACTGGTAACTTGGTCTGTCTAGGGTGCTACGGTACATAGGCTTGGGTGCGGTACAGTCTGCTGTTCTGTAAGGACCGCTATCGGTCCACAATACATAGGGTTGCCGTGCACTACTGCTGACCGCTGCCCTATACTGCAGCAGTCCTTCATTGGTATAGGGACTGACGTACAGTCTGCTAATCACTAACACACAACCTGCTTGGTCCACAAAAGTTCTTATAAGGACTGGTAACTTGGTATAGGGTGCTACGGTACATAGGCCTGAGTGCGTTACAGTCTGCTGTTCTGTAAGGACCGCTATCGGTCCACAATACATAGGGTTGCCGTGCACTACTGCTGACCGCTGCCCTATACTGCAGCAGTCCTTCAGCGGTATAGGGACTGACGCACAGTCTGCTAAACACTAACACACAACCTGCTTGGTCCACAAAAGTTTTTATAAGGACTGGTAACTTGGTATAGGGTGCTACGGTACATAGGCCTGAGTGCAGTACAGTCTGCTGTTCTGTAAGGACCGCTATCGGTCCACAATACATAGGGTTGCCGTGCACTACTGCTGACCGCTGCCCTATACTGCAGCAGTCCTTCATTGGTATAGGGACTGACGTACAGTCTGCTAATCACTAACACACAACCTGCTTGGTCCACAAAAGTTCTTATAAGGACTGGTAACTTGGTATAGGGTGCTACGGTACATAGGCCTGAGTGCGTTACAGTCTGCTGTTCTGTAAGGACCGCTATCGGTCCACAATACATAGGGTTGCCGTGCACTACTGCTGACCGCTGCCCTATACTGCAGCAGTCCTTCATTGGTATAGGGACTGACGTACAGTCTGCTAATCACTAACACACAACCTGCTTGTTCCACAAAAGTTCTTATAAGGACTGGTAACTTGGTATAGGGTGCTACGGTACATAGGCTTGAGTGCGGTACAGTCTGCTGTTCTGTAAGGACCGCTATCGGTCCACAATAGATAGGGTTGACGTGCACCACTGCTGACCGCTGCCCTATACTGCAGCAGTCCTTCAGCGGTATAGGGACTGACGTACAGTCTGCTAAACACTAATACACAACCTGCTTGGTCCACAAAAGTTCTTATAAGGACTGGTAACTTGGTATAGGGTGCTACGGTACATAGGCTTGAGTGCGGTACAGTCTGCTGTTCTGTAAGGACCGCTATCGGTCCACAATAGATAGGGTTGACGTGCACCACTGCTGACCGCTGCCCTATACTGCAGCAGTCCTTCAGCGGTATAGGGACTGACGCACAGTCTGCTAAACACTAACACACAACCTGCTTGGTCCACAAAAGTTTTTATAAGGACTGGTAACTTGGTATAGGGTGCTACGGTACATAGGCCTGAGTGCGTTACAGTCTGCTGTTCTGTAAGGACCGCTATCGGTCCACAATACATAGGGTTGCCGTGCACTACTGCTGACCGCTGCCCTATACTGCAGCAGTCCTTCATTGGTATAGGGACTGACGTACAGTCTGCTAATCACTAACACACAACCTGCTTGGTCCACAAAAGTTCTTATAAGGACTGGTAACTTGGTATAGGGTGCTACGGTACATAGGCCTGAGTGCGTTACAGTCTGCTGTTCTGTAAGGACCGCTATCGGTCCACAATACATAGGGTTGCCGTGCACTACTGCTGACCGCTGCCCTATACTGCAGCAGTCCTTCAGCGGTATAGGGACTGACGCACAGTCTGCTAAACACTAACACACAACCTGCTTGGTCCACAAAAGTTCTTATAAGGACTGGTAACTTGGTATAGGGTGCTACGGTACATAGGCCTGAGTGCAGTACAGTCTGCTGTTCTGTAAGGACCGCTATCGGTCCACAATACATAGGGTTGCCGTGCACTACTGCTGACCGCTGCCCTATACTGCAGCAGTCCTTCATTGGTATAGGGACTGACGTACAGTCTGCTAATCACTAACACACAACCTGCTTGTTCCACAAAAGTTCTTATAAGGACTGGTAACTTGGTATAGGGTGCTACGGTACATAGGCTTGAGTGCGGTACAGTCTGCTGTTCTGTAAGGACCGCTATCGGTCCACAATAGATAGGGTTGACGTGCACCACTGCTGACCGCTGCCCTATACTGCAGCAGTCCTTCAGCGGTATAGGGACTGACGTACAGTCTGCTAAACACTAATACACAACCTGCTTGGTCCACAAAAGTTCTTATAAGGACTGGTAACTTGGTATAGGGTGCTACGGTACATAGGCTTGAGTGCGGTACAGTCTGCTGTTCTGTAAGGACCGCTATCGGTCCACAATAGATAGGGTTGACGTGCACCACTGCTGACCGCTGCCCTATACTGCAGCAGTCCTTCAGCGGTATAGGGACTGACGCACAGTCTGCTAAACACTAACACACAACCTGCTTGGTCCACAAAAGTTTTTATAAGGACTGGTAACTTGGTATAGGGTGCTACGGTACATAGGCCTGAGTGCGTTACAGTCTGCTGTTCTGTAAGGACCGCTATCGGTCCACAATACATAGGGTTGCCGTGCACTACTGCTGACCGCTGCCCTATACTGCAGCAGTCCTTCATTGGTATAGGGACTGACGTACAGTCTGCTAATCACTAACACACAACCTGCTTGGTCCACAAAAGTTCTTATAAGGACTGGTAACTTGGTATAGGGTGCTACGGTACATAGGCCTGAGTGCGTTACAGTCTGCTGTTCTGTAAGGACCGCTATCGGTCCACAATACATAGGGTTGCCGTGCACTACTGCTGACCGCTGCCCTATACTGCAGCAGTCCTTCAGCGGTATAGGGACTGACGCACAGTCTGCTAAACACTAACACACAACCTGCTTGGTCCACAAAAGTTCTTATAAGGACTGGTAACTTGGTATAGGGTGCTACGGTACATAGGCCTGAGTGCAGTACAGTCTGCTGTTCTGTAAGGACCGCTATCGGTCCACAATACATAGGGTTGCCGTGCACTACTGCTGACCGCTGCCCTATACTGCAGCAGTCCTTCATTGGTATAGGGACTGACGTACAGTCTGCTAATCACTAACACACAACCTGCTTGTTCCACAAAAGTTCTTATAAGGACTGGTAACTTGGTATAGGGTGCTACGGTACATAGGCTTGAGTGCGGTACAGTCTGCTGTTCTGTAAGGACCGCTATCGGTCCACAATAGATAGGGTTGACGTGCACCACTGCTGACCGCTGCCCTATACTGCAGCAGTCCTTCAGCGGTATAGGGACTGACGTACAGTCTGCTAAACACTAATACACAACCTGCTTGGTCCACAAAAGTTCTTATAAGGACTGGTAACTTGGTATAGGGTGCTACGGTACATAGGCTTGAGTGCGGTACAGTCTGCTGTTCTGTAAGGACCGCTATCGGTCCACAATAGATAGGGTTGACGTGCACCACTGCTGACCGCTGCCCTATACTGCAGCAGTCCTTCAGCGGTATAGGGACTGACGCACAGTCTGCTAAACACTAACACACAACCTGCTTGGTCCACAAAAGTTTTTATAAGGACTGGTAACTTGGTATAGGGTGCTACGGTACATAGGCCTGAGTGCGTTACAGTCTGCTGTTCTGTAAGGACCGCTATCGGTCCACAATACATAGGGTTGCCGTGCACTACTGCTGACCGCTGCCCTATACTGCAGCAGTCCTTCATTGGTATAGGGACTGACGTACAGTCTGCTAATCACTAACACACAACCTGCTTGGTCCACAAAAGTTCTTATAAGGACTGGTAACTTGGTATAGGGTGCTACGGTACATAGGCCTGAGTGCGTTACAGTCTGCTGTTCTGTAAGGACCGCTATCGGTCCACAATACATAGGGTTGCCGTGCACTACTGCTGACCGCTGCCCTATACTGCAGCAGTCCTTCAGCGGTATAGGGACTGACGCACAGTCTGCTAAACACTAACACACAACCTGCTTGGTCCACAAAAGTTCTTATAAGGACTGGTAACTTGGTATAGGGTGCTACGGTACATAGGCCTGAGTGCAGTACAGTCTGCTGTTCTGTAAGGACCGCTATCGGTCCACAATACATAGGGTTGCCGTGCACTACTGCTGACCGCTGCCCTATACTGCAGCAGTCCTTCATTGGTATAGGGACTGACGTACAGTCTGCTAATCACTAACACACAACCTGCTTGTTCCACAAAAGTTCTTATAAGGACTGGTAACTTGGTATAGGGTGCTACGGTACATAGGCTTGAGTGCGGTACAGTCTGCTGTTCTGTAAGGACCGCTATCGGTCCACAATAGATAGGGTTGACGTGCACCACTGCTGACCGCTGCCCTATACTGCAGCAGTCCTTCAGCGGTATAGGGACTGACGTACAGTCTGCTAAACACTAATACACAACCTGCTTGGTCCACAAAAGTTCTTATAAGGACTGGTAACTTGGTATAGGGTGCTACGGTACATAGGCTTGAGTGCGGTACAGTCTGCTGTTCTGTAAGGACCGCTATCGGTCCACAATAGATAGGGTTGACGTGCACCACTGCTGACCGCTGCCCTATACTGCAGCAGTCCTTCAGCGGTATAGGGACTGACGTACAGTCTGCTAAACACTAATACACAACCTGCTTGGTCCACAAAAGTTCTTATAAGGACTGGTAACTTGGTATAGGGTGCTACGGTACATAGGCTTGAGTGCGGTACAGTCTGCTGTTCTGTAAGGACCGCTATAGGTCCACAATAGATAGGGTTGACGTGCACCACTGCTGACCGCTCACCTATACTGCAGCAGTCCTTCAGCGGTATAGGGACTAAGAGTTTTGTCACAGGGTCATTTAAAAAATGACATGCAGAGGAAGAGGCAGGCCCTTCCGCAGGGGTGGTAGGGGTAGGGCAGGAGCAACAGGCTTGAGCCAAAGTGGGAAGTTGCAGAAGGTGCGTTCAATTACTTTAAAGGATGCACCAGACTTGGTTGAGTGGCTCGCTCAGCCTTACTCTTCTGCACCCTCCTCATCCTCTCGATCTGCACCCTCTTCTTCACTCTCTGCTATGTGCACCCCCAAAGACACTACCACCAACAACACGACCACCACCACCACCACCACATACCTTCCGCTTGAGTCACTGGAATTATTTTCCGATCCATATCAAGAGGACATTTCTGATGCGCAGCCACTCTTGGTATTGGATCAGGAAGAGGAGGTAGCAACAAGCGCTACTCAGCAGTCTGACGCCAGTACCCAGATCAGCCCAAGGAGGAGGTTGGTCCCCGGTGTTGCTGCCTACTCTACTTATAGCGGTGGGGAAGGTGACGTTGATGATGACGTGTCTAGTGATGTCACGTGGGTGCCCACAAGAGAGGAAGAGGAGGGGAGTTCAGAGGGAGATATGGACCAGCAGATAGGGAGGAGAAGCAGCAATGACTTACATTGCACAGCAGGGACAAAGCAGACTGCAAATGTATCAGGAGCGAGTCATCGACCATGTACGGTCACATCTGGCGCTCCCAGGACACCGGCACATGGCTCCGCAGTGTGGGCTTTTTTTAACGTGTCCGCTGCTGACAATAGCGTTGCCATCTGCAATCTTTGCAGTCAACGCGTTAGTCGCGGTAAGCCCAATACTCACCTAGGGACGACCGCCTTAAGAAGGCACATGAGCAGCCATCACCGAGCCCAGTGGGAGCAACGGAACACACAAAGCCACACTGCAGGCTCTCACCGTCCAGCCTCGTCTTCTACTTCTCCTTCTCCTCTCTCCTCACAATTGTCCTCCACTCCACCTTCCATCACGCCAAGCTCACATTTTTCTGCAAAAAGGCAGGCTTCCGTGGGCCTAATGTTTGAGCGTAAAAAAATGATGACGCCGGATAACCCTCTTGCCCAACGGTTGGCGGCTGGCTTGTCAGAACTCATAGCCCGCCAACTACTGCCATATAAACTGGTGGACTCGGAGGCCTTTCGCAAATTTGTGGCCATTGGAACACCACAATGGAAGGTCCCAGGAAGGAAGTATTTCTCAGAGAAGGGCATCCCAGAGCTATATGGCCATGTTCAGCGGCAAGTGAATGTATCTCTGGCACACAGTGTCGGTGCCAAGATACATCTGACCACAGACACGTGGTCTAGCAAACACGGGCAGGGAAGGTATATCAGTTTTACTGCCCACTGGGTGAACCTTCTGACGGCCGTCAAGCATGTAACCCGTGGCACCCGTGTAGATTTGGTTTTACCGCCACGGATTGCATGCAGGCCTGACTCTTCTTCTCCTCCTCCTACTCCATCCTCCTCCCTCTCCTCCTCAGCTGCCTCCTCCTTTTCCGCTGCTAGCGTCTCTTCCACTGCACCGCCCAAGCTCCCCAGAACCTATTCCACATGCCAGGTGAGACGTTGCCATGCCGTGCTGCGTCTGTTGTGCCTGGAAGCAAAGAGCCACACTGGCCCGGCACTCCTTTCAGCTTTGCGTTCACAGGCAGATGAGTGGCTAACACCGCTCAATTTGACAGTTGGTAAAGTGGTGTGTGACAACGGTGCCAATCTGCTTAGCGCATTGAAACAGGGCAAAATCACGCACGTGCCGTGCATGGCACACGTCTTAAACTTGGTCGTGCAGCGATTCCTTGTCAAATACCCTGGGGTCCAGGACATCTTGCGGCAGGCAAGGAAAATCTCGGCCCATTTCAGAAGATCTTACACGGCCATGGCTCGCCTTGCTGACATTCAGCGGCGACACCATCTGCCGGTCAGACGTCTTATTTGCGATTGCCCGACGCGATGGAACTCAACCTTCTATATGCTTGATAGGCTGCTCCAGCAGAAACGTGCAGTTAACGTCTACCTGTATGAACTCTGCGAAAGAAACGGTTCTGGGGAGCTGGGTTTTTTTTCACCGCGCCAGTGGCTGCTCATGCGCGACACATGCAGACTTCTGCGGCCATTTGAGGAGATCACCAAACTGGTCAGTCGCAGCCATGGCGCCATCAGTGACATGGTACCTTATGCCTTCTTTCTGGAGCGTGCATTGCGTCGTGTCATTGATCAGGCTGTGGAGGAGCAGGAGCGGGAAGATGAGGAAGTCGCAATGCTGGATGAATTCCCAGGGGGGGCTACTCTATCTGAGACAAGTCAACAACAGGAGTCTGATGAGGAGTCAGAGGAGGATGGTGCCGGGGCGGATGAGCAGGAGCAAGAAGAGCATGCTTTAAACCTTTCTGGGATCCCTGTTGTGCGAGGATGGGGAGAGGAGAATGAAGAGGACGACATTATCCTGGATGATGAGCAGGAGCCAGGCCACCACACCGCTTCCACTTTAGTGCAAATGGGGGCCTTCATGCTCCAGTGTTTTAATAGGGACCCCCGTATAAAAAGCATGAGGGTCAAGGACCAGTACTGGGTGGCAACGTACTTAGACCCCCGGTACAAACACAAAATGGCGGAAATGTTACCGCCGTCGCAGAGGGCTGTCAGAATGCAGCACTTCCAGGCCTTGCTTCGAGAAATGCTGCATTCTGCTTTTGCGTGCGCTGGCAGAGGAGCAATTCCCACTCCCAGAGAAGGATTTGCGGGTACCAATCCAACAGCGCCTGCAAGAAGAGGCCGGTTTGAAGATGTGTTGGTGACTTCGGATATGAGGTCATTCTTTCAGCCGACCCATCGACAGGTGTCATCCGGATCCAGCATCAGGGAACGCCTAGACCGTCAGGTGTCCGACTACATTGGGTTAACGGCCGATGTGGACGCTCTGAGGAGTGATGAACCCCTAGACTACTGGGTGGGCAGGCTTGACCTCTGGCCAGAGCTTGCCCAATTTGCAATCGAACTGTTGGCTTGCCCCTCATCCAGTGTCCTGTCCGAAAGGACGTTCAGCGCAGCAGGGGGGATTGTGACCGATAAGCGTACTCGCCTAGCTCACCACAGTGTTAACTACCTCACATTTCTAAAAATGAATGAGGCATGGATCTCGGAGGAATTCAACACATGTGATCAGTAGACCATGTATATGTCTATAAACAATTTTTGGAATCAAGCACACAGACCTTCTTAATTCATTTGGCTCACTTCCCTGACCCAAAAAAGCACACCGTACTATATGCCCCTACCCTCCTCTTTGAAGAGGTTGAGCGGTGTCATATTTCTACTGGGGCTGCTTATTATGAGGGGTTCCCACCATCCCTGTGCTGTGCTGACTTCCTCCTGGGTGTTCTTATTATGAGGGGCTCCCACCATCCCTGTGCTGTGCTGACTTCCTCCTGGGGGTTCTTATTATGAGGGGATCACACCATCCCTGTGCTGTGCTGACTTCCTCCTGGGGCTGCTTACGGTGCTGCTGTCAGCGCTGTATGTCACGGAGCTGCTGTCAGCGCTGTATGTCACGGAGCTGCTGTCAGCGCTGTATGTCACGGAGCTGCTGTCAGCGCTGTATGTCACGGAGCTGCTGTCAGCGCTGTATGTCACGGAGCTGCTGTCAGCGCTGTATGTCACGGAGCTGCTGTCAGCGCTGTATGTCACGGAGCTGCTGTCAGCGCTGTATGTCACGGAGCTGCTGTCAGCGCTGTATGTCACGGAGCTGCTGTCAGCGCTGTATGTCACGGAGCTGCTGTCAGCGCTGTATGTCACGGTGCTGCTGTCAGCGCTGTATGTCACGGAGCTGCTGTCAGCGCTGTATGTCACGGAGCTGCTGTCAGTGCTGTATGTCACGGAGCTGCTGTCAGCGCTGTATGTCACGGAGCTGCTGTCAGCGCTGTATGTCACGGAGCTGCTGTCAGCGCTGTATGTCACGGTGCTGCTGTCAGCGCTGTATGTCACGGAGCTGCTGTCAGCGCTGTATGTCACGGAGCTGCTGTCAGCGCTGTATGTCACGGAGCTGCTGTCAGCGCTGTATGTCACGGAGCTGCTGTCAGCGCTGTATGTCACGGAGCTGCTGTCAGCGCTGTATGTCACGGAGCTGCTGTCAGCGCTGTATGTCACGGTGCTGCTGTCAGCGCTGTATGTCACGGAGCTGCTGTCAGCGCTGTATGTCACGGAGCTGCTGTCAGCGCTGTATGTCACGGAGCTGCTGTCAGCGCTGTATGTCACGGAGCTGCTGTCAGCGCTGTATGTCACGGTGCTGCTGTCAGCGCTGTATGTCACGGAGCTGCTGTCAGCGCTGTATGTCACGGAGCTGCTGTCAGTGCTGTATGTCACGGAGCTGCTGTCAGCGCTGTATGTCACGGAGCTGCTGTCAGCGCTGTATGTCACGGAGCTGCTGTCAGCGCTGTATGTCACGGTGCTGCTGTCAGCGCTGTATGTCACGGAGCTGCTGTCAGCGCTGTATGTCACGGAGCTGCTGTCAGCGCTGTATGTCACGGAGCTGCTGTCAGCGCTGTATGTCACGGAGCTGCTGTCAGCGCTGTATGTCACGGAGCTGCTGTCAGCGCTGTATGTCACGGTGCTGATGTCAGTGCTCTGTATTACGGTGCTGCTGTCAGTGCTCTGTATCTCCTGCACCCTCTTGTTTGCCTACCCTGGTCCCTGACCTTCCCTCTCCTCCATTGCCTTCATTAGCTCCATAGTCCTGAATTGTCAGAACAATTTCCCAAATAAAAAAAAAATGCTTGTAGTTATCGATCCCAAATTCACCTCATACATGTATTATGCTATTGTCCAGGTGGTGGGACTACGTGCTACCCCCTAATAATTACCCCGTGGCCGCAAATTCGACCTAAAGGTTTGCGAAATTCGCCTCCCATTGAAGTCAATGGAGCCCGCGGCGAACGGTCGTTTTCGCGAACGTTTGTGTCCGTTCGCGTTTCGCGTTCGCGAAACGTCCCGTCGGAAGTTCGTCCATCACTAGTCACCAGGTATGGTATGTAAGAGATGTCCACAGTTTCAATTACAAGTCTTTTCTGATTCAGAATAAAAAATAAATGTAATCAATCAGTGACAAATCATTAAAAACGGCCAGGAAGAAACTTGTACACATAACTGGAACATATATGAGATCAAGATAAGAGGACAGTACCTGAAGCTTGAAGGTCCTACGTGTTGCTCGTCTCCACACAGGCAGCGCTCTAAAGATTTGAATCTCGAGCGCGCCCTTTAAGCCCCCAACCCGGAAGTAATCAGAGCGCAGTGGTGCGCTCTTTAATTCTGTCCCCGCATCACGGCGCATGCGCAAATCCATTCGTGCGCACGGCCGAGCTATTCCCCATAGACAGAAGACCAGGGGGAGTGTCAGGGGGCGTGACTGGGCGGGGATCTGTGTAACACAAGATCCCCGTTCAACATCACCTCAACCAGGCAGGGATCAGTCCGGGTCTGGCAGGTTTGTGGCCGCCCCGCTTGGTGGCGTGGGCCCGCAGCACTGTGGCACTCCCCGGCCCATTTACAGTAGTGAATTTTGTATTCTCATAGTCTTGGATCATGACCCTGCTTTTGCTTTTTTCCCCTATCGGTCCCTCTCCGTCCTGCAGCTGGACAGACCTGAGGAGTTTATTCTCCCCCCCTCGGGCGGACATGTGGCACTCTGGTGTGACTTCCACACCTCCCATTTTGCTGCAGTTATCATCTGCAGCCTTATATGGGAGCGCAACACAATGCGCAGGCTGCCAGACCCGGACTGATCCCTGCCTGGTTGAGGTGATGTTGAACGGGGATCTTGTGTTACACAGATCCCCGCCCAGTCACGCCCCCTGACACTCCCCCTGGTCTTCTGTCTATGGGGAATAGCTCGGCCGTGCGCACGAATGGATTTGCGCATGCGCCGTGATGCGGGGACAGAATTAAAGAGCGCACCACTGCGCTCTGATTACTTCCGGGTTGGGGGCTTAAAGGGCGCGCTCGAGATTCAAATCTTTAGAGCGCTGCCTGTGTGGAGACGAGCAACACGTAGGACCTTCAAGCTTCAGGTACTGTCCTCTTATCTTGATCTCATATATGTTCCAGTTATGTGTACAAGTTTCTTCCTGGCCGTTTTTAATGATTTGTCACTGATTGATTACATTTATTTTTTATTCTGAATCAGAAAAGACTTGTAATTGAAACTGTGGACATCTCTTACATACCATACCTGGTGACATCTTAGAAGTAATTGACTTAACTATCCACTCTATTGAGGGTATGTTTTCTGCCTTAATAATAGCGATCTTTTGAGGCGCACACTGCTGTAGTGACCATGGCTCACTGGGTGCTGGTTGTTGGTACAAGAGATCTTATCTGTTTACTTCTATACTTATTCTTTCATACTATTTTATCAGCCCATGGTCCTTGATACATATATTTTTGTTCACTGGACATTATCTAAATAGACTATTACATCCCCCTTTCTTTCAGTCCTTATACGCGCTGTGTAGAGCCTCTCCACTTTGCCCCCCATGTCCGCCCGGAGAGGGGGGGCACCCTGTTTTGAGGGTGTCTCGCAATAGGTCGCTTGTTTGCTGTGGGTTGGGAGTTCCAGGGGTGAGTCATGATCCAACACTGTGTTTTTTAATGTAATTTTGATGTATCGCTTATTAAATACTACTGTTATTGTTATTTATTTTTTCTCTTATGAAAAACTGTACTGACACTGTATATGGCATTGCTGCATATTTATACATATATTTCTCATACTAGATTTGTAAAAGTGACGTTCCCTGAGGAAGCGGTGTTCTTAGTACCGCGAAACCGGTCGGATTTATGCGTCATCTCTGCATCTCCGTAAAATATCTAAATATCTTATTGTTTAGAATTTGAACCAATTGGGTCCTGTGATTGGATTTATAATGTGGTTCTGCTACAGCAATGTCTTTGTATTATCTCTTATGGATCAAATTATAATAAAATGTAATTGTGTTTTAATGTTTGTCTTACATTAATTTTTGATACCGCAATAGTCCCTATTCCCACTGAACCAGTAGGAAATCTATCTCTTCAAGGTCATTTCCTCTTGGTTGTCCTGGGCTATGCCCAGTTTTCTTCACTAGCTCACGTAATGCCATTAAGGGCAGCTCCCACGCGCATGCACAGGAGTGACGTCACGTGACTCCGGCCAGTCACAGAGCCAGAGTTTGCGGCTCCAGAAGGAAGAGGGGTGAAGAATGGATGCTCACTACTAGCGAGGAAGACAGGGACATCGCAGGCTTCCTCGTGAGGTAAGTGTCACATAATGGGCTACTATGCGATGCATAGTAGCCCATTATGCTTTACCTTTGATGGTAAACAAAGAGGAAGTAACACCCATCAGGGTTTACTTCCTCTTTAAGGGTCCTGGATAACTAAGCAGAAGTAATTGTCAGGGCTGGGCTCAGCCCCTCCTTCTCAAAGCTGGCCGCTCAGCTGCCGGATAATTGCCAGCTCCTATCTCTCCACAGTGACTCACCTGTTGATGATATTCTGCTAGTCAGTCCTACCTACTTAAGCCGTCCAGTCCAGATGATCTCTGCCTTCGCCTTGGTCACATCTCTAGAGACACTCTCCTGTGTTCCTGTTAAAGACTTGCTTGGCTGACATTCCTTCTGGCTCCAGATCCTGCTTGCTGTTCTACTATGCTCATCTTTGGCTCCCTGACATTTTGGCTTGTTTGACTATCCGTTCTGGTTCCTGAACTCTGGCTATGTTTTGACTACGTTTACTCTGTTTACCATTTTTATTATTATTAAACAAGTATGATTTAACTGTACTTCTGTCTCAGTCTCATGGTTTCTGTCAGTAGGCGAAGGCCATGAATTCAGAAAATGCAGTCAATCCACTTGTTGGTAATATTTTTTCCAGATTGGATGAGCAGGATCAATGCATGGATCAGTTTGCCATGGTGTTACAAATGCTCAAGTCGCACGGCTCCCCTGGAATCTCCCACTGTGGCTGCTCTGGTACAATCTGTGTTGCAGGCCGCCCCTGCTGATGCTTCCTCTGTTGAGGCACCTGCCTTGAGTATTACCTCTATAAAAGGTATATCTGATTCCGCTCCACACTCCCCAGCGATTTGGGGGCAATCCAGTCCAATGCAGAGGGTTTCTCAACCAGGTTGAGATATACTTTGAGATGCTGACCCAGGCGTTTCCCATGGACAGAAGTAAAGTAGGTTTCATCTTTGCTTTCTGAGAGAGCCTTGGCCTGGGCAAACTCTCTAAGGGAGATGCAAAAACCTGTTGACTTGAGTTACCCCGAATTTGTGACTACTTTTAAAAGGGTATTTGACATTCCTGCACACTCCGCTTCTGTTACCAAGTGCCTCATATCCATCAGAGTACTAGAACTGTTGCCGATTACGCCACTCAACTCCATACTCTGGCAGCAGAGGTTGCTTGGAACAATGAGGCCCTGGTGGCTGCTTTTTCTCACAGTCTCTCAGATACCATCAAGGATGAGATAGCAGCCCGAGATATACCCACTGAGCTGGAGAGGTTGCCATCCTCATTGACTCCAGACTCAGAGAAAGACTCCCTTTTAAGGAGCGCTTGTGGAAGCCTCCTGTACATTAGTCTCTGAATTTTGCAGTCTCACCCTTGCCTCCCTCACTCCCATGCCTTCTGGTACCAAGTCAGTCTTTGAAGATGAACTCATGTGCTTGGGCTTCATGCGTCTCTCTGTGGATGAGAGAACCTTTAGGAGGAGGGAGAGAATGTGCCTTTATTGTGGCCAGGCAGGTCATTTTTTGAAGTCTTGTCCTACCCATCCAGGGAACGAGGTCCTGTCACGGACAGACCTTAGGTGGCATTGTTTCATCCAATCAATTCACGATTAAAA
This sequence comes from Lithobates pipiens, assembly GCF_037356315.1. Taxonomy (NCBI): domain Eukaryota; kingdom Metazoa; phylum Chordata; class Amphibia; order Anura; family Ranidae; genus Lithobates; species Lithobates pipiens. The sequence continues at coordinate 145,067,852 of NW_027507748.1, forward strand.
AAGCCTATCCAATTCCGTTGATTATCTTTTATTTGACTGCCTCAATGGAGCAATGGAGCAACGGTTTTCATACAGCTTGATTTGTGAGGGGCATACAATCTCATGAGGATTAAGGAGGGCGACGAGTGGGAAAACTGCGTTTAGTAGCAGAACAGGCCATTATGAGTACCTCGTAATGCCTTTTGGCCTTTGTAATGCCCCGGCAGTTTTCCAGGAAACTATTAATGATGTCCTCCGAGATTTGTTGCAGTTACTGTATGTGTGGTGGTTTATCTTGACGATATACTCATATTTTCCAAGTCCCTGGAGAGCCACCACACAGATGTTTGTCGTGTGCTTCAGAAACTAAGAGAGAACAATCTCTATTGTAAATTGGAGAAGTGCAAATTCCATTGTGAACAGGTTAAATTCCTTGGTTTTCATTTCCACTGCTGGTTTTTCCATGGACCCAGAGAAACTTTCAGCAGTCCTACAGTGGCCCTGACCTGTGGGTTTACGTCCTCTGCAGCGTTTTCTTGGCTTTGCCAGCTATTATCGGAAATTTATTCATAGCTTCTCGTCTCTGGTCAAGCCCCTGACTGATATGACCAGAAAAGACGGTAACCCACAGAGTTGGTCTCCGGAGTCCATTAAGGCCTTTGAGAATCTCAAGGCTGCCTTTGTTTCTGCTCCTGTGTTGGCACATCCTGATCCTATGTTACCTTTTATCCTTGAGGTTGATGCTTCTGAGACTGGAGTTGGCACCTTTCTGTCTCAACGTCCTACCAGTGAGAGTGCTATGCATCCTTGTGGCTACTTTTCCAAGAAATTGTCATCTGCGGAGTGCAATTATGAGATTGGTGACAGAGAGCTGTTAGTGATCATTTTAGCCCTGAAAGAATGGAGACATCCCCTCAAAGGTACCACTGTGCTGGTTCTCATTCTTCCTGACCATAAGAATCTCACATTCTTGTCTGAGGCTAAAAGCCTCTCTCCCAGAAGGGCGCAATGTGCTCTTTTCTTGTTTAGTTTCAATTACATTGTCTCATTCTTACCCGGTACTAAGAATGCAAGGGCTGACGCTTTGTCACAACAATTTTCCTCCACTTCCACGATGGGGTCGGTCCTGTGATTCCTCCTGATCGGATTCTGGCTATGGTTCGCACCAGTCTCACTTCTCCTTTGGATGACAAAATTCTTTCCGCTCAGGTCCATGCTTCTCCTGAGAAACCTTGTGACCGCTGCTTTGTCCCAGTGAGTATCCGTACTGCCGTGCTCCAGACTTACCATTCTCCCAAGGCTGCTGGCCACCCTGTGAAGAATCAAATTTTTTCAGCCATTTCCCAACAATTCTGGTGACCTAGTATAGGTGCTGATGTAACCACCTTCATAACTGCCTGTTCTGTGTGTGCTCAGAGTAAGACTCCACCACACCTTCCAGTGGGCCTCCTACAACCCATACCCAATGGAGAGAGACCCTGGACACACCTGTCTATGGATTTCATTGTGGAGTTACCCAACTCCCAGGGCAACACAGTTATCCTTATGATGGTTGACCGGTTCTCGAAAATGTCCCATCGTATTCCACTTAAGAAGTTGTCCACTTCTAAAGAACTGGTTCCATTTTTGCTCGGTAGATCTTTCGCTTACATGGGCTACCCAAGATGATTGTCTCGGACAGGGGTAGTCAGTTTGTGTCCCAGTTCTGGTGAACCTTTTGTGCACAGTTGGGAAGCTTGTTTTCTCCTCTGCATATCACCAGCAGTCTAATGGGGCTGCAGAATGAGCCAATCAATCGTTGGAGCAATTCCTACATTGCTATAATTCTAACCATCATAACAGCTGGTCAGACCTTTTACCGTGGGTGGAGTTTGCTCACAATAGTGCCTTGAATTCTGGTTCCTGATTGTCCCCATTTATGGCGAACTATGGTTTCCAATCTTCCACGTTGTCTGACTCATTTGTTCCGCAGAGTATTCCTGCGTTACAGGAGCATCTCTGTGGTCTTTGTTCCACTTGGGCACAAGTCCAGGAGGCTTTGTGACATGCTAATGATAGGTACAGACTCAGTGCTGCCTGCGCCTTGTCACCTTGTTTTATTGGGCCTTTCTGTCCCAGGATTAACCCAGTGGCTTACGCATTAGACCTTCCTTCTAATATGCATATTTTGAATGTATTTCATGTCTCCTTATTAAAACCTTTGGCCAGCATTCGCTTTACCACCTCTGTGCCTCGTCCTCATCCTGTAAAAGTTGAGAACAATGAGGAGTATGAAGTACAGTCCATTGTTGACTCCCGTAGGCATATACAGTACCTGGTGCATTGGAAAGGGTACAGTCCAGGGGAACGCTCTTGGGTCTCATTCTTGGACATACATGCCCCTGTCCTCCTCCGTGATTTCCATAGATGTTTTCCCTTCAAGCCTGATGGTCCTCTGAGAGGGAGGGGTCATTGAGGAGTTGGTACTGTCAGGGCTGGGCTTAGTCCTTCCTTCTCAAAGCTGGCCTCTCAGCTGTTGGCTAATTGCCAGCTCCTATCTCTCCCTAGTGACTCACCTGTTGATCATATCCTGCTCGTCAGTCCTGCCTACTTAAGTCGTCCAGCCCAAATGATCTCTGCCTTCGCCTTGGTCACAACTCTAGAGATGCTCGCCTGTGTTCCTGTTGAAACTTGGCTGACATTCCTTCTGGCTCCAGATCCTGCTTGCTGTTCTTCTACGCTCATCTCTGGCTCCCTGGCATTTTGGCCTGTCAGACTATGCGTTCCGATTCATGAATTCTGGCTATGTTTTGACTACGTTTATTTTGTTTACCTGTTTTTATTAATATTAAACAAGTATGATTTAATGTACATCTGTCTCAGTTTCTGACAGTAATGTAGTCCGGAACCTTTCTCTCCCTAGGTCTGAGAATCAGGCCCCCTTTGGAATGGTGGGACAATGCTCTGAGGGACATAGCTGGCATAGGAGACAGAGGTACGGCTAAGTCAGTAAGCGATCCACTGAGAATAAGAGACCCTGTAAGCAGTAGTAGTTAGAAACAAGAAAGACAGCTTTAACTGGGGACAATCGTGGAAAAAAAGTCTTCTATTATGGAAGAGTTAACTGAACAGGCACAGTTCAGCAGAGGTCCCATCATGGAGGTCTGCCGTCTTGGATTTCTTGGTCTTGTATTTCTGCCACAAAGGGGAGAGTGAACTAGTAGGTAGTTGACATTTGGAGGATCCTGATGCTGAGCTAGGGGGTGGGGAGGATGGTTCCTGTGAGATCAATTTCAGTTTCAGCAACAGGTTCTCTCCTTCCTTGAATGTTGTGAAGGTGTAGGACTTTTCTTTGAATTCAAATTTCAAGCTGAAAGGAAAAAGCTATCGGTATTTCATTTATTTTAGTGTTAGAGCAGTTAATAAGGATTTAAAGTATCTCTTTCTTTGGATCGTAGCAGGGGATAGGTCGGTGAAGATCTGGATGGATTTGCCTTGAAAAGATAGATGAGGTTTGGATCGTGCCTTCTTCATTATCTCCTCTTTGATTGCATAAAAATGTGGTTTTACAATCACATCCCTTGGGAGGCCATCCATGCATAAGGGTTTCAGGGCTTTGTGAGCACGGTCGAGCTCCAGTCTGTGTGGTTGTATGTTCAGGATAAGTTCCTTTATGAACGATTGAACCGCCTCAGGAACATCTTTGATCAACTCAGGTAGACCTCTGATTCTGAAGTTATAGCTTCTGCTTCTGTTTTTGAGGTCATCAATTTTTAGGAGGGCAGATTCAAGTTGAATTTGGAGGTTTTGTATGAGGTCAGAATTTTGGTTCATTTTGGCCACAGTATGGTCGAGTTTTTGTTCAATTGCTTTCATTCTTGACCCTACATTTTGGAGGTCTGCTTTGATGTCAATTGTGACCTTGGAGACTGTGTTTGAGAGCCTGTGGTCTAGTAGGTCAGCAAATTTTGAGAACATTGCAGAGACCTAATCTGAGTGGTCAGGAAGTTGTCCACAGGTTTGAACTAGGAAATGGGACTGGGCATGTCCTGAGATCATAAGAGAGCATGTAAGATCCTCCAGCGTATGTCCGATAAGTGAATCTGTGAAGGCTGGGGATGCAGGGTCCATTAAGGGTGTGTGCACGTACTGTCCAGTGATGTGCTCAGTATTGGGGACATTAATTGTGGGCGAGGTTGCGATTCCGACAGAGCGCCGTCCACCATCTTGGGGCCTGTGGCCTGGCCCTCACTCATAAAGAAAAGTTTCCCCTGTGCTTTCCTCTTTATTATAGGAGATAACAGCAGATGCTTCCCTTGCTTCGGATGCTAGGAGTGTTGATATTGCAGGATCAGAGTGCCTGTTTTGCCATCCCCTTTATCATAGGAGATAACAGAGGATGCACCCCATGCTCTGTTTGTCAGGAGCAGTTTTATCACAGGATCAGTGTGCCTGTTTTAATGTTCCCTCTAACATAGGGGATAGGAGAGGATGTTCTCCATGCTCCAGATGTCAGGTGCGGTGCGCATGTGTTATGTCTCAGTCAGCCAGAGGGGGACATCGCTCCTACCTCAGGCTGCTGAGTCTGGTGCCATCTTGGGACCTACGGCCCACAGCACTCGGGAGAGGAGGAGTTTCGAAGGATCTCAGCCTGCTACTTCCGCGGTGCCCGGGGTGGCTGGGGGGATCCCCGCAGGTACCTAGTGCCGTTGGTACTTTGCTCACTGAGCTATTGCACCCACGGAGAGCCTCAGTCGGTTGGAGCAGGATGGAGCTCCTGCCCCATGACGGGAGCCTCCACACATGTGCCTTTGTGACACTTTCTATGCAGATGAAACCAGCATTTCTCTTACATCATCTCCTTTTCATTTCTACTACCTACTGCATTTTGCTTCATTAGGCTGATCATGCCATTTTTTTGTAGACAACTGAAATGTGTATTTATTTTTGTAGCACCCTCTAGCTTGATGTTAGTGTATGTAAATTTGGCTTGACTGGCAGTCAAGCCTGGGTTGAATCTGGGTCAGGGCTGAGTGACTCAGGGAGGCTCGATGGCTCAACGGGTGGCAACTCTGGTGGCTCCCTCTGCTCTCTGGAGCCTTGGAATTGCTTCCAGAAGTGGAGGGGGAAGTTTAGGAGGAGCTGCTTGGAGTGTTGATGAGGGCCCTAGCAAATCCCAAGCAAAGTGGGCAGGCAGGGGGCAGGTACCTCATAAATACTCATGGGTCATGCCAGCAGGTCAGTCGGGTGGAAGGTGATGATGGAGTGCTGAGGAGGCTGTCGGTGGCCCTTGAGAGTGCCCCCTAGCCTGGGGTGAGGGTTGACCTCGGGCCTTGGGCTTAGATACTGGAGGGACCCTCTACAACACACAGATTAATCTTTGCCTGGATGTACGGGAGCATGTGTGGGGACAGCAGGAGAGAGTCAGCTTATCCAGGAGATCTCTTGAGTAGTCAGCTGGTTGGGCTGGTGAGTGAGCAGCCTGGGAGGACTGAGAGGTGGTGCTGGGATCTGCAAAGAAGTGTGCTGGAGGAAGCAGAAGAGTGTATATAGACTGTATATAGAAGAGTTGTCCCTGAAGTTGTTTGCAGTCAAGTGGGCATCCCATAATACCCCTACTTCCCATCTAAGTTTTATTGCCTCAATAAAATACAAAACAAAGCACTGGACTGTTTTCTGACACAAGTGTGCCTGTGGAAATTTGGAGTGCCTGCCTGTGCAGGGTGGGGGATCCCTTTTCGACTGCGGCTCCTACGTGGGGCGTGCTAAATTTTAATATCTAATGTACTTTCGTTTTTTTTTTTTTTCGTTTTGGGGAAAATTCACAATATTCTGATGGCATGCCTTTCTACTTACTTTGCATGATAGCTTTTGGAGATGTACTTGCTTGAAAATCTTATTAAGTCATTAACAAGTAAAAAAGAGTGTAATAGGTAATGTCTTGCAAAAAATTGGGCAAGAATTGTGAAATGTATACCAGCATACCCTGTCATTTGCTTTCAAGTGCACTTAGATGTAGGAAATATGGTGCATATATAGTAGACCCATCCTAAGAGCCATCGTTTGTGGAATTGGATTTATAAAATGATCAATACAATCCTAATAATAAATCTCTGCAAGAATCCTTGGGTGGTCCTTTTCCATAAATCTATTAAAAACATCCCTTGCTAAACTGAGTGTTTTTCTATACATTTACAGTAACCAAACAGATAATTGCCCAGATATTCAAGTCGTCATCTCTTAATTATCTTACATTTTTTTATACATACTTATATTTGATTGTTTTAACTTGACAATACAGAGAAAGAGAGAACATAAGCAGTTGTGTCATATATAGACGTCAACTAGTACAGATTCAAATGTTGGCAAAATTAAGGAAGAGCCAGAGACTTATAGGTATAGGAGGGTGTAACCTCCTCAACTAAGCATATAATTTGCAAAGTATATCAATGGTTATATATAGATCACAAGGTATCTAAACTAGTGGTGACTTCTCAAGAGATACATATAACAGTAATATAACGCATATAGCAATAATACTCAAAACTGTGGGGCATCCATAGATTAGGGGGAGTTAGGCGACTAGATTGAGATGGAGAAGAGGAGAAGGGAGCATGGAAGCTTGGTGGCTTGTGAGCAGCAGTCTCTAGTAGTTGCAATGCATTAGTAGAGTCCACAGGTGAGAGTTTGGGGGCTCTAAGCCCCGGTGTTGATGGGTAGAGCTGGCGTGAGGAATAGTCTGGTGCTGATCTGGAGTCCCTTAGCCAAAGGTTCCATTGTTTGAAGAATTTGGGTGGAGTTAACTGAGACTTGTCAAATAGGAATTCCATTAAGGAGTGGTCATTTAGGGTTTTGATGACCATTTGTAGAGTGGGAGTTTAGGGTTTTTCCAGCAATGTGCCAGGGATAATCGTGCTGCTATTAAGATATGTGTGAAATTTAATAAGTTAAATGTTGCATACAAGGCACACTAATCAATGAGAAATTACCTGCTATTCTAAATGATATGCATGACAAGCTTCTTTGGATTTGGCAGCCATTACTTTCCACCTTCATAATATACTACATGGCTACGTGAACTCTAGATCCAATAGCTGAATTTTATCCTCTGAGGAATCTATATTTTTCATAGTTCCTCATCGTTCCCTTCTCGCCTTTCTATTTTTTCCCCTATTTTCCCTCCTGCTCCCCCCCTCCCCTCCTTCCTTGTCCCTATCGGAACTCTGCCTCTACAAATAACTTTTCTTTCCACCCTTCCCATATATTCTTCTCTTCCTGGTGCAGAAATTAGCTTTTTTCATTGTCCATTTGTAGCTTATATGGATAGTCTCATTCTTATAGAGATATTCATGTGGGCCACTATTTAGATTTACATTGTTGCCACGTAACATTCTGTGGCTTTTCTCCTTTGGTTAAGTATTTTGCTCACTGGTATATATTGGTTATCCTTGCTAAAGTGCTGTCATATTCCTTGGCAATTTACAATAATGCTGTCTACACTCATTGTATCAAGATTTATATTGCCTCTTGTGCGGACTTGATTCAGCTGTCGCAGGGTCCGTAGGCCTACTCTGTAATAATTTTACAAAAAAAATTGGTAAAAGAAAAATAATGCGGTATATTAAAACAGAGCAGTGGTTGGACACCATGCTGCATAAGCACATGTAAAGAACAGAACAATTTTGTATACGCTCCACTGCATTTATCATAGATGAGATTGAGTAATTGTATTAGAAGGGATAGAGTACCCACATGGACACAATCATATGAGATGTGCTAAGGGGCAAACCTGCACAGCTTGGTTTGGGTGAACAGCAGTGAAAAATAGGCCTTGTGAGTACATATTTGCATTGATGATTTGGCGTATCTTATTTTGTTATTTATTTATTTTTTCATTTTATTTTTTGCTGTTGCTGCTATTTTTAGTTATACTAGTAGTATTTGCTCTTAGAACATTTTTTTTTGATAAAGGTTTAATTTTCACAAGTACCTTTATCTTTTAGAACTTTTATGATCCTTGCATGAATTCAGCCCTGCTCACAAGCAAGTAGAGGTTGATATGAGCAGTCATCATGGGAAGTGGTAATATTTTTTTGATAAATTGGTATGTATAATGTGATGAATATTTTGAATTTATGATTTATTTATTTTCTGACATTATTGTATAGATACTATTGCAAGTCTTTTTTTTATATATATATATATATATATATATATATATATATATATATATATATATATTTCAAAAAGACATTTAATCATCCCTGAGGAAGAGATTCATTAATAAATCTAGAAATGCGTTGGATGTATAATCCCCAAGCAAACAAATCTGCTGAACATCAAATCCTCCAAAGAGATATGTAACATTGCCAAAGTATCAACAGCATATTGATGTGTGCAATGGATCTTGGCCTAAATATGGCGACATGTGTTTTTAATAAGGCTATGTCTTTTTTCAAGTTTTGTAATAAAAAGTGGTTTTAAATAGTTATGCCTTTTTTCCTTTTTTGGTTGCTTTAAAATCCCATAAGAGGGTATTTTTCAAGTACAGAAATAGCAATGGTGGCAACCACTTTCCAGAACAGAATAAACATACATTACGAGCCCACCAATCAAGTTCCTGCTTAGAAAGATTCAATGGATTCAAAATACCTGAGGTGAAGAGAATCTTGTGACTTTTCTTTGTAGCCCTTTCCTTTAATTCTTATGCTCCGTATTGTTGTTAAAAAAATTATCAAATGAGGTCAAATAATAGGAAAATAGACACAAATTGTAATTGTTGTACTTGTACGTTTATAAAATGAACAGTGGCCTATGGGTGCTTTATGTTAATTAAGGCCTTGATAAACTATGAATTTGACATTCACAGGATGGTCTGGGCTTAAGAAAAAATCATGTATTTTATTTTCATGCATAACACTTTTGTTCATCCTTGTCTTAACATGATGCTCTGTTCATCTCAGCATTGCAGATCGTTCCTAATGCCATTAATAACGGCTTTTGTTATATAAAACAATTCAGCATAGATCTGTCTGCATGAATCCTATTTATGCATCTATTAACATTTCCACTTTGTCGCAGAGGTCTGGAAGTGATGTTTCCATTATAATAGTCCAGTGAACTGGGAGATCACTCACTACAACATGTATTCTTCCTCTGTACAATTAAATTAGAGAAGGCTAAAGCTGGAGACAATAATCACTATATTAGTGCATCCATTATCGCAGAGTTCACATCACAGAGCAGACTTATTACTTCTGTATCTGTAGACACTGCATGTTAGCACTAAATATACACGCAATGCAGAGACGAACACAATTTCTTTTTTTTTCTTTTTTTTTATGACTAAGCCTGACAGTCTGACACAGCAAAGGAGAAGCAGAAACTTTACAAAAGAAATGAATGTACAGTACCTCAAATTAACCCTGTGCCCAGATGATGCACACTAAGATATTTACATACTTTGTACACGCATAAAAGGCACTTTAATACAAATCTTCATTCATCTTTGTATCTATAAGCATTGTGGAGAAAGCAATTTTCAAAGTTCACAGCACTGGCACAGAATCTTGGCAGCCTGCCAGCCCTCCAATATAAACATATAGGAGGTGTTTCTGTTTCTAAATTTTGATCAGTTTACCCCAGAGGAACCTGTGAAATAATTCTTAGGGAACTCCTGTTATGTGTGTGTGTGTGTGTGTGTTGTATGTGTTGTGTGTGTGTGGATTGCATAGTAATTATGAATGAATATGAAAAATGTGTCATTATCTCAGTATTTTTGCGTTTTACAATGTTGCTGTAGGATTTAGTAAGGGTTCTGTAGTAATTTTCAAAAGCTGTAACATGATTCATACCTTTAAAGAAAGCCCCTCTGCTTATTTATCATATGGACACGCATAAAATATGATAGGGAAGCTGAACATTTACAATAGTCTATGTATGGTTTGGTGTTTTTAGCTCACATAGAAAAACCCAGGCAATGAAAGGTTGTAACATTTTAGAATGTTTTGAGAATAGTTGTAGTTTTTTTTTAATTTATTGTTTTTAATGCCCATATGGCACTATATTTCCAACAAAAATATAAAGGAAGTTTAGATTTTTTTGTCTCATTTAATGATTTAATGAAATAATAATAAACAGCAACTGATAGAATGTATAAAAACTCAAAAAACTGGAGATTAAAGCGGGGTTCTACCCTAAAGTGGAACTTCCGCTCATCGGAACACTCCCCCCCTCCGGTGTCACATTTGGTACCTTTTAGGGGGGAGGGGGTGCAGATACCTGTCTAAGACAGGTATTTGCACCCACTTCTGGGCATAGACTCCCAGGGGAGTCTATGCCATTTCCTGTTCCGCCGCGCTGTCTTCTGGGACACACACGGGTCCCAGAGACAGCGCGGACCATTCCTAGTGTGCTGCGCGACTCGCGCATGAGCAGTAGGGAATCGGGAAGTGAAGCCCGAATGCTTCACTTCCTGATTCCCTCACCTAGAATGGCGGTGGCAGCAGCCGAGACCCAATCCATCGATCGGTTTCGGCTGCAGACATCGCTGGACCCTGGGACAGGTGAGTGTCCATTTATTAAAAGTCAGCAGCTGTAGTATTTATAGTTGTTGGCTTTTAATATTTTTTTTGTAGGTGGAATCCCTCTTTAAAGTAAATGTGTGCTGACTGTTGAAGAAGGACCATACGCTGGACTCAACATCACCGGTAAGGATGAGCCAAACACCCCCTGGTTCGGTTCGCACCAGAACCTGTGAACAGACCTAAACTTCGTGTGAACTTTGGAACCCTATTAAAGTCTATGGGACTCGAATGTTCAAAATCTAAAGTGCTAATTTTTAAGGCTAATATGCAAGTTACTGTTCTAAAAAGTGTTTGGGGACCTGGGTCCTGCCCCAGGAGACATGTATCAATGCAAAAAAAAGTTTTAAAAACGGACGTTTTTTCAGGAGAAGTGATTTTAATAATGATTAAAGTGAAACAATAAAAGAGTAATATTCCTTTCAATTGTGTACCTAGGGGGTGTCTATAGTATGCCTGTGAAGGGGCGCATGTTTCCCATGCATAGAACTGTCCCTGCACAAATCGTCATTTCTGCAGGAAAAAAGTTATTTAAAATCACTTGCGGCTATAATGAATTGTCGGCTTCCCGTAATACAGAGAACACTCATTGAAAGTCATTGATAAAAAAAAAAGCATGGGGTTCCCCCAAATTCAATTACCAGGCCCTTCAGGTCTGGTATGGATATTAAGGGGAACCCCTCATCAAATAAAAAAAAAGACCCCTAAATATCCATACCAGACCCTTTATCCGAGCACGCAACCTGGCAGGCCGCAGGAAAAGAGGGGGGACGAGAGAGCGCCCACCCCTCCTGAACCGTACCAGGCCACATGCCCTCAACATTGGGAGGAAACCTGCGTTACACCAGAGGGGGGCGGGGTCACCCATACGTCATTGGGGAAGCCAGGCTTCCCCACTAGCGTCAGAGGGAGGCCCCACCCTCCTCATATAAGAAATGTCAGGCTGCCAGGATCCCGCAGTGTCTCCGCAAATGGAGACAGAGGAAGGATGGATGGACTGCGCTGCGGTGGACTGGAGGGAGAGATCACCCGTCGCTGGATCAGATCAGCCATCGCTGGACCCCGGAGAGATGACCATCCATCACTGGATAGTAAGAGTGGATTACCACCGCTGGAATATTTTTTTATTTTATTTTTATTTTTAATAAAGGACTTTTTCAAAACTGTGTTTGTCTTTTTTAACATTCTTTTACACTTTCTTTGTGAAATGGTAGGGGTACTTTTGTACCCCCATACCATTTTAAACAGGGGGGGCTGGGATCTGGGTGTCTCCTAAATGGGGGCTTCCAGATTCTGATAAGCCCCCCGCCCGCAGACCCCCACAACCACCGGCCAGGGTTGTGGGGATGAAGCCCATGTCCTCATCAACATGGGGACATGGTGCTTTGGGCGGGATCCCAAAGCATCCTCCCAATGTTGAGGGCATGTGGCCTGGTATGGTTCAGGAGGGGGGCACTCTCTCGTCCCCCCTCTTTTCCTGCGACCTGCCAGGTTGCGTGCTCGGATAGAGGGTCTGGTATGGATTTTTAAGGGGAACCCCACATCATTTTTTTTATTTGACGCGGGGTTCCCCTTAATATCCATACCAGACCTGAAGGGTCTGGTAATTGAATTTGGCGGAACCCCACGCTTTTTTTTTTTATCAATGACTTTCAATGAGTGTTCTCTGTATTACGGGAGCCGACAATTCATTATAGCCGCAAGTGATTTTAAATGACTTTTTTTCCTGCAGGGACAGTTCTAAGCACGGGAAACATGCGCCCCTTTACAGGCATACTATAGACACCCCCCCCCAGGTACGAAATTTAAAGGAATATTATACTTTTATTGTTTCACTTTAATCATTATTAAAATCACTGCTCCCGAAAAAACTGCAGTTTTTAAAACTTTTTTTTGCATTGATACATGTCCCCTGGGGTAGGAACCAGGTCCCCAAACACTTTTTAGGACAGTAACTTGCATATTAGCCTTTAAAATTAGCACTTTAGATTTCTCCCATAGACTTGTACAGGGTGTTCCGTGGCTTTTCGAATTTGCCGCGAACACCCCAAATTGTTCACTGTTCGCTGCACAGGCGAACAGGTAAAGTTCGTCTCGAACCCGAAGCTCATCCCTAATCACCGGTGCTCTGAATAATTTAAACATTCTTTATGAACATCAGGTACCATATTAATATAAGGGTTGAATGTGCTAAAACATCTCTTTTAAAGAATCTCTGATGGTTTGAATTGTAGTTTAAAAAAGAGAATGATCCTTTCACAGTATAGACTCCACACCTAACATTACATATGTCTAGCTTTAGTGTCATTATCTTTTCCAATAATATTGATCTTTTAGGCTAGGTTAACACTATGTGTGGCTCACAGCAGGGGTCCGGTGCATCCTTATTCACCATTTCAGTTTCAAATTTTTGCCTGAACTCGGACCTTAAATGAAGCCAAAGACGCACGGGGCCTTTCTGCAGTGCGCTTCGTGGCCATTCTCCGGAGATGTGTGAACCGGCTCCATTGAGAGAAAGTCACACTCTTTTGTCATGCGAATTGGATGTGGAAAACACACATCCAATTCGCAAAAGTGTGAACCCAGCCTAAGGCTTAACCCTGTGCAAAATAAATTGACCCTTACAATGGGAGTCCCCTTCCACTGCAAGGGTTTAATGCTAATTCTTTTGCTAGAGGGATGCAGTTATATCTAACTTATCCCTTGTAGATGGAGACTTCCCCCCAGCTGCCAGCTGCACAACTGGTCCATTCGAAGCAGTCAGATGTCATCACGCGCAACCAGCAGTTCGCTGGATGCTGAAGACTTGCTCACAACATGGAGCATCGGAGAGCAGAAAAGAGCACTGGCTGTCAGGGGGTGAGGTAAGAATGCCCACAGCAGGCCCATAGCTGACTACAGCAGTGGAGAGAATGATACTCTTGCATCTGAAGTCTGATATTTTAATGAGAAAGGTAAGGAGGTTATATGTTTTTTATTAGAAAATTACATTGATCTTAAAGATTTTATTTGACTTTGAAAGTTCCGTCTCAAAGAATCCTTATCCTTAAAGTGGAAGTAAACCCTCCTATCGTTTTCAACCAAGGAAGCTGCCATCTTGGCCTCTCTTTAGTCTTTAACTGCCATTATGCTGCATATGTGATCAGTTATGACACTAGCCATTGGATGGTTTGACAGTTTGGTTAAGAACACAACCAATGGAATGCCAGGAATGTAACTGTTTTTTGACTGTTAAATCAATGGGTTTACTTCCACGTTAAGTAGTGAGACTGGAAGATGGAAGCATAAAATGAGCAAACCATGGCTTTGAAAGTGGTTATAGGGGCAGGACTGGCTCCACTCTGAAGGTTCTATACCTGGGAACTGTTAAAGAATAACTTAAAGTGGGCATAAACTCCCATCTTTGACTTTTACCTATAGGCAAGCCTATAATAAATCTTACCTATGGGTACTGTAAATATCTCCAAAATGTGCACCTTTTAGATGATATTTACATGCAGCCAGTGACATCACTGGCGCATGCGCTCTAAAGGAACGGCCATCTGGGCCTTTTCTTCAGAGTCCTGTGCCATTAACGGTAGCTCCCATGCACAGCCGGAGGAAGACCAGGTGAAGATGGGAGTGCCTACAGTGGTGACAGCGTGGCGCTGGAAGGCTTTGTTTTTATGTAAGTTTAACATAATGTACCAGTATGTGATGCATACTAGCACATTATGACATTACCTTTCAGGTTAGAAAAAATAAACATCCAGCAATTTACTACCACTTTAATGTAGGGATGAAGTGGGGAGGCATTACAACATCGACCAGGTTTTTTGTATCCCTTTTAGGGTGATTCATCCTTTCTATTTGTCCTGTTTTCCAATAGCACAGAGCGTGAAAGAAAATCACACATTTCCAATTATCATCTAAATGGTAATAAAGAAGAAATCTTCCAATGGGGAACCTAGTTCTGGTGACCCTGATGAAAACCAGTGATGCCTTCACCTCTGGAGGGATTTCCTCTTAATTGCTCTTTTGGCTATAGGACAAGAATTAAAGGGAAATATTTACAATGGGACATAGATGGCAAAAAAAAAAGAAACTGCCTGGGGTTATAACCCTCCCTTACTCTAAACTCCAAAATGTAAAAAAATATTGCCTTTAGTTCTACTTTAATGCCAAGTCCCTTTAAAGCCAAGACCACCTTGGATACACTTATATCATTAAAATAATATTGCAAACTTTAATGAAATCTTTACCTATGATAAAGAGGACTCTATCTTAAAGTAATTGTACATTTAATTTTTTTTTTTTTAAATGACAAAAATGGTTTTGCACAGAGCAGCCCTGAACTTCTTGGGTCGCCACTGGCACTCTAGGCTCCTCCTCTTCTTCATGTGCCACCATAGGAAGCTGCTTTGTATGGTAGCACATGTGCAGCCTTTGAGCCCCACCCAACCTCTGTGTGTTCATTGACACACACAGTGCATCCCCCCCTCCCCCTTCCTGCCCTGTCACTAAATTTGAATGACAGCAGCAAGAGCTAATGGCTCCCACTGCTCTCACTGAGTCCAGTAAGGAGGGAGATGGGGAACAAGCACAGCTGCTCTCAGGCACAGTGCTGGATCAAGATCAGGCTCAGGTAAATATTTGGGAGGGCTGACGAGGGAGTTGACGATAGAAGTTTTTTTTTACCTTAATGCAGAGAATGCATTAAGGTAAAAAAAAAAAACCTTCCTTCCGTCACAACCACTTTAACTGAAGCTGGTGTTAAACTTTAGGGCCATCATTTGCTTAATTACAAGAGTTTTCCTTTTTTTTTTTCACGTATTCATGCAAGGTCCTCCTGTTATTTTCTATGTACTGTATAGTTCATGTCAAAATAAAGATGCATGTAAAAATAAAATAAAAACAGTGTTTCCTATAGCAAAAATGGAGGATATTTATTTCCTGCAGTCAGACAGAATAAACGATGCTAAAGTATGATAAAGTCATTCTTAGCGCTATCACTTTTTCCCTGATGTGAAGGAGCAGAGAGTGATAATCAAGATTATGGTGTCGAGGGAAAACACAGGCATGACTACACAGGCACAGGTGAGCAACCTAGGAGACAACATCACAGCTCTACCTGAGGGACAGACACAAATGAGAAAATATCCTGTGATATCTTTCCAGAGACTCAAGCATAAATTTGCTTTCTTTCTGGAAACATCTACATGCTCGTATTATATTATCTCGGCTGTGGAAATTATGGGTGATTAGTATTTCAAGGTGACCATCTTTTATTGTGGTATATGGCAAAACTGCTGTGCTATGATTGTCTTATGAAGGATACCATGTATGTTGACTATTTGAAATGTGCTGGTAGACTATGGATCTTATGGACTTTAAAGAGGAATTACACCCAAAAATGGAACTTCCGCTTTTCTGGTTCCTTCCCCCCTCCGGTTTCACATCTGGCCCCTTTCGAAGGGGAGGGGGGGGATATACCTGTGTAAAACAGGTATTTTGCTCACACTTCTGGGCATAGATACCCGAGCTACCTGCGGGTATCTACGCCACTTCCCGCCCCCTCCACCCGCTGTCTTCTGGGATGAACATGGGTCCCAGAACACAGCAGGGACCAGTGGCATAGCACAGCGTGAGTCGCACACAGGGCCGGCGCTACCACTAGGCAAACAAGGCAGCCGCCTAGGGCGCACTGCCGCCTAGGGCGCCCGGCCGCTAGTGATCTTACTCCCTCTTTCCCTCAGCAATTAACTTGACAAGCAGCCGCTCTGCTCCCGAGTTCCTCCATATAGTATCAGAGGCGCCAGTGCAGCGGCGGCGGGGTACTGTATCCATTATAAAGGAAGTAAAGAAAACATCCCCTGCGCCGCTGCGCGCCCCTGATGATCACAGTGCCACTGCCAGTGAGTGTGACCTGTCTCTGTACCACCACACGCGGGTCTCTATTGTTAAAGAGCAGAGCACCGGCCGGCCCTGAAGTGCTTGCCTGCAGTATACATGGAACCGGCCGGATGAGATGGAAGCCCCCGGCTGCATGTAAGTTCGGGATTGACGCGAATTTCCCCACCCTCCTTCTCCTGGACTGTCGGGATAGTTTGTGAGGACAGGAAGCAGAGCCGCTCTGCTTGGAGTGAAGTTACCATGGCGTTCGCACAGGCAGTGAAAAAACAGCACCCAGTAACCTGAATTTAAAAAAAAACTTTTACTGCTGTCAGGTTCATATTGCATTATGTACAGAGGGGGACAGAGTTGTGTGTGGGGGAGGTTAGAGGGACAGGACAGAGGTGTGGGGGTGGGTGCGTAGAGAAACTGATGTGCTTGGGGGGGGGGGGGAGAGGAGAAAAGATATGTGGGGGAAGGGGTTAGATGTATTGGGGGGGTCAGAGGGGAACAGATGTGGGGGGGCAGAGAGGAACAGATGTTTGGGGGGCAGAGGGGAACAGATGTGTGTGTGGGGGGGGGCAGAGGGGAACGTGTGTGTGGGGGGGAGGAGGTTACAGAGGGAAACATGTATTGGGGGGGTCAGAGGGGAACAGATGTGTGTGGGGGGGCAGAGAGGAACAGATGTGTGGGGGGGACAGAGGGGAACATGTGTGTGTGGGGGGTTACAGATGTGTGGGGGGGCAGAGGGGAACAGGTGTGTGGGGGGAAAGAGGGGAACAGATGTTTGTGGGGGGGGGGGCAGAGGAGAACATGTGTGTGGGGGGAGGAGATTACAGAGGGGAACAGATGTATGGGGGGGATAGAGGGGAACAGATGTGTGTGGGGGGAGGAAAAGAGGTCAACGTGTGTGTGAGGTGAGGAGGTTACAGAGGGAAACAGATGTGTGTGGGGGGGGACAGAGGGGAACATGTGTGTGTAGGGGAGGAGGTTACAGAGGGGAACAGATGTGTATGGGGGGGACAGAGAGGCACATGTGTGTGGGGGAGGAGGTTACAGAGGGGAGCAGATGTATTGGGGGGGCAGAGGGGAACAGATGTGTGGGGGGACAGAGAGGAACATGTGTGTGTGTGTGTGTATGTGTGGGGGAGGAGGTTACAGAGGGGAGCAGATGTATTGGGGGGGCAGAGGGGAACAGATGTGTGGGGGGACAGAGAGGAACATGTGTGTGTGTGTGTGTGTGTGTGTATGTGTGTGTGTGGGGGAGGAGGTTACAGAGGGGAGCAGATGTATTGGGGGGGCAGAGGGGAACAGATGTGTGGGGGGGGACAGAGAGGAACATGTGTGTGTGTGTATGTGTGTGTGTGGGGGAGGAGGTTACAGAGGGGAACAGATGTGTGTGGGGGGCAGAGGGGAACATGTGTGTGGGGGGAGGAGGTTACAGAGGGGAACAGATGTATGGGGGGGACAGAGGGAACAGATGTGTGTGTGTGTGGGGGGGGGGGGGCAGAGGTCAACGTGTGTGTGGGGGGAGGAGGTTACAGAGGGGAACAGATGTGTGTGGGGGGAGGGGGGGACGTGTGTGTGTGGGGGAGGAGGTGACAGAGGGGAACAGATGCATGGGGGGGAAACAGGGGAACATATGTGTGTGTGGGGGAGGTTACAGAGGGGAACAGATGTGTGGGGGGGGGACAGAGGGGAACATGTGTGTGAGGGAGGAGGTTACAGAGGGGAACAGATGTATGGGGGGGACAGAGGGGAACAGATGTGTGGGGGGACAGAGGGGAACAGATGTGTGGGGGGGACAGAGGGGAACATGTGTGTGTGTGTGTGTGTGTGGAGAAGGAGGTTACAGAGGGGAACAGATGTATGGGGGGGGCAGAGGGAAACGTGTGTGTGTGTGTGTGTGTGTGTGTGTGTGTGTGTGTGTGTGTGTGTGTGTGTGGGGGGGGGGAGGAGGTTACAGAGGGGAACAGATGTATGGGGGGGACAGAGGGGTACGTGTGTGGGGGGGGAGGTTACAGAGGGGAACAGGTGTGTGGGGGGTGATTACAGGGGAACAGATTGTGGGATACAGTGGGGAACACAGGTGCAGGGGGGGTACAAAAGATAAACAGAGGTGCGGGCAGGGTACAGAGGTGCAGGGAGGGTATAGAGATAAACAGAGGTGCGGCGAGGGTACAGAGGTGAAGGGGGGTACAGAGGTATGGGGAGGGTACAGAGGTGCGGGGGGTACAGAGAAAAGCAGAGGTGCGGGGAGGGTACAGAGGTGTGGGGAGGGTACAGAGGTGCGGGGAGGGTACAGAGATAAACAGGGGTGCGGGGAGGGTACAGAGATAAGCAGAGGTGCGGGGAGGGTACAGAGATAAACAGAGGTGCGGGGAGGGTACAGAGATAAGCAGAGGTGCGGGGATGGTACAGAGATAAGCAGAGGTGCGGGGAGGGTACACAGGTGCAGGGAGGGTACAGAGATAAACAGAGTTGTGGGGGGGGGGGGTGCAGCGAGGAACAGGTGTTCAGGGGATTGATGAAGCAATTGGGGTGATCTGAGGTGCTGAAAATACAGGAATTGGGGTGATTTGAGGTGTGCAGGTTCAAGTTCACCTTTGTGAAAAAATAATAAATGCAGATCTTTTTGCAAAAAGGTAAAAAAAATGTGCATTTATTATTATTTTAGTCATTGTCAGTGTATCTGTCTGCTCGTACAGACAGGCAGTTACACAGTTAGCCTGGTGTGGGCCTGTGCTTCACGGGCTGAAGAAAAGGTGGAGAGGTGCTGCAAAAATCTCCCCCCACCATCTCCACCATATACATGGGCATTGAAAAGGGGTGGGGTCAGGGGCAGAGCTAATGGGGGGGGGGGGCGCCAAAATGAGGTTTCGCCTAGGGTGTCAAAAATCCTTGCACCAGCCCTGGTCGCACATGCACAGTAGGGAACCAGGAAGTGAAGCCGCAAGGGCGCCCTGGACAGGAAAGTGTCCATATTTTAAAAGTCAGCAGCTGCAGTATTTGTAGCTGCTGACTTAAAAAAAATAAAAAAAAATGGCAAAACTCCATTTTAAGGAAGAGGACATTTGGGAAGATATTCCCCTTCCCTGATTCTCCATTATGTGTCTTTGTCCTTCAATAAAGCTTCAGGCTTGTGAACTCTTCCCTCTTGTATCTATCCTTCCTATCCATCATTACACCCATTGCTTGTTGAAGTGTTTTTTTACCTGCTTGCTGTTTACATTATGTATGCAGTATGTATTAACCCCTTGCCGACCAGCGCACGATGATGTACATTGGCACAAAGGCACGACTGGGCAAATGGGCATACCTTTACAGCCCCTTTAAGACGCGGCTTAGTGTGTGCACATGCGCTGCGTACTTTGTGAGTGCACCCGCGGAATTGATGTCCACCGGGGCCTGCGATTGTCACACGGAGCAGCAGAACGGGGAGATGCCTATGTAAACAAGACAATTCCCTGCTCTGCTTAGCATCATGACAGAGATCTACTGCTCCCAGTGATTGCTGTCATGTCAGTGGTAGCCTACCCCCCCAGTTAGAATCACTCCCTAGGACACACTTAACCCCCTAGTGTTTAACCCCCTTCCCTGCCAGTGTCATTTACACAGTAATCAGTGCATTTTTTAGCACTGATCGCTGTATAAATGTCACTGGTCCCAAAATAGTGTCAAAAGTGTCTAATGTGTCCACCACAATGTCGCAGTCACGGTAAGAATCGCAGATTGCTGCCATTACTAATAAAACAAATAATAATAAATATGCCATACATCTATCCCCTATTTTGTAGATTCTATAACTTTTGCGCAAAACAATCAATATACACTTGTTGCATTTTTTCTAAACAAAAATATTATAGGGTTTCGTCATAATACAGCCCACTGATAAAGTATTTGTTTTACTATATTTTATACATAGATAAAGTATATTTAAAAAAAAAAAAAATTGTATTCATTGAAAAAAATACAAGCATTCTATGAATGGCAGCAGTGGTGAGTGAGTGATCCCTTATAGTCAGTGGGTACAGGAGAAGCTGTTTGCACAGGCAAGATGGTGGCAATCACTAATACCACGCTGGCAGTCAACTTTCCCGGCAGCCCCTCAGGTATGAGCTATACATACTTACATTGTGCCAAGATGGACCAACCTAAATATGCAACAAAGATCATACCTGGACTATTAAACCACTTAAGCCCCGGACCATTTGGCTGGTCAAAGACCAGGTCACTTTTTGCAATTCGGCACTGCGTCGCTTTAACTGACAATTGCGACATGGCTCCCAAACAAAATTGACATCCTTTTTTCCCACAAATAGAGCTTTCTTTTGGTGGTATTTGATCACCTCTGTGGTTTTTATTTTTTGCGCTATAAACAAAAAAAGCGCCAATTGTGGAAAAACCGCTATTTTTAACTTTTTGCTATAATAAATATACCCCAAAAATATAGAAAAAAAATTTTCTTCCTCAGTTTAGGCTGATACGTATTCTTCTACATATTTTTGGTTAAAAAAAATGCAATAAGAGTATATTGATTGGTTTGAGCAAAAGTTATAGTGCCTACAAAATAGGGGATAGATTTATGGCATTTTTATTAATATTTTTTTTTTTACTAGTAATGGCAGCGATCAGCGATTTTTATCATGACTGTGACATTATGGCAGACACGTCAGACAATTTTGACACATTTTTTTGACTATTGGCATTAATACAGCGATCAGTGCAATTAAAATTGCATTGATTACTGTAAAAATGTCACTGGCAGTGAAGAGGTTAACACTAGGGGGCAAGGGAGGGGTTAATATGTATCCTATTTTGTGATCTAACTGAAGGGGGATGGGACTGTGCAGGGAAACTAACAGATCGCTGTCCATACTCTGTATGGACAGACGATCTGTCAGTTCCCTGCTCATGGAAGCGGAAACTTTGTGTTTACACACACAGCTGCCGGTTCTCCGTGTGCCCCGAGTGATCGCGGGAGCCCGGTGGCAATCAAGGCACTTGCATTGGCTCGGGGACTGAGTGGGGGGGCATGCCTCTGGCGGCACAAAAGTGCCCCCTAGTGGCCGTTTATGCTACCGACGTAGCATAACGGCGATTGGTGCAGCCGAGCCATGCTGCCGCAGTACAACTGCAGTGGCTGGTAGGCATGTGGTTAAAAAAAAAGTACTCAGTGGTATATTAATGATTGCATTGTATTTATTTGTGTCTTTTATGTCTGCCTAGAGTTCATCTATAACTCTATAACAGAGATGAAAAAAAACGACATCTTTTAGATTCATCTGAAAACGGTTTGTTCTATTCTGATGCATTTGATAAAAAATGAATGCATTAATGTGCTCTGTGTTTGAATTAACAATAGAGATGAAGTATGTCTAAAGTGACCTAGAACAGAACAGTTCAAACACAAATACATCTATAACACAATGCATTGGTAATGGAAACAGCAGAGTGCAAGTACCCAAAATGTTCAGAATTTGTGTATTGTTCATTACAGGCATACCCCACTTTTAAGTACACAATGGGGTTTTATTTACCAAAACTGGAAAGTGCAAACGCAGGCTCACTTCTGCATAGAAACCAATGAGCTTCTAACCCCAGCTTGTTGAATTAAGCTTTGGTAATAAAACCTGGAAGCTCATTGGTTTCTATGCAGCAGTGAGCCTGATTTTGCACTTTTCAGCTTTAGTAAATAAACCCTATTGTGTATGCATTTAAAAGTGGTGTTTGCCTGTAAGTTAGGGTGACCAGAAATCCCCGGTTTCCAGGGGCAGTCCCCGGATTGAGGACACTGTCCTCGAACCAAGTCTGTCCCCGGTTTTGTCCTCGGTTTGGATTTGAACAGGGGCTGGGGCAATTTCAAAGACACTCAGTGCAGAATTAAAAGAAAAAATCTGAATTACAGCCCCCGCCCTGCCGCTCCTACTAGCTTAGGGGGTGGGGGTGTATTTTTTTCATTATCTGCGCCCCTTTCTGATGATCATGTGCTGGTCGAAGCGGAGAGAATATTTCTTCAGTTTCGGGTGCATGCCCGTTCCGCTCCTGCTCGCATGTTCTTCTGTCTTGGCTCAAGTCCCCGCCAGCCACCTGCCCATCTCCTTGCCTTCCCTGGCGGAATGATCTTCCTCTGCTCCCCACCCAGTAGTAGCAGGTGCCGGAGAGTAAGACTTGACAGGCTGTGAGGCAGGCGGCGATGGGCAGAGAGTCACTAATTGCCACCATTACTAGTAAAAAAAAATATGTCCCCGGATTTCATTTAAAAAAATCTGGTCACCTTGCTGTAAGTTTCGTCAGAAACACATCCTCGCTTTAATAAATCCAACACTAAAGGTGCTGCCTGACCAGACTCAACAATATTTGCAGTGGTGTCTAACATATTTTCTTCAGTCATCTCAGTTACAATCAGTCACAGAGTAAGACATATACTGTCATTCACTAACAGCTCATCAACTTATTTTTATCCTCTATTCTCCATAACGCCTGAAATGATCCCTGCATTGCTCCTCCTCTCCTACTCTGAGCACTGGCTTGAGTTTTCAAAGAGAAAGCTGAGGCATTACTGACAATAAATAACAGTAATGATGTCTTATATAGCACACTGCTGCCAATATCTATGATGCTGAACACAGAATTTTTCAGGCACACACAGTTCTTGTCACCAAGAGATTATAACCTAATGATTATGGTGCCTCCAGCACAGGAAGATAAAATGATTTGACCAAAACCACATAGGAGCTGACAGTGGAAAGTAATCTGTGTAAACTTATTTCAGTGTCTGGGGTATGGCACTTAAAACATTTTTTGCTGATAAAATGTCTTCAGAAGGCAACATGAATGGGACACTTGGAGCACCCAGCCCGCTAATGCTTTTTTTAGAGAAAGGATAGAAAATGACAAAGATCAAGGTCCTTCTCCAACCGTTAGAGATGGTTGCATGATTTAATAAGTCTTGACTAAATACATGCACTTCACCAAAGAAACCGTAGCCATGGTGCCACACTTGGTCATTAAATATGTGCAGGTATTATACTAATCAGCTGCTTGTTGCTTTTCTGTTTGGGTCCTGGATGACACGGAGTCAATGAGCTGAGAGATGAGCAAGACGTTTCTTAAAGACTGCTGCTCCCAACTCATATATCAAAACATTTTGCCTAAAACATAGAACATTAATCCTGTTTGAATTATTTACTTAGCTTAGCATTTTTATTAACATGCTGGACCTTTTTAATTTTCTAATTATGGCTAATGGGGAAAAAAAAAAATGAAACGCGGGCTTATGCTTTTCTTGAAACAGTTATTTAACCATGAATTATTAGTTCAACTTCTTACCCAGATAGCAAGCAACTGAGCTGCAAGTTTCAAAATGACTTGCTAAGCTATTGCCAGGCTTCGCAAATTTGTTACACAATTGCAGAATTGTTGATCTGCAATCATGCTGAATTGGTTTAACTTGTCAACATCTATCAGAGGCTTTGCAAACTTGTTACACAATTGCAAAATTGTTGATCTGGAGTAATGCTGAGTTGCATGACTCCAGATCAACTTTCTTTGCTAACATTCTGCAAGTCTGCTGCACGTTCTGGTTCAGTTATATTGTGCAATAGTCATCCCACCACAGGGGTCACTGTGACTTGCAGAGCTCTTGCTGTAGACTCACCACTGCAACTTTGCTCTTGCTAGAGACTTGCCACACAAATTTGGGAGGTGGGGGGGGGGGGGGGATGTAGTCTGTACTGGTGGTGATTTGGGTGATTAAAGTTCTGTACTGGGAGGGATGGGGGGGGGGGGATCTGTACACTACACACTTATGACCACTGTACTTTCATGCATAACGCACCCCTGACCCCTGGGCTCCATATGTTACACACTCCCAAGCCCTGCTCTCTGTGTGTTATGAACTCCTGACCCATGTGTTTTGTGCATTATGCACCTTTTACCCCAGTGCTCCATGCATTACACACCCTTGGCCCCTCTGCGCTGTGTGTTATGCCCCCCTGAACCCCTGCTCCTTGAGTGGACCTTTGTGCACCTATGACCCTGCATTCTGTGCATTACAGCTTCCTGACTCCTGTGCTCTATGTGCTACATATGAGAAAAAAAGGGGGAGACGGGGAGAGGGGGAAGGAACATAGTATGTGCTACATAGTCCTGATACCTGTGCTCAGTGCATTACATACTCCTGATTCTTGCATTCTGCACCATGCACTCCTGACTCATTAATAATAAAGTTTCCTTCCCTATGCTCTGTGTTGTACGCACTCCTGACCTATGCACTCAGTTACACACTCCTGATCCCTGCTATCTGTGTGTTACTCACTCTTGACCCAGGGAGTAGACCCAGGTTTTATTTACCATACCTCATTTGGACCTTTCCTCTGTTACTGCAAATTGGCCACACCCACTGTTTATTATGGCATTCTACATGCGCCGCATTATTTCTCCACCTGTATTGCCCAAGACTTTTTTTCTTTGAATCTTCAGTTTCTGCCTCTTATTCCAAAAGTCTGTGGCTTATTTTTTAGAGCGCTTTAAAATTGGGGTGCGATATGGAGATATGGTAACCTTAGTCTAGAGGGCACATCATACTTTTAAAGACCTCCCTTCCTTTTTTTTTGTTCCATTGCTATACCCTTCATGGTGCATTTACATAATGCATAGACCAACAAATTCTAGTGTTTTCTATAGGGCTCATTCATGATACTTTATTGTGTTGCAGAGCAGTGAGAAAATAATTTCTGCAAACTTTTTGGTGCATTGCCCTATATAACCATTGTAGACATTTGAGGTCTACTGAATGGAATCTTGAATGGACAATTTATGAAAATACAAATCGTGGCAATGTCTACAGTTGTGCAAGTTAAGGTGTGAACAAGACGTGCTAGTTCTAACCTCAATACCTCAATTTTTTTCCAGCTTTTTCGATACTGTTTCTTCACCTCACTTATGCCTCCTCTTTCCATTCCTTCACTGTCCAGCTACAAGACACAAGAGCATGTAGTAGTTTAAAGGGTAACTCCACTTTCGGGGGGAAAAAACAGCAAATAAATAAAAAATAATATAGCGCATATAATTGTGACACTAATCATATTGTAATTGAATGTTATTAAAATTACCTTTCCTTTTCAATCTGCAGCCAATGTCATTTTCTGAGAATACATTGCTATGGCTACCTGGAGTTGTTCTGTACACAGAATGTGTACTGACCACTCCCCAGAAACATCATGTCCTGCTTGTGTGATTGGCTCACCAATGTTTCCAGAAGTCTGCCTAAGATACAAGTCAGATTTCAGGCATCCCCTGCAACAAAAATTAAATTTTTTAGAGAGATACTTTTAATAGGAGCACGTCTAAAGGGATGCAGACCCTGCAGATTTCCTCATTAGTGCCCTGCAGCTGCCACATCTGACAGTTAATTATGAAACCACTCCTATTAGACCCACTAAGAACAGGGGCTCAGACAAACACACATGAATTTCTTCAGAATAACAAAAGGTAGGAATCTTCAACAAAGGTTGTTACAATCCTTGCAATGTTCATTGATCACCCAGAGGGGAATGATTTTTTTCTCAGCGAAAGTGGAGTTACGCTTTAAGAAAAAGCTTTCAAAAGAGTAGCTTCTTGTCCACTTTATGGAGAGTTCAGCTCCACCAATATAGAGAAGCTTATATTATTTATATATTCTCACACAGGGGGAGTTTTACTAAAACTGTTGCACTCAGAATCTGGTGCAGCTGTGCATAGTAGCCAATCAGCGCCTAACTTTAGCTTGTTCAATTAGGCTTTGTCAGTAAAACCTGGAAATTGATTGGTTTCTATGCAAAGCTGCACCAGATTTTGTACACTCCAGTTTTGATAAATATCCCCCAATGTGTCTTAAATAGCAGTAACAAATCGGAGTACAAAAGAGCTGGTGATTGGATATTATTTTTAATTTAAAGCTGAACTTTAACCATAACATTTTTATAACAATTAATGTTCTTTAACCACTTGCTGACCAACCACTTGCTGACAGGAGAGGAGAGACAGATCGTCTGTTCCTAGTAATCAGGAACAGCGATATGTCTCCTCCTCCAGTCAGTCACATCCCCCCACAGTTAGAAACACACACATAGGGAACCCCTTGATCGCCCCTTAGTGTTAATTTAATCCCTTAATCACCCCTTAGTGTTAGTCCCTTCCCTGCCAGTGACATTTACACAGTAATCAGTGCATTTTTATAGCACTGATGGATGTATAAATATCAATGATCTCAAAAAAGCGTCAAAAATGTCTAATCTGTCCATCGCAATCCTGTTAAAAGTCGCAGATCACTTCCATTACTAGTAAAAAAAAATAATAATAATAATGAAAATGCCACAAATCTATCCCCTATTTAGTAGACGCTATAACTTTTGAGCAAACCAATCAATATACACTTATTTTACCAAAAATATGTAGAAGAATACATATTGGCTTAAACTGATGAAAAACATTTTTTTCTTTTTTTGGGATATTTATTATAGCAAAAAATTAAAAATATTGTTTTTTTTTCAGAATTGACGGTCTTTTTTTCTATAGTGTAAAAAATAAAAAATACGGAAGTAATCAAATATCACCAAAAAGAAAGCTCAATTTGTGGGAAAAAAAAAGGATGTCAAGTTTGTCTGGGTACAATGTAGCACGGACGCGCAGATGTCAGTGAATACGGCGCAGTGCCGGATCGCAAAAAATGGCCTGGTCTTTAAGGGGGTAAATCCTTCCGTTCCTTAAGTGGTTAACAAAAGAACATACATTCCACCATAATAATTATCCTACCAATTAGTGTGTGCTGTAAATTGCCTCCAATATTGCTCCTGTTTCTTCATTCTATAAGCTGCTATTTTGTTGAAGTCCAGAGCAGTCACTTCTTCATTGGAAACTCTCCCCATTCCTTAGTTTCAAAAACTATATATACTTTGTTCAATGTACAGATATCTTTTAAATTGAGGGCTGTTGCTATTTTTGATGCAAGATGATCTACAATATGCAACTCTACTCCTTCTGGAAAGAAAATAATAGTGATATATATATATATATATATATATATATAAAGAAGGCCAGTATGGTGGCCTGAAATTATGGGAGGAGCCCGGAGGAGTATTTAACCAGCCCGTTCGGCTGTGTTCCTTGTCGGTTCCTGTGCGCGATAGTTACTACGTCACAGATCTAGGGCCGACTATTCGAGACCATTCGATAGAGTGAGTGCAGTGTTCGTGAGTTCCGTGTTCGTCAAAGTCCTGTCTTCGTCCTCGTGTTACAGTCTGTTTTTGTCGTCGTGAGCGTTCGTGTATTTGTCTGAGTGTCGCAATACTCGAAACTTGCCGGTGTCGTACAACGCATCTGGTCCGGCTGTCGCAGGTAGGGCTTCGGCTCCCATTTCTCATTTCATGTTATTCCATGTCACTAAACTGTGATGCGTTGAACTCACGAACCACTCACTGAAATGTCACCATCATATTTTCCGATATTGTTTCACGCATCCGTTACCTCTAAACATTCATGGTCACCCGTCCGTGACACTACATAATTTCACAAACCTTTCGACCATATCACTGGTCCCTACTAAAACGTCCGAATCGTTCGGATCATTTCGCTCCGATTCGAATCTAGTCGCATCTCCGATGCACCGATTCGCTCCGGTGTGCCCCAGTTGTCGGCCTCATTTCAATACATGCTCCAGAGACAGAATCACTCGCAGGTTCAGGCATGGTTTTCGATTCTTGTCTTTGTCATGGCATATCATTTCTGGTCACCTATTACGCCCCGTTACGAATCCAGTCGCATTATACCGATGCACCGATTCGCCTCGGTACACACAGTTGTTTGGCCTCATTTCTATACATGCTCCAGAGATGGATTCTTTACCGAATCGTTGGGCCAGTCGTCGATTCCGGTCTCTGTCATGGTGTGTCACTTTTTACGCTCCGGTTCGAATCCTGTCGCAGTTACATGCACCGATTCGTTCCGGTGTGCCCAGCTGCTACGCCTCATTTCAGTACATGCGCCAGAGACAGGGTACACTGCCACTTCTTGAGTGCAGCCGTTGATCCCTGTCTTTGTCATGGGTATCATTTCGTTTCACCTATCACGCTCCGACACGAATAGTCACGCCTGTGCACTAATTCGTCTCGGCGTGCCCCAGGACAGGCCTCATTTCAGTACATGCTCCAGAGTCCGCTTCATGCTCAGTCGCAAAGTTACAGCATGGCGATTCGGGCCTCTATCATGGCGGAATCACTCATTTTACTGTCACCTCCTGCTCCTCGGTTCAAACCCAGTTGTTTTGCAATGTCCGGGTTCTACCCGGGGGGCCGTGCTCATTTGGCCTCATTTCACTAATTGCCTCATTTCAGTACATGCTCAAGAGTCCGGCTTGTTGTCAGTTGTGCCGGCGACACGACCGAGCTGCGCCTCTGTCATGGCAGATTCTCATCAAAGGCAACATTTAGTTTATGTTTGTTCGTCTCATTTCATTTCATTTCATCTAAAAAAAAAAAAAAAATGTATAAAAAAAAGAGAGAGAAAAAAAAATTATGAATAGGAAAAAGGGAACAACACACCTTGTCACCTCACTCAAGTCACTATTTAGCCACTTTCTGTTTAAACAGGGCGGAACTCTCAGCAATTTTACTTTCATGTTCTTAGGTCAGTCGAGTCACAGTAGGTCCACCCTGCATCAGTTTGGACGGTGCCTTCTTAGGTAAGGAAAATATATATGAGAACGGGGGAGGAGGCGCACGTAAGCAGAAGTGCCCCTCCTCTCTATTAGGTATGTATCCCATCAGAGATCACCAACGAGTGTTGTAATTAATGTCACCCTGTTTAGGGCTCTGAACCATAAATTATATATATATATATATATATATATATATATATATATATATATATATATATATATATATATATATATATATATATATATATATATATATATATATATATAAAATGGGATTTTTATATACAGCTTACCTGTAAAATCCTTTTCTTGAGAGTACATCACGGGACACAGGAGCTTCATTACATAGTGGGTTATATAGGCACCTTTGGTGATTGGACACTGGTTGACCCCAATTAAGGAGAATTCCTCCCCTATATAACCCCTCCCATCTGGGAGGCACCTCAGTTTTGTAGCAAAGCAATAAGAAACCACGTAAAACCCAAGAGGGGCGGGAGCCCTGTGTCCCGTGATGTACTCTCAAGAAAAGGATTTTACAGGTAAGCTGTATATAAAAATCCAATTTTCTTGATCATACATCACGGGACACAGGAGCTTCATTACATAGTGGGATGTCCCATAGCAATGCTCAGATTGAGGGGAGGGAGACACAGATCATAAATATAGACCGCCAGGGACCGGAGGACCTAAACTGCAGCCTGCAGTACACTGCGCCCGAAGGCGATATCCTCTTGCCCTCTGACATCCACCTGATAGAATCTGGTGAATGTGTGGACTGATGACCAAGTTGCAGCCTTACAGATCTGAGCCAGGGAGGCCTGGTGATGCACTGCCCAAGAAGCACTAACAGCCCTAGTAGAGTGCGCTTTCACCCGAAAAGGAGGAATCTTCCCCTTTAAACCATAGGCCTGAGAAATAACTTATCTAATCCACCTTGAGAGAGTGGATTTTGATGCCGCCTGGCCCTTTATAGGGCCTTCCGGCAAAATAAATAAGCAATCAGTTTTCCTTATCTGAGTAGTTGCCTGAAGATAAATACTGATTGCTCTAACCACATCCAAAGTGTGTAAAGATTCTTCTTCTGTGGACTGAGGGTCCGGAAAAAAGGATGGTAGGATTACATCCTGATTCAAATGGAAATCCGAAACCACCTTAGGTAGAAAGGACCTGTTGGGACGCATGACCACCCGGTCCTTATGGATAATTAAATACGGCTCCTTGCTGGAAAGAGCTGCCAGCTCTGATACTCTTCTAGCCGTAGATATGGCTACTAAGAAGACCAGTTTTTTAGTCAGGAGAACTAATGAAGCCAGATGCAAAGGTTCAAATGATTGCCCCTGCAAGGCCGAGAGAACCAAATTCAGATCCCAAGGGCATACCGGAGGTTTAACTGGCGGTCTTGTCCACATGGCCCCCTGGATAAAAGCCCGTACCAGGGAATGCAATGCAAGTGGCTTTTGAAAAAATACTGACAGGGCCGAAATCTGCACCTTGATAGTGCTTATGGCCAAATTCATTTCTAGGCCTGACTGGAGAAAGGCCAAGATTCTGTTAATGACATACTTTCTAGGATGCCATTTCCTGAGTTCACACCAGGAAACATATGTCCTCCAGACTTTGTAATAAATAAGCCTGGAGGCCGGCTTTCTGGCATTGACCAGAGTAGAAAGGACTGGCCCCGAAAGGCCACGGTCTCTCAGAATGTGGGTCTCAGCAGCCAAACCGTCAAATTCAGACTGCGTAAAGCAGGATGGTAGATTGGACCCTGTGAGAGCAGATCTGGCCGGAGAGGGAGGGTCCATGGCCTGCCTACTGCCAACTTCATGATCTCCGCGTACCATGGTCGCCTGGGCCAAGCCGGGGCCACCAAAAGGACCGACTTTGTCTCCCTCTTGACTCTTCCCAGGAACCGCGACAGAAGCGGGCTTGGGGGGAAGGCATAGATCCCAGGGAACTGTCAGAGCATCTGACCCCTGAGCAAGTGTATCTCTTGTCCTTGACACAAACTTGTCCAGTTTCCTGTTGAACCTGGATGCAAACAGATCTACGTCCGGAGTACCCCACTTGTGACATATGTTCCGAAACACGTCGGGGTGCAGAGCCCATTCTCCTGGGCACAACTGCTGGCGGCTCAGAAAATCCGCCTGCCAATTTTCCACTCCTGGAATGAAGACTGCAGAAAGACACGGAACATGCTTTTCTGCCCAGACAAGTATGCGATTCACCTCTTTTTGGGCCACCAGACTCCTGGTACCGCCCTGGTGATTGATATAAGCCACTGCTGTGGCATTGTCGGACTGAACCCGAACCGGGAAACCTCGCAGTCTGTAAGACCACTCTATGAGAGCCATGTAAACTGCCCGGATCTCCAAGATATTTATGGGCAGTAGTTTCTCGGTCGCAGACCATTTCCCCTGCGAGCACGTCTCCTCCAATACTGCTCCCCAGCCTGTCAGGCTGGCATCTGTTGTGATAATCTTCCATGGAAGAGGAAGAAAAGTTTTGCCCTTCAGCAAATTCTTGGTTTGCAACCACCAGACAAGACTCTTGCGTGTCCCTGGGGATAGACGCATAGGAAGATCCAAGGATTGGGGCTTCCTGTTCCAAGCCGCAAGGATGCATCTTTGCAGAGGCCTTGAGTGGAACTGGGCGAATGGGACGGCCTCGAAGGAGGCGACCATTTTCCCTAACAGTCTCATGCACAACCGAATGGGGAAGATCTTCTGCCCAGAATCAGGCACACAAGATCCCCAATGGCCAAGGCCTTTAGCCTTGGAAGAAACACCCTGCCCTGAGCGGTGTCGATGATCATGCCCAGGTATTCCAACCTGGTGGCCGGCTGTAGGGACGACTTTTCTAGGTTTATGATCCAACCTAGGCGTTCTAGGTGTTCTAGCGTTCTGGTGACGCTGTGATTCAGGAACGCTGCTGTTTTCTCCATGAGAAGCAAGTCGTCTAGATAAGCCATGACGGCTATGCCCTGAGCTCTTAGGTTTGCTAAGAGAGGGTCCAGAATCTTTGTGAAGACTCGAGGGGCTGTAGCAAGCCCGAATGGCAAGGCCACAAATTGAAAATGGCGCCGCTCTACCACGAACCTTAGAAATTTTTGGTGTGCGGGAAAAATTGGCACATGGATATATGCATCCTTGATATCTATTGATGCCATGAATTCTCCCCCTTGCAGGGAGGAGACCACCGTGCGGATTGACTGCATTCGGAAGGACCGGATGCGTAAAAAACGGTTCAGATCCTTCAGATCCAGGATAGGTCTGACACTTCCATTTGGTTTTGGAACGGTGAAGAGATTTGAGTAAAACCCTGAACCCTGTTCTTTCGGGTTCACTTCTACTATCACCCCCTGGGATAGTAAGTGATCTAAGGCCAGAAATAGCGTTTTTTGCTTTACTGGATCCCTGGGGATCCTTGACCTTAGGAAACGAGAAGGTGGAATCTCCTGAAACTCTAGCCTGTAGCCCAGAGATACCGAAGCGATCACCCACTTGTCCTGGATCTCTTCCCGCCAGGCTCCTGCAAACTGCAGGAGTCTTCCCCCCACTCTGCCGAGGGGGGGCGCCCCTTCACAAGGAAGCTTTTGGGCTCTGCTTGGCAGGCTTTTGCCCCCAAGTCTTTTTCTGCCCCTGGGCTCGGCCTTGAGCCTTTCTAGTAGAGGAGGACTGAGAAGGCCGTCGCCACTGCTTAGAGCTTGATGCTTCGGGAGAGAGAGCACGCCTGAATGAAGGACGCTTGCTCCTTTTGACTGGAAGGAGAGTAGATTTACCCCCTGAAATATTTTGGACGAATTTATCTAATTCTTCTCCAAACAAACGTTCCCCTTTAAACGGGAAGCCAATCAAATGCTTCTTGCATGACAGCTCAGCTGCCCAATTCTTTAGCCATAGGGCCCTTCGTATGTGAACCGACATGAGAGACAAACGTGATGCTTGTTGGACAGAATCCAAAATCGCATCAATCATGAAACACAGAATGTAAGGCAATTCTGCATAATTTTCTACTTCCTCACTGGGAAGGAGCCCAAGCATCTGCTTAACCTGTTCCTTGAGGAACTGACACAACCCCACGGCTGCGACTGTAGGTTTCCAGCTTTTTATCAGTTGGATCCTTGAATACCTGCGCATTATCCAATGGACAAGTCAGGTTTTTATTCACACAAGAAACAGCCGCATCGACAGATGGGACCCCCCACTTCTTGGTGAAACTTTCCTCCAAAGGATAATGCACAGAAAACCTTTTAGGAGGAGCAAACAGTTTATCGGGATGTCCCCAATCCTCATACATCAATTTATCCATTAAGGGATGAATTGGGAAGGAATAGGCAGTCTGTGGGGCTTTCCTGACTCCCAGGGAAGAAACAGAGGATGTAGCGACTTCAGCAGCAGGCATTCTGAATGTGGTACGCACCAATTCAGTATAATACTGCACCTGCTTTCTGAGTGCCTGGGAGGAGGGGACTATCTCCTCTTCCTCTGACTCATCCGACTGCTCATGATCCCTATCCCAAGATAGGGATCCCTCCTCATTTTCAGAAGAATCATCTGAGAGAGGGATTTCAGCAGAGGGAGGGGATCTACCCCTTTTCCTGCTATCTTTCAGGGAAGCAGAAATAAAATTAATAATTCTCCCTTCAAAACCCTCCAATGTAGCCCTAAGGGAGTCCTCAGTGACATAAACCGGGGCTGAGACATTAGGAGAGACTGCAAAACCTGACAGGGGCACTGACTCGTCTTGAGAGGCTGGCTCCAGTCTTGCAGGGGGGGATGGTAACTTACAGGCACTTTTGGAACCCCTGGACCTAGGCGGTGATTTACGAGTGCCTTTGCTACCTCCCCCTGAGACCCTCTTACGAGGAGACATAGTCCTAAGCTACAAAGCAGAGGTACTAGTACAAGTGCAATCACTGTTGTGCTTAAAGTCTCACAATAAATATATATGCTTAAACTGCACAACCTGATGCTGAGTAGGTGTCTAAGGTTTGCCTGGATCCAATCCCCACGGATGCTTACTGCCCACAGCTCCTGTGTCTCCAATTACAGCCCCCTGACGCTCTGGGCTTTTTAAAACTGCCGCCTGGCGCCTGCGCAGTACAGCGCCGTGTACACTGACGTGCACGGCTCGCAACCACACTCCCCCCTCCTCCATTAGGCCGGGAACGCGCCCGCGCGCGTGCACGAGGACCGCCGGATCCAGGGGGGGGGAAGGAGAACCCAAACGGAGCTGCGTGGGACCCCCGAACTACGTGGGACCCCTGTTTACCTTGATGTGGCAGGGACTGCAATGGAGACGTGAGTCAGCTGGAGAACCAGGCTTCACTGAGCGTGTGTATTGAAAGGCATGTAAGTATGCATCAGGCTGCTCTTACTCCCTCTAGTGGTGGAAACCAGGTAAGACATACAACTACTCACAATGAAGAAATCCATTCATATATTTATATATATACAGGATTAACTTCCCTTACCTGTCCTCGCCGCAGGAATTGCTGAACCAGACAAATTCCAGCCTTCACCCATCACGGCGGGTATTGTTAGCCAACCTTCAGGTTTATCTGGGGCTCTTTCTCGGAAGAACCTCCTACCTAGGCCATGTAGAAAGCTCTGCCAGAAACTTTCGTGCGCTCTGTATAAACAGTACACACAGTCTGGTTTTCCCAGAGCCCAGTCTTCCAATGGAGAAGACTTACAAGCAAAACCTCGCTTCTTCGGCTGACGAGGCCCGGGTACCATACCATCTTGGGAGTCAAAATATCGGCCCGAGGTATGGATCCGGTTTGTTGTAGCCCTTAGGCCCTCGCAGGGACCTGCATAGAGCTAATGTTTTACGTGACCAACCACCATAGACACTGGCGAAAAAACTGAGGTGCCTCCCAGATGGGAGGGGTTATATAGGGGAGGAATTCTCCTTAATTGGGGTCAACCAGTGTCCAATCACCAGAGGTGCCTATATAACCCACTATGTAATGAAGCTCCTGTGTCCCGTGATGTATGATCAAGAAATATATATATATATATATATATATATATATATATATATATATTGTAATATTTGGGGGTTATTTTAGCTTAAAGGTAGAGCTTACCAGTGAGCTGGATCCACACCAGATGTCGTTTAAGGGCTCGTAGGCCCACTTTTATTAAAGAAAGAAAAGTCAGATAACAAAATAGTTGCCCACACAGGGGTTTCAGCTTTCCACAGCAGTAATGTATGTAGAACCAAAAATACCAAGCCACCTGGCTCTCTTTAGCAGCACTGCTGCTCAGACTTCTGCTGCAGCCCTCTTGGCTCTTTAACAGAGTTTCTGTACACCCAGTACCTCAGCACTCTTTAACAGCTTCTCTTTCAGCCCACAAGCTTGGACCCTCTGTCTGCTCTGACAGACCGACCTGTGCAGACATGCACACTTCTTCTCCCTTACACGCCTGGACTCCTCGGGAGGGTGGAGCCCAGAACCATGGTGTTGGCTTTGTTTTAAGCCCAAGACCCACCTGTGCAATCATCCAGTCAGACTGCTGGCTGTTCCCAAAACCCGGTCCCAGGATTGGAGATTCCGAACTACCACATATCCCCCCCCTTTGTTTCGACCCAGAGGGCGGAACACCCAAGTTACTTTTGGCACCTCTGTGCCAGATACCATTTACAGAAGTACCCTCCTGTCCAACCTCGCTTCTCCTAACGGGGAACTCCACCCAATGCCTCCTTTGGGGTCTCCCTCTAAGCCTTACTGTCACTCTGCTATGAGCTTTGATGCGACCTTCCCAACTTTTCTTCCGAGTGAATTTCCATAAGCACTTCCTCTCCTGAAATCTAAATGGGTTCCCGTTGGTCTTTCTACCAACCCTTCTGCCTCCACGCTTCAGTTTCCCAGGTTTCCCCAAAACTCTCTCAGCAGTACTGTTCTGAGACTGTAGGGGGCCCATTTCTATAGTGTTTAGAACGGAAACCCACCTCTTATTTCTGGTACCTGACGCAGCAGTCACTAACTGATTACCAGGTTTACCTGTACCTTTGGACACCACATTATCATGTACCATTAACACATTATTTGGTTCATCATTGACAGACATATTCAAACCAACATTAGACCTCTCAATGTTGCACATGTCACCAATGCCTTTTTTTTCAAAATTTGCTAGGGCAGAGTCTGCAGAGGGCACACATACTGGAGGGCCGCCATCACCCACAGGAACCTCACAGGACGCCACCTCCCCTGGGTTCACCCACTCTGCAGGCAGCTGTCCTATCACTTGACCCGTTCTGATGCCATCTGTATTTTTATCCACCGGAACAGGCAAGCTCTGGTCTGATCCACATACAATTTTTATCACGCTCCTTGCCCATTCCCCTGTCCCGGGGACCTTATTAGGTTTGTCACCTAAACCAACCATTGGACTGGGGACCCCAGTCTCTTTAACCACCTTTGTTTGAGCCCTGGTCAGGATCTCTGCTGCTTTCAGGTCCACACATGGCCCTTCCACCTCATGTGGTTTTTCTACTGGTGCAGTATACACGCCCTTCACCA
Organism: Lithobates pipiens; assembly: GCF_037356315.1. Classification (NCBI taxonomy): domain Eukaryota; kingdom Metazoa; phylum Chordata; class Amphibia; order Anura; family Ranidae; genus Lithobates; species Lithobates pipiens. Next base: position 145,104,492 of record NW_027507748.1, read on the forward strand.
ACTGACTAGCACCACACTGGACCATAGCAGCAGAAATGCTTCCCATCTGGCTGTTAGGAGGTGTAACCACAGACATTTTAGGCTTATTTTCAACTTCTCCAATATCTGTCTCAAATATTTCTTCTGGAGCTAATCTAGCAGCATACGTAGCGGCAACTTTTAACAAAAGTAGCAAATTTAGGAATAAATCATTCCTGTCCTGTATTGCTTTGCTCTGTACAGCCTGCCATAAAGTGCTCCACCTAGTGGTACTCCGCAGTACCGGACCATCGGACTGTGGAGGAGACACACTAGTATAGATTGGTTGTACATCCCAAAGTTCAAGCATCTCTTTTAATGCTTTGGTGAATAACCAGGCCCTTGACTCCAGACCTAAGTCCTTCCTGGGGACTTTCATGACACTGGGGATGCAGAGAGACTCACTTGCTGAGACTTGAAAAGTTGCAACGTTTAACGGAACCTCCTCCCGGCTGGAGGTAAACACAGCCTGGTGCTCCACCAGAGCGCTGCCAGGTGCTGGACTTATACACAACTTCTCAGGCCCAGCATCAGTGAACTGCTCCAGAACATTACTAGTGACAACGTCACGTTGACACTCCATGCCAACCTCAGTTTTGTGGGTCACGGACAATGCCTCTGCTGTGCCCTTATTTGGTTCATCCTGCTCACCAGGGTTAACCCCTGCAGCAGCCATCGCGCCCTCAGGTACAGGCTGTTCTGCAGCCCCTCCTGCTGGCCCAGCAGAAACCGTGTCCACCTTATCTTTGTGCATAAAAGCCTCATCTATCAGGGAGATAAGATTTTTGCTCCAACTATCCCAATCTGTTGTATGTGCGCTCCCTTCTGCGGTACTCCTCAGCACCGATCCATCTGCCCAAGGAGACACATAAGAACAGACTGGCTCAGCTGCAGACTCATTACACCAGTCATTGTAAATCATGTCAGACTGTGGTAGCACAGGTTGCAATACACCATATTCACCACCTTTCTCTGCTTGCATTTCATAAGCCTCACACACGTTTGCATTTTTCACAGGTTGTGTTAATCCACCATTTACCTCCACATTTTTAGTACTAGCAGTTTGCACCAACACATTACTATTACACAGTACAGTTCCATTCTGTCCCACCAGAGTGACATCGCAGTTGTCCAGGGCAACCTCTGACTCCAATACATGAAGTTCCCTGGGGACAACTGTGCCGGCTTACCACCAGTTGCTACAGGCAACGGCCCATTTTTGATAACCTCAGGTTCTTTCAGAGCAAAAGTTTTCCCAACAGCAGCAAACTTTTCATTAACAGTAACACTTATAGCATTTTTAGCATTTGTAGGCTGTCCTAGCCCATGGTCAACTTGAGCCTGATAGTCATTAGACACAACACTTTTAGACATCAACACAGGTTCTATTTGGACTTTAACCCTTGCATTCCCACTATATAGGGAAAAGTCATTCTCAAGTGCACATTCAGTGGCCCCACTAACTGGGGTCACTCTCACATCGTCATGGACAGTCTCGTAACCAGTCCTTTTATACATGAAATCAGCAGTTCCAGCCATCATTTCATTAAAGACAGTCTTACCCACCGCAGTAGTTGGGGTCACCATCTTCATTTGAGTACGTCGTCTTATGCACCAGTCCTCTGCTGCACTTTTACTGGCCAACACCTCCTGGTGGCCATGGGATGAAACTACAGCAGGCATCTCCCACCGCTTAGCACCCCCTGCAGGCACAACAGGAAACTTCTTGTTGCTAGGGGTGACTGCAAACATATTTTCACCGGACTCTGGGCCTACAGACAAAACTTTCTCAGCAACATTATCTCCAGCCGTATTCCACAACCTAGGGCAAGAAAACATGCCATGCCCCAGCTGGCCACATTCCAGGCATGGTACTGGACGACTTTTTCCCAAAGCGATTCTCTCCTGGTGATTCCCAGCTGGCCGGAATGCACAGGCCTCTTTATGGGGACGCTGAACCAAACCTCTATTGCAGTTCCTTTCAGGCATAAATTTCACTCCGGTTGCCATGGGAGACCGCACTCTCCCAGCAGAACTTTGCTGGCTCTCTCCAACATGATAAACTGGCTCCTCCTTAAGCCACTTTCCACGATCCTTATTAGACATAGCCCATGGTACAGAGACAGCCCGATTGGCTTCCTTTGCGTTGCTATGGGCAACCACTCTCATCCTCAGCCTTTGATCAGCCTCTCTCCTTGCATAACGCATGGGCTTCGCTCTGCTGGATCCCATCTCATGCTGTGACACATTCACATCTTTCACAATAGCTGTTGTTTTAACTGCAGCAGCTTTGCCAGGGGCAACAACAGCCCTCTTCCAGTTATGGACATCCAGCGGCTTTTCCCTTGCACTGAGGGTTGGCTTCCTTTCCTCTGTAGCTTGGTTCAGTGCTGCTAAATGCCGCTTGCACCAATCCACTGCAGATTCAAATGCTGGTGGACTCTCCATAACAGCAGTCACCTGTGCACTCATTGCACCAGGGTTGCTAGGGACAACCCCAGCCATTTTTCTCCTTGATAAACTCTGATCAGGTATGTATGGGGCTCGTTCAGGCGGTAACAACCCTTCCAACCACAGAGCTCTGTCTCTCATTTCAGCAAACCTGGCTTCTTTTAAGAGCTTTGACCGCCCCATACGTAGAGACTCCAGAACAACTTTAAACAGTCCAGGAAAATGAAAGTGTCTCTTTTAAAGCAAGTTGCTTTTCTCTTCATGCAAGCTTTTCTCACCTGCACATTGCACACACTGATTATGCTGTCTCATGCACACAAACACAGTTCATAGCAAGAGAAAAAAATTTTTTTTTGACTTTTCATTCACAGGTACACCACCTGCAACACGCAATGCCTTTTGCCTGGCTGCACTTCCACACACAGCCAATAGTTCCTGACTTGAACTTACTGTGGAGCAAGGACCCGGATTCCACCATCTAATGCCCGCATTCGAACACCACTTGTAATATTTGGGGGTTATTTTAGCTTAAAGGTAGAGCTTACCAGTGAGCTGGATCCACACCAGATGTCGTTTAAGGGCTCGTAGGCCCACTTTTATTAAAGAAAGAAAAGTCAGATAACAAAATAGTTGCCCACACAGGGGTTTCAGCTTTCCACAGCAGTAATGTATGTAGAACCAAAAATACCAAGCCACCTGGCTCTCTTTAGCAGCACTGCTGCTCAGACTTCTGCTGCAGCCCTCTTGGCTCTTTAACAGAGTTCCTGTACACCCAGTACCTCAGCACTCTTTAACAGCTTCTCTTTCAGCCCACAAGCTTGGACCCTCTGTCTGCTCTGACAGACCGACCTGTGCAGACATGCACACTTCTTCTCCCTTACACGCCTGGACTCCTCGGGAGGGTGGAGCCCAGAACCATGGTGTTGGCTTTGTTTTAAGCCCAAGACCCACCTGTGCAATCATCCAGTCAGACTGCTGGCTGTTCCCAAAACCCGGTCCCAGGATTGGAGATTCCGAACTACCACAATATATATATATATATATATATACTTTGAAGCTCCAAGAGCTTGAATCTCAGACAACCTTCTGCTTAAAGTTTTTGCAATAGATACTGCCTTGTAGGTAATGGCCCGAACCAAACAATGCTCTGTTGGAATAAACAGTTGAACTGACTTGAGATCCAGCAACACCAATAGATCTTTTTTCCTTGGTGACTAAATCCTCACGTCTGCCTTAAAAAATTGTGAAAACTGAAGGATTCTTGGCCCATTGAAATTTGTTATTGCCGATATAGCTGACACTTGCAAGTTCAATAAGGATAGGCTAAGGCTCATGTCCAATACTGCCTAGAGGAATTATAGAACAGCTGTCACCGGAGGGGCAGTAGGATCATTGTCTCACTCTACCGAGAAAACGCAAACTTGTTCCAGATTTAGGCTCCTTTCACACTGGGACGGTTTTCAGGCGCTACAGTGCTAAAAATAGCGCCTGTGTAGCGCCAGAAAAAAACGGCCCCTTTCACTCCAGTGTGAAAGCCCTCCGACTTTCACACTGGAATGGTACACTAGCAGGACGGTAAAAAAAGTCCTGCTAGCTGCATCTTTGGAGCAGTGAAAGGAGCGGTGAATACACCGCTCCTTTCACTGCTCCAAAGATGCAGCTAGCAGGACTTTTTTTACCGTCCTGCTAGTGTACCATTCCAGTGTGAAAGTCGGAGGGCTTTCACACTGGAGTGAAAGGGGCCGTTTTTTTCTGGCGCTACACAGGCGCTATTTTTAGCACTGTAGCGCCTGAAAACCGTTCCAAAACCAAATGGAAGTGTCAGACCTATCCTGGATCTGAAGGATCTGAACCGTTTTTTACGCATCCGGTCCTTCCGAATGCAGTCAATCCGCACGGTGGTCTCCTCCCTGCAAGGGGGAAAATTCATGGCATCAATAGATATCAAGGATGCATATATCCATGTGCCAATTTTTCCCGCACACCAAAAATTTCTAAGGTTCGTGGTAGAGCGGCGCCATTTTCAATTTGTGGCCTTGCCATTCGGGCTTGCTACAGCCCCTCGAGTCTTCACAAAGATTCTGGACCCTCTCTTAGCAAACCTAAGAGCTCAGGGCATAGCCGTCATGGCTTATCTAGACGACTTGCTTCTCATGGAGAAAACAGCAGCGTTCCTGAATCACAGCGTCACCAGAACGCTAGAACACCTAGAACGCCTAGGTTGGATCATAAACCTAGAAAAGTCGTCCCTACAGCCGGCCACCAGGTTGGAATACCTGGGCATGATCATCGACACCGCTCAGGGCAGGGTGTTTCTTCCAAGGCTAAAGGCCTTGGCCATTGGGGATCTCGTGTGCCTGATTCTGGGCAGAAGATCTTCCCCATTCGGTTGTGCATGAGACTGTTAGGGAAAATGGTCGCCTCCTTCGAGGCCGTCCCATTCGCCCAGTTCCACTCAAGGCCTCTGCAAAGATGCATCCTTGCGGCTTGGAACAGGAAGCCCCAATCCTTGGATCTTCCTATGCGTCTATCCCCAGGGACACGCAAGAGTCTTGTCTGGTGGTTGCAAACCAAGAATTTGCTGAAGGGCAAAACTTTTCTTCCTCTTCCATGGAAGATTATCACAACAGATGCCAGCCTGACAGGCTGGGGAGCAGTATTGGAGGAGACGTGCTCGCAGGGGAAATGGTCTGCGACCGAGAAACTACTGCCCATAAATATCTTGGAGATCCGGGCAGTTTACATGGCTCTCATAGAGTGGTCTTACAGACTGCGAGGTTTCCCGGTTCGGGTTCAGTCCGACAATGCCACAGCAGTGGTTTATATCAATCACCAGGGCGGTACCAGGAGTCTGGTGGCCCAAAAAGAGGTGAATCGCATACTTGTCTGGGCAGAAAAGCATGTTCCGTGTCTTTCTGCAGTCTTCATTCCAGGAGTGGAAAATTGGCAGGCGGATTTTCTGAGCCGCCAGCAGTTGTGCCCAGGAGAATGGGCTCTGCACCCCGACGTGTTTCGGAACATATGTCACAAGTGGGGTACTCCGGACGTAGATCTGTTTGCATCCAGGTTCAACAGGAAACTGGACAAGTTTGTGTCAAGGACAAGAGATACACTTGCTCAGGGGTCAGATGCTCTGACAGTTCCCTGGGATCAGTACAATCTGATCTATGCCTTCCCCCCAAGCCCGCTTCTGTCGCGGTTCCTGGGAAGAGTCAAGAGGGAGACAAAGTCGGTCCTTTTGGTGGCCCCGGCTTGGCCCAGGCGACCATGGTACGCGGAGATCATGAAGTTGGCAGTAGGCAGGCCATGGACCCTCCCTCTCCGGCCAGATCTGCTCTCACAGGGTCCAATCTACCATCCTGCTTTACGCAGTCTGAATTTGACGGTTTGGCTGCTGAGACCCACATTCTGAGAGACCGTGGCCTTTCGGGGCCAGTCCTTTCTACTCTGGTCAATGCCAGAAAGCCGGCCTCCAGGCTTATTTATTACAAAGTCTGGAGGACATATGTTTCCTGGTGTGAACTCAGGAAATGGCATCCTAGAAAGTATGTCATTAACAGAATCTTGGCCTTTCTCCAGTCAGGCCTAGAAATGAATACACCGCTCCTACCCATTGAAATCAATGGGAGAGCGCGGCTATACCGCCGGCAAAGTTTTTAACCTTTTTTGGCTGCTAGCGGGGGTTAAAATCACCCCACTAGTGGCTGCAGACCACCGCTAAAACAACGGTAAAGCGCCGCTAAAAATAGCAGTGCTTTACCGCTGACGCCCACAACATCTAGGCATAGATGTTGTAATTAGAGTGCCTTCTCGAACACAAAAAGGTAAAGATCACTCTGGAGCGAATCTGGAGTAACCTGAGATGCCCAGCCTCCCCTTTTAGTACCCCTGCCTGCAGCCCCAGTCTGCATAAGTTATGGAGGGGAAATGTCTTCTGTATCCTGATATCAATGGGCAGGGAAAACCGAGGGCTTCCTGGCCAAAATGAAGGATTGGCTATGACAACATGTTCTCCTTTGGCAGACTCAAGAGGAATTTAAAGAGGAGGGCCATTTAAAAAAATAAATAAATTAAAAGTGAGCAGCTGCAAACACTGCAGCTGCTGACTTAATAAGCACACTTACCTGTCCAGGGCGCCCGCAATGTCGGCTCTCGGGTCCCGGCCCGCCATTCCTTCTAAGGGAAACAGGCAGTGGAGCCTTACGGCTTCACTGCCCGTTTCCTACTGCGCATGCGCGAGTCGCACAGCACTTTGTGAATGGGACGCTCTGTGTTCTGGAACACACAGTTCCCAGAACACAGCGCGACCCATTACCCAGAAGAAAACGCGACGAGGAGAGAAGAAAGAAGATCTCCGCGGAGGAGGAAGAGGAAGATTAGGATTATGTGCCTAGCAACAGGCCTTTCTGGTAAGTAAAAAAAAAAATTTTTTCATTTTTGTTTTTTTAGATTTTTTGGTAATTTTTAATATTTTTTTTTTTCAGGGTGGCCCTCCACTTTAATTACAAGAGATGTTGTGGAAAAAATATATAGACTAGATTGAAGCCCCAAGGAGAGACCAGAGCATCTGCCCCTTGTGCCTTGGGGTGCAGAAACAAGGTCGGATATACCCAAAACTTTATAATTACTGTGGGAAACGAAGAGGTCTGTCTGTGGTAGGCCTCATCTGTGGACCAGCTCAGAGAAGACCAGGATGTGAGCATGTGCAGAGCAGGGTGAGACAGTGCTTTACTGGATTATTAACAGTATAGGCCCATTTTTTTATGTTTTACATAGCTATACCTGCAAAAGGGGCCCCCTGAAGTGATCTAGCAGAACTTATATTTCTGACTAAAGTTCCACTTTAAAATAAATGGTGAAAATGTATTTCTACGTTACCTTGGGAATCGTTCATAGTGGAATTATGATTTTCCAACTGTCACTGACAAAACCTGCACTTAGAAAGGAGACTTACAGCAGTGTTTGAATATAGACTTTGATTAGGAGGTGGAGCAGTACAGACTGCTAGAGTATAAGTTGAATACAATGTGACAGTTATTTGAATAGTGTACTGGAAGCCAAAATTACCTGTGTGGAGAAGCAGTCTTTAAAGGACCATTTGAAGAACATTTGCCTGAGGAACAACACCCAGGAGAAGGCAGGTTAGCGTGTACAGGGGAGCAGCATGGTAATGGTGTAGCTAGAATAAGCTTGTGGCTTATAGTCAAAATGGATTTTATTTGTGCTTATCAAATACTAATGAGAGGTTTATTATATATATATATATATATATATATATATATATATATATATATATACACATATATATAGATAGATAGATAGATAGATAGATAGATAGATAGATAGATAGATAGATAGATAGATATAGATATATATATATATCTATATAAAGCGCCAATTCCGAAGTGCTTTTCAGAGAACAGAGGAAATATTTGTTTCTTACTCAAAATTTGCCTAAAATACAGATAACTGCTGTAAGTGCCATTATCTTGACTGCCACCTAAACTAATAATATGCCTTGGGAACATGGGAGTTTAGAGCACCGCTAGGAGACCCAACAGGGAAAACATACAAACTTCCTAGTGGGGACCCAGAACTTTATGACAGCAGGTCGTCAGTGTTTATCAATTAGCTACCATGCAGGAATGTTTATCTTTGAAAAACTAACTATGATACCCCCCAAAAAAATGTCCAGTGTGTCTAATACTTGAAATCCTAATTCATAATGGTGAGTTTTAATTGAAGTACAACTACTGTTTTCTTACACAAACCCCCCAGGCCGCCCATCATAGGCCTCCTAGTTAAAGAGGTTGTAAACCTCAGAAAAAAAAACCAAAAATAAACAAACCCTGCAAGACAAAGGCATAATGAGCTAGTATGAATCGTGTACTAGCTCATTATGAAATACTTACTTTAGATCAATTCCCTGGATCGGCGTCGGCCCTCTGAGTACAGCGCGTACATCTTCCACCGGAGTTACTTCTGGGTTTTCAGCTCTGGCGCTGTGATTGGCCAGAGAGGCAATGACGTCACTCCGTGGCACGACTCCAGAAAAAACGGCCCCAGCGGCCCATTTATTCAGTGCAAATGCGCCAATGACGTCGGCAGCAGGGCATATACTGAATATCTCCTAAACTGTGCAAGTTTAGGAGATAATAACGGTACCTACAGGTAAGCTTTGTTATAGGCTTACCTGTAGGTCAAGGTGATGTAACAGGGCTTACAACCACTTTACTACAACCTAGGATTGTCCCCCACACCAGTGCACATAAACAGTACCTTCCTGTGGTAGTAGAAGTCTTACATCCTTGGCACATACAAAGTAACTACCCTTTTTTAAATAGATAAATCTATCATGATACATCTATGTGTCGTTGGCTGATTTAGCCGCTCAATGCGATACAGCACTTTAACTGACAATTGCACGGTCGTGCGAACCTGTAGCCAAACAAAATTGATGTCCTTCTTTTTTTTACCACAAATAGAGCTTTCATTTGGTGGTATTTGATCATCTCTGAAGTTTTTATTTTTTGCGCTATAAACAGAAAAGTATGACAATTTTGAGAAAAACACAATATTTTGTACTTTTTGCTATAATAAATATCCCCAATTTTTTTTTTAACCACCTTCAGACCGGACCATTTTGCTGGTAAATGACCAGAGGTCTTTTTACAATTTGGCACTGCGCTGCTTTAACTGGTAATTGCGCGGTCATGCAATGTTGTACCCAAACAAAATTTGCGTCCTTTTCTTCCCACAAATAGAGCTTTCTTTTGATGGTATTTGATTGCCTCTGCGATTTTTATTTTTTGCGATATAAACGTAAAAAGACCGCAAATCTTGAAAAAAAATGATATTTTCTACTTTTTCTTATTAGAAAAATCCAATAAACTCAATTTTAGTCATACATTTAGGCCAAAATGTATTCAGCCACATGTCTTTGGTAAAAAAAAAGTCAATAATTGTATATTTATTGGTTTGCGCAAAAGTTGTCACATCTACAAACTAAGGTACGTTTTCTGGAATTTACGCAGCTTTTAGTTTACGACTGCCTCATTTCTCATTTCTTGAGGTGCTAAAATGGCAGGGCAGTACAAACCCCCCCCAAATGACCCCATTTTGGAAAGTAGACACCCTGAGGAAATTGATAAGTGGCATGTTGAGCCCATTGAATATTTTATTTTTTTGCCTCAAGCGATTGAATAATGACATGATTTTTTTTTTACACAAAGTTGTCACTAAATGATATATTGCTCACACATGCTATGGGCATATGTGAAATGACACCCCAAAATAAATTCTGCTGCTTCTCCTGAGTATGGGGATACCACATATGTGGGACTTTTTGGGAGCCTAGCCGCGTACGGGGCCCCGAAAACCAAGCACCGCCTTCAGGCTTTCTAAGGGCGTAAATTTTTGATTTCACGCCTCACTACCTATTACAGTTTTGAAGGCCATAAAATGCCAAGATGGCACAAAACCCCCACAAATGACCCCATTTTAGAAAGTAGACACCCCAAGCTATTTGCTGAGAGGCATTTTGAGTCCATGGAATATTTTATATTTTGCCACAAGTTGCGGGAAAATTACAAACTTTAATTTTTTTTTATTTTTTTTTCACAAAGTTGTCACTAAATGATATATTGCTCAAACATGCTATGGGCATATGTGAAATGACACCCCAAAATAAATTCTGCTGCTTCTCCTGAGTACGGGGATACCACATATGTGGGACTTTTTGGGAGCCTAGCCGCGCACGGGGCCCCGAAAGCCAAGAACCGCCTTCAGGTTTTCTAAGGGCGTAAATATTTGACTTCACTCCTCACTACCTATTACAGTTTTGAAGGCCATAAAATGCCAAGATGGCACAAAACCCCCACAAATGACCCCATTTTAGAAAGTAGACACCCCAAGCTATTTGCTGAGAGGCATGTTGAGTCCATGGAATATTTTATATTTTGCCACAAGTTGCGGGAAAATTACAAACTTTTTTTTTTTTTTTTTTCACAAAGTTGTCGCTAAATGATATATTGCTCATGCATGCCATGGGCATATGTGAAATGACACCCCAAAATAAATTCTGCTGCTTCTCCTGAGTACGGGGATACCACATATGTGGGACTTTTTGGGAGCCTAGCCGCGTACGGGGCCCCGAAAACCAAGCACCGCCTTCAGGCTTTCTAAGGGCGTTACAGTTTTGAAGGCCATAAAATGCCAAGATGGCACAAACCCCCCCCAAATGACCCCATTTTGGAAAGTAGACACCCCTAAATTTAGGGGTACACTAGTGAGACTAGGTAATAAATGGCGGGTGCCCTGAAACTATAAAAAAAATAACTAACCAATCAGCGTCACCTGTAACAGTTATATGGTGATCACTGGTGAAAGGGTTAACTAGGGGGCAATCAGGGGGCTTTATGCGGTAGTATATGGGGGTCCCTGGCGCTATAAAAAGCTGCGGCGAACCTAAATACCTACCTGCCTAACTAGCGTCACCTGTGACACTAATACAGCGATCAGAAAAACGATCGCTTATTAGGCTGGGTTCACACTGGAGCGATGCGGGAACGCCACGAATCCGCGGCGGGTTCCCGCATCGCATGCCTCCCGGCGGCAGTTCACACTGCCCTATGCGAACTGCTGGGAGTGTCAGTGAAATGTTAATGACACCCCCAGATCAGTTCGCATATCGCAGTGCGATCTGCAAACTCGGATCGCATGGTGTGAACACCCATGCGATCCGATTCTGCTGCGGACCAAAAAAAGGGTCCCGTGCGAGTTTGCGGCGGGTGCGGCGGGTGCGACACGAATTCAGCCATACTATCTGTATGGCTGAACTCGAATCGCACAGAGATCGGATGTGATTTGCACTGCAGTGCGGTGCGAATCACATCCGTTCTCATAAACCGCTGCAATGTGAACCCAGCCTTAGTGACACTGGCGACGGGGGGTGATCACGGGGTTAAACCTTTATTGGGGGGGTTAGGGGGGTACCTTAGAACTAAAGGGGGCTAACCCTAACTGCCCTAACAGTTATTACAGTCAGAAATGACACCCGCCGGGTGATCAGGGGGTTAAACCTTTATTAGGTAATAAATGGCGGGTGCCCTGAAACTATAAAAAAATAACTAACCAACCAGCGTCACCTGTAACAGTTATATGGTGATCACTGGTGAAAGGGTTAACTAGGGGGCAATCAGGGGGCTTTATGCGGTAGTATATGGGGGTCCCTGGCGCTATAAAAAGCTGCGGCGAACCTAAATACCTACCTGCCTAACTAGCGTCACCTGTGACACTAATACGGCGATCAGAAAAATTATCGCTTATTAGGCTGGGTTCACACTGGAGCGATGCGGAAACGCCACGAATCCGCGGCGGGTTCCCGCATCACATGCCTCCCGGCGGCAGTTCACACTGCCCTATGCGAACTGCTGGGAGTGTCAGTGAAATGTTACTGACACCCCCAGATCAGTTTGCATATCGCAGTGCGATCTGCAAACTCGGATCGCATGGTGTGAACACCCATGCGATCCGATTCTGCTGCGAGCCAAAAAAAGGGTCCCGTGCGAATTTGCGGCAGGTGCGGCGGGTGTGGCGGGTGCGGCGAATGGCTGAACTCGAATCGCACAGAGATCGGATGTGATTTGCACTGCAGTGCGGTGCGAATCACATTCGTTCTCATAAACCGCTGCAATGTGAACCCTGCCTTAGTGACACTGGCGACGGGGGGTGATCACGGGGTTAAACCTTTATTGGGGGGGTTAGGGGGGCACATTAGAACTAAAGGGGGCTAACCCTAACTGCCCTAACAGTTATTACAGTCACAAATGACACCAATGCAAAAAAAAAAAAAAAAAAAGCAATTGGTGTCACTGTGACTGGGGGGGCAGGGGTAATTGGGGGGTGATCGGGGGGTAAAGGGGGGGTGTGAGTGTGCCTGGCATGTTCTACTGTGTAGTGTAGTGCTTGTGCAACTCACCGATGCTCTCTCCTCGGTGCCGGAACGAAAACTACTGACACGGAGGAGAGAATACATCACTTCCTCTCCTGTGTTTACATTACAGGAGAGGAAGTGATGTCACCGGACAATTTCATTCGCCGGGAGCGATCGCGAGGGGGTGGCCATGAATGAATGGCCGTCCCCTCGTCCGGGATCGCTCCCGAACGAATACCGACCGCCGCAGGCACCGGGCGGGGGCCCGATCGGGCCCCCGACCCGCGGGAGGCAAGGGACGTACATGTAAGCCCTTATGCCTGCCCGTGCCATTCTGCCGACGTACATCGGCGTGCGGCGGTCGGCAAGTGGTTAAAAAGATATTTTTTTGCACAGTTTAGGCGGATATGTATTCTTCTACATATTTTTTGGTAAGAAAAATCGCAATATATTGATTGGTTTGCGCAAAAGTTATAGCATTTACAAAATAGCGGAATAATTTATGGCATTTTTATTATTATTATTATTATTTTACTAGTAATGGGGGTGATCAGCAATTTTTATCGGGACTGTGACATAATAGCGGACAGATCAAACACTTTTGACACATTTTTGGGACCATTGACAATTATACAGTGATCAGTGCTATAAAAATGCACTGATTACTGTGTGAATGTCACTGGCAGGGAAGGAGTTAACACTAGAGGGCGATCAAGGGTTTAACTGTGTTCCCTAGTGTATGTTCTAACTGTAGTGGGATGGGAGTAACTAGCTAATAGGAACACACGATCTGTCTCTCCTCTCCTCACAGAACAGGCATTTGTGTTTACACATTCCTGTTCTGGCTCTTGTGCCCACGACTGTGTGTGGCCAGTGGTCATCGGAACTTCCGTCCATGCGCATCGGCATCCCTACAGTGCAGCGGGCATGCACACGTCTGCTATAGCACCTAAAGGGACCAAGGTACTGCTACGATGGTTCACAGGATCGTGCCTACCTGCCACAGTATAATGACGGCGGCTGGTCGTCAAGCGGTTAAACTTGCCTGTAAGGTGTTTTCTTTCTTTAAAGAGGAAGTAAACCCTGATGGGTTTACTTCCTCTTTTTTTCCCTGCAAAGGTAAAGCATAATGGACTACTATGCATCGCATAGTAGCTCATTATGTGTCACTTACCTTTACACAGGAGCCAGCGAAGTCGCCGCTGATCCCTGTAGTCCGCCGCATCCATCTTGCTGGTGGCGTCTCGCAGCTCCGACCAATGACAGCGGCGAAGCCGTCACTCCCGCGCATGCGCACGGGAGTCGCGTCTCGCAGCTCCGACTCTGCCATTTCGGCGAAGCCGCGATGACGTCACTCCCGCACATGCGCACGGGAGTCGACAAATTAGGCAAATCCATTCTTGGATTTGCCGCATTTAGTGCGCCTGCGCGCCGCTGTCTACGGCGCATGCGCCGTAGACAGCGGTGCCCATTTTCGGGCAAATATCTCCTAAACCATATAGGTTTAGGAGATATTGCTTAGACCTACAGGTAAGCCTTAATCTAGGCTTACCTGTCGGTCAAAGTGGTTTGAAGGGGTTTACTTCCTCTTTAAATTGCAGGTCACATGATCGCTGTATGTTTGAGTGATTCACAGACCTGCTAGTGAGTGTATATGCTGTGGGGCATCTAGGAAATTATGTTGGCTGCAGGGTGCCCGCATTTACAAGGCAGTGAAACGCAAGCATGGCCAGCAGTTACACAGGAGAGGAGGACTGTCTGGAGGGGAGGAGTAGCTAAATGGGAGGACCTTCTGAAGGCAGAAGGAGAATCCACAAGCCAGGATGGATGGGCGGGGGAAGGGGTGGCACAGTTTAGTACTGACCATGGAAGGTACAGGCAAGTTGTGCTGTTGCACAGCATGCCTGTACTATGAGCAAGATGACACAAGATGTAAACTGACCACGCTAACATAGATCGACAGTCATGCTAGCGTGGTCAGTTTACTCTCTGGAAGAGGGACACTGGCAGGATCAAACAGGTATTACACAACATAGGCAGCACCAAATAAAATAGCAACATTACAAAGAATATTGTTTTCCTTTAAACAGGCAGTAACATATTTTCTTTTTAGGTTTACAAACACTTTAAGTGTAACTATCAATAATAAGTTACATTATGTAGTTGTTTACAATACTTTTGTAGCACCCTCTAGCTAGTGTGCTAGGTATTTATAGGTTTAGTTGTTGGTGTAGAAAAATGGATAGATCGACTTCAGCACAACCAGCCTGTCGGGTGCTTCATACATTTACAATCGCCGACTATAGCCAGCAGCAGTGATCACTGTATTCTGACAGGGGGGAAACCTTCCGCTGTCAGAATACAATAGCGCAGTTTGTTGATGTGGGAATTAAACAACGTTCTTTCCTTCAACTCTGGGTTAAAGGAAAGAAAATTACTTAATATATGGTTAGCTGCAGCTTGTAGCTAATCTTCAAAATATTATAAAAAGCAAGAAAAAAAGCAAAAAAAAGAAAGAAAGAGGAAGCTTGTAAAAATGTAGACGTCACGAAATGGTAAATACTGAGATAAGAATGCTAAATAGTACACTAATAATAACTTTAAAAAAAAATATTTACTGAAAATACACTTCTTGTCACTGTTACTTCTACCTTCCACGCAACCTTTGCATGACCATGGGCTCTTCTGGGTTTTACCTGGAATGTTGCAGGTGCATCACATAACACATCATGCAGTCTGCTTTATTTGAGTGGGATGTGCAAACTCAGGTGGAATAACACACTTTCCCCCTATGACAGTGGGACTTTAAAGGCACCAGAGAGTAACAATTGATTTAGCATAAAACTAAAATATAATAACATTTTTAAATAAACATTTTTTTTAATAGTAACAAAAAAAAGTACAAAGTAGAAAAAACATACAGTAGGTCAACAATAAACCAACTGTATGTTTTTTCTACTTTGTACTTATTTTTTTTATTACTAATAAAAATTAGAATTTTATGCAAAATCGGTTGTTACTCTCTGCCTTTAAAGTCCCACTGCCATAGGGAGAAATACATTTTTTCCATATTTTAGGGATGTAGCCAAATATTTAAGCAGATAATTGTACCTCCAATCAGGGGTGGACTGACAACACTCAGGGCCCCCAGACCAAATAAAGCAAGGACCCCCTGTAAGGCCCCACCCATGAGTCACCCTGGCCCACCTATGACCAACCCCTGACCCCACCCATAGTCCACCCCTGACAGTGCCCCTACATATTGCACAAAGTACAATATCTGCCTTTTTTTTAATGGGACCCGGAGGGGAGTCTCTCTCTAATAGTGTCCATTAGACAGTCTGTTATAAAGTAGAGTCTACAACAGAGTCTTATGGGACCTGGAGATGGGGTATCTCTCTAACAGTGTCCATTGGAGACTACAAAGCAGTCTAATGGGACCAGAGTGGGGGGGGGGGGGGGGGTTCTCTGTAGTAGAGGCCCTTTCAGTGTTCATTATATAGTCTGTTAAAAAGAGTCCCCTCCAGGTCCCATTAGAAAGATTTCAAAGGTGTATAATGGGACCTGGAGGGGGCCACTTTTTAACAGAGTGTACAGTGAACACCTTCATTCAATCTTGTCCTCACGGGACCCCCCCTTGTGACATGACTCTCACGTGATTAAAACAAAGCTCTCCTAGGGGGGCAATCCCTGCTTTGTGTGATGATCTGGCAGGCTCCTCTTCCTCTCCTCTCTCTGTTTAGGCTGCACAGGTGAGGCTGCGCTGTTGACCACAGGTGAGGCTGTGCTGATGGGCACTGGTGAGCCTGGCTGATGGACACAGGTGATTCTGCATTGATGGACACTGGTGAGGCTGAATTGATAGGCATTGATCAGGCTGCACTGATGGGCACTGATGAGGTTGCATTTATGGGCACTGGTGAGGCTGTGCTGATGGGCACTGGTGAGGCTGCATTAATGGACACTGGTGAGGCTGCATTGATGGGCACTGGTGAGGCTGCATTGATGGGCACTGGTGAGGCTGCATTGATGGGCACTGGTCAGGCTGCACTGATGGTCACTGGTGAGGCTGCATTGATGGGCATTGATCAGGCTGCACTGATGGGCACTGGTGAGGTTGAATTGATAGGCATTGATGGGGGCTCTTTCTAACATTTCTAACTTTCAAATGGACACAGAGAAGACCCATACATGCACGCAACATCATTTACTCTGATCAGTGATGTGCTGTGTTTGAGGGACATGGTGATCGGTAGGACATCATATGATGTCCACCTGAAAGGATGAAAGTCCCGTCCAGCCGTCAATCTGTTATAGGCCAGGCGGGAACTGGTTAAATCAATACAAAATAAATACAGTGTGCACAAGTTGCGTACATTCTTCATAGGTGGATATCCACAGTGCATCTATGGATGCACTAGTGTGGATTGTCAACTGCAAGTCATCAGTCTGCTGGACATTATTGTTGGGCTAAGTATGAATTATTAAAGCTGTGGCCTTGCCATTCCAATGAAGAACAGTTCTGGTGTCTTTGGGGTGGGGTTCACAGGCAGACAAGACATAATACGTGCATATGATGTTTATAGCAGTTATGCCTCTGCTCCACAACAGTCATGGCATTCAACTATTCTATATCTGTCTGCTATCTGCTAGCCTAATGATAAAGAGGCAGATATCAGGACAAAGCAGTGTATTCATTGTGCTAAAATGTCACTCAGAAGATCATTCTTGGCCAGTTGGAGAGATCTGTAACTGGTCTGGAAGGCACTTTGATTGTGGCAATGTCTCAGTTACCTATGCTTTTCAAACAGCCCAGTGATGGAACGCTTATCCAAGGTTCAAAACAAACAGTAGATCCACGTCCTTTTGTGGGATTACTCTCCAAGCTAGGCTGTAGATCCATCACATATTTCTTTAAAAGAGTTATAGGAGCAGCTATCCTTTACACGAGCTAACCTGTATAGTTAGCCATTAAAACAAACCTGTAGGATATATGAACCTTAAAAACCTTAACAATCTATGTGTGAAATGCTTAGTTATAACATTTGCTACATGTGACCATTCACAACCAATGCCACGCATGCTGAGAAGTTTCATCCACTGTGGTTCTCAAAGAACAATGAACATGCTTCTTACCAACAGTTGTATTGTTCACACTCTCTTGTATATTCATTAAGATTTATAGCTGCTTAGATATACCAAGCACACATAAAATGCAATATACATGTTAAATACAAATAAATGTTATTAATTCTTATTTTCCCTAGATTTTGCAAACACAATGTAGTCTGTTAAGACACTATTATAATTCACAGTAAATGAGCAGAAGAGGCTTTCCAAAACATCATTTAAGAACCAACTAGGTCGTGTCAGTAAATATTCTCCTTTTGAAGTGCATTTGTGGTTGTAACAGCTGTTGGTAATATATTGCTACAGTATTATTAACGTAAACCTGTCACAAACTCGAGCAATTAAAACTAAATATAAAATGAAAAATGCATAAACTGCATGTCAGAACGATTGCTAAATCTTGTGATAAATGCAGGTTAATGTTAATGAAAATGTTAATTGGGCAGCGTGCACAAAAAGCACAGGTGTGAATAGGGCCTTAGGTCCTTCTCTGCAGCATGCTGGCAGGGGATAGGCTTTTTGTTTTGATGCACCAGGAATATATTTAGCTGATTTAAACTGAAAGTATAATTGGGCTTTATCAAGCAGTTGCCATTAAAGTAGTAATAAACCCTCAGCATATTTTAGTGTAACACATTAAGCACATTAAAATAAAGTTTCCTCACCAGTAAACTATACGTTAAAATTCTTACCCCACTCTTTACAGCTTACAACTTTCAGTGCTGGTTGCTCTTGCTGTTTGAGTGCTGCTTCCTTGAACTTCTGGTCTTTGTAGGAAAGAGTTAACAGTAAAGAGTGCAGTTTCCAGTCAGTCTGTTGGTGTGGAGAAGGGAAGGAAGAGGGAGAGCCTTGCCATCCTAAGCTGTTGGGATGTGTGTTTTAAAGAGGAAGTAAACTCTCCCACTCTGACGCACATTTTTGCTCACTGTAGCCTATTAGAATGCCCTCTATGGCTCTGTTCTCCAGAGATCACTTCTTGGATCACTTCTTACTTGGAATATAGCTATATGCTTTACATCCAAACACTATGATGTGCCCTATGCTAGGCTTGCCATGTCACATTTCGAATGGAGTAATTGTAATGGCTCTTGAGGGTAGTCTGTTCTGCAGGTAGGTTTCAGTCATGACTGCTTCTCCCCAGTATTTGTGAGGTAGGTTGACATCCGACAACATGCACCTGGCCATAGGTGTGCACACAGGGTGTGCCAGGTGTGCCTGGGCACACCCTAATCATCCCATCTGCTTACCTCTGCTGACTCTGGCAGTTCAGCTTCTGTCTTTGTGTCAGAGATCTGAAGATAAACAGAGGTCACAGGGTATCCTCCAACTGTTGTCCAACCAGCCTGCAATGGAACTTCTCACTGGCAGGAACTGTAACGTGGCATTGGAATTCAGAGTCAGCCTATCTACTTTGCTTTATATCCACCCCTCAGTAGTATAAACGTAGTATAAAATTGCCTCTTCTGGCCCAGGATTTAGTAGCATGGACAGGACTTATATTTGAGGTTCTCCTTCTGGGGCTTCCAAGTAAACAACCAGGGACAGGAAGTACATACATTATATATTTACTGGCATTTACAAATTCAGGCAGCAGAGGACAGCAGATCCCTACATAATCAAGAATTAAAAGATAAAAAAGCTGCATATCCAGTAAGTGATCACTTTAAAGTGGTTGTAAACCCTTACAACACACTTTGACCTACAGGTAAGCCTAGATTAAGGCTTACCTGTAGGTCCAAGAAATATCTCCTAAACCTACACAGTTTAGGAGATATTTACCGAAAGACATGCGCCGTAGACAGCGGCGCCCAGGCGCACTGAGCGCAGCATCGTCAACGACAAAGATGCCGCGCATGTCGGCTCCCGTGCGCATGCGCGGGAGTGACGTAAACGCGGCTTCGCCGAATGACAGCGGCGGAGCTGCGAGACCCCACAAGAAGATGGATGCGCCGGACTACAGGGGGCAGCAGTGACTTCGCTGGCTCCTGTGTCAGGTAAGTGACACATAATGGTCTACTATGCGATGCATAGTAGTCCATTATGCTTTGCCTTTGCCTTTGCAGGGAATGAAAGAGGAAGTAAACCCATCAGGGTTTACTTCCTCTTTAAAGGCAGCCTTTTTCATATATTTGTAGCCAGTGGCGGAACTACCGCCATAGCAACACATGCGGGCGCTATGGGGCCCGCAGTCAAGTGGGGCCCGGTGAGGACAGGCGCCACGGCTCCGCGGGAGATAGCCGGCGGCTCCGCGGGAGGTCCGCGGCTTCGCGGGTGGTCCGCGGGCGGCTCCGCGGGTAGTCCGCGGCTCCGCGGGCGGCTCCGCGGCTGGTCTGCGGGCGGCTCCGCGGGCGAGAGTGGGCGGTCCGCGGGTGGTCCACAGGCGGCTCAGTGAGTGAGAGCGGGCGGTCAGAGGATCCGTGGGAGGCGGATGAGAGTGGCCAGTTCGCTGGTGAGAGAGTGGGCTGGCCAATCAGGGAGCTGACAGGCGGGGAGCATAGAGATGACATCATCTCTGGCCGCCCTGCATCCCTGCAGTGCAGTTCCCACCTCACTGGGCAGGCAGCCAGGAAGCAGAGAGCTGACATTATCTCTCTGCTGTCTGACTGATAATCTGCTGCCTGACTCTGTGACACAGCAGGAAAGTGGCAGAGCAAGTGACAATCCATAATGTGTGGCAGGCGACGTGGCAAGTGACAATCCGTAACGTGTGGCAGGTGACGTGGCAAGTGAAAATCCATGACGTGGCAAATGACAATCCATAATGTGTGGCAGGCGACGTGGCAAGTGACAACCCGGGACGTGGCAAGTGACAATCCATAACGTGTGGCAGGTGACATGGCAAGTGACAACCTGGATGTGGCAAGTGACAATCCATAACATGTGGCAGGTGACGTGGCAAGTGAAAATCCGTGACGTGACAAGTGTCAATCCGTAATGTGTGGCAGGTGACGTGGCAAGTGACAACCCGGGACGTGCAAGTGACAATCCATAATGTATGGCAAGTGACAATCTAGGATGTGGCAAGTGACAATCTGTAATGACGTGGCAAGTGACAATCCGTAATGTGTGGCAGGTGACGTGGCAAGTGACAATCCGGGATGTGGCAAGTGACAATCCGTAACATGTGGCAGGGGACGTAGCAAGTGAAAATCCGTGACGTGGCAAGTGACATTCCGTAATGTGTGGCAGGTGATGTGGCAAGTGACAATCCGTAATGTGTGGCAGGTGACGTGGCAAGTGACAACCCGGGACGTGGCAAGTGACAATCTAGGACGTGGCAAGTGACAATCCGTAATGTGTGGCAGGTAACGTGGCAAGTGACAATCCGGGATGTGGCAAGTGGACAATCCACAACATGTGGCAGGTGACATTCTGCAACGTGTGACAAGTGACAATCTGCATCTGGTGGCAGGCGATGTGGCAAGTGGACAATCCGCAACATGTAGCAGGTGATGTGACAAGTGACAATCCTTAATGTGTGGCAAGTGACAATCCAGGACGTGGCAAGTGACAATCCATAATGTGTGGCAAGTGATGTGGCAAGTGACAATCCAGGACGTGGCAAGTGACAATCCATAATGTGTGGCAAGTGACGTGGCAAGTGACAATCCAGGACGTGGCAAGTGACAATCCATAATGTGTGGCAAGTGATGTGGCAAGTGACAATCCAGGACGTGGCAAGTGACAATCCATAATGTTTAGCAAGTGACGTGGCAAGTGACAATCCAGGACGTGGCAAGTGACAATCCATAATGTGTGGCATAATGTGTGACTTATCTATCTTGGCAAGTGACAATCTGGGATGTGGCAAGTGGACAATCTGCAACATGTGGTAGGTGACATTCCGCAACCTGTGACAAGTTACAATCTGCATCTGGTGGCAGGCGATGATGGCAAGTGACACGCTCAGGGATCCCACTGATTTTGCATTATGGTGAGTTGAACTATTTCATTTTATATAACAGAACAGAAATTGGTTAGAAGGCCTGGAGGTCAGCAATGTGTTCCCTTCAGGGGCTGCATACAGTATAGTGCATACTTTGTTGTTCAAAATTAATAGAAGCTGTTGCCTGGGTACTGTGCCACATGGGTGTGGTAGTCTGTTGTTCAATGGCATTAGTTCATTTTTTTTTTTTTTTTGATGGGGGGGGGGGGGGGCCCATACAACATTTTGCTATGGGGCCCTGTGATTTCTAGTTACGCCCCTGTTTGTAGCGGTACTCCTGAATGAGCTGCTTAAGTTTGTTCAGTCCATTAGTCTGCCTCTCAACCCTAATAATAGCTTCAGCTCCCTCTGGCACACCTGACAATAGTGTAAGTGCAATGACCAATGAGAAACACACATGTTATAAAAAAAATACAGAAATGGTCTTTACTGCAATATTTCTGTGGAAGAATAACAAACAGTAATGCCGTACATACAATCAGACTTTCCGACAACAAAACCGTGGAATTTTGCTCGAAGGATGTTGGCTCCAACTTGTCTTGCATACACACTGTCACACAAATGTTGGCCAACAATTAACGTGGGAACATGGTGACGTATAAGACGTACGATGAGCCGAGAAAAAGGAAGTTCAATAGCCAGTGCGGCTCCTTATGCTTGATTCTGAGCATGTGTGAACTTTTGTGCGTCGGACAAGCGTACACACGATCGAAAATTTCGACAACAAAGTCTTGTTGGTGGAAAATTTGAGAACCTGCTAGCCAACATTTATTGGCGTAAAGTCCGCCAACAAATTTTCGATGGAGCATACACACCGTTGTACTTTCAGCCAACAAGCTCACATCCAACATTTATTGTCGGAAGATCGTAAAAGTGTGTGTACAGGGCATAACAGTATATAGTCAAGTAATCATCTAGAGACCAATAACTGAGATTTTAGAGCAATAGAGCTCTCAATCCTATAGTCAGGGGATTCCAAACCTGAGAATGTCTCCAAGAGCAGAGGCACATTTTAATAGTAACTAAAGCACAATATGGCACTTCAAATTTAGATTGGTTACCTTTACTCAGATTGGCTCTATGAGTCCAGGCAGGAGGAGAGCAGAGGAATGACTCCCTTTATGTCAGGCCTCTTTCTACTGTCCCCTGACACCACAAGCCCAACTTTACACATCTATTCAAGTCAGCAAGTAATGGCTTAACTTTATAGATAAACTGTCCCACACATCCAATATATATGTAGAGTCCTGAATATGTGTGTGCGGATCCGTATGGCCCTAACAGCTTCAGTTCTTTTTGAAGCAAAGATAAGCTTTGGTGTCTTCAACTAGCCACTTTTGTTGGTGCACTTTAGCTCCTGGGTAGCAGGGCAAATAATATAACTGGCCCAGATTATCAAGTGAAACAGACAGGATTTTGTTCAACAACGTGAGAGGACAATGGTGTCTATGGTCAATGGTGTGTATACAGTGTCCCAGAAATGGATAGCCTTATCCTTTATCCCTGTAGAATTACAGAGGTCAGGAAGATGACTACCGGCAATGATGTTTGTATACAGCAGGCATGTCCAAAGTCCGGCCCGCGGGCCAATCGCGGCCCGCGGCCCGGTTTTGAACGGCCCGCCTCGTAATCTAAACATATATATCTTTTGTGGCCCCCGGCGATCTCCCAGCGCCGGGGCCACAAAAGATATATAGTCTGGTTGCATTGGAGATAGGAGGCTGTACGAGCGCCGTGCACACAGGTGTATTTCCTGTTTACACGGCAGCCTCTGTAATAGGAAGTCCCATCTCCGCTATTGGACGTCTGTTCTGTCCATCAAAGGAGGCGGGACTTTCTCTTAAAGAAGCCGCTGTGTAAACAGGAGATTCTCCTGTTCTTTGGCGCTCGTTCAGCCCCCTCCATGTCCCCTCCAAGGCTGCACTGATGGCAATGGTAAGTGCATTCCTGGCTAATGGTGGCTGCATTCCTGGCTAATAGTGAGTGAAATCTTGGCAATGGTGGCTGCATTCCTGGCAATAGTATGTGAAATCCTGGCTAATGGTGGCTGCATTCCTGGCTAATAGTGAGTGAAATCCTGGCTAATGGTGGCTGCATTCCTGGCTAATGGTGGCTGCATTCCTGGCTAATGGTGGCTGCATTCCTGGCTAATATTGGCTGCATTCCTGGCAATGGTGGGTGCATTCCTGGCAATAGTAAGTGAAATCCTGGCTAATGATGGCTGCATTCCTGGCTAATGGTGGCTGCATTCCTGGCAATAGTATGTGAAATTCTGGCTAATGGTGGCTGCATTCCTGGTTAATGGTGAGTGAAATCCTGGCTAATGGTGGCTGCATTCCTGGCTAATGGTGAGTGAAATCCTGGCAATGGTGGCTGCATTCCTGGCTAATGGTGAGTGAAATCCTGGCTAATGGTGAGTACATTCCTGGCTAATGGTGGCTGCATTCCTGGCTAATGGTGAGTGAAATCCTGGCTAATGGTGGCTGCATTCCTGGCTAATGGTGAGTGAAATCCTGGCTAATGGTGGCTGCATTCCTGGCTAATGGTGAGTGAAATCCTGGCTAATGGTGGCTGCATTCCTGGCTAATGGTGGCTGCATTCCTGGCAATAGTATGTGAAATCCTGGCTAATGTTGGCTGCATTCCTGGCTAATGGTGAGTGAAATCCTGGCAATGGTGGCTGCATTCCTGGCTAATAGTGAGTGAAATCCTGGCAATGGTGGCTGCATTCCTGGCTAATGGTGGCTGCATTCCTGGTAATGGTGGCTGCATTCCTGGTAATGGTGGCTGCATTCCTGGCAATGGTGGGGGCTGCATTCCCAGCAATGGTGGGCGCGCAGATGGGCACTGACCCTTATTTTGCTTTACAGTTTTTTATTTAAAATTTTAAGGTTTTTTCCTGAAACTTCTCTCTTATTCGCCAATAAATACGGTATATCCAAATAACACGCCCGAGCTCATCTCTTTAACACACACAGCCACAAAGGCAAGAGAATTCTTGTTGGGCCGTGTATTAGTGTTCGAACTAACACACTTAGACCGAATTTTAATGGTTCAAAGAATGTCAGAAAAATGGTCGGCCCTCGTGCATGTTCACTTCATCAAATCTGGCCCTCTTTGAAAAAAGTTTGGACACCCCTGGTATACAGTGTTCAAATAACTCCTTCTGTAGTGCGGTGTCTCTGTCCCCTGCAAATGGGCAGAAATGCCCTCTTGCCAAATCCTGCGATCAGGGCCCAAACGGCGGTCCTGGAACAGGCAGGCTTAAATGGCGACCCAACCGGTCCCCTCACACTGGAACGGTTCGCCTTTGGTGGAGATGCGCCTCAATAATCACCTGAGATCCCCCTCTCTCAGGCTGGATTTCCCAACTGGCAGCGGAGGCCAGAATCGCGCAGAGAGATCATCTGAGAGACAGCACCTCTCCCTCAGATCTGTTCTCGTTACTCTCTCATTACTGACTGAACTTTACCTCAGGACACAAAATCGAGTCTTTTACTTTACTGTTATCAAAGCCTGCAGGGATTTGTATTTCTCCCCGTATACCAGTCTATGGGGTCATTTTGTGTGGGAACCGCATGTCCCAGAATCCATTGCAGCTCTCACTGCAGTTCAGTACAATCTCTTCCATTGGCTGTTGTAACTGTGCCCTTAATGGTTTTCCTCTTCTGGCCAATAGGGGCACAAAAGAGGCCACTAAATGCAGAGTTCTGTGTGTGTCAGCTTATATTACATTAACTCAGTCAGTGAAAACAGGGAGAAGGAAGGGGGTGAAAAAAACCCTTACAACTGCTAGCAGGCAGCTCTCCATAACTCAAGCTGGAACGACTGTGTACATTGTTCTTGCCAGCTTGACCGGATTGCAGGTTATAGAGTGGGATACCTGCTACATATACGCTCACTTTGAATTGTTTAAATTTGTGATATGTTCATTACAAATACATCATTAAACTATCCATTATCCCACTGCAAAACTATAAAATTCCCCATCCCTTTAGAATCCATTTACATTTGCGCAGTGCGTTAATGCAACCCATTAAAATTATTGAGTTGCCAAACCACCACATTGTCACAAAATGTGAACACTTCCAAAATTTCCAATGCAATGCACTCTGGTATATTGCCGTTCTTTGTGGATTTGCGGCAATTAATGCATGTTGCCTAAGTACGTTGGGGTGCCATTAAAAATAAATGGCAGTGCATTTCTTTGCATTGTGGAAACGAGCGCCAACACAAGGATGCAAATAGGTCCCTAAACCTCTGTCCCAAATGCAGTTACTGTAGTGATACAGAGTACTGTTGGCTTTCACAGTAATGCCGCGTACACATGGATCAGACTATCTGGCATACTTAGTCTGGCGGACAAACCGCCGTAAAGTCCGCTGGACTGTCTGAACAAGTGGACCTGCCCACACACGGGACTTTTCGCCGTACCTTTGAAATGAACGGATTTGCCCACACACGGAGGAAAGTCTGTTAATTTTGAACGCGGCTCCAGGTAGCCGGGACTAGAGAAGGAAGTCAATGTCGCCGCCTTTGACGGTGAGAATGATGCGTCGCTGGCCCCGTCGCCTGGTGTGGACTTAAAGGGGAAGCCCTACGCCGAAAAAACGGCGTGGGGGTCCCCCCTAGGTCCATTTCAGACCCTCATCCGAGCACGCAACCCGGCCAGTCAGGAAAGGGGGTGGGGACGAGTGAGCGCCCCCCCCTACTGAGCCGTACCAGGCCGCGTGTCCTCAACATGGGGGTTGCTTTGGGGAAGGGGGGGTCGTGCGGCCCCCCCACCCCAAAGCACCTTGTCCCCATGTTGATGAGGACAAGGGCCTCTTCCCAACAACACTGGCCGTTGGTTGTCGGGGGCTTATCTGAATTCGGGAGCCCCCTTTAATAAGGCGGCCTCGGATACTGGCCACCCACCATATGTGAATGAGTATGGGGGACTGCGAGTCCGGTGGACAACTTTTGAGTCAAAACTACTTTCTAAGTCCGCCGGACTTTTGGGTAAAAAAAGTCCGCCGGAGCCCACACACGGGCGGATTCTGCCGGATAATTTGATCGTGTGTACGTGGCATAACAATGATCTTCAGGTTTCCACACTCTAAATAGCAATCATTATACCCACATGTATTTTTTCAAATGCTGTCTACAAAAATTACACATTTCCGGTCCTCCTAGCAGTTGCATGGTCTGCTATGGCTAAATTTACACCTTTGGATGTAGGATTTTACTGCCTGGTTTTGAAAAACTGCCTTTTTGGAACAGTTTCAAGGTTCATATCTTCTGGAAAAGGCCCAAATTTTAGGCATTCACAATTATACGCATGTAGCCTAAGAGATCCCATACTTGAAATATAAATGATCAAAATCAATTAATCAAAATTTATGACAACACTTGTGCTAATGTCTTCATTTGTGTCATCACATTTGCGAATAGTACATCAGTAGTGTTAATTGCCTGGATGAAATTAATGTTAAGGTACGAGCAATGTGTGATCTCACCTCAGTGTTAGCAGGTAAGAAAACATCACATGAAAAAACGTTCGTTCAGCTAAGGCAAAAATCTCAAAAGTCGTCTGCATGCTTCAGAACTAAAGCAGCAATGAGTTAAAATGCAAAAAAACGTTATCTAGAAATGCAACGTTTCAAGCTTTTATCGTTACATTTCTAGAGGGAAGGTTTAAAGCAGTATTAACCACTTGCTTACTGGGCATTTAAACTCACCTCCTGCACAGACCAATTTTCAGCTTTTAGCACTGTCACTCTTTGAATGACAATTGCGCTGTCATGCAACACTGTATTAATAAATAACATTTTATTCATTTTTTTTCACACAAAATAGAGCTTTCTTTTGGTGGTATCACCACTGGGGTTTTTAATTTTTTAATTTAAATTTTTTTGAATTTTTGCTAAACAAACAAAAAAGACGGAAAATTTTGAAAAATAATAAACCCTTTCATAGTTTATAGTTTATACTTTCTCCTTCATTGATATGCGCCGAGGAGGCAACACTGATGAGCATTGATAGGCACTGATAGGTTGCACTGATGGGCACTAATAGGCACAGATAAGGTGGCACTGGCGGGGACAGATAAGGCGGTAATGATGGGCACAGGTAAGGCTGCACTGATGGCCACTGATAAGATGACTGATAAGTGGCACTGTGGGCACTGATGGGTGGTACTGTGGGCACTGGTAGGTGGTGATGATGGGCAATGGTAGGCGGCACTGTTGTGCACTGGTAGGTGGCAATGGCAGGTGGCACAGTTGGGAACAGATGAGCTGGTGGCTGTTCTCCTTGATCGGAACCTATGTCCCTCTGACAGCCGCCAGTGATTGGCCTTTTTTTTCCTCCTCACGCTATCAATGTAAGGAGAAAAAATTGCTGATTGCTGGCTCTGTTTTCATCACATGATCAGCTGTCATTGGCTGACAGCTGATCAGGTAGTAAGGGGTCAGGATCGACCCCTTATTCCAATCTGTGATCCAGCAAGTCTCATAGACTCGCTGATCACAGAGCGTGCTGTGTGCAGCCTGGGAGGGTATTAGATGTTCTAGCAGATTTACATACACTAAGAAATTGAAGCCAAACTCCAGCTCACACTACAGTTACACAAGCAGTTTCAGCGACCATTTTATTTTTTATTTTGGGATGAAAGACTTGCATAAATAAATAAAAGCTGATCATTGTCATTGGTAAATAGTTTGTCTCATTCTTGTAGCTGCTGCATCTGCAAAAGAGAGCTTGTTCTTTAAAATGCATAATTTTAACAGACTTACCAACCATATCACCAGGTGAAAAAAGGGAAGGAAAGCTTAATCTGCAATCTAATAAATGTTTGCTTTTGGGTTTAATACTGCTTTAACTCATTGCTTCTAAAGTTTAAACTCTAAACTAAAGCTAAATAGAAGGAATGATTGTTAAAAAATATATATTTTGTGTAGTTGACTTTAGAGATATTCGGGACTGGGTTGGCTTAACTTACGTCATTAGTGTGTCATTTTTGTGAACAAGGCATTTAAAGTATGGATTGGAGTGATCTCCCTTACAACAATTTCAGCTACGGTAAAGAAATGGGAGTTTTGCACTAGAATCGACAGTAGACTTTACATAATAACAAAAATTGCAAAAATGTGCTGTGATCCTAAAGTCATATCATAGTCATATCATAAAATAAAAGTCATATCATAAAATAAATATGTTTGCCCCACGTTCATGTATTTTTTTTATGTCTTGTATTGAAATGCATCATGTTATTATTGTTCTTTAGTATGCTGATATCTAGAGGCACTTGTGGGCCAGTGCAACTTGTTAACAATGTTCCACTCTCCACCCCTCCTGTTTAGTATTTCCATTATGTATCTTATGTGTCTTATTGAAAAGTTGAGCTGCCTGTGGATGGTGCCAAGTCAGCAGGTGACCATACTGAGTTTAAGGAGGTATGTCAGTGCTTAAAGCAGCATTTAGTACAGAACAAAAAGGAAAAAACTGATCAACTCCTCTTAGATTGGTATCATACCTGTGTGGCGCATTAATGCACACATGTTAAGGTGCACATTATGTGGTTTGCATTTAGGCAACCAAGTTATTTTGAATGGGTCTCCAACACACCCTAGCCAGTCAAAATTAAACCTAACCCCTCTTTTTGGAATACAAACCATGGTAGTGCATTGCCGCATGTTGCAATATGTTGTAGCGCAAATGCATTTCATTGCCATTTAAAATGAATGGTACCGCAACGCGCTACCATGTGCATAGTGTGCTACATAAAAGTTTGATACCGGCCTATGTGCCAACCAGTTTCCAGAAGGCACATAATTACCCGTACAACGTCCATAATTGAGCAATTAAAACGTCCACATGAATTGAAAATACAACTGTTTCTGTAAGGCCCGGAAATGAACATATCACAACACACAGCCCATTAGTGGAAGCTGCGTTGCTTTACTTTTAAAATTATGCAGCATTACCCCCACAGGAACCGTTTGGGTTCTCTGTTCTCTTGCTTCAACTCTGGGGACAACCTTAGCATTATGCACATAATTGAGTAAGTAAAGGATTAGGCGAATCACCTTTCACTAGACATTATGTCCACAAGGCTTTAGCAGAAAAAATGGAGTTCAATGCAGCTAAATTAGAGTAAACCCGGTAATCCACAAAATCAGCATTAAGTAATTGTCATGGTTATGCAATAGAGTTGTTCTGCTTACCTGTCTGCATGTGTTCATTTCTAGAGACCAGCCAAGCTTCACCTGACTGCTTTTATTTCCTTCCTCTGGCATGGCTCCACCCTAGCTCCTATCAGACAACTCTATATTAACCTGTGCACTGCTAGCTTATCCTGCTGATCAACCTTTGTGTGTTAGCTTCCTGTTTCCTGCCGTGTGCTCTGCTACTGTTTTCCGTTACCGACTTTGGCGTGTTCTGACTATCCCTGCTTGCCTGTGACACTGACCTTTTGGCGTGTACCCGACTATTCTGTTCTGCTTGTGGCCCCGACCTTGGCTTTGTCCCTCACCATCCCAATCCTCCTGTTGCCTACTGTGGGTGTGAGCTGGGGGACCCTGGGGGTCGCGACCTGGAGCCAGTTGCAGCCAAGTCCATCCTCACCACTCGAGGCTCTGGTGAACACCTGCTGGCTCTTAGACTCCGCGCCCCGGGGAATCTTGCGCTCTAACCCCAGTGGGATCTGTCCCCCGTCTGCAGCAGTCAGCCGTAGGGTCCACAACCTTGCGGTGCACCCCTAACCCTACGGTGTGCATCTGTCACCTGAGCTCTAGGTGACCTGACAGTTTGATCAGCCATGGACCCGGCTGACGTGCCGCTCCCTGCAGTCGATCCATTGCAGGGCATAGTACGGAGACTCGAGACCCAGGAATCTAATCAGACTCAGGTGTTGCGATTCCTTCAAGATCTGGCTTCTCGCTTCGAGCAGCTACAGGCTTCCTTGGGAACCCCGAACCTGCAGCCTCAAGTACAGTCTGCGACTGCACCTATCGCACCAGTCGCATCCACGCATTCGTAGTACTGCCAGCTCCGTCCCGTTTCTCTGGGGACTCCAAGGCCTGCAGGGGCTTCCTCAGCCAATGCACCATTCATTTTGAGCTCCAGCCTCAAAACTTTCTATCCGATCGGGCAAAGGTAGCCTATATCATTTCCCTCCTCTCCTGTGAAGCTTTAGCCTGGGCTGCTCCCCTGTGGGAGAAAAATGATCCAGTGGTTTCCAGCCTGTCCAACTTCTTGAAGCTCTTTCGTAACATCTTCGAGGAGCCAGCTTGGGTTTCTTCTGCGGCTAGTGCCCTTTTACGCCTTCGCCAAGAATCTTGTTCAGTGGGCAAATATGCACTTCAGTTCCGTATCCTTACGGTGGAATTGAGCTGGAACAATGAGGCCCTGGTCGCAAACCTTTTTACATGGCCTCTCTGACCGAGTGAAGGACGAATTAGCAGGAAGAGCTATCCCCGCCGGTCTGGACGATGTCATTTCCTTATGTAATCAGATTGACATTCGTTTCCAGGAGAGGTCCTTAGAAAAAAGACGCCAGCACCCCCCAGGTTCTAGTCAGCCTGAGCTTTTTCCCCATCGCCCTGTGGAGCATCCTCTGTCTGCTGAGGAACCCATGCAGCTGGGCCGGACCAGACTAACCCCCGAAGAACGTGCTAGACGCAGAACTCTGGGCTTGTGTCTTTATTGTGGGGGCAAGGGTCATTTTCGTGACTCCTGCTCGCTCCGTCCGGGAAACACTCAGGTCTAATACATTTGGAAGGTGGACTATTGGACCCAGAAACATCACCTTCTCGTCTCCTTCTTCCGGTGTTCCTCCATGTAAGCACTTCTTCCCAATCGGTCCTAGCATATCTGGACTCCGGGGCTGCCGGCAATTTTATGGACTGGAGAACTGCTTCTTCTATGAAGCTTACCCTTTCTCCCCTCGCTACTCCACTAGTAGTCTCGGCAATTGATGGCACTGTGCTCCCAGGGGGCCCTATCCGTTTCCAGACGCTACCTATTAGGATGTCGGTAGGGATACTCCACCAGGAGTGGATCTCCTTCCTCATCCTACCCAAGGCCTCTACCCTCATTGTATTGGGCCTTCCTTGGCTACAGCTCCACTCGCCACATGTGGACTGGGTATCTGGGCAGATCCTGGCCTGGGGTCCTTCGTGTTTCTCGTCTTGTCTTCCCAAGGTGACCCCCAAGAGGAAACTTCCCATTGCTACCACAT
The DNA here is from genome assembly GCF_037356315.1 of Lithobates pipiens. Classification (NCBI taxonomy): domain Eukaryota; kingdom Metazoa; phylum Chordata; class Amphibia; order Anura; family Ranidae; genus Lithobates; species Lithobates pipiens. The sequence goes on from NW_027507748.1 coordinate 145,136,192, forward strand.
CTGTATCGCCCGATCTTCCCGCGGCATACAGCGATTTCCGGGATGTGTTCTGCAAGAAGTCTGCTGAGGTGCTTCATCCTCACAGATCTTTTGACTGTGCTATTGACCTTGTCCCTGGAGCAACCCTGCCCAGGGGTCGTACCTACCCTTTGTCCATTCCAGAGACCCAGGCCATGTCTGAGTATGTCGCTGAGAATCTGGAGAGAGGTTTCATCCGGAAATCCTCATCGCCTGCAGGAGCAGGGTTCTTTTTCGTTGCCAAAAAGGATGGTACCCTCAGGCCCTGCATCGACTATAGAGGTTTAAACACTGTGACTATTAAAAACCGTTACCCCTTACCTCTAATATCTGAGCTATTTGACAGGTTGAAGGGGGCTTCCATTTTCACTAAGTTGGATCTCAGAGGTGCATACAATCTCATTCGAATACGGGAAGGTGACGAATGGAAGACCGCATTTAACACTAGGGACGGGCATTACGAGTACTTGGTTATGCCTTTTGGTTTGTGTAATGCTCCAGCTGTGTTCCAGAACTTTGTCAATGAAATATTCAGGGATCTACTGTACCAGTTTGTTGTCATCTATCTGGATGATATTCTCATCTTTTCCGAAAATCTGCCTGCTCACAGAAACCATGTACGCACCGTACTTCAGCGCCTTAGAGAGAACAATCTCTATGCCAAGATGGAGAAATGTTCCTTTGAATGTTCCGAGGTCCTGTTTCTGGGATGTTTTGTTTCTAGTGCGGGTCTTCGCATGGATCCCGGAAAGGTCTCAGCCATTACCAACTGGCCCCTTCCCGCTAGCCTCAAGGCCACACAGCGCTTCCTTGGCTTCACAAATTATTATAGGCAGTTCATAAGGAATTACTCTTCCATTGCTGCGCCTATTATCGCTTTGTTCCCACGGAGCTAAGAACCAAGATCCTTCGCTGGGGACATGATTCCAAGGTGGCAGGTCATGCTGGGTTCCTCCGATCCTTCCTGCTTATCAGTCGTCACTACTGGTGGCCTAATCTCCGCTCAGATGTTAAAGACTATGTTAAGGCTTGTCACGTCTGTGCTCAGTTTAAATCTTCCACTCAAGCCCCTGCTGGTCTTCTCATGCCCTTGCCCATTCCTAAGGAGCCCTGGTCTCATATCGCCATGGATTTCATCACTGATCTTCCACTATCGGAGAATAATACGGCCATTTGGGTAGTAATCGATCGGTTCTCCAAGATGATTCATTTTGTTCCTCTTCCTGGTCTCCCTTCTGCCCCTGCCTTGGTTCCCATTTTTGTACAAGAGATTTTCCGCCTTCATGGTGTTCCTTCTCATGTCGTCTCGGACAGGGGTGTGCAATTTACTTCTCGTTTTTGGAGAGCCTTTTGCAAATCCCTCGACATTACCTTGGATTTTGCTTCTTCTTATCCCCAATCCAATGGCCAGACTGAGAGAGTTAATCAGGAGTTGGAGGTCTTTCTCCGTACCTTGGTCTCTGCCCATCATGATGATTGGGCATCACTATTACCGTGGGCTGAGTTCTCCCACAATAATCATGTTAACGTCAGTTCTCAGAAAACAGCCTTTCTCACTGTTTATGGAAGACATCCTCAGCTTCCTCTTCCTATGACTTGTTCTTCTGACATTCCAGCTTTGGCTACTGTTCAGGAATCATTCAATTCCATGTGGGCTGACGTTCATGATTCCCTCCAGAAAGCTGCCAACAAATTCAAGAGTTTTGCTGACCGTCGCAGGCGTAAGCCACCTTCTCTTCAGCCAGGAGACAAAGTCTGGCTCTCCACCAGGAACATCAAACTCCGGGTTCCTTCCCTCAAATTTGCCCCAAGATTCATTGGTCCATACACCATAATTTCTAAACTGAATCCGGTTTGTTTCAAGCTCCAGATTCCCAAAAGCCTCAAAATCTCTAACTCCTTCCATGTTGCCCTTCTAAAGCCTTTAGTCCTCAATAAGTTCTCTCGTCCTCTCTCTACCGTAGCACCGGTCTCTGAGGATGATCAGGAGTACGAGGTTAGCCAAATTTTGGATTCCCGACTCTGTAGAGGCATTCTCCAGTACCTCGTACACTGGAAAGGTTTTGGTCCTGAGGAGAGGCTTCCGAGGTCTTTGCACCTCGTCTGTTGAGGAAGTTTCATTTGAAGTTCCCCTCTAAACCTGGTCCCAGGCAGGGAAGGGGGAGGCCTCGTAAGAGGGGGGGTACTGTCATGGTTATGCAATAGAGTTGTTCTGCTTACCTGTCTGCATGTGTTCATTTCTAGAGACCAGCCGAGCTTCACCTGACTGCTTTTATTTCCTTCCTCTGGCATGGCTCCACCCTAGCTCCTATCAGACAACTCTATATTAACCTGTGCACTGCTAGCTTATCCTGCTGATCAACCTTTGTGTGTTAGCTTCCTGTTTCCTGCCGTGTGCTCTGCTAGTGTTTTCCGTTACCGACTTTGGCGTGTTCTGACTATCCCTGCTTGCCTGTGACCCTGACCTTTTGGCGTGTACCCGACTATTCTGTTCTGCTTGTGGCCCTGACCTTGGCTTTGTCCCTCACCATCCCAATCCTCCTGTTGCCTACTGTGGGTGTGAGCTGGGGGACCCTGGGGGTCGCGACCTGGAGCCAGTTGCAACCAAGTCCATCCTCACCACTCGAGGCTCTGGTGAACACCTGCTGGCTCTTAGACTCCGCGCCCCGGGGAATCTCACGCTCTAACCCCAGTGGGATCTGTCCCCCGTCTGCAGCAGTCAGCCGTAGGGTCCACAACCTTGCGGTGCACCCCTAACCCTACGGTGTGCATCTGCACCTGGGCTCTAGGTGACCTGACAGTAATGGCATTAGAAAACAGTAACAACAATGATAAAAAATGCTGCAAAGTTTTTGTAAAGCAGCTATCTGAGTGGGCATTCTTTAGCCCTGGCTGTTCAGCCAGCTAGCATTGGGGCCCAGTCTTTACGGTGGTGTACATGAGTACAATCCTAGTAAAGTCTGCATACAATAAATAATGCTGTAAGTTAGATGACTATTCCCTAAGTTCTCAGTCTCTGCTAGCAGAGGGATTCCGGTCCTCAACACATGGCTGCAAGTTTGTAGCAGGTTGCAGCGATGTGCACAGTTTGGTCTCCTCACAGAAAAGAGGAAATCCCTGTGAAAGTACAGCTGTCTTTCTCTTTATACCTGTCTTGCACTGGGAATTATACTCCAATAGTCTATTAACTGCCATAGTAAAGTTCATTTTCTGAACCTTATCTTCCATGATTAAGTGCTGCCAACTATCAAGTCTCTTCAGCTCACACAAAAAGCACTGCAGCTGTCCTAAATCACTTTCTGTCTCTAGCCAAGCACCTGGTTACAATTATAATGGTTATCTCTTAGGCTATGTTCACACTGGTCTGATACAAAAGTCGTACGACTTATGATCCAAATTTGCTCTGCGACTTCATGTCTGACTTCCATGTCACTTCAGTAAATGGGAACTGACTTTGATCTGATCATACTAGGCCTTTTGAGTATGAATCTTAAGGGGGAACCTCACGCCAAATTTGAAAGTAAAAAATGTGTGGGATCCCCCCAATCCATACCAGACCCTTATTCGAGCATGCTACAAGCCAGATCAGTTAAAATTATGATCCCGACTTCCATTCAAATCAATGGGCTGAAATCATGCCCAAGTCGGACCAAAGTAGTGCAAAGTTGGACTGACACAAGTCAGACCAGTTAAAATGGCTCTCATGGGGAACCATTGATTTTGATATGTCATGCAACTTGTGCTCTCAAAGTCAGAGCACATGTTGGACCAGGGTGAACTGGCCCTTTGCCAGATGAGTGAAATTTGCAGCAAGGACATGCAGTCAGGGGAGGCAGATGCTCACTTTCCATGAATATAAGAATTTTTTTTAGCTTCGAGGGTCATAGTCACAGAGACCAAATTTGGGGGATAGATAGCCTACCCCGCCACTGGTAATGTGGGGCTCCTATGACCTATGGTTCCAGAGATATGGGGCTCTTTGTGCAGCCTGTCAGAAGCTACATACAGAGTGGCCAGTTTAAATACAAGCTGGCACATTCTGCAGCAGACTAAGAGGATGAGCTCAATGGACAGCATATAGACTTGGACCAATAGCAAAGTACCATAAGCCCAAGCTGTCCAATGAAAATGCTGTAGTGGAGGCACTCCACTCTCTCACTGTCATAGAAGGGTCTAAAAGACAAATGTTCCCTCTCAGCCTATCCCTCTTAAATAGAAGGTAATAGCATGTGTTTATATGTACAAAATTTACACACAATCCCATGTTTTTCTCACACGGTTAAGAGGGGGGGGAATGGGAATCTGCTGCTGTTGAAAAGGTATTGTTATAGTCAAGCTAAATCATATATTATTAAGCTATATGTTATAACATAATAATTTATCATTTATCTATTTACTGTGAAATTATTAGTTTGAAGTTATAACTTCAAACTTCATCAATTTGTCCGTTAAACCACCTGCTTGAGTACAGTTTTTGAAAATATAGTAAATTACCTTAAAAACAATATATAATAATTATTTGTATATTACTTATGGTAATTAACCCCTTGCCACCCAGGCCAATTCTGACACTTCTCTCCTACATGTAATAATCATAATTTTTTTGCTAGAAAATTACTCATAAACCCCAAACATTATATATATATATATATATATATATATATATATATATATATATATATATATATATATATATATATATATATATATATATATATTGGAAAAAAACTGTTTCATCAATATAAAAAAAATAAAAATAAAAACCCACTAAAAATTACCCGATTTTTTTTTAATGTGAAAGATGATGTTACGCCAAGTAAATAGATACCTAACATGTCACGTCTAAAGTTGCGCACACTCGTGGAATGGCATCAAACTTCAGTTCTTAAAAATCTCCATAGGCAACCCTTTACTTTTTATTACAGATTACATGTTTAGAGTTACAGAGGAGGTCTAGAGCTAGAATTATTGATCTCATATCTAACGATCGTGGCGTATGTAACCTGTGTGTACCTGGCTCTGATACTAGCCAGTGCCTCATCAGCCACTGACCTCAACACACGTATCGGATTTACAGGAATCAGAATTTGTTGCTATCTGGCTCACTTTTTGCCAATATTCACAAATAATAAGTAATGCTTGGTACTGCAACTCTCTTTATGTTTAAAAAAGACAGTATGTGCATTTTTTCTCACATTGACTGGCTGCTCCATAATCTTTAGAATCCCCTCCGACACAGAAAACAGCTTGTTTGTCTCCTGCAGCAATAAACAGAGGTGAAGTGCATGGACCTTCCTACATATAATAAACCCTTCACACAGACACAGGCTACCATTTCGTGGGCTTTACAAAGATGGAGAGGGAAAGGGAGATTATTTTGTGTTAGCAAGGCAGGAAGGTGCCAGATTACACTTAATACTTTTTGTTGAAAGAAAAAGGCTTCTTTTGATAAAATACCTTGCTGTGTAAAACACATGAGGTGACAATCAGTTTTTGATACATGATGTACTAAAATCTGCACTATTTTGAAAAAAAAAAACATTATTCTGACAAAATGTGTGACTAATAGCTTAGTCCCAAATAAATAAAAAATATTCTTTAATTTAGAGTACTAAACGAAACAGCATTTGGTGAAAAAATAGTACTTGCTTATTCAAACTTTTTGGTAAATTTTAGAAAAAGCTGTCTTCGTGAAATATTCCCACAGCAACCATCCAAGTATTATAACTACCTGTGCATGGATTATGGAGATCTTTACACAGTCACCGTTTCAAAGACTCACCATCTAGCTCTTTTTCCATGTACACCATACCCATTCATTCCTATGCAAAGGCTGTCTATTGGTCCCACTAAAAATATTGTTATCCTTTTAATCCCTCCATACCCAAAATCTGTATATAAATATTGCAGAGGAGATGTTATTAAACATCATCCCTTTGACATCTACCAGATAACATTTTGCTTCACATCTTACTGTTAAACCTGATGTCACTGTCCACTTTGGTTCTCGCTCAACATTAACCATTAAAAATGAATCTGTAATAACAGCTTTAGGGACAACTAAATCACACTTGTGAATAGTAAGTAGAACAAACGTAGTCAAAACATAGCCAAAGCTTGGTAACCGGAATGGATAGTCAGACAAGCCAGAAAGTCAGGAAGCCGGGGATCAGCGTAGTGGAACAGCAAGCAGGACCTGGAGCCAGAAGGAATGTCCACCAAGCAAGTCTTTAACAGGAATGCATGAGATAGTCTTTGTGATGTTGACCAAGGCGAAGGCAGAGATCATATGGGCTGTACGGCTTAAGTAGGCATGACTGACAAGCAGGACATCATTAACAGGTGAGTCAGTGTGGAGAGATAGGAGCCTGGAATTAGCCGACAGCTGAGCGGCCAGCTCAGAGAAGGAAAGACTGAGCCCAGCCCTGACAGTAAGACCACATTGGTTAGTCATTTAAAATAGAATCAGCTTTATTACAAATAGATAAAAATGATACTTGGGTCAAAATGACTTTACACATATTTAAAAACATTCCAAATAGTAATCAGACAAGAATCTCATTGAGCAGCTTAACATAAGTTTGTATCCATAGTTCCATATATTATGTACCAATGCATTTCGCAGAGTAGTTCTACTTCTTCAGGGAACTTCTATATATATCAGCTATATGGGTAGAGTAGATGTATTCATTCGCTGCAATTCAAAAAAGGGAAAGCCGCATTCAAAGGCCACCTAGCCAATGCAGGCATTGCTGCGGTGGAAGTCATCGGGAACACCTGCCACCATATGTCTGGCTGTCATGGTGGACATGTCTGTGGCCACTGTTCATTCCCTATGTGTGGTCCAGTGCCCATTTTACTGCTCCTTGGGCTTTTGCCAAGAGCTAGGTGGCCTTTGAATGTGGCTTCTGGTCACAGTTCTTGCCGATGCGTGACCCTGCGGCCACGGGAGTGGCACTTTCTAAGAGGATGTCATATGACATCCACTCAGAACAGTAAAGCCACTGCCCTGCCATCATTCTGCTATAGACCGGGTGGAAAGGTGTTAATCTTATAGTACAGTACCTTAGAATGGACAGTAGTACAGTACAGCTGGTACAGGGGCTGGCATGGAGTAACCAGCCAGGAAGAGTTACTGACTGGAGGATGGAGGGGGGGGTGGGATATGGTGGAGCTGAAGGATCATCAGCAATAAGAGATGAACGTGGAGGGCAGTCTGTAATTTCACTTACACCTGATATTGATGGAACTTAAAGTGGTTGTAAACCCTTTACAACCACTTTATACTACATGCAAGCCTATAATTAGGCTTACCTGTAGCTACACTGGATAACTCGTAAACCTGCATGGTTTAGCAGATATCCCTGTATTTGCATGTGCTGACGTCATTGGCACATGCAACGGGCCTTGCTTCAGTTGTACTGTGCCGTTACTGGCGGCTCCCGCATGAATGCATGGGAGTGATGTAATTGCGGCTCCGGCCAATCAAAGCGCTGGAGCCACGATACCCAAAAGTAATCCCCCAGAGAGATAACTGCTGCCAGAGCAGTGAACAAGGACTGCTGCAGGGCTTTGATCTCAGGTAAGTAATTCATAATGAGTTAGTATGCTATGCATACTAGCTCATTATGCCTTTGTCTTTCAGTTTTGTTTTGTTTTTTTGAATTTTTAAAAAGGGTTTACAACCACTTTAAGGATCTTCAGCAAGTGGGGATGGAAGGCAAGCTGCAATTTCACGCATGCCTGATGTTAATGGCACAGGTTCTGGTTCCTTTCTGGATCCAATTTCATCTATCATCTTGAAAAAATGATCCTGTGATGTCTGAGTAGCAGCTTCTTTTTCTCATCATGAGATGACATGGTAACACTGGATGGCATTCTGAACTACTGCTGCAACCTTTGTGTACTGTTCTACATTCTTGGTCTGTGCCTCAAAAACTGCAAGTGCCTCCTCAAATAAAGAAAAAACCCTTACTATTTCCTGTGTTGTGAATTTCTTAGGTTCTTCAGTCATTTCTTCCACTTGGCTCTCTTCATACTTTCGCTGGACCTCCAATTCCATCATGTCTTCATAAGGAAGCTCCTTGTGTTGCACAGCAAGGAGTTCAATGAAGTCATCCCGTTGTAGATCTAGCTGCAGCTTCTTGCTGAGGGTCACTAAGATGCTGAAGACCTCTTTGGACTCCTAACCCACCTTCTCAAATCCATGAACATCAGAAACAAACTGTGGACAAAGGTTCTTCCAATCCCTATTCTTGGTGACGTCCGAAACCTTGTGCCAAGCAAAGTCAATGTTTTTGATGTCCTTGTATAATAGCCATAAAAAAACTGTTCTTCCAAAATAGTTGCAATGTTGTTCCTGGTTCATCAATTGCCTTTACTGCCTAACAAAAAGTGTGATGTAAATAATATTTATTTAAAGTTGTAATAACTCCCTGGTCCATAAGTTGGATAAGTGCCATAGTATTCAGTAGCAGGTGCACTTATTTGCTGTTGAATGGGGGGTGGCCCAGAGCATTGTCAAGCAGTAAAAGAATGTTCAGTGAGACATCTTTCGTCAAGCAATATTTCTCTATCTTTGAAATAAAGTGGTGGAAAAACCAGCCCTGGAAAATGGCCTGTGTAATGGCCAGGTTTTGGAGTTACTCTTCTGCACAACAGAAAGAGAGCCCTTGGCTATGTTTTTAAGGGCTCTAGGTTTCTGTGAATGAATAAACTAAGAGGGGCTTCAGTTTCATATCACCAGAAGCATTGCCCCCAAGCAACAAAGTTAGCCTGTACTTATTTCTTAATGGCCTGGCATCTACATTTTCCTCCTTACTGATGTAACTTTGGTCTGGCATCCTTTTCCAGAACAGTCCTGTTGCATCTACATTAAACACCTGTTAAATAAGCGCCTTCATTATAGTTTCTCAAAAATAATAATTTCTCAGGAAATTCCTGGGGCAGTTACAGCATCTGCACTCGCTGCTTCACCACTTACTTTTACATTGTGAAGGTTGGCTCTAGCTTTGATCCTATGAAACCAATCATGGCTGGCATTAAAATATGCACCCTCTGATTCTTTATCTTATTTTTTCTTCAAGTCTTACTTACAGGCTTTTAGCTTTTTCTTGAATCAGCATTAGGCTGAGCGGGACTCAACGCTAATCCTCCATCTCCTCTATCACTTTTCCATGCTTTTTTAATATTGTTTTCAATATCATTGCCACAGCAGACTTTATATGTTCCATGATATTGTTCTTGTTCTTTAGAATTGTGCCGATGGTTGAATGATTCATGTTATAAGAATGAGTGATGTCTACCATATTTTCTCCCTGCACCAATCTCTTAAATATTTTACATAGTTATTGCTTGGTGCTTCTTAGCAGTCCCTGCTTCATCACCACTGCTTTTACACTTGTTTCCGGAAATTCTGGACTTTAAAGTGGTTGTAAACCCACTTTGAAAAAAAAAAAATTATGTAATACTCATCTGAGATCAAAGCCCTCACTGCGGTGTCCGTACACAGCACCGACCGCGGACATCACTCTCGGGGGTTACATCCAGGTATCACGGCTCAGGTGATACTGTGCAGGTTTAGGAGATATCCTGGGTAGCTACAGGTACGCCTTATTATAGACTTACCTGTAGCAAAAAGTAGTCTATAAGGGTTTACAACCACTTTAAATTTACACTGTACTACTGTACACTATAGTACTGTACAGTAAGGTGTACAGCAGCACAACTGCCTGCGGCAGAGGGTGCACACATGTGACAATGTCTGGCAGACACATGAGCTACTTCCAGTAGTTGCCATGTAAACAATGTTCCCATCTTTGAAAGTTTGCAACTTGAAGGTTTATTCACATATTTGAATGTTCGCAACTTGAAGGTTAGTAAGTAGGGGACATACTCCTTCAAAGTATGCACCTTGTGAGTGTACACAATGCTTCCAGTGATTTTCCCATTCTTCATAGCATCCATGGAAGTCTTCAAGTGGGATGACATTCAGAGCCTGCATAGTGGTTCTTTGGATGTTAGCCACACTACCAAAATTGTGTCCTTTTAAACCCTTCTTCATCTTTGGGAATATGAAAAAGTCACATGGAGCCAACTCGAGGCTGTAGGGTGAATGGGGAAGCACTGTGGTGTGTTTTTCAGCCAAAACTCTCTGACAGCAAAAGCACTGTGACTTGGTGCATTGTTGTGATGAAGTATCTAAGTTGAGCCAATCTCAGGACGCACACGGAAAAATGTTTGTTCTGGGTAAAATCTTTGATTCAGTTTGACCAGTAAGTACAAATTCCTAATGGACAATTCCACGTGAATCAAAATGGTGTGCGCCATTCTGAACACTGTTCTCGGTCATACTCAAACACCCAGGATTCACTTCCCCTGATCACTTCACTCAAAAAATCAGGCTCTTTTTCCAAATGAGCTACTAGGTCTTGGCAAACGAGTTGATGGTATTCTTTCTGATCAGGTGACAAGTTCTTTGGAACAAGTTTTGCACACACTTTTCTTATGTTCAATTGTTGAGTCATGATTTCATAAACAATTATACTATCATTCTAATAGTGAGCCGTTGGTCACAGTTGGGAACAGACCTCACTGCATTCCCATTCTGTTCCATTTTTGACGAAGAGGGGAGACCTGAATGTTGTTTGTCCTGAACGTTGTTCGTCTTCAACACCTTCTCATCCTTCCTTGAAGGACTTGTGCCATCGGGCCACGTGTACAGATGATAGAGCAGCTTCTCCATATACCTTTCTCACTATTTCCAAAGTTTCTTATGCACCTTTACCCAATTTCACACAAAAGCTTATCATGTTCCATACTCGCTTGCATTTTTCCTAATACGAGGCACTTGAACAGAGTGTCGTGAAAAAGAATGCCTCAATTTTAACAGGTCTGGAATGCAAATGAACAGAGTTCTAGTGTACCTGGCACTTCAACCCAAGTGACCTTGGCCAGCTTCTTCCTTCATAGAGCCCTTCTCAAGCATATGAATTTCATTCTCTTTATATTCTGGACACACCTCGTTTATTTCAATATCTATCTATCTATCTATCTATCTATCTATCTATCTATCTATCTATCTATCTATCTATACATCAGCTGAACAAGCATGTTTGCTCCTGCATTCTGTTGGGACCCCAAACAGTGAGACGTCACAGGGGAAAACAACAGGACCAGTAGTTTTATACTGTTTTATTGAATAATCTTGTATTTCTGTTTTGTTATGTTATGCGTCTTATTTTGGTGCTTTTTGATAGAATAATCTTAACCACTAAAATTTGAATGTATTTGAGTTTGAGTGTTTGGCAAGCTTGGTGGAGAGGTAATGACTATGAAGTGACTTCACTGTCAACTCAAAGCCTACTGCAGACTGTGTAGAAATGTGTAAGAGCACTTCGTTTTATTAAAAATAGTTGGATTGAGGATAATTGGCTTAGCTAAATCTCCCAATTGTTCTTTAAAGTACCAGAATGGGTCTTTGCATAATTAGAGAAAAACAAGGGCACGCAACGGATAGATATGTACAGTATGTCTAAATAGTGTCTGCATTCCATCAGAATACCAAGATAAGGCATAGCATGGAAGGGTATCTTAATGCCTAGGTTCTGCCTCTGCCTTGATGATTTTAAGAGTACCAAAAGATTGAACAAAAATGTCGGCACTGCTGAATTTTGTCATTAACTGCTCAGACAAGAACACATATAATGAGGTGTCTTCCTAAAGAAAGTATCTGCAGAAGGATGGGAGGAGGGCAATGTGAGCTGGGTTTTAGCTCTAAAGCTGGAGGGTAAATAGATTGTGAAGAAGAGAAGCCTATTCATTTTTATTTGCAGATGCAGAAAGCTTAATTTTTCCCTTTGGTGCAGTACACTAGGATGTATTGTGATATTTTGCACCGCCACCACCACTGAATCTTATTAAATTGCTGTTATGTTCTGGGATAACACTGGAATACGTTGCAATGTCTTAGGGAACAATAGCCCAAACTACGCTGCTAACAACGCACATACAATCTGAGAAACAAAGCATGCTGAAGAGCCTAGCTGCTGATCAGGTTCAATTCCCTAATTTGGCGCTAGAGAAAATTCGTCCATCCAGCTAATAAGATATTTGAAGGTATAATAGGTAAACAGTAGCTAAACAGAAATAATACATTCATTGCCACGTTCTATTGTCTTACACAAGAGCATCAACTTGCTATATCTTATCATCACAATACTGCTAATAATTTCATACTAGTTTACACAGTTATATTTTTTGAATTGATATATACAGTGCCTTGAAAAAGTATTCACACCCCTTGAAATTTTCCTGATTTTGTCATGTTAGAACCAAAAATATAAATGTATTTTATTGGGATTGTATGTGATAGACCAACACAAAGAGACACATACAGTTGCAAAAAAAAGTATGCAAACCCTTTTGGAATGATATGGATTTCTGCACAAATTGGTCATAAAATGTGATCTGATCTTCATCTAAGTCACAACAATAGACAATCTGCTTAAACTAATAACACACAAAGCTGCAGATGGACACTGGTGGCAAGAAAGAGGCCTGAGGCGATTCAGTTCGCGTTATAGCGTTATACAAGTCACTCATTCATTCATTCATTCATTCAATTAAATGTTACCATGTTTTTATTGAACACACCATGTAAACATTCACAGTGCAGGTGGAAAACGTATGTGAACCCTTGGATTTAATAACTGGTTGAACCTCCTTTGGCAGCAATAACTTTAGCCAAACATTTCCTGTAGTTGCAGATCAGACGTGCACAACAGTCAGGAGTAATTCTTGACCATTCCTCTTTACAGAACTGTTTCAGTTCAGTAATATTCTTGAGATGTCTTGTGTGAATCGCTTTCTTGAGGTCTTGCCACAGCATCTCAATCGGGTTGAGGTCAGGACTCTGACTGGGCCACTCCAGAAGGCGTATTTTCTTCTGTTTAAGCCATTCTGTTTTTGATTTACTTCTATGCTTTGGGTCGTTGTCCTGTTGCAACACCTATCTTCTGTTGAGCTTCAGCTGGTGGACAGATGGCCTTAAGTTCTCCTGCAAAATGTCTTGATAAACTTGGGAATTCATTTTTCCTTTGATGATAGCAATCCGTCCAGGCCCTGACGCAGCAAAGCACCCAAACCAAGATGCCCCCACCACCATACTTCACAGTTGGGATGAGGTTTTGATGTTGGTGTGCTGTGCCTCTTTTTCTCCACACATAGTGTTGTGTGTTTCTTCCAACCAACTCATCTTTGGTTTCATCTGCCCACAGAATATTTTGCCAGTACTGCTGTGGAACATCCAGGTGCTCTTGTGCGAACTGTAAACGTGCAGCAATGTTATTTTTGGACAGCAGTGGCTTCCTCTGTGGTATCCTCCTGTGAAATCCATTCTTGTTCAGTGTTTTACGCATCGTAGATTCGCTAACAGGGATGTTAGCATATGCCAGGGACTTTTGTAAGTCTTTAGCTGACACTCTAGGATTCTTCTTCACCTCATTGAGCAGTCTGCGCTGTGCTCTTGCAGTCATCTTTACAGGATGCCCACTCCTAGGGAGAGTAGCAGTAATGCTGAACTTTCTCCATTTATAGACAATTTGTCTTACCATGGACTGATAAACAGCAAGGCTTTTGGAGATACTTTTATAACCCTTTCCAGCTTTATACAAGTCAACAATTCTTAATCATAGGTCTTCTGAGAGCTCTTTCGTGCGAGGCATCATTCACATCAGGCAATGCTTCTTGTGAAAAGCAGACCCAGAACTGGTGTGTGTGCTTTTTATAGGGGAGGGCAGCTGTAACCAACCCCTCCAATCTCATCTCATTGATTGGACTCAGGTTGGCTGACACCTCATTCCAATTAGCTCTTGGAGATCTCATTAGACTAGGGGTTCACATACTTTTTCCACCTGCACTGTGAATGTTTACATGGTGTGTTCAATAAAAACATGGTAACATTTAATTCTTTGTGTGTTATTAGTTTAAGCAGACTGTGATTGTCTATTGTTGTGACTTAGATGTAGATCAGATCATATTTTATGACCAATTTGTGCATAAATCCATATCATTCTAAAAGGGTTCACATACTTTTTTTTGCAACTGTATGTATGCTTGTATATTTCTAAATACATGTTTTTTTAAACAATTTTCACAAGCGCTTTGGGGTACCAGGCCAGTATCCAGGCCCATCAGGGAATTGTCTGTAATAAGCCTGGCCTTAGGCTCAACTGAGGCTGTATAATTCAGTGTTTTTTTTTTTTTTTTAATAATTGTGCAGTATGCAGCAGCATAGGATGATATGGTTGATTTTGTAGTCCGCCATATAGATTGCTGCCAGGAACAGGTGGAACCGGCTGGCCTTATCCCAAAGATATTCTCAACCACTCTTCTCGCTCTGGCCAGCCGATAGTTAAAAACACTCCTCTTTGGGGTGAGGGTCCTATGGGGGAATGGCCTCATCAGGTGCTTGCCCAGATCGAAGGCTTCATCTGCAATAAAGACAAAGGGGAGCCCTTCCACGTTATCCGCATCAGGTGCCAATGCCACCAGTCTGGAGACGCTGGTAAAACTCCGTCTGGGCAAAGACTCCTCCATCCGACATCCGGCCATTCTTCTCCACGTCCACATAGAGGAACTCATAGTGTGCCGACACCACCACCATTAACACTATACTATTAAACCCCTTATAGTTGTAATAGTAAGACCCCGAATGGGGTAGTGGCACAATGTGGACATGCTTCCCATCTATAGCCCCTCCACAGTTGGGAAAGTCCCAACGGTTAGCATAATGGGAGGCCACAGTCTGCCATTCCTGTGGCGTTGAAGGAAACAAGAAAATAAATATAAGTACTTTTGCATATTACATTGCAAGCAGATTTGCAGATTACACAAAAACATCAGTATAACATTTATTTTAAGGAGTATTTAAAAAGACAAAAATATAAGGCCCACTTATCAGATTCCTCACCCCCTCTGATGGCCCATTGATAAAATTATATGGGGGGGGGGGGGTTGAGGTGATTTTGGGAGCCAAAAAAAGCCTCCAACACTCTGCCTGAATTTAAGGACACACATAACATTTGGACACATTTTAGGGGGGGGGGGGGGGTTATAAATAAATTTCAGGACACACATAACATTTGGACACATTTTGGGGGGTGGGGAGTGTTATAAATGATTTTAAAGAGGAAGTAAACCCTGATGGGTTTACTTCCTCTTTGTCTCCCTGCAAAGGTAAAGCATAATGGGCTACTATACATCGCATAGGAGTCCATTATGTGTCACTTACCTGACACAGGAGTCAGCGATGTCAGCGCTGTCCCCTGTAGCACGGAGTGTCCATCTTCTTCTGGGTAACGCTGCTACGGCCACTCACAGTGCCGGAGCAGCGATGACGTCACTCCCGCGCAGCGATGACGTCACTCCCGCGCAATCTAGGCTTACCTGTAGGTCAAAGTGATTTGTAAGGGGTTACAACCACTTTAAGGACACACATAACATTTGGACACATTGGGGGGGGGATTATAAATTAATTTAAGGACACATATAACATTTGGACACATTTTAGGGGGGGTTACAAATACATTTCAGGACACACATAATATTTGGACACATTTTGGAGGGGGGGTTATAAATTATTCCAAGGACACACATAACATTTGGACACCTTTTTTTGGGGGGGGGGGGGGGGGCGGGGGTTATAAATGATTTTAAGGACACACATAACATTTGGACACATTTTAAGGGGTGTGTCGGGAAAAGCACTACAACGGAGCTGACAATATACATTGTTAAGGGACTAGGCTATAGGTGTATATGGGACCAGGATAGCATGCTGGGGAGGTTAGTGAAGGCAAATATGCATGTAGACCAAAAAAGGAGCATTAAAAGCACACTCCAGCGCATGTATTTATACTAGAGTTTAGAGTATAAAGTATATGCGCCCTCCAACTAGAGTTTAGAGTTTATACTTGGGGTATAAATTTTCCAGTGGTACATCAAAGCTGTGTCATCTCACTACTCCTTGCTAACAGTACCCAGGCCATTTAAAACTCCCTCCTTGAAAGTTAATTTACTTGTCCAAGAGCCAACCGGCTTGTAAACCGCTGTGTGACAGGAGCTCCAGGTGTCAGGGGGTGTAGTCAATGTGACGTCATCACCTGCTGACATCTACGTGTTTCACTGTAAAATCATAATTCAGCTTCTGCAGGACATTGAGCACCAGATGCTTGTTCTGCTTTTTAAAGAAGCACAAGTTTGCATATATTAACCCTTTCATGACTAAGCCTATTTTTGGAATTTGGTGTTTACAAGTTAAAATCCATATTTTTTGCTAGAAAATTACTTGGAACCCCCAAACATTATATATATTTTTTTAGCAGAGGCTCTAGAGAATAAAACGGCGATTGTTGCAATATTTTATGTCACACGGTATTTGCGCAGTGGTGTTTTAAACGCAACTTTTTGGGAAAAGGGACACTTTCATGAATAAAAAAAAAACAAAACAGTAAAATTAGCCCAATTTTTTTGCGAAATGTGAAAGATAATGTTACGCCGAGTAAATAGATACCAAACATGTCACACTTTATAATTGCGCGCACTTGTAGATTGACGACAAAGTACGGTACCTAAAAATCTCAATAGGCGACGCTTTAAAAATTTTTTACGGTTACCAGGTTAGCGTTACAGAGGAGGTCTACTGCTAGAATTATTGCTCTCGCTCTGACGATCGCGGCGATACCTCACATGTGTGATTTGAACACCGTTTACATACGCGGGCGCGACTTCCGTATGCGTTTTCTTTGCTTCGTGAGCTCGCGGGGACGGCGGGCGCTTTGAAATTTTTTTTTTTTTTATTTTTTTTTTTTTATTTATTTTTAAATGACTAAATTGTTTAAAAAAAAAATAAAAAATTTGATCACTTTTATTGCTGTCACAAGGAATGTAAACATCCCTTGTGACAGTAATAGGTGGTGACAGGTACTCTTTATGGAGGGATCGGGGGTCTAAAAGACCCCCCACCCCTCCTTTACACTTCAATGTATTCAGATCGCCGAAAACGGCGATTCTGAATACCGGATATTTTTTTAAAACCGGCGCCATTGGCAGCCGAGTAAACGGGAAGTGACGTCATGACGTCGCTTCCGTGTTTACAATGAGGAGACTGGAACGAAGCCGATTACGGCTTCGTTCCAGTTCCTCCCCAGCAGCCAGAGCCGACGGATCGCAAATCGGTGCTCCCGATCGAGCGGGAGCACCGGTAACAGCGGCAAAAGGCGGCGGGAGGGGGGGACGTCCCCTCCCGCTCCTCCGGCATAACAGCCGAGCGGCTTTTAGCCGCATCGGTTGTTATGCCTGGATAGCCAATCGCCTGCTGTAAAAAACGGTACCGGGATGATGCCTGCAGGTGCGGGCATCATCCCGGTATAACCCTCGGAAGCCGAGTACGCAGATGTGCGTACGCTCGGCGGGAAAGGGTTAAGCTTGTCCCTATTTCTTTATGGAACAGACTGGTTATGTGAAATACAACGATAATAACCTCACTTATACAAATTGCAAAGCTAAATAAGCAATAGATGGATGGTACAAGAACAAATATATAAGATAAATAATATATATTAGGGGGTGACAAAGAACTACCTTCTCTGTTAAAGGCCCATCTTTATTAATATATCACAATCAACATTATTATATTATTTCTCCAAAAATACTTGGAAAATGGATTTGGTATTTAAGCCCTTAGGTACTAGTCAGGGGCGGACTGACTATTGGGCCACTCGGGCACTGCCCGAGGGCCCCGTGCCACTAGGGGGCCCCATCAGGGTTGCCAGCCTCAGTAAAACCAGAGACAGTATGTAAAAATCTGTGTTTTTTTTTACATCTGTCTCTGAAATGTCCCTTACCAACATCCTTTTGGTCTAAAAATCCTTAGATTATAGATACCCCACCTCTCCAGTACCTACCTGTCTGATTGCCTGGGGGCCCCATAATCTCCTATTGCCCGGGGGCCCCATGAGTTGTCAGTCCGCCCCTGGTACTAGTGCATCCAGTTTAAAAATACAATATTTTTCTTTCCTAATCCATGCCTAATACAGTGTTAAAGTGGTTGTAAAGCCTAAAAATATTTTACCTTAATGCAAGGAATGCTTAGGTGTCAGCATACCCCTTCACCCCCCCCCCCCCCTTTTACTTACCTGAGCCCTCACTCAATCCAGCGCTGTGCATGTCTGCACGTTCTCTCCCCTCCACTTCTGGATCTTGCTGGCTTTGGTGGGGCACCAGAGGCCATGGGCTCCCAGTGTTGTCAATCAAAACCAGTTATGCGGGGGTGGGGGGCAGGACCGAGCCACGCTGTCTATGTCAATAGACACAGCAGTGGAGCTCAGGTGCAAGCACGCATGAGTGTCCCCACGGGAAGTGGCATCCCATGGGGGCACTGGACAGGGGGAGGGGCAGGAGCACTGGTGGGGGACCCGAGAAGAGGAAGTTTGTGGTAATTCTATTGCACAGAGCAGGTAAGTATAGGCATGTTTGTTACATATTTTTATTTTCTAAATTTACCTTTACAATCACTTGAAAGTCAACCCTTCTCGAGGAAAGTTTAAGAGAAAAAATCTCTTCACCTATGGGCTCTTAATCTTTGCATTATGCACCTTATCAAAATCTTGTGCCAAGGGACTATTGGGCTCTTTTCTTTTTATGTCACAGATCTGTCCATGCAGACCCTCAACTGACACTTATATTTTCCTATATAGATTTTTACATGGACAGGTCAGGATGTAAATAACTCTTGTAGTTGCACAATTTTTTAGATTATAGATCTTATAGATCTTTAAATTATCCAAGAACAGGCTATTTGCCTTTAGTAAATCAACCCCATTGACTTTACAAGGCAATTAAAGACTTCAAATGTGTGTATGCACCAAATCCAATAAATGCAACCAGATCATCTGTTCTAAATTAACGAAAAGAGAAAGGTGCTCATGGCACAGCAATATGCAAAACAGTGCAAAACGAGTCCCCAGCACATTTCCAAGCTAGCCAGCATGAGAGTGTTATGGGGACCCCTTTAGTACTTTTTTATACACACACATATATATATATATATATATATATATATATATATATATATATATATATATATATATATATATATATATATATATATATATATATAGTTATACATTTGTGCTATTGGTTGACATCTCTAGCTGTTACTATTCCAATACAAATCTTTAAAAAAAAAAAGGTTCCAGAAATGTACCCACTCTAGAAAATGCTTATGTAGCCAATGCCCTGCACCACAGCCACACCAAGTTGACCGAGGCTCTCACTGAAGGCAGAGCATGCTTGTCAGCTCCTGCGGGGGATTTCTCCCCCTCCTTCTCCTCCCTGACTCCTCCCTTATGTGAGTGGCACTCGCACACATTGGTAGAGCCATCTGTTCTGTTCTGCTCCCTCCCCTGCCCTGCATCATCATTGGCAGGGGAGGGAGCCAATTAGCAGGCAGCAAAAGCAAAAGTTTCTGGGACATGTAGACCCCTACTACCATAGTCTTGTAGGGGCATGGAACTACAGAACCCAGCATGCTCTGGAGGGAAAAGAACCAAGGATTCTATGGTGCTATATCTTACTACTGACAACTACAGTATGTTCTAACCCTTTAGAGCATCTGAACATTACTTTTATACTGTGGATCAGTTTACTTAGTTCTCTAATTTATTCATTGTAATTCTCTCTAATTCTACTGTAGTTTGAAGCTGTACTTCAAGTTATATTACACACACTGGATTATTGTCCTAGTCTGTCGGTTCTTTATACCTAAGCTGTTTGTTAATAAAAAAATAAAAATTAAAAATAAAATTGGTACTGAAAAAAACTGTTTCTATTGGAGCGATAAGGCACCTATTTATGTTTTAGCAATGTATGGCAATAAGGGAGGGTTTTCATGGAAAGAGAAGAAGCCCTAACTTCTGACTGGTGGACTACATTGTGCTCCAAGTATTTTGCATAGTTCAAGAGGAACTTTGCATGTTTTATGCAAAACTTTGCATGGCAGGACACTACAATTTGAAAAGGATGTACAAAGTTAGGGCTCTGCATGTTGGACTGTAGAGCCGTTTTTCTAATTTCTGTGCCAGATCCTACAACAGAAAGAGTATTGGAACTGTCACAGATGTAGAACAGCAGAAAAAGAGATGGATGTTGCTGTTTACATGTAGAGCAGACAGAATGGCATGCTGCATTGGAGCAGAGAGAGCACCTCTCTGCATTTGTATTTGTGTTTTCTGCAGAGGATTGTAGTAATAGAGCATAAAGTCTGTTATCAATTTAATTGTTCAAGAAGTATCAATCCCTCTGTCCATGTTTTGGGCCTGGGGAAGGAATTTTTGCTTATGATTTGGCACGGTTAACCTTTGAACTAAGCTAAGTAAGGGCTCGTTTACACATGCCTCACCCTTTGAAGAGCAATCTGCAGCATGATGCTTTTCAGAAAATGTTTAATGGGCAGCTGGGAGACATTGTGTTGCATCCTCAACACATTATTTAACCCTGTAAATCTCCCACCTCATGCCATAACTCTGTATTACATGAGGCTGCAGCACAGCCCCATTCACTTGGGTATTATTTTTTGCCAGGTTATGATGCAAGCATTGAGGTAAGCATTGGTGTAAACTAAGCTTAAGAGCTTGTCCACATTACAGATTTTCCCAGCTTTTATACGCTTTCTAAGTTCTCTGAAAATTGTGAGGTAAAGACCATAGGAAAGATGGCATGCTGGTTGTAACACTATCTGCAGAATTTGGAATGCAGCTTACCTACTGTTCTCAATGGCATCCCCTCAGCATAGCAGATGAGCTGACACAAAACACCACAGTACTATGCAGCATGCACGTATAGTCATTTACTATTTAGAACACAATTTTCCCAAGCACACAGAGCAAGAAAAGTGCTACATTTCACTATCCATTCATACAGAATAAGAACAGATGCTAGGTATATTTAAAAAAACAGTTAATCTGACATTCGCCAAACATTCACCAGTGAATGTGTTGTAAAAATCTGAATATGCACCTAAGAATTACAGAAATATACCAAATAATAACTGCGCTTAGGCCAAAAATTATAACAAAGCAGCTAGCACAATTTGCAGGTGTTTCGTCAAATATGGCTACCCATCACATTTTGCTACCTGCTGGAGTGCGCATGCGCGACGTCGCCATATGCGTTCCAACTGTTGTAAGACCACTTTGCCACAGGGCCCCTCGCGGGCTTGCTGCGCTCGCCACGCTTTGGGCACGGCCTCGCTCACCACGTTTCGGGCACGGCCTCGCTTGGCATAATTATAATCTAACTCTATGTCCACTTGGATTGCGGAAGGCTTGAACCTGGACCTGGAACCTGAAACTGGAATTTTGTGGTCACAAAATTCTGCGCAAGCGCAGATCGCCATAGTGTTGGAATACATATGGCGGCGCCGCGCATGGGCAGTCCATTGGGTAGCCAAATGTGAAGGGTCGCCATATGTGACGAAACACAGGCATCAAATTAAAAGCAATTCAGATAAATGGGTGCAGTGCTAAACATAACATATAATCTACATATGATATTATAAAATGACAGACATTCACACCAAAGGGAATCCAAAATGTGCAAACACCTAATAGATCTTATGTGTCCATGAAAAGTAATTTAACCACTTCCCGACCAGCGCACGACGATGTACGTCGACAGAATGGCACGGGCAGGCATATTGGCGTACAGGTACGTCCAATATTCGATGCCGCCCTGCCATCGGGAGCGCGCCGCCGGCGGCGCGCTCCCGCGCTGGTCGGGACCCCCATGAGTCCGGTCGCGGGACCCGCGGACTCGATCGCCGCGGGCGTCCCCGCGATCGTCTCACGGAGCGGCCGAATGGAGGAGATGCTGTGTAAACAAAATTTTTCCATTCTGCCTAGCAACTAGTGACGCTGATCTCTGCTCCACGTGATTGGAGCAGAGATCAGTGTACACTAAATGAAAGCCCAACCCCCCCACAGTTAGTAACACACCCCTAGGAACACTTAACCCCTACACTGCCACCCACTGGTTAACCCTTTCACTGCCAGTGTCATTTACACAGGAATCACTGCATTTATATAGCAGTGATTACTGTATAAATGACAATGGTCCCAAAAATGTGTCAAAAATGTCCGATGGGTCCCCGACAATGTCGCAGTGACAATAAAAATCGCAGATCGCCGCCATTACTAGTAAAAAAAAAAATAATAAAAAATTATTAATAAAAATGCTATAAAACTATCCCTATTTTGTAAACGCTATAACTTTTGCGCAAACCAATCAATAATCGCTTATTGCGATTTTTTTTACCAAAAATATGTAGAAGAATACGTATCGGCCTAAATTGAGGGAAAAAAATGTTTTTTTATATATTTTTGGGGGATATTTATTATAACAAAAAGTAAAAAATAATGCGTTTTTTTCAAAATTGTCGCTCTATTTTTGTTTATAGTGCAAAAAATAAAAACCGCAGGGGTGATTAAATACCACCAAAAGAAAGCTCTATTTGTGGGAAAAAAAGGACGTCAATTTTGTTTGGGAGCCACGTCGCACGACCGCGCAATTGTCAGTTAAAGCGACGCAGTGCCGAATCGCAAAAAGTGGTCTGGTCTTTGACCAGCAAATTGGTCCGGTCTGAAAGTGGTTAAAGGTGGCCAAAAATTACAAAAACAAAAATCAGCCTGCAGAAGGGTGCTCAAAGAGTGTGACCAGAGAGATCCTCCACCAACGTTAACCACACACAGCCTCTTACCAAATGGTGTTTACCACCAGTTAAATAATGCGATCACATGTCTACTGGCAATGGATGGACTTCCATGGGATCCACCGAATCACACCATTCATATCCCCCTCCAGGACACCGGGATCGCTTTACCCAAATGGAAGAAAATCCTCCGCAAAATAAAGATCATAAAAAGAGCAAAGCCATCTCATAGTGTAAGTAGATTTAAAATCTGACCGTTTATTCAAAAGTAATGCACTTGCATTTAAACAGCAAAAACCCTGCACAATGTTTCAAACCAACAAGATTCTTGTGGTATGTTCTGGTGAGCGATGATGTCATCTGCCCACTTTGGAGGAACTTCTTTATGCGTTTCCCAGGCCATTCACCTTCTTTTCCAGGCCATTCTTTCTCTTCCTTCCCAGGTCTACTTCTTCAGGAAAAACACGACAGTAAGTATCCGTAATGTAAATCGTAGTTTAAATATATGATTTACATTACCTACATTATTTCATATTCAGGCATTGTATTCATTATTAAATCCTTGGCATTCAGGGTGGTGTCCAAACCCACGCTCACCAAGAAGTAAGCCGAAGAAGGTCTCAGAAGGAATATTATTTAAGCAGTGACCTGTGAAATATTTATATTTTATATTATTATATTTTGAGTTAAAAACATATTATTCAAATAATGTAGCCTTGTAGCATATATATTATACTATATTTCCAAAAGTATTGGGACACCTGCCTTTACACATGAACTTTAATGGCACCCCAGTCTTAGTCCACAGGGTTCAATATTGAGTTGACCCACCCTTTGCAGCTATAATGGCTTCAACTCTTCTGGGAATGCTGTCCACTAGGTTTAGGAGTGTGTCTATGGGAATGTTTAACCATTCTTCCAGAAGCGCATTTGTGAGGACAGGCACTGATGCGGGCAAGAAGGCATGGCTCGCATTCTCTGCACTAATTCATTCCAAAGATATTTTATCAGGTTTAGATCAGGACTCTATGCATGCCAGTGAAATTTGTCCCCCCTAAATCGCTCATCCATGTGTTTATGGACCTTGTTTGTGTACTGGTGCGCAGCCATGTTGGAACAGAAAGGGGCATACCCTAAACTGTTCACACGAAGTTGGGAGCATGAAATTGTCCAAAATGTCTTGGTATGCTGACGCCTTAAGAGTTCCCCTCACTGAAACTAAGGGGCCAAGCCCAACCACTGAAAAACAACCCCACATCATAATCCCCCCCTCCACAAAATGATTTGGACCAGTACACAAAGCAAGGTCCATAAAGACATGGATGAGCGAGTTTGGGGTGGAGAAAATTGACTGGCCTGACCCCGATAGAACACCTTTGAGATGAATTAGAGTGGAAACCGCAAAAACAGGCCTTCTCGTCCAACATCAGTGCCTGACCTCACAAATGCACTTCTGGAAGAATGGTCAAACATTCCCATAGACACATCCTAAACCTTGTGGACAGTCTTCCCAGAAGACTTGAAGCTGTAAAGGGTGGGCTAATTCAATATTGAAACCTACAGACCAAGACTGGGAGGCCATTAAAGTTCCTGTGTGTTTAAAGGCAGTCAATACTTTTGGTAATATAGTGTATTATATTATTTCACCCTCTGATTTCTTTGCAGCATAGCACAAGAAGTGTAGCATAATCACATTACTATTTTGATAGTTCCCATATATGTGCTTTAAAGGGTAAGTTCACCTTTTTTAGTGAAAATGAAAAGATGAATTAACTCGAAATATCCTGGCCACCCCTCGGGACCCACTGTACATGGCGGCCATGGTGACCCGTGCTGGTGGTGGAAAGGTACGCACACTGCAATACACAACCTTGAAGTGAGTATCCCTCATAATGTTTACAATAGTAAGTACGAACTGGTCAGCACATTGACCAAACAGAAGCTCATCTGAAGTGTCCCGCAAGAAAGAAGCTGTCACATTATCATGTATCAGAAACCATGAATCAGACCGAGACAGAAGTACAGTTAAATCACACTTGTTTAATAATAAAAGTAAATAGAACAAACATAGTCAAAACATAGCCAAAGTTCGGTAACCCGGAAGGTATAGTCAGACAAGCCAGAAAGTCAGGAAGCCAGGAATCAGCATAATGGAACAGCAAGCAGGATCTGGAGCCATAAGGAACTTCAACCAAGCAAGTCTTTAACAGGAACGCAGGAGAGAAACTCTGTGATGTTGGCCAGGCGAAGGCAGAGATCATCTAGGCTGGACGGCTTAAGTAAGTAGGAATGACGAGCAGGATATGATCAACAGGTGAGCCACTGTGGAGAGATAGGAAGTGGCAATTAAGCATGTGAGCGGCCAGCTCAGAGAAGGAAGGGCTGAGCCCAGCACTGACATCATGCTGACCAAGGAGCGTTTGCCATTGTGAGAACTATGATAGTCATATGGACTGCTACATTGGCAGTAGGGGCATCATAGCCACTATCTCCAGTGTGATCCAAAGTCACAGGATATTTGGATTTATTTCACCTTTTTATTTTTCATGAAAAGTTGAACTTACCCTTTAACTTACTCAGCTCTCTTACTCAGCTCTCTTGACTTCTAAATTAAAACACAGAGTTTACATTTATATAAACATTTGGTTCTTTTAATGTTTGGCTTTGTTTCTAATAGATTGGTGGAAAACAAGAATAAAGTGATACTATAGACAAGTTAGCATGCCTTTAATGTATTTTTCCATGTAAATTATTTGCTACGGTAATGGTTTAATATAGCGATATAGAAATGACAAAATGCACTTCTATATTGTCAACCCAGGCTTTCTATAATAGCTCCATTCGTACTGAACATAAGTGCATACCGCAGCAAATGTAGCAGCAGGACAGCCGGACCACAGGAAATCAGACGGTTCCCATAATGGCAGTCTGACAGATCTACTAAATTTAGTGCAGGCAAATGTTTGACCGCTTTGCAAAGTAATTAATTAACCCGTGTACCACCATAGGGCAAGACACACTATTATTGCAGCATTTCCTGACATGAAACCGATTTTGGTTTTCCTTTTTTTCTGCTTTTTTTCCGGCTTGTCTGCTTCTTTTTTACATGCCACCAATAATGCAGTTACGAACTAGCGGAGTAATTAGACATATTAATCAAGCCCTACGATAAGTTTGGCTCGTAAGAACTCAAGTTTATGTCTTTAAAATGATCTAATAGTAGCAATATATTTTGTTTTCATTTTGCCAAAATAAACTGCAAAATAAAAGCATTTCATAGCACAGAGAATTATCAGCCTGTTTATTTATATGAAAAATTGTAGATAATCTCATCAGCACAAATACACTTGCAGACAGATTTTATTACAGCTGTATATTTATGCCAGTCTGTTTGCCCAAGTAGGGCTTCAGTAGCTTCAACTTGTTTACTTTAGTCTGTATTTGCCAAGTAGATTCTCTGGTACAGAGGTATTTAGATCCAGTTCCCAAAAGCCACCAACAGATCATAATTTTAGCTCTGGTCATGGCTCAGTGGTTCAATAGTAAGCGTTGTTCTCTTACACAGGTGTAATATACAGATTAAATACATGGTGTTTGCTGTTTTACTTGACAAAGGATTCCCAATGTTGTTCAGTCACTCTTGCGATTTACACACCTTTCCACATATTCAGTGTTGCGGCATTTGCAAGATCCTTTTCAGGACAACCAGAACTCCTTCTGCCAGAATCTATGCTAGGTCTTCCATAGATTCGCTTGCTTGTCTTTCTACAGTTGAGGCTGGATCAAGTAGTAATTAGAAGTAACCAGAAAGGTCAGGTCTCGGCCTTGTTCATTCTATTCTTGAGACCCTTAGGCTCTCACTCCTTGATGAAGGCCTTTCTATAGGGGATTGCTCATGTCGCCCCATCTCATTGGAATACAGTGATGCCATGGGACCGTCCTTTAAAACTTTTGGTCCTATAAAGCTGCCCTATCTCCAAGATGGCTTTTGTGGTGGCTATTACCCCGGCCAGATGGGTTTCAGAGTTGGCCATCCTGTCCTGCAAAGAACCTTCTTTAGTGTTACATAAGGATGAAGTGGTATTGCAAATGTGTGCTTTTTACCTAAAGTTGTGTCTAGTTTTCACCTAGATATTGTTTTACCCTCCCTGTGTCATTCTCCTAAAGGTCCAAAAGAGGCTGCTCTCTACTGCAGTTACTGCCTCAATCAGAAAATTGAGCTTGCTTTTTGTCTTACCTGATGGGGCTAAAAGGGTTCTTTGGCCTTGCGATCCATGATTGCAAGCTGAATTCGCCAGATCATTTCTCAAACCTATCCTCTCAAGGGTAAGAAGTCTCCTTTCCTCATTCTACTAGATCAGTGTGCATGTCTTGGGTGTTCCAACATCAGGCTTCTTTTGCACAGCTTTTTCGAGATCGCTAACTAGTGTTCTGCGTACACTTTTCTTAAGTTTTACTGATTGGATGTTCAGATTTTTGCTGACCCCAGTTTTGAATTTAAATTTAAATTAAAATTCTAATTCAGCTTGTTTAGTTCTCATGGCATTGGATTTTTTTTTATTCTTTCCTATTAGTTACCTGCCTCTCATTTACTGCTTTGGGGTGTCCCATCCATTATGATTGAAGACTTGTGTCCTGTACTGTACAAGAAGGAAAACTGGATTTTTTATGCACCTGTAAAATACTTTTATTGGAGTACAGTATGGGGCTCAGGCCTCTCTCCTCTGTGCTGTGTGTCCATGATTGGTTGCCACAAAGCTGAGGATCACGTAGTGGTAAGGGTTATATGCAGAAGTGTCTCAAACTTTGAGTGGTTTGATTTTAAGGGTATGTTAAAAATCCAAGCTTCTCCTGCTGGTTCAAAAGGAGAATATAAACAATTTTTTTATTATTATTGTATTGTATTGTACTGTATTTTTTGAACCTGACCATAAAAAATGTAAGCACAGAGCCTTTATACATTTCCAATAAGAAAGTAGTATGTTATGGTTAAAGCTAAACTTCCAGAATGCAAAATAGTTTACCCCTCCCTAAAGGATTCTTCTCTAAAGTTGTAAACATGTGATGTCCTGGGCTGCACAATGTGTAATTTGAGTTCCTGTTGGGGAGTGATTAACTCATATGAACCAATGCCAAGAGTACAGACTACACAGGAACGGGGAGGTGACACCAGTATAAGTTCTAAACCAACTATGTAGTTGAGGCCACTCCTGATAATACACCAACTGCTGTAATTTGAATGCACTTTCTAAAAGATCTCCTGCTTAATTAAGTAGGATATTGCTTGAAATCAGATCTACTGTAGCCAGGGTTGCCACCTTATCTCTTTAAACCTAAACACATATGAATTACACAGGTTCTGAGGCTAATTTAATGCAGATAAGGCACCAAGTGATTTTATTTACCTTCTTAATCAGCCACAGAACCTGTATAATTAATTACTATGTGTTTGGAATTAAAGGAATGAAGTGGTAACCCTAACTGTAGCTGACAACCCAAATAAAATGTCAGGACAAAAAATAATGAAAAAATTATACAATAAGATAATATATTATGATATTAACAAGGAAGTGTTTTTATTCCTGTCCTGCTAACGACTGCACCCCACCATTTCTTATAAAGGTCTCCCAGATGCAAGGAGGTAAGGAAAAATCTTGTCAGTGGGGCCAAATGCAGAAATAAATACCTGACAGAGCTGGACTTTAATGTTGAACTCCAGACATATATAAGCACTTAACGACTAGCGACGTACCCATGCGTCACTGGACTTTCGGTGGTTTTACTGGGATGATGCCTGCAGCTGCATTTTTAGAGCCGGTGGTTGGCTCTTTTGTAATAGCAATTGGAGCCGTTAACTATGTATGTGAGGGCTCCTGCGCTATATGTAAAAAAGTTGAAAGGCACAGTTCTATTTCAATAGGTGCAGCAAACACTTTATGAGTTGGCTCTCATTAAATATGAATAGAAAAAAAGGGTGTTGCGCGTCCTAAAATAAAACTCAGCAGCTAGTAAATACTCAATCTATATCTTAAAAGTGTCAAAGATATGATAGTGTGAATAATGCTTAAAAAACAAAGTGCAAACGTGCTTAATAAATCAGAAAAATAATATCAGGAAAAAATAGAACAAAGTGCATCTGTGCATAGCATATCAAAAATATTAAAAAACTTCAAAATAATATGCAAGTAATTCAAATATCAACAACAGTGGTGCTGTGATAAAACATAGAGAAAAAAAAATATAAAAAATATAAAAATTCCAAAAACCAATTGGGTTTAATTAGAGTGACCCATACATAATCCAATCGTGAATATTAAGGTGAAATATCACAACCAAATAAAATAGTGCAGTAGTGTGTTCACAGTGCCAAGCCAACTCTCTCCGTTCAGGTGGTTTTCACGTGTTAGTGTTGGTCACACCAGGTAATTACCTTACTGCTGTAAGGTATACAGCAAAAAATAGCCTTTTATAAGGAACACTTGAATTCGGGAGATGGACAGGGGGGGGGGACTTCACACTTCTCTAGCGTCACCGTCAACCATCAAATTCCTCCGTGGATACTATCAGCATATACATATCTCTCCTATGAAAAAGCTGTGCCTGTAATCTGCGAGAAATCCGCTGGAGGGCGCTGTGTCTCTTCTATGACGAAAGCCGATAAGACACGCCTTCTCCCAATCCACACAATAAAATGGCCGGTTAACTAGCCACCTGATTGCTATTACAAGCAGCAGGAGGGGACATCCGTGGCTTGCTTGGGCGTTTCCTTCCAACCGGGAGACTCGAGTGGCAAGCCGGCATGTCCACCGATTTGCCGGACAGCTGAGCAAAGTCGGTATTGGCTGTTTGTGATAGTAACCTGGAACCAATTACATAACATCACTTCCAGTTTGGTCAGATGTATACCTGGAAACTATTCAAAAACACAAGATGCGTTCTCATAGAAGAATATGTGGTTGTAATTCGCACTACCATGCCTAGAAAACGCACAGGTTTTTTGGGCAATGTGGAGTGCTAATGCAACGCACATATGTGAACCAGGCTTATTCAAACTAAAATGTTCTACGAATTGGATGCGGTGTAAGTGACATCCAATTTGCATAGGTAGTAATAGTAATAACCCGTAAAGGCTTTTAAAGTGTCCCCTATAGATAGTAGAATTGACATTGTTTGTCTTGGTTGCACGGGCGTGCACAATTTTAAAGCACGACATGTTTGGTATGTATTTACTCAACATAATATCATCTTTTACATATTACATAAAAATTAGGTTATGTATTGTTGTTTTTGCATTAAAATTCTAAAAAAGTGTATTTTTTTTTACAAAAAACACTGCACAAATACCGTGTGACATCGTGTGACATAAAAATTGCAACAACCACTAATTTATTCTCTATGGCCTCTGGTTTATAAATATATATATATATATATATATAATGTTTGTGGGTTCTAACTAATTTTCTAGCACAAAATACAGATTTTTTTCATGTAATCAAAAGTGTCAAAACAAGGCCTGGAGGTGAAGTGGAGACACAATGCAGCCCTGTACAGATTAAAACATCATTTATTATTTTTATTTTTTTATGCACCTGAATTTGATAGGGTATCAGTAGTCCCTGTACAGCAGAGCAGCTCAGGCTGAGAAAACAGCACATGACATCTGCACTGCAGTGCTAACTAGGGAAATGTTGATAGAAAGAGAGAGCAAAGTGACAGAGTGACAAGCTCATTAGTGTTTTGCTTCTCCTTTCACTATCCAGTCACAGGCTAGCAAAGGGACAAGACCTGTAAAAGTTACTTAAAGGGTAATTCAACTTTTGTGGGAAAAAATATAACAAAAAACAAAATAAAAAAAAATAATATAGCGTGTACAATTGCTACACACGCCATATTGTAACTGAATGTTATTAAAAATAACCTTTCCTTTTCAATCTGCAGCGCTGTAGATATCTGTAAAATTCAATGCAGTATGAGGTACTAGAGTACTAGAGGTCTTCTGCACTGTACACTGTTGGTGTACAGACACAGACCCGTACTACACCAAAGTGTCCATGCATGGATCGAAATACACCTGGTCCCTGCTGCAGCAGACAAATTTTGATCCATGAGTGGCTGGCTTTAGCAGGTGAAACAGCTTTGGGAATTTAAAGTCATCTAATAACTTAACCATTTTTATTAAAACAAGGTTTGGTTCGTCTACAGTCTAGTATCAGACACCTGTTTTATGATTTAAAAAAAATATATATACTATTCCCTTGAGTCACAGAATCTAATGAGCACTTGTTTTTTGGCATAGCCCTATATGGTGGTGAAGGAACATGGCTATAGTGCAACTCACAGGTTGCAACCCTCAGGATCAACCTATTTATGAGATTTCTAATTTGTGAAAATTCACTTTAGGAGACTTAAAAGATCCAGGCAAAGCAAAAGAGTAGAGTGGCAGCTATGAACAATTAACCTTAGTCAGACTTGGTCAGGAGAGCAGAAAAGCATGAATGGTAGAAGGCAGAAGGCAGGATTAAAGCAGAGTTCCACACAAAAAAAAGCTCCATCTTCCTCCCGTGGCGGAGAAATGTTACAAATGGCTGACGCGCTTCACACTTAACAGTGATTAGTCATAGCTGACTAAGCACTGTTAAGTGTGGAACATGTTAGCTCTTTTGTCCCATTTTTTTCTGTGGCTTGTATCTGTTGGTCTTTTTACTAATAAAGACTATATTCCAGAGTGCGGCTGTCCAGAACTTCATTTTTGCCTCATGTTGCTATATTCTTAGCCAGCTCCTGGTGTTCCAGTTTCGAGGAGAGTTCTGTATCCATAGTTCCATCTGGAGCCGTGATCCCTTTCCCTTCCCCTATTAAAAGTCAGCAGCTACACTTTTTGTAGCTGCTAACTTTTAAATGGGTGGAACTCCACTTTAAGTCAAATAGCAGGCAGAGGTTGATAACAGAGGATAGAGCCAAGCAGGTCCAGCAACAGAGCCAGAAGTAGTGGATCATAAAAGCCAATGAGCAATGAGAAGCCAAGGTCCAATAACAGTCTGGGTCAAAAGGATGAACTTAGTACTGATGCACAGTAATACAAGCAGGAGAGAATTCCTGGAGATCTGTTCCCACGGAACATTCCAGCTTAATAGCAAGTGTAACTGAGCATTTGGTAAAATCAAGATGTGTTTGTATGCACAGACACACCCATATTTGTATATATATACAGTATATATATATATATATATATATACTGTGTGTATATATATATATATATATATATATATATATATATATATATATATATATATATATATATATATATATATATATATATATATATATACACGTGCCCATAAATAGCAAAGCACTTGCTTGTGTGTAGCTGAGTTGAGTTCATGATGTGCTAGTGTTTTTCATGATAGATTCTCAAACAGCCCAGGCAACCATGCATATGCTTGTTAATCACTTTATTACTGTTATCGGTCCTCCTGTGTAAAGAAATATTTCACAGACGCCAGCTGTGACAGCATGGATCTTTGTTGCTGGAAAATCCGTTCATGAAAAATCTCAGTTTAATATCAGGGCAGATCACAGCTTTGAGGCAACGTGAGTTCTTCACAGGATGAAAGAACACACTGCTAAAATGCCTAACTGTAGCGTGACAGTTCTGTCACATGTCAACTGTGGTGAACCATTATCCAGCAAATGATAGTCCTACAAACTGCTTGGTACACTGGAGTGGAGAATGAGAGTCTCATAAACTGTTGGCACACTTATTTCTCTCACATAATAGCCTTAAACTGTTTGGCCAGGACGAGGGTAACTCTCATTGCTGTGGAAAAATCCAGTTACACCCAACTTAAAGCCTACGTTTAGTTAAGAAAAAAAAGAAGCATTATGGATATTGCTTACCTTCAGTGCAAGGTGTCCTTGCACTACTGTGTTCTACGTTAACTAAATCTTCATTCACCAGTGCCCCACCATCATAATTTTTTGTTGAGGAGTGGGTTAATAGAACTTAGGGAACCGTGATATGCACTCATCAAGAGTGCCTGACTATGCCCGGCGCGCCCTTTCCGCCTAGCTCCTTTATTCATTGAAGCCGGTGCTACAAATTCTATAAATAAAGCACAATCTACGAATGGAAGGCGTGGACCTTTCAATCATCTGCCCATTCTCCATTTAAAGATCACATTTCATTCATAGATGCTGTAGTACTGGCTTCTATGAATGGAGCAGCTGGATGAAAGGGTGGGCATAGTTGAGGACTCTTGATGAGAGCCTGTCACTGCTCCCTTGGTTTTGGTAAAACGTAACTATTATAAAAATGTAAAATAATTAATTAATTTCCATTAATTGTTTCTATGTGCAAGTAATAAAAAGTAGCTGCCAACCTTGTAAACCAAGGTTAGCGCCTACATTTTATTAATTGCACATTTTAGAGTGTTTTTTCTGCACTTAAAGGTGCAGCATCCTTTGTTACAATTTGCACTTTTTGGGTTTGGCGCTCTTCTTATATTAATTTTAGAATTAATTATGTCTAGCCTACTCCTATTACTCTGAATGATCTTCAAATATGAAAACTTACTTTCTGAAGATTCCCATTCTGACACCCTTCTTATATTTATCGTAGAATGTATTATTTCTAGCCTACTCCTATTACTCTGAATGATCTTGAAGTATGAAAACGTACTTTCTGAATATTGTCATACTTTACATCCTTGAATTCTGTGGCACCTATTCACTATGGTCTGTGAATAGGCACTGCTGTGTCACAGATTTCACAGAGACTGCTTTGACAGAGGCGCTGGGATGAAGATTTTCAATGGGGGGAGTAAGTAAATGAATCACTGCTTGTAGGCAGAAAAGATCCATGGAATACAGAGCATTCACAGTGTATTTACAGCGCTTCACTTTTTCCACATTTTGTTATGTTACAGCCTTATTCCAAAATTGATTAAATTAATTATTTCCCTCAAAATTCTACATACAGTAGCCCATAATGACAGTGTAAAAGAAGTTTGTTTGAAATCTTTGCAAATTTATTAAAAATAACTAATGAAAAATCACATGTACATAAGTATTCACAGCCCTTTTCCATGGCACTCAAAATTAAGCTGAGCTGCATCATGTTTCCACTGATCATTCTTGAGATGTTTCTACAACTTAATTGAAGTCCACCTGTGGTAAATTCAGTTGATTGGACATGATTTGTAAGTGCCCGTTC
The DNA here is from genome assembly GCF_037356315.1 of Lithobates pipiens. Classification (NCBI taxonomy): domain Eukaryota; kingdom Metazoa; phylum Chordata; class Amphibia; order Anura; family Ranidae; genus Lithobates; species Lithobates pipiens. The sequence goes on from NW_027507748.1 coordinate 145,170,190, forward strand.
ACACAGGGGCGACGCGACTTGCAGCGCGACTCACAGACGCGACCTGCACACAACTTCAGCGGCGACTTGCAAAATGACTTCTGTATAGAAGTCAATGCAAGTCACCTGAAGTCGCCCCAAAAATAGTACAGGAACCTTTTTCTAAGTCGGAGCGACTTGAGTCGCTCCTATTAGAACGGTTCCATAGTACAGAACGGAGTGCGACTTGTCAGGCGGCTAAGTCGCCTGACAAGTCGCGGTAGTGTGAACGGGCACTAAGGCACACACCTGTCTATACAAGGTCCCACAGTTAACAGTGTGTAGCACCCTGATATTTAGGCAGGGTTGCTAGTAAATTTACCTGTCAGGTATAGTTGTCTTGGCCAATTGATAGGAGATCAATTGATTCTACCCTAATTCTGGAATTGCTACACTTCTCTCTTCAGTCACTAGATGGCCAGGTATCTGGTGGCATTACATAAGACAAGGACATTGCAAGGACAGATTAGGAATAGATGGGGTATCTTAGCCAATGGGCAGGGATCTTCTTGGGTCCCTTGGCCTGCTGGGAGAGCCTATTTATTTGGGACAGGTCAGGTGATGGGGGTTTCTGTGCCACCTGGACGGCTGTCTGAGTGGACAAGTTTTGTGCTGCCCCGGGCTGCTAGGGCAGAGCCTGAGGCCTATCCCAAGGACATCTGTCTGCTAGGCAGTCCGAGGGCCCATCCAGAAGCAAGAGAGCAGCAAAGGGATCGGACTGCCGGCCGGACCAGGAGTGATGGTTCTGCCGGCCGGAGAACCTGTCGTGGTTGGAGGTAGAAGGGAAGCTGTCTCCACTAAGAGACCATATCCTTTTTTAACCAGGGACCACAGTGAGTAGCTGAAGCAAGTACCAGGGTAGTATTCTCACCAATCAGGGACGGTGAAGAATTGGGAAACTTCAGCAGGTATCAAGCCAGGCACCCAGCCAGCAGATGTGACACTTACAGAGCAGCCTTGTGTGTCAAGCCAGGGACCGAGCAGGCCAGTAGGGTGATGCTTGAGGAGTATCCTGAATGCCAAGCTAGGGACCCAGCAAGGATCGGGGGGGGGGGGGGGGGTGACGCTTGAGGAAGATACTCAGTGAAGAGCTCAGTGAAGAGATTGGAAGAGCTCAGGAGATCTGATGGCAGTGGTTCAGCAAGTCTAGTGAGAGAGACTGGGAGCTCAGTTGAGTGAAGATCTACAAGAGGAGATTGTAGAGGAAATGAAAGATTTGATTGTAACCTTTGTTGGGAACTGTTCAAGATTGTTGCCATAGGAGACAGCATGTCTACACATGCAGATGTGATGCCCAGCTGGGTGCCTTTCCCTGCATGGCTGTACCTATAGAAATCTCGGAGTCTGACAATTAACATTGCAACTATTAACCGGTTCCCGACCAGCGCACGACGATGTACGTCGTCAGAATGACACGGGCAGGCATATTGGCGTACATGTATGTCCAATCTTCAATGCCGCCCTGCCATCGGGAGTGCGCCCCCGGCGGCGCGCTCCCGCGCTAGTCGGGACCCCCGTGAGTCCGGTCGCGGGACCCACGGACTCGATCGCCGCGGGCATACCCGTGATCGTCTCACGGGACGGCTGAATGGAGGAAATGCCGTGTAAACAGCATTTCTCCATTCTGCCTAGCAACTAGTGATGCTAATCTCTGCTCCATGTGATTGGAGCAAAGATCAGTGTTCACTAAATGAAAGTCCAACCCCCCCACAGTTAGTAACACACCCCTAGGAACACTTAACCCCTACACTGCCACCCACTGGTTAACCCCTTCACTGCCACTGTCATTTACACAGGAATCACTGCATTTATATAGCAGTGATTACTGTATAAATTCCAATGGTCCCAAAAATGTGTCAAAAATGTCCGATGGGTCCCCCACAATGTCGCAGTCACAATAAAAATCGCTGATCGCCGCCATTACTAGTAAAAAAATAAAAAAATAAAAAATGATTAATAAAAATGCTATAAAACTATCCCTAAACGCTATAACTTTTGCGCAAACCAATCAATAATCGCTTATTGCGATTTTTTTACCAAAAATATGTAGAAGAATACGTATCGGCCTAAACTGAGGGAAAAAATGTTTTTTTATATGTTTTTGGGGGATATTTATTATAACAAGAAGTAAAAAATTATGCGTTTTTTTCAAAATTGTCGCTCTATTTTTGTTTATAGCTCAAAAAATAAAAACCGCAGGGGTGATCAAATACCACCAAAAGAAAGCTCTATTTGTGGGAAAAAAAGGACGTCAATTTTGTTTGGGAGCCACGTCGCACGACCGCGCAATTGTCAGTTAAAACGACGCAGTGCCGAATCGCAAAAAGTGGTCTGGTCTTTGACCAGCAAAATGGTCCGGTCTGTAAGTGGTTAAAGGGTGTCCTGGCCCTAAACCCTCTCTCCCACTGTTCTGTTTAAGAGACAATAAATCTCTTTGCATTCAAGAAGTGTCTGGCGCCCATGGATCTACCTTGGGCTACACCCATCATGCCTTGTAACCCACTCTACACAGAAGTATGTCAGCTATCCCTAATTCTGCATGTTATCATTAGACCACAGGGGGCCTGGGACCTTGCTACAAGTGCATGTCAGAGCACAAATTTAGCCTAAAGAATTGTCTGTAGACCTCTGAGACAGGATTGTTTCGAGGCACAGATCTGGGGAAGGGTACAGACAAAATTCTGCAAAATTGATGGTCTCAATGAGCACACTGGCCTCCATCATCCGTAAATGGAAGAAATTTGGAACCACTAGGACTCTTCCTAGAGCAGACCGCTCCACCAAATTGATCAATCGGGGGAGAGGGGCCTTAGTCAAACAGGTGACCAAAAACCAGATGGTCACTCCTACAGAGCTCCAACGTTTCTCTGTGGAGAGAGGAGAACCTTCCAGAAGAACAACTATCTCTGCAGCATTCCACCAATCAAGCCTTTAAGGGGAGTGGCCAGAGGGAAGCAACTCCTATGTTGCCATTTGTCAATACGGTATCATCTATGTATGATATGAACCTTATACTCAACTGTAGCACGCTCACCCCCCTGGGGCCACAGTTTGGTGCTTTTGTCCTGGGAGCTGCGATGCTTTTCCATCATTCACGGTCCCCACCCACCCCTTTAGTAATGGGCGGTGCCTGCAATGGCATTGCCATCACGTGGGAGATCTGTCATCGGATGCTGGCCTCTGGCCATGATGTCATTGCGCCAATCTGCATAGCCATGTCGCGATGCGGTGTGGATGAATTTTCACCTGTGTGCTGTCCTTCCCACATGGCGGCGGGTCATTGTGGGGATGCCTTCCTCTCTTGGCCACACCCGCCTGGTGTTGGGTTAGATCCTGGGGGCTCTGTGGGGTACAAATAGGGGGGTCAATGTATGTTCATGCCTTCATTAGCTCCTCAATGGTCGGTGGTATCACATACAACCTCTTGCCAGGGCAGATGCTTTACCATGGTAGGTCACTGATATTTATTTGTTCTCCTTTCTCAGTCTGGAGATTTGGTGGTTGTCAACGTTGCTACCTTTCACATTTCGATTTTACCACTTTTCAGTAAAATACACATGACAGCCCACCTGGAGTTTGCCAAGAGGCACATGAAGGACTCTCAGACCATGAGAAACAAAATTCTCTGGTCTCTGATGAAACAAATATTGAAATCTTTGGCCTGAATGGCAAGCGTCATGTCTGGGTGAATACCATCCCTACAGTGAAGCATGGTGGTGGCAGCATCATGCTGTGGGGATGTTTTTCAGTGGCTTGAGGATTGAAGGAAAGATGAATGCAGCAATATACAGAGACATCCTTGATGAAAACCTTCTCCAAAGCGCTCTGGACCTCAGGGTGGGGCTAAGGTTTATCTTCCAACAGGACAAGGACCTAAGCACACAGCCAAGATAACAAACGAGTGGCTACAGGTCAACTCTGAATGTCCTTGAGTGACCCAGCCAGAGCCCAGACTTGAACCCGATTGAACATCTCTGGAGAGATCTGAAAATGGCTGTGCACCGATGCTCCCCATCCAACCTGATGAAGCTTGAGAGGTCCTGCAAAGAAGAATGGGAGAAACTGCCCAAAAATAGGTGTGGCAAGCTTGTAGCATCATACTCAAAAGACTTGAGGCTGTAATTGGTGCCAAAGGTGCTTCAACAAAGTATTGAGCAAAATCTTGTTTTATATTTTAATATATTTGCAAAGATTTCAAACTTCTTTCACATTGTCGTTATGGGGTATTGTTTGTATAATTTTGATGAAAATAATACATGTAATCCATTTTGGAAGAAGGCTATAACATAACAAAATGTGAAAAAAAGTGAAGACCTGTAAATAATTTACGGATGCACTGTATGTATTCCTTGGAGATTGAAAGTAAACTGCAGAGGAGAAGCTGCAAAGCATGCAGGGAATTTTTTTTAACAAAGCAGAAACCAAAATTTAGACTATGGCATTGATTTTATGTAGTGAGCATATCCTGTATTTAAAAGACTTGGTAATGAGATGACATAGTTCTTATGGAGTAGCAAGAGAAGCAAACGTGGTAATGGCCTTGGATAAGCCAGATGGAGAATGACCCATAAAGGATCCCTGAAAGACGATATACGGAGATTAGATACAATATATCGGAATACAGGGACACTACAAGAAAAAATTTGTGAATAGGTGACAGAAAGGTAACACATTAGTCTAACTCTCTGTGAGCAAACTTCCATATACAAGGTATAAAAAAAGATATTTATAGCATATACCATATATTGTAGTCATGGCTTTCCAATTGTAAAGATAAATAAAGTCAACTTTTTTTTGTTTCTTTCTAGCAGACAGAGAATTAGGTTATGTGATATGGCTACAGGCTTCATGTGCTCATCTAATGATAACTAGTGATGGACGAACTTCCGACGGGACGTTTCGCGAACGCGAAACGCGAACGGGCACAAACGTTCGCGAAAACGACCGTTCGCCGCGGGCTCCATTGACTTCAATGGGAGGCGAATTTCGCAAACCTTTAGGTCGAATTTGCGGCCACGGGGTAATTATTAGGGGGTAGCACGTAGTCCCACCACCTGGACAATAGCATAATACATGTATGAGGTGAATTTGGGATCGATAACTACAAGCATTTTTTTTTTATTTGGGAAATTGTTCTGACAATTCAGGACTATGGAGCTAATGAAGGCAATGGAGGAGAGGGAAGGTCAGGGACCAGGGTAGGCAAACAAGAGGGTGCAGGAGATACAGAGCACTGACAGCAGCACCGTAATACAGAGCACTGACATCAGCACCGTGACATACAGCGCTGACAGCAGCTCCGTGACATACAGCGCTGACAGCAGCTCCGTGACATACAGCGCTGACAGCAGCTCCGTGACATACAGCGCTGACAGCAGCTCCGTGACATACAGCGCTGACAGCAGCTCCGTGACATACAGCGCTGACAGCAGCACCGTGACATACAGCACTGACAGCAGCTCCGTGACATACAGCGCTGACAGCAGCTCCGTGACATACAGCGCTGACAGCAGCTCCGTGACATACAGCACTGACAGCAGCTCCGTGACATACAGCGCTGACAGCAGCTCCGTGACATACAGCGCTGACAGCAGCACGGTGACATACAGCGCTGACAGCAGCTCCGTGACATACAGCGCTGACAGCAGCTCCGTGACATACAGCGCTGACAGCAGCTCCGTGACATACAGCACTGACAGCAGCTCCGTGACATACAGCGCTGACAGCAGCTCCGTGACATACAGCGCTGACAGCAGCACCGTGACATACAGCGCTGACAGCAGCTCCGTGACATACAGCGCTGACAGCAGCTCCGTGACATACAGCGCTGACAGCAGCTCCGTGACATACAGCGCTGACAGCAGCTCCGTGACATACAGCGCTGACAGCAGCTCCGTGACATACAGCGCTGACAGCAGCTCCGTGACATACAGCGCTGACAGCAGCTCCGTGACATACAGCGCTGACAGCAGCTCCGTGACATACAGCGCTGACAGCAGCACCGTAAGCAGCCCCAGGAGGAAGTCAGCACAGCACAGGGATGGTGTGATCCCCTCATAATAAGAACCCCCAGGAGGAAGTCAGCACAGCACAGGGATGGTGGGAGCCCCTCATAATAAGAACCCCCAGGAGGAAGTCAGCACAGCACAGGGATGGTGGGAGCCCCTCATAATAAGAACACCCAGGAGGAAGTCAGCACAGCACAGGGATGGTGGGAACCCCTCATAATAAGCAGCCCCAGTAGAAATATGACACCGCTCAACCTCTTCAAAGAGGAGGGTAGGGGCATATAGTACGGTGTGCTTTTTTGGGTCAGGGAAGTGAGCCAAATGAATTAAGAAGGTCTGTGTGCTTGATTCCAAAAATTGTTTATAGACATATACATGGTCTACTGATCACATGTGTTGAATTCCTCCGAGAACCATGCCTCATTCATTTTTAGAAATGTGAGGTAGTTAACACTGTCGTGAGCTAGGCGAGTACGCTTATCGGTCACAATCCCCCCTGCTGCGCTGAACGTCCTTTCGGACAGGACACTGGATGAGGGGCAAGCCAACAGTTCGATTGCAAATTGGGCAAGCTCTGGCCAGAGGTCAAGCCTGCCCACCCAGTAGTCTAGGGGTTCATCACTCCTCAGAGCGTCCACATCGGCCGTTAACCCAATGTAGTCGGACACCTGACGGTCTAGGCGTTCCCTGATGCTGGATCCGGATGACACCTGTCGATGGGTCGGCTGAAAGAATGACCTCATATCCGAAGTCACCAACACATCTTCAAACCGGCCTCTTCTTGCAGGCGCTGTTGGATTGGTACCCGCAAATCCTTCTCTGGGAGTGGGAATTGCTCCTCTGCCAGCGCACGCAAAAGCAGAATGCAGCATTTCTCGAAGCAAGGCCTGGAAGTGCTGCATTCTGACAGCCCTCTGCGACGGCGGTAACATTTCCGCCATTTTGTGTTTGTACCGGGGATCTAAGTACGTTGCCACCCAGTACTGGTCCTTGACCCTCATGCTTTTTATACGGGGGTCCCTATTAAAACACTGGAGCATGAAGGCCCCCATTTGCACTCAAGCGGAAGGTATGTGGTGGTGGTGGTGTTGTTGGTGGTAGTGTCTTTGGGGGTGCACATAGCAGAGAGTGAAGAAGAGGGTGCAGATCGAGAGGATGAGGAGGGTGCAGAAGAATAAGGCTGAGTGAGCCACTCAACCAAGTCTGGTGCGTCCTTTAAAGTAATTGAACGCACCTTCTGCAACTTCCCACTTTGGCTCAAGGCTGTTGCTCCTGCCCTACCCCTACCACCCCTGCGGAAGGGCCTGCCTCTTCCTCTGCCTGTCATTTTTTAAATCACCCTGTGACAAAACTCTTAGTCCCTATACCGCTGAAGGACTGCTGCAGTATAGGGCAGCGGTCAGCAGTAGTGCACGTCAACCCTATGTATTGTGGACCGATAGCGGTCCTTACAGAACAGCAGACTGTACTGCACTCAGGCCTATGTACCGTAGCACCCTATACCAAGTTACCAGTCCTTATAAAAACTTTTGTGGACCAAGCAGGTTGTGTGTTAGTGATTAGCAGACTGTACGTCAGTCCCTATACCAATGAAGGACTGCTGCAGTATAGGGCAGCGGTCAGCAGTAGTGCACGGCAACCCTATGTATTGTGGACCGATAGCGGTCCTTACAGAACAGCAGACTGTACTGCACTCAGGCCTATGTACCGTAGCACCCTATACCAAGTTACCAGTCCTTATAAGAACTTTTGTGGACCAAGCAGGTTGTGTGTTAGTGATTAGCAGACTGTACGTCAGTCCCTATACCAATGAAGGACTGCTGCAGTATAGGGCAGCGGTCAGCAGTAGTGCACGTCAACCCTATGTATTGTGGACCGATAGCGGTCCTTACAGAACAGCAGACTGTACTGCACTCAGGCCTATGTACCGTAGCACCCTATACCAAGTTACCAGTCCTTATAAAAACTTTTGTGGACCAAGCAGGTTGTGTGTTAGTGATTAGCAGACTGTACGTCAGTCCCTATACCAATGAAGGACTGCTGCAGTATAGGGCAGCGGTCAGCAGTAGTGCACGGCAACCCTATGTATTGTGGACCGATAGCGGTCCTTACAGAACAGCAGACTGTAACGCACTCAGGCCTATGTACCGTAGCACCCTATACCAAGTTACCAGTCCTTATAAGAACTTTTGTGGACCAAGCAGGTTGTGTGTTAGTGATTAGCAGACTGTACGTCAGTCCCTATACCAATGAAGGACTGCTGCAGTATAGGGCAGCGGTCAGCAGTAGTGCACGGCAACCCTATGTATTGTGGACCGATAGCGGTCCTTACAGAACAGCAGACTGTACTGCACTCAGGCCTATGTACCGTAGCACCCTATACCAAGTTACCAGTCCTTATAAGAACTTTTGTGGACCAAGCAGGTTGTGTGTTAGTGTTTAGCAGACTGTGCGTCAGTCCCTATACCGCTGAAGGACTGCTGCAGTATAGGGCAGCGGTCAGCAGTAGTGCACGTCAACCCTATGTATTGTGGACCGATAGCGGTCCTTACAGAACAGCAGACTGTACTGCACTCAGGCCTATGTACCGTAGCACCCTATACCAAGTTACCAGTCCTTATAAGAACTTTTGTGGACCAAGCAGGTTGTGTGTTAGTGATTAGCAGACTGTACGTCAGTCCCTATACCAATGAAGGACTGCTGCAGTATAGGGCAGCGGTCAGCAGTAGTGCACGGCAACCCTATGTATTGTGGACCGATAGCGGTCCTTACAGAACAGCAGACTGTAACGCACTCAGGCCTATGTACCGTAGCACCCTATACCAAGTTACCAGTCCTTATAAGAACTTTTGTGGACCAAGCAGGTTGTGTGTTAGTGATTAGCAGACTGTACGTCAGTCCCTATACCAATGAAGGACTGCTGCAGTATAGGGCAGCGGTCAGCAGTAGTGCACGGCAACCCTATGTATTGTGGACCGATAGCGGTCCTTACAGAACAGCAGACTGTAACGCACTCAGGCCTATGTACCGTAGCACCCTATACCAAGTTACCAGTCCTTATAAGAACTTTTGTGGACCAAGCAGGTTGTGTGTTAGTGATTAGCAGACTGTACGTCAGTCCCTATACCAATGAAGGACTGCTGCAGTATAGGGCAGCGGTCAGCAGTAGTGCACGGCAACCCTATGTATTGTGGACCGATAGCGGTCCTTACAGAACAGCAGACTGTACTGCACTCAGGCCTATGTACCGTAGCACCCTATACCAAGTTACCAGTCCTTATAAGAACTTTTGTGGACCAAGCAGGTTGTGTGTTAGTGTTTAGCAGACTGTGCGTCAGTCCCTATACCGCTGAAGGACTGCTGCAGTATAGGGCAGCGGTCAGCAGTAGTGCACGTCAACCCTATGTATTGTGGACCGATAGCGGTCCTTACAGAACAGCAGACTGTACTGCACTCAGGCCTATGTACCGTAGCACCCTATACCAAGTTACCAGTCCTTATAAGAACTTTTGTGGACCAAGCAGGTTGTGTGTTAGTGATTAGCAGACTGTACGTCAGTCCCTATACCAATGAAGGACTGCTGCAGTATAGGGCAGCGGTCAGCAGTAGTGCACGGCAACCCTATGTATTGTGGACCGATAGCGGTCCTTACAGAACAGCAGACTGTAACGCACTCAGGCCTATGTACCGTAGCACCCTATACCAAGTTACCAGTCCTTATAAGAACTTTTGTGGACCAAGCAGGTTGTGTGTTAGTGATTAGCAGACTGTACGTCAGTCCCTATACCAATGAAGGACTGCTGCAGTATAGGGCAGCGGTCAGCAGTAGTGCACGGCAACCCTATGTATTGTGGACCGATAGCGGTCCTTACAGAACAGCAGACTGTAACGCACTCAGGCCTATGTACCGTAGCACCCTATACCAAGTTACCAGTCCTTATAAGAACTTTTGTGGACCAAGCAGGTTGTGTGTTAGTGATTAGCAGACTGTACGTCAGTCCCTATACCAATGAAGGACTGCTGCAGTATAGGGCAGCGGTCAGTAGTAGTGCACGGCAACCCTATGTATTGTGGACCGATAGCGGTCCTTACAGAACAGCAGACTGTACTGCACTCAGGCCTATGTACCGTAGCACCCTATACCAAGTTACCAGTCCTTATAAGAACTTTTGTGGACCAAGCAGGTTGTGTGTTAGTGTTTAGCAGACTGTGCGTCAGTCCCTATACCGCTGAAGGACTGCTGCAGTATAGGGCAGCGGTCAGCAGTAGTGCACGGCAACCCTATGTATTGTGGACCGATAGCGGTCCTTACAGAACAGCAGACTGTACTGCACTCAGGCCTATGTACCGTAGCACCCTATACCAAGTTACCAGTCCTTATAAGAACTTTTGTGGACCAAGCAGGTTGTGTGTTAGTGATTAGCAGACTGTACGTCAGTCCCTATACCAATGAAGGACTGCTGCAGTATAGGGCAGCGGTCAGCAGTAGTGCACGGCAACCCTATGTATTGTGGACCGATAGCGGTCCTTACAGAACAGCAGACTGTACTGCACTCAGGCCTATGTACCGTAGCACCCTATACCAAGTTACCAGTCCTTATAAGAACTTTTGTGGACCAAGCAGGTTGTGTGTTAGTGATTAGCAGACTGTACGTCAGTCCCTATACCGCTGAAGGACTGCTGCAGTATAGGGCAGCGGTCAGCAGTAGTGCACGGCAACCCTATGTATTGTGGACCGATAGCGGTCCTTACAGAACAGCAGACTGTAACGCACTCAGGCCTATGTACCGTAGCACCCTATACCAAGTTACCAGTCCTTATAAGAACTTTTGTGGACCAAGCAGGTTGTGTGTTAGTGATTAGCAGACTGTACGTCAGTCCCTATACCAATGAAGGACTGCTGCAGTATAGGGCAGCGGTCAGCAGTAGTGCACGGCAACCCTATGTATTGTGGACCGATAGCGGTCCTTACAGAACAGCAGACTGTAACGCACTCAGGCCTATGTACCGTAGCACCCTATACCAAGTTACCAGTCCTTATAAGAACTTTTGTGGACCAAGCAGGTTGTGTGTTAGTGATTAGCAGACTGTACGTCAGTCCCTATACCAATGAAGGACTGCTGCAGTATAGGGCAGCGGTCAGCAGTTGTGCACGGCAACCCTATGTATTGTGGACCGATAGCGGTCCTTACAGAACAGCAGACTGTACTGCACTCAGGCCTATGTACCGTAGCACCCTATACCAAGTTACCAGTCCTTATAAGAACTTTTGTGGACCAAGCAGGTTGTGTGTTAGTGTTTAGCAGACTGTGCGTCAGTCCCTATACCGCTGAAGGACTGCTGCAGTATAGGGCAGCGGTCAGCAGTAGTGCACGTCAACCCTATGTATTGTGGACCGATAGCGGTCCTTACAGAACAGCAGACTGTACTGCACTCAGGCCTATGTACCGTAGCACCCTATACCAAGTTACCAGTCCTTATAAGAACTTTTGTGGACCAAGCAGGTTGTGTGTTAGTGATTAGCAGACTGTACGTCAGTCCCTATACCAATGAAGGACTGCTGCAGTATAGGGCAGCGGTCAGCAGTAGTGCACGGCAACCCTATGTATTGTGGACCGATAGCGGTCCTTACAGAACAGCAGACTGTAACGCACTCAGGCCTATGTACCGTAGCACCCTATACCAAGTTACCAGTCCTTATAAGAACTTTTGTGGACCAAGCAGGTTGTGTGTTAGTGATTAGCAGACTGTACGTCAGTCCCTATACCGCTGAAGGACTGCTGCAGTATAGGGCAGCGGTCAGCAGTAGTGCACGGCAACCCTATGTATTGTGGACCGATAGCGGTCCTTACAGAACAGCAGACTGTAACGCACTCAGGCCTATGTACCGTAGCACCCTATACCAAGTTACCAGTCCTTATAAGAACTTTTGTGGACCAAGCAGGTTGTGTGTTAGTGATTAGCAGACTGTACGTCAGTCCCTATACCAATGAAGGACTGCTGCAGTATAGGGCAGCGGTCAGTAGTAGTGCACGGCAACCCTATGTATTGTGGACCGATAGCGGTCCTTACAGAACAGCAGACTGTACTGCACTCAGGCCTATGTACCGTAGCACCCTATACCAAGTTACCAGTCCTTATAAGAACTTTTGTGGACCAAGCAGGTTGTGTGTTAGTGTTTAGCAGACTGTGCGTCAGTCCCTATACCGCTGAAGGACTGCTGCAGTATAGGGCAGCGGTCAGCAGTAGTGCACGGCAACCCTATGTATTGTGGACCGATAGCGGTCCTTACAGAACAGCAGACTGTACTGCACTCAGGCCTATGTACCGTAGCACCCTATACCAAGTTACCAGTCCTTATAAGAACTTTTGTGGACCAAGCAGGTTGTGTGTTAGTGATTAGCAGACTGTACGTCAGTCCCTATACCAATGAAGGACTGCTGCAGTATAGGGCAGCGGTCAGTAGTAGTGCACGGCAACCCTATGTATTGTGGACCGATAGCGGTCCTTACAGAACAGCAGACTGTACTGCACTCAGGCCTATGTACCGTAGCACCCTATACCAAGTTACCAGTCCTTATAAGAACTTTTGTGGACCAAGCAGGTTGTGTGTTAGTGTTTAGCAGACTGTGCGTCAGTCCCTATACCGCTGAAGGACTGCTGCAGTATAGGGCAGCGGTCAGCAGTAGTGCACGGCAACCCTATGTATTGTGGACCGATAGCGGTCCTTACAGAACAGCAGACTGTACTGCACTCAGGCCTATGTACCGTAGCACCCTATACCAAGTTACCAGTCCTTATAAGAACTTTTGTGGACCAAGCAGGTTGTGTGTTAGTGTTTAGCAGACTGTGCGTCAGTCCCTATACCGCTGAAGGACTGCTGCAGTATAGGGCAGCGGTCAGCAGTAGTGCACGGCAACCCTATGTATTGTGGACCGATAGCGGTCCTTACAGAACAGCAGACTGTACTGCACTCAGGCCTATGTACCGTAGCACCCTATACCAAGTTACCAGTCCTTATAAGAACTTTTGTGGACCAAGCAGGTTGTGTGTTAGTGTTTAGCAGACTGTGCGTCAGTCCCTATACCGCTGAAGGACTGCTGCAGTATAGGGCAGCGGTCAGCAGTAGTGCACGGCAACCCTATGTATTGTGGACCGATAGCGGTCCTTACAGAACAGCAGACTGTACTGCACTCAGGCCTATGTACCGTAGCACCCTATACCAAGTTACCAGTCCTTATAAGAACTTTTGTGGACCAAGCAGGTTGTGTGTTAGTGATTAGCAGACTGTACGTCAGTCCCTATACCAATGAAGGACTGCTGCAGTATAGGGCAGCGGTCAGCAGTAGTGCACGTCAACCCTATGTATTGTGGACCGATAGCGGTCCTTACAGAACAGCAGACTGTACTGCACTCAGGCCTATGTACCGTAGCACCCTATACCAAGTTACCAGTCCTTATAAGAACTTTTGTGGACCAAGCAGGTTGTGTGTTAGTGATTAGCAGACTGTACGTCAGTCCCTATACCAATGAAGGACTGCTGCAGTATAGGGCAGCGGTCAGCAGTAGTGCACGGCAACCCTATGTATTGTGGACCGATAGCGGTCCTTACAGAACAGCAGACTGTAACGCACTCAGGCCTATGTACCGTAGCACCCTATACCAAGTTACCAGTCCTTATAAGAACTTTTGTGGACCAAGCAGGTTGTGTGTTAGTGATTAGCAGACTGTACGTCAGTCCCTATACCAATGAAGGACTGCTGCAGTATAGGGCAGCGGTCAGCAGTAGTGCACGGCAACCCTATGTATTGTGGACCGATAGCGGTCCTTACAGAACAGCAGACTGTACTGCACTCAGGCCTATGTACCGTAGCACCCTATACCAAGTTACCAGTCCTTATAAGAACTTTTGTGGACCAAGCAGGTTGTGTGTTAGTGTTTAGCAGACTGTGCGTCAGTCCCTATACCGCTGAAGGACTGCTGCAGTATAGGGCAGCGGTCAGCAGTAGTGCACGTCAACCCTATGTATTGTGGACCGATAGCGGTCCTTACAGAACAGCAGACTGTACTGCACTCAGGCCTATGTACCGTAGCACCCTATACCAAGTTACCAGTCCTTATAAGAACTTTTGTGGACCAAGCAGGTTGTGTGTTAGTGATTAGCAGACTGTACGTCAGTCCCTATACCAATGAAGGACTGCTGCAGTATAGGGCAGCGGTCAGCAGTAGTGCACGGCAACCCTATGTATTGTGGACCGATAGCGGTCCTTACAGAACAGCAGACTGTAACGCACTCAGGCCTATGTACCGTAGCACCCTATACCAAGTTACCAGTCCTTATAAGAACTTTTGTGGACCAAGCAGGTTGTGTGTTAGTGATTAGCAGACTGTACGTCAGTCCCTATACCGCTGAAGGACTGCTGCAGTATAGGGCAGCGGTCAGCAGTAGTGCACGGCAACCCTATGTATTGTGGACCGATAGCGGTCCTTACAGAACAGCAGACTGTAACGCACTCAGGCCTATGTACCGTAGCACCCTATACCAAGTTACCAGTCCTTATAAGAACTTTTGTGGACCAAGCAGGTTGTGTGTTAGTGATTAGCAGACTGTACGTCAGTCCCTATACCAATGAAGGACTGCTGCAGTATAGGGCAGCGGTCAGTAGTAGTGCACGGCAACCCTATGTATTGTGGACCGATAGCGGTCCTTACAGAACAGCAGACTGTACTGCACTCAGGCCTATGTACCGTAGCACCCTATACCAAGTTACCAGTCCTTATAAGAACTTTTGTGGACCAAGCAGGTTGTGTGTTAGTGTTTAGCAGACTGTGCGTCAGTCCCTATACCGCTGAAGGACTGCTGCAGTATAGGGCAGCGGTCAGCAGTAGTGCACGGCAACCCTATGTATTGTGGACCGATAGCGGTCCTTACAGAACAGCAGACTGTACTGCACTCAGGCCTATGTACCGTAGCACCCTATACCAAGTTACCAGTCCTTATAAGAACTTTTGTGGACCAAGCAGGTTGTGTGTTAGTGATTAGCAGACTGTACGTCAGTCCCTATACCAATGAAGGACTGCTGCAGTATAGGGCAGCGGTCAGTAGTAGTGCACGGCAACCCTATGTATTGTGGACCGATAGCGGTCCTTACAGAACAGCAGACTGTACTGCACTCAGGCCTATGTACCGTAGCACCCTATACCAAGTTACCAGTCCTTATAAGAACTTTTGTGGACCAAGCAGGTTGTGTGTTAGTGTTTAGCAGACTGTGCGTCAGTCCCTATACCGCTGAAGGACTGCTGCAGTATAGGGCAGCGGTCAGCAGTAGTGCACGGCAACCCTATGTATTGTGGACCGATAGCGGTCCTTACAGAACAGCAGACTGTACTGCACTCAGGCCTATGTACCGTAGCACCCTATACCAAGTTACCAGTCCTTATAAGAACTTTTGTGGACCAAGCAGGTTGTGTGTTAGTGTTTAGCAGACTGTGCGTCAGTCCCTATACCGCTGAAGGACTGCTGCAGTATAGGGCAGCGGTCAGCAGTAGTGCACGGCAACCCTATGTATTGTGGACCGATAGCGGTCCTTACAGAACAGCAGACTGTAACGCACTCAGGCCTATGTACCGTAGCACCCTATACCAAGTTACCAGTCCTTATAAGAACTTTTGTGGACCAAGCAGGTTGTGTGTTAGTGATTAGCAGACTGTACGTCAGTCCCTATACCAATGAAGGACTGCTGCAGTATAGGGCAGCGGTCAGCAGTAGTGCACGGCAACCCTATGTATTGTGGACCGATAGCGGTCCTTACAGAACAGCAGACTGTACTGCACTCAGGCCTATGTACCGTAGCACCCTATACCAAGTTACCAGTCCTTATAAGAACTTTTGTGGACCAAGCAGGTTGTGTGTTAGTGTTTAGCAGACTGTGCGTCAGTCCCTATACCGCTGAAGGACTGCTGCAGTATAGGGCAGCGGTCAGCAGTAGTGCACGTCAACCCTATGTATTGTGGACCGATAGCGGTCCTTACAGAACAGCAGACTGTACTGCACTCAGGCCTATGTACCGTAGCACCCTATACCAAGTTACCAGTCCTTATAAGAACTTTTGTGGACCAAGCAGGTTGTGTGTTAGTGATTAGCAGACTGTACGTCAGTCCCTATACCAATGAAGGACTGCTGCAGTATAGGGCAGCGGTCAGCAGTAGTGCACGGCAACCCTATGTATTGTGGACCGATAGCGGTCCTTACAGAACAGCAGACTGTAACGCACTCAGGCCTATGTACCGTAGCACCCTATACCAAGTTACCAGTCCTTATAAGAACTTTTGTGGACCAAGCAGGTTGTGTGTTAGTGTTTAGCAGACTGTGCGTCAGTCCCTATACCGCTGAAGGACTGCTGCAGTATAGGGCAGCGGTCAGCAGTAGTGCACGGCAACCCTATGTATTGTGGACCGATAGCGGTCCTTACAGAACAGCAGACTGTAACGCACTCAGGCCTATGTACCGTAGCACCCTATACCAAGTTACCAGTCCTTATAAGAACTTTTGTGGACCAAGCAGGTTGTGTGTTAGTGATTAGCAGACTGTACGTCAGTCCCTATACCAATGAAGGACTGCTGCAGTATAGGGCAGCGGTCAGCAGTAGTGCACGGCAACCCTATGTATTGTGGACCGATAGCGGTCCTTACAGAACAGCAGACTGTACTGCACTCAGGCCTATGTACCGTAGCACCCTATACCAAGTTACCAGTCCTTATAAGAACTTTTGTGGACCAAGCAGGTTGTGTGTTAGTGTTTAGCAGACTGTGCGTCAGTCCCTATACCGCTGAAGGACTGCTGCAGTATAGGGCAGCGGTCAGCAGTAGTGCACGTCAACCCTATGTATTGTGGACCGATAGCGGTCCTTACAGAACAGCAGACTGTAACGCACTCAGGCCTATGTACCGTAGCACCCTATACCAAGTTACCAGTCCTTATAAGAACTTTTGTGGACCAAGCAGGTTGTGTATTAGTGTTTAGCAGACTGTGCGTCAGTCCCTATACCGCTGAAGGACTGCTGCAGTATAGGGCAGCGGTCAGCAGTAGTGCACGGCAACCCTATCTATTGTGGACCGATAGCGGTCCTTACAGAACAGCAGACTGTACCGCACCCAAGCCTATGTACCGTAGCACCCTAGACAGACCAAGTTACCAGTCCTGATAAAGAGCTTTGTGGAACAAGTGAGTTGTGAATGATTAGCAGACTGCAGCAGAAGGGCAGCAGTCAAGTATAATATTCTTTCTATATTTGGAAGAAAGAATATTATACGTGTACAAGCCTATTACCGTACCACTGATACCAGTCCTGAAAAGAACCTTTGTGGAACTAATAGTAACAGCAAGTCTTTAAAATTATCCTCACTGCCTGACAACACTGCTTCCTGCCTGTCCCTATACAAATTGGCAAAAAAGAGTAGGCTGGAACGATTAGCTGGAACAGCTCTTTTGTGGACCTGATAGTAACAGCTAATGATGATGATGATGATGATGATGAAGAAAGACTAATCTGGCTGAGCTGTCCCTAAAATAGCAGCATACAGCGCTCTGTCCCTTTATCTAAACTGACAAAAGAAACTCAGGCTGCTGACCTAACACCTATACCAGTCCTGAAAAGAACTTTTGTGTACCAAATAGCTAGCGTTTTCTCTGTCCCTACTCCACACAGGATCCTTTCCCTACAGTGACAGAAGAAAGAATGTAAAATGGCCACCGGATCGGGTGTATTTATAGGTTAGGGGGAATGTCCAAGTGTCCATGAGCTGTCATGTCTCAATTGGTTGTCCTGTAACACATGATAAACGTGTCACGAAAGGTTAAAGTTCTTGTATACATTAAACACGTAAGTCCGCCGGGGCGAACGACGGAAAAAGGCGTTCGAACCCGCGGACGGCGAAAGTCGGAAATTCGCCGCGAAACGACCGCCGGGCGAACCGTTCGGCCATCACTAATGATAACCACAAAAGCCCAACACTGCATTTCTGCTCATTATTATCATACTTTATTAGTGTGCTCTACTTTACCCAGCACCTGAAATGATGTCTCTGCAAAAGAGCTTCTCTGTCTCACGTTTGCCTATAGATTGTTTTTTTAAACGATGGCTTGTGCTTAATGCTATGGAGATTTGTAGAAAAAAGTAATGTGAACCTGAGTAAATATAATTTGTGTTAGGACACACTAATAAAGAGCCATTTTTATTTTTTATCTTCTGAGTAAGACATTCTTTGGTTTTCCAAAATTAAAGTCTAATTATAATCAGTACTGTCTCCAGAGGTTGCTATGTGTCCGGTAATTGGGCTTTTTAAGAATAGAGATTTCCTTTCCAGCTGGCATCCACTGGGTATATATTTCTCTTAGAGACTTCAGAGGCAAGATGTCCCCTTTGGAGTATTCAGCCCTGCCAAACTCATCATGGAGCCTCAATCCGTCTGTTGTATTCTCTGTAACATAAAAGAAATGAAAACAGGGAGAAGGTGAGTAGACCAGGGAACTGAGGTAGATACTGTGGATCTCACTGGAGAAAAACAAAAAGGGTTGTTTAATACGAGGTCACAAAGACAATACCCATACAACTGTAACCCTAATGTGATATCCTAATTAACCCATGTATTCAACATTAATCCTTCTATTAGTGAGTCATATGCAAATGTCTGCTGATTGTAAATGACCCAACCAGGGCCGTCTTTAAGGCAGGGCAAAAAGGGCAGCTGCCCTGGGGCCCAAAGCAGCTGCCTCATACTTGCCAACTATCCCAGTGTAAATTCCCTTGTCCCTTGAAGTTTTAGTCCTGTACTGTGTCCTGATATCTCAGTGTGAAGTGCTGGTACTAATGCTGCCCAGCTCTACCTTATTGTTGTGTACAGATGACTCGCCTACAGACCCTGTGTTTACATGTAAATAACCGGCATTCATATGTAAATAGTGGCGGCATTACTAAGTAAATAGATGCGGCTGGCAGCATTGATATGTAAATAAAGGTGGCATTAATATGTGTATCATGCTCCCCTGCCGTGAGGAGATGATGTGATGTAACCTCTAGCAACTGATCAGTGAGCAGTATTACTTAACAGTAATCTCTAGCAACCAATTAACAAACAGAAATCCTTTGCTGTAACCTCTAGCAACTAATCAAAGAGCCGTAATGTGTGCTGTAACCTCTAGCAACCAGTCATTAAGCAGTAATGATATGCTGTAACCACTGGCAACCAATCGCAATAGCTGCCCGATCTGATACAGTAAACTGATTTTAAGTTTAGCTGCTATTTATTGTATGTCTCAGAGCAGGTGGAGAACAAAATTGCATGGGGGGGGGGGGGGGGGCCCAAGAAAATTTTTGCCCAGGGTCCAATCAACATTAAAGACGGCCCTGGCTGTAGTGCTCATGAAGATTAAATCTAAGATCTTTATTGCATATTTACATAGGTCTAGCTTGGAACAATGTTTAATGCACTTTACAATATACAGTGCCTTGAAAAAGCATTCATTCCCCTTTACATTTTCCACATTTTGTCATGTTACAACCAAAAATGCAAATGTATTTTATTAGGATTTTATGCGATAGACCAACACAAAATGGCACATACTTGTGGAGTGAAAGGAAAATGATAAATGGTTTTCCAATTTTTTTTTACAAATACATATATGAAAAGTGTGGTGTGCATTTGCATTTAGCCTCCTTTACTCTGATACTCCTAACTAAAATTTAGTATAACCAATTACCTTCAGAAGTCACCTAATTAGAAGATAGAGTCCACCAGTGTATAATTTAGTCTCAGTATATATACAGCTGTTCTGTGAAGCCCACAGTGAACCTCAGAGAACCTTAATGAACAAACAGCATCATGAAGGCCAAGGAACACACCAGACACGTCAGGGAAAAAGTTGTGGAGCAGTTTAAAGCAGGGTTAGGTTATAAAAAGATATCCCATGCTTTGAACATCTCACGGGGCACTGTTCAATCCCTCATCGAAAAATGGAAAGGGTATGGCACAACTGCAAACCTACCAAAACATGGTTGTCCCCCTAAACTGACAGGCCAGGCCAAGAGAGAGCATTAATCAGAGAAGCAGCCAAGAGGCCCATGGTAACGTTGAAGGAGCTCTAGGGATCCACAGCTCAGGTGGGAGAATCTGTCCACGGGACAACTATTAGCCATGCACTTTACAAATCTGGCCTTTATGGAGGAGTGGTGAGAAGAAAGCCCTAGTTGAAAGAAAGCCATAAGAAGTCCCGTTTGCAGTTTGCGAGAAACCATGTGGGGGGGCACAGCAAACATGTGGAAGAAGGTGCTCTGGTCAGATGAGACCAAAATTGAACTATTTGGCCTAAAAGCAAAACGCTATGTGTGGTAGAGAACTAACACTGCACATCACCCTGAACACACCAACCCCACCGTGAAACATGGTGGTGGCAGCATCATGTTGTGGGGATGCTTTTTTTCAGCAGGGACAGGGAAGCTGGTCTGAGTTGATGGGAAGATGGATGGAGCCAAATACAGGGCAATTTAGAAGAAAACCTGTTAGGCCGCGTACACACGCGGGGACTGTTCGCTCAACTTTGTCCGCTGAACAGTGTTTCAGCGGACAGTCCGCTCGTGTGTGGGCTTCAGCGGACAGTTTCAGCGGACAGTCTGACGAACAAAGTTTTTCGGAAATTCCGTAAAACTGTCCGCTGAAACTTGGTTTGAGCGGACAGTCCGCCCGTGTGTAGGCTTGTTCGTCAAACTAAGTTCCGCGCATGCTCAGAAAGGATTTACACGCCGAAGGTTGCATTGCAGTGTATAGGACGTCGTATTTCTAGTCCCGTCGTACGTGCCGTTCACGTCATCGCGCAAGTTTCAGCGGACTGTTCGTTCATCGTGTGTGGCCAAGTCCGTCCATGCTAATTTTGAGCGGACTGTCCGCTCAAACTGTTTGACGAACAAAGTTGGGCGAACAGTCCCCGCGTGTGTACGCGGCCTTAGAGTCTGCAAAAGACTTGGGACTGGGGAGGAGGTTCATCTTCCAGCAGGACAATGACCCTAAACATACAGCCAGAGCTACAATGGAATGGTTTGGATAAAAGTATATTCATGTTTTAGATTGGCCCAGTCAAAGTCCAAATCTAAATCCAATTGAGAATCAGTGGCAAGACTTGAAAACTGCTGTTTACAGATGCTCTTCATCCAATCTGACAGAACCTAAGCTATTTTGCAAAGAGGAATGGGCAAAAATGTCACTCTCTAGATGTGCAAAGCTGTTAGAGACATCCCCAAAATGACTTGAAGCTGTAATTGCAGCAAAAGGTGGTTCTACAAAGTATTGACTTGGGTGGCTGAATACAAATGCACACCACACTTTTCACATATTTATTTGTAAAAATTGTTTTTACAGTTTATAATGTTCAACTGTACAATTATGTGCTACTTTGTGTTGGTCTATCACATAAAAACCTAATAAAATACATTTATGTTTTTTGGTTGTAACATGACAAAATGTGGAAAGTTTGAAGGGGTATGAATAGTTTTTCAAGGCACTGTATCTTATACCAGAGGGTCCACTGGGGAAGCTGTAAAAGTAATTGCTACTGCCGTGATACCTGCAATCTTCCAGGTCTTGCTGGGATTCTGTGGGGGGGGGGGGGGGGGCACTGCACACTAACCACAGGTGGTTGCTCATTCAGCACTACCGCCATTCAAAGAATGCCCTGTGTTTTGTTCACCTTGTCAGAGGACGATTTATATTGTTTGAAAAAAATATAAGGCATTCCATGAATAGCGGCAGTGCTGAGCAAGCAATCCCCTGTTGTTAGTGTGCAGAGGGAAAGTCGCTTGCATAGAAACACGGGAGATCACAGCTATCGTTGTAGCATCCATCCCTGACTACTACAGATATTGTCAGCTTTCCCAGCACCCATTGGATATGATAAATGTTTATCTTATGCCAATCTGAACCAATGTAAGTATACACTAAAGATCATACCTGGAGTTCAGCATTAACTTCCCTAACACAAAAAAAGCCATTGTATCACTGCATCACTTCGCCTATACTTTATTGAAGGAAACCTGAACACAGAAAGTATGATAACTAGTTACTCAGCTCAGGTTATAGTGGCTTTACAATCTCCTTAGGCAACCAGGATCCCAGTCTCTATTCTGGGAGTAATTGCAGGAAATCGGGCGATAGCATCATCCTCAGGTACAGACTATGTTGTTATGTCATTATAGAGTCCTCCTGTCAACTTCAGCTGCTGGTCTTGAAAGTTTATGTAGACAATCCCACATGGGCATACCCTTTCTCACTACTTGCTTTACACTAATTTTTTAAGGTTAAACATTTCCCAAGTCAACCTCTAGATGGCATTATTGTATCATACATGCCACAGGTCATATATGTCAAAAGGTCAAGCTTTTGTTGACCACGATTACCTGAATGCATTGTTTACCCATTATTCCTGTAAAGACCATGTTAACAGTTAACTGCCAACTGACCTTGCCCAAAATGCAACAATAGTATCTAGACTAATAAACTTTACTAACCGATCCTTGACTGCTGCCCCTCTCTGTCAGTCTCTTCACTGGCTTCCACTAGGCCAACATATAAAATTCAAAATACTAGCCACAACGTACAAACCCATCCACAACATTGCCCGCAGCTACATCACCATCCTCAGCTGCAGATATCATCCAAATCATCGTCTCTGCTCCTTGCAAAAGATTTTCCTTCTATCTTCTAGCTCCCTTGTTACCTCCTCTCACGCTCACCTCCAGGACTTTTCCAGAACCTCTGCCATCCTCTGGAACTCCCTACTCCAGTGTGCCCAGTCAGCTCTTACCCTGTCCGCCTTTAAGCGATCCTTGAAAACTAATTTATTCAGGGAAGCCTACCCCCACCTCCACGTAAAAACTGTACTTACATCACCTTCATAAGATCGTCCCTTACAGCTATTACCTTTTGTACCACCTTCACCTCCCTTTAGATTGTAAGCTACACGAGCAGGGCCCTGCTATTCCTTCTGTATTGCACTGTATTATAATTGTACTGTTGCCCTTTACATTGTAAAGTGCTGCGTGAACTGTTCGCGCTATATAAATCCTATAATATAATAATAATAATGTTCCCATTGTATTAGAGGACAGCTTGTGAAAAAAATTTCAATGGCAATTGTTTGATGCCGCGTACACACGACCAGACTTAGGTCCGACAGACTTACGGAGTTCTGACGGAGTTCTGACAGAGTTCTGATGGACTTTCCGAATGAATGGACTTGGCCACACACAATCACACCAAAGTCCGACGGATTCGAATGTAATGACGTACGACCAGACTAGAATAAGGAAGTTCATAGCCAGTAGCCAATAGCTGCCCTCGCATTGGTTTTTGTCCGTCGGACTAGCACACACAGGAGCGGATTTCTCGGTAGGAACTGGGTCCGGCGGAGTTTTGGCGGAAAAATTTGAAACATGTTCCATTTCTAAAGTCTGTCAGACTTTTGAAAATCAAAAGTCCGCTGTAGCCCACACACCATCGAATGGTCTGCCGGAATCATTCCGTCAGACTTTTGATGTTGAAAAGTCTGGTCGTGTGTACGCGGCATTAGAAGTGTTGACACAAAGAAACTTGATGTTTACGTCTAAAACAAACAAACCAACATTTTTTTCTCTGTTAAGCTGGCCATACATTATTCAATTTTCATTATTCAACTGTGTAGTACAAGGGCCTGACTGATTGCATAAAAATTTAAAGTGATTAGGTTTGAACTCATGTCATATGGTTTTGGTAAATCTAAAGGAAAATTGTACAAGAGAATTGTATAATGTATGGCCAGCCTAACTCTGAGAAAATCAGAAAGCATGTGCACACACATACAGTAGCTCACAAAAGTGAATACACCCCTCACATTTTTGTAAATATTTTATTATCTCTTTTCATGTCACAGCACTGAAGAAATTACACTTTGCTACAATGTAAAGTAGTGAGTGTACAGTTTGTATAGCAGTGTAAATTTGCTGTCTAGTAAATAATGCAATGCACAGCCAATAATGTCTAAACCGCTGGAAACAAAAGTGAGTACACCCCTAAAATAAATTTTTCAAACTGGGCCCATTTTCCCTCCCCAGTGTCATGTGACTTGTTAGTTTTCCAAGGTCATATTTATGAATGGGGAGCTGGTGTGTTAAATTTGGTGTTATCACTCTCACTCTCTCATACTGGTCACTGGAAGTTCAACATGGCACCTCATGGCAAAGAACTCTCTGAAGATCTGAAAAAAAGAATTGTTATTCTAAATAAAGATGGCCTAGGCTATAATAAGATTGCCAAGACCCTGAAACTGAG
This sequence comes from Lithobates pipiens, assembly GCF_037356315.1. Lineage (NCBI taxonomy): Eukaryota > Metazoa > Chordata > Amphibia > Anura > Ranidae > Lithobates > Lithobates pipiens. The sequence continues at coordinate 145,194,570 of NW_027507748.1, forward strand.
CTGCAGCACAGTGGCCAAGACCATACCACGGTTTAACAGGACAGGTTCCACTCAGAACAGGCCTCACCATGGTCGACCAGAAAAGTTGAGTGCACGTGCTCAGTGTCATATCCAAAGATTGTCTCTGGGAAATAGACGTTTAAGTGCTGCCAGCATTGTTTAGGAGATTGAAGGGGTGATGGGTCTGCCTGTCAGTGCTCAGACCATACGCCATCAAATTGGTCTGCATGGCTGTCATCCCAGAAGGAAGCCTCTTCTAAAGATGATGCAAAAGAAAGCCTGCAAACAGTTTGCTGAAGACAAACAAACTAAGAACATGGATTACTGGAACCATGTCCTGTGGCCTGATGAGACCAAGATAAACCTTGGTTCAGATGGTGTCAAGCGTGTGTTGTGGCAACCAGGTGAGGAGTACAAAGACAAGTGTGTCTTGCCCACAGTCAAACATGGTGGTGGGAGTGTCATGGTCTGGGGCTGCATGAGTGCTGCTGGCAGTAGGGAGGTACAGTTCATTGAGAGAACCATGAATGCCAACATGTTCTGTGACATACTGAAGCAGAGCATGATCCCCTCCCTTCGGAGACTGGGCCACAGGGCAGTATTCCAACATAACGACCCCAAACAAACCTCCAAGATGGCCTAGGCCAGTGATGGCGAACCTTGGCACCCCAGATGTTTTGGAACTACATTTCCCATGATGCTCAGGCACTCTGCAGTGTAGTGGAGCATCATGGGAAATGTAGTTCCAAAACATCTGGGGTGCCAAGGTTCTCCATCACTGGCCTAGGCTATAAGAAGATTGTTAAACTGAGCTGCAGCACGGTGGCCAAGACCATACAGTGGTTTAACAGAATAGGTCCCACTCATAACAGGCCTCGCCATAGTCAACCAGATGAGTGCACGTGCTCAGCATCATATGCAGAAGTTGTCTTTGGAAAATAGACATATGAGTGCTGCCAGCATTGCTGCACAGTTTGAAGGGGTGGGGGGGTCAGCTTGTCAGTGCTGAGACCATTCGCCACACACTGCATCAAATTGGTTTGCATGGCTGTCATCTCAGAAGGAAGCCTCTTCTAAAGATGATGCACAAGAAAGCCCGCAGTTTGCTGAAGACAAGTATACTAAGAACATGGATTACTGGAACCATGTCCTGTGGTCTGATGAGACAAAGATAAGCTTATATGGTTCAGATGGTGTTAAGTGTGTGTGGCGGCAACCAGAGAGAGCATGATCCCTTCCCTTTGGAGACTGGGCCACAGGGCAGTATTCCAACATGATAACAACCCCAAAAAGACCTCCAAGACGACCACTGCCTTGCTAAAGAAGCTGAGAGTAAAGGTGATGGACTGGCCAAGCATGTCTCCAGACCTAATCCCTATTGAGCATCTGTGGGGCATCCTCAAATGGAAGGTGGAGGAGTGCAAGGTCTCTAACATCCACCAGCTCTGTGATGTCATCATGGAGGAGTGGAAGAGGGCTCCAGTGGTAACCTGTGAAGCTCTGATGAACTCCATGCCCAAGAGGGTTAAGGCAGTGCTGGAAAATAATGGTGGCCACACAAAATATTGACACTTTGGGCCCAATTTGGATATTTTCACTTAGGGGTGTACTCACTTTTTTTTCCAGCACTATAGATATTAATAGCTGTGTGTTGAGGTATTTTGAGGGGACAGAAAATGTGCACTGTGAGGCCGCGTACACACGCGGGGACTGTTCGCCCAACTTTGTCCGTCAAACAGTTTCGGCAAACAGTCCGCTCAAAATTAGCATGGACGGACATGGCCACACACGACGGACGAACAGTTTGCTGAAACCGTGCGCGATGACGGGAACGGCACGTACGACGGGACGAAAAATACGACGTCCTATACACTGCATTATAACTTTCGGCGTGAAAATCCTTTCTGAGCATGCGCGCAACTTTGTTTGACGAACAAGCCTACACACGCGGGGACTGTCCGCTGAAACAAGGTTTCAGCGGACAGTTTTTCGGAATTTCCGAAAAACCTTGTTCAGCGGACTGTTCGCTGAAACTGTCCGCTGAAAGCCCACACACGAGCGGACTGTCTGCTGAAACTTGGTTTCAGCGGACAGTTTCAGCGAACAGTCCCCGCGTGTGTACGCGGCCTTATACAAGCTGTGCACTCACTACTTTAGATTGTAGCAAAGGGGGTTATTTACGAAAGGCAAATCCACTTTGCACTGCAAGTGCACTTGGAAGTGCAGTCGCTCTAAATCTAAGACCACGTACACACAGTCGGAGATTTTGCCAACCAAATCCGTCTGATTTTGCCCGTCGGATTTAGTCCGACGGATTGTGTCCGAAACTGTTGCATACACACGGTCGGGCCAAGTTGGCGAAAAATCCGATCTTTCAGAACGTGATGACGTAATTTCGTTACGATGGGACTACATTCAGGCTAGTAGCCAATAGCTTTGATGTAGGAATTTGATCTGAGCATGAGTGGCACTTGGTTCGATGAAAATGCTCTACACATGATCGGATTAGGTCCGTCCGGCCCAGTTGGTCGGGAAATATTTCCAACATGTTGGAAAATTGGGTCGGACGGAGATTCGGACGGAATCAGTCCGATGCATACCACACACAGTCGGATTATCTGACGACACGGTCCGATAAGACTCATTCCGATAGATTCTCCGACCGTGTGTACAAGGGCTTAGGGGTAGATCTGAAATGAGTGGAAGCTCTGCTGATTTCATCATCCAAACATGTGCAAGCTAGAATGCTGTTTTTCATTTTCCTTGCATGTTCCCCTCGCATCTACAGCGACTTTACTTCCAAGTGCTCGTGCAGTGCAAAGTGGATTTTCCTTTAGTAAATAACCCCCAAAGTCTTTGAGTTCAGCAATATATTTACAGTTCGAAATCTCTTTTGAATTCAGGTGCAATTCAACTTACAAGAATTTCATAAATTCACAGTGCAGTGGATTTTCCTTTAGTAAATAACCCCCAAAGTGTAATTTCTTCAGTGTTGTCACATGAAAAGATATAATAAAATATTTATAAAAATGTGGGAGGTGTACTCACTTTTGTGAGATACTGTATATTCAATGCAACACACTTACAGGGTCACTTATCTGGAACCAGGGGCGTAACTATAGGGGTTGCAGCAGTCGCGACCACAGCTGGGCCCTGTGATGCAGGGGGCCCATGCAGCCCCCTCTACATATGGCCGGCAGCAGCATAGGCAGCTAGGGGTACCAGTGCATCATGCACACAGGTGGCTGGAGGTGGAGGGTGACTAGCAGAGCTCCATGCTCAACTATTGCACTGGCTGCTCTTTAGTTGTGCATTCCCCGCATGACCTGTGTCCTCGACCGGCTCCTCAGAGTACCCCTCTTCTGCTCCGCCCTCCCTGAGTCCGGCCCACACTGCACTGCATACTTCTCCCAGGTAAACAAACTTTAAGCACACAGATCCAGTGCAGCCCTATGAGAGACGGCTCCCCGGAGGACACTGCAGGTTTGTCTGCCAGCCCCCCTCCTCCCCCGTCATACACAGATGATGAAAGGTCTTTCTGGGAGATATGCTGATTGCCTGTCCAGCAAACTGGATGGAGCCCAGGCCAACATGGATGAGTGAGCGGCCTGCAGCTTGGTCATGGTGAGTGAGAGGACCCCATCCCCCACACACCATTACATACCCCCTCCATCTCCCCCTGGGGACAGGGACCCCTTCTCACGTGGGGACAGGGACCCCCACCTCTCCTGGGGACAGGGACCCCTTCTCACCTGGGGGCAGTAACTTCATCTGCCCTGGAGAAAAGGACCTCATCTCTTCTGGGGATGGGGACCCCATCCTGCCTAGGGACAGTCCCCCAATTGGGAACCTAAAAAAAAAAAAAAAAAAACTACTGATACCAGTGGGGGAACTACAGGGCTCACAAAGGTCATACCTGTGACCACACCCTGGAGTTTCACCGCCAGACTCAGAGGGAAGGGCCCTGGCTGGGGTTCAGGGGGGCCCTTCATGGTTTCTTGCATCGGGGCCCTGAAGTTTCTAGTTACGCCACTGTCTGGAACTCAGTATACTGTACGTAGTTCAGAAATTCTCCTTTTACTCTGACTTCCCTAAGCTGGTTCCAGGTCTGGGAAATTAATGAGGCAAAATACAGGCAGTCAAGTAACCCATTCAGAAGCAGGTCAGCAATTCCAATCTCCGCACTTCTCTTCGCTTCAGTTCTGTTTTCCTGATCCTGGATTTACTGACCTGGAACATTCACGCAGTGTGTACATTTTGATAACTTCTCCATGATACAAAAAGTAGAATGCTCGAAAGAGTGCCGTGCAAGTCAGTCCAACCAGCCGCCTGTCATTGAATTCAACAGGCTGCCTGCATGGGTCTGCATGAAACACTTGTGCATCCCGGGTGGCTGATGACGGTACACCTGTGTGAATGAGGCCTAAAAAACAGAGCAATGAACATAACGTAACATAACATAACAATGAACGTAAATAAATAGCCACATCAGAATACGAACATGACAAGAAATGTCGAAAAACTTCAGCCACTTGTCTTTTGTTCTTTTCGGTTAAAGACAAGTAAAAAAAAAAACAAGTGGCAATAATACTAGATATCCATCTGGGTCTGCCCTACATTAGGAGTTATTTTTAGGCTTTTTCTATTTCTTTAAAAAATGTCCTCAGTGAATAAATGTTGCATTTTCGGCTCATCTTCATTACTGCACAAAAGCTGAAAGAGATAACATATTGGCTAGCACTTATTCTTTAAGTGTACATTGGAAACACAGTGCAGAATGAGTGAATGCTACTTTCACATTTTAATGTCAGATTGAAGCACAGTCTTCTAATGCACCCCATAAAGTTTATCTTTTAAACCAGCTGCCATGTCACAGATACATCTTGTATAACTGCGCTTTTTTCCTGCCCAAGATTGACTTTGCAATGAGGAAACAGGAAAGCTGCTGCTGTCAGTTGCTTTGAGAGGATTTGCTAAGTTTAATGCTAATGTATCCTCTTGACTCCTAATCGCTAAAGTTGAATCTACAAACTGAGAATTTTAGAATCCTGGCCTACTCTTCTGAGGTTAATCCAACCAGATCTGCATGGCGGGTGAGTGCAGATTCCCTGCCATTATGGCAGGTTTTCTGGACTGTTTAGTGGTAGGAAAGTTTCATAGAAGCTTTAGTGCATAATGCGTCTGATGTCATTTAACCCCTCCAAAGCATTTTTAGCACACTATCAGGCTTATGCAATTGAAGTCATGAAAAGAGCAAAGCTCAGTAATCTACAGCAACTGATCGCTATCCAGATTTCTGACAGTAGGAAGAGGAATTCTGATTTATTGTTAGGGGTTAAACTGCTTTGTAAACCGGTTATGCTATTATTTAACCGCTTCAGCCCTGGAAGATTTGGCTGCTCAATGACCGAGCCATTTTTTGTGATTCGGCGCTGCGTTGCTTTAACTGACAATTGTGCGGTCGTGCGGCACTGCACAAAATTGACGTCCTATTTTTCCAACAAATAGAGCTTTCTTTTGGTAGTATTTGATCATCTTTGCTGTTTTTTTTTGTGCTATAAACAAAAAAAGAGTGACAATTTTGAAAAAAACACAATGGGGTTATTTACGAAAGGCAAATCCACTTTGCACTGCAAGTGCACTTGGAAGTGCAATCGCTCTAAATCTAAGGGGTAGAGCTGAAATTAGGGGAAGCTCTGCTGATTTTATCATCCAATCGTGTACAAGCTAAAATGCTGTTTCTTGTTTTCCTTGCATGTCCCCCTCAGATCTACAGCGACTTTACTTCCATGTGCACTTTCAGTGCAAAGTGGATTTGCCTTTAGTAAATAACCCCCAATATTTTGTACTTTTTCCTTTAACCACTTTCAGACCGGACCAATTTGCTGGTCAAAGACCAGACCACTTTTTGCGATTCGGCACTGCGTCGCTTTAACTGACAATTGCGCGGTCGTGCGACGTGGCTCCCAAACAAAATTGACGTCCTTTTTTTCCCACAAATAGAGCTTTCTTTTGGTGGTATTTGATCACCCCTGCGGTTTTTATTTTTTGCGCTATAAACAAAAATAGAGCGACAATTTTGAAAAAAACGCATTATTTTTTACTTTTTGTTATAATAAATATCCCCCAAAAATATATAAAAAACATTTTTTTCCCTCAATTTAGGCCGATACGTATTCTTCTACATATTTTTGGTAAAAAAAATCGCAATAAGCGATTATTGATTGGTTTGCGCAAAAGTTATAGCGTTTACAAAATAGGGGATAGTTTTATAGCATTTTTATTAATAATTTTTTATTATTTTTTTTTTTTACTAGTAATGGCGGCGATCTGCGATTTTTATTGTGACTGCGACATTGTCGGGGACCCATCGGACATTTTTGACACATGTAAATGACACTGGCAGTGAAAGGGTTAACCAGTGGGTGGCAGTGTAGGGGTTAAGTGTTCCTAGGGGTGTGTTACTAACTGTGGGGGGGTTGGGCTTTCATTTAGTGTACACTGATCTCTGCTCCAATCACATGGAGTAGAGATCAGCGTCACTAGTTGCTAGGCAGAATGGAAAAATGTTGTTTACACAGCATTTCCTCCATTCGGCCGCTCCGTGAGACGATCGCAGGGATGCCCGTGGCGATCGAGTCCGGACTCACGGGGGTCCCGACCAGCGCGGGAGTGCGCCGCCGCCGGCGCGCTCCCGATGGCAGGGCGGCATCGAATATTGGACGTACCTGTACGCCAATATGCCTGCCCGTGCCATTCTGTCGACGTACATCGTCGTGCGCTGGTCGGGAAGTGGTTAATAAATAGCTCCATTTTTTTTTTAAACTATTTTTTTCTCGGTTTAGGCCGATATGTATTCTCCTACATATTTTTGGTAATAAAAATCCCAATAAGCGTATATATTTAATGGTTTGCACCAAATTTATAGCGTCTACAAAATAAGGGTTATATTTATAGCAATTTTCTTCTTATTATTTTTTTTAATAGTAATGGTGGCGATCTGCAGTTTTCATTGGGACTATGACATTATGGCGGACACATCAGACACATGGGACCATTGGCATTTATACAGTGATCAGTGCTATAAAGATGCACTGATTACTGTACAAATTTCACTTTCAGGGAAGGAGTTAACACCAGGGGGCAATCAAGGGGTCAACTGTGATCCCTAGTGTGTGTTCTAACTGAAGGGGGGATGGGACTGTCTAGGAGAGATGACAGATCGTGTGTTCATACTTTGTATACACACACGATCAGTCTCTTCTCCCCTCAGAGAACCGGGATCTCTGTGTTTACACATACAGATTCTGGTTCTTGGTCTGTTACGAGTGCCTTAAACTATGTAGAGGGTTCTTTACTATAAGAGCGGCAAGGATGTGGAATTCCCTTCCACAGGAAGTGGTCTCAGTGGGGAGCATCCATAGCTTCAAGAAACTATTAGATAAGCACCTGAACGACCGCAACACATAGGGATATACAATGTAATACTGACATATAATCACACACATGGGTTGGACTTGATGGACTGTGTCTTTTTTCAACCTCACCTACTATGTAACTATGTAAGGGTGTTCTCCCTGTGCTTGCATGGGTTTCCTCCCACACTCAAAAAAAAAAATCCTGGAAGGTTAATTCACACTACTATAGTGATGGTGAACTTTGTCACCCCAGATTTTTGGAAATACATTTCCCATGATGCTGATTTACACTGCAGAGAGCATGAGCATCCTGGGAAATATAGTCCTAAAACATCTAGAGTGCCAAGGTACGTCCTCACTGCCCTAGTATGTGTGTACATAGAGACCATAGATTGTAAGTAGGGTTGCCACCTGTCCGGGATTCACCCGGATAGTCTGGGTTTTGAATTATGTGTCCAGGTTTCAGGCGAACTGAAACCCGGACACATTATTCAGACTGGGCTGTGGCTCCCCAAGTAACCAAGATAGTCACACACAAATCTGTTGCCTTTTGTGAGCTGCAGGCAGCTGTCTGGGGGCAGGTTAGGCATCACTTGGGGGGGCAGGGCAATGCTGTCAGCAAGAGAATTTAGCCACACCCACTTTTTTCTATGACATGCTATGCGCACCACATTACTACTCTCCTTGGGGCAAAGGTGTCCCAGGCCGCTGAAGTGTTCGGGTTTGTCTTGAAGAAAAGGTTGCAACCCTAAAATTTTTAAGCATCTTGAGGGTAGGGACTGATTGATGTGAATAATGCTATGTAAAGGGCTGAGTAAATAGACAAAGCTGGATAGATGCATGTAATAGATAAAACACAGATTTGTATCCACTAACACAATTATAAAAATTATTTGTTTAATGAAAAAGGGGTAAGAATCTGAATTTTACTCTGTATTAGCCTCTAGAACTCCCCTGTACAGTAGTGCTCAGGGAGGAGAGGAATCGGATGAAGCAGCACAAGGAGTCAGCTGTGCTGCAGTACAGTGAGCATGCATAGAGAAGGAGAAAGCAGAGTGACAGAGAGGTGGTTTGCTGCTTCTCCTTTCAGTGTCCATTCACAGGGTGAACCGGACTTCTGTCAGAATAAGCGCTGATGGTCTTTCCAATGGAGTTCCAACAGAGTTCCGCTGAAACGGACTTACCTACACATGATCACACCAAAGTCCGTTCATTTACAACGCGATGATATGCGAAGGGACTAGAAACGGAATTTCAATAGCCAGTTCCAGTAGCTGCCCTTGCTTAGATTTTGGTCCTTTGGAATAGCATACAGACGAACGGTTTTCCCGATAGGAATCGATTCCATCTGAAAGATTTAAAACATCTCTTCTATTTCTAGGTCTGTCAGAATTTTGGAAAAAAAAAAGTCACATGAAGCCCACACACGATCCAATGAAATTATTCCGTCTGACCTTTTCTGCCGGAATGTCTGGTCGCGTGTATGCGGCATTAGAGTTCTTTCACACAGGCATTGAATTTTAACACAGCTTTTATTATGAATTAATGCACCTAGAGCATTTCTGGCATGTTGCACAGGATTTCAAGTCACGTCAGGTGACACTCTTCAAATGCCCTGTGAGATTTTTAAACATTTTAGGCTTTGCAACCACTCCCCTTATCTCACTGTAAACACCATCTTCACATTTAGGCCACGTTCACACTGAAGAGACGGGTCCGTTAGCAGTAAAGCGCCACTAGCGGGGCGATTTTAACCCCCCAGAAGGGGTAAAAAGCGGTTAAAAGCGGGTTAAAAGCACCCACTTAGCGCTGCTTTCAAAGCGCTTCAAGTATGTTTAGCACAAAAACGCACCTGAACGACCGCAACACACAGTGCATTTAAGGGGCACGCCTGGCACATTTTAATAGAAGTGAATGAAGGTGGTTGCAAAGCCTCAACACTTGCCAGACTCTGCAGACAGCATTGCATAATTCATCGTATTCACTTATCATTTGGACTATTATTTGAACTTTCCACTCAAGATAAACTTTTATCACTTAAAAAAAATTGTAATCATCGATTTTTACACATTTATTCTTATTAATTAAATAATTGGTATTGATTATCTGTTTAATCAATTTTATCTAATTTATGTATTCACTCAATATTGTATGTGGGATCACATGTGCTTGTTCACCTATTTATTTAGAGTATTTAATTTATCCATTAATTAATTAAAGTTTTCTTTGGTTTAATAACGGGGTTATTATTGTCAGCGCAGCCACTTTTTCCTTTTTCACTGTGTTTTTGTGTGTATCACACTTAGTAGCTGCTGCTATATATATGTTTGATTATATTTTTTTCACTAGGTAGGTAGGAGCGCAGTATTTTTTCCTTTTTCCATTTGCAGCATTATTTTAGCCTCACCACTATGCAAGGCTAACGTTATAGTGTGTACACCTTCAAACACTCCCTATTTTAGCAATTTTGAGTGCCATTAAAAGGCCGTCAGGAAGTGGCAAAAACATGACCCACATGCCTCTTTTTAATGCTTGTGTTAGCCCTTGTACACACGGTCGGAGATTCCAACAACCAAATCCGACGGATTAATTCCGGAAGAGGTTCGGAAGTGATGTTGCATACACATGGTCGGACTAAGTTGTCGGAAAATCCGATTGTACATAACGTGATGACGTTATTTCGTTACGACGGGACTACGTTCAGGCTAGTAGCCAATAGCTTTGGTCTAGGAATTTGATCTGAGCATGCGTGGCACTTTGTCCGTCGGAGTAGGCTACACATGATCGGAGTATGTCTAATAGGAAAATTTTGTCGGAAAATTTTACCGGCAAGTTGGAAAACTTGGTCCGTCGGATATTCCGACGGAAACAGTCCAATGCAGACCACACACAGTCGGAACATCCGACAAAACGGTCTGATAGGAAACATTCCGACGGAATCTCTGACCGTGTGTACAAGGGCTAAGAGAGCCCATACTGCATCCTGCATAACCTCCCCTTTTAGTTGGACGGAGGAGTTAATGTTCTTTCATTATCCACTTAAAAAAATTGGGGACAGAGAGGAGAAATCACAGGTGTGTTTTTATTGGCAAGGCCAATGCAAATGATATATATTTTTTTACTATTAACATAACTTCTTGACATTTGTTATTTTTATGTAATATGTCACTTATGTAAAGTAGTTGCATTATGTGTACTTAGCCATTATGACAATTCAGGCAAATAATTTGATGGCTACATAATGAATCATGGGTGAATTTAAATAAAGAAATGTCTGTGCTCAAATCCAAATAGCTTATACTGTACATATAAAGGGTTTTAAAGGGGTTTGACCACGTTAACACCTTTTCACAATGCTATACATCCTTTCTAGCAAACTTTGCATAAAATTGGGGATTCTTGGTTTGCAAATAATATTTCAATACATATCCAAACTTCTTTAAAGTGATCCCTCCCTGACCTACTCGTCTGTGGAAAATGCTAAATGCTTTCTTGCTTATAGTTGGGGATATGATCGGTGATTGGGTTTAATTCAAATTGTTCCAGACTGGGCAAATTATTTGGCTCAAATTAGCCACTTCTACCACCCGACTCCCGGGTTTTCTGGCTAAGCAAACAAATTAGCAAAATGTGTATATAATGTCCCCAGATTTAAATCCATCATCCGTCACATAGGCCAACAATGTAAATCCATTATCAGTGTTTTGCTTGCATCTATCTAGCAAGGTTACTTTGTGGTATAAGCAAGGAAGCTGAGACTTCTGCAGTGTGTAAATGTGCTTTTACTATACAAAGATGCTGTACATACAAAACTATTACAATATTAGAAATACAATACAAGACTAACAAATATCTATAACAAGCAAAATGCCTAGCAAATTAACAGCCTATGGTCTATAACAGTACAAATACACTTAAAAGTTACTTATCTTCTGTTAGTGTATATTCGTGATCTCCATTGACACTGACTCTTCTGGAGATCAGGCACCTTCTTTTATGATGATGATATGATTCCTGCCTAGGACAATTTTTAGCTTTCAGCGCTGTCACACTTTGAATGACAATTGCGCGGTCATACAACACGGTACCCAACATGTACGGTTATCATTACAAGGTAAGGCAAGCAATGCAGAAAATCCTTCGAAGCATTTGTGTATTTTCAGTGTTGCCCTTTAAACTGCTTGAAAAGACCCTCTCCCCACTGAACAATTTTTTTGTTGCACCAGTAGGCATCCCCCATGACATTGCCCAGCTACCTATGTCCTTTTCTCCACAATGTCTTGAGTGTTAGGCTCTGTTCACAATAATGAAATTTCAGATATAACTTGATTTACACAGAATAGCATGACAATGGAAGCCACATAGTTTTCAATGGTGTCGGTTCACATCAATGCAACTCAGACCACCCTCATTTTGGAAAAGGTTTCTGTACTACTTTGGTGTGATTCCAGCATGATCATGGCCCCATAGAATATGCAAACCACATCCAAGATGCACTACATAATCACACTAAAAATCTGATCAAAATCAGATTGCAGCAGTGTTAACCTAGCCTTAGTCTTGATAAAGGAGAGAAAAAAAAAGTACTTTTGCATCCCATAGACTTCAATAGGGTTTGGCATCAAATTAAAGGTTCTTGTACTTCCAAATGTGTTTGATAAACCTGCCTGAATCAAACCCAGATAGGTTCGCTTATCACTACTTATACTTTAATTGGCACACTTGGATCAGCCATAACTTTATGACCACTAACAAGTTAAGTGAATATCATTGATTATCTTGTTTACGTCAGATGGATGGCTGGGTGCATGTGCATCTTTTACGTGGGAAAGAGATGGCACCAGGATGCAGTATGGGAAGAGGGAGATCCAGCAGAGGCAATGTGGTACTTTGGACAATGTTCTGCTGGGAAACCTTGGGTTCTGACATTCATATAGATGTTACTTTGACACGTACGACCTACCTAAATATTGTTGCTGACCAAGCACACCCATTTATGACAAAACTATTCCTAGATGACAGTGGCCTCTTTCAGCAGGATAATGTGCCCTGTCAGATTGTAAGATTGATTCAGAATTGGTTTTAGGAACACAAAAATTAGGTTAAATTGTTGACTACGCCTCCAATTTCTCCAGCTCTCTAGACAATCAAGCTTCTATGGGATGTGCTGAAAAAACAGGTCTAATCTGTGGAGGCCCCACCTCTCAACTTACCAAACTTAAAGGATCCGCTACTGACAGCTTGATCCCAGATATCACAGCATACCTTCAGAGGTCTATTGGTGTCCATGCCTCGATGGGTCAGGGCTGTTTTGGTGGCAAAAGGGGGACATCCTCATTATTTGGTGGTCATAAGTAGGGATGAGCCGAACACCCCCCAGTTCGGTTCGCACCAGAACTTTCGAACGGACCACAAATTCGTACGAACGTTAGAACCCCATTGAAGTCTATGGGACTCGAACGTTCGAAATTAAAAGTGCTAATTTTAATGGCTAATATGCAAGATACTGTCCTAAAAAGGGTTTGGGGACCTGGCTCCTGCCCCAGGGGACATGGGCCAATGCAAAAAAAACTTCTAAAAACTGCCGTTTTTTCGGGAGCACTGATTTTAATGACAATTAAAGTGAAAAAAAAAGTGAAATATTCCTTTAAATATCGTGCCTGGGGGGGTGTCTGTAGTATGCCTGTGAAGTGCCACGTGTTTCCCGTGTTTAGAACAGTCCCTGCACAAAATGACATTTAACGGAAATAATGTCATTTAAAACTGCTTGCGGTTTTAATGTTATATCTGGTTCCTGCAATATGGTTGAAAATCATTGAGAAAAATTGCATGGGTAGCTCTCCCTGCCCATTACCAGCCCCTTTGGGTCTTGTACGCATATTAAGGGGAACCCCGTACCCATATTAAAAAAAGGAAATGCGTGTGGCCCCCAGGCCCTATATACTCAGAACAGCAGTATACAGGCGGTGCAAACAAGACAGGGACTGTGTAGGTTTGTTGTGTTAAGTTGAATCTGTTTGTAATTTTCAACTGGTACATTTTTAAAGTGTAGCTCCAGTCAAAAAAACTATTTTTAAGCTTTTTGGAAAACATAGGGAAGGGTTATCACCCCTGTATAATTTGTTTTGCCGTCCATCTTTTTCAGAGCACGCAGACAGCACGCACGATCTCCTACCGCTGACTGCAAGCTCTATTAAAAAGGAGCAAGATATTTAGCTATATAGGTGGATATAGCGGTGTATACTGCGTTCAGAGCACGCAGACAGCACGCACAATCTCCTAACACTGACTGAAAGCTCTATTTAAAACGAGCAAGATATTTAGCTATATAGGTGGATATAGCGGTGTATACTGCGTTCAGAGCACGCAGACAGCACGCACAATCTCCTAACACTGACTGAAAGCTCTATTTAAAACGAGCAAGATAGTTAGCAATATAGGTGGATATAGCGGTGTATACTGGGTTCAGAGCATGCAGACAGCACGCACAATCTCCTAACACTGACTGACAGCTCTATTACAAAAGATAGATATATCGCTAGATATAGAGGTGAATATAGCGGTGTATACTGCGGTCAGGGCACGCAGACAACAACCACTACAGAAGAACAAGAACGAAAAATCGGCCGATAACGATCGGTGTATACTGTGTTGAAGGTACACAGAACACCCACTAATTGCTACAGATGCCAACACACTACACAAGGCCGCCGCGCTGGCGGCCTTATATAGTGTGATGCATGTACTACACAGCCTGAGCTATGATTGGCCACAGGCATCCTGCCTGTGGCCAATCATGGCTCTCCTTGCTGCCGGCGCTGTGATTGGCCAAGCATGTGGGGTCACAGTGCATGCTTGGCCAATCATGAGCCAGCAATGCACTGCGCCATTGCAGTGCATTGTGGGCCGTGAGCGCCACACGAATTTGGCGCGAACGGTCCATAACGTTCTGAATTCGCCGAACGGGCGAACAGCCGATGTTCGAGTCGAACGTATGTTCGACTTGAACACGAAGCTCATCCCTAGTTATAAGGTTATGGCTGATCGGTGTACAGTATAGTGCCAATATGTCTGCCCAGCTTTGGCATTATACGCCCATTATTATATGCTATAAGCAAGTATGTTTTTTGGATTTTTCACAGTAGAGTTGTGGCTGGCCAAAGAAGGATCACTTTAACACAGTTGACTGAAATGAACATATATTGCAATATTTACAAATCAAGAATCCATGTTATTATGTAAAGGTTTGTAGAAATAAGTAAGAGTGTATAGCAGTGTGCAGAGGGTTAATTCAATATTTTCATGGATGAATTTGACATCAGAAACTTTATAATTATCCCCCTTAGTCTGCTTTTTGAAAGATAACTCCCCTACAGCATTTTAACTAGTTCTTTTACTTGTTGGTAACCATACAGGACTATTGTAGCTGTGTGTAGATAGCTATCTAGTCTAGTCAATATCGTATTAAGCACATCTTTACATTGCGATCTCCTGGCTGATGACAGCTCTCTCTCTCTATTCCAGGGATTAATAGTTTGCCAGTGCTGAGATATGGCAGGATGTAGTATTCCCCATAATAACAAGATAAATGTAATTTCTGCAAAAGGGTGGCTAGGAAGCTGAATCCAAATTGGGGTTATTTCTCCTGTGACCGGAGAGCTGTTTCTCAGACAGTTGTAATGACAAATCTCTGTATATTCTAACTTTTTTGTGTGGTTTGCAATTACTCTTTTTACTGCTATGTATTATAGTATGAAATTTTCTAGGAAGCAATATTTACAAAGGCTAAATAAAATTGTGCATCTGTATCAACCAAAAAGATGAACTTGTTTGCAGTCTTGAAATGTGGTTTATGCTTCTATTACCTACCATTGCATTTGCTTTGCATTTTGCTAATTCTAAGTATTTTTTTTTTACTTTAGAAAAGTTTAAGAAAAAACTAAAATTGAATTGTAATAAGAAAAATAAATTGTAAACATTACATTGCTCAAAACCAGTTTTTCTAGCTGGAAATAGACATCTAATTTAAAGTGAACCTTGTCTGGGCTGAGAAGTACCGTATTTCACAAATCCTAGACCCTCTTCATCACCTTTGGGTGCAGACCTACTCTGAAGCTCAATCCCAAAATGTTTTTACCAGAGGTGCTGGTGGTGTGAGTGCTATGCTGCTATTGTCCCAAATGCAACTCACAGAAGTCACAGATGATACGCATACAGGCAATCGCTTGAGTGGTACAGGTTCCAGACAGGTGACCAGAGTTTTAAGGGCAGCAGGTAGACAGCTAGGACAAAAATAGGCTAAAGTCTGTGTCAAGCAGGTATAAGTTCAGTATACAAACACATAAAATCAGGAGAGTAATACAGGCTGGTGCACAGAGACCAGAATCAAGCAGAACTTATTGATCACACATGGGCCTGGAGCTCTCATCTATTTTAACGGTTGCCAATGAGCAGGGCTGGCACGTCCATTAAGGACGCACGGGCACTGCCCCCCTGTCAATCACCTCCTCCCCTATCCATGCATCCGGCCCCTTTCAGGACACTGGTGCATGCATTCCAATATGAAGGGGCCGTTTTTTTTTAAACACCAGAGACTCTAACAGACTTCAATATATGGTGGGCTTGGGTCGCAGAGAGTGCGGACCGAGCCCACCCAAATGTGTTACAACAGTGAATCAATATTCGCTGTTGTAACACTGATCCTCCTCCAAGCCAATCAGGAAGTGGGTTTTGACACCAGTCACCCGATTGGCTGAATGGATAGGCAATCCTATTGGATGCCTAGAAGGAGGAGGGGAGGAGCTGGAAGCCACCATGCAGGAGAGGACTCGGAGCCAAGCCGCTGCACCACGCTGCCTGCCACCCTCCACAATGGGGTAAGTGCCAGACTGACCCTCAAACAGCTGGGGGGTGGGGGTGGGTGGTTGTTTGCTGCCCCTACCCCCCCCCCCCCCAGAAAAAACACCAGCTGTCACTGCTAATGGGGCCATCTGAGATAAATAGCAGTGTGATTCTCTGCAGTACAGAAGAAAGTACAGCAGAGACATATGCCAGAACCTTCAGCGTGGTCCTGCAGTAGAGCAGGAAAGGATCCAGCAGATGGTGGTGAAGGACAACATGCAGCTACCTAAAATTACTCCAGAGAAGAATTGTTATAATTAGGAAACTAATTACTAAGGTGTCCGTTTAATAAACTGTGATAAGCTGAGATCAGGATGATCACTGCTTATCTCAGAGCATTGCAGGTTTAATATACTGAGATGAGAACTGGAAAACTATTTTTCTCTTCTCATCTCAGTACACAGAACGGCTGCATTGACTGCAACAGAAACGGCATGTTTAGTAAACAGAAATGCCAATTTATCTCTGTGCTTCTCTTTCAAGTTCTCCTTTCTGGCTTCTCCAGCCCAGAGGTGGAGTTAGCAGGAGATCTCTGCCAGAGAATAGCTTCTTCCTTCGTCTGTGGCCAAAAATGAAAGTAAAAACTTTCTTAACTGCAGTGAAAAATACACCAACAGCAGGTTACAATTACATTAACTATACAATTACACACAGAGATTATATATATATATATATATATATATATATATATATATATATATATATATATAATATAAGAAGGGGTGCAACGGATCAAAAAACTCACGGAACGCATCGTTCTTCGGATCAGAGTCACGGATCGGATAATTTTTCGGATCAGCAAATAATTGAATTTGCAAAAACCTGTGAAAAATTCCACCACCATATAGTCCCCACTGTAATATTCACAATCTCCCCCACTGTAATATACATCTCCCCCACTGCAATATTCATGTCATCTCCCCCACTGCAATATTCATGTCATCTCCCCCACTGCAATATTCATGTCATCTCCCCCACTGTAATATACATCTCCCCCGCTGCAATATTCACATCATCTCCCCCACTGTAATATACATCTCCCCGCTGCAATATTCACGTCATCTCCCCCACTGTAATATACATCTCCCCCGCTGCAATATTCACGTTATCTCCCCCACTGTAATATTGGCTGAGTATGGCTGGGTATTACCGAGTATTGCAAGTATTGGCTGAGTATTGGCAAGTATTGGCTGGGTATGGCAGAGTATGGGGAGGGTATGGCAAAGTATTGGCAGGGTATGGCAGAGTATTGGCAGGGTATTGGCAGAGTATTGGCAGGGTATTGGCAGAGTATTGGCAGGGTATGGCAGAGTATTGGCAGGGTATGGCAGAGTATTGGCAGGGTATTGGCAGAGTATTGGCAGGGTATTGCAAAGTATTGGCAGAGTATGGAGGGATGGCTGTGACTGCAATTGTTACAGAGCAGCGCTGTGGGCACTACAGATCCAGCCCACAGCTCTGCTTCTATCCGATCTCTCCCCTCCACTTTACAGAAGGGAGAGAGGAACCAGCGTCATGATGACGCTGGTTTGTTTACATGTGATCGCTCCATCATTTGACAGAGTGATCAAATTGTAAATGGCTGACGGGTGCACCAAGATAGCTGCCACTCCGGAGCTAGGCCGAAGCCGCGACCTTTCCTAAGGCCGAGCCTGCGGATCGCTGCGTGTGCCAATCTGAACAAGGTGACCCATTCGAATCACGGATCAGTGACGATCCGTTGCACCCCTAATATATACTCACACAGATCTATATATATATAATATATAATCCAAAGACATGCAGGTAGGTTAATTGGCTTCTGTCCAAAATTGATCCTAGCATATGAATGGGGACCTTGGATTGTGGGCTCCTTGAGGGTAGGGACTGATGTGAGTGTGCAATGTACAGGGGTAGGGACAATTGTAGACACTCACTCAGGTTGAACTACATGGACTGGTGTCTTTATTCAACCTTACTAACTATGAAACTATGAAACATATATATATATATATATATCCTCCTGGTCCTTCACATTTGTGTATTACAGTGTACACCCGTGCAAAGGCAGTGTTGTGGCTACAGAAGTACAATTGATGCTGTCATTTTGACAGCTGCGCAGATGATGCATCACTGATAACGCAAGGTGATGTGTACACACATGGCTGTAAAATTAAGAGCATCAGATGAGTCCAGTACACACTGCGTTTGCATAAGTGTATATGTTAATACGCCTGTTTGAAAAACGCCATATATACTTTACACACACATACATATATATATATATATATATATATATATATATATATATATATATATATATATTTATTTATTATCATTTTAATTGTTAATTTAATATTTTTATTGTTATGCTTTTTAAAATTACTTTGAACTATTTAATATATATATATATATATATATATAAATATATATATATATATATATATATATATATATACATATATATATATATATATATATATATATATTGTTTTTATATGAATGGTTAATATCTGCATGACAAATAGAGTACTATCATTTCAGAATGCACCATTCACATAAATATGCACCTGTTATGTATTAATTAGAATGTTTTACAGTTATGGGGTGTCTGTTTATTGGGTAGGGGGATTATATCTTTATTATTAACTTAATATATGTATGTGGATGTGTATGTGGAGTGCTTCGTATTTCACTTTGGGGTTCTGATACTGAAATCTCCCGAGCTATCACGAGATTACAGAAACAGAAGCCGTTCAGGATTCTCAAAGCATTTGTAGATCACTTCTATTCACAGAGGGAGAAGTGATCTACACTGTATTTTAAACTGCTACAAGGGTGAGAACAGATATCTCAGAGAAGAGCGGTGAACTCATGAGATGTGAAATATCACAGTTTATTAAACGGACACCTTAGTGCAGACACAAATTCAGCCATGTGTCCCCGTGGAGCCCTTTGTATTCTAGGCCCAGGCTAGGCTAGTTAACCTCAACCAGTAAAGCTCCTCATGTATGGATATAGCTGCTGTGCCCTGCTGTCTTTTGGAGACCTAATTTTCAAGAGATCCTTTTTTTTTGATAATGATCAATGTAACTGGTGTTTCAGCACCAGTGTTTGCTAAAGTGTTACTAAACCCACAACACTAAAATTAGTCTGTATATGCAGTAAATCATGCTTGTTAAACTCACTATGGAACCTAAGGGGTTAATCCTCTACATTGTGTAAAAAGGCTGTTTGATCTTGTCTTCTCTGATCCTCCCCTTCTTCCACTGTCCCAAATCCACCTCCTGATAAGACAGAGTCTTTAAAGTCATTCTGCACATGCTTAGTTTGGTGTGTACGGCCATGGCCAAAAGTTTTGCGAATGGCACAGATAATAATTTTCACAAAGTCTGCTGCTTCAGTGTTTTTAGATCCTTTTGTCAGACGTCACTATGGTATACTGAACTATAATTACAAGCATTTCTTAAGTGTTAAAGGCTTTTATTGACAATGACATTACGCTTATGCAAAGAGTCAATATTGCAGTGTTGACCTTTCTTTTTCAAAACCTCTGCAATTCGCCCTGGTATGCTGTCAATCAACTTCTGGGCCACATTCTGACTGATGGCTGCCCATTCTTGCATAGTCAATGCTTGGAGTTTGTCAGACTTTGTGGGGTTTTTTTTGTTCTCCCACCTCTTGAGGATTGACCACAAGTTCTCAATGAGATTAAGGTCTGGGGAATTTTTCTGTCCATGGACCCAACATTTCGATGTTTTGTTCCCCAAGCCACTTAGTTATCACTTTTTTTTATGGCAAGCTGCTCAATCATTCTGGAAAAGAC
The DNA here is from genome assembly GCF_037356315.1 of Lithobates pipiens. Lineage (NCBI taxonomy): Eukaryota > Metazoa > Chordata > Amphibia > Anura > Ranidae > Lithobates > Lithobates pipiens. Next base: position 145,214,694 of record NW_027507748.1, read on the forward strand.
ATTGTTCCTCACCAAACTGTTCTTAGATTGTCCTCAAAAGTTGCTCTCGGAGGATGTTTTTGTACCATTCTTTATTAGTGTACTTAGGCAAAATTGTGAGTGAGCCCACTCCCTTGGCTGAGAAGCAACCCCACTCATGAATGGTCTAAGGATGCTTTACTGTTGGCATGATACAGAACTGATGGTAGCGGCCATCTTTTCTTCTCCAGAAAATGTTTTTTCCGATATGCCCCAAACAATCAGAAAGGGGATTCATCAGAGAAAATGACTTTCCCTTAGTCCCTTTTGCAGAATATCAGTCTGTCCCTGGTGTTTTTCCTAGAGAGAAGTGGCTTCTTTGCTGTCCTTCTTGACACCAGGCCATCTTCCCTCAGTCTTCTCCTCACTGTGCATACAGATGCCCTCACACCTGCCTGCTGCCATTCCTGAGCAAGCTCTGCAATGGTGGTGTCCCGATCCCGCAGGTGAATCATCTGTAACAGATGGTCCTGGTGCTTTGCTAGACTTTCTTGGGCGCCCTAAAGCCTTCTTCACATATGCAGTGGAAATGTTTTTTTTTTATGGGATTAGGTTAATTTTCATGGGAAAGAGGGGCTTTAAAACGAATTGCAATTCGACTAATCATTCTTCATAACATTCTAGAGTATATTCAAATTGCCAAAGTATATCACAAAGATTGCACCGCTCCAGGTGAAGTATGAGATCTCTCCTGCTGTAATAATTGCCGGGTGCCAGCCTTGATCCACAACCGGAGCATAAAAGAACAATAAAAAGAAGGAAAAGTGGCGGCACTACTGGCATATAAATTGTAGTTTATTGGAAATCCTTTAAAGACGAGGACACATCTTGCACACACATGTCCTGCCGCTTCAGCAAACACGTTTCACACACCTGTGCATAGCCATTGCTGATTAATCACAGGTTCCACTCTGGTTTAATTCTGTGAAATCGCAGGTGAGGAATAATCAAATTATTCCTCTGCAGGCCAACAGACAAACTAAAACACACATAGTATGCACTTGTAAAGACAAAAAATGTGATACATTTTAATTATATAAATGTTAACAACATAACCACATGCAAGAAAAAAATCCAAAAAAGGAACTTTCAAGAATGAAAACAGAAAGCAAAAAATACAAAAGAAAAAATCTATCTACCGTATCTATATATATATATATATATATATATATATATATATATATATATATATATATATATATATATATATATATATATGTCCATATTTGTACATCAATAACCTGTGTGGATAAATACAATTATCAAAAGCACGGAGCCATTGCCCGTAGTCCGTGGAGAGACAACACTGACAAATATCGTCTCCTCATTCAAAATCCCCACAGACCGGGCAATCCCCGTCAATTGACAGTACAAGTATATATTGTATAGCTTTTTATCAATATTACTTATATGAATAATATCAATGAAAAAATGCATTAGAATATTCTTGAAAGAAATTATCCACAGCTATCATTATTCATAGAGAAATGTCTGTGCCTTTCATGCACAAACTGAAAACCAATTGTCAAAAAAACAACAACCTGCTTGTACAAAAGAGGAAATGCTGTACGTAATAGATGGAGATATCCTCTAAATTCAAACTGAGCAGACTCTAATCAGACATCTATGCATATATGCCAAACACCATGCCAATCAAAAAGAGGAATCACATGTAGCCACTAAATATAACAATTGTTTCATACATAATATGAAACTTAAATCTGTGTCTGACTTATTGCTCCTCCCCAACAGCGTGTAATAAACACATATGACATAAAATAGATGCACAAGCAGGAGGGAGGTGTAGAATCATTCATAAAAGTGGGAAACATCCCATTCAAAATTCAAACCATCCGGAATTCTTGTTTGTAAATGAAAGATCCAAAACACCTCCCTCCTGCATAGCAATCTAAAAAGCTCTCCCTCCCAAGCATTAACCACTTCCAGACCGCCGCTCACCGATATACCTTTGAAGTGGAATATCATTGTTATAGCAGCCGCTAGCTGCCAAAACCCCCGGTATCCTCTTCTTCGGCTGGCAGTCCGGTTTCCGATAATAGTGGTCTCTGTGGAAGATTCACCGCAAGATCACTTTTATCAGCGGCGGGAGAGGGCAGCCCTCCCACCGCACTCCAGGCGACCATATCTTCTTCCTCATTGGGTATGGAGACGAGTGAGGGGGAGATGGCCCAGCAATGGTATGGGTGGAAGCGACGTCAAAATGTCACTTCCGCCCAAAGCTCTTAAAAGGTGTTTAGCAATTGACTAAAATAATTGCATTTTCATGTGCTGTGTACTGTGGGAGACCAGATATAATAATATCAAAAGAAACTCAGAACGCTTAAAGTGTTATACTTGTGTGTCCATGAAGTGAGAGTGTATACAAAAAAATCAGCGTAAGAAAATAAACTCTTATGAAGAAATATCAGGTGATGTGTTTCAAGTGATCTGTCTTTCAGTGGGACAAACACCCAGTGCGACTTCCATCAATTCCAGAAAAACACACTCACCAGATGGAGCTGCTGTCTAGAATTAGAACAAAAAATATTGCACGTGATAAGATCCAGGACCCCGAGGTATGTAGTCAACATCAGCTGCCCCTTTCCACTCTTATCTGAATTATAGGACTTTCTTTCATAACGCATCAGGGTATATGGATTATGACCAGAAAGCTTTCTTTTTCATAATAAAAACAACTCAGTGTGTCCTATCCAAAGCAATAAGTCACCAATGACAAAAAAAGAGAAAATCTCATGGTGCAGTATTTATTGGTGAACTAGCATATAAAAACAAACGTAAAAGGTACCTGCAATTACTTTCAGCAGCTTTCAGTTCTGTACCTTTGTGTGCTTTCTGGGCCATTCCATTTGGGCTAGCTTCATTACTACAGGACCCTCCTTCTCCTCTCATATTCCTATTGAAATCATAATGATGTCACATCCCTACCTGTTGATTAGACAATGAAGCTGCCGCAACACATGGTGAAGTCATGATATCTGTGCATTTTGCTGTCCACGGTCAGCATGTTCTTGCAGCGAAGGCTGACTGGCTGCTATTAGTCCCCCCTTTCCAGTGCTGTTATGTGGGTAATTACAGAGACTGACATCAAGACAGTTTAAGGTACTAATGCTAATTGCATGTAGAGTTACAGCGATTTTAAAGGCAGATAAAAAAAAAAAATGTCATACTTACCAGCTCTGTGTGGCAGTTTTGCACAGCCCCGATCCTCCTCTTCTCAGGTTCCCCGTCGGCGTTCATGGCCCCTCCCTCCTGCCAAGTGCCCCCGTAGCAACCTGCTTGTTATGGGGTCACCCGAGATTGCTCGCTCCCAAGCTGTGTGCTGATTCACACACGGAGTGGAGTGTGTCTCGGCCCCACTATCTTCTCATTGGCTCAATGGCTGTGATTGACAGTAGCTAGCGGGAGCCGGTAACACGTTGCTGGATCGAGATGGGGCTCTGGTAAGTATTAGGGGGGCTGCTGCACACAGAAGATTTTATACCTTAAAGCATAGAATGCATGAAGGTAAAAGATTTTTAACACTTTGCAATCACTTTATTTTTAATAAGAAACACAACAACATTAACCACTTCAGCCCCGGAAGAATTTACCCCCTTCCTGACCAGAGCGTTTTTTGTGATTCACCACTGCATTGCTTTAACTGACAATTGCGTGGTCGTGCAATGTTGCACCCAAACAAAATTGACATCCTTTTTTCCCACAAATAGCGCTTTCTTTTGGTGGTATTTGATTGCCTCTGCGTTTTTTTTTTTACACTATTAACAAAAATAGAGTGACAATTTTTTGTACACAATATTTTGTACTTTTTGCTATAATAAATATCCCCATTTATTTTTAAAAAAAAGCTAATTTCTTTTCAGTTTAGGCCAATATGTATTCTTCTACATATTTTTGGTTAAAAAAAATGCAATAAGTGTATACTGATTGGTTTGCGCAAAAGTTATAGCCTCTACAAAATAGGGTATAGATTTATAGCATTTATATTATTATTTTTTGTTTACTAGTAGTGGCGGCGATCTTCAATTTTTATCGTAACATTATGGCAGACACATCAGACAATTTTGACACATTTTTGGAACCATTGGCATTAAGACAGCGATCAGTGCAATTAAAAATGCATTGATTACTGTAAAAATGTCACTGGCAGTGAAGGGGTTAACACTAGGGGCGGTAAATGGGTTAACTGTGCTCCCTGGGATTCTAACTAAAGGGGAAGGGGACTGACTAGAGGAAGTGACGGATCTGGCTCCTTGCTAATAAGAATACACGATCTGTAACTCCTGTCAGAACGGAACAGGGCAGTGTGTGTTTAGACACACTCGTCCCTGTTCTGTGTCTTCTGGTCACGATCGATCGGCTATGAGCATTGACACCCCCCTGTGCAATGGGCGCGTGCACGCGTCTTCTATCTGTACCCTGCGAACCAACGTATAGTTACTTGGTTTCGTGCAGGGGAGTACAACTTCGGCAGCTGGTCCGGAAGCGGTTAAAGTGGTTCTAAATTCTAAAGGTTTTTTTATCTTCATGCATTCTCTGCATAAGGGTAAAAAACCTTCCACTACCTGCTCCTTCCCTCCTCTCTAAGAACTTACCTGACTGCTCTCTCAAACCAGCGCTGTTCTCTCTTAGTGCTCTCATAGGAGACTCTCAGAGCTGGGGGAACCATAGGCTTTTACTGCTGTCATTCAAATCCTGTGAGGAGGGACCAGTGGGCACTCAGAGAAGAGGAGGAATGGACAGCAACATTGGGGACTTTAGAAGAGAGAAGAGACTTCTCTGTGCAATACCATTTCACAGAGCAGGTTAGTATAACATATTTTTTTATTTTAATATGAAAAAAGAAAATAGGTTTACAATCACTTTAAATTGTGTTTTTGTTCAGAGTCCAGATTTTGTGTTAAAGCGGGAGTCCACCGGGACTCCGCGTTTTTTTTTTTTTTTTTTAAAAGCCAGCAGCTACAAATACTGCAGCTGCTGACTTTTAAAATAGTGACACTTACCTGTCCAGCGCGCCCGCGATGTCGGCACCTGAAGCCGATCTGTAGATCGTTTCTCGGGTGCTGCCGCCGCCATCTTGGGTATGGGAATCAGGAAATGGAGCCTTTCGGCTTCATTTCCCGGTTCCCTACTGCGCATGCGCGAGCCGCGCTGCGCAATAAGGACGGTCCCCGCTGCCTCTGGGATCTGTGTGTTTTCCCAGCAGGCAGCGGGGCACTTGCGGAAAGGGGCGGGACTTGCGGAAAGGGGGCGTAATATACGCCCCTTTCCGCAGAGAGCTATCCCGGAAGTGGGTGCAGATACCTGTACTGTACAGGTATCTGTACCCCCCTCCCCCCTGAAAGGTGCCAATTGTGGCGCCGGAGGGGGGGGGGAGGGTTCCGATGAGCGGAGGTCCACTTTAGGGTGGACCTCCGCTTTAAGAAGGTTTAGGTGATTTCCATAATTTTTTCCTCTTTTTGCAAAAAAAACAAAGTGTTTTAGGAAATGCAAGTCTTATGAACCTGGTATTTTTTTAAGAGAGCCTTTCGGTTCTTTTTAGGTGAAAAGTTACATTTTAAATTGCGGGAGTATGACTAGTATGTCATTATATACATCAAACCAAAAATGATCATCAGCTTTTGCTTTTTCTTCCCATTAGGTTTTAGTAAAAAAGCAGAGCTAGATTTCTCAAAGAAGTCCAGCTGATCTTATCTGATTTCCCTAATCTAGTGCAATCCCCTTGCTTTAGGCTTACCCAGATGTTCAGTTTGCAGAGTTTAGCCCTCAGCAGAGACAAGTTTTTGAATCCTAATGAATACTAAAGAAGGGGGGGGGGGGGGGGAGAAGGAAATTCCACAAGGACAGTCAGGTCAGTTTTTCTGTATACCCATACAGAGCAAATATTATGTGTTGCTTGACCCTATAATACAGGGGTAGACAACCGTTTGAGCACAGTGTGTCGAAAAATATTTTTAAAGAAATTAAGCGTGCCGATTTTATAACTTAAAAAAAAATGCCAACTTCACACTCTCAATCACAAAAAGGATTGTATTTAAAGTAAATGCTGTAAACTACTTGAGAACATCCTGCACTCTCACTCCTCAGATCAGCCCCAATGCATGCAACTCCACACCTCAGATCACTGTCCCCCCTGCACATCTGCCCCACCTCTGTACCCCCTGCTCATCTGTCCCACCACTGTAACTCCCTGCACATCTGCCCCACCACTGCAACCCCCTGCACATCTGCCCCACCACTGCAACCCCCTGCACATCTGCCCCACCACTGTAACCCCTGCACATCTGCCCCACCACTGTACCACCCTGCACATCTGCCTTACCTCTGTAACCCCTGCTCATCTGTCCCACCACTGTAACTCCCTGCCCCTCTGCCCCACCACTGCAACCCCCTGCACATCTGCCCCACCACTGTACCTCCCTGCACATTTGCGCCACCTCTGTACCCCCTGCTCTTCTGTCCCACCACTGTAACCCCCTGCTCATCTGCCCCATCACTGTACCACCCTGCTCTTCTGCCCCACCGCTGTAACCCCCTGCACATCTGCCCCACCACTGTACCACCCTGCACATCTGCCCCACCTCTGTACCACCTTCTCATTTGCCCCACCACTGTACCCCCCTGCTCTTCTCTCCCACCACTGTAACCCCCTGCTCATCTGACCCACCAATGTTCCCCCTTTCTCATCTACTACACCACTGTACCTCCCTGCACATCTGCTTCACCGCCGTATCCCCATGCTCTTCTGTCTCACCACTAAACCATCAGCTCATCTGCCCCACCACTGTAACCCCCTTTCTCATCTGTCCCACCACTATAACCCCCTTCCTCATCTGCCCCACCAATGTACCTCCTGCACATCTGTTCCACCTCTGTTCCCCCTGCTCATCTGTCCCACCAATATACCTCCTTTCTCCTCTGCCCCGCCACTGTACCCCCCTGTACATCTGCCCCACCTATGTACCTCCTGCTCTTCTGCCCAACCACTATAACCCTCTGCTCATCTGTCACACCAATACACCTCCATTCACATCTGCCCCACTGTACTTCCCTGCTCTTCTGTCCCACTGCCGAACCTCTTTCTCATCTGTCCCACCACTGAACCCTCTTTTCATCTAACCCAAACTGAACCCCCCCCCCGCTGCTCATCTGCCCCATCACTGTACCCCCTGCTTTTCTGTCCCACTGCTAAACCCCCTTCTGATCCCTCCCACTACTGTATTTCCTGCACATCTGCCCCACCACTGTACCCCCTTGCTCTTCTGTCCCACCACTGTAACCCTGCTGCTCATCTGCCCCATCAATGCACCCCTTTTCTCATCTGCCCCACCACTGTACCTCCCTGCACATCTGTCTCACCAAAGTATCCCCATGCTCTTTTGTCTCACTACTAAATCACCTTCTAATTTTTCCTAGCACTGAACCCATCTGCTCATCTGCCCCATCACTGTAACCCGCTTTCTCATCTGCGCCACCAATGTACCTCCTGCACATCTGTCTCACCTCTGTACCCCCTGCTCTTCTGCCCCACCTCTGTTCCCCTTGCTCATCTGTCTCATCAATACACCTCCTTTCACATCTGCCCCACTGCTCTACCCCCCTGCTTTTCTGTCCCACCACTGAACCCCTTCTTATCTGACTCAACAATGAACCCCCCCACTCATCTGTCCCACCGCTGTAACCTCCTTCTCATTTGGCCCAACATTGAACCCCCTGCTCATCTGCCCCATCACTGTGCTCATCCCACTGCTGAAGCACCTTCTCATTTCTTCCACCACTGTATCTCCCTGCATATCTGCCCCACCGCTGTACCTCCTGCTCTTCTGTCCCACCTCTGAACCCCTTCTGCTCATTTTCCCCACTGCTGTACCCTCCTGTTCATCTGCTCCACTGCTGTACCCTCTTCTCATCTATGATATGCATGATATGCAGTGTGGTGAAATGAAGCAGAGATGAAACACATCTACCTGTCCTGGCACACTCATCCTGCTGATCCACCTCTCACATCAAGCTCACGTGCTTGTATGTGATGTATGTAATGTATGTGATGTCACATACCAGCATCTGGAATGGATGTGCAATGGTGAGCTCAGGTCAGGTGCATTTTCTGAAAGCAGTGGGCCTGTGTGCAGAATCATCAGTTGGGCCCATGCAGCTGAAAAAACGTGTGGAGCCTCAGCAAAAGTTGGGTGTGATTCTCATTGTGCTAAAATACTGGCTGTGGCTTAAAGGGACACAGAGTGCAGAGGTTCAGTAGTAAGTGACACAAAGGTTAAGGAATAATTTCAACAAAGTCCCCAAAAGCTCAACAGTAATTCCACAAATTGTCATCTGATTGTGGTTTTCCCAATAACAGTAGAATCCCTTCTTTCTGAGATTGGTAGTGGCAACCAACCGAGTTATCTTCCTACAGATGGTGGATGAGGCTAGCAGGACTGTGATTGGCTTTAGTAGTGGCCAATGATAGGAACCCCCCCCCCCCCCCAACAGAGCTGTAGCCAATCTTTTCCCCATCACAAAAGCTGACGGTCGCAGTTACAGCAAAGTTAGAGAGCCGAATGAAGTTTCCCATCTTTTACAATGTGTGGGGGCACAGTGCAGGTGCGGCTTGGAGAATTCTGAGATTGGAATGCATTATTGTCTCACTGACACTTCCCCTTCGCTGCTGGGGAGGGAGTCGAGTGCCAACAAAAGAGGCTTTGAGTGCCGCTTGCGGCACCAGTTCCGGGGGTTGCCTACCCCTGCTATAATAGCTAATGCTTTTGACATAGTAGACAGTCTGCCATTGCTAATGGACCTTCCTTAATGAACTGCCATTTAGCTGTCTTGCCCTTGTGTGTCTGTGTTAGCACACCACTTAGTTAAACCATCTTTCAAACCAGGGATACTTTGTATCACAGCATAACATGTCTACAGGACATATTTTATTACATTTTTATCTCTTTTGCTTAGTGAAGGTGTTTACAAGGCGATTACTGTTTGCAGGGTCAGTGTTAAAGACTGCAAAGGCTTTGAGTCAGGATGCTTTTTTTTTTCTCTTTACTTTATTCTCCCTTGTATTACTGTTTCTCTATTACATCCCAGTGAATTGTGCAGTCTATTTGTATTTAGAACTTTGATCAGCGCAACATGATAATTGCTTAAGATGGCTATTATCATATTAATAGTGGTAGTTTTGGACAAATCAAAGCACCGTGTAGAAGAGGGAGGCAGTATCGCATTGTATGCCACAAATAATAGCAAACGTAAGATCTATCAAGATAGTAGAGGTTAATTAAGGATTCTGAAATTACAAATATGTTAATCGGTATTGCAGCATGTAGAACAAGGGTATTAGTAATGAAACTACGGGGAGACAAGTGTACATATCCAGTGTGTCCTGCATACAGAAATAAAAAAAGACGCAAATGCCATATTAACTTGTTTTTTTTTTTGTTTCATGGGAGCGCATGGAAAAACAGATCTGCTTCGCTTCGTTACACCGTGGATACTTCTGAAGATAATTAGTGCTAAACCTGCTATTTTTCAGTTTATATTTTTCTTATTGTTCAAAAAATATTTTGATAACAAATAGTGGAAAATAATTTAGGTGGAACCACAGTGAAACCTTCCTTTTTTGTTGAGATAACATTGAGTTTATGATTACAGTGTTTGTCTCTTTTTTAGTGCTATCTGTATCCTGTTGGAAAGTTTCTTGCACTCTTTCACCAAGAACCATCATTCAATAAAGTTTATTCAAAATAGCTGCAAGTGCTAGAAAGTAATTGTAAATCTAAAAATTGGCAGTTGCGCTTTTGAGGATCTGATTGATGGGAAATCTCTCTGCTTTTTGCTATGGAAGAAGAATTCTAGGTATGAATATTTTATACATAGTTACATTGGTCCATATATCATACCTAACCAATCCCCCTGAAAGCTGGCAATCACTGAAGTAGACTGCTACTCCAGTGATCTCCACTTGCTTCTGGTTCTTGTGCTGAGTGGTCAACCTGATGCATCGTGAAGACTCAAGGTTGCCCACTCAGCATGGGGGCCATTCAGAGATTCTCCAAATGAATGCAAATCATTCAAGGTGGAGAGTGTGATGTCACTGCCCTGCTTCTCTGCCTGCAATGTTATGGGGCAAAAAGTAATGTGAAATTTTCCAACAGAAATTTTTTCCAGCCAGCAGTGGTTCTATTACCTTCTTGAAGCTGGACTTTGCTGCTTGTTCCACTCCAACAACTGGACCATTTGACATTTAGCCCCATCACTGGCCATGGTGTTGAGGCTCTTCAGACTGAGTTGAGAGGCATTTACAAGCACTTCTTCCAACAACCCTTGTAAATGCATTGTGCAATATATTTTTATTATACTGAATAAATGTACTGTACAGTATATCCTTTTATTGCACAAGGTTAGTGTGCTTTTTTTCCTTTTTAGGTTTTGGAGACTACAGCAGCAGCACAAATGAGCTTTCCAAAATACAGGGAATTTAAAGCTTACTGCTAAATTTCAGCATTGGATGTAGGTTGTCTTTAAACTTTTACTGACCTGATACTTAACTGATCACTGGTTGCTGTGGTTCATATACCTTCGCACATCATAAATGTCCTTACTATTGCTTTATTGAATAAACTTTTCAGTGGCTAATTTTGTTTGTGCCATACACCAGAAGCTCATGGGCTTGACAAATGAAGAGCAACCTGCACACCCTAAAGAGCCATTTACCACCCCCTGACAGGCAGCAGAAGGAGATGCTGACTTAGTCCTTGGAGTTAAAATCAGTGCAGTAGTTTCTATGGACACAGCAACTGATCTGCAGCTCTTTACATTCCCAAAGTGGAGACATAATAAAGAATAAATGCTGAAATGGGCTCTGGGTGATTAGCTTCAAATTACCATGTGCATAATTTAAAACAATTTAAATAGCTATAGCGGCATTCACATTAGACCTGTTGGAAATGTCTCATACTTGTTTTATTTATTTATTTATTTATTTTCTTCCTTGGGAAACAGCTTGGTAATCCAAGCAAAGAGAGAGATGTAATGCATACATAGTGTATTCTTTTGGCTACTTGTTAAAGGAGGGCTGACGATTTAGCCAGAATGGCTATATACGTTGCATGACTATGCTATCAATATATGTATATATTTGTAAACATATTGCCATAATTATTTTGTTTTGTACTGAAATCTGCCTAACCTCCCATGCAAATGAGTTCCTCTGGAAAATTAAATCTTGGCACATGAATCATGGATTCTCTGGGGACATGAAGGAAGAAAGGAGAAATGGGAGTTCCAGCATCCAGGCATCTCAAAGTCTTGCGTTTTTGCTATTACTGCTGCAGATCCTATGCTTTCTACACTATATTTAAAAAATGATTGGGACGACTGCCTTTACACACACATGAACTTTAAAGGAGAAGTCCAGCCTGAGCTCGTTTGGCTGGGCTTCTCCTAAGGGTAGCAGGAGTGCAGTTCAATTTGCACTCATGTGACCCATTTTCAGCAGAGAGCAGGCTCAGTCCAGGCACCGCCTCATCACGACAATGTAGTCTGGATCCGCCACGTGCCTGGACTGATGCCTATCTCAGCCTTTCAGTGAGTCACTGAGAGCCTGAGATGGCCACTCCCTGCCCCTTCATAGCTCAGCACTCCAGTGAACATGGAGGAGCAGAGAGGAGAGCTGCTGATTGACAGTCAGCAGCTCTCCTCTCGGTAAACTGTGCCAGGCGACGTTCGATGGCTCGGTTCTCAGTGCAGAGATGCCAGAAGACAGATGCAGCATCTGTCCCATGCTGCATCCACCTAGATCAGTGTTTCTCAAATCCAGTCCTCAGGCCCCCCCAACAGGTCATGTTTTCAGGATTTTCCTCAGATGAAACGGCTGTGGTAATTGCTAAGGCAGTGAAACTGATCAAATCACCTGTGAAAAATAATGGAAAACCTGAAAACATGACCTGTTGGGGGGGCCTGAGGACTGGATTTGAGAAACACTGACCTAGATAAGTATAAAAGGGGGAAAAAAAACATACGTCTCTTAATGGCATCCCAATCTTAATCAGTAAAGTTCAATATTGACTTGGACCAACCTTTGCAGCTATAAAGGATTCAACTCTTCTGGGAAGGCTACCCACAAGGTTTAAGAGCATGTCTATGGTTATGTTTGACCATTCTTCCAAAAGCACATTTGTGAGGTCAGGCACTGATATTGGGTGAGAAGGCCTGGCATGCAGTCTCCACTCTAATTCATCCCAAAGGTGTTCTATCAGGTTGAGGTCAGGACTGTGTGGCCAGTCAAGTTCCTCCACCCCAAACTCGCTCATCCATGTCTTTATGGACCTTGCTTTGTGCACTGATCCAAATCATGTGGTGGAGGGGGGATTATGGTGCAGGTTTTTTTTTTTCAGGGATTGGGCTTGACCCTTAGTTACAGTAAAGGGAACACTTAAGGTGTCAGCATAACAAGACATTTTGGACAATTTCTTGCTCCCAACTTTGTGGGAACAGCTTGAGAATGGCCCCTTTCTGTTCCAACAAGACTTCACATCAGTGCACAAAGTAAGGTCCATAAAAACATGGATGAACGAGTTAGGCTGGATTCACACCTATTCATTTTTAGTGCTTTTTGCATTTTGCAGATTTGCACTACAGAACGTGTTCCATAGGAAACAATGTTGAATTGACTGTAGTGCAAATCTGCAAAATGCAAAAAGCACTAAAAATGCATAGTTGTGAATCCAGCCTTAGTGCCTGACGTCACAAATACGCTTCTGGAAGAATGGTCAAAAATGTCCCATAGACACACTCCTAAATCTTGTGGACAGCCTTCCTAGAAGAGTTGAAGTTGTTATAGCTGCGAAGGGTGGGCCAACACACTATTGATCCCTATGGCCTAAGGCTAGGATGCCATTAAACTTCATATGCGTGTAAAGGCGGGTGTCCCAACACTTTTGACAATATAGTGTTTATGCAAATCACTATTGGCAAAGGAAAGAAAAATAACTTTTGTAAGGAAACAAAATGCCAGGTGTCACTTTTTCCAATGCCTTTGCCAGCAGTGACGTGAACAGGAGAAGGGACCAATGTAGACATGTGGCATTTTTTAAATTGTATGCGTCTCAGGGTCTGACAAGTCAAAGTGTAGCACTGACCCCTGAAAGAGTGGCTGGTTTTGCTGGGCTTACCGTTACTGTCTCCACCTCGTTGCTCATCTAGGGGTTCCCAAGGTTGATGGCCCAATAAACTGCAGAGCCCGACACTTGAATTCCTTTGGGAATTTTTATTTGAAAAAAAAAAACGTTGAACAGAACACAGTCTCTCAGTAGGGAATAGAGGGTACGGGTAGTAAAGCTCAGGTACTCTTGGAACGGCTGACACTAGAAATATCTCTCTCTAAATGATCCAGGAAAAAAAATTCCCTTTAGTGAATTTAGCAGCCGACAGGTGATTTAACCACTTTACCACTGGGCACTTAAACCACCTTAATAACCAGACCAATTTTCAGCTTTCGGTGCTCTCACATTTTGAATGACAATTACTCAGTCATGCAACACTGTACCTATTTGAAATTTGTGTCCTTTTTTTCACACAAATAGAGCTTTCTTTTGGTGGTATTTAATCACCGCTGGATTTTTTTTGCGCTATAAAATAAAAAAGAACAAAAATTCTGTAAAAAAATGCATTTTCTTCCTTTCTGTTATAAAATTTAGCAAATTAGTAATTTTTATTCACATATTTTGGCCAAAATTTATACCACTACATATCTTTGGTAAATATAACCCAAATCGGTGTATATTATTTGGTCTTTGTGAAAGTTATAGAGTCCACAAACTATGGTGCCAATCTCTGAAAATGGATCATTTCTTGAGACCCTAACAACCCAGGAAAGTGAAAATATCCCCCAAATGACCCCTTTTTGGAAAGTAGACATTCCAAGGTATTTAGTAAGATGCATAGTGAGTTTTTTGAAGTTGTAATTTTCTCCCACAATTCTTTGCAAAATCAAGATTTTCTTTTCTTTTTTTTTCACAAAATTGTTATATTAGCAGGCTATTTCTCACACACAGCATATGCATAGCACAAATTACACCACAAAACATATTCTACTACTCCTTTTGAGTATGGCGATACCACATATGTGAGACTTTTACACAGTGTGGCCACATAAAGAGGTCCAACATGCAGGGAGCGCCATCAGGCATTCTTGGAGCGTAAATTACACATATAATTTCTTGACTACCTCTTAGCCCTTGTACACGCGGTCGGACATAATTTATCTGTCTACTACACTACCCCACCTGTCCACTACACTGCCCTACCTGTCTACTATACTAACTTACCTGTTCACTACACTGCCCCACCTGTCCACTACAATGCCCCACCTGTCCACTACAATGCCCCACCTGTCCACTACACTGCCCCACTTGACCACTACACTGCCCTACCTGACTACTACACCAACCTACCTGTCCACTACACTGCCCCACCTGTCCACTACACTGCCTCACCTGTCCACTACACTAAACTACCTGTCCACTACACTAACTTACCTGTCTATTAAACTGCCCCACCTGTCCACTGCACTGCCCTACTGTCCACTACACTGCCCCATCTGTCCACTACACTACCCAACCTGATCACTACACTGACCTACCTGACCACTACACTGACCTACCTACCTACCAACTACACTTACCTACCTGATCACTACACTGACCTTCCTGACCCACTACACTTACCTACCTGGACCCTACATTGACCTACCTGCCCACTACATTGCCCTACCTACCCACTACACTGACCTACCTGCCCAGTACACTAATTTACTGCACTACTCCCCCACACATGTACAATCCAGGTAGATCGGTGGATTTTGCTCACCAGTCTCACTGGCTGCCCCCCCACGCTATACCACTGGGGCTGCCCAGGCCGGATGACGTCATCGGCAGATGCAGAATCGTGGGTGGGCTGCATCGGTTTCATTCCAAGACACTGTATTGCCCCAGGATGAAGGTGCCTGGGACCCGGGATAGACCTGCCAAATTCAGGACTGTCCTGGGCAATCCGGGATATCTGGTCACCCTACCTTTCACAAAAATGTATTAAACAATTGACTTCTGTTTACGGGGATTACCACATGCTGATCGAAATCCGTCTGGTTGCTGCTGAACCGGCCAAATTTCAAACCATCTTTGGCCAGCTTAAACATCCTGGGAATTTCAGCTTGTGATAAAGGTTTACCTGTAATTGCTTAATACATTTTGAGAACAATAATTCAAATAAAAGGATGCATAAATAAATAAAATAAAAAAATGTTGTTACATTATCAGAATAAGTGGTTTTGTCGTGGTTTCTTTTTTTCCATATGCATATGGAGATGTTGTATTTAATATATTTCTGGTGTGTAACACACGATAAAGAGGCTCAGTGGTTTAAATATGACATCTCTTGTCTTCTGCAGGAATTCCATTTAGCTGACTATTCTATAAACAAAAAAAAAGAAAAAGCCTTCTTTATATTCAAGGATCAGGCAGAGATTTGTCTGACTTTTCAAGGGCTGCTAAGCAGGTTTCTTTGTGGTTAATTAAAGCAGTGTAAAATGTCCAATGTGGTATTTATCAAAGACTTCAGAGGACTGGGTTTAAATCTGTGTATTGCACTTATACAATGTGGGCACTGGCAAAAGCCCGGAGAGTACAATCTGCTTTTTGGACCAATCTTGGTCTTACAAGCCAGTAGGTACTGTATGTAGACATGCTAACATTGTAATAACATACAATATCTCATACAGAAGTAACGAAGTGCAAACACTAAAGTACATTTTATATACCGTATTTATCGGCGTATAACACGCACTTTTTTCCCCTTAAAATTGGGTGAAAATCATGGGTGCGTGTTATATGCCGATCCCCCCGCCGATCTGCCGATCTGCGCTCTGTGGAGCGCCGTCGACATTTACCGAGCTGAGCCGAGTGTACTGTGTACTCGGCTCCGCTCTCAGTCACGCCCAGTCCTGCCTCCTAGCCTTTACGTCCCACCATTGGCCCGGTGTTGTGTCCATCACAGGAGCCAGGACAAGGGGCGGGACAGGGGCGTTACTGCGAGCAGAGCCGAGTAGCCGAGTACCCTCAGCTCGGCTCGGTCTATGTCGGCGGCGGGAGGAGCCGAAGATCTCGACGGCGGTAGTGGGAGGACCCTAAGATCTCGGCGGCTGGAGGAGCCGAAGATCTCGACGGCGGCGGCGGGAGGAGCCGAAGATCGCGGCGGGAGGAGCCGAAGATGGCGGCGGCGGTAAATTTAGAACTAACCATACTGCAATTTTGTGGAAGGCTGCAGGGGGACAGTGTAGGGCTGCAGGGGGGCAGTGTAGGGCTGCAGGGGGACAGTGTAGGGCTGCAGGAGAACAGTGTAGGGCTGCAGGGGGACAGTGAAAGGCTACATTGATGGGCATTTAAAATGTAAGGTTTTTTCCTTAAACTTGCCTCCTAAAAGTTTTTTTCCTTAAACTTCCCTCCTAAACTTGGGGTGTGCGTGTTATACGCCGGCGCGTGTTATACGCCAATAAATACGGTAGCCTAAGCATGTTTTGTACTAATCGGAAAACACATTAAACATTTTTTACACAGAGTATGAAAAAAGTTGCCATTTCAAAGAAGAGGTTTATTTAGAAAGATAATTTATTCAATAAAGGTGTAAAGCAGGGGTGCCCAACCTTTAAAAGAGTAAGGGCCACTTAAGCAACTTGGTAACCAGTCGCGGGCCACAATGAGCGTAGTGGGGGGACAACAGGTCCGTGTACACTCTGCATATGCAGAGCGGAAATGGATACAGCCCACTGTACTCTATGGGCCCTCCGATCTGCCCAGATGGAAGGGGACAGATCCCCTTCTGTTTTTTTATTTTAGCGGATTGGATTGAAGGTATGCAGGTGGAAACGGACACAAGTCTGTTTACATTTGCCGCTCCTTAGAGGCGAATAGAAGGTCTGATTGGGTTGGACCGATCATGTAAAAGGGGCCTAAGGCTGCTTTCACACTAATGTGCTGTGGTTTACCCAAAGCAGTGCACCTCTGGCTTTCCTGTGGGTTAGCTGCACTGTGTTGTGTTGTGCAAGTGTTGTGCACTTTCTGAAAGCACACCAAACCCGTAGGTCTATGGCTCAGTGCAGTTGAAAGCAGCCTGTTAACCACTGCAGAACAGATATGCTCATATATATACACTGTGATTATAGAATTAAACATACCTTTGATAACAGTCTTCAATTTGGGTATAGCCAGCTGTTTGTTGTTCCAGGTAGAGTGCATTTAGTATCACTCCACCTGTGACAGGAGGTGGCGCTATACAGGAAGCATCATCTTATGTGGCTCCGCTACGCAACCGCTGGCTTCCTCTACCATCGGCTTCATTCACAACACTGCTGCTCTGGGATGCCGGGTCGGGAACTGGGCTTGCCAACCAGCCATCCCAGAGCAGGAGGTCACGGGCCACATTAGAGGACTCCGCAGGCCACATCTGGCCCCTGGGCCACTGAATAGGCACCCCTGGCGTAAAGTAAAAACTGTAATATACTGCAGCTTACTAGCCCTTGATGTGATGGCTGCATTTGTTTTCCCTGTGTGACTACAACACTCCCGCACTGTATCTATGGAGAAAGTCACGGTTGTCATCCTTGGCTGCTCTTCTGATATAGATTACAAATGTCTATATTTTTTCACCTCTCTTACATGGAGGCAATAGGTAGTTAACAGAAAATAGCTAGTAAGGATATTCTTTGCTGCAGCTCACAGGAAGTGCAAAGGACACTGCCTTTCTGGCAAGATCAACAGGAATGTTCTGTCATTACTGGAAAACAGAAAACTGAATGCAGCCTTCCTATATAGGGACTAGAAACTGCAATATATTAAATTTTTGTTTTTGGGTTTAATTATATTTTAAAGCGTAACTCCACTTTTGTTCAGAAAAAAAAACATTTCCTTTTGGGTGATCTATGTACATTACAAGGATTTTAACAAACTTTGTTGCAGACTCCTACCTTTTGTTATTCCGAAGAAATCCCTGTGTGTTTGTCTGTATCCATGTGGGGGAGTGAGTCTAATGGGAGTGGTTTCATAATTATCAAGCAGCTGTGCACCTGCAGGGCTCTAATGAGGAAAGCTGCTGAGCCTGCATCCGTTTAGATGCGATTTCCTATTGAAAGTATCAGCGAATGAGTAAAATCTGACTTGTATCTAAGACCCCTTTCACACTGCACCACCCATAGCGTTGGTGGTAAAATGCTGCTATTTTCAGCAGCGTTTTACCGTTGGATTTGCCGCACATTTCAGCTGCTAGTGGGTTGCTTTTAACCCCCACTAGTGGCCGAGAAAAGGTTAAAACTGCACACAATGCGCCACAATAGGGGCTTTTTGCTGGCGGTATGGCCGCGCTGCCCCATTGATTTCAATGGGCAGGAGCGGTGGAGGAGCGGTAAACACACCGCTCCTCCACCGCTCCAAAGAAGCTGCTGGCAGGACTTTTCCTGATGTCCTGCCAGTGCACCACTCCAGTGTGAAAACCCTCAGGCTTTCACACTGGAGACAATGGCGCAGCTGTTTGAGGGCGGATTGCAGGTACTATTTTTAACGCAATAGCACCTGCAAAACACCCTCAGTGTGAAAGGGTCTTATTGCAGAGCCAATCACACAAGCAGGAAATTATGTTTCTGGAGGGCGTTCTGTACACATTCTGTGTACAGAAAACCTCCAGGTGGCCATATTGCATTGCATTTTCAGAAAATAACAGAGCTGCAGATTGAAAAGGAAAGGTCATTTTTAATAACATTCAATTACAATATGACTTGTGTTGCAATTGTATTTGCTATATTATTTTTTTTTTTATTTGCTATTTTTTTCCACATGAAATTGGAATTACCCTTTAAGTAAAATATAGCCTATCAGAGGTCCCAATGTGAGTCATCAAAGTAAAGAGAAGTTTACACACATTTTCACTTGTAATATCTAAAGGTCAGGAAAATATTTTTTTTCAATGGAAAGGCATTTGTACTGTATAAAGCCCACACCTGCCCATCCAGGCTTTTAAGCACACACTCCCTACAGGGGGTGCCATTTTTCATTCATTGCTTTAAACACAAGCTCAGTAAAACCTTGGATTGCAAGCATAATTTCTTCCAGAAACATGCTTGTAATCCAAAGCACTTGTATTTCAAAGCAAATTTCCCCATAAGAAATAATTGAAACTCAGATGATTCGTTTCACAACCATTTATTCATAAGTCCTTTAGTTTATAGTCCATATAAAAAGATTATAGTAATGTGACCAGGTTGTGTAACCATAAAATGTCCATCCACAAATGGAAGCTTCCACAAGGATATTAGAAGCAAAATTCAGCAGGAGGAGAGGCACCTCTAAGTGTAGCAATATGGTTACATTTAACCATTTACAGACCAGAAGATTTGGCTGTTTAAAGAGGAAGTAAATCCTGATGGGTTTACTTCCTCTTTGATTCCCTGCAAAGGTAAAGCATAATGGACTACTATGCATCGCATAGTAGTCCATTATGTGTCACTTACCTGACATAGGAGCCAGCGATGTCACCGCTGTCTGGAGCATTCATCTTCTCGGTGGGTCTCCGTGGGTTTCGCTGCTCCGCCGCTGTCATTCGACGAAGCCGCGATGACGTCACTCCCGCGCATGCGCACGGGAGCCGCCACTGATGAAGGAGCACGCATGCTCCGAACGCGTGCAACGTAAACCATAACGAACATCATCGCAGTGCGCCCCCAACGTACCAACGAACGGACCTCCCTGACGCTGCTACACCGGGCCGTGCGACGCTGGGAACCACCGGCGCCACCGGACGAGAGACACAGCCGAATGAAAAACCGCTTCTCCTCGGGAGCCCTGCGATGTCCCCCAGAGACCTTTCTAAAAACATGATGTGCCTGAAGCTTTCTGGTAGAGAGTGAGTGTATAACTTTACAAATTAAATACTGCACTTAGATTGGCGCTGTTTTTCTTCTGTTGACATATGAATAAGGCATCTCTATATAATACATTTTTTGAATTATTTATATTCATTTATCTGTTTTCATTTATGTCACTGTTGATTTGCACTTTATGTATTTGATATTTTTGAAGCACTTTATGTCACTTTTTGCACTTTATATTCCCAGAGCACTTTATGCATAATTTGCACGTTATAGTCAATTTTGAGTGTTATTATGGTATTTTTTGCACTATATTGAATTGATGAGTGTTGTCATGTTTTAGCGCATCTCCTTTTAAGTTTATATTTGTGTAGGTGTTGTATAACATGTTGAGCCGCAGCTTGTTACTTTTTAGGTAGCGCAGTTTTTCTTTTTACAGTATATTGATTGGTTTACACAAGAGTTAAAGCGTCTACAAACTATGGGAAAGATTTATATATAAATTTTTTACTAGTAATGGCGGTGATCTGCAATTTATTGCGGTACTTTAACATTGCGGCAGACAGATCAGACACTTTTGACAGTGCTATAAAAATGCACTGTTTACTGTGTAAATGTCACTGGCAGGGAAGGGGTTAACACTAGGGGCAATTAAGGGGTTATCTGTGTGCTCCCTGGGTGTGTTCTAACTGTGGGGGGATAGGACTGACTAGAGGAAGAGACATATTGTTTTTCCTACTTAGTAGGAACGAACGATATGTCTCTTCTCTCCTGACACATAGAAATCCCTGTTCCTGCTCTCATGCACGTGGTCCCGCGTGGTGCAGCGCGCACGTGCGTGTGCCCCTGCTATCGCCCTTAAAGGTACAGACGTACACGTACGATGATTCACGGGAACGAACCACTTTGCTGACATACATCAGCGTGAGCCGGTCGGCAAGTGGTTAATGAAAGTACAACATTTAGCAACTCACATGGTTGTTGATTAAAAGAGGCACATCTAAGTATGTAGGCATCCGGGGTAAAGCTGTCCACATAGACCATCCCCCACACCACCGTCTCTCACCGCTGTCAGTCTGCAATCATGACCAGAAAGACTACACTGCAGTAGAGTGATCTGAAAGCGAAGCTTGAACCGCTTGTGGAGTGCAGTGTAGAAGGGGCAACGTCGATGTCGGTGAGGAGGATGCTCTATGTGGACAGCTTTATCCGGGATGCCTGCATACTTAGATGTGCCTCTTTTAATCATCAGCCATGCAAGTTTCTAAATGTTGTACCTTCATTAAATAAGCCATATTGCTACACTTAAAGGCACCTCTCTTCTCTTTTATACTCAGTTGTGATATGACACTACTTGTATATCAAGACATCGCTTGTATATCAACTCAAATGTATTTAAAAATTTAGTTTGTCTTGCAAAACGCTCTCAAACCAAGTTACTCTCAAACCAAGGTGTCATTGTAATGTATGAGAGGTAGGCAAGTGTCAACACATAGACTGACTTATGGTCTCCCCATACACACAACCTCCATTCACCCCCACCATTGAGGCAATGTCACTTACAACATATAATATCAGATCAGAAGCAGTAATACAGTAAAAATACAGTATGTGGGAGCAGTTTCACCCCTTCCACCAGCAGGGAGCTGGGCAAGGTGATAGTCACAAAAATCCTTTTAAAGGGTTTAAAAATTAAAATAATTTCACCAGAAGGGTAAACAGGTAGCATTAGGGAACAAGATTGTTCGATTAGTGTGCATTCTGGAATTTTGCTTTAAGTTGAATTTAAATCCATTGCCATTTCTTGTTACATTGTCATGGTTACACTAATGCGTAGAGGACTAGGACTAGAGTAGACCATTAAAATTATATTTCCACATTTTGAGACTACAGTACATACCCTTGATCTTCACCACTTTTTTCATATGTTGGTTGGTTAATATAGATTTTCAGACCAGTGTTTATAATGGTGACTTAACCACTTGAAGACCAAGCTTTTTCTGGCACTTTTAGGCCCCTTTCACACTGAGATGTTTTTCAGACGCTACAGCGTTAAAAATAGCGCCTGTATAGCACCTGAAAAAAGCGGCTCCTTTCACTCCAGTGTGAAAGCCGGGGGGCTTTCACACTGGAGCAGTGTGCTGACAGGACAGTTAAAAAAGTCCTGCTAGCAGCATCTTTGGAGCGGTGAAGGAGCGGTATTCACCGCTCCTAAACAGCTCCTACCCATTGAAATCAATGGGGCAGCGTGGCTATACCGCTGGCAAAGCGCCGTTGCAGCAGTGCTTTGCGGATGGTTTTAACCCTTTTTCGGCTGCTAGAGGGGGTTAAAACTGCCCTGCTAGTGGCCAAATACTGCTGCTAAAACAACGGTAAAGCGGCGCTAAAAAGCGCCACTTTAACGCCGACGCCCGCACCGCCAACACCTGCACTGCCCCAGTGTGAAAGGGTTAGTTTACAAGTTAAATCAGTATTTTTTTGCTAGAAAATTACTGGTAACTCCCAAACATTATACATATTTTTTAGTAGAGAGCCTAAAGAATAAAATGGCATTTGTTGCAATTTTTTATGTCACACGCTATTTGCACAGCGGTTTTACAAGCACAAATTTTTGGGAAAAAATACACTATAATAATTAAAACAAAACACACGCAGACGTCTCCTCGACAGGCCACCCTTACTCACTGGTCCCATATATGCCTTTTGGCAGCTCGCAGAACTATTATGAACTGCTGGATTTCCACGACTCCACCGAGTCTACAAGGGGTGAAACAAACCCTGCTCTCCCTGTTCCATATAGAACGACTTGATGTTATTTCCTCCCATTTCAACTCTACTCCCCGCTTCTTCGTTAGATGAAGGAACTTTATCGAGCAGTCATTCAACCCGGAGGAGATCACATCTCTTGTTTATCCCTTTCAATATACTAGCTGGTACCTACGCCGCAATATCGGCAACACGCTTGGGAGACTCAAGATTGCGACCTCACAAGCCGGCTCCTCTCCTTCAAAGGAATCTGCCCTCTTGCTGAACCAATTACCATCTTGTGTACTCGACCCTATCTCCGATGAACCGAGTGCTATGCAATCCTCTGCCCATCCCTCCATATCTCCATAATCCTCTTTGGAATTGTAGATATGCTCCTGCTAGTATTGTCCCCATGTCCTACATGTAGGGGGCATGTGTTTGTGTTTTTGCTCTTGTTTTTATTCCTATGTAAGGGTGTCACGCCTGCCGAGGGCTGTCTCTTTCACTGGCTTTCACCACCATAGCTGTGAGAGGGTTGTCGCCTCCCTGGGTAACGTTCCCTACCCCTCCCCCCCCCCTCTTTTTTCTTTCTTCTTTTTTTTTCCCTTTTCTTTCTTTTCTCTCTCTCCTCTTTGTTCACAACTAACCTGCATGATGTCGCGACCTTTCAGGTCAAAAGGATGTTATATATATATTTTTTTCTTTCCCTTTTTACCATGAATACTGTCGATTGACATACTGATATGTATTGTTCAAACTTTCAATAAAAATATGTTTTAAAAAAAAAAAAAACACAATATTTACCCCAATTTTTTTGTAAAATGTGAAAGATGATGTTACGCTGAGAAAATAGACACCAAACATGTTGCGCTTTAAAATTGCGCACAGTCATGGAAAGGCGGCCCAATACAGTTTTTTGAATTCTTCATAGGTAACACTGAGCACCTTTACAGGTTACCTGTTTAGATTTACAGAGGAGGTCTAGTGCTAGAATTATTGCTGTTGCCCTAATGTTTCTCCGTGACACATGTGTGGTGCAAATACAGTTTACATATGCATGTGTGACTTACATATGCATTCACTTCTGCAAGAACATGAAGGGATGGGGCACTTTACTTTTTTTTTCTTTTTTCTTTATCTTTTTCTTTTTACACTGTCCTTTTAATTTTTTTTGTATCGCTTTTATTCCAATTACAAGGCATGTAAATGTGCCTTGTAATAGAAATAAGGATAACAAGTCCTCTTTATGGATCTCTACCTTTAAAAGCAAAACATTTGATCTTTTGCTTGAAAAAAACAACAACTTGTTTACTTCCAGCCTGGACCGGAAGTGACGTCATGACATTGATCCAGTTCTCCAAGGCCATAGAAGTGATCAAAGCGGATCTACTCTTTGATCGCATGTGTGGCCAGCCGGTGGCACCGTTGTGTCGTTTCTCGCACAAACTGGAGGAAACGGTAAGCCCGAGAAACGTTGCTTCTGAAACTGTTCCAGCGGCTCATGAGTGGTTTGGATTGCTTTCATTTCAGAAAGCCAGCCACTGTCTGTAAAGAAACAATACTGAGGTTATGGATGATAGCTTCAGCCATAATCTTGGTAAACCACTTGCAAACTGCAATGTATAAATCAATGTACAGTATCTCACAAAAGTGAGTACACCCTTCACATTTTTGTAAATATTTTATTATATCTTTTCATGTGACAACACTGACAAAATTACACTTTGCTACAATGTAAAGTAGTGAGTGTACAGCTTGTATAACAGTGTAAATTTGCTGCCCCCTCAAAATAACTCACACAGCCATTAATGTCTAAACCGCTGGCAACAAAAGTGAGTACACCCCTAAGTGAAAATATCCAAATTTGGCCCAAAGTGTCAATATTTTGTGTGGCCACCACTATTTTCCAGCACTGCCTTTACCCTCTTGGGCATGGATTTCACCAGAGATTAAAAGGTTGCCACCAGAGACTTCTTCCACTCCTCCATGATGACATCATGGAGCTGATGGATGTTAGAGACTTTGCGCTGCCCCATACTACCATTCGAGGATGCCCCACAGACGCTCAATAGAGTTTAGGTCTGGAGACATGCTTGGCCAGTACATCACCTTTACTCTCAGCTTCTTTAGCAAGGCAATGGTCGTCTTGGAGGTCTTTTTGGGGTCGTTATCATGTTGGAATACTGCCCTGCGGCCCAGTCTCCAAAGGGAAGGGATCATGCTCTCTCTGGTTGCTGCCACACACACTTAACACCATCTGAACCAAATAAGCTTATATTTGTCTCATCAGACCACAGGACATGGTTCCAGTAATCCATGTCCTTAGTATGCTTGTCTTCAGCAAACTGCGGGCTTTCTTGTGCATCATCTTTAGAAGAGGCTTCCTTCTGGGATGACAGCCATGCAAACCAATTTGATGCAGTGTGTGGAGTATGGTCTTAGCACTGACAAGCTGACCCCACCACCCCTTCAAACTCTGTTGGCAGCACTCATATGTCTATTTTCCAAAGACAACTTCTGCATATGACGCTGAGCACGTGCACTCATCTGGTCGACTATGGCGAGGCCTGTTATGAGTGGGACCTACCCTGTTAAACCACTGTATAGTCTTGGCCACCGTGCTGCAGCTCAGTTTTAGGGTCTTAGCAATTTTCTTATAGCCTAGGCCATCTTTATGTAGAGCAACAATTCTTTTTTTCAGATCCTCAGATAGTTCTTTGCCATGTGGAGCCATTCTGAACTTCCACTGACCAGTATGAGAAAGTGAGACCTTGTTACACTAATGAGTCACATGACACCGGGGAGAGAAAATGGCTAATTGGGCCCAACTTGGACATTTTCACTTAGGGGTATACTCACTTTTGTTGCCAGCGGTTTAGACATTAATGGCTGTGTGTTGAGTTATTTTGAGTGGACGGAAAATTTACACTGTTATACAAGCTGAACACTCACTACTTTACATTGTAGCAAAGTGTCATTTCTTCAGTGTTGTCACATAAAAAGTGATAATAAAATATTTACAAAAATGTGAGAGGTGTACTCACTTTTATGAGATACTGTATATATCTTTACACTTTGGTATCTAAAACCACAGAGATATTTAAAAGAGAGCTCCATGAGCAGAGAGCTGTAGACTGTCAGCCACAGCTCTCTGCCCCCCTCCTCGCTCACTGGAGGGGGAGGGGAGTGGCTGTCTCAGGTTCGTGGAATTATTATTATTTTTTTTTTGGGGGGGGTATTTTTTATAGCAAGTACAAAATATTGTGTTTTTTTTTTCAATTGTCACTCTTTTTTTGTTTATAGCGCAAAAAAAACCCAAAAGACGCAGAGGTGATCCAATGCCACCAAAAGAAAGCTCTATTTGTGGGGAAAAAAAGACATACATTTTGTATGAGTACAACATTGCACGACTGCTCATTTGTCAGTTAAAGCAACGCAGTCGCAAAAAATGGCCTGGTCAGGAAGGGGGCAAATCCTTCCGGGGCTGAAGTGGTTAAAGCTGAACTACGAACAATCCTTCTTGGGATTGCGTCCTCCTAGGGTCAGGCATAAAGTATGGGGGGGTGGAACTTAGATGGAGTTTCTACCCCGTTTTTAACCTCTTAATCCTACCCTTTCCACTTACTAACTTAGTTATTTCTCTAATTTATACATATAAACTTTTTTTCTTTGTAGTTTAGAGATAGAGGGAATAGAATGCATTGATTTATCTTGTGTTTATATACATGGGAATGTAATGTTGAGCATTTGGAAGACTGTTCGTGTAAGTTTCTCTCCCTGTTTAAAAGAAAAAGAAAAAATAAAGAAATTATAAAAAATAAAAAAAAGAACAATCCTTGCAGTGGGGTGTATTGCATGGCTTAAATACTCCTTTTTATCTAGGCTACCTTTAAAAAAATAGTTTTTCCTTACGTCACCCTTTGCTTCCCAGGCAGCCGACGTTTTAGGCCTCATTCACACTAGTAATTAGGGTCTGTGAATTTTGGTGGCAAAAATCAGCGGATTCCTGCAGCCAAAATGACTGGTGTTTGTTTATAGTCGGGGCTGTTCTGCATAAAGGAATGAATGACAAGCTGACAGTAGTTGCGGCTACCCATGAGTAAATGCACATGCAGCGATTACTTGTGGTTAGGAATGGATGATTTCCTCTGGACACAGAAAGATGCATCCGGGGCTTGGACATCCATCCCTTACTGCTTTGTGCAGGCTAAGCAGTCATCACTGTCTGCATACACCTGTTATCCCAGCCATAAAGGCATGCTGATTCGTGATGCTGGAATCTAAAGGAGGCCTTCCTCTTCCTATAGACAATGAGGGTCACTTACAATCTAGGAGTGTTGGTTGTGCGTTGTGCATGTCATGTGCACCTTATAGTGCAATGGACAGACAGTGGGGTGAAGAGAAGCAGCATAGAGCAGTAGAAAGTAGGAAATCTGTGGGAATGAGGGATAAGATGAATGAATGAATGAATGAAATACTTATATAGCGCACAATGCGAACTGAATCGCCTCTAGATAAGTGTAACTGTTTTTTTTTTTTAAAGTACCTTAGACAAAATGAGCATTTAACTCTTGCAGTGCAGGGGAGCCCCTTTGCAAAGGTAGTTTTGTAATTTCCCCAGAGTCCATCTTTAATGCCTTTCCAGGAAAAGCGATTAAATAAGATGCATCGTTGGCCTTCACTCACTGCAGAGCCAGCCATTGAAATGCTGCTAAAGAGATCTTAAATTATGTAACACCACTTTTAAAACAACAAAAGGCATACCACAGGAGTGAGCTCCTCTCCCGTAATGAAAACCGCTGGTTTCTGAACAATACAAACAGCTGAAGTCAGCAAGGAGCATCATCATCTGCCAAGGCTGGACTGGAACCTAGTGACCTGAGATGTCTTCTTGTTTCTTTAGATTATAGCACTGGGAGGCTGACACTGCTATATATCATAGTTTCCCATGTGTGAGACCTCTGTGCAACATATAAGCCATAAAAAGAGCTAGATTATGATTTATATGAAATTATTGTTTTACACTTGTGGGGGGGAAAGCCATTCATCATTCTTTTTCTGTTTTTTACCACCTTTGATGCTGCATTTTAAACTTAACACTATTTCCAATAATTTCATATAGGAGGAGGATAGAGGGGAAAATGCAAAGTACATTTTTCATAACTACCATCTCTCTCCATGACTGTGGCACTGAAAATATTATGCCCCGTACACACGAACGGACTTTCCCCGACAACAAAACCATGGATTTTTGTTTGAAGGTTGTTGGCTCCAACTTGTCTTGCATATACACGGTCGCACAAATGTTGGCCAACAATTACGAACGTGGGAACGTGGTGACGTACAAGATGTACAATGAGCAGGGAAAAAGGAATTTCAAAAGCCAGTGCGGCTCCTTCTGCTTGATTCCGAGCATGTGTGAACTTTTGTGTGTCGGACTTGTGTACACACGATTGGAAATTCCGACAACAACGTTTTGTTGGTGGAAAATTTGAGAACATGCTAGCCAACATTTGTTGGCGGAAAGTCCGACAACAAATGTTCGATGGAGCATACATACAGTCAGACTTTCAGCCAATATGCTCACATCCAACATTTGCTGTTGGAAAATCTGATTGTGTGTACGGGGCATTAGAGTGCTGTTAAAGTGATTAAGGCTTACCTAAGATTAAGGCTTACCTGTAGGTCCAAGCAAATATCTCCTAAACCTATATGGTTTAGGATATATTTGCCCGAAAACGGGCACCGCTGTCAATGGCGCATGCGCCGTAGACAGCAGCGCGCAGGCGCACTGAACGCGGCAGTTCCAAGAATGGAGCTGCCGCATTTGTCGACTCCCGTGCGCATGCGCGGGAGTGACGTCATCGCGGCTTCGCCGAATGACAGCGGCGGAGCTGCGAGACGCCACCAGCAAGATGGATGCGGCGGACTACAGGGGACAGCGCGACTTCGCTGGCTCCTGTGTCAGGTAAGTGACACATAATGGGCTACTATGCGATGCATAGTAGTCCATTATGCTTTGCCTTTGCAGGGAAAAAAAGAGGAAGTAAACTCATCAGGGTTTACTTCCTCTTTAATGCCACTACTGACTGCCAGTATTCCCTTTCTGTAGCAATACTGCTGTCAGAGCTATTGTTCTATGACACATTCTTAAAGCAGGGTTAAAGAAAGCCTATGCTAAGAAGAACATTGCTGTCCTCCTTCTGAATGTGTTAGTTGCCTCTGGCTGTCTCTGACATGATGCATTGGGATTGAATTACTAAAGGAAAATACTGTAGGTTTTTCACTTTGCAAGAGAATTATTATTTTGCAGGCACCTTTTCCATTTGCCTTACCTTACCGAATAAAGTGAAGTTCTGCTGACTTCTATCATCCTGTCATGTGTTAGCAAAAAACTTTTCTTTCTCCTTGCATGTGATTGGACATTCTTTGCAAAGTGAATAGTCTATTTGTACAAGTCTAATGACAAGAAAAATAATCCCTTTGGAGTCACCCAGGAAGTGTACAGGATGTGACGTCATTCCGCTGGGGACACCCGGAAGGGGTGAGATACCCGTGATTGGGAAGACGAACCAAGCTCAGCCTGGTTTTAGCGAATCCGGCCTGTAATATTATAGAGCTATGACACCTGGGTGCATGGCCAAATGCACACATAAATGTGAGCAGACTATTTGTTGTTTTTACCCATGATGTATTAACTGGTCGTTTTAATAAAACGGCTTTACACTCTGATTTTATGTTAATCCTGATGATATGGTGAGGAAGAAGTGGTGCAGCCCTGGTCCTGGATGTTTAACCCCTTGGGAGATAAAAGCACACACATATACTCTATTGTGGAGGGTCATGGTTGTCTGGTGAGTTCTCCAGTGTGGTGGATTGAAGCACAGTATCACTAATTAAACAATTTTTGCTATGCTTTGCACAATTTGCACAAAGCACTTTATAGAGTGAAGAACACAGTACATGAAAGAGAACATTTGAATGTTGCAGGTTAATGCACACACATGCACTCACATTTAAAGTACACTCATGTTGATGCACTTTAATGGATATTTATATTGTGTTGAGTATAATGCACTTCATTCATTTTTATTTACGCTATATAACTTTTATATATGATTTATATTTTATTTATATTTTGTCAACAGTGCTGTGTATTGAGAGTAATTAAAAGAAAGTAATAGTGGCCTCTATAATGTTTCAGTACAGGTCCCTTTAAAGGGGATTTCTTGTTTATTTTGATCAGGTCAAATGTGTCCCTCTTTGTAGTATTAATAAAGTAATAAAGTAATAATAGCAAAGTAATAAAGAGACGCATCATAAATTAACAGGCATACCCCCCTCTTCTTTCTGATATTGTTCGTTTAATTAGCCGGGGATCCAGGGAAAGACTGAGCTAAGGAGCAAGAGGGCAGTTGCCCCCAGTCCAGTACCAAAAAGCTATGTTGGGCTGGCAGAAACGCATGAAGATACTTCTCCATTCAGGGCCATAGATAAGGGGGTACCACCAGTCCTCCTGTACAGGGCCCAGGCCAGTAGGGGGACCCAGGCGGCAGAATGAATCAGATGTGGGCAGGAAGGATGATGGGTGTGACAGGGGGGCAGTTACTGAAAGCAATCCCCCATATAGCTCTCTCTGCAGAATCTGAATGTGACTTCTTCTCCTCCCCTGCTGCCCAGGCTCCACTATGTGCCCCCCTTTCCCTTCTCTCCTTCCTGCCTGCAGCTGCAAAGTCATAATAGGATCCTTTAAGATTAAGAGTAGGGGAAGGGTCCAATAAATATGTCATATTTACCAGTCCCTTCCTTTGCTGAATGAGCACAATGGGTGATCGGTACAAATCCCTCACTGTGTTCCTTTATACCTGAAGCATTTGCTGTATGGGGCCCCATGTCAGGTTCTCTGTATGGGGCCTCGTGTCAGGTTGTCTGTATGGGGCCCCCTGTTTTCTAACAGCAGCCCTGTCTCCATTATGCATCAATCATAATGGGAACTTCAGCCAGTGACACATGCTGGGAAATTTATAGCCATGCAAACCTGCATTTATTCCCATTCAAACCTGCATTCACAGCATATGACAAAGTCTTTCAGCAACAACTGAAGAAAAGCTGTCTGGATGCTGAGAGCCACAAAGAAAGGCAATGCTTTAAGATATAAAAAGCTGTGTTACAATAAACAGTGCCCTTTAGGTGCTTAGGACCCTTCACTATACCAACTATCTAATGCAACACCATGGCACACAATGTACAACATATATTTTTATCCCACAGGAATCTATCCCTGCCAGTAAAGAGCTAGTTGGTTGTATATTCCCAGGGCATTAGGTGCCCAGACCTCTCTTGTCGGGATATACCATACCCATCTGTCACACATATTGAGCTGGTTATGGTGACCTGCCTGATTGTACAGTTGCCACACCACTATGGTCCTGTAGACCAGAGTTTGTCAACCTTTTTCATTTTAAGCACCCTTTAAAATTCTGCACAAAACTAAATTAATAGTTTTACATATTGCAGCAACATCTACACACTTTGGACACCCAACATTAGAGGGGATTTATTCTTCCAAAGCAAATACTGCTTTGCACACTGTCAGGGCTGGACTGGGACAAAAATTTGGCCCTGGACTTCATCCAGACCACTTTAATTTTGCAAACAAACACAAAAACAGTTTATAAAACCATACGCAAATGTGCAAAAAAACATAAGTAGTATAACATAAGGAGTCATTACTAACCTCTTTTATTAGTTCACTTATTCTCTATCTTTCTCACATCACCGTGTGAGTGTTAAGGGCGAGCCACACAGCCATTACTTTGTCACTGAAACCGGCCCACTGAGCCATCGGCCCACCGGGAAACTCCCTGTAGTCCCAATGGCTAGTACATGCCTGCACACTGTTCCTGACTAGTATTCCAATTTTTCTCCTCTCACTCAGTCTTTCTCTCCCTTACTCCACTAATGTGACCCCAAGTGCTGATGTAGAGGGGCAAATAAGGATGCTGTGCAGGCGCCTGACATCCTCCTTATCAACTGATGATGTCATTGGTTGTTAGGAGGCCAGCGGCTCGAAGGTTGTAATTAGACATGTGCGGTTTGTTTCGTTCCAAATATACATTCAGACAACCTTTTCGTGATTCTGAGATTCGGGTGCACATGAAATTCCGAATTACATTTTTACCAAAATTCGTTCGAATTTATGAAATTTTTGTAAATTGAATTGCACTTGAATTCAAAAGAGATTTCGAACTGTAAATATATTGCTGAACTCAAAGACTTTGGGGGTTATTTACTAAAGGAAAATCCACTTTGCACTGCAAGTGCACTTGGAAGTAAAGTCGCTGTAGATCCAAGGGGGACATGCAAAGAAAATAAAAAAAACAGCATTTTAGCTTGCACATGATTGGATGATAAAATCAGCAGAGCTTCCACTCATTTCAGATCTACCCCTTAGATTTAGAGCGACAGCACTTCCAAGATTACAGTGTACTTTATGTATTATGCTTTTTGCACTTTTTGAATTTGGTGCCGTTCTCTGTCCCAGTGTGTCGTGGCGCTCACAGGGAAGGGAGCCCGGTACTGTGATAGATCAAGCGGAGGACACAGCTCGCACACACATTGGGGTGACATCACAGGATCCTGGGGACAAGGTAAGTAACTTGGATCCTGCGACACGATCCCAAGTGTGGCTCGGGGTTACTGCTTTTGGTAATGAAAATTCACCCCGAGCTAAACTCGGGATTACCGCCAGGGAAGTTAAAGAATTTTACTTTATTTTTTTCAGCTGGCTTGCTAAAACTTCTGCACATTTTGTAAATAGTAAAGTTTATAAAATGAATTAACATATTACTTTTATTAATTAGAATAGTTCACATATTTGGAATAAACTTATTATTCATACAAGTTGATCAATGGAACACTGTGACAGATGTTAGTTGATCGATTTGTTAGTCAGTTCAAAAGGCACTTTTAAATGTAAACATTTTGACTGCCGAATTCGAATCGAAAAAAACAAAACATTTTCAATTAGACCGATTCGAAATTTAGCAATTGGAATGTTTCAATTGGAAAAAAATTGTAAATTCTTAGACAATTCGATAAAATACATAAAACTAATTCACATGCACGTGTCTAATTGTAATGGTGCACATTGAAAACATGTGGCTTTGTGTAACTAAAAGGCAGACTTGATACACCCTACACCCGCTGGGTTGTATACAATTTTTGGGAAATTTTTATGCAGTTTGCTAAGGCACCCCTGAAGAAAGCTGAAGGCACCCTAGTTGAAGGCTGCTGTAGACTATGAGTGATACCTGGTTCTGTTACCTGGACCGTTCAGTTAGCTGCCACACCTACATGTAGCGTCAGCTCCTGAAGAGTGTTTTTGAAATTTAACGTTACACCTAAACTGCAGTTTGGTTTGGGTATAATTATTCCAAATTTTGACCTCAGCATCAGTCTGACTGGACTATAGGATGTTCGGCCTGGCCATAGGGGGCACTGTCACTTCTGGCAGGCATGGAAACACAGTCTGTTTGGGTGCTTTAAGGTTACTTTCTCTCGGAGTCAGCCCAGTGAGAGTGTCACGTGTTTCGGGGGTTACGGTCCAGAAGTATGTTCTGACTCCATGGTCCCGGTCCTCCTGACCAGCCCCCAGGACGCCTATGGCCTGGGGTGCGTATCCCGACTTTAGGTCTCGGGGCTGGCTAACCCGATCCAAGGAAACTAAGACAAGGATTTGGAGGTGGTCCTGTGCCGTCTCAGGTTGTGGAGAGGCCCAGCAGCTTTGTAGTAATCCAGGGGAGGACTCTTCAGAAGAAGGCCACGCAAGGGTTGGCTTCTTAGCAAGAGCCTTGTAGAGCTGAAGTACCTAAGCGAATCCAATCTCCTGCGGCATCGCCAGACCAGCTGCAAGATACTGGTACCACATGAGTGTTCTACAAGTTTTCTAGTTTCCTGTTCATGTCCTACAACAAAGTCTGTGGCAGAGACTTATTCCTACATGTTCTACAACAAAGTCTGTGGCAGAGACTTGTTCCTGACTCAAGCACCCTGTTGGTTGCTAGGCCTGGTAAGAGAAGGACTATCCAACTAGGGTGAGGATCCAGCTGTGAATGGCTATTCTCTGGATTTTATTCAAAGTAAGAAAGTTCTTATATACTGACTTAGACACTCAGGACTTTTCACCTAACCCTCTGATCCTATACTGAGAGACTGTTTGTTAACTACATTTTTGCAAATAAAAATCCCTTTAAGCGGATCTGTCGTCAGTCTCTATAGTTTATCGTCCATCTACCACGGGAAACCCCTAAAAGAAAATCGAGGTGAAGAAGGTAACGGTAAGCCCATTAAAACCAGCCGTTCCTTCGGGAGTCAGTGCTACATACAGTATACGGTATATAATGTATATCTGATTAGTGACATGATTGTATTATTTTCCAAGACCAGCTTTTGCAGATTCCAAATGTTAAAACATTGCTTCACTTTATTCGTCCTCAATCACAAGCTTCTTTTCCAGATTCATTACCCTCTTCATTGCACATCTAAACAATAGTTTTGCCATGACTTTTCAAGAACATGCTATCGATCTGAATTGTCCTAGGTACACAGTTATTATGAGGGATTCTATTGACCTGAAGTTTGGACTGAATTCATTGTAATAATATATACTGAGTATATTGGAAGGGAGGGATTTACAATGCTATAATTATTATGATAGCCTAAGTAATCCTCTACAATTCACTTTGATATCACAATTTATTGATTTTGTATATAAAATATTTCTGTTTATGATGCTTTAAATTCTTTTTTGATTGCTTTTGTTCTTGGATTCTGGTTATGAAGCACAAGGGGATTAGTATGGTTTCAGTTTATATATACAGTAATAAACACTGACATATGATGATGCTGCTGCCTTCTGATTGCCTGTTTTTTTTTTTTTTACAGGTGAATGGGGCAATTGTATGGGAATACCTATTGCTTGGCTCAAGGTAGCGGTGCAGCCCTGTTCACTTATATGGGTCATATTTGCAAGCAGTATTACATTTGTCTCCTTCTGTAGTCAAGGGAGCAGTGATTGTTTGTTCTGGTCTGTTCAGGGTTTCACAGGCTGGGAGATTCAAATGATCAGTCTGAAAATGTATCACAGCCTGGCCAATCCATGGATGGGAGTATCCAACAGGTGGCTAGGGAGGTGATAAATAGTCTGAAGCCCTGAAGAGGTGGTTCTTTCTCCCCAGGAGAGTTCCAAAGCTTCAGGAGCTGCTGTTCTGAGGCAGCCCATGGACCGTGTAGCTGTTCTTGAGGCCTCAGTAGTGTCAGGGCCTGGATTGATCTTCTGAGGAACCCACTGTAGGCCTTCACTACAAGGCATCTGGTCTGGAGAAGGTTTGCCTCCCTCACTGGACTCTGTCCAGAGGAGTCTCGAAAGGCAGCAGCTGTCCTGAGAACTTGTGAGTAAAGACCCTGAATTGATTCCTGATGTCTGTGTGCTTTTGGTAACAAGTGGCAGAGGTA
Organism: Lithobates pipiens; assembly: GCF_037356315.1. Lineage (NCBI taxonomy): Eukaryota > Metazoa > Chordata > Amphibia > Anura > Ranidae > Lithobates > Lithobates pipiens. Next base: position 145,249,903 of record NW_027507748.1, read on the forward strand.
GCTTGGACTAAAACATTTCTCATAAGGTCCCAGAGTACTGTCCGTTCCCTTGTCCTCAGCAGAAACTTATAGTTGGAGTCTAGAGGTAAATGTCCCTCCGTTACTGTGCAGCCTCCTGGAAACTGCATTGGATATCAATAGTTGTGCAGTGGTGCAAGGTTACTAGATGCCAAAAAGAATTGACTTGTGGTCTACAACTGTGAGGCCTTAGTCTGTTGCCTTACCCCAATTACCTACAGAAAGAGACTAGGGACAAGATTGTCTTCTCATTGCTACGGCTGATAATTCTTTGGCATATCCCATGTTCTAACCTCTCTCTTGTTAAAAAAAAATTCAAACACTAAATATCTAAATGACATCCCCTATACTGCGTTATTGGAGATGGAGTGCAAGGACTGGTGCCTTTGGTGGTGGGCAACCTCTTTACTATTAGGAAAGAAAAAGCTATTACCAGCGACCCCTTTGGGGATAGTGCTACATATACATGTTTATTTTTGTGGACACTCATGTGTATTACTGTCAATCTGGAGTCCCCAAAGGGTCCCCAGTGTGATTAGTAGAACATCTCTTGAACATTATCACGTGTGAGCGGAACTAGTAGACTACCCCACCTGTACACGAGACGTCAACACTACATATGAAATACATTGCTCTTTTAAAGATTTTTTTTGGTTACATGATTTAGACCAAGGAACGCTGTTTTGTAGGTCGGCGGTCTAGCGACCAGTTGATTTTCTAACCGAGTATTCCTGCTATTAGGCTCCATTCACACTTGTTCAACTTGTCATGCAACTTTGGACATCAAAGTCGCATGACAAGTCGTTCGTTATGTTTTCCAATGATAACTATTCATATATGTGCGAATTAAATTTGCAGCAACTTTAAAGTAGTTCGTGCACTAGTAGTAGTTCGGACATTCATACAACTTGAGGGCTATAGACTTCAATGTTAAAGTATAACTAAAGGCAAAACTTTTTTTTTTGGATGGTAAACAGGTCGAATAGGGAGGGTAAATCTCCTTAACGGGGGCACAGACAGCAATACACTGACTGGGGTTCCAATCCCTCTCCACCCTATTTGCCCTGTTTACCATTATCATTGAAAGTGAAAGTAAAATCCTAAACTTTGGGTTGTCCCCAAAAGAGCAGTAGTGTAGAAATCTTTTAATTGGGACACTAGTACTGGTGACCCGGGGATCCCCAAGGAAGTTCCTTAGTTTGCAGCCTTAGCTTGCAGGGATTTCCTCTCACTTCCTGTATGGCTATGGGACTGGAAGTGAAGGGAAATCTCAGCAATTGGACACAGATAGCAAAAAAATAAAATCTGACAGAGATTATAACCCTCCCCTGCTCTATCCAAAATGGAAAAACAAAAATGTGCCTATAGTTCTACTTTAACCCTCAAAAGTTGCATGAAAGTCATACCTGAATGTTATACAATGCAACAGTTGTGCATTATCGCCGTTTAAAGCCAAAGCCATATCCAAGTTGCATTCTTCCAAAGTTGCATCAAAGTTGCACTCCAAAGTCGGCGCAACTTTGCAGTTATACAAGTGTGAATGGACCCTTAAAGCAAGAGAGAACAGGCGAAGATGGAAGCATTCATTTTTAGCTTAAATTCCCACCTTGGCTGTGGTAATTCCTGGGAAATACCTGAAAAGTTGGTCTATGTAGGGAGCCAGAGAAGCAGAGTAGAGAGGGCAACTGATATTGTGTTAAAACATTTGAAATTCAAGCTCTTCTGAATTTCGACATACACTCAGAGCTTGTTTAACCACTTAAAGTGGTTGTAAACCCTTACAAACCACTTTGACCTACAGGTAAGCCTAGATTAAGGCTTACCTGTAGGTCCAAGAAATATCTCCTAAACCTACACGGTTTACCAGATATTTACAAAAAGACAGTCACCGTAGACAGCGGCACGCAGGCGCACTGAGTGTGCCGCTGCTAAAGGCGATATGCCGTTAGTGGCGGCTCTTGTGCGCATGCGTGGGAGTGACGTCATCGCTGCTCCGGCGCTGTGAGTGGCCGGAGCAGCGATACCTGGAAGAAGATGGAGGCTCCGAGTTACAGGCGACAGCGGCGACATAGCTGGCTCCTGTGTCAGGTAAGTGACACATAATGGGCTACTATGCGATGTAATCCTGATCACGTCATATGACGTCCGGTCAGGATTTTGAAACCACTATGCTGCCGTGCTTTTGTTATAGGGAGGGTAGCAAGTGGTTAAATATGAGATCTGGGGCCAAAAATCCTCAGATCTCATATTTGGGCTTAAATGCAATAAAAAAAATGTAATTTTAAAAAACGACATTGAAAAAATGTGCCTTTAAGAGCTATGGATATAGAGACGGGTAGGGGCCATCTTAGCCTCACTTGTCTCCATACCCAGGCACTGAAAGCGCCCGATCACCTCCGCCGCTACCGACGGCTCCGGTACGTGATAGAACGGCGGGAGGGGGGGTGGCACCTCTCCCGCCGCCGATAACGGTGATTTTGCGGTGAACCCGCCACAGAGACCACCATTATCGTACACATGACCGGCACCTGAAGAGATGGATATCTCGGTTGTGGCAGCAGCTGCTGCCATTACCGAGATATCCCTCTTCAAAACATTGTCGTGCACCGGTCGTAAAGTCGTTAAAACTCCTGCATTCTCTCACTAACACAGCAACTTACATTGAACGAATTGGACAGTGTCATCAGAGTCATTCTTACTTAACACAGGAACTGGTGAAGAAAGTAAAAGCGTATGTAAAAAGTTGTAAAAAACTCAATGCGCCAAATTCTCATCTTGTCAAAATGCCTACTCATCCAATTATGTAAGTAGTCATTGTCTGAAATGTCTGCATTTGCATGCATTATGATAACTTGTTCCTGCATGTATGCACCTTAATATACAGATGAGATTGAAATAGTATGTTGGTAGGCGACTAGAGGTAATAATTAGCAGGCAGCTGATGACTCGCAACAAGGAAAATAAGTTATAGTGCAAAATCGAAAGCCAAAATTTCTTTCTTAGCTTTGGATTGAGAAGGGCAGATTTAGAAATGACTGTCAAGTTTAGAAAGGTAGATAGATAGATAGATAGATAGATAGATAGATAGATAGATAGATAGATAGATAGATAGATAATTGTTCTTATTGAGGGAAGAAGGTTCTCATCCAAGATTTTACAATACATGGCCCTGTCCATTAGCCCCACAATGGCCTGTACCTTTAGCAGAGAAACAGCCCCAAAGCTTAATGCTTCCAACTCCATGTTTGACTGTAGGGATGGTGTTTTAAGGTCATAGTCAGCATTTATCTTCCTCCAAACACAAGTTAATGCCAAAGAAAAATGTTGGCCTCATCTCACCACAGCACTTTCTCCCAATCCTTCTTTGAGTAATTTACATGTTCATTAGCAAAATTCAGAGGGGCCTGTACATAAGCCTTCTTGAGGAGGGAGACCTTGCGGGCGCTGCAGGATTTCAATCCATGTCGGTGTATTGTGTCACCAATTTTTTTTTTGGTTGTGATTGTGGTCCCAATTGCCTTGAGATCATTCATAAGCTCCTCCTGCGTAGTTCTGGGCTGATCCCTCACTTTTCTCATGATCATCATGACCTCATCAGGCGAAATCTTGCATTAAGCTCCAGACCGAGGGCGATTGATGGTTATTATGTATTTCTTCCATTTGCGAACAATCACTCCAACAGTTGCCCCCTTCTCACCAACCTTCTTGCTGATGGTCTTGTAGCTCATTCCAATCTTGTGTAGGTCTACAATCTTGTCCCTGATGTCTTTTGAGAGCTCAATGGAAGAAAGAGATTCTGTGGACAGGTATCTTTGATATACATAACGAGTTATCATTAGGAGCACCTTCTTACTGTAAATGGAAAGGACTCATTTATGTACTTACCACATGAGCACATACTGTAGCCAGTCTATGGGAGCCAGAAATATAGTACTTTGGTTGGTAGGAGATCAAATATGTATTTTATTCACTGAACTGCAACTCAATTTATAACGTTTGTTTTATGTATTTTTTTTCTGGATTTTGGTTGCTATTTTGTCTCTATCATTTAAAATAATACACCGATGATAAAAATGATAGACCCGTCATTTCTTTGTAAGTAGGCAAACTTACAAAATCTGCAAGGGATCAAATTATTATTTTCCCCACTGTAGATAGATAGATAGATCGATAGACAGATAGATAGATAGATGCATTGCTTTATAGACCCTCTTATTGCTGTATCTTTTTATAAGTAGGTAGCAGCTGATAAATCGAGAGGCAATCATCGTGGATTCAGTAGCTGCTTCTTCAGTTAAGCATTATTTATGGAAGTCAGGTCTGTTCACTTGAAATAAGACCCCCAAATCCCCTCCCAGATTGCTATACTGCATCATCTGGAGCTGAAATGGGGGCGACTTAAAGCAACGTGGCACTGTTATAATAGAGTTTATCAAGCTCAAACATCACCAGCAGACCAGGTGTAATCCCAGCTTGCAGATCTCCAAGATTCTGGTCTTAGAAAGTTAATTAGAAAAGCTTCTTACATGTGACACAGCACAAGGTGAACACAAATCTGATGTTTAAATGATCTCTAGTTGTCAATGTGTTCAGGTCTTCTTTAATGAATTACCTCATGCATTTCCTTTTTAGAAGCATTAAAAATAAAATGTGACAAATGATGACTTTGTGAAAACAGGGTCTGCTACATTTATCTGCCGAGGTGTCAAATACAGCAAATATTACAGAATATAAATATTTATAATAAAACGTAATTATGTGTTCATCTAAAATGTGTGACTATATGAGCTAATAATACATGACCTGCATAGGATATAACCTGGTATATGTTCAACTTCCTATGTAGAACATGTAATTCAAGACATTAAATACATTGTATTTAATTAAATTACAATGTTTGTAGCTCTCACATAATGAACCATGTCTATGGTTTCAACTGTTCAGGCAATTTTGAACAGCAGTTTTTTTCCCCTTATTACATTATAGTATGTTATCAAATGTGTAAAGCGAAATTATACACGTGATGTTAATTCAAGAAGCTAATCTACTAATCTAAGAGGGCCAGCAATCAATGAGTAGATTTTCAGTAGTAAATTTTCACTGTTTATTACAGATTTTTATAGCAATAATTTCCTTGAAACCAATCATACTCAGTCTTGTAGTGATGTAGGATCCAGAAGATGGAACTGTGGGAAGGACACGTGCATCTGATACTTCCAAAAATATTGAATGCTGAATACACTAATGGAGGCTGCAGCCAGTGGTGTATTTAGGTTTTGTGCTGCCCTAGGCCTGACTAAAATTGTGCACCCCCTAATTTAAATATGACCCACCCCTTTCTGTCAAGGCCACACCCATTGCTATTTAAGACCCGACCTGAAATTTTCGAGTGGGGACACTAGTTCTGAGGGCCGAGGGGGGGGGGGAATGGATTCCCTTAATTTGCATAGATTTCCTCTTACTTCCTGTTTGACTATGGAGCAGGAAGTGAAGGGTAATATCTGCAATGGGGCAGGGATGGTAAAAAATAAACTGACAGGGGTTATAACCCTCCCTTACTCTACTAAAAAAAAAAAAATATATATATATATATATATATATATATATATATATATATATATATAACCATGCCAGTGGTGCAGCAGAAAACATATAGCACAGTGAGGAAGGTTTGTGGTCCAGGATGAGAGGACAGTCAAAATTAGAAGCGCCTCCCCACCAACACCAGAATGCCAGCTGCCCACATACCGGAAGCAGTGCAGCCACTTTATAGGGGCGGTAGACTAATTTGTCTCTCAGCCCAGTCAACCCCATAAGACTGGTGCTACACTAATGCCTTGTACACATGATCGCACGTTCCGACAACAAAATCCATGGGATTTTTTCTGACGGATGTTGGCTCAAACTTGTCTTGCCTACACACGGTCACACAATGTTGTCGGAAATTCTGAACATCAAGAACGCGGTGACGTACTACGAGCTGAGAAAATTGAAGTTCAATAGCCAGTGCGGCTCTTCTGCTTGATTCCGAGCATGCATGGATCTTTGTGCGTACACTGTGCGTACATTGTGTAAACACGATTGGAATTTCCGACAACAGATTATTTTGTGTGTCGGAAATTCCGATGGAAAATGTCCGATGGAGCATACACACGGTAGGAATTTCCAACAAAGAGCTCCCATCGAACATTTTCCGTCTGAAAATCCAACCGTATGTACGTGGCATAACAGTGTAGCGCAAGCCGACGGGGACTCTTTCCGTGCTGCCCCCCTGCAAAGTGCTGTCCTAGGCCTGGGCCTTGTCAGCCTAGGCCAGGATACAGCGTTGGCTGCAGCGCTGGAATGAATGGTAGTTAAAGTGATATTAAACCCAAAAACAAAAATGTGTATGCTGCAACTTACCAATTCTTAGATGCGATGGCTGAATTCGTTTTTTTTTTTACTTTTTTCACTCTGGTTATCTGGCCAGTATGTCTATTATTTTACAAGGAAAAAATAAACACGGGGTGTTCAGAGATGACCTTCTGGTATCAACACAAACATGATAGTGTATGAAAGCATAGCTTTATTGTGATATAGTAAAAACCAGTATCACATAATACAGTAATAACAAAGTATCACAAATGTAAAAATCACATCAAAAACATATGATGTATATCACTTCATGGGTCTATGTTTTTTTTTTTTTTATAGGCATACCACTTCTTCAAGTGGTAGTAATGCCTTACCTGTGAGTACAGTAAGGGCCGGTTCACACAGGGGGCGACACGAGGCGACACGACTTGCCGTGCCGCGACCTGACAAGTCGCCCCCATTCTGTACAATGGAACCGTTCTAAGAGGAGCGACTCGAGTCGCTCCGTCTTAGAAAACAGGTTCCTGTACTACTTTTGGGCGACCTCGGGGCGACTTGCATTGACTTCTATACAGAAGTCATTTGCAAGTCGCCGCTGAGGTCGCGGCAGGTCGCGGCACGGCAAGTCGTGTCGCCTCGTGTCGCCCCCTGTGTGAACCGGCCCTAAATGTCTCCTAAATGAGCACCATTTAGGAGATATTTACTGTACCTACAGGTAAGCCTACCATGGCCGTGACTCTCACATGGGAGTGACGTTATCGCGGCTCGACCAGTCAAACAGCTGAAGCCCGCAAACCCAGTGAAGGAAGACCAGGTGAAGATGGAAGTCCTGTCAGGGGTGACAGCACGCCGCTGAAGGGCTTTGTTCTAAGGTAAGTCTTTCTACTAGCACATTATGCTATTATTTTGCTGGGGACATCTTTTTTGCACATTTTCTTGGCGGTTTAGTACTGCTTTCAGGACTGCGTTTCATGTGTAACAGACGTATACAAACGTCAATCTACAAATGAAGAAAAACAACAATAAATGACATAGGTAAATGACATCACATGACGATAAAAGTCTATTATTTCTCAACTTCCTTTCACAGACCAAGCTGTCCAGCAAAATTGGCAGTTAGAGTGTTGTGACAAGCCAGTAAACTCCCATCTCTGACTTTTACCTATAGGTAAACCTAAAATAAGGCTTACTTATGGGTAGTGTAAATATGTCCTAAACATGCACTGTTTAGGAGATGTTTACTGTAGATGCAGCCAGTGATGTCACTGGCACATGCATTCTAAATGAACTGCCACCCAGGCCATTCCTTCAGAACCCTGTGCCGTAAATGGCGGTTCCTGTGCGCAAGTGCAGGAGTGACGTCATCGCAGCTCCGGCCACTCACACAGTTGGAGTCTGCGAACCCGGAAGGAAGACAGATGGAGATGGGAGAGCCTGCAGCAGTGACAGCTCGGCGCTGAAAGGGCTTCGTTTTAAGGTAGGTTTAACATAATATACTTCTATGCGATGCATACTAGCACATTATGGCTTTACCTTTCAGGGTACAAAAAAAAAAATGTGCAGTGGTTTACTATCGCTTTAACACTGACAACGGTGCTTAGAATTGTCAGCTTTTAAACCTTTATCCCCAAAAATCCCCAAAAAGAAAAACTAAAAAAAATTGTTACTGTAGCTGCTTAAAAAGTGTCATCTGGACTCTGGAGTTTGACTTCTATTTCTTAATCAATTCCATCTAAATGTGTTAGTCCAACACTGCCCCCCCCCCCCCACTCAACTGACAATGCTGCTGTCCAAAGGCATAGCTCCCAACTGTCCCTGATTTCGAGGGACTGTCCCTGATTTGGAGCAATGTCCCTCTGTCCCTCTTTTCTCCTCATTTGTCCCTCATTGTAATCTGATCTATATAGTTGTATATAAAATGCACTCTTTATCTTTCAAAAAGTGTTTCCCAGTGCTAAACCTTTCATCCAATTTCTAAATTGCTACATTTTTAAATTTTAGAAGCCAGTGTAAAGGAATAGTAGTAGTAAAAAATAAAAGCCCTTGTGGATTTAATTAACCTTTTTTTTTGGTTAATTCTCCTTTAAGGGGGCGTGGCAAGGGGGCGTGTCCTATGCGTACATACATTTGGAGGTAGGTATCCCTCATTTCCATATCAAAATGTTGGGAGGTATGCAAAGGTGTGCTCCTCCATTCAAAGTGAACACACCCTTAGGACAGGAAGTGTGTTACTGGCTGGATCACCGTGTGAAAAAAAAAGAAGAAAAAAACGTAAAACAAACAAACGCAACCACCACATGTAAGGATCGATAAGCTACAAATGTTACATTTTAATTTTGGGTTTAATACCGCTTTAAGAAGCATAGATTACCAGAGAAATGATTATACTATGTCTTCTCTTGCAGGGATCTTCGATATTTCAATATTTTTTACACTGACAGCTTTAAAGTAATTTTTATATGGATTTCCCATTTTTACAAGCTTGTTCCTCTGTAGTTTTGTTATTGTATTAAAAACAGAGATTTGTAGGCTCTCCAGTGCAATCATTTTGCCCCTTTTGTTTTGAGAAGATATTTCAGACAAAAGGCAGTGCATTGTTTTTATGAATAAAAAAAGGATTTTTTTTTTTGCACATAATTGAATGTTTGACGCACAAACCTTTTAACCTTATACACCCTTTTATCCATTATCATTTATTACTTATTCATTTACTTCTTCACAGTGCAGATCAATCCTATACATTTACATTGTGATAACAAGCAATAAGCAAAACCATTGTGTAGCACAGTAAAGCTACAAGGTCTGTGTATTTATCAAGGTCTATCTTAACATACATTTAACTTGATTTACTAAAGGAGTAGCATTATCTCTATGGAGCTGTGTTATTATTTCAATCAGCTAGTTATATGCTTAGCCTTTTCACCTTAATACATTCACAGCATTAAAAGGTGTTGTAAACCTCAGACATTAAATATGAACAAAGCATATCCTTCTATGGTATGTTAAAAGCAAATACACAGCCGTGGCTAAAAGTCTTGAGAATGACACAAATATATTTTTTTACAAAATCTGCTGCTTTAGGGTTTTAAGACATTTTAGTCAGATGTTACTATGACATACTTCAGTATAATTACAAGCATTTCATAAGTGCCAAAGGCTTTTATTGACAATGACATAAAATTTATGCAAAGAGTACATTTTTGCAGTGTTGACCCTTATTTTTCAAGACCTCTCCAATTCCCCCTGGCATGCTGTCAATCAACTTTTGGGCCACATCCTGACTGATGGCTGCCCATTCTTGGATAATCAATGCTTGGAGTTTGTCAGAATTTGTGTTTTTTTTTTTTTTCACCCACCTCTTGAGGATTGACCACAAGTTCTTAATGGGATTAAGGTCTGTGGAGTTTCCTGGTCATGGACCCAAAATTTTGATGTTGTGTTCCCCATGCCACTTATTTATCACTTTTGTCTTATGGCAAGGTGCTCCATCATGCTGGAAAAGGCATTGTTCCTCGCCAAACTGTTCTTGGATGGTTGGGAGAAGTTGCTCTCGGAGGATGTTTTTGTACCATTCTTTATTCATGAGTAAAAATAAAAGAGAACTTATGCGCTACTCAGTGTGTGGATTACAATAATAAAAATGTGCAAAGTGGTGCAATAGTGGATATAAAGATGCCAAACTCCTAAAGCATCACTAACACCAATAATAATAAAAGCTTGTAAAATGGAGCAGCACTAAATCAAAATACACCTATGTACATATGCATATCAAATAACATATATCGTGAAAAGGTGAAAAAGGTATTTTTGAAACAAGTGAAAATATATATATTTCAAAAACATTATATATATATATATATATATATATATATATATATATATATATATATATATATATATATATATATATATATATATTTGAATGAACAGCAAATGAATCCCAGCGTCAGCAATAATGAAATAGTGCTGAATCCCAAAAGGGCACAAATCTCTCAAATTCTTTGGGAGCTGATAGAAGAGTTTCACTAAGTATCCGATCTGCAATGGCCGCTCACCTCAAATACAAAGACAATTTGCATCAGACTGCCAAGATAAGCTCCCTGCGGCATCTTCCATCAATGGTCATTGTACATGCAATAAGAGAGAGACATCTCCTCATGGTGTAGTATATAATGAAGATTTATTTTCAACAAAGATGAACTTACATTTAAAATTGTGGACATGCAAATAAACACAACCAAGTGGGGTCACACAAGAGCAGAACACTGAAAAGAGAAACTTCCGGTTTTGGCTGTAACCGGAAGTGACGTCACCAGTCCAATCTCTGTACCTTTTGCAGAATATCAGTCTGTCCCTGATGTTTTTTCTGGAGAGAAGTGGCTTCTTTGCTGCCCTTTTTGACATCAGCCCATCCTCCAAAAGCATTTGCCTCACTGTTATTTAGATGACCTCACACCTGCCTGCTGCCATTCCTGAGCAAGCTCTGCACTGGTGGTGCCCTGATCTCGCAGCTTAATAAACTGTAGGAGATGGTCCTGGCGCTTGCTGGACTTTCTTGGGCGCCCTGAAGCCTTCTTCACAAATGCATTGGAAATGTTTTTTCGGGGGGATTCAATTCATTTTCATTGCAAAAAGGGACTTTGAAATTAATTGCAATTCATCTGATCACTCTTCATAACATTCTAGAGTATATCCAAATTGCCATCATAAAGGCAGCAGACCTTGTGAAAATTAATATTTGTGGTATTCTCAAAACTTTTGGCCACGGCTGTACTTTTGAAAGACATTCATCAATTCTCTGTTGGCTTTATCAAATGTACTGCCAAGATCTTTTATACACACATTCATTCAACAATCTGCCAGTTGTATGGCAAGCTTTAGTAAATCAATTTCATTGATTAGATTTTTTTTACATCAAATGGATCTCTTTGAGAAAACTATATATTACCATTGATTGGTTTGTTCTTTACTTTTATTACTCCATACAAGTCAATATGAATGCATGATAAACATTTGGTGAATGCTGTAAAGTCATTGTAAAGACTTCTCAATTGCAACTGTGTAAACTAACCCTATAATTTACCAATAACAGTGCATTGAAATGGTTTACCTAAACATTTCATTCATATTATATCCAAGTGAGTAGACCGTCTAACTACATGACTAAGGTAGTTCAGAGCTCACCTTATTAATCAAAATTTCCCAGCCACATTCTCCAAACTCCACCCTCCTGTAACCTCCTCCTAGCAATAATCACACTACTCTCTTGTGGAGTTAAAATGGCCGACACAGCCTTTTATTAAACAACAAGATTTTAACAAGATTTTAACCAACATAACATAATCCAGTTAAATTGGTTGCAGGTCCTTGACAGTACCAAATTACTACCAACTTTTGTGTCTGAGGCACCATTTAGTAGGGATGAGCCCCCAGGCGCTATGCACCGCCTCGGGGGGCAGATCCAGCCGACCCCAGACACCCACCTGCACCAATTAGAGGATGCCATACCTTGAATGGCTCCCCACCATTTTACCAAATCAGACCAGATTTTAGACCCCTGTCAAGGACCCCAAACGCAATAGCATACCAAAGAAGATAATAACTTGGAATTCCTTGAACCATAAGGGTGGGAGGGACGTTCTTCCAACAATTCCAGATCTGAGAGTGAGTCAAAACCCCTCCTCCCCAGCAACCCTACTCTCCAGCTCCACCCCATCTGCTCGGCCAATCATGTAAGGGTCAGTAACTGACCACCCACACTAAATTAGTTAACCACTCCAGCTTGGTTACCCTTCCATCCAGTCATGTATGCCCTCTCCTTAATTTGTTCCTCATTAGTGCTGGGCATGTCTTAGTTGTTGGTAAATATAGAGGAGATTTTGTATGGGACATGACACTTGCACAAATCCACCATGCATGCGCAACATGCACTCTACAGTTGCAGATTAATAACACACTGCCTCCTGGGATAGTTGTCATGTAGTTCCAGGAGGCAGTGGGGCCCCCTCAGTCTGGAAACCTGGAAGTGCTACTGTACAGCATAAATACTAAAACTGTAAAAAAATAGAATCTTTTTTTTAGCTTTTGTGTAAGAGGGAGGGATGAGATAAAAAAGGTTGTTACGGGGAGTTTAGTTCCACTTTAAAAAAACAACTCATCAAGATTTCAGGTATATTAGAAGAAATACTTTATCATACTATATAATTCATCTACTTCTTACTGTAATGTGTATCTAAATCCAAAGCTAAAAATGTCATATATTGCAGCATATCAGTCCTTAGATGTGGTAGCTGCATTCTTTTGTTTTTTTCAGGCTTGTTTTCCTTTATTTTCACCTGGTTATGCTGACATTGATATACTTCCTGTCTAGGGTGCAACCTCTCAAACACTGTATTATGTCTGTAGATAAGCAGATTTTCCATCTTTGGCTGACTCCATTACCCCCCCCCCCCACCCCCACCTTCTTCTCCATCACATAAAGGGTGGGTTCTGTATTGCCATCTGTTCAGGATTCACCCGGACAGTCTAGGTTTTTAATCATGTGTCCGAGTTTCAGGCAGACTGAAAACCAGACACATTATTCAGACCGGGCTGCGGCTCCCCAAGTAACCAAAATGGTCACATTGCGGGCGGCTGTCTGGGGGCAAGTTCGCCATCACTGGGGGGCAGGGGCGAAGATGTCAGAAAGAGCAATTTGGCCACACCCGCTATTCGCTATGGCAAACTATGTGCTCCACATTATTACTCTACTTGGGGCACCCAAAGGTGTCCCAGGCCGCTAAAGTGTTACAATCCTAGTTCTGTTGTCTTCAGAGAGAACTGGGAAACATGTAATTGATAACAGTGAGCACAGGCAGGGAACACGGAGAGTTATCAGCTGATGACATTTCTGGCAGAATGGACAGGTATTTTTTATACTTATGAAAATACCTCCTTTCATTAAAAATCATACCAGCAGGAATCTTCGCACGCTTCTATGAAATCCTCATATGTTCATTGGTTAAATAAACATTTTTTGCTTTTGCTTTTGTAGCGCCCACCACCTTTAGGTGGGTGCTAACAGGTTAGAGTCAGGAGAAATTTCCAGTGCCTTACTGTTTTTTGTTTAGGCCTGGTGGGTTTGGTCTGGGTTTGGGAGGAGCAGTAGAATAGAGGGGGGTGTGACCACCTGTTCTTCAACCTGGAAGACCTCCCTTGCTTCTCCAGGGTAATGTTCTGTAAAGAAGGCGGGGCAGGGACTGAAGAGCAGGTCATGTTTATGGCCCTGGCGCAATCATTAATTTGTATGGTCAGGGGCGGGACAGAGATATATATACGGAGGTCACATGCTTCCTGGGGGAGGTTGGGAACAGACTAGGTCGAGAGAGGCTGCACAATGTGACCATCGAGAGCAGGCTCAAAGGTCTGGGGTGTCAGAGGCTCCAGGCTGGAGAGCAGGAACTTAACCAGAAGGCCTGAGGGCTCAGAGACCTCAGAGCTGGATGGTACAATTCTACAATCTACACTCGAAACCCTGGGAAAAGAGACCAGGCAATCCGGCTGGGATGGATCATTTCACAGGAATCGGGAAGTAGTGCCAAGCAGACAGAGTAGACCGGGGGCGCCTGGACTTTCCTGAACTGGCCCGGGAAAGGAATCACAGGAGGCGAGAGAGGCAGGTGAGGCCTTGGACTTCCAGCATTCCTGTACACCTTTCAGAGGGGCATTGGCCAGTTCGCCAAGGAAAGGGTTCTAACTATTCACATGGAACAAGAAAAAGAGGCAGCTCATACTTCCTTTCATCACCAACATACAACATGCTGCAGCAAACAAAATAAATGCTCCTTGTTCAACTGTTAAACTGTGTCTGTTGTTACTTGAGTGGGGTGGAAGAAACGGGGGTTAAACCAGCAGTACTGTAATGAACTACACTAGCAGCTCCCAAGGGAGTAGTGCGTTGCACTTTTATTGACAAATTACTGTTTTCACTGCCTGCTTAAGTGAGGTACTGGTGATATAACAGATGCATCCTGGGAAGTTCCTGTCACATGTTCCAGGAGGCAGACCCAGAGTTCTAGGCAGAGTTTCAGGAAGTAAAGGAAGATGGATTCATCTGCCCTTAGTGAAAATGGCCACTGCAAGAAGAATGGGCAGGAAAAAAAATATAAGGCGTGCAAGGAATAAAAAGACTGAAATTATCTATAGTATATAGCAGGGATATGTAATTAGTGGACCTCCAGCTGTTGCTACACTACAAGTCCCATCATGCTTCTGCCTCTGGGCGTCATGCTTGTGGCTGTCAGAGTCTTGCTATGCCTCATGGGACTTGTAGTTCTGCAACAGCTGTAGGTCCACTAATTTCATATCCCTGGTATATAGTGTGCCTTTGTTGTCATTTTTATGATAAGGGTGAAGTTCATCTTTAACCAGTTGCCGACCGCCGCACGACGATGTACGTCGATAGCATGGCACGGGCAGGCATATTGGCGTACATGTACGTCCCTTGCCTCCCGCGGGTCGGGGGCCCGATCGGGCCCCCGCCCGGTGCCTGCGGCGGTCGGTATTCGTGCGGGAGCGATCCCGGACGAGGGGACGGCCATTCGTTCATGGCCACCCCCTCGCGATCGCTCCCGACGAATAGGAATCCCCCGTGACATCACTTCCTCTCCTGTAATGTAAACACAGGAGAGGAAGTGATGTATTCTCTCCTCCGTGTCGGTATTTTTCGTTCCGACACGGAGGAGAGCGGATCGGTGAGTTGCACCAACACTCTACACACACAGTAGAACATGCCAGGCACACTCACACCCCCCCTTTACCCCCCGATCACCCCCCCAATTACCCCTGCCCCCCAGTCACAGTGACACCAATGTCATTTTTTTTTTTTTTTTTTTTGCATTGGTGTCATTTGTGACTGTAATAACTGTTAGGGCAGTTAGAGTTAGCCCCCTTTAGTTCTAATGTACCCCCCTAACCCCCCCAATAAAGGTTTAACCCCGTGATCACCCCCCGTCGCCAGTGTCACTAAGGCTGGGTTCACATTGCAGCGGTTTATGAGAACGAATGTGATTCGCACCGCACTGCAGTGCAAATCACATCCGATCTCTGTGCGATTCGAGTTCAGCCATTCGCCGCACCCGCCGCACCCGCCACACCCGCCGCACCCACCGCAAATTCGCACGGGACCCTTTTTTTGGCCCGCAGCAGAATCGGATCGCATGGGTGTTCACACCATGCGATCCGAGTTTGCAGATCGCACTGCGATATGCGAACTGATCTGGGGGTGTCAGTAACATTTCACTGACACTCCCAGCAGTTCGCATAGGGCAGTGTGAACTGCCGCCGGGAGGCATGCGATGCGGGAACCCGCCGCGGATTTGCGGCGTTTCCGCATCGCTCCAGTGTGAACCCAGCCTAATAAGCGATCATTTTTCTGATCGCCGTATTAGTGTCACAGGTGAAGCTAGTTAGGCAGGTAGGTATTTAGGTTCGCCGCAGCTTTTTATAGCGCCAGGGACCCCCATATACTACCGCATAAAGCCCCCTGATTGCCCCCTAGTTAACCCTTTCACCAGTGATCACCATATAACTGTTACAGGTGACGCTGGTTGGTTAGTTATTTTTTATAGTTTCAGGGCACCCGCCATTTATTACCTAATAAAGGTTTAACCCCCTGATCACCCGGCGGGTGTCATTTGTGACTAATAACTGTTAGGGCAGTTAGGGTTAGCCCCCTTTAGTTCTAAGGTACCCCCCTAACCCCCCCAATAAAGGTTTAACCCCGTGATCACCCCCCGTCGCCAGTGTCACTAAGGCTGGGTTCACATTGCAGCGGTTTATGAGAACGGATGTGATTCGCACCGCACTGCAGTGCAAATCACATCCGATCTCTGTGCGATTCGAGTTCAGCCATTCGCCGCACCCGCCGCACCCGCCACACCCGCCGCACCCGCCGCAAATTCGCACGGGACCCTTTTTTTGGCCCGCAGCAGAATCGGATCGCATGGGTGTTCACACCATGCGATCCGAGTTTGCAGATCGCACTGCGATATGCGAACTGATCTGGGGGTGTCAGTAACATTTCACTGACACTCCCAGCAGTTCGCATAGGGCAGTGTGAACTGCCGCCGGGAGGCATGCGATGCGGGAACCCGCCGCGCATTCGTGGCGTTCCCGCATCGCTCCAGTGTGAACCCAGCCTAATAAGCGATCGTTTTTCTGATCGCTGTATTAGTGTCACAGGTGACGCTAGTTAGGCAGGTAGGTATTTAGGTTCGCCGCAGCTTTTTATAGCGCCAGGGACCCCCATATACTACCCCATAAAGCCCCCTGATTGCCCCCTAGTTAACCCTTTCACCAGTGATCACCATATAACTGTTACAGGTGACGCTGGTTGGTTAGTTATTTTTTTATAGTTTCAGGGCACCCGCCATTTATTACCTAGTCTCACTAGTGTACCCCTAAATTTAGGGGTGTCTACTTTCCAAAATGGGGTCATTTGGGGGGGGTTTGTGCCATCTTGGCATTTTATGGCCTTCAAAACTGTAACGCCCTTAGAAAGCCTGAAGGCGGTGCTTGGTTTTCGGGGCCCCGTACGCGGCTAGGCTCCCAAAAAGTCCCACATATGTGGTATCCCCGTACTCAGGAGAAGCAGCAGAATTTATTTTGGGGTGTCATTTCACATATGCCCATGGCATGCGTGAGCAATATATCATTTAGTGACAACTTTGTGAAAAAAAAAAAAAAAAAAAAAAAGTTTGTAATTTTCCCGCAACTTGTGGCAAAATATAAAATATTCCATGGACTCAACATGCCTCTCAGCAAATAGCTTGGGGTGTCTACTTTCTAAAATGGGGTCATTTGTGGGGGTTTTGTGCCATCTTGGCATTTTATGGCCTTCAAAACTGTAATAGGTAGTGAGAAGTGAACTCAAAAATTTACGCCCTTAGAAAGCCTGAAGGCGGTGCTTGGTTTTCGGGGCCCCGTACGCGGCTAGGCTCCCAAAAAGTCCCACATATGTGGTATCCCCGTACTCAGGAGAAGCAGCAGAATTTATTTTGGGGTGTCATTTCACATATGCCCATGGCATGTGTGAGCAATATATCATTTAGTGACAACTTTGTGAAAAAAAAAAAAAAAAAAAAAAAGTTTGTAATTTTCCCGCAACTTGTGGCAAAATATAAAATATTCCATGAACTCAACATGCCTCTCAGCAAATAGCTTGGGGTGTCTACTTTCTAAAATGGGGTCATTTGTGGGGGTTTTGTGCCATCTTGGCATTTTATGGCCTTCAAAACTGTAATAGGTAGTGAGAAGTGAACTCAAAAATGTACGCCCTTAGAAAGCCTGAAGGCGGTGCTTGGTTTTCGGGGCCCCGTACGCGGCTAGGCTCCCAAAAAGTCCCACATATGTGGTATCCCCGTACTCAGGGGAAGCAGCAGAATTTATTTTGGGGTGTTATTTCACATACGCCCATAGCATGTGTGAGCAATATATCATTTAGTGACAACTTTGTGTAAAAAAAAAAAAAAATTTTTTTTTTTGTCATTATTCAATCGCTTGAGGCAAAAAAATAAAATATTCAATGGGCTCAACATGCCTCTTATCAATTTCCTTAGGGGGTCTACTTTCCAAAATGGGGTCATTTGGGGGGGTTTTGTACTGCCCTGCCATTTTAGCACCTCAAGAAATGAGATAGGCAGTCGTAAACTAAAAGCTGCGTAAATTGCAGAAAACGTACCTTAGTTTGTAGATGTGACAACTTTTGCGCAAACCAATAAATATACAATTATTGACTTTTTTTTTACCAAAGACATGTAGCTGAATACATTTTGGCCTAAATGTATGACTAAAATTGAGTTTATTGGATTTTTCTAATAACAAAAAGTAGAAAATATCATTTTTTTTCAAAATTTGCGGTCTTTTTACGTTTATATCGCAAAAAATAAAAATCGCAGAGGCAATCAAATACCATCAAAAGAAAGCTCTATTTGTGGGAAGAAAAGGACGCAAATTTTGTTTGGGTACAACATTGCATGACCGCGCAATTACCAGTTAAAGCAGCGCAGTGCCAAAGTGTAAAAAGACCTCTGGTCATTTACCAGCAAAATGGTCCGGTCTGAAAGTGGTTAAATAGATGCAACAAAAGCTTTCAATGGTATATTTAACTGAGCAAAAGGGACCAAGAGAAGATCAAAATTAGGGTTTACATACCCTTTAAGTGGTGACAAAGCACATAGAAATGCTATGACAAGGGAAACAGGATTGTGAAAACTGTTCAGCTGAAGACTCAGCTGAGTCCAGTCTTTTATACTGAGCTGGGGCTTGTGGGTAGAAGCATTATGAAGTGTCCTTTCCACTGATGACATGTGCCAGGAATGTACCACGTGGCTTACAGTGAAATTATGAAATTAAAGTATTTTTTTTTTTAATAAAAAAAAAAGAGATGACACTTGCCTGCTCTGTGCAATCATAATGCACCAATGTCATTTTCAACCTTTCCTCCTTTGGGTGCCTCTAGTAGCAAGCTGGGTGCTACAGAGGCACCCATGCATGGGCATCCCCATCAGATCCTGTGCTGATCTGTGTGTGTCCATAGACACTGTTTCAATAAGCCATACCCCACTCCCTCCTTACAGGAATTTGGCTGATGCCAGCAGGAGCCTTTAGCTCCACTGCACACAGTTTCCCCAGTGAAAGTAGGAACTGAAATGAACACTACTGGAGCCGGAGACAGCACTGGAGAGCTGACATGGAGACAGGTAATAGATGGTGGATGGGGTAGGACATGTAGGGGGACATTTTTCCTTAATGCAGAGAATGCATTTAGGTAAAAACATTCATATTAGCGGGTATATTCGGCTGCTGGCGGGGCGCTTTTAACCCCCCCGCTAGTGGCGGAATAAAGGGTTAAATGCACCTGTGTAGTGCCCCTGCTGAGGCACTTTGCAGCCGCTTTGGCAGCGGTGCCCATTCATTCCAATGGGCAGGAGCAGTGTATACACTGCTCCTCCACTGCCCCAAAGATGCTGCTTGCAGGACTTTTTTTTAACGTCCTGCCAGCGCATTGCCCCAGTGTGAAAACACTCTGGCTTTCACACTGGGACTGTAGGGGAGCTGTTATTCAGGTGCTTTACAGGCACTGTTTTTAGCCCAAAAGTGCCTGAAAAACACCCCAGTGTGAAAGGGGTCTTATGCCCTGTACACACGGTCGGAAATTCCGACGGAAAAGGTCAGATTGGATTATATTGTTGGAAAATCCGATCGTGCGTGGGCTCTATCGAACTTTTTCCATCGGAAATTCCGATGGAAAAAATTGAGAGCAGGATCTCAAACTTTCCATTAAAAAAATCTGAACTGACTTTTTCCGATCGTTTGTAGAGAATTCCAATCGGACAAAGTGCCACGCATGCTCAGATCAAATTACGAGACCAAAGCTATTGGCTACTAGCCTCAACGTAGTCCCATCGTAACGAACGAACATCATCATGTTCCGAACGATCGGATT
Organism: Lithobates pipiens; assembly: GCF_037356315.1. Lineage (NCBI taxonomy): Eukaryota > Metazoa > Chordata > Amphibia > Anura > Ranidae > Lithobates > Lithobates pipiens. The sequence goes on from NW_027507748.1 coordinate 145,269,761, forward strand.
CTCCGTCAAGTTTGTCCAACCATGTGTATGCAACACTAGTTTCGGACAAAGTCCGTCGGAAAAAATCAGACGGATTTTGTGGTCGGAATGTCTGCCCACGTGTGCAATGCATCAGACTTTAGTACTACGTTAAACTGACAGGGGCCAGAAAAAACTAATCATGGGAGGTTATTTACTAAAGGGAAATCCACTTTGCACTGCAAGTGCACTTGGAAGTAAAGTTGCTGTAGATCCGAGGGGGACATGCAAGGAAAAGAAAAACAGCAGTTTAGCTTGCACATGATTGGATGATAAAATCAGCAGAGCTTCCACTCATTTCAGATCTACCCCTTAGATTTAGAGTGACTGCACTTCCAAGTGCACTTTCAGTGCAAAGTGGATTTGCCTTTCATAAATAACCACCATGGTCCCTTGAAGGGGGAGAGACGCAGATAAATTGCAGCTCCCCTTTTACAGTCTGATTGCAATGTGTGTTGTCAGCTTAAAACAGAGTTCCACCCAATTGAACTTCTGCAGATTGGATCCCCCCTCTCTGGTGTCACATTTGGCACCTTTCGGAGGGAGGGTGGAGCGTATACAGGCATACACCACTTTTAAGTACATAATGGGGTATTATTTACTAAAGCTGGAAAGTGCAAAATCAGGCTCAATTCTGCTTAGAAACCAATCACTCATATCCAGTGGCGGTGCGTACATAGAGGGCGCAGGAGATTGCATGAATCTATCTATTGTCGCCACTGCTGCCCCCTATTCAGGTGTCCGGCCCCTTGTCGGGCACTGGGCATCTGAATTACAGCGAAAGTGAAAGTGCCTGATTAGAGCTGTCGGCTCTGATAGGCGTCCTGATTAGAGCCGTGGGCTCTAATAGGCTTCCAAAAGGGTAAATAGCGGGCGCACTGCTGTGCATTCGCTGTTTACACAGTGTAAATACACTGCTTCCCTAACACTGACCCACCTCTCAGCCAATCAGGTTGCCGGGTCTGTGTTACCTGTCACCCGATTGGCTGAAATCACAGGCGTTGTGATTGGACGCCTACCAGGCGTCCAATCATTGCAAAAGGCGAGAGGAGGAGTGAGGTAGAAGACATTGGGGTCGGGTTTGAAGGACACCGGACACCGCTCGCTGCCTGCTGCCGTCACCTGCTGCAAAGGTAAGTGCTGGGAACAGTGGCAGCACACAAGGGGCACAGTGGCAGCACACAAGGGGCACAGTGGCAGCACACAGGAGGTACAGTGGCAGCACACATAGGACACAGTGGCAGGATTTAACGCACAGTGGCAGCACATGGGCACAGTGGCAACATTTGGGGCACAGTGGCAGCAATTGGGGTACAGTAGCAGCATTTGATGGGCAAAGTGAGGCTGCAATTTATGGGTTTTTTTTTGGTTTGCGCCCCCCCCAAAAAAAATTTGAGCACCAGCCGCCACTGCTCACATCATATGTATTGAGCTGTGCCAAGCAACCTTGCCCAACACAGTCCCAAAGACAAGGTACCTGACTTGAGTCCTATGCAGTGTTTTGTCCTGAAAAATGTAAGACAAGCGTTACTTGTTGCGACACTGTACATCACATCACAAGCGATGTGGTGGATACAGATTAATGAAATGTCACTCTTAAAACAAAACACTATAGTGCACATCAGCGGTCTTTGTATAACATGGTCTCTGGTTTGCACAAGTCCTGGTACATGAAGCTCGTGGTCTCCTGGTCCAAACAAGCACCTCCTAAATTTATAGCACTTCAGTTGCTTTGTAATTGCAGTCACCAGCATTCCCTCCAGTGCAACACAGCAATTATAGCAGTAATAAGACTACTTGGATGAGGGACTTATGGTAGGAAGGGCAAGTGATTTCTAGCCTTAGGCAGCAGTGATGAGCAGAAGGTCTGCACTAAGCACAACTATCAGCAAAACAACATCCATTTGAATAAAACATCAGATGTTGTAATCTATTAACTAGATAAGGGACATAAACAACTCTTTTTTTCTGTCCTCGGGCAAATGAAGAGTTTGAACTGAATGCGGCTTCAACTGTTCTATTGGTCATTATGGCTTTTTTGAATACATATGCAGTTTACAAGTTCAGAATACATTTATTTCAAGTTGCATTACTAAAATATACAAAATAACAGCAAATATATAAAATGATATTTTAACATGTTTTGGATTTATTTATATGTATAAAGATATTAAGCAAGGTGTACCAATACTGTAATATCTTGCTATTTATTCCAGGGAAACACTTCCCAAGAAGTTGCTTGCACCTTTTGTGAGGGGGAACTTGTAAGGAAACAAGGAAAATCGGGATCCATGTAAACCCCTAATGCCCTGTACACACGAGTGGATTTTCCGCCGGAAAAAACTTGTACGTTTTTTTCTGACAGAATTCCGCTCAAGCTTTGCATACATCCGGTCACACAAAGGTTCTCTGAACTTTCGACCCTCAAGAACATGGTGACGTACAACACTACGACGAGCCGAGAAATGAAGTTCAATGCTTCCGAGAATGCGTCAAATTGTTTCCGAGCATGAGTAGGAATTTTGTGCATCGGAATTTGTACAGGCGATCGGAATTTCTGATCGGAACTTTTTCCGACCGAAAAATAGAGAAACTGCACTCAATCTTTTGCTGGCTGGAATTCAAAAGTTCGATGGAATTTCTGACCAAAAGCTTAGATCCAACTTTTACTGGCAGAATTTCTGATCCTGTGTATGGGGATTTAGAGTCTATAATAGGAATATGTTCCCGCAGGATATTAGCAGGAAAAATATAATGGTAGACCAAGAAATAATAGGCCGTTGATGGACTGCACTGACCAGCACATTAAAGGGTACTATCTGTCCTTGCCACTAAGCTACAATTATCTTCAGAATTCCAGAGAGTGGTGAAAGCTTAGTGACAGACAAGTGACTACAACTGCACGTGACATGCATTTGTTATAGAATGTATTATATACTGTATCATTTGTCACCTGGTGGAAGTTAACCCTAATGATGAAAGAAGACCGATAAAATTGTTACCAAAAAAAAAATCTATCGAGTAAAAATTTGTCATGTAGAGGCTGGCTTTATCAAACAAGGTATTTATAGAATCAGTTATCTATTTGGTGTAGAAAATACATCATCTTCATTTTTCTTCTGAATCCCACGTCCTCTTTAACATAGCACTACTAACCCTCTCTATGCTCCAGTGCTGCCCTCCATGTGCTCTTCCAGCTTACCTCTTTTGGATTAAATGAACTCCAGCATTGTTCAACCCACTTCCTGTGTGCTCAGGGTGTTAATGATACACAAAGCGTATAATGCCACACAAACTTTAGTTGACTCGTCCTAACATGAGTTCTGTTCTAAGTAGCACTGAGGACCAACCCCCACCAACACTAGGGAAGAATAGGTAGGAACTGGTTTGTTACAAGACCATGTGAAAAACCCCTGGATTTAAAGTGGTATCGTAGGGTACAAATTCTTATGCCGCGTACACACGATCGGATTTTCCAATGGGAAATGTTGTATCTGAGCTTGTTGGCTGAAAGTCCAACCGTGTGTATCCTCCATCGGACATTTGTTGTCTGACTTTCCTCCAAAAAATGGTGGCTAGCAGGTTCTCCAATTTTCGTCAACAAAACTTTGTTGTCGAACTTTCCGATCGTGTGTACACAAGTCCATCGCACAAAAGTTCAGGAATGCTCGGAATCAAGTACGAGCCGGAAGCGTTCGGTCTTGTAAAACTAGCGTTAGTAATGGAGATATCACGTATGTCTTGTACGTCGCTACGTTCATAATTGTTGGCCAACATATGTGTATGCAACACCATTTGGAGCCCACACCCTTTAACCCCCCGGATGGTATTCCCGAGTCTGGCTCGGGGTGGAGTTTTTATACCAAAAGCGGTAACCCCGAGCCAGACTCGGGACCGCATCGCTGGATCCAGGAGGAGGTTTACTTACCTTCTCCCTCGGACCCAGCGATGTCCCCCCGCTGTACGAGCGAGCCGTGCTCTGCTCAATCTATCACAGAGCCGATCTACGTTCCCTGCGAGCGTTGCGACGCATAGGGACGGAGATCGGCGCCAAATTCAAAAAGTGATACACTCACTATACATACAGTATAATGTAATCTTACAGATTACATTGCTGTATGTAATAATTTCACATCCCCTTTGTCCCTAGTGGTCTGCCCAGTGCCCTGCATGCAGTTTTATATTATAAAAACTGTTCTTTATGCCTGGAAACTGGAGATTGTCCATAGCAACCAAAACTGTCCCTTTACATCAAAAATAGTTTTAGACCAGCTAGAAAACAGCGAGAATAAATTGTAATCACTCGCAGAATTGAGCGATATCGATTTTTGGGGAGATCCGTCATCAAATATTGAAAAGTAATGACAGTGACAATTCTGCAACTTAGCGAATTTCAGTGTTTTTGATTTGATTACATTATTGAATCATTTTTATTATTGTTATATTATTATTTGGTACGATTATTTATAATTATTTATTATATTATAATTTATGATTTAATTTTTCAAATTGGGATGTCTGCTAGACTCTGGTTTGGACAGATTTAAGTGAGTTATTGCTAAGAATTACAGGACTATATAAAACGCCAAATTTTCATGCAAAATAATTGTACCGCTTTTAGCACCTAAAATCCGAAATAATCGTACCGCCAGGGAGGTTAAACAAAAAGCCACGGTTTTGTTGTCGGAAAGTTCGATAATGTGTGTACGGGGCATTAGATGTGAGGACTGCATTTGTTTTATTTTTTAGGCTTTATTCCTTTTGTTTTTACCTGGTGATCCAGCCAGTAAGCTGTTGTTTTTCAAAAGAAATGCAATGTATCAGTTATAGGGGTTGTAAAGGTAAAAGTTTTTTCACCTTAATGCATTCTATGCATCCACTATCCATCCCCCCATTTTACTTACCCGACCCCTCGAAAGTCCCGCGCTCGCCCCTGACATCCTCTTCGCCGCTCACCCTGGCCGTTGATTGGCTAGAGTGGATGGATTGAAAGCAGCACAGCCATTGGCTCGCGCTGCTGTCAATCACATCCAATGACATGGTGTGCAGGGGGCAGGGGGCCGATTGATACAGTGAGCCGCTACGGCCGTCTTCTGTATCACGGAAGCCCGCGCACAAGCACTCCACACCATGCGAGGGAGCTCGCATGAAGTTGTGGAGTCCTTGTGGGGAGGAGCCGAGACAGACACCGAGGGACCCCAGAAGAGCAGGTTCGGGACCACCCTGTGCAAAACGAGCTGCACAGTGGAGGTAAGTATAACATGTTTGTTATTTAAAAAAAAATGCCTTTAGTGATCCTTTAAGAGTGTTGAGATAAACCATTTACTATTGATAGCAGTGCTTACAATGATCAACTTTTATTCAAGTAAAACTCAAAATGTAAAAAAAAAAACTGCAACTGCTTATACTTTGCAGTTTGAGCTGGAATTTAGCTTCAATTTCTTAGTGTATCTAAACCTGCTAGTTCATCTAACACTCCCCTACTCCCTAGCTGAAAATGCTTCTGTCTGCTGTGTCCCCTGTGCTCTCTCATCTAGAGTGGGGCACTGTAATATAGGAGGTGTGCTACAGGCAAAATTAACAGGTAAAAACAGAGGGGAAAAAAAAGTAAAAAAAAAAAAAAATGAATGCAGCCATCACATGCATAGCAAGCTGCATTATATTACATTTTGGTTTTGGATTTAACACCACATTAAAGTATTTTTAGACCTAATATTTTTTCTTGGCTCACCCCATATCAGCATACAATGGGTCATCTCCGCCACTCTCTATGGGAGCACCATTTCAAATAATAAGGCCTTGTACACACGGTCGGACATTCTGACAACAAAATCTGTCGGATTTTGTCCGAAAACAAATTTGTCGGAAAATCCGATCATATGTAATGCGACGACGTTATTTCGTTACGACTGGACTACGTTCAGGCTAGTAGCCAATAGCTTTGGTCTAGGAATTTGATCTGAGCATGCTTGGCACTTTGTCCGATCGGAATTCTCTACACACAATCAGATCCGATCGGATCATGTTGTCGGAAAGTTTTAGAGCCCAGCTCTAAAACTTTTTCCGTCTGATATTCTGACGGAAACAGTCCGATGGAGCCCACACACAGTCAGATTATCCGACAACATGGTCCAATCAGACATTTGGAATGTCCGACCGTGTGTACAAGGGCTTAGAGAGAGTTTTCCCCTTCAGTGTGTGTTTTTTGTCATTGCTCCAGCCCACCTACCATTTTGTTTCCAGAAAGAACTAAGAAGAATCCTCCCTATCAACCTCCAAAACGGGTTCACCCTCTTCTGTGTTGGAAGACTCCTCTGTTGTCAGTAAACCGAAACCTTACTAAAACTTAAATAGCTCCCTGCTTTGGAGATGTTGGCAAATTCATGTCTCTGTCTCTTTTTTTTCTGTGTATATGTTCCCTTTTCTATCTGTCGCACTCCTTGTCACAAACTGGATGGTGTACCAGTAGGTTGTAGTCCCAATGTCCACCAGCGGGTGTCTCCCAGCAGCCAGAAGATCCCAATTAGTCATCTGCTGCTGGCTGGTGGGAGGGTGTTTAGTCCCTTCTCTACATTTTTCTCTTGCTTTAGTGTTTTGCCTGATAGCTAAATACCACTTGCTGATTCATCCTGAGCCTTATTCCTGCCTGATCCTGCCCTGTACCTGTATCCAGCACCCTGCTGCCTCTTTTCTGCTCCCCTTGTTCCTGATCTCAGTCCTGGTTCCCCTCCCAGACTATTCCTTGCATCTCAGGTTTTACTCTGTTTTGTGTATATTTTATTATAGTTTGTTAGTTAAGATTTCTGTCAATTAGTTTGCTGGTTAGGTATATTGTCGCTTGGTTATGGTTCACTTATAGCTTCACTTTATTCACTGTTTATTCTGTTTGTTGGTATTTGGATGGGTTTGTTATTAATCTTATTTAAATTATATATGGTCTGGTTTCAGTTTCCTGAGTGCAGCTACATAGATCTGGTCATTCCTGCTGCTGAATGCCTGATCTTGGTATCCTTGACACTCCTTGAGCTTAGGGAAGTAAATAATGGTGGTGAGAATTGGGAAGTTTGGTTTGGTTGCCTATTAATATAGTTGGCTGTAGCCATTTCCCTGTTTCTGGTTCTCTTCTTCAGTTAATGGTCTGTCTTTTTCTAGTCACAATGGTTTCTTGGTCTATAACACATATGAAAAAAAAAGGCCCATGGGCCGCATGTGGCCCACCAGGCCGGCTCCGGCTTCCAGCTGTAACTTGTAAACACAGAAGCTTTCTGTGCTTACAAGGGACAGCTTTGCTCTTATCACCTCCCAGATCTAACAGATAACTGCATGAATTCATGGTGGAGCATGGTGGGGTCAGATCTCATGAATCTGAGAGGGTGAAGGATCTTCCTGCAAGGCAAGGCAGAGCCGCTTTTACAGGAAAGTACTAGAACAGAATACAAGAGTAGTTGTAAGAATAAGGTTGTGCCAAAGATCTGAGTTGCTGCCCACATCCCTAATTTTATCAAATACAAAAAAGATTCCTCTATGGGACTTTGAGAGGCAGAAACCCCTTAGTAATTACACAGTATTGAAAACATATTCATATTTTATTTGTAAAGTTAAAATCATGAAATATAGCATGATAATGATCAAAGTTGGATGCATATACAGCTACAATGCAATATCAAAACATTATTCAAACAACCACTGGACTCTGTCGGTATGCAGATAAGACAGAGAATTCCCAATGCGTTTCAAGTTTGTGACAATGATCCTCTTCTTCAGGAGCTAGTAAGTTATCTGTATTGCATCCTATTTAAATACACAGGGAAGACTTTGTCGTATGACCGTTAAAAAAGAATTGGGGAAAAAATCTTTCAACATGCTCAATGGGAATGATGTCTCTTCTCACAGACAAATATCAGAGAAAATTAAGAGAAATGGGTATGGATGACACTTGGCAGAAAAGTCTTCCCTGTGTTTTTAAATAGGATGCAATACAAACAACTTATGTTCGTTACTGATACCACTAGCCCCTGAAGAAGAGGTCCATTGTCACAAACTTGAAATGCGTTGGGTATTATTTGTCTCATCTACATACAGACAGAGTCCAGTGGTTGTTTGTATAATGTTTTGACATTGCACTGCAGCTGTATATGCATTCAACTTTGATTTTATCATGCTATATTGCATGATTTTAACTTTACAAATAAAATATGAATATGTTTTCAATACTGTGTAACTACTAAGGAGTTTTTAGCTCTCAAAATCTGATGAGGAATATTTTTGGTACTTTTACAAGGGTAGTTGAGTCGCTTACACAAGGAGGTACTAGAGCCACCTACGCAAAAAGGTAATAGAGCTGTGCCAGATAGGAGAGAATAGAAATGTGAGGAAAGCTTTTGTGGGGGGGGGGTTGGGTCACACACTGTGCATAGTGCACCTCTAAGCCCTGCACTCTGTACACAGTACATCCCTGAACTCTGTACTCTGTACAGAACGCACTACTGAATCCTGCACTTTGTATGTAGTGCACCCCTAAACTCTGCACTGTGTAAATAGGACGCCCCTGGAACTGCACTCTGTAAATAGTGCATCACTGAAACCTGCACTCTGTACGTAGCACAGTCCTGAACATTGCACTCTGTCTGTGACGCACTCCTGAACTCTGCACTCTCTCCATAACGCACTCCTGAACTCTGCACTTTCTCCATAACGCACTCCTGAATGCTGCACTCTGTCCATACCGCACTCCTGAACTCTGCACTCTGTCTATAACACACTCCTGAACTCTGCACTCAGTCCATAATGCACTCCTGAACTCTGTCCATAACGCACTCCTGAACTCTGCACTCTGTCCATAATGCACTCCTGAACTCTGTACTGAGTCCATAACGCACTCCTGAACTCTGCACTTTGTATGTAGCACATCCCAGATACAACCGGCCCTTTGAGGGCAATTATACTGCTACTGCAATGAAATTGAGTTTGACACCCCTGGTCTATTGGTTACATGGCATTAGCCTTGCACCAAAGTCGCTTTTTCCTGCTCTTCTGCAGTTGGCGACTTGTTTGCTTGTGTTAGTTGTGTCAGCAGCTGCTAGGCAGCCAGGGATGAAGCCAGCAGACATTTTTTCCGTTTCCAAATGAGTAAAACCACACATAATACACACAGCCACACCTTATGTGTGGAGTTAAAAAAAAGTGGAGCCATAATTATAGGGATGCATAGGAGAGGCATTTCTGGGTAACTAAAGAAAAAGAGGACATCATGTGCTGGTTGCTCTTAGGCAGGACATTTTGTGTTTTTTTTTTCTTTTAAATGAAATGGTTGACAGGTTCACTATAAGAATATTATACTAGGTAACTAACCCAACAAAAAGCTGTCTCTATCTAGACTGGTAGAATGAAAAATGTCCTGTGCATCAGCCACTAAAATTTAGTATATAAAGCATCCGTGTTTATTGTTCCATATTGTTGTGTTATGTGCAGTTTAGTGTAAACAGCAGCAATATCTGCAAATAAATAATAATGGGACATTTTGTTATTGTATTTTCCTTAAGATGTTTGCCAGGAGAGATACATTGAGATGAATATCACATCGACAAGTCATCCCTGGGACACATTAGAAAGAAAATAGGAGAAGTACGAGCGGAGAGAGAACGCAGACTTAACTCCTTCACTACCATCAGATCTTTCAGTACATGACATAAAAGAGACTGCTCAGTATTAAACGTCATTTTATAGTATGAACAGTCGGTCATATTTAAAACCTGATCATGGCAGGAATCCAGTTAGGTGGCCACTTAGAAACCAAGAAATGTTAGAATTTTACACAGCAGGCTTATCTTATGGAAAACAGATGATTTTATGATGCATACGGGTAAAACAATCATGTATTTGGGCATATTAAATGGGTACTATAGTGTATTGTAAATACATACTTTGAGTAATTATTGCAATTATTACCTGAAAGTAAGTTTTAATTAGGCTCCCACATTCATACATGCCTTCTGTTGCATAGTTTGAAGTCTGCTGTCGATATTTCTTCTATCAGTATGTCGGAGTGTTGCAGCATGCTTGTTTGGAGTGGAAGTATGCTCAAATTTTAAAATAAACCTTTATCAGCCGTATCGCTAGGATGGCTAATATAGAGTAAGATTTGGGTGGAAATGCTTGTCTTTTCCTGGAAAAATCCTGCTCCATGCTCCGATCATGCTGTTAAGTGGGGTTGATTTAATAAGGGCTGTTCACTTTGCTAAGGAAGTTCAAAATTGCGAAGGAATTTTTTCCAGAGATTAAAGGGTAACTCCACTTTTGTGGGAAAAAAATAGCAAATAAAAAAAAAAAGAGTATACAATTGTCACACAAGTCATATTGTAATTGAATTAAAAATGACTTTTCCTTTTCAATCTGCTGCTCTGTAATTTTCTATAAAATGCAATGCAAAATGGTTAGAAATAAATAAACAAAAAAGGTGCGCTGTTCTTTTAAAAATCAGTCTGACAACACCAAAACAGTCAAATGAAAAGCAATAAAGTGCTAGTGCAAATCGTGTACTGTTCCTTTAAATCAAATAAATGTGATATTCCACCTTAAATTGATCTGGTTATACACAATTCCATGTATGAAACAGTAAAGTTCAAGTGGTAATAATAAATACAAAGTGCAAAAATATACAAAAATTATTATTCAAACATATAACTATACATAAAGTACATTAAAGAATTTCCAAAAGTGCTCAGTGCTTCATTATCCAAATCAGTCTAAAGGTGCTCCAATGTGGCAAAAGTGCTCCAAAGGGTAAATGAATGGCCTCTTACCAGAACACATGGATCTGCATTATGGAGATCTCTAACAGTCCGTATTGTATCTCCTCAGTGGAAACCTCACAAACAGTGTGTCTCCAAACAAAAATACCTCCTTGAATCACTCATATTTATTGCTCACAAAAAAGCCACAAGCCAGTGTGACTGAGCTACTGTGTTCATTACCGAACACTACCTGGAGGTGTTCCATACACAGGAGGTTTACAGAAGCCCCCCGCCGAAATGTAATTTCCTGGTTTAGTGATTTGCTTACTGATTTTCCCAGAAGTCTGCACTAAGATACAAGTTCGATTTTGGGCATCCCTTGCAACCAAAATGCCATTTGTGGTGAGATACTCCCAAAGAGATCACATCTAAAGGGATGCAGACATTGCTAATTGCCTCATTAGAGACCTGCAAGTGCAGCAGATGGTTGATAATTATAAAATCACCCCCATACAGATTGACTTATGGATACAGACAAACACGTAGCTATTTCTTCAGAATAACAAGCAGTACAAATCTGCAACAAAATTTATTAAAATCCTTGCATGTATCTGTAAGCTTACCTATTCTCAGTCTACTCCAGTCCGATCGGGTTATCTTGCATCTCTGTGTAAGGGAGCACTTGATGGCAGCTGTGAATTCCAGGAGCCATAATGTACCCCATAGGCTCCCATGGGCTAGCTGTTGTCGGCACTTCCTCCTATACTCTGCAGCAGCAGCTCACTGACACAGGGGAGCTGGAGCTGCTGGATCATGTGACCAGACTGAAGCAGATTAAATAAAGGTGAGTATACACATCTTTTTTTATACAGGTTAGGCAGAATAAGAAGGGGAAGGAGAGGGGGGTGCATTTTTAAGAATAGATATAGTTAGGCTTTTCTTCCACTTTAAGAAATAAATATACATGAAAAAACGTTTCCAGAGCTTTGAAATTAGCAGCTGTCCACATATTATCAGAGGATGAATCACATTTTATATGACGTTCTCCAGGAGCTAATAAACCTGAATGGAACATGAAAGTTAGAATATATCAGCACATACACATAATCAAAGCTAAACGTAAAAACTTCTGTCTCAAGCAGAAAATATATGAACTTGGTGAACGCTGTGGCTCTTTACTGGCCTGTCTAATTACGCACAGATTCAAAGCCTCCAGTAATAACATCAGTCACACTTTTAACAGGGGAACCTATTTATAACCCCATTGAAGTACTGTAACTATTTTAAAAAGACTACAGTGATCTCTATTCTATAACAAGAAGGTATTTGTCCATTAATAAGAAAACTCTGCTTGAACGTATTTGACTTTATACTCTGACCCATATGTAAGGTATCCAAACCCAGTAAGAACTAAAAAGCAACTGCTTCATGTCCAATTAATGAAGCCCCAGGATGTAACTTTACTTACCCCTGAATCTTAAAGGGAGTTTGTAAATACTTATTTTTACCCTTTTCATCCTTTTTTGCCTCTCAGTGCTGATCTCTTCCATCCTCTTTTAGTTACTTATTTTCTCACTGCACTTGCTCATGCATCAGCGCACCTTTATTGCCCATGACAGATTTAATAATAGTGACAACAATAGGTCATTCCTGCACAGTATGGGACAGCATGGTTTTCTGTAGTCTCCACCAGGGGTTCAAGTGACAATGCAGGAGGACAATTGTGAGATAGTTGTCACCCTATAACTCAGCATAGATGTCTGTCGTCTCCACCAGGGGCTCCACTTTCAATCCAGGAGGGCAATTTGGAGATAGTTGTCAACCTATAACTCAGCATGGATTGCTGTAGTCTGCATCATGGGCTCAAGTGACAATGCAGGAGGGCATGTGTAGGATAGTTGTCAACCTTTAACCCAGCATGACTATCCTTTGTCTCCACCATGGGCTCAAGTGACAACACAGGAGGGAAAATCTAAGATAGTTGTCAATTTATAACCCAGCATGGCTGACTGTAGTCTCCCTCATGGGCTCAAGTGACAATGCAGGAGGGCAATTGGGAGATAGTTGTCCACCTATAAACCAGAATTGTCTGTAGTCTCCGCAAGGGGCTTAAGTTGCAGCACACAAGGGCAAATAGAAGGTAGTTGTCAGCCTATAATCCAGCATGGCCACCATTGGCTCAAGTAAAAATGCAGGAGGGCATATGGAAGATAGTTGTCAACCTTTAACCCAGCATGACTACCTTTTGTAGTCATGCTCAGGTGACAACAGAGGAGGGCAAGTGGAAGATAGTTGTCAACCTATATCCCAGCGTGGCTGCCTGCAGTCTCTATCATGGGCTCAAGTGACAATGCAGGATGGCAAATAGAAGGTAGTTGCCAACCTATAACCCAGCATGCCTGTCTGTAGTCTCCATCAGGAGCTCAAACGACAATAGATGATGGCAAATAGAAGGTAGTTGCCAACCTATAACCCAGCATGCCTGTCTGTAGTCTCCATCAAGAGCTCAAATGACAATGCAGGATGGCAAATAGAAGGTAGTTGCCAACCTATAACCCAGCATGGCTGTCTGTAGTCTCCATCAGGGGCTCAAGTGACAATGCAGGAGGGCATATGGAAGATAGTTGTCAACCTTTAACCTAGCATGACTATCTTTTGTCTCCACCAGGGGCTGAAGTGGCAACACAGGAGGGCTATTGGAAGATAATTGTCAAACTATAACCCAGAATGGCTGCCTGTAGAGTCCATGCAGAAGGGCAATTGGTGATTTTGTAATGAAAGCTGCAGAATTAGAAATATTGTTATGACTTTTGAGATTGCATGTTAAAGCTTATAAACACCAGCTCCAGGAGGCTGAAGCCAAAAACTTGCTGAGATGACACCCAGTGCAGAGAACCTAGGACCTAGGTTACAAGGTATAAAACAATTTTATGAGGTGTACAAAGATGTAGGACCACGCAGATCTGTGGTCATATAGGGGAACCAGGAAAAATAGGGGACATAGAATTAAAATGCTAGCTTTGAATAAATTCAATTGCAATTTTCAAGAATAGAATGTTGTTGGTGAAAGTGTCTTATTTGCCTTCATAAAGATAGAAAAAAAGATGCAGATGCAAATATAATAATTTTTTTTTAAAAAAATACCTTCATCCCACAATGCTTTGTTCTTGGCTATTTCCACAAGGTAAGTTAGAAAAAATGCTCTAAAATAAAGGGTATGTATGACTACCATGTCATCCTATCAGATGTTTAGATTGCACAGTGTGCTTAAATTATGTGTGACAATACAGCCTCATGCCACAGGAAGATACATATATCACAAGCCAATACAAAGAGCTTTAGCTACAATAATTCAGCGTTGACGCATGTACTCTCGAGTGTCCGTTCCCTCTGTCTGCCTTCTTTGCTTCTCAGAAAATAGATTTCAGAGACAGTAAAGCAGATAACAGATGTATATAATGCATCTTCCTCTGTAATTCTTTTGCCGCTACTTTGAAAATAGTTTTGGCGAACAAGTACACTATTATTTATCAAAGAAGAAAATCTTTTTCCCAATGGGACTATTTTCTTTAATAAATGCAGGATATCAGTAGTTGTTCTAGTTTTACAGCTGGAAGGCTTTAATCACCCCAGCATATAGTACAGTTGTATATATAGATTAGCATGCTAAGTCACTTTGTTACTGGAAATTTAGCTCCAGTAGGACAGCGACCACTAGTCTCTAAAAGTGACAGTTTTTTTCCTGTAGTAATCTAAACTGGTGCCAACATTAAGCCCATGAAAAAAATCATCCAGAAATTGAAATACTAATTGTATTATTTGACCTGTTATAAAAGGAAATAGCTTTATTTTAAGAATAGTTGCTAAAATAAAGGCTTGTTTACACTTTAGGGTGGGGGGGCTGTAAAAAAAGGCAGTTGTGCCACAGTTTCACTGCCCCACTGACTGCCCCCTCAAACTGCAAACACAGCTGGACAGGGCTATACACATACTGTGAAAAAAAAAAGATATCACTTCGGACATTTGGCAGGCGGTACTGCCCCCAAACACGATGGGTTCAAGTGAATTATGCATGTCGGCTTGCAACTGTGTGTAATGCAAGTGGTTGTGGCACTACAGGGTTAAAACAAGCGGTGACAAGGCGACATATTGGGGTTGATTTACTAAAACTGTAGAGTGCAAAATCTGGTGCAGCTCTGCACGGTAGCCAATCAGCTTCTAAATCCGTTTGTTCAGTTAACCTTTCCAAACAATCTGGAAGCTGATTTTTATGCAGAGCTGCACCAGATTTTTCACTCTCCAGGTTTAGTAAATCAACCTGTTGCCTCAGCACAGCTGCTTGTGAAATGTCTGGGAAAAGTAATCCACTGCAGATCGCTTTCCAAAAAAGGGCGGCAAGGTCTGTCACATTTGTAAACTTAGCCTATGACTTTCATAAATGTCCCACTGAAGTTTGCTCTTGCCTATTATACAGAATTTAGAAGTGTGGTTTGCTATGGAATGTACACTCTAGCATCTGAACTTACACTATTTAGAGTGGAGGTCCACTTACCATTCATTTTTTTATTCAACTATGCAGACACTGACATAATAACAATGTAACACTCACTTATTTTCCATTCAAACAGGTAATATTTATTGAACATTATTGCAAGAGTACAGTCACAAAGGTACATATCAAACATTAAAGAGGTGTTGCATCATAACCATAACAGTAAAGGAAATACATTTCTCCAAACCAGTAGTCACCATACATCACAGACAAAGAACAAAAGGTCCCAATAGTGACATGTTATTCACCGTAACAGAACATCAAATTCCCTCATCACACGTGGCAACCTCCTGCAACCATTTATCCCAGATTCTATGGTATTTAGCTGGACAACCCCTGTTTTTATACAAAAAATTTTTGTATGGGAGAGTAAAATTAACTTCCCGCTTCCAGTCCTCAACTCGGGGTGGAAGGGGCCTCATCCACTGTCTAGCTATCACCTTTCGAACAGAAAACAAAGTTTCCTGTAAGAAAGTGCTAGTAATTTTATCCAATACGTCAGGAAATATCCCTAGTAGACAGGGTTTGGGGTCGAGGGCCAAAGGGGAGCCCATGACATCATGTAGAAATGACACTACTTGCTTCCAGAGTTCCTGCAGTTTGGGGCAAGCCCAGATAAGATGGAAAAACGTCCCAGTCTCAAGTGAACACATTGAGCAGAGCGTAGATTGATTTGCATTATATTTAGCAGTCCTGAGGGGAGTGAGGTATGCTTTATGTACTATGTAGATTGGAGAAAGCCTGTCCTGGAGCCTAGGGGACACCAACTTGCACGTTTCCAGAGCCTCCTCCCATTCCTCGTCTGTCAGAGCACCCACATCGCCCTCCCAGCGGGACTTGAGAGCATACGCTAGTCTCGCCGAGACGGGGGCCGTAAGCATACCATAGAAGCACGAGATTAGCTTTTTGGGATCAGTATCCTTCACTATGGCGACAATAGGATTGGGAGCAGGCCGAGGCAATGACTGCGGAAATTGTGCTCTAAGTGCATGCTGAACCTGTAGGTATTGAAATAGCATAGTGTTTGGAACATCAAATTCCTCCTGCAGTGCCCGAAACGTTTTAATATCACCCTGGTGAATTAGGTGGTGTAGGTAGTATATTCCCCTCGATACCCATAGCTGTATACCCTGGAGCTTTTGAAGTTCCGGCAAATGTTTGTTATGCCAAAGTGGGGTATAGTCATTCGGCGATGCCACATTCAGTTTAGTGGATGCCAGATCCCAAATCCTTCTGTAATGAAAGAGCATGGAATGTTTACCTGGCTCCATGACAGAGTTCCCCGCTCCTGTCGAGATAGCAGCAATCGGGTCGTCTGCAATTTGTGCCCAAGTAGGGCATAGAAGAGTTAGAAAACGTTGTTTATCAGTTTTGTCTATGTGGAAGAGTTGAGATAGTTGTGAGGCAACATAGTAAAGATTCAGATCTGGAAGAGCCATGCCCCCCATATCAGTCGGGCTTTTCAAAGCCTGCCAAGCAAGCTTGTGTCTAGCAGTCCCCCACACAAAGGGCCTAAGGAGACTTTCAAGGGATTTAAAGTATTTCAATGGCAAATACACCGGGGCATGCCACAACACATACAATAGTTTAGGTAATAGGACCATTTTAATCAGGTTAACTCGTCCCCAAACCCCGAGGGGGAGGCGAGACCAGGCCTGAATCTTGGTACGTACCAGGGCAAACAATGGTTCTACATTCAACACAATGTAATCAGCTGGGTTCCTAGAGACATAGACACCCAAATACTTAATAGTGCCAACTCGCTGAAGAGGCAGACTGGCCTGAGACTCTGACTGTGGAAAACTGTCAATAGGTAACATTTGGGATTTTTCCCAGTTTATGCGGAGACCGGAAAAGCTACCAAACCATTCTATCAGGTGGAGGGCCTTTGCAAGGGAAGGGCCAGAGTCCGCCAGGTATAGCAGCGTATCATCAGCGTATAGACTGATTTTCTCAGTTAGTCGACCCATCGCCAGTCCCCTGATCCCAGGGTCGGCCCGAATCGCCACTGCTAAAGGTTCAGCCGCCAAGGCATATAGTAGCGGGGACAGTGGGCACCCCTGTCTGGTACCCCTACCGAGGCGAAATGCCCGGGAAGACCATCCATTCGCCACCACCTTAGCCGTTGGGTGATGGTACAACAGTCTCACCCACCGAATAAAGTTCGGGCCGAAGCCGTACCCCGCTAGACACTTCCATAAATACTCCCATTCTACTGAGTCAAATGCTGTAGCCGTGTCAAGTGACACTACCACGCGCTCACCCATCTCCTCATGTGTTGCCTGTAGGTTTATATATAGCCTACGCAGATTGAACGATGTCTTCCGCCCCGGCATAAAGCCCGCCTGGTCAGCCTGAATCAGACTAAGGATCACTACGTTCAATCTGGTAGCAAGTATTTTGGCCAGAATCTTGACATCTACCTGCAATAGGGATATTGGGCGGTAGGATTCCGGGAAACCCGGATCTTTTCCAGGTTTGGGAATCAAAACTATCGTTGCCTCCCTCATAGACGGAGGCAATGTTAGCGTGTCAAAAAGACTCCCATAAAGGTCGAGAAGCCTAGGCACCAGCACGTCTTGGTAACGGGAATAAAATTCAATGGGAAGACCATCTGACCCTGGTGACTTGGATTTTGCAAATCCCGCAATAGCCCCTACTATTTCATCGGTGGTCAGGGGGGCCTCCAGAGCCTGCACCTGCTCCTCCGTAACCTGAGGGAGGGAAACCTGAGCCAAAAAACGGTCCATCGGAGTGGTGTCGTTTGAGACTGTAGTGGTGTATAAGTCCGCAAAAAAGTCCCGAAACCTCTCTGTTACCGCAGAAGGGTCCGTGATGATCTCATCACCCTGACCCCGCAAAGAAATAACAACCGGGGGCCTGTCTTCCCTGTGAACCAAATATGCCAGCAACTTACCAGCCCTTTCTCCGGATTCAAAATATTTTTGTTTGGTAAAAAAAAGTTTCTGTCGGGCCTTGTCTTGGTGCAGCTGAGAAACCACTCTCGACTGTAATCTAAGGGCATCTGCATTTGCCGTAGACGGGTCATCTACGTAGGTGCATTCCCTGGAGCTCAATTCCGCCTCAGCCTCAACAATAACATTGGCCGAGTCAGCCTTGAGTTTATTAATGTGGGCAGTCAGTACCGATCGGGCGTGTAATTTAAACGTGTCCCACACTGCTGGAACTGATGCCGTGTGGTCATTATCCTCAAAAAACGTTTTCCATTCCGTCTCAATAGTGTCATCGTCGGGCAGTAATGTCAGCCAGAACGGATTCAGTCGCCACACCCGCGGGGGTCTACCCAGGGGTACGTCAAGCACTACAGAGTAGGGGCTATGGTCCGAAAGTAGTCTGGGGCAGAACAATACTTCCTTAAGTCTGGGAGTGAGTTGTTTAGATATTAGTATAAAGTCAATCCGGGAAAGAGAGCCGTGTGTGGGTGAGAAGCATGAATACTCCTTCTTTTGAGGAAATTTGTATCTCCAAGTGTCCACAAGGTGAACGGTGGTTATAAGCCTGGACAACCTAGTGGTCCCAGCTTGCCCCATCATCAGCTCAGGGGGTTTGAGCCTATCAAGAGAAGGGTTAAGCGTAGTGTTGAAATCCCCCAGCCAGATAACAGGAACCGCCGGGTGTCTAGACATAAAAGACAGTCCTTCAACCACCAACGTCATGGTAAATGGGGGGGGGGATATAAAAAGCCATAATAAGGTAGGGTTCCCCATACAATTTAGCATGTAGAAAAACAAACCTGCCCTGTGGGTCAGTAAGAATTTCGCAAAGTTCAAAATGGACAGACTTAGCTACGAGTACCGAAACCCCCCGCGAATGAGACGTGTAGGTGGAGTGAAATGCCCACCCAATCCAAGGGCGTTTGAGGGCCATCTGCAGTCCACCCTCTACATGCGTCTCAACCAGAACCATCACTTCCGCCCTTTGTTTTTTGAGGAACGTGAAGGCTGCCGCGCGCTTAAATTTGTCACACAGGCCCCTCACGTTCCAGGTAAGAAACCGTATAGACGCCATATGGATACATAGAAAGTAACAAGTGCAGGCAACCCACCTCCAAACAGCCCTCCCATAAACACACCCCAAAACAGTTGTGCTAGGTCAAGCCCGATCAGGGGCTGCATAGACAACAGCAGTAAAAAACATTCAGGTAAAGCAACACTTAGTTTAGATACATACTCCAACACATTTATAGTAACCTTCTGCATGGAAACCCCAACCAACTCACCCCCCTCCCCCCACCCTACCCTGCACCAACCCCAACTTGTGCGGGGATATTCCCTGAAAAATCAAACACGTCTGGCTGGGAAAACCAGTTTCATGAAATCAATAAAACAGTTAAGAACATTAAGTCCGAGAGAGGGCTGTGGCCACCGGTACCAGAGGGCAAGGTAAAGTAGAACCCCCTGTATAGAGGTACACAGTGTTGAACAAGAAAAAGTGTCTGTTGCTGTCCAGCCCCGGTGACCATCTCCCTCATAGCAAAAAGAAGACCCAGCAGACAAAGGAGCAGTTTTCCGCTGCACCGTGCAATTAGACCGTAGGCCTAACATGTCTCCCCTTGCTCCGGGAGAAAAAAGAATAAGAAAAGAAAAAGTGTAAACCAAAAAAGTTTTGAAACAAGGCAAACAGGAATGTACTGCAGAAAGGGTCCCTCAACAGGAACACTAGACAAAAAAGGGGAAAAAGTTGATGCATATACGTTGACACCAGCAGCATGTGCATATGTTCCAGATTCAAGAAGTTCAGCAGGTCACACAGCAGTAAGAGTTTAAAGAGAGAGAACATACGTCCCGGATGCAGGCACCCTGAGCAAAAATAGAACAGTTCAAAAAGATCAGGCAATCTGTCACAGTTCCAGGTTCCCAGGGGGGAAATAAGAAAAGTGGTAGCTTACATATCCCAAGGAGTCTCAGGCGGCTCCATCTCGAGGCGCCCTGCGTTCCAGCCATGCTATGACCTCTCTGGGTTGTTCAAAGAAGAGCGCCCGGTCCCCTGCCTCCACCCTGAGGCGTGCAGGGAAAAGCATAGAGTATTTCACTTGCTGTGCACGCAATAATCGTTTGGCCTCCATGAAACCCTGCCGGCGTTTCTGGACGTCCGCGGAAAAATCAGGGAATATTGCAACTTTAGTATTGCCCACCGGGATATTACCCTTTTCCCGGGCCATGCGGAGAGCAGCATCTCTGTCCTTATAGTTCAGGAGTTTTGCAATAAAGGTGTAACACTCACTTATTAGGAGAACTATGTCCCCCGATGTCCGGTTTTGAATAAAAAACAAAGTTTTAAAAATTGTGGTCGGTTCCATCTTGTTTGTGGGCATGTGAAGCCCACAAGCATTTACTTCCTGGATGCAGTGAATGCTGAGCTGCCAGCATTCACCGCTTGTTCCCATGCATGCTCAGTGTTAACATCCAGGTTGCCAACACAACGGGCGATCTCTCAAGATTTTGCGGTGGTGATCCACACTGACTCCTGGGAATGCAGAAACTTAGCTCCCAGGAGACAGTGGGCTGCCCTCCCAGGATACAGTGAGCCGCCGGGAAAAAAGAATATACATGCCTACTCCCTTGGGGTTTTCGAAACAGGAAGTTCCACTATAAAGACTGATTACAAGGTAAACAAATTATAATTTTTTTTTTATTTAGACATCTGTTCAAGGACATGAAGGGATTAATATAAAGTTTACAATATGTGGGGTCCTCCGCTTTAAGCCATGGAGTACCTAAAATAAAAATGTGAATTTTCTGTAATGTTTTTAGGTCCATCCAACCATTGTTAGCATTTTTAAATGTGCGTACCATGAAGGATTAAAACTACATCATGTGTGCCAGCTATTGTTAAAGCTGGCTTCATTTACATGTTTCGAGTCATTTACATTTTATCACAACGGAATAACATGAAAGGGGGGTGATTTACTAAAACTGGAGTATTCAGAATCAGGTGCAGCTGTGCATGGAGGCCAATCAGCTTCTAACTTCAGCTTGTTCAATTAAAGTGTTACTAAACCCAGTAATATAAAAATAGTTCATCCCCCCCTCCAAAGTGACCAAAGCTTGTAAATCTTCTTTTTACACTAAAATATTGCCGCTATATACCTTTTTGGCTGATCTGTATACCATGGTTACATGATAAACTGCAGAATTTCTCCATTGCTGAGAGTTCAAGTAGGAGGAGATTTTCACTGGAGCCTGTATACACGCCCACGTGTGTGATGCCAATATCATGGGACATGGCTATCCCTGAGAACAAGTAAATGTTCTATCCATCATATGAGACACAACTGAGCATGTGCAGGTCGGCTACTCTGCCTGTATTAGCTGGCCTTCCCCAGATAGACAGCGCAGGAGGGAAGGATCTGTGCATGCAGGATAAAACAACCATTTTACACAATGCAGAGGATTAACCCCTTAAGTTCCACAGTGAGTATAACAAGCATGCTTTCTTCAGCATTTACAGACAGATTTTACTGTTGTGGGTTTAATAACACTTTAAGCTTTGACAATAAAATCTGGAAGCTGATTGGTTTCTATGCAAAGCTACACCAGATTTTACACTTTACAGTTTTAGCAAATCTACCCCAATGAGTGGTGCATTGTGTTGTAGTGCTGTTTATTTCTACATGGTCAGGGCTCAAGTCCTGCAGGAACGCATGGGAACGGAGTTCCTGTACTTTTTCCACAACAGGAACTCAGTTCCCATTAGCAGCCGCATCCTGCAAGACTTTGAAGTATGTGAGCTGTGTGGCAGGTGCTACACCAGCAGCCACTGACACAGCTCGCAATAGTAAGTGGCGCACACCTGACCATTCAGGCATTGCCAGTAGGGGGCCCCACGATAGCTTCTGCTTCAATCTACCTGTCAATCGCAGCTAGCTGTCGGGTAGATCAGGCCTAGGTCTAGCTGATGGGTAGATCAGTTATTCTGCTCACAGGACATGCAGGGAGAGAGGTGAGCTGAGGGAGGAACATCAGTTTGGGGTGGTAAGCTGAGCACAATACCTGGCAAAGTTTAATGCCAGGAGGGAATTTCATGTGGAAATATGTGAAGGGTTGGAATAGCAGCGAGTCTGTGTTGGAGCCCTGCAGAGTTTGCAGCCCCCAAGCTAACATACATCTCCTAAGCAGGAACACATCACTATCTCCCCAAGCATTCTGTCCAGATAATGTGCAGTTAATTTATGACCTTTCCGTTTAACCCTGTGTTATCCAAACTCTGTTCAATGAAAGTGTAAACTCACCACATAAACACTCTATATACAAAATAAAATTTCCCAATAAAGATCAGAACACGATGTTCACATTTGCATGGAAGCACAATTGAATGAATGCTGATTATTCAGAGAATTACCGTATTTATGTTTATTGAGGATTGTTTTTTTTTTTTATGTACTAACAGTTAAAATTCATAAACACAATACAAAAATTGGATGAAAAATACCACTTTTGAAGCGTTCGTGCATATGAGCGTATGTTTTTTTTTTTTTTGGTGGGGGAGTGGATCTTGGGTGGGAGTTCCCACACTTTTCCCCCAGGACTTGACCCCTGTACATGGTGTAATGTTTTTAGAAAAAAGACACCTCTGGTTTTTAGTGCATTGTAGTGCTTTGGCAGCATCTATAACATGAATGAGCTGCATTATGCAACAATGGTTAATGCATTGAAAATCGGACCACAACACACTGCAGGGATGGAAGAAGATCTAAAGGAAACTGTAAAAAATTGTGCATCTGTGAAAGTTTAAGCACCAGCCAGGGTGCAAGAGGGTTGATTTACTAAAGGCAAATAGGCTGTGTACTTTGCAAGTGTATTTACACTAATTTTCGCCAGAGCTCAGTGAATACGGTGAAGCTCTACTGATTTACCATCTTCCAATCATGTGCAAGCAAAAATGCATTTTTTTTTATTTTGTTTCCACCTGATTGAATATTCTTTACAAAGTGAAGCGTCACAACATTTACTAAGCTCTGGTGAAAATGAGTGCTTAGTGTACAGTCTTTTTGTCTTTATTAGATAAACCCATTTAAGATTTCATACACCTGTGCTTGGATTTATAAGCACCCATATATACCCTTCCCTTTTCCCCTATAAAAGAATATCATATAGGATTTTTGGTTTGTTAAAATGCTGACCTGCTCATTCCATTTTATCTGAAGGCACAAAAGTAGCAATATTTGTATGCTCACCCTCCACGGCTAAAACCCCGTACACGCGATCTGACTTTCCGATGGGAAATGTCCAATGACAGGCTGTTGTCGGAAAATCGGACCGCGTGTATGTTCCATCGGACGATTGTTGTCGGACTTTCCGCCATCAAATTTTGGCTAGCATGTCTTTGAATTTTCCGTCAACAAATGTCTGTTGTCGGATTTTCCGAGCGTGTGTACACAAGTCCGTCGGACAAAAGTCCAAAGTACACACACGCATGCTCGGAAGCAAGGACGAGCCAGAAGCAGCAACATTTGTGACGTAGCAAATTATGAAATCTCAAAATGTAGCGCACATTCTCTTATTCTTTAATGGGATAATAACGAAGCTGCTTTACTGGTGATACTGATTGCAAACAAATTTTCAAAGGCTTTTTTTTCTAGTGATATCAAGAATAATATTATTATGCTTTTATTATTTTTTATTTGGGCAAGTTACCACAACACCATTATCATGCCGTTTTTAAGATCAAAGATACAACTACGTTGGTGTCCCTTGTTAATTTTACATTATATTTTTTTAAATGTAGCTGCCTATTCCCAAACTGTCATTTGAAGTAAAACACATAGCCAAGTATTATTCTCCACAATTTTTTATTGTGCATTAAAAAAAGAAAACAAATAAAATTGGACATGCTATCTGCCAATAGAACTTAACCAAAAAGTGCATTCTATGCATCCAAAAATATAGAAAATATACAAAGTTAAATCATTATTCAACCAAAGAAATAATGTCAAAGAAATAACTCCAAGGCCAATAATCAATAACACATTATCTCCTCCAATTACGTAACATGGCTAGTTGACGAACGGCCGTTCAGAAACGAACTGAGAAGTGCGAAAAGAAAAGCACGAATCAACACTCAAAAAAAATTATACTAACACGAAATTAGCAGAAGGAGCCCAAAGGGTGGCGCTAAAGAGCTGAAAAACCAAGTAGTACGTCTAGTACGTCACTACGTACGTAATTGTTGGCCAACATTTGTGTGGCTGCATGTATGCAAGACAAGTTTGAGCCAAAGCCCTTCGGATAAAATTCTACGGTTTTGTTGGCAGAAAGTCAGTTGTGTGTACGAGGCATTAGTCTGCTCTGCATGCATTGAATATCAGTCTATGATCAGCTAAACAGGTTCAGGTACTGCAGTCATGTGTACGTTTATACACGCAGTCCCATTATAGAAGCATACCATAATATTTCCCCCTGCTCTTGATCCTTTGTTTTAGTAAATCAGCGCTGTGACATTTTTTCTCAGTTTGTAGGCTTTCATCATTTTTTTCTTGTCATTTAATTTTCAAGCATGTGAAGGTTCATTTTGTTCAAAGCATTTGTTTGTAATGGCAGAGACTGTTTAAAAGCAGAAATGTCAGTACATTAAACAATAGACATTTAGCATACTTTGGTAGATTTGTCCTACTTTCCTGAAACCTTAATGTCATTTCATTTTGTTGCATTAAAACACTACACTTTGATCAAGTTGTAGAATAACACCTATTTACCTACCTAATGCCTGTAGTCCCTTTACTAAAATACAGATTGCAAGCTCTTGAGCATAAAAAGAGGCAGGCACACAGGTGCAAATTATAATTTGATATGTGCATTTCATTTCCAACCATTTCTGACAACTGACTGCATATAATTGGATGAACAGTTAGTTTGACTAGATGGAAATTTTGTTCATTAACTTTCATACTAGGATAGCACATGGAGATATCTGCTGCAATTGCCTGTTTGTATGTCTGTTTATCTAATTGTCTGTTTGCATGTGCTGTACATGTGCTTGGGGACTGCGGGAAGAAATTAGGAAACGTTCATTATATAAAGCCCTGCTGTTTCTGTATATTTGATAATAAAAATAGCCATGTCTTGCCATTTAGCAAGTTGGTATATTGTTCTTACAACTATCTAATCAGTCCTTAACCATTTAATGTGTCACTAAACCCAGGATCCTGCATTCACTATACTGTATCTGGTCTTCCACAGTACACAGAACATGGAAATGCAATTATTTTAGTAAATATAAATTGCTAAATACCTTTTCTCATTAGCAGTATATAGCAGCCTTGTGACTTCTATCAGTGTCTGGTTAAAGCTTGTAGAAGGAGTTTTCATTCTACGCTGACTGTCATATGAGGCTGCAGGACCCCTGACCCTCTGCCTGGACAATGCTGATTAGCCCTGTGCTGATCACATGCACCCTCCCAAGAAAAAAAAAATCTCTAGCAATACACAGCAAATTGAGCATGTGCAGAGTTCCCCCTAGGCTCTGTACAATCAGAAGATGGACTGGAAACTGTAGAAGAAAGACAGGATTGGGGAAGACAGGATCAAACAGCCTTTCTACACAATCCATAGGATTAACCCCTTAGGTTCCACAGTGAGTATAACAAGCATGCTTTGCTGCATATACAGACTGATTTTACTGTTGTGGGTTTAGAAGCACTTTAACCTCCCTGGCTGTATGATTATGTCAGATTTTTGCATCTCAAAGCTGTACATTGTTTTGCATAGAAATTTGGCGTTTTATATTGTAGGCCTGTAAGAGTCTAACAGACATCCCGGGTATGATAAAATTTGAAGCACAAAATCATAAATTATAATATAATAAATAACTATAAATAATTATCACAAATTATAATATAATAATAATAAAATTCACTCAATGATGTAATCAAATCAAAAACACTGAATTTTGCTCAATCGCCGAATTGTCATCACTTTCAGTGTCTGATGACAAATTTCCCAATGAATCACTATCGCTCAATTCTGCGAGTGATTCTTATTTACTATCGCTGTTTTATAGCTGGTCAAAAAACACTTTTTTATGAAACAAAAAAAAAACCCTGCTTTTGACATAAAGGGATGCTTTTTGGATGCCATGGACATTCTCAAGTTTCCAGGAAGAAAGAATGGCATATATAATATAAAAGTGCATGCAGAACACCGGACAAAGCACTAGGGACAGAAGAGATGTGAAATGATTTGACACCGTAATGTAATCTGTAAGATTACAGTGTACTGTATGTATTATGTGTTTTTCGCTTTCTGAATTTGCCGCTGGGCTCCGCCCCCATGCGTCACGATGCTCGCAGGGAACGGAGCCCGCCACACAGTACATCGGGTGGACGACACACCCCGCAGACACAGCAGGAGGACATCCCAGGATCCTGGGGACAAGGTAAGAAACTTTGCCTGGATCCTGCGTTGTGATCCCAAGTGTGGCTCGGGGGGTTACCGCTTTTGGTAGTGAAAATTCCCCCCCGAGCCACACTCGGGAATACCGCCAGGGAGGTTAACACTGTCTGAGGCAATTTTTTAACTTTCCACAGTAAGGCTTCATGCACACTGCAGCTGATAAGCTCAGGTTTCTGTGCGTTTGGGCGTTTTTTTTAACAGCCCTTAGACCCCTTTCACACTGGGGCGTTTTTCAGGCGTTTTTCAAGCGCTTTAGCGTTAAAAAAAGCGCCTGTAAAGCACTTGAAAGAAGCCTCATCTGCAGTCCCAATGTGAAATGTCAGCGCCCGAAAAACGCTCGTAAAGCGCCGCTTAAACTAGCAGCGCTTAACCAGCGTTTTTCGAGCGTTAATGGGGCGCTTTTAACCCCTGCTAGTGGCCAAATAAAGGGTTAAAAGTGCCCACAAAACGCTGCTGCCAGTAGTTGATTTCAATGGGAAGGGGCGTTTTAGGAGCGTTGTATTCACCGCTCCAAAAGCGCTGCAAAGAAGCTGCTTGCAGGACTTTTTTTGACGCTCTGCCAGTGCAGCGCCTCAGTGTGAAAGCACTCGGGCTTTTACATTGGGATTGCAGTTGCAGCTTCTTTCAGGTGCTTTTTTTAACGCTAAAGCGCCTGAAAAATGCTCCAGTGTGAAAGGGATCTTGGTGTGAAAGCACTCGGGCTTTTACATTGGGATTGCAGTTGCAGCTTCTTTCAGGCGCTTTTTTTAACGCTAAAGCGCATGAAAAATGCCTGAAAAACGCCCCAGTGTGAAAGGGGTCTTAATCGCATCTCTATGTTATCTTATGTGTCCATGTACCCACAGACCTTGTTTATGTTTACCAGCAGTGGAGTTTATGGACTGTTGTCTGAATGTCCTAAAATTGTGTTCTTGAGCAGTTTTTCTGACCACAAAAAAGCTGAAAATGCATAGAAATAAATAAATAAATGCACTTTTATCAGCGTTCAGCATTTTTTACATTGCAGAGCTGAATGTAGGCTGCTGTAATATTACAAAACGCGCATAAATGCTATAAAAAAAAACACAGTTAAAAGCGCGTTTTTAAAGCAGCGTTTTCCTGCCAGCAATCCGATGTCCAGGAAGACTTTTTTGAACATCCTGTGTGCATGGAGCCTTATCGTCGCCAATTTTGTTGCTAGATAATTACCTAGAGCCCTTAAACATTATATATTTTCCTGAAGGCAGATCACCTGGAGAATAAAGTGTTGGCTGTTGCAATTCTTCATGTTGCATGATATTTCCAAAGCTATTTATCAAATGCACATTTTTAGGAAAAAATACACTAAAATAAATTATAGCACACACAAACACAATATAATACACATTTTTTGTAAAATATAAAAGACGGGGTGGCGACGAGTAAATACAGGCATACCCCACTTTTAAGTACACAATGGGGTTTATTTACTAAAGCTGGAAAGTGCAAAATCAGGCTCACTTCTGCATAGAAATCAGCTTCTAACCCCAGCTTGTTCAATTAAGCTTTGGTAATAACAACTGGAAGCTCATTGGTTTTTATGCAGAAGTGAGCCTGATTTTGCACTTTCCAGATTTGGTAAATAAACCCCATTGTGTACTTAAAAGTGGGGTATGCGTGTAGATACCAAACATGTCAATACTCAAAACATGCCAATGAAATGGCAACAAACTACAGTACCTAAAACTCTTCATAAGGTGACTCTTTTAAATCCTTCGCAGGTTAGGTAACAATGAAGTATGACCCTAGAAGTATATTTCTCCCACTCTGTCATACCTCACATGGGGGGTGCAAGCGTTGTTTACATACACATACGTGACCTACTCATACAGTTGCTTTTGCATGTATATGCGGGATGGTAGGGGGTTTTTACATGTTTTTTTTATTATTTTGATTTATTTTATTAAATTAGATTTTTCAATACTTTTTCAATTAAACATTATTGTTATCACAAAGGGGCTCAGGGTATGAAGTGGTTAAAGAGCAACTCCAGGTAACAAAATTAAAACAATTTCCTTCTGCCACCTGGAGGCCCCCAGCATGCTTTTTGTATGCTTTCTCTTTCTTTCGACTAGTCATGTGACCTGCTAGGTCCTTGCTCCCTCTGGTCTTCTCCCAATAGTGTATGCTTCTCAAAATGATGGAGAAAGCTTTGAGTAAACAGTGCCAGGGTAACGCCGCTCAGAGGGCACTACCTTGATACCCTGCATTCACAATACCAATTTTCTTGGTTGAGTGATATATTCAACCCAGAAAACTGAGGATATCTTGCAGCGAGAAAAGGTAATGTGGAGGACAGCTGTGGGTTGAAGGTGTTGAGTGTTTTTCTTTTCTTGTTCATTTTTATTTTTTTTTTCAGTGCAAATGCAGTGTATGTGTCTCCAATTCACGCTTCCTTCACCAACTGTGCTTAACAATCAGAATATGCTCTCACCTTAAATTATTGATCTATATATTATTACTATTATTATGACCTCTAGAAAATACAGTTTAAAAATTTAAATTGAGAGCACATTCTGATTGTTAAGTGCAGTTGATAAAGGAAGTGTGAATTGGAAACACAGAGAACATCGATAATATAAGGAGCACAGAAGATTGTTTTAAAGTCACAACACAAGAGACTTGGTGAAACATGTTGTGTTTTTTGAGGCGGATAGACATTGGGGACTTTTTTAAATAACACATATTTATTGTGTTTTTTTGCACTATATTTTAGTACTTTTCAAAGTTGGTCGGTGAAAGGTTTGATCACATATGTATGGATACATGGTAATTAACTTAACCTGCATTGGCGTAGCGCTGCACTAACATTTTTTTATGTTTACGTTTTTGCTATGTTGAATGGTATATGTTTAAGTTGCTAGAAAATGTTGTATTAGCATTTAACCTCCCTGGCGGTACGATTATTTCGGATTTTAGGTGCTAAAAGCGGTACCATTATTTTGCATGAAAATTTGGCGTTTTATATTGTAGTCCTGCAATTCTTAGGAATAACTCTCTTAAATCTGTCCAAACCAGAGTCTAGCAGACATCCCGGGTATGATAAAGTTTGAAAAATTCAATCATAAATTATAATATAATAAATAATTATAAATAATTGTACCAAATAATAATATAACAATAATAAAAATTATTCAATAATGTAATCAAATCAAAAACACTGAAATTTGCTCAGTTGCAGAATTGTCACTGTCATTACTTTTCAGTATTTGATGACGGATCTCCCCACAAATCGCTATCGCTCAATTCTGCGAGTGATTATAATTTATTATCGCTGTTTTCTAGCTGGTCTAAAATCATTTTTGATGTAAAATGACAGTTTTGGTTGCTATGGGCAATCTCCAGTTTCCAGGCATAAAGAACAGTTTTTATTATATAAAACTGCATGCAGGACACTGGGCAGACCACTAGGGACAACGGGGATGTGAAATATTTACATACAGCAATGTAATCTGTAAGATTACATTATACTGTATGTTTACTGTTTGTTTCACTTTTTGAATTTGGCGCCGATCTCCGTGCCCGTGCGTCGCAACGCTCGCAGGGCACGGAGATCGGCGATGTAATGCATCGAGCGAGACACGGCTCGCTCGTACAGCGGGGAGACAACGCTGGATCCGAGGGAGAAGGTAAGTAATCCTCCTCCTGGATCCAGCGATGCAGTCCCGAGTCTGACTCGGGGATACCGCTCTTGGTATAAAAAATCCACCCCGAGTCAGACTCGGGAATACCGTCAGGGGGGTTAAAGAAGTTTTCTTTGAAATTTTGGGTAGCAAAGCTTGATGTGCCGTCTTATGGTCCGTACACACGATCTGAAAATCGGACGAAAAATATCGCTTGCGACACAATCGTACGGGATAATGGGATCATTAGTACAGAGCTTTCGAGAGCCGATCACGACAGTTCATCCTATATTATCCGATTGGACAAACATAAAAAAAATTCTCGTACGATAACAGATCGTTTTAAATGGGTGCTTTTTCCTGGTCCATGAACAATTACAAATAGGAGAAAAGTGCCTGTTTTTTAAAAATTGTCCATAGTTTTACAGACGGTTGGCAATACATGAGTCTTTGCCTCTTTTAATGCAAGAAAGTATTTTGCTTGCTTTAGAAACTACAGCTTGGCAATGCATACTCATTATTTAGTCTAGTATCTACCAGAATACCCAGATCCATGTTTTTAGCTCCCAAAGTGCATAACTTTACATTTATTAATATTAAACCTTATTTGCCACATAGTTGGCCAATTACAGTAAATAGTACACTGAGGTCTGCTTCTAAGTTGGAAACCTGCTGTAAGGACGTTATTGCATTACATCTCCTGTAGTCTGTCTGCCATCTCTGGCAATCTCTATCATGTTTGCAGTCTTTGGCTATTTCTTGTATCATGCCTGGTGTCTCTGACCATCTCTTGTATCATGTCTACAGTCTCAGGCCATCTCGTGTATCACTTACACAGTCTCTGACCATTTTCTGTATCATGCCTGCAGTTACTAACAATGTCCTCTATCATATACACAGTCTTTGACTGTCTCATGTAATCTGTCTACATTTTCTGACCATCTCTTATGCCACGTACACACGATCGGAATTTTGGTCGGAAAAAGCTCTGATGGTTTTCCCAATGGAATTCCGACGGGATTTTGCTCAAGCTGTCTTGCATACACACGGTCACACCAAATTCCGACTGTCAAGAATGGTCGGTTTGAACACTGTGATTGTATCATGTATTTTTTTCAATAAACGTTATTTGTGTCACTTCTTCATTGTTTCTTTGCCTTTAAAGTCCGACCCTTAGTTACTTTATTAGTATCCCCCCCCCCTTTTTGCCCCTTCAACTTGTGGATGTGGCAGTGTGAGTGCTTTTTCCCTTATTTTTCACAAAAAGGATATTGGGGAACTAGAGAAAGTGCAGAGAAGAGCAACCAAACTGATAAAAGGCATGGAGGAGCTCAGCTATGAGGAAAGATTAGAGGAACAGTATTTATTCTCTCGTAAGAAGAGGAGATTAGGGGAAATATGCTCACCAGTGTAAATATATACAGTATGTGGTCCATATAGGGCACTTGGTGTTGAGTGATTCGCTTAAGTTCATCACAGACGACAAGGATGCACTCTCTACATCTGGAGGAAAAGAGATCTAACCTCTAATTTCAAAAATAGTTATTTACAGTCTACCTCAAGAACTGCTCAGATTGTTTTAAAAAGGCCTAGATTCTTTCCTAAATGCACAAAATATAACTTCATACTAATTTTCATGAGTAATAACACCAGAGGTAGTTGATCCAGGGAATATCCAATTGGCTCTTAGGGGAATTATGAAGGATTTTTTTTCCCCCGCTAGAACAAATTGGGGTTATTTTTTGTTTTCCTTTGGATCAACTGTGGGTATAGAATTGTGTATATGGAGGTTATCTATTTGTATTTTTTTTTTCTATTGATTGAACTAGATGGACTTGTGTGTCTTTTTTCAACTTGACTAACTATGTAACTCTGTAACCACTGGCTTGTTACCAAGTTCAACATCAAGCAGTTTATGGGTGAGTTTCTCAACCCCCTGCCAATATGAGTTACATGTTTAATTGGAGAGTACTTTTACAGTAGAATTCCAGCCAAGACCTGATATTGGACATCCGATTTTTATTTTAAAAGCCTCCCTTGTTTTGGCATCCAAAAGCTTTGGGACTGCTGTTGGGCGCCACCATCTTGGATGTGATATCAGCATACCAGCAAACTCAGAGTTGTCACTCCAAAGGCACTTTATAGCTTTTCCCTTTGATCCTTCCCAGTAGCTACATAAAAGGTTATGTAGGAGGGTGAGCCAGAGTATCTTGGCCAGCATACACAGCAATTAGTCACTTCCAGAAGAGGAGAGGACTTTGAACTGGCAGGAGAGAGAAGGAACTATGGTTGTGCCAAAGAATCAGCTCTTACTGGCGTAGTCAAATTCCCTAGCAAATTCCCTGGCACAAAACAAATAAAAAATAAATAAAACTGGAAAGGGAAAATGCTGCAAGTAAAGATTTAAAATACTTGATTTTCCTGTGTTTTACATGCATTTTTTCAGGTTGACCACAAGGTCTCTTAAGCCAATTAAAAAAAAGCGGAAAAAAACGCTATTTGCTATTCAGAAAAAACAAAGTTTTAAAGCCACCTTAGGCCAACCATACACGGTTTGAATCTCGGCCGGTTCAGCAGGAACCATCAGAGATTCAATCCATTAATGGGCAGGCTGAGTGTACCAAGTTCATTGAGCGATCGACTTGGGTACAACCAGCCTGTAGGATTCTCTTGCAATCATCGCTTGAAGCTGCTATAGCCGCTAGCGATAATCACTATCTTCTCCCGGTGGGGATGGCTTCCCCCGCTGGAAGAAGACAATAGCTGATTCCCCTGTCAGCGCTCTCTGTTGATGGGGGATTCATGGACATTTCCCGCTGGTTGGGGGAAAGAAATTTGCAGTGTATGGCCTGCCTTAGTGGTTATTTCTGTTAACCTATTTGAGTAAGCCTTTGCTTTGGCTTGCGTGAAAAAGCAACATATAACTAGGTAATGAAAATATGCTACACTTCATACATAGATGCGGGCACTGTACAATCCATCCTTTAGAACACCTTCTACAACATTTATCTCTTCAAAGTAGTGACGGCTTTGTGTTTTTCTCTAGTTTCCATTTTTCTTTCAAAATGACCTAAAAATGATGTTAATACCTGTCATTATACCATATTTCAATTATAAATTAAAGATTTCAAATCACAATAATGGTATTTTAAATGAAAAGAGATGACTTTTATTAATGAGGCTTCAGTAATGTCTATCGGATATGTATGCTACAGTAAATATCAATGAAAGTTACAGAGGAAAAAAAAAAAAGGCTTGACATTTCTAGTCTCCATATCTCATGTAAAGGTCACCTCACAATGGAATCATAACATTGTGGGAAGCGAAGGGTTAAGTTAGCCAATACAGCTATTGTTATTAATGAGCACAGATTGTGTTGATAAGACTTGAAGAGCTCGGTGCATTTGGCACACAAAGGTTTCGGCCTTTTGCCAAGTCATTTTTTTAATAACCATTGCTAGCCTTTAATAGATTACTGCATCGCATTTCTCATTGCGATTCCCATTCATTGATAAATTGCATTCGAAATATATTGGCTGATTTCGTAATGATTTCGTAATGGTGGCTGGTTTTTAGTAGACACAGGCTGTTTGTCTGTAATTTTCTACTAATGAGAAAATATATCTAGGTAGTAAAGGATTATAGGATAAGATATATATCCAGTTAATTAAAATTAACAAGGTCTAATTTTAGCACTGAGTTATTTAAGTTCCTACACATGAAACAAAGAAGAGGGAGGTGAACCGAAAAAAAAATAAAAAATGAGAGTCGGAATATTTTCACAACTGCAGTTTCCTTCTGAACATTGGTTGCCATAACAACTTCAAGTGATCCTATATTTTACTTAAAATTTCATTTCATAACAATAATTGTTATAATTATCTGTTTCAGTGCTTTTAGCACACATTTCTCTCGCTCCCATTGTTTTGGATCTCTGGTTGCTGTAACAACAAGGTTGTCCCTGTTTTCTGACAAAGACAAACTTTTTCCTTTAATGGAAATACAGGTCGGCATTCCCTGTAATCAGATGCGTCTGCTTCTAGTCTTTTTATGTGACTGAGGCTACATCTATGCATCACGAGAGAACCCAGAGGTGACACCAGGGAGCTAAACATATTTCTTTGATTTATAAATATTTAGAAAATGTCAGTGAGGCATGTCAGTCTTGTTTCTTTAATATTTAGGCCAGCAGCGGATAACTAGTGAATTATGACCCTTAGTGAGGTCTAGCGATTCATTCCTGGGTGCCTGGAAGGTCCCCTCAATAAGTTTACCATGCAGTGGTTGTCACTGTTCTCCTGTATATACTTCATATAGGGTGTTGATGTGTGCTGATATTGTCACAGAAAGTATTTCTATTATTGCCAGTTTATATATCGACTAGGTATGAGATCTGAGTTTGTGTCGATGTAGAGATCAACCCAAACTTTCTATTTTCACCAAACAAGCCAAATAGATCATTAGATATGGCCAGTTTACCCACCTGCCAAACCTCTGGCTGCTAAAAGCAGAAGTCATTCAATTAGTGGTGGTATCACCACTGCCACTAAATGATAGCTCATCACCTCTAAAGCCCCATACACACTATCAGTTTTTCCTTCAGATTTACCAAAACCATGTAGTGCAACGGCCTGCCTGATTGCATACACCAGCCTTTCTCAACCTTTTCAGCACAGAGGAACCCTTGAAATAGTTCTCCAGTCTCGGGTAACGCCTGCTAAAAATGAAAAATCTACAACTCTTGATACATTAGTGTGATGGTCAGTGGGAAGAATGCTCCTTACATTTGTGTTCATTGGGAAGAATTACCTCCTTACAGATAGCTAAAAAGGTCAATGGTGTTGGTGGGAACTTATATGCGAGACGGAAATTGCCCAATGCTGAAGGAACCCCTAGCAACCTCTGGAGGAACCTTAGGGTTCCACGGAACCCTGGTTGAGAATCACTGGCATACACATTGAAACTCCTAAGGTTTGACCTCATATTATATGATTTTGGTAAATCTGAAGGAAAAACTCAGCAGAAAAACTGATAGCCCTTGTACACACGGTCGGACATTCCGACAACAAAATCCGTCGGATTTTGTCCGACGGATTTTGACCGAAACTGGTGTTGCGCACACACGGTCGGACAAAGTTGTTGGAAAATCCGATCATTTGGAACGTGATGACGTTATTTCGTTACGACGGGACTAAGTTCGGGCTAGTAGCCAATAGCTTTGGTCTAGGAATTTGATCTTAGCATGCATGGCCCTTTGCCCGATCGGAATTCTCTACAAACGATCGGACAAAGTCCGATCGGATCATGTTGTCAGAAAATTTTATAGCCCAGCTCTAAAATTTTGTCGGTCAGATATTCCGACGGAAACAGTCCGATGGAGCCCACACACAGTCGGATTATGGGACAGCACAGTCCGATCGGACATTTTCCGTCGGAATGTCCGACCATGTGTACAAGGGCTAAGTTTGTATGGGGCTTTAGTTGCTAGAATGCTGGAGGTTGTCTCCATCCTAACAAGCAAAGGTGTTGTACTTGCTGGCAGCCTGTGTTCTAGTAACTGATGATGGCATTGGTTGTTAAGACAAGATGTTTTACCAGGTTTAACCTGGCAAAACATTAAGAGCATGGTTAAGAGCATGTGGCCTGTTATGCTTCTTTTCTTGGCCAGCCAAGCTGCACGCTTAGGTATGGGCAAGGCAGCCATCAGAAATTTTTGGGACCTTTACACAGCTTTAGTCCTCCCCCCCCCCCGAGCCTGACCACTAACATTCCCCAGGGCTTGCCCACGAGCCATCCTACCGAATCCACACACCGGCCACCTCACCTGTACACACTCAGGCTCCTCCACAATCCTGTATATATGTCAGCCCCCCTCACACCTGTATATATGTCAGCGCCCCCCACACACCTGTATGTATGTCAGCACACGCCACACACCTGTGTTTATGTCAGCCCCCTACACACCTGTATATATGTCAGCACCCCCCCACACCTGTATATATGCCAGCCTCCCACACACCTGTTTATATGTCAGCCCCGCCTACATACACACAAACCCGTATATTTGGCACCCCCTCACATACACAAACCTGTAAACACACAAGGCTCTGGCTCCCACACCTATATTTATGTCAGCCCCCCACGCACCTGTATATATGTCAGCCCCCACACACCTGTATATATGCCAGTCCCTCACATACACAAACCTGTATATATGTCAGCTCCCCACACACCTGTATATAAGTCAGCACCCCCCCACACACATCTGTATATATGCCAGCCCCCCACACCTGTTTATATGTCAGCCCCACCCTACACACACACAAACCTGTATATATGCCACCCCCTCACATACACAAACCTGTAAACACACAAGGCTCTGGCTCCCACACCTATATTTATGTCAGCCCCCCACGCACCTGTATATATGTCAGCCCCCACACACCTGTATATATGCCACCCCCTCACATACACAAACCTGTATATATGTCAGCTCCCCACACACCTGTATATAAGTCAGCATCCCCCCCACACACCTGTATATATGCCAGCCCCCCACACCTGTTTATATGTCAGCCCCACCCTACACACACACAAACCTGTATATATGCCACCCCCTCACATACACAAACCTGTAAACATACAAGGCTCTGGCCCCTCCCTGTACACAAACAGCCCCTCCCTTTCCCACAAAGCCCCCCTTTGTAAAGAAGGTCCTCCTACCTAGTCCCAGCCCGTTTTCACAAAGCTGACATGTTGCACAGAAGCACAGTACAAATCACACAAGGGGTGCACATACACATAGTAGCCAGAGGTGGCAGTAAAGAGCTTGATGTCTGAGCTCAGTGACATGAGAACAGCAGAAGCTGTGAAATTGTTTCTGTAATTCACCCGTCCTGCCTTCTTCTGGTTCGTAAGGGCCCCTTACAGTTGTGACGGCTGTACCCCCCTGCATGTGGCTGGGTATGCCCAGTTCCTGACCTGCCAGGCTGGATGCATGGATTGGGTTCTGGTATGATTGAGGGGAATCCCTGGCTGCTTTGTTTACAAACAGAATGAGGCCGGGAAATGTCTTTAAGGCCCCTTCCACACGAGGCGGATCTGCTCAGTGGAGTCTGCCAGCTCAGCGGGAGATCGCTCCGTTGATCTCTGCTGAGCCGGCGGATGACAAGTTCATCTCTGCTCACTGAGCAGGGAGGAACCTGTCAGAGCTCACTGATTTCTATGGGAAGATCGGATGTCCGTTTTCATCAGATCTGATCTGATCTGCCAAGACAGATGTCAGACGTATCACCATACGTCTGTTTTGAGCGAATTAGATGGCAGACGGGTGTCAGTGGACACATCTCCGCTGACATGTGCCTGCCCATAGGTGTCAGCGGACAGGCTGATCTGAGTGGGCTTATTGTGTGAAAGGGGTCTTAGAGGCAATGAAAACTCTTTTTCTTCCTTTCTACACAGCAGAAGAACTGTGCTCTGAATCGATAAGCTGTCTGCCGAGCCCCCCCCCCCCCCCCACAAATGTATTTCATGTGTTGGGAAAACTTCTGAGAAGTGACTCATGCTGATAACAGAATGATGCACCAGAGAGAAACTACACTTAGAGCTTTGGAGACAGTTAAGTAAACACTACAGATATACTGTATGTGCTTTACTCAAATTCCATGACTAAGATTTACAACCACTTTGAATTTTATAAAAAAATCTGCTCCCCACTGAATGGTATTTTTAAAAACAATCATTTGCATTGGTACATGTGAGTCATGGCAGTGTCCAGCTACATACCATTTTCTACCCAAAAATTCACAAATTGGTCTTGATTAACCTCCCTGGTGGTATGATTCAGTCTGGAATTAGGTGCTGAAAGCGGTACAATTATTTTGCACGGAAATCTGGCTTTTATTTTGTAGTCCTGTAATTCTTAGGAATAACGCTCTTAAATCTGTTCAAACCAGAGTCTAGCAGACATCCCGGGTATGATAAAGTTTATAATATAATAAAGAATAATAAAAATTATTCAATAATGTAATAAAATCCTAAAACACTGAAAAACTGACACTTTTTGGTTGCTATGGACAATCTCCAAATTCCAGGCAGTAAAAAACAGTATTTATAACACAGACCACTAGGGACAAAGGGTGTGTGTATTTTTTAATACAGCACTGTAATCTGTAAGATTACAGTGCTGTGTGTGTTTAGTGTGTTTTAACTTTTTTGAATTTGCCGCCGTTCTCCGCTCCCGTGCGCCGTAACGTCGCAGGGAACAGAGCTCGGCCGCATTCGCCACTGTGAATCGAGCGGAGGACGGCTCGATCACACAGCGCGGGGGACATCGCTGGATCCAGGGGACAAGGTGAGTAACGCTCCCTGTGTCCTCCCCTGCATCGAGCGAAGCCATCCCGAGTCTGGCTCGGGGTTACCGCTCCTGTCAGTATATTCCTACCCCGAGCCAGACTCGGGATTACCGCTAGGGGGGTTAAGGCCAGGAAAAAAACAAGATTCAGCTCCCATAGACTTTAATGGAGTTTCGGGTGCTATGTTTGGGGTTCACAGATTTCAGGCTGGGTTCAGTAAATGGCCTGCATATTGAACCTAAGCTGATTCACTCATCACTAATATTTACATGCTACAGTGCATAGGTCCAAAATGAAAATTATGACATCATAATCAGTCCTCTAGCACCTTTTTGGTATCTTAGGGCAATTTTTGTTGGCCCTCTGTCAGCTGAACTTCTTACCCCAGTCTGCTGGCTAGCCGTATTATCACTAACAAAAGCAGAAATCATAGCCACACAAGGCACCCTGAGGCTTGGGACAGAGAAGTGCAAGAAGACAATCTATCCACTTTGTTTTAGTAAACCTAGAATTGGTGGCTGGAAGAGTAGGCAAGCTGTCAACCCAATCCACTAACAGTTGGGCCCTATGTGTACGGAAACACAGTGGGTAAATTGTGAGTGTGCAGTACACTGTTCCACCCACAAAAATGCACAAACTGTGGACTATGCAGGGACAACAAGGAGCATTAGTTTGGACCTTAATTACAATTTAAAAAAAGGAAATACTGTATATATAAAGCCATTATACTATATATTCAAAGGAGGAACAATGATCCATACATGTCCCAGCTTAGTGGTTAGCAAATGCATGTGAAAACATCTCTGCATATCTTTTTCTATGCTCATCTACAATAGAAAGCTCCGTCCTTTGTGTAGACAGGCCAGGCTAGCTAATAAAGAAGTACAGAACAGCTTGCTACATCTGCAACATGTAGCTCACAGCTCACCTTAGGTGTATCTATAGGCAAAACTTTTTTTTTGTTTGTTTTCAATTGAGGAAGGTTTTTTAAATTTAGGGGA
Source organism: Lithobates pipiens (assembly GCF_037356315.1). Taxonomy (NCBI): domain Eukaryota; kingdom Metazoa; phylum Chordata; class Amphibia; order Anura; family Ranidae; genus Lithobates; species Lithobates pipiens. The sequence goes on from NW_027507748.1 coordinate 145,309,471, forward strand.
AGTAGGAGTGGGAGAGTGGGAAAGGGTTACACCATCTGTCAAGTTTTCATTGCTGAATGTGTTCCATTGGGAATTCCACCTAAGAGTTGTCCCCAGAAGGGGCTTAGAATCTTCCAATGGGATATCTGTCCCAGGCACAACTGTCTAAGCCCTTGTACACATGGTCGGACATTCGGATTTTGTTAGACGGATTTCGTCCGAAACTGTTGCATACACACAGTCAGAAAATCCAATCGTACTTAACGTGATGGCGTTATTTCGTTAGGACGGGACTACATTCAGGCTAGTAGCCAATAGCTTTGGTTTAGGAATATGATCTGAGCATGCGTGGCACTTTGTCCGATCGGAATTCTCTACACATGATCGGACAAAGTCCGATCGGAGCATGTTGGCGGAAAATTTTATAGCCCAGCTGGAAAACTTGGTCCGTCGGATACGCCGACGGAAACAGTCCGATGGAGCCCACACACTGTCGGATTATCCAACAACGCGGTCCTATCGGACATTGTCCATCGGAATGTCCAACCGTGTGTACAAGGGCTTACAGGGGGGATCTCACTTGTCCTCTAACTTCCTGTTGTATATCTGAAACAAGTATTGGAAAATGATTCAATGACAGCAGAAAAAAATAACCTGCCATGGGTGTTAACCCTTCCTTACTCTGGCCATAACTGAAAAAAAAAAAAAAGCTTTGGTTGAAGTGTAACTAAAGGCAAAACATTACTTTTGGATAGAGTGAAGAGGGATTTGAATACCTGGCAGTTTTTATTGTTATCTCTACCCCTGTTAGGGAGATTCACCCTCTCCATTTGCCTTGTTTAGCATTATTATTAAATGTGAATGTAGCACCCTCTTCTAGTTAGGCTGCTAGGCTAATTTTAGTTTTGTCTTCACTGCATCAGTGGAGCAGTAATTCTTTTTGTCTGGTTAGTTTCCTAGCTGGGTGTTTGATACCTCACACCTGCTTCTGGGAAAATAGGGCAGGGAGAGTCAAATGACCAATGTAAATATTTATCATTCTCCAGCTAATCCTTGGATGCAAGTATCCAGAAAGTGGCTGGGAAGGTGATGAATGTTTTTTTTAGGCCTTTCCAGAGTGTGTTTTCCTCTCCAGGGAGTGTTCCAGTTCTTCTGGGGCTGCTGCCCATGGCAGATAGCCACAGAGGCAGGAATTGCAGTCTGGACCTTAGCAGGAGTTTGACTGAGGGTGGAGAGGAGATTGCTGATGTATTATGCTGGAGGGCACCTTCCTGAAGTCCTGGTCTGGAGAAGGATTTTTTACCTTCCTCACTGAGGGTCTACCTGTGGATGCCGGGTGGCAAATGTTGTGAGGGAGCGCTGATTGCAGTGTGTGTCTGCTAATGTAAGGATTTCTACTAAGAACCTTGTCCTCCCATTTATTACTATTACTATTTGGAGTATCCTGTGACCTAAACCCCTCTCCTCAAGTTCTTCAGCATTAGGGATGAGCTTCGTGTTCGAGTCGAACGTACGTTCGACTCGAACATTGGCTGTTCGGGCGTTCGGCGAAATCCGAACTCTTGGTCCGTTCGCGTCAAAATTCGTGTGGCGCGCGCGGACCACAATGCACTGCGGTGGCGCAGTGCATTGCTGGCTCGTGATTGGCCAAGCATGCACTGTGACCCCGCATGCTTGGCCAATCGCAGCGCCAGCAGCGAGGAGAGCCATGATTGGCCACAGGCATCCTGCCTGTGGCCAATCATAGCTCAGGCTGTGTAGTGCACGCCCCACACTATATAAGGCCGCCTTTAAGGCGGCTTCGTGTAGTGTGTTACTTAGCATCTGAAGCAGTGGGTGTTCTGTGTACCTTCAACACAGTACACACCAATCGTTTTTGGCTGATTTCCTATCTTGCTGCTGTGTAGTGGTTGTTGTCTGTGCCCTGACTGCAGTATACACCACTATATTCACCTCACCTATATAGCTAGTGATCTAGCTTTAACCACTTAACAACTGCCCATTGCCGATTAACGGCTTCAGGGCGGTTGTTTAACTCTGAGAGGCCGTTAATTAACGGCCTCCCAGAATTCTGCTCTCGCGTGCCCCGAGGTGTGCGCACTCGAGAGCATCCGTGACCGCCGGGTCGCATCACGGATCACGGTAAACGGCCGCTCGTAGCGGCCGTTTACCACGTGATTGCTCCGTCAAATGACGGAGTGATCACTTGGAAACAAACCGGCGTCATGTTATGACGCCTGTTCCTCCCTCCCCTCTCTGTACCGATCGGTACAGCGGAGGGGAAAGAGATCGGTGTCAGCAGCGATGTGGGCTGCATCTGCAGTGCCCACATCGCTGCTCACCGAATTTAACCCCTCAATTCCCTGCCAATACTCTGCAATACCAGTGCATACTCTGCAGTACCCTGCCATTACTCTGCAGTACCCCGCCATTACTCTGCAGTGCAGTACCCTGCCATTACTCTGCAGTACCCCCCATTACTCTGCAGTACCCTGCCATTACTCTGCAGTGCAGTACCCTGCCATTACTCTGCAGTACCCCCCATTACTCTGCAGTAACCCCCATTACTCTGCAGTACCCCCCAATACTCTGCAGTACCCGCCATTACTCTGCAGTACCCGCCATTACTCTGCAGTACCCCCAATACTCTGCAGTACCCTGCCATTACTCTGTAGTACCCCCCAATACTCTGCAGTACCCTGCTATTACTCTGTAGTACCCCGCCAATACCCCGCCAATACTCTGTAATACCCTGCCATAAATTGCCATACCCAGCCATACTCAGAGATACCCAGCCATACTCGGTGATACCCTGAAATACCCAGCCATAGACGCCCCCCACCCCTCACCGCCCTCCGGTGCTTCTACCAACTCGCCAGTACGATCAAAGCCAGAATCTTTTTTTTATTTTTTATTTCAGGCTTACCAGCCTAGAGGTGAGATGTGGGGTCATATTGACCCCCCAGATTTCACTGTAAAGAGGACCTGTCACCCCATATTCCTATTACAAGGGATGTTTACATTTCTTGTAATAGGATTAAAAGTGATCAAAAATATATTTTTGGGGAAAAAAATGTCAAACTAACATAAATAAAGTAAAATGAACAATAAAAAAATAAAATAAAAATTAAAGCGCCCATGTCCCCATGTGCTCGCATGTGCCACACATGTGAGGTATCGCCGAGAATGTTAGAGCGAGAGCAATAATTCTAGTCCTAGACCTCCTCTGCAACTCAAAACATGTAACCAGTAAAAAAAAATTAAAGCGTCGCCTATGGGGATTTTTTAAGTAGCGACGTTTGGCGCCATTCCACGGGCATGTGCAATTTTGAAGAGTGACATGTTTGATATCTATTTACTCAGCATAACTTCATCTTTCACTTTATGCAAACATTGGGCTAACAAGTGGTTAATAATAGAGCTTGCAGTCAGTAGTGTTAGGAGATAGTGCATGCTGTCTGCGTGCTCTGTACCCAGTACATACCGCTATAATATAGGGCAGGCCCCTACTTTCAAACATCCAACTTACAAACATCTCCTACTTGCAAACGCAAGGAGACAGCAGCAAGTGAGATGAAAAAAGATGGACGACAAAACAAATTATACAGGGGTGATAACCCTTCCCTATGTTTTCCAAAAAGCTTAAAGATAGTTTTTTTGACTGGAGCTACACTTTAAAAATGTACCGGTTGAAAATGACAAACAGATTCAACTTAACACAACAAACCTACACAGTCCCTGTCTTGTTTGCACCGCCTGTATACTGCTGTTCTGAGTATATAGGGCCTGGGGGCCACACGCATTTCCTTTTTTTAATATGGGTACGGGGTTCCCCTTAATATGCGTACAAGACCCAAATAGGCTGGTAATGGGCAGGGAGGTCTACCCATGCCATGTTTCTCAATGATTTTCAACCATATTGCAGGAACCAGATATAACATTAAAACCGCAAGCAGTTTTAAATGGTGTTATTTCCGTTTAATGTCATTTTGTGCAGGGACTGTTCTAAACACGGGAAACACGTGGCACTTCACAGGCATACTACAGACACCCCCCAGGCACCATATTTAAAGGAATATTTCACTTTTTTTTTCACTTTAATCGTCATTAAAATCAGTGCTCCCGCCAAAATGGCAGTTTTTAAAACTTTTTTTTGCAGTGACCCATGTCCCCTGAGGCAGGAGGCAGGTCCCCAAACCCTTTTTAGGACACTATCTTGCATATTAGCCGTTAAAATTAGCACTTTCCAATTCGAACGTTCGAGTCCCATAGACTTCAATGGGGTTCTAACGTTCGTACCGAACGCGGGGGTCGTTCGCAAGTTCTGGTGCGAACCGAACCGGGGGGTGTTCGGCTCATCCCTATTCAGCATTAAATAGTAAAAAGACATTCTCTAAATGTAGCTATTACTGTTAGTGTGCGTGAGACTGTGCTTGTGACTTGCATCTTCTGTACTAGCAAGGGGGACCTGGGCAGATTCCCAGTGGCTCTCCAGGGTGAACACTACATGAAAGTAAAAGAAAATCCTAACTTTTGGGTTGACATCAAAACAGTAATATATGAAAAATCTTCCAATGGGGACACTAGTTCTGGTGACTCTGGTGACACCCTAAGATTTCCTCTCACTTCCTGTTTTGGCTATGGGTTAGGCAGTTAATAATATTCTACCCAATTGGACACAGATGGAAAAAACCTGACAGGGGTTATAACCTTCCCTTACGCTATCTAACATGAAAAAAAATGTTTTTAGTTACACTTTAAACATACATTTTAATAAGTCCTTAACCACTTGGGATCCGCGCTATTGCCAAATGACGGCATTAGCGCGGACCTACATTTCCGGGACTACGTCTATTGACGTCGTCCCGTGTACGAGCGGCCTGAGGGGCGCGCGCGCCATGCTCTGTGATCGGCGAGTCCATGAGACTCGCCTGATCACCGATCCGTGCAAGGGGTCGATCCCGACCCCTTATCACGTGATCAGCTGTCAGCCAATGACAGCTGATCATGTGATAGAACGGAGGCGGTAATCGGCTATTATTCCTCCTCGCGCTGACAGCGCGAGGAGAAAAAAAAAAAGCCGATCACCGGCGGCCGTGATCGGGACATCACGGCCATCAATACAAGGGACCACCTGTCACCTGCCAGTGCCCACCTGCCTCCCGCAGTGCCATCCTGAAGTAAAAGTAAAAGCAAAAGTAAGTGCCCCCCGTCAGTGCCCCCCGTCAGTGCCCATAGTGCCCACAGTGCCACCCACAGTGCCACCCACAGTGCCACCCCACAGTGCCACCCACAGTGCCACCCACAGTGCCCACAATCTGCCTCAAAGGTGCTGCACCCCAGTGCCGCCCATCAGTGCCCAGCAGTGCCACCCATCAGTCCCCAGCAGTGCCACCTATCAGAGCCACCTATCAGTGCCACCTATCAGTGCCCATCAGTCCCATCTATCTGTGGTACCTATCAGTGCCCATCCGTGCCACCCATCCGTGCCACTTATCTGTGCCACCCATCCGTGCCATCTTATCTGTGCCCATCTTTGCCCATCAGTGCCGCCTTATCTGTGCCCATCGGTGCCGCCTTATCTGTGCCTATTAGTGCCGCCTTAACTATGCCTATCAGTGCCCACCAGTGCAGCCTATCAGTGCCCACCAATGCAGCCTATCAGTGCCCACCAATGCAGCCCATCAGTGCCCACCAATGCAGCCCATCAGTGCCGCCTAATCAGCGCACTTCAATGAAGGAGAAAAATGACCCGTTTGCAAATTTTTATAACAAACTATTAAAATATGATTTTTTTTTTTTTTGCATCTTTTTTTGTTTGTTTAGCAAAAAATAAAACTCCGAGCTGTAACTAAATACCACCAAAAGAAAGCTGGGAAAAAAATGATAAAAATTTCATTTGGGTACAGTGTTGTATGCCCGCGCAATTGTCATTCAAAGTGCATCAGCGCTGAAAGCTGAAAATTGGTCTGGGACTGAGGGGGGTTTAAGTGCCCAGTAAGCAAGTGGTTAAACAACAGCAAATTAGAAAAACATGGGTACAATTGCAGTAATTAAAATTACTAAATGATATTATTGTCTTTAAAAAAATATATATATGTTTAGTCTTCAATATATAAATATAAACAGCATTGAACTAGATAATAAATATGATGGTTGATCACAAAAATAAATCATTGCTTGACAAACCTTGAAGCTTATCTTTGTCCAGCTCCCTTTTCAGATGGAGAAAATAAAAGAAACATTTAAAATACATTTATATTTGTGGTAATGGTTTTGTTTTTGACATACTTGGAGAGTGAATTGGCTCTATCCCTTGTGCGTCTGGTTTTTGTCGCCTGTGATATATGTTCTGCTATCTTTTAACACTTTAGTTACTATTGTGACAAAATAAACTTTTCTTCTATTTTGATCTAGTATAGAATAAACAAGCTATTGTCATGGATAACAAAATCCTCTCATCTGATATAAATCATAACTATCACTAAAGGCATTCGCTGACAGTAGTGATCGAGCTGCCAGACAGGGTTCCATGATTGGATCATTGATGGCCCAAAGGGGAAGGCTGGTGCCAGGGCTGTCAACAGAGTGCCTTTATAGAAACAAGCTGCGTGCTGGCATTAAGGGAACATGCATACTATGTTTCTATGGACTGACTGGGCAAACAAATTCTATTACTGGCCTATCAACCTCCTGCCTGAAAAAAAACTAGGTGTGTCAAGGAAGTACTACAGACATATAAACAATCCCCACTCTCATCATAAATGGCTGGATGGGTGCAGTGAATGCCATGGGACCTGCACCAGTTGGCCCATTCCCAAATACTGCGTCCAATGTTTGAATAGCAAAATGCAGATAGAGAATAATAAACAATTTAAGTAACAGTTCAGGTCACTGCAACCTTTCTCCTTGATGTCAGGGGAGTACCTAATAGGTTTAAAGATAAATGGAAGATCCAAATGTAGCACCCTCTACCTTAGGTAGGTTGGTAGATGTAGTTATTGTGTTTTTTTTACAGCCAGTGCAGGTAAATTTAGGCAGGCCTAGCTGTGAGCAAGGACTGTTTGTTTTGATCTGGGGGCTGGGGAGTGGTTTAAAGTAGCAGCAGATGACTGACATGTACTTCATCTCTCTGGCACTTCCTCTGTTTCTAGAAGCTTTAGGAAAAGAGGCAGGGCAGAGGATTAGAGTAGCATGGAGTGTATCTAGGAACCCTGACCAATCCACAACTAGGACTGGCAGGGGGCAAGCCTCCTATTTATACTTATGGTCAGCCTGCTGTGGGAATGGTCGTTGGGTAGAAGAACTGAGTGATGGAGTGTTAGGCTGTTGTGGCCTTTGAGGGAGCCCCCCTTTCTGGGCGGGTGAACTTGGGCCTGAAGCTTGGGAGCTGGGAAGAACCCCCTTCATACAACCCTATCTCGGGGTGTCCTGAAGAGGAGCAGGAAGAGGACAGCGGAAAGCACTGCCGGGCAAGTCACAAGGAGGGATTCATTCCGGGGTTGGAGAGTGACAGGCACAGTGAGAAACTCTGGGAGACACATGCCAGGAGTGGATGGGAGGCAAAGACTGTGATGTCGCTGGTGTTAGAGACAAGTTGCTGCTACCAGGAGAGTTGGCAGGACTTGACTGGGACCAGTAGTCCACCAAGATTCAGTTATCACAAAAAGTAATCTTTTCCTTGCTATTCGTTGCTACACCAAAGGGGACTGCAGACCCCTGCCAGGAAATGGCGGTTATTGAACAGTTGGGACGTATTCAGAGTGAGGCCTAACCATGTGCTAACTGTGACATGAATCTAGGATTGCACAGTAGAGAAAGTGGAGTGAACTCAAGTAATGCTCTGGAGGAGTATGGAGCTTTAGAGACTGTCAATATAGATTTCAACATTTTGTTCAAAAGCCAATGGACTATTCATTGCCTGGGAATGTGTGACTGGAGGTGAATGCCAGGCCACTCAGGGTGACAGGTGGAACTACTACACGCAGCAACCCCACAGGGGCACCGCTACACAAAATTTGAGTATAATTCCATTGTGTTGGTTGCACATCAGCTTTAAGGCCCGTTCACACTAGTAGAGCAGTGATTGTCAGTTTGCTGCACTGGAAGGATGCCAGTCACTGCTATTCTTTTCTATGTGCTCATGTTCTCACTACAAAGCAACCCAGAGGTGAGATATTATGCAGCATATCAGTATAATATCGCATTTCACTGGATAGCACCACACATCACCACACTGCAAGCGCAATGCACTGTTACATTGCTAAGGACGTTGCTAAGAGGACTCCTAGCTCTTACTGTTCCCCTTCAGGTTCACAGGAGTGAGCTCTCAAATGCTGATTTTAGAGCCACTGCATCAGAGGAGAGAAAGTACGAGTAATAAAAAGATTACTCTTGGACCCCTCTGGAATAAGAAGAAATATGTCTTGGACAGCAACATGGTTACTAGTAGTGCATAGAGTAAAAACAAACTGGCTGTTACCATATCTCATATGGACTTTTATTTTACAAAGAAGTAGTAGATCTAACTATGTGCACTACTACATATGTGTATATTCTATGTTTTAAACTGATTGCTGTAGGTGAAGTAACACTTTCATTTGTTTAATCCTTGCTAATTAATTTGCATAAGGTATGTGGGTGTGGTTAAAAAGTAACAGATTGGAAGAGGTGCATGCGCGAAGCCGTCTAAGCAGGACATGTTTGCCTAGAGCTCCGCACCGACTGGGACCCAACAGCTTTATATACCGCGTCATACCGAACTAAACACTCCACACAATGCCTAATTTCTTCCTGGAGTGAGTGGACATATATTGACGGCATGTATAGTGGAAGAAAATCAAAATTAAAATAAGCAAAGCCTCAAGAATCTCTAACAAGAGCCACATCTAAAATGGCGGTGGCGCAATCTTACCTCACCTCACAGCCTGGCACACAGAAACAACACAGGTGTCCCTCCTCAGCACAGGAGGGAGGGCCTGATTTTGATACAGGTATGACCTCTATTGCCCTGCAAAATTCCCCAACTGGCCCTGACCTGCATGTCCAATTTGAAAGGGTCCTTCCTAAGGCACTACAGAACACCTCAGATGCCATTACAGACAAACTAACCCATGAGATTCATGAGGATGGCAGGCATACCTCTATTTTAGAACAGAGGATAGATAAATTTGACATCACAACCTCAACACATACAGAATAATTAGAGTCCCTTAAAGATGATTATACTACCCTTCAAACCTGTCTTGAAGATTTTGAGAATAGGGCCAGAAGATCAAATCTGCGAATCCGCGGTAATCCTGAAGATATTGAGGATTTACAATCAACAATAACAGCACTCTTTAAAGAACTTGCTCCATCTATCCAAATCGAAAGTCTAGAAATGGACAGAATTCACAGAGCCCTAACTTCACGTAAAGAAAATGGACCCCCTATAGATATCATAATGAAAATGCACTATTTTCCCCCAAAGGAACAATTGATAGAAGCAGCAAGAAATAAAGAATCCTTGATTTTCCAGGGACATAGATACCAAATTTTCCAAGACTTATCTCAATTTACACTAATTAAACGCAAAGAAATGAAACCACACCTGCAAGTTCTCCAATACCCCTGCATATCCTATCACTGTGAGTTCCCCTTCTCTCTTCGCTTTTCCTATAAAGGAACTTTATATACCTGAAAATGAACAAATGAGCTTCTCACCACTATTAGAGAACTCCGCCTGTCAACACCTGCAACAATAATAGATGGACCCAAATGTCAAATGAACTCTTCATCCTCTCAACAGCTCCAAAACCTCCGGGACCCCTGGGTGGTTCAGGTCCTGCTCAGCCCTCACAAAAGAGCACGCTTAGCTTCAAAGCTACCTGAAGAAGAAGACATTACAGACTGATGTATTATAAATAGGTGATACCTATGTTTTCATTTCTTTTCTGTTCTTTTTATAGAACTTAACCCTTTCAACATAACATACATTACACCCTAGAAGTAACACTACAAGGAGTCTAAACTCCTAATTTATCTCTAAGGTAGCTTTTCAATGACAAGATTTCTCGCATTTGAGTTATTCAATTCAATACTACCTGGATCGATAGAGTTTATCTGACCAGTTACTTCCTATTGAATTTATAGACATAGATATTTAGACCCCTACAAAATATACCCTGAAAATATAACTTTAATTTCTAAATATTCAAATCCAATTTCCTTAAAAACTCAGTTAGCTACTCATTGATGAGTAGGCTTAGTGGTCGGCTTTGTCCACATGCAGAAACTACTCATTAGTTTAATATCCTTTTAATAATTCTACATTATCACTATTATTAGGAATTATCCTACTTTACCTCATAGTATACAACAGTTACATTAAACCTATTCTACAATCATGACTCGTTAAACAGTTCTTATTAATGAAATGTTAAATGGTTGTCGTAGTCCCGGAGACAGCCCACTGCACTTCCATTCATTCCTCGAGTGCCCAACATTGGTTTGGATGCTCTTTGGAACATGTATATCAACTGGTTGGTGCTTTATCACCACCCCTTGGATACTCACTCGAATTAGGAGCACTTTCTCTTTTATATTCTGTTTACCTTTTCAGGTATCTTCTCTTAAATACCTATTATATTAGTGTTTATATACAGTATGCTGTACAACCCCCGTTGAATTCCCTCTCATATCCCTTCCTTACAGAATAACATGACCTTCTCTAACTTTCTCCCCTCCAGAGAAGAAATCCCCAGTTTCAAATCTAGTAGCTTTCTACTAGATCCCATCTATATCAAGCAATGTCCTCCCTGAATATATTGAATCTTAATATAAAAGGTCTCAACTCTCCCTCAAAACGCACTAAAGCTTTTAACTTTTTTCCAGATTATTCGCACATGTGGTTTGCCTACAAGAGACACACTTTATCTCGCAATCTTCACCAACATTTTTTAGTTGCAAATACCCCCAAGTTTATACGGCTTTGGCCAATGCTAAAAAAAAGAGGAGTCCTAATTGCTTTCCACCATACAACACCGTTAACCCCTAAAAAAGAACTTAAAGATCCGAGGGTAGATACCTGATCTTATCCAGACTACTATTAGATAGTGAATTTATGATCATCTCCTATTATGATCCTAACAAAAACCCACTGTTATTTCTTTCCAATCTTTTTTTGGTTGTTGATTCACATAAACAAGGTACTAGGTACAAGTAACTCATGAGCCAACACACTATTCTTGATACTTGGCGAGAACATAATCCTGCAAAGTGTCAATACACTCATTATTCCCATCCCCATGAACTATTTTTCTGCATAGACCATTTTTTTTGTTCCTGTTAGTACCTCTGCACTCATTCTAGACTCACATTTTATACCATGTACTTGGTCAGACCATAATGTAGTTGTAACAACTCTATCCTCCTTGGTTCCAAGACCCAATCATCGTACTTGGTACTAGGGATGAGCCGAACACCCCCCGGTTCGGTTCGCACCAGAACTTTCGAACGGACCCCAAATTCGTACGAACTTTAGAACCCCATTGAAGTCTAAGGGACTCGAACATTCGAAAATTAAAAGTGCTAATTTTAACGGCTAATATGCAAGATACTGTCCTAAAAAGGGTTTGGGGACCTGGCTCCTGCCCCAGGGGACATGGGTCAATGCCTAAAATGTTTTTAAAAATGGCTGTTTTGGTGGGAGCACTGATTTTAATGATGATTAAAGTGAAAAAAAAGTGAAATATTTCTTTAAATATCTTGCTTGGGGGGTGTCTGTAGTATGCCTGTGAAGTGCCACGTGTTTCCCGTGTTTAGAACAGTCCCTGCACATTAAACGGAAATAACATCATTTAAAACTGCTTGCGGTTTTAATGTTATATTTGGTTCCTGCAATATGGTTGAAAATCATTGAGAAAAATGGCATGAGTAGCCCTCCCTGCCCATTACCAGCCCCTTTGGGTCTTGTACGCATATTAAGGGGAACCCTGTACCCATATTAAAAAAAGGAAATGCGTGTGGCCCCCAGGCCCTATATACTCAGAACAGCAGTATACAGGCGGTGCAAACAAGACAGGGACTGTGTAGGTTTGTTGTGTTAAGTTGAATCTGTTTGTAATTTTCAACTGGTACATTTTTAAAGTGTAGCTCCAGTCAAAAAAAATATTTTTAAGCTTTTTGGAAAACATAGGGAAGGGTTATCACCCCTGTATAATTTGTTTTGTCGTACATCTTTTTTCATCTCACTTGCTGTTGTCTCCTTCCGTTTGCAAGTAGGAGATGTTTGTAAGTTGGATGTTTGAAAGTAGGGGCCTGCCCTATATGCTCTGCAGAAATGGCGGAACAAGGTGTTGGTTTTGCCACAACATTGTAAGCCCTCAAAGTGACTCTTGGTGGGCCCTGGAGCGCCCTGCTGTGAACGATTATATCAAGAATTGTAATTACATGCCATTGTTGAACAGGGGTAGAAAAATTTACCTTTGGTGGTTGTGGTGCTGGTGCCACAACACTATAAGTCCTCACAGTTACTCTGGGTGGGCACAGGAACAGGCCCTCCTGTGAAATATTATATCAAAAATTGTAATTAAATGCCCCTGTTAAACAGGGGCAGAAAAATTGGGCCTTAGGCACTGGTGCTGGTGCCACCACACTGCAACCTCTCCCATATACTCTAGTTTTATTGCAGGAATTAGCCCTGCTGCAAAGCATTGCATCAAAAATTGTAATTAAACGCCCCTGTTAAACAGGGGCAGAAAAATTGGGCTTTAGGCACTGGTGCTGGTGCCACCACACTGCAACCTCTCCCATATACTCTAGTTTTATTGCAGGAATTAGCCCTGCTGCAAAGCATTGCATCAAAAATTGTAATTAAATGCCCCTGTTAAACAGGGGCAGAAAAATTGGGCCTTAGGCACTGGTGCTGGTTCCCACAACACTGCAACCTCTCCCATATACTCTAGTCTTATTGCAGAAATTAGCCCTGCTGCAAAGCATTGCATCAAAAATTGTAATTAAACGCCCCTGTTAAACAGGGGCAGAAAAATTGGGCCTTAGGCACTGGTGCTGGTGCCACCACACTGCAACCTCTCCCATATACTCTAGTTTTATTGCAGGAATTAGCCCTGCTGCAAAGCATTGCATCAAAAATTTTAATTAAATGCCCCTGTTAAACAGGGGCAGAAAAATTGGGGCTTAGGCACTGGTGCTGGTGCCACGACACTGCAACCTCTCCCATATACTCTAATTTTATTGCAGGAATTAGCCATGCTGCAAGCATTGCATCAAAAATTGTAATTAAACGCCCCTGTTAAACAGGGGCAGAAAAATTGGGCCTTAGGCACTGGTGCTGGTGCCACCTGTCCAGCGAGGAAAGGACATTGCCTTCCACATGCCGGTAGAGAGCTGGAATCGCCTTCCGTGAGAAAAAGTGGCGTTTGGGGACCTGCCACTGAGGAACCGCACATTGTACAAACTCACGGAAGGGGGCCGAGTCTACCAACTGAAAAGGCAGCAGTTGAAGTGCTAGCAAGTTAGCCGAGCAAGCATTCAACCGCTGGGCATGTGGATGGCTGGGAGTGAACTTCTTTCGCCGGTCCAGCAGCTGGGGCAGGGACATTTGCCTGCTATAATCGGATGTGGGTGTACTGCTAGCAGAGTGCCCGGAAGCACTTGGCTGTGACACACCTAATTCTACACCTTCATTCCTCTCAGAGCAGGTTTCAGAGAGGACTGAATGTCTAGTGGGGTTGGAGATGCCAGCTGATGAGGAGCAAGGAGAGGTCCGCTTTGTTCTTTAGTGTAGGTCAACATATGTCTGGTCAAGCATGTGATGCCCAAGCGGCTGATGTTTTGGCCACGCGAGATACACTTAAGACATATGTTGCAAATAGCAGCAGTGCGATCTGATGCACTCGTCTCAAAAAAGGCCCACACCAAAGAACTTTTAGAATAATGCGCAGAGGCAGCGCCCTGCACAGGCGGAGCTCTGCGGTGTGATTCAGTCGGTATGCTGCCCCTAAGCTGGCCCCCGGAGGGCATCCTGCCTCATTGGACATGTGCCTCCTCCTCCTCTCTCCTACCAGGCACCCACATGGAGTCAGTGCCCTCATCATCCCCTCCCTCTTCATCGCTGTAGCAAACCTGGCAGTATGCTGCAGCTTGTGGAACATGACTGCCAGATTGCTGTCCTTCTTGAGCATCCCCTCTCTCTGCATTCACGCTACTGCCTTCCTCTAGCTGAGTGTCATCATCAGAGCCTACAAAACACTGGGCATCCTCCTGGAGCATGTACCCAACACTGTGCTCAAAGAGTTCAGGAGGCTCCTCAGGAGGACGTGGTAGGTCTAGGGAAGGAGTCACTGATGATGACATTGAGACGAGGGAAGACGATGCGTTGGCAGCTGCTTTGCTAGTACCCTGAGACTGGGTGAGAGAGGATGTGGAGGATGAAGAGGGCTTGGTCATCCACTCTACCAAGTCCTTGGCATGTTGCGGCTCAACATGTCCAGCTGCCGAAAAGAAGGACAAGCATGTCCCATGGCCACGTGCTGATGGCGATGCACCGCGTCCACGACCAGCACTGTTGTCTCTAGACACAGAGCCTGCTTGCCCTCTTTTATCGTCTCGCGCCTTTCTGCCTCTCCTTGCTGGCCTTCCAGACATGGTAATGGCCTGAAGGGAGTTGGGTAAAAATGCAAAAGGGTAGTGTATATTGTGCTGGAGGCACACAACACCCACTAACTCCTGCAGATGCCTTTATTATAAAACACCAGCAATAAAGGGTAGGTAAAGGGGTATACTGTACTGGAGGCACACAACACCCACTAAGCCCTGCAGATGGCTCTATTAGAGAACAGCAATAAAGGGTAGATACAGGTGTATATTGTGCTGGAGGCACACAACACCCACTAACTCCTGCAGATGCCTGTATTATAGAACACCAGCAATAAAGGGTAAATACAGATGTATACTGTGCTGTGCTGGAGGCACACACAACTTCCAATAACTCCTGCAGATGGCTCCAATAGAGAAGAGCTATCTAGGTGGATATAGCGGTGTGTACTGGGTACAGAGCCCGCAGACAGCACGCACAAGCTCCTAACACTGACTGCAAGCTCTATTATAAAAGATAGATATATCGCTAGTTATATAGGTGAGGTGAATATAGCGGTGTATACTGCGGTCAGGGCACGCAGACAACAAACACTACAGAAGAGCAAGATCGAAAAATCGGCCGATAACGATCGGTGTATACTGTGTTGAAGGTACACAGAACACCCACTAACTGCTTCAGACGCCAACACACTACACAAGGCTGCCGCGCTGGAGGCCTTATATAGTGTGGGGCGTGTACTACACAGCCTGAGCTATGATTGGCCACAGGCATCCTGCCTGTGGGCAATCATGGCTCTGCTCGCTGCCGGCGCTGTGATTGGCCAAGCATGCGGGGTCACAGTGCATGCTTGGCCAATCATTAGCCAGCAATGCACTGCGCCATCGCAGTGCATTGTGGGCCGTGAGCGCCACACGAATTTGGCGCCAACGACCCATAACGTTCGGAATTCGCCGAACGGGCGAACAGCCGATGTTCGAGTCGAACATATGTTCGACTCGAACACGAAGCTCATCCCTACTTGGTACATTAATGATAGTCTGTTGGCAAATTCTACATATCGACAAGAATTAGAGGAAGCCATAAAGGATTATCTTATCCACAACAATGCTACTGATACAGACCCCTTGACCTGTTGGGAAGCTCTCAAACCTTATATCAGAGGGGTTTGTATCAGTCAAGCATCACACCACCATAAGTAAAAAACAACTTCATATATGCCTAGAAGAACCATTTTATAAAGCTTTGGAAAATTTTCAGACTACACCCTCTCCATCAAATAAACTTGTTTACGAAAAAACACGACTGGAACTTGACCTTTTCCTGATAGATTCGGCTGAAAAAACTCTTAGTAGAGCTAAACATACTTTTTATATGAAAGTTAACAAACCAGACACTTTTCTGGCTTTGGCATTACGAAAGACCAATTATACCCCAAAACCTATTCACTTAAAACTTACTAACAATATCTATACTAGCAACCCATTAAAAATTCTTATGCCACGTACACACGAGTGGAATGTCCAATTGAAAAAGTCAGACGGAAGCTTTTCATCGTATATTCCAATCGTGTGTATGTCTCAGCAGACTTTTTTTTCTGACGGACCTAGAAATAGAACATGTTTTAAATATTTCCAATGGAACCAATTCCTATTGGGAAAACCACTCGTCTGTATGCTGTTCCGATGGACCAAAAAATATGCATGCTCTGAATCAAGGACAAGACAGAGGCTATTGGCTACTGGCTATTGAACTTCCTTTTTCTAGCCCTGTCGTACGTGTTGTACGTCACCACGTTCTTAACGATCGGACTTTGGTGTGATCGTGTGTACGCATGAAAGTTTCAATGGAACTCAGTCGGAAAAACTTTCGGAGTTTATTCAGATGGGAAAACTGGTCATGTGTACGCAGCAATAATGAATTTCATAAGAAACAAACTGAATTATACAAGGATACAAATATATTTGATCAATCTCGTCTGACCACACTTTTATCTACAATCTATCTCCCCTCACTCTCCAACAGGAAGCTCTAGAGAAACCTATCCCCGAAATAGAAATACAAACCACTATAAATCACTCAAGTTACATAAACACCCGGGTATTGATGACCTTTCAGCCACTTACTACAAAGGTTTTATATCTCTACTAGTTCCCCTCATGGTTGATACCTTTAACTCCCTCCTTAACGGTCACTATTTCCATACTGAATCGCTCACCGCCTCTATCTCCATGATTCCTAAACCCAACACAGATGATACATCTTAGGCCGCGTACACACGGGCGGACTGTTCGCCCAACTTTGTCCGTCAAACAATCCGACAAACAGTTCGTTCAAAATTTGCATGAACGGACTTGACCACACACGATGAACGAACAGTCCGCTGAAAGCGTGCACGATGACGTGAACGGCACGTACGACGGGACGAGAAATTCGACGTCCAATACACTGCAATGCAACCTTCGCCGTGTAAATCCTTTCTGAGCATGCGCGAAACTTAGTTTGTCGAACAAGCCTACACACGAGCGGACTGTCCGCTGAAACCAAGTTTCAGCGGACTGTCTTACGGAAATTCCGAAAAACTTTGTTCGTCAGACTGTCCGCTGAAACTGTCCGCTGAAGCCCACACACGAGCGGACTGTCCGCTGAAACACTGTTCAGCGGACAAAGTTGGGCGAACAGTCCGCCCGTGTGTACGCGGCCTTAGTCTAACTATAGACTGATATCCATCCTTAAGAGTGATATCAAGATCCTAGCCAAAATTCTCTCTTCCAGACTTAACTCCATTATTGGCTCTTTAATTCATAAAGACCAAACTGGGTTTATCCCCTTAAGACAAGCAGGTGATACGTCCCCGCCGTATTCCTACATGTTTCCTTTCATTAGACATACAAAAGGCATTTGACTCATTGTCGTGGCCTTATCTACACTTATCTATCCTTAATCAATGGGGATTTGGTCCACATTTCCTGAGATGGATTACCACCTTGTATCAGAATCCCAAAAGCATATATTTCCTATTCAGGAATTAAATCTGACCCCTTCAATATTGAGAGAGGTACTAGACAAGGTTTTCTCCTTTCCCCTCTTCTATTTGCTCTGGCAATTGAACCCCTAGCACAACTCATTCAATCTAATCCAAACATCAGATGACTAGAACTTGGGAGTTATCATCATAAACTATGTATTTTTGCAGAAAATGTCCTTAGCTCACCTAAAATATCAGCACCAACTCTTCTAAATATCCTTTCCAAATTTGAACAAATATCAGGCCTCTCTCCCCACTTTTTCATCCCTTTACCACAAAGCTCGTTTAACCTTTTGCTGACCAGCTGCCGCTGTTTTACTGGAGCACAATGGCACGGCTGGGCTAAACGACATTATGTTACGTCACTTCGTCTTTTGGCCACTAGGGGCGCGCACACACCCGAGGCATGTAAACGGAGCCAATGCGAGTGCCTGGCAGGCACGATGACTGCCGTGCTCTCATGATCGCTTGTGACAGGGTGAGAACCAGGATCTGTGTGTGTAAACACACAGATCCCAGTTCTTTCAGGGGAGAGGAGATAGATTGTGTGTTCATACTATGTATGAACACCGATCTCTCTCTTCTCCTAAACAGTCCCATCCCCCCACAATTAGAAACACACATAGGGAACACGCTTGATCGCCCCCTAGTGTTAACCCCTTCCCTGCCAGTGACCTTTTTACAGTAATCAGTGCATTTTTATAGCACTGATCGCTCTATAATGGTCAATGGTTTAAAAAATGTGTCAAAAGTGTCTGATGTGTCCGCCATAATGTCCCAGTCCTGGTAAAAATTACAGATCACCGCCATCACTAGTAAAAAAAATAATAATATAAATGCCATAAATCTATCTCCTAATTTGTAGACGCCATAACTTTTGCGCAAACCAATCAATATACGCTTATTGTGATTTTTTTTTACCAAAAATATGTAGAAGAATACATATAGGCCTAAACTGAGGAAAAAAATTGTTTTTTTGATAAAAAATGTGGGACATTTATTATAGTAAAAAGTAAAAGATATATATATTTTTTTAAATTGTTGCTATTCTTTTGTTTATAGCGCAAAAAATAAAAACCGCAGAGGCGATCAAATACCACCAAAAGAAAGCTCTATTTGTGGGGAACAAAGGACATCAATTTTGATTGGGTACAGCGCTGCATGACCGCACAATTGTCAGTTAAAGCAACGCAGTGCCGAATCGCAAAAAATGTCTTCCTGGGCTGAAGTGGTTAACTAACTCCTTTTTTTTATAAACAAGTTTATCCTGTTAAAGCAAGGGTCACTTGGGATAGATGAGAATATTGCTTTATCTCCAGATAATGCCAAGCCACATAGCAGGAACCTGGAAAAGTCTATTCACTTCTCCTAACTATCCCGTATTATTTTGACCCACTATATCAAACAAATCTTAATCTCCTTCTAACCCCACTATAATTCCTTATTACACTTCCATATCTTCTAATCCCTAATATATATATTTGCTGTTACTGACAGCGGAAATCACAACATTTGATTAATATGTTAAATGAAGTATTATACAAAGGAAGGCTCCTTACTTTTTGTTTTATATTCTTCATGAGAGAAGCATTACTATAATTTTATTCTCTCATTTTTTTTTTTTTATTGCACTGACCTAACATGTATGGTATTATTTTCATGACCTTTGTTAAACCTTAAGAAAACACAATAAAATATTTAAACAGAAAAAGTAACAGATTGAGAACAAAAAGTCCTGTTTCATTTAAAGCTGATTTTTCAGTTTGAATTGACCCAAGTGGGTTGAAATACTATGTCTTTTTAGCCCTTGGGGGATTTATCACTAGCACAATTTACCCAGTTTGGGTTTCTGCTCTCTCTTACATGGTTTTAAATTAAATTACACTCTCTTTCAGCTTCTAACTCTGGGTATTTTCTTCCTATATGGAGTAGAATCTACTAAGAGTATATAGTATTAATGATTGCGACAGCTGGACAAAACTGGGCATTCTGGTCGAGTTATATATGTAGATCGCCAATGGAACCCACAGGAAATGGAAAAGGTGAGCTTGTGACACATAGAAAGTACGCAGGCAGACTTTAGATCAGTAGAAAAATGTAATCTCATTGTTTACTATAAATACATGCTTTTTATTTTATAGCTAAGTCAATCCTTAAATATATGTGCTAATTAAGGCCAAATATCAGTTTGAAATGGCATTATTATGTTCTAGGAAAACACTGAGAATTGCCAGAAGCAGCTGAGGAACTTGAATCATGGAAAACCACTGTTTCAAAAAGTATACCACATAATGTTGACATTATCCTTAAAGCAGAATTAAACTCTCAAAATAAAAAATGCTGACAGGTAGGACTTTTATGACAGAAGAGACCCCATTGTTCTTTTTTGGCATAATCACTTTGCCCTGCTTTTTAGTGTTACTGTACAGTAGAGTTGGGCAAACAGAGCGGAGCAAAAGTTGGGCCCAACATCGCCTGAATGAGTGCATAGCTGGTTGTTAAGGAGCGGTCTACAAGCTTCCCTGCTGACAGATGAATGAAAAAAACATTGTCGGCAATACAAAAAAAATGGCGTGGAGGTCCCCCCAATCCATACTGCCCAGGGTTGTCGGAAGAGGCCCTTGTCCCCATCAACATTTTTGTTGTTTCAATTTAAGCATCATTCAAATCACTGCTCCTGTAAAAACAATCTTTTAAAATAAATAAAGTTTGCATTGATGCATGTCCCCTAGGGTAGTACCATGCCCTTTTTATGGCCGATAACTTGCATATAAGCCTTTAAAATGGGCACATTTTGATCCCATAGACTTTAATAGGGTTTATGATTCGGGTACTAGAGTTATGGTCAACTCTACTGTACACAGATGTACATTACAGCTTACAGTTGCAGCACCACTCTGTGCCATGATGAAGGGGGGTAACATCATCAGGGTCCAGCCAATCAAGCAGCCGAATAGTCTGAACTTGAAAGAAAGGCCTGGAGAAGATAGAAGCTTGGTAGTACATAGCATTTTTTTTTTAAATAGACCCCATATTATAAGATATTAATAGGACAGGCTCAATTGGCATTGATAGATATAAACCAGGCACAAGACAGGAACACCTGGGAACAGTCCAGAAAGGTTCATTCTGCACTTTCAATCAACAAAGCAGTAAAAAAATACCGCAACTGCGCTAGAGGGCTTTGTACAGCAAGTCTATATATTAAAACAAAACAAAATATATGCTTGTCCGAGCCTCCAACTAATAACAGGTCAATTCCTATCTAAAGAAGACCATAAAACTATTAGTTTAAATCTAACAGCTTCTTCCATCCACACAATGAAGGTTGATAGAAGAACCCTTCACACGTGCAACATCTGCTGCTGATCAGTGGTTGCAGGCAATTAGCTGCAGATCGAGAAAAAAATGACATGTCCCTTTAACAGAAGTAACAGATGTCCCTTCAACAGATGGTCATAAACTGAATGAAATTTGGCTAATCCCTGCTGAATGGCGTACATTTTCGTTCAGTGTATGGCTAGCTTAACAGGATGCTCTAATAATCCTTTCCTCAGAACAACCAGGCCTCCCGGGTACTTAGTGTTTTATCAAAAGTCAACCTTTTTACCCAGCAGCAGGCTCTCACAGGAGAGAGAGTGACAGAGTGAGAGAGACTCTATCATCAGTCATCTCACCTATATAAAGGCCTGTGGCCAGCTGAGGCCAATACCGAGGCCTGACTAACAGGTAAGATGTGGGCCTAGAACTGGAGGCTTTATTCCACCAAGAGCTCTACAAAGAGTAAAGGCTCCAAGACCCACAACAGAACTTACTGTACTAATATATAAATAAAAAACAGAGTGTGTTTCTTCCATAGCAGATACAAACCCTGGAGCCCCTCGCCATGTGTAGGTGAGAAACCCAGGTGACACACATGCACATGGCACAATCCTGCCAGCTAGTGCCTCACATTGATCATAGTTTAGAATCTCATATATTGTAGTTCACTGGGCTTTATAAGGCTGAGCTTTGGAATAAGTAGTAATTAATTTGTGCATGTTGAATTTCTCAGTGGAACTATATGTAAAATGCATTAGCTGTGTAGGATTTACTTAAATCTAACTAACAAAATCAGTTCCCACATGAACCAGAGTCACTGTACTGTTTCCTCCTTATCTGACTTGTCCTCCACCTATCAATCCCTGCCAGGCTCTTAGTGCTTGTTGTCAAAGCTCAATTTACAAGTAAGATTTTAATAACACAACAACACTAATCACCATGCTATCCTTTCACCAAACACTATTAATTATATTTTTCCCACGCACTGGGATCCCTAATGTACTTACCTGTGTGCAGCTAATATCTTTGCTTATCCACCAAAACTACATGTCCCTTTTCATCCACCTGACAGCTGCTGTAACTCTTTAAAAGAGATGGGCCTCCCATGTTAATTAATGCAGGTATTAAAAGACACTTATGCTTGCTAACTTTTGTACATAGAGATGAACTGCACCGAATATATTACTGATATTTTGATGTGCTACATAGTAAAGCTTGAATAGTACTTTGACTCAATTTTTCTTCTCTATCCAGCTGTAAAATTCTATATAAGCTCTTTGTATTATGTAAGTCTTTAGGGTTTGTTTATTTAATTGATAGCCCAGAGTAAGAGGCTTTGTGCTGTTATTTTAAGGAAACCAACAATTAGTTAAAAAAATGAAAATTTTAAAGAGGCAGTAGACACCTAAACACAAAATACATTGTGCTTGGTTCTCCTTACAGCATAATTCCACCCATTTCTGTGTTTATTAAAAATCAGGCGCTACAAAAATTGTAGCTGCTGACTTTTATTAAACAGACACTCACCTGTCGCGTGGTCCAGCGACGTGCTTCTCTCCTTCTCCTCTCTATGGCGCAGGCATTGCAAGTGTAGGCACCCAGCTGTGACAGATAGATAGAACTAACAAGGAGGATAAGAGGTAAAGAAGAACCTCCCCCTTCCCCTTTTTTTCTCCCTCAATCCAGATACTCATCTGCCACTTATCCACTTGAAATGGCATTGCCACGCAGCTGTGAAAAGAAGAAAAAAATACTGTGCTATACAAAAGTGAAAATAATGCTATGAAAAGCAGCTACATACGAATGTGACAAAAATTCATGTGAAAAAAGGAAAAGAAAATGTAATATCAAAATAATAAATACGAAATGAACAAGTGATATATTAAATATATGTAAGTCCACTAGAAGTCCATCTAGAGGAATAACAAGACCACCATGGATCCAAAGCCAGCCACAAACAGGGGAAACCGACAGCACACTGTACTTCCGAGAGTAATGGCATCCACGAAAGTAGATATAATTAAATACTCTTACCAGAGTTGATGGACCTGTGTGTCAGCGACACCAGATCAGACAAGCATAGAATGAGAGGCCACTTGGAGACAGGATAGCAGGTCACCGGGAATCCTCCACCAACATCGATCGATGTACGTCATCTGGAGACTCTTATAAGGCCAAAACCAGGGTGAAGAGGAGGTCCAATGTTGGTATATCTCCCAAGGTGGTCAGTACATTCAAGGAGCGGGTATTATGAAAAACATAAAAAAACGAGCTCCCAATGGTGTAGGTCAAAAAATACAATTTGGCTTTTTACTTGCATAAAATACCAGCAATTAACAAACTTGCAGCAACGAAAGAGAATAAAAAATATAAAATAGTGATCACAAGACTTTAAAAGCAATATGAAGAGCAGAAAAACCAGGCCCTATGCATTTCGTCCAAAATGGACTTCTACCGGAGCATTAAAAAAATTGTTAATTGCTGGTATTTTATGCAAATAAATTTTTTTTTTTTTTACCTATACCATTGGGAGCTCGTTTTTTATGTTTTTCATAATACCCACTCCTTGAATGTACTGACCACTTGACGGTGCAAGCCTCGTTTTCACCTGGTTTGTAGTTCAGACCTTGCTTTCGCCTGGCCGGAAATTACATAGTGACATCATAAGCATTTCTCAGCAGCCTGTACGCATTTCGCAATAATGATTGCATCATCAGAAAGGATTTTTTTGGATGTTTATATTGATTTTATATTGATGTTATGTTGATATATATTTAGGATTTGTCTTTTATGATTGTGAACTGAATGGGGATTGATAGTGTGTGAAGATGATCATATACCATCACACAAATATTTTTGGTTAGTTACATTTATATGCATAATGAATGAATATGAATAAGAGTGGTGTATTTAAATGTTATGATATGGGGGTAGCGCAGTCAACACGAAAGAAAGTTATGGCAGATTTATTTTTTCTTGACTTTTTCTCTAAAACCTTCTGCTAAATGTTTGTTTTATATTTTAGAATTGCATACATTTGACAATCCAGAAAAATGTACCCAAAGTGCAGCTAATGGTGCCTGTGTGTGCAGGTTGTAGGTTATTAATGTGTATTTTATATTTCTCTGTCTTCTACAACAATCACGTAACTCTGCTCTGCCATGGCATAAGGAAGCCATAGAACACAAACTGTGCAGAAATGGAGACCTCTTAATGAGTTTTCTCTGCAGGTTGTGTTACCAGTTATTATCACAACACGCAGCTTCTTCCAAAAGGACAATACAGTATATACAAACTAATACAATCACAGAAGAAAATTTGTGTGCATTGCCACTACAAAATGAGTAAAGCATGGCCCCTAAAATCATATAGCACAATGGTCTAAAGCTTTACAAACATTGGGTTTCTAAGGAATACAATTTAAGCACATTCAGCAAAATGTTTGCCAGAACGATAAACTAGAGCACCATTAAAATTTTTGTTATTTACCATGACATCAAGCTGAAATTTACTATTTTCCAATTCCCCTTTCTCAAGGTATTATAATTAGGTTATTCAGGGATATTTTATTTTCATTTCAAATTGTACTTATTTTGCTTCTATGTTGTTTTTATTAAGAAGAAATTTATTCTAACTGTAAAGATATCTCTCCGTTACAATTTTTCCAACAATTTTACAAATAGATGAGAAACTTTGCAATTCAATAAGCTGGGATTGAAAATATCTTGCAGTATTTTGTTTAAAACGGCAGTAAACTCTGCTTTGTTAAGCCGCGTACACACGGGCGGACTGTATGGCCTATTTAGTACGTCATACAATCCGACGGACAGTCCGTCATACTTTCGAATGAACGGACTTGACCACACACACCACATTTTGAGCGGACTAATACGGCGTACTAAGTCCGCCATACTATCCGCCCTACTTTTGAAATGAACGGACTCGCCCACACACGCGGAGGAAAGTCCGCTCATTTCCAGCGCGTCTCCAGGTAGGCGGGGCCCGCGAAGGAGACGTCGCTGACCCTGCCGCCTGGTGACATAAAGCCATGTGACACCGCCCCTTGTCCCTATATAAGTGGCCGCGCAGTGCGTCCCTGGCATTCCGGCCGGAGAGATCGTCGAGGCAACATCTCCTGGAGAAGAAGAAGAAGAACGGAAGGCGGCGGCGGCGACAGAAGACCGGGCCACCGCCTGTAAAAGAGCTATAAGAAGGCGCGGTGGCCCGGCAGAAGAACCGAAGAGGGGGACAAGACCCCCGAAGTCGGGAGAAGAGGCCGGCGGCGAGGAAGAAAGCCGGACTCCTCCGCTAGCAAAAGAGCTACAAGAAGATAGCGGAGGAGTCTGGCGAGAAGACCCCCGGAGCTGTGCAATAAAGTATTTTATCTCGTGTGTTGTGTTTTTTTTTTTACTTTTATTTTACAGGTGAATGGGTAGGGGTACATTGTACCTCATACTCATTCACATAGGGTGGGGGGCCGCTTATTAAAGGGGGCTCCCGGATTCCGATAAGCCCCCCGCCCGCAGACCCCGACAACCAACGGCCAGGGTTGTCGGGAAGAGGCCCTTGTCCTCATCAACATGGGGACAAGGTGCTTTGGGGTGGGGGGGCCGCGCGGCCCCCCTTCCCCAAGGCACCCCCCCATGTTGAGGGCACGCGGCCTGGTACGGCTCAGAAGGGGGGGCGTTCGCTCGCCCCCCTTTCCTGGCCGGCCAGGTAGCGTGCTCGGACAAGGGTCTGTTGTGGACTTGGGGGGGACCCCCACGCCGATTTTTTTCAGCGTTGGGGTTCCCCTTTAAGTCCATACCAGGCGGCGGGGCCAGCGATGTCTCCTTCGCGGGCCCCGCCTACCTGGATACCCGCTCGAAATGAGCGGACTTTTCTCCGGGCGGGAAAAGTCCACTCATTTCAAAAGTACGGCGGACTGGCATACACACGGGCGGATTGTCCGCCGAAATGCGAGTACGACGGACAGTATTTTGAAAAATCCGAAATACTTAGTACGCCGGACTGCACGCTGAAAAAGTCCGCTGAAGCCCACACACGAGCGGACTGTCCACTGAAATGTGTTTCGGCGGACTAAGTAGGCCATACAGTCCGCCCGTGTGTACGCGGCATAACTTTTACCTACAGGTAAGGTAAGCTTATAATAAATCTTACCTGTAGGTAAAATGTATATCTTCTAAATGCATATCGCTTTGGAAATGTTCGCATTTTTTGCAGCCAGTGATGACACAGTGAATGTGTCGTCAATCCAGAGCTTTGTGTCACAGGAGTGACATCTCTGCGCTGTCCTTGTGAAGGGCACAGTGACCTTGCTCCACGACCTGGAAGTTTAAAGAAGCAGATCTGAGGAAGCTTGGGGAAGTTGCACTGAGCAACACATAAACTATATTGTCAAAAGTATTGGGATGCCTGCCTTTACACGCACATAAACTTTAATGGCATCCCAGTCATTGTCTGTAGGGTTCAATATTTCACCCTTTGCAGCTATGACAGCTTCAACTCTTCTGGGAAGGCTGTCCACAAGGTTTAGGCGTGTGTCTATGGGAATGTTTGACCATTCTTCCAGAAGCGCATTTGTGAGGTCAGGCACTGTCATTGGACGAGAAGGCCTGGCTCACAGTCTCCACTCTAATTCCAAAGGTGTTCTATGGGGTTGAGGTCAGGACTCTGCGCAGGCCAGTCAAGTTCCTCCACTCCAAACTTTCTCATCCATGTCTTATGGACCTTGTTTTGTGCACTGGTGTGCAGTCATGTTGGAACAGGAAGGGGCCATCCCCAAACTGTTCCCACAAAGTTTGGTGCATGAAATTGTTCAAAATGTCTTGGTATTCTGAAGCCTTAAGAGCTTTGTTTACTGGAACTAAGGGGCCAAGTCCAAACCCTCAAAAACAACCCCACAACATAATCCCCCTGGTCTAGTGCACAAAGCAAGGTCCATAAAGACATGAATAAGCGAGTTTGGGGTGGAGGAACTTGACTGGCCTGTGCAGAGTCCTGATCTCAAGCTGATAGAACACCATTTGGAAAAAAACGTGGAGACTGCAAGCCAAGCCTTCTTGTCCAAAATCAGTGCCTGACCTCACAAATGCACTTCTGGAAGAATGGTCAAATATTCCCATAGACACATGCCTAAACCTTGTGGACAGCCTTCCCAGAACAGTTGAAGCTATTATAGCTGCAAATGGGGGCCAACTCAATATTGAACCCTGTGTAAAGGCAGGCGTTTCAACACTTTTGGAAATATAGTGTAAGTTGCTGATGTAGCCATAGTACTCTTGTGTGTGTAAAAAAATAATAATTTTAAATATATATATATAAAGGCTGGTGTCCCAATATCTTTGACAATATAGTGTATTAATAAGTAAATGTACTAGGTAATGTTATGCTGCTTGATAATACCCATTACATTTAAAGGAGAGGGTTTAATACCACTTTAAGTGACACGCAACAGCAGTATAAATGTATTCTGTAAAAAGCTGGGTTTATCCACACCCCAGTGAAAATGTGTACCACAGGAGTTGTATAACAACATTCTGCAGTAGAGAGCAACATTGAATGGTAGAGTTAATGGAAGAGAACACACTGATGGAGAATCTATAAGTGATTTGTCTATATCCCACTGTTTCTCTTACATCCCCCCTAGCCAAGACAGAAGACCCTTGTGTGCTGTATAAACATGACACAGATTCCCTTGGTTTCAGTTGCTGAGGAGACACTGGCAGAGCCGGGATTCAAGCCTCGGATCAATGCCACAAACTCATTTTCGGACACGCAGCACTAAGTCCTGCAGAGAAAGAGGATTAAGACGCAATTATTTATCTCAGCCTCCCTACCCCTTTAGACAGTTGTTATTTCAATGGCAGTGTTGGTATTTAACTAATGAGCACAGCAGTCCCTGAAGTATTCACTTAAGAAGAATAAGCAGCAGGGGAAAGTTGCTGCCCTTTCTTTCAGAATTTAGCTTTTACCTTCTCTCAGAAGGGCATGTTAAAGGTACATCCTCTAAGCCTTGAAAAATATACATTTCAATGAAACTTTTTAATTACTTTTAAGTCTCTTCATTAAAAAGTTCAAGTTGAACAATTCTATAATAAGCTTGGGTACATTTTACATATTTCCTGCCAGAAAATATAATTTATCTATATTACTAGCACTTATTTATGTACAGATAATGTAAGCTTTGTTGTTCCTAATAATATCCTGAGAAGGATGACTTTTTCTTTGCTGTCATCTCTTACTTGATTTGCATATGGGAACTATTAATTAATAGATTCACTTGAATTTGAAGAAATTAGTAGATATCTCCTTATCTATTTTGCAATGAGAGTTGATAGAATTTTAACCGACCTTTGTTAGCAATTCAAAGGAGACCATAGAAGCCTTAAAATCATCTGATAAAGGTCTCTAGCTATAAAACATGACTGAATTCTAGGGATGAGTCAAACCCCCCCCCCCCCCCCCCCCCCGATTCGGTTTGCACCAGAACATGCGAACAGGCAAAAAATTTGCACGAACAAGCGAACACCATTAAAGTCTATAGGACATGAATATAAAAAATCAAAAGTGCTTATTTTAAAGGCTTATATGCAAGTTACATGTATCAATGCAAATAAAAGTTTTAAAAACAGATATTTTTTCGGGAGCAGTGATTTTAATAATGCTTAAAGTATACAATGCAATAACAATAAAAATTAAATATTGCTTGAAATATCGTACCGGGGGGGGTGACTATAGTATGCCTGTAAAAGTAGTGCATTTTTCCCGTGTCTAGAACAATACCACAGCAAAATTACATTTGGGTCTGGTATGAATATTAAGGTGAACCCCTCACCAAAATTAAAATTAAAAAAATGCCTTGGGGTCCCCCAAAATCCATACCAGGCCCTTCAGTTCTGGTATGGATATTAAGGAGAACCCTAAGCCAATTTTTTTTTAAAATGGCATAGGGCTCCCCCCAAAATCCATACCAGGCCCTTATCTGAGCATGCAACCTGGCAGGCCGCAGGAATAGGTGGGGGCGAGAGACCCGACCCAGCAGGACGTCCCTGCTGTGTCATCAACTGATTTCTAATAATAATCCCTGCTCTGTATGGATATAGCAGGTGGGGCGGGCGGCGGCGGGGAGTTGGTGCGGGGGCGGTGCGGCGGGGACAGTGGAGGGCGGATTGCTGGCAGGGAGAAGGAGGAGAGAGGAGAGAGAAGGAGGACAGCTCCTCTATGGGTTGCACAGAGACCCCTTCCACCCACAACATGTCTGCTTCCTCCCTGCTAGAACTGCTGGGTGAGCTGAGGAGAGGGATAGAAGCCAGCGGTCTTACAAACAGGATGTCAGCAGGCAATAACAGTTTTTCTGCAAGTTCAGCAGCCTATTACAGAGGAACTACAGAGCGCAGAAGAACATGCATGGCAAAGTTGGTGAAGGTAGGAGATCAACAAGAAAGATATGAAAAAAATTGATGGCCGGAGTTCTGCTTTAAGCAAATCAACAAAGAATTCTTTCATCTCCAATTTCAAGTGTCACTGATTTTTTTTCTCACTTTTATGTTGCATAGCCTTATCTCTCAGGAATAAATGTGTGCTTTTATTCAGCTGTATTCTCTTCCTGACAGAAAAGTAAGAGCCTGAAAAGTAATGGCTGAACTGACACATGCTCATGGCTGATACCTGATGGTAACTCTATTAACTAACAAAATTTTTAGTTGTGACAGACCCCGATACTCACGAGGAGTATGTCCATCATATAAGCTTCCCTTGCTTGGTAACAGACCGATCTAACATCCCGTAGCTTACCCAGTCATTTAGAGTGCGCTTAGAGTAACGCAAAACATAAACTGTTTATTGAAACACAGGCACAAAGAGATATACACTCTGGGACAATCCCCCCTTCTTTGCATAATGACACAGGGTGGTGTAAACTGTACACCCAGTAACATGAGACACAGGTACATTCAAACTTTTCAACAAATAATTCACTCAGTACCTGGGCACATAGACAGCCTTATCAGGCAGGAAGGACCGTTGGAGAAATCCCCCCCTCTAGCAACTAATAGCTGACAGTGATTTTATTAACCCATAAGCTAATTAACATAAACATATAACATCACACAATAGTTTGCTAACAAGGTAAAGTGTTCACAGTTTTAGTCTCCTCTTCAAAAGATGATCAGACGGACAGAAACAATAGGTGACCCAATTAACAATGGGAGATACTGTACATACTTAGCAGGATAACACATACCATCTTAATAAACAGACTATAGCAGGAGACAACCAGAACCAGGTGGCTTGCTGATTATATTACCATCTGCTCTCAGTCTCACAGTCTAAAGTAGTCATTTATGGTAATAAGGCATCTAGGCCTTAATTATGGATCCAAGGTCTAGATTCCCAGAGTCTGTGTATTTTGGGGAGACATGGAATTGAATCAGAAACAAGACCACTCCAAGGGTTTGCCAGGCCCACACATCCCAAAGAGTAGCGTTTCCTTAAAAGTCAGGGCCCATAGTCCATAGGCAAGAGGCCATCTTGCAGTCCCCTCCATATGCCCCTGTCCTGGCTGGGTCTGTCACATTAGTTTTCTTTCATTTAATTCTGGCAACACCTTTGCTACAATAGTTTTTTTAGTGTATGTTGTCAGTACAGGAGATAGGTTGCCCTTACAGCCTGACCTCAAGATTTTGGAGATTTAGATTATAACAGAAGCCCATTAGCGACCAGTTCCCTGTACATTCAGATTCATATAACTAGCCTCAAACATATTGTTACATATCCAACAGAGACTTGGTCCTAATGCAATCAGAAGTGGGCAGAAAAGGCAGAAGGGAGAAAGTAAATGATGATTAATAAAGAATTGCATGCCTTCTATAATTATCCAACTACTGCATCAGATATAAGAAGCCAGTGGCTTAGATGGTTAGGATATGCAATGCAGATAGGCATCTCATAAATGACTGTTGAGGCAAACTCAGAAGAGGGCCAAATAGGACATGAATAAATCCTATGGAAGAGGAACTAAAGTAGCTCGAAGTCATAGATTGGAGATGAAAAACAATTTATTAAATTAAACTAACATTGTGGGTAGTGATGGACGAACTTCCGACGGGACGTTTCGTGGCCGATAGTTCGCGAACCGTAACGTTCGCGGCGGGCCCCATTGACTTCAATGGGAGGCGAACTTTGCAAACCTACAGGTCAAATTTGCAGCCACAAAATAATTACTAGCTGTGCAAACATAGTCCCACCACATGGCCAATGACATAACACATGTATGAGGTGAATCTGGGATCGACAACTACAAGCATTCTTTTTTTATATGTGAAATTGTTGTGACAATTCAGGACTGTGGAGCGCATGAAGGGCGGCAATGGAGGAGAGGGAAGGTCAGGGTAGGCAAAGAAGAGAGTGCAGGAGATGATCACCAGCAGCATGACATACAGCAATGACACCTGCACCGTGATAGAGTCATCTGACACCAGCACCGTGATAGAGAGCACTGACATCAGCAGCGTGACATAAAGCACTAACACCAGCACCGTGATATACAGCACTGACAGCAGCACCGTGATAGAGAGCACTGACATCAGCAGCGTGACATACAGCAATGACACCTGCATCGTGATAGAGTGATCTGACACCAGCACCGTAATAGAGAGCACTGATATCAGCAGCGTGATATACAGCACTGACACCAGCACCGTGATATACAGCACTGACACCAGCACCGTGATATACAGCACTGACACCTGCACCGTAAGCAGCCCCAGGAGGAAGTAAGCATAGCACAGGGATGGTGGGAACCCCTCATAATGAGCATAACACAGGGATGGTGGGAGCCCCTCATAATATGCACAGCAGAGGTACAGCCCCAGGAGGAAGTCAGCACAGCACAGGGATGGTGGCAGCCCCTCATAATAAGCAGCCCCAGGAGGAAGTCAGCACAGCACAGGGATGGTGGGAGCCCCTCATAATAAGCAGCCCCAGGAGGAAGTCAGCACAGCACAGGGATGGTGGGAGCCCCTCATAATGAGCATAGCACAGGGATGGTGGGAGCCCCTCATAATATGCACAGCAGAGGTACAGCCCCAGGAGTAAGTCAACACAGCACAGGGATGGTGGGAGCCCCTTATAATAAGCAGCCCCAGGAGGATGTCAGCATAGCACAGGGATGGTGGGAGCCCCTCATAATAAGCAGCCCCAGGAGGAAGTCAGCACAGCACAGGGATGGTGGGAGCCCCTCATAATGAGCATAGCACAGGGATGGTGGGAGCCCCTCATAATATGCACAGCAGAGGTACAGCCCCAGGAGGAAGTCAGCACAGCACAGGGATGGTGGGAGCCCCTCATAATGAGCATAGCACAGGGATGGTGGGAGCCCCTCATAATATGCACAGCAGAGGTACAGCCCCAGGAGTAAGTCAGCACAGCACAGGGATGGTGGGAGCCCCTCATAATAAGCAGCCCCAGGAGGAAGACAGCACAGGGATGGTGGGAGCCCCTCATAATAAGCAGCCCCAGTAGAAATATGACACCGCTCAACCTCTTCAAACAGGAGGGTACGGGCATATAGTACGGTGTGCTTTTTTTGGACAAGGAAGTAAGCCAAATGAAGAAAGAAGGTCTGTGTGCTCGATTAAAAAAATTGTTTCTAGACATATACATGGTCTACTGGTCACATGTGTTGAATTCCTCCGAGATCCATGCCTCATTCATTTTTAGAAATGTGAGGTAGTTAACACTGTTGTGAGCTAGGCGAGTACGCTTATCGGTCACGATCCCCCCTGCTGCGCTGAACGTCCTTTCGTACAGGACACTGGACGAGGGGCAAGCCAACAGTTCGATTGCAAATTGGGCAAGCTCTGGCCAGAGGTCAAGCCTGCCCACCCAGTAGTCCAGGGGTTCATCACTCCTCAGAGCATCCACATCGGCCGTTAACCCGATGTAGTCAGACACCTGACGGTCTAGGCGTTCCCTGATGCTGGATCCGGATGACACCTGGCGATGGGTCGGCTGAAAGAATGACCTCATATCCGAAGTCACCAACACATCTTCAAACCGGCCTCTTCTTGCAGGCGCTGTTAGATTGGTACCCGCAACTCCTTCTCTGGGAGTGGGAATTGCTCCTCTGCCAGCGCACGCAAAAGCAGAATACAGCATTTCTCGAAGCAAGGCCTGGAAGTGCTCCATTCTGACAGCCCTCTGTGACGGCGGTAACATTTCCGCCATTTTGTGTTTGTACCGGAGGTCTAAGTACGTTGCCACCCAGTACGGGTCCTTGACCCTTATGCTTTTTATACGGGAGTCCCTATTAAAACACTGGAGCATGAAGGCCCCCATTTGCACTAAACTGGAAGCGGTGTGGTGGCCTGGCTCCTGCTCATCATCCAGGATAATGTCGTCCTCTTCATTCTCCTCTCCCCATCCACGCACAACAACAGGGATCCCAGAAAGGTTTAAAGCATGCTCTTCTTGCTCCTCCTCATCCGCCCCGGTACCATCCTCCTCTGACTCCTCTTCAGACTCCTGTTGTTCACTTGTCTCAGATAGAGTAGCCCCCCCTGGGAATTCATCCAGCATTGCGACTTCCTCATCTTCCCGCTCCTGCTCCTCCACAGCTTGATCAATGACACGACGCAATGCACGTGCCATAAAGAAGGCATAAGGTACCATGTCACTAATGGCGCCATGGCTGCGACTGACCAGTTTGGTGATCTCCTCAAATGGGCGCAGAAGTCTGCATGCGTCGCGCATGAGCAGCCACTGGCGCGGTGAAAAACCCCCCAGCTCCCTAGAACCTGTTCTGCCGCAGAGTTCATACAGGTAGACGTTAACTGCACGTTTCTGCTGGAGCAGCCTTTCAAGCATATAGAAGGTTGAGTTCCATCGTGTCGGGCAATCGCAAATAAGACGTCTGACCGGCAGATTGTGTCGCCGCTGAATGTCAGCAAGGCGAGCCATGGCCGTGTAAGATCTTCTGAAATGGGCTGAGATTTTCCTTGCCTGCCGCAAGATGTCCTGGACCCCAGGGTATTTGACAACGAATCGCTGCACGACCAAGTTTAAGACGTGTGCCATGCATGGCACGTGCGTAATTTTGCCCTGTTTCAATGCGCTAAGCAGATTGGCACCGTTGTCACACACCACTTTACCAACTGTCAAATTGAGCGGTGTTAGCCACTGATCTGCCTGTGAACGCAAAGCTGAAAGGAGTGCCGGGCCAGTGTGGCTCTTGGCTTCCAGGCACAACAGACGCAGCACGGCATGGCAACGTCTCACCTAGCATGTCGAATAGGTTCTGGGGAGCTTGGGCGGCGCAGCAGAAGAGACGCTAGCAGCGTAAAAGGAGGAGTCAGCCGAGGAGGAGAGGGAGGAGGATGGAGTAGGAGGAGGAGGAGGAGAAGAAGAATCAGGCCTGCATGCAATCCGTGGCGGTAAAACCAAATCTACACGGGTGCCACGGGTTACATGCTTGACGGCCGTCAGAAGGTTCACCCAGTGGGCAGTAAAAGTGATATACCTTCCCTGCCCGTGTTTGCTAGACCACGTGTCTGTGCTCAGATGTATCTTGGCACCGACACTGTGTGCCAGAGATACATTCACTTGCCGCTGAACATGGCCATATAGCTCTGGGATGCCCTTCTGTGAGAAATACTTCCTTCCTGGGACCTTCCATTGTGGTGTTCCAATGGCCACAAATTTGCGAAAGGCCTCAGAGTCCACCAGTTTATATGGCAGTAGTTGGCGGGCTATGAGTTCTGACAAGCCAGACATCAACCGTTGGGCAAGAGGGTTATCCGGCGTCATCATTTTTTTACGCTCGAACATTAGGCCCACGGAACCCTGCCTTTTTGCAGAAAAACGTGAGCTTGGCGTGATGGAAGGTGGAGTGGAGGACAATTGTGAGGAGAGAGGAGAAGGAGAAGTAGAAGACGAGGCTGGACAGTGAGAGCCTGGAGTGGGGCTTTGTGTGTTCCGTTGCTCCCACTGGGCTCGGTGGTGGCTGCTCATGTGCCTTCTTAAGGCGGTCATCCCTAGGTGAGTGTTAGGCTTACCGCGACTAATGCGTTGACTGCAAAGATTGCAGATGGCAACGCTATTGTCAGCAGCGGACACGTTAAAAAAAGCCCACACTGCGGAGCTATGTGCCGGTGTCCTGGGAGCGCCAGATGTGACCATACATGGTCGATGACTCGCTCCTGATACATTTGCAGTCTGCTTTGTCCCTCCTGTGCAATGTAAGTTATTCCTGCTTCTCCTCCCTATCTGCTGGTCCATATCTCCCTCTGAACTCCCCTCCTCTTCCTCTCTTGTGGGCACCCATGTGACATCACTAGACACGTCATCATCGACGTCACCTTCCCCACCGCTATATGTAGAGATCTCGGAGTAGGTAGCAACAGCGGGGACCAACCTCCTCCTTGGGCTGATCTGGGTACTGTCGTCAGACTGCTGAGTGGCGGTTGTTGCGACCTCCTCTTCCTGATCCAATACCAAGAGTGGCTGCGCATCAGAAATGTCTTGATATGGATCGGAAAATAATTCCTGTGACTCAAGCGGAAGGTATGTGGTGGTGTTGTTGGTGGTAGTGTCTTTGGGGGTGCACATAGCAGAGAATGAAGAAGAGGGTGCAGATCGAGAGGATGAGGAGGGTGCAGAAGAGTAAGGCTGAGT
Source organism: Lithobates pipiens (assembly GCF_037356315.1). Classification (NCBI taxonomy): domain Eukaryota; kingdom Metazoa; phylum Chordata; class Amphibia; order Anura; family Ranidae; genus Lithobates; species Lithobates pipiens. Next base: position 145,345,071 of record NW_027507748.1, read on the forward strand.
GAGCCACTCAACCAAGTCTGGTGCGTCCTTTAAAGTAATTGAGCGCACCTTCTGCATCTTCCCACTTTGGCTCAAGCATGTTGCTCCTGCCCTACCCCTACCACCCCTGCGGAAGGGCCTGCCTCTTCCTCTGCCTGTCATTTTTTAAATGACCCTGTGACAAAACTCTCAGTCCCTATACTGATAAAGGACTGCTGCAGTATAGGGCAGCAGTCAGCAGTAGTGCACATCAACCCTATGTATTGTGGACCTATACCAGTCCTTAAGGAATAGCAGACTGTACCTCACTCAACCCTATGTACTGTAGTACCCTATACCTTACCAGTCCTTATAAGGACCTTTGTGGAACAAGTAGGTTGTGAATGATTAGCAGACTGTACCTCAGTCCCTATACTGATAAAGGACTACTGCAGCAGAAGGGCAGCAGTCAGCAGTAGTGCACCTCAACCCTATGTATTGTGGACCTATACCAGTCCTTAAAGAATAGCAGACTGTACCTCACCCAACCCTATGTACTGTAGTACCCTATACCTTACCAGTCCTTATAAGGACCTTTGTGGAACAAGTAGGTTGTGAATGATTAGCAGACTGTACCTCAGTCCCTATACTGATAAAGGACTGCTGCAGCAGAAGGGCAGCAGTCAAGTATAATATTCTTTCTATATTTGGAAGAAAGAATATTATACGTGTACAAGCCTATTACCATACCAGTCCTGAAAAGAACCTTTGTGGACCTAATAGTAACAGCTACTAATTAAACTGACTGTCCCTCACTGCCTCACACACAGCTTCCTGCCTGTCCCTATTTAAACTGACAAAACAGAGGCTGCTGGAACAATAAAGCCCCGTACACACGAGAGGACTTATGTCTGACAGACCTCCAAAGGAGTTCCGCCGGAGTTCCGACGGAGTTCTGGCCGAGTTCTGGCGGACTTTTCGACCGAACGGACTTGGACACACACCATCACACCAAACTCCGACGGAGTCGAACGTGATGACGTACGACTGGATTCGAATAAGGAAATTCATAGCCAGTAGCCAATAGCTGCCCTAGCGTCGGTTTTAGTCCGTCGGAGTAGCATACACACGAGCGGATTTTTCGAAGGGGACCGGGTCCGGCGGAGTTCCGTCGGGAAAATTTGAAGCATGCTTCATTTCTAAAGTCCGTCAGACTTTTGCGAAGCTAAAGTCCGTTGCAGCCCACACACGATCGGATAGTCTGACGGACTCGGTCTGACGGACTTTGGATGTTGAAAAGTCCGCTCGTGTGTACGGGGCTTAACTTGAATAGCACTTTTGTGGACCTAATAGTAACAGCTAATGATTAAACTGACTGTCCCTGCAGCACACAGCTTCCTGTCCCTCTCTCTACACTGACAAAAGACAGGCTGCTGCAAAAATCTGTAGCACAGCAGTGCCTCAAACCTATATCCTGAACTACACCTAACACCTATACCAGTCCTCAAAAGAACTTTTGTGGACCAAATAGCTAGCGATTTGGGTCACTGCAGTCTCTCCCTGCTCCACACAGCAACCTCTCCCTATAGTGAAAGAAGAAAGAATGTAAAATGGCCGCCGGATCGGGTCTATTTATAAGTTAGGGGGAATGTCCAAGTGTCCATGTGCTGTAATGTCTCAATGGGCTTTCCTGTACCCCATGTTGGATGTGTCATCATAGGTCAAAGTTCTTTTACACAGTAAACACGGAAGTCCGCCGGGCGAACGGCGGCAATAGTCCGCCGATCGGGCGGATGGCGAACAGCCGAAATTCGCCGCGAAACGACCGCCGGGCGAACCGCTCGGCCATCCCTAATTGTGGGTAATGCAAGACTGTAGTACCACAGGGGGAGACTTTTGCCCAGTATATCTTTCATATTTCTAATACTTCAAAGGAGAGTGAAATGTGGCGATACTGTATTCTTCTTTGAGAAGGCGTCTGGTAATCCACATCAATGGTAAAGGCCTCAGAGCTTTTCCATGCATAGGAACAATGCACACACATATACAAAAAAAAAAGAAAAAAAGGCCTATACTGAGAAAATGACTTTCTCATTGGCAATTATGCAGCAAGTGTAGTTAGAGTGAAATAAGAACTCCTGATCTCTGTTCTTGTTTTAGATCCATGACTATGAAAATATTGAAGCCAAAGACGGAGGCTAGCATTTAGGAGACCAGCAAAGGGTTCATCCACTTTCTTAACCTTCCTGGTGGTATTCCCAAGTGTGGCTCAGGGTTAAATTTCAGTACCATTGGTGGTAACCCCGAGCCACACTCGGGATTCCATTGCAGAATCCTGGTGCAGTGTACTTACCTTGTCACCAGGATCCTGCGATGTCCCCCCACTGTGTCTGCAGGCTCTGTCCTCTGCCAGATGCTCTGTGTGCTGGGCTCTGTTCCCTGCAAGCGTCACAACACATGGGGGCGGGGACCGGCGGCAAATTTAAAAATGATACAGAACATAGCATATACAGGACACTGTAATACACTGTAATCTTACAGATTACATAACTGTATCAAATCATTTCACATCCCTTTTGTCCATAGTGCTTTGTCCAATGCCCTGCATGCAGTTTTATATTATATATACTGTTCTTTCTGCCTGGAAACTTGAGATTGTCCATGGCAACCCAAAAGTGTCCCTTTACGTCAAAAGTGGTGTTAAACCAGCTAGAAAACAGCAATAGTAAATCAGAACTTTTGCAGAATTTAGCAATAGTGAATCGTGAGGAAATTCATTTTATTATTATTATTTTTTATAATTATTTATAGTTATTTATTATAATATAATTTATGATTTCGTGTTTCAAACTTTATCATACCTGGGATGTCTACTAGACCATTGTTTGGACAGATTTCAGTGAGTTATTACTAAGAATTACAGGCCTACAATATAAAGCACCAAACTTCTATTCAAAACAATGTACCGCTTTGAGATGCAAAAATCTGATATAATCATACCGCCAGGGTGGCTATTAATTTTCTGATACTCAACTTTTTGAATAGGTTCCTCTGCCGTTAAACATCATAACCATATGAAGCTACTTCAGGAAGCATTAGATAACTAGAAACCAGAAAGGATAACAGTAAACCTGATCTAGCCACCTTTGCATTTTTCTTCTTGCAATGTTCTTTGAGGAAATTATCTTCCAGGTATTAATGAAAATGATGTAAATAAATTATAAAGTTTTGACCTTGGGGTTGACCTTTGGTTTATTTTCAGTCTCATTAAGTAATATAGCCATTGGCTAAAGCTAGTGATAACTGACCGTTCTCATATTCAACTACAAAACAAGTATATACATAAAGTCAAAGCACGCTTAGTCAAAAGTTCAAATATTTGAACAGCATTTGCTAAAAAAGATCACTGAGAATGAAGACAACAATGGTGGCCTACAATAGGAATTTTTGTGGTTTGTTATACGTATATGGGTTTGGCTGTTGAGGTCCTAAATGTACCTCAACAGCCAAACCCACGTGTGTATTTTGAGTAACAAACCACAGAAATTCCTATTGTAGACCACCATTATTGTCTTTATTCTCAGTGATCTTTTTTAGCAAATGCTAAATCATCGAATGTCATTGTTTATATTTATGAATGTATTTTCACTTAATTCATTATAGAAAAAATGCAAGTAATTAAAAGAAAATTGTTTAGCCTTGTTTAGCTAGATAACTGGTTTGATTACGAAACATTTACAATAGACAACTGTTAATGCATATTTTCTCTCAAAGTCATATACATTTTTACATACCGTAGTTGCACTGTTGTTGAAAGCTAAATACGGTACAATGAAAATGTCATTCTGAGCTTTTTCTTTTTTTCCCCCCATCTCTGCCTACATTTGGTCATGGACACAAAACTTCCCTTTACGTGCAGTACTTGTTATTTTCTAATGGAAAGAGACACCAGATGTGAGAAGAAACAAACCAAGGTGAGAATAAGAGGATGTACACAAGTGCAATACAGATAATAATGTTGGTTTACTAAAGCTATAGAGTTTTCATTTGCAAAGTGAATGTTTTTATGTAGGCAACACTTTTTTTCTATTGTTTTTGATAGTGTGGAGAACTATTATTATGGGTTAGGATTTCTGTGAGGTTTTATTGCTGTCTGTGTCCCTGCTAGCAAAATTTCTCCTCTTCATTTATCCTGTTGACCATTGTCACCAAGACAGAAAGTGATTGGAAATCCAACATTGTGCAGGTGGCCCCAAGGGAAATCTTACAATGAGGACATACTGTATGTTTCCTTCAATTCATTTCACTTCCTGTTGTGTCTTCAGGATAGGTAGTAACAATTACTCAACATGAAACAGCCAGCAATATCCACAATTATAGAAAACAACTTTTGGCTATACATGCAGTATATGACTTAGTGAATATTTTAAAACATAGCACTTTGTATTATATTTGATAAAAAAACTGTATTTTTGCTTGTACGTGATTATATTATAAGCGAACACAGGTGGGGCTTATTTACTAAGGCAAGGCAGTGGTGTATTTAGGTTTTGTGCTGCCCTAGGCCTGACTAAACTAATGCACCCCCTTCCTGTTTAAGGTCCACCTTTTTATATGTAAGCCACGCTCCTTCCTCTTATCAGTGCAGCCTCATCAATGGCCATGAGTGCAGCTTCATCAGGGATCACTAGTGCAGCCCATCAGTGCATTCTATCAATGCCCATCAGTGCAGCATATCAGTGCTGCCTTAGCAGTGCTGCTAATCAGTGGCCATCAATGCTGCCTCATCAGTGGCCATCAGTGCAGCCTATAAGCGCCCATCAGTGCAGCCTATTAGTGCCCAGCAGTGCAGCATACCAGTGCCCAGCAGTGCAGCATATCAGTGCAGTCCCATCAGTGCAGCTTATAAGTGCCACCTCATGGCCTTCAGTGCAGCCTCATCAGTGCCCATCAGTGCAGCCTCATCAGTGCCCATCATTGCAGCATATCAGTGCTGCCTTATCAGGGCAGCCTCATTAGTGCCCATTAGTGCCCATCAGTGCAGTTTATCAGTACCCATCATTGCCAACTCATCATTGGCCATCAGTGCAGCCAATTAATGCCCCTTAGTGCAGCCTATAAGTGCCCATCAGTGCAGCTTATCAGTGCCCATCAGTGCAGTATATCAGTGCTGCCTTATCAGTGCAGCTTATCAGTGCTGCCTCATCAGTGGCCATCAGTGCCACCTCATCAGTGTCCATCAGTGCAGCCTTATCAGTGGCCATCAGTACAGCCTTATGTCACTGGATTAGTAAGATTACTCCTATCTTGTAAGATATTTCAACTTGTGTTTGCTGCCACTGATTGTAATCATAGGATTATTTCGCTTATTTGTTTAATGACTAGGAAGTCTCTAGTCATTATACAAATAAGTGAAATAATCAGTGGCAGCAAGCACAAGTCCAAATATCTTATAAGTAATCTTATTAATCCAGTGACACCTTGTGATAGCACATACTGTATGAGGTGAGCAGGTCTAAAATATTATTGCCATCATATCTAATTAAAAGTCTTAATGGTATATGATGCAATTCAATATGCTCACTCAAGGACCAAGATGTTTAAAGAAATGAAATTATATTATTGAAATGATGCCATACCTAGGGGCTTCCCTCCTCTCTTCTCTGCACTACTGACACAGAACCTGGGAGGAAGTTACATGTCATAACTTCCTCCCAAGGATGCTACGGAGGAAGGTGGGTGCAGCATTAGGCTGCAGTGCCACATGTATTAGTACTGGTGGCCGGCAGACTAGCTGTATTAAGTGCGGCCGGTGTTATATCTGGTTGTGTGCAGCAGTGCAGCCGCTTCATGGGGGGAGCCAGACTGATTTGCTTCTTGGACCCTGCCCTCCGGCCCAGTCCGTCTCATAAGACTGCCGCTACACAAAGTGTAATGCAAGCCAGATTTTTGCGGCCACCCTGCAAAGTGCCGCTCTAGGCCTGGACCTTGTTGGCCTAGGCCAAGTTACAGCACTGAGGTAAGGGGCCTATTTCTAAAGAGGAAATAACATCTGCTCTCCAGAGTGCATTGTAGTATAAATACTCCACACTTCACCTGCATTTGATGCTAGATTCATAAATTGCAGTTCATGGTATGGAACCTGCTATTTCCTGCAGAGTGTTTTCTGAATAATGCTACAGATAACAGATGCAGCCGCTTTATGGGGGAGCCAGACTGATTTGTCTCCTGGAGCCTGACCTCCGGCCCAGTCCGCCCCATAAGACTGGCACTACACAAAGTGTAGTGAAAATCGGATTTTTGCGGCCCCTCTGCAAAGTGCCGCTCTAGGCCTGAACTTGTTGGCCTAGGCCACGTTACAGCACTGAGCCAAGGAGCCTATTTCTAAAGAGGAAATAACATCTGCTCTCCAGAGTGCATTGCAGTATAAATACTCCACACTTCACCTGCATTTAATGCTAGATTCATAAATTGCAGTCCATGGTATGGAGCCTGCTATTTCCTGTGTTTTCTGAATAATGCTACAGATAACATTAGGGGATGGGAGAAGGGCTCTGTCATATAACCTATAAAAGTCAAGTGACACGTTTCTTCTTCCTCTGGACACTTTTCCCCCCTGATATATTAGAATGACTGGGGCTTTGCTTGCTTCAGAGTTGCAAAGCATATTTGCAAAGCAAACAGCTCTGGTTTATAAATATATCAAATGGATGCTGTATTTTTAAAGCAGCCGTTTGGTAACTTATAAATGGGCCCCTAAGTGAAATTTCACCTTCTTCAATCCTTCCACTTGGATATGATAATCCCTACTATAAACAGAGATTCCTGGAGCTCCCAGTATTGCAAAACATACCATCCTAGCTTTCTCTTCCATCTCTTCCTTAGCAAAGCATGCTGGGATACCCAGCTCACATTAGTCACGCTGTCACAGATTCTATTACCTTTTTTTTTTTCATATATCAGAAAGCACCAGAAGCATTTGCGTCCATTTGAAAAAGAATGTTTTCATTTAACAGAGTCACTATTCATGTATGCGAGTACAAAGTAACTATGACTGAGGCCCATTATCGCTTTCTAAATGGCACCTGGCAAGAGAGCTTGCAATTCATCTAAAAATACCATATTGCTCGAATTATTTTTCTACAATGCCATTTTTATGATTCCGTTTGTCTTTTTTTTTTATCAAAAAAGCAGCCTGAGGAGTAGGGGAGCGCTACCTGTTAAAAAAGATTCTTTATGTTACCTACACTAACCCCAGCAGCAGTATGTGCTGGACAGCTCCCTCCTGACACAAAGAAATGCTGCTGCCTGCCTGATAATTGGATGTACAACTGCCAGATGACAAACTTACTCCACAGGTTACAGAATTTCCACTGTCAAGAAAAAGTGGCAGAGTTGAAAATAACACAATTGTTCAGATCTAACAAAATCTAGCTTTATTCTAGCTGGGAAAAATGCGTAATCAAAAAAAAATAAATAAAAAAAAATACACTTTTCATACCTTTTAAAAGCTTAAAGCGTTAAAAAGCGAAGAAAGAAAAAAGGGCGACATTAAAGATAGGTTGCTTACGCCAATGAGCTTGAAAAGCCTTTAATGCCACGAGCTAATTAGAGTGTAATTTACACCAGACTAGGTTTCCGGGACCCTTGTGTTTTCATTTACTATCACAGTTTCTCATCCTCAGACAAAATTAATTTAGCGTTGTGTTTGATACGTAGGCTACAAGCATTATTTTCTGTGTATCTGTCATAATAAATGTTCTTATCACTTTACACTAACAGCATTTAGTGAAATCGGTGGGAGACATCAAGGTCTCTCCTTTCCTGGCTGAAAATGGCAGTCACTACGTAGTTATTCTCTTCCAACAAAGATAATTAAATGAAAGTGCTGCCTGTTCATATTACCTTATCTAGTTAGGAAAGGGCTGAATGGCCACTTTGTCTTTGAGTTTGTGACATTAAAGGGGGTGGAGAACGTCTCTGGAAAGCTTTCAGACAGCCACAACCTTTTGTAATGACCTTTGGATCTTCTGGACATCTCATCCCACTGGCTGTGTAAGAACAAGGCTCTAGTTACTTAACAGTTTAGACTGTGCCGCAGTCACCTCCTGTTCAGTATAATAATCTGTTTTCAATTCCGACCTCAATGCCCCAGGATCACAGCATTTTGAATTACTGTAACTCCCTAGACCCAACAGTTTCCTCCAGTCTTCTTTCCAACTAATAAAAGTTTGATGGAATATAAGTGAGAACAGACAATATCTCAGCTTCTTGAAATTAGCGCATTACAGTTCACACCTTTTCACAGTCAGGAAACAAAAGGTTTGCGCGAAGGAGAATGACTTGTAAGGAGAACGCAACGGCACAGGGATGTTAAATTAATAAATTAAGTCCAAAGTCTTCTTGAAGATTCATTTGACTGTTGTTGAGGATTTTTTTTTTTTCTTAAAGATGGCTCTGAGAACATCAAGTGTTTGATACTGACAGCAGTGCTACAAAGAGTGACACACAATCTCCCATTCTGCTTTCCTTTTCATGACAGATGCAAACGGAAGGTTTAAAATAGACATTCTTTTCGCACCCGGCAACAAAGCCGTACATTATCAAAGAGTCTGTTTAGAACTAAAAGATGCATAGTACAAAAAAAAATGACGAAAAAAAAAAAAAGCATAATCAGTCCGGAATCACTAGAAAATCTGGGATAAAATAGAGTTCTGCCCGATTGGGTGCCTTTTGCCCTCAAAAAGTAAAAGGGCTACCTTGAAGTGGAATCAAAGAATGCAAGGGCAGTGTAGAATGAGATGTGTGCTCCTCTTAGTATTCCAAAAAATTATGCATTTTTAAATGCAGATAAACTGCATGGTACTGTAAGGCCGCGTACACACGGGCGGACTGTTCGCCCAACAGTCCGCTCGTGTGTGGGCTTCAGCGGACAGTTTCAGCAGACAGTCTGACGAACAAAGTTTTTCGGAATTTCCGTAAGACTGTCCGCTGAAACTTGGTTTGAGCGGACAGTCCGCTCGTGTGTAGGCTTGTTCGATAAACTAAGTCTCGCGCATGCTCAGAAAGAATTTACACGGCGAAGGTTGCATTGCAGTGTATTGGACTTCGAATTTCTTGTCCCGTTGTACGTGCCGTTCACGTCATCGCGCAAGTTTTGTTCGTTCGTCGTGTGTGGTCAAGTCCGTTCATGCTAATTTTGAACGGACTGTTTGTCAAACTGTTTGACGAACCTAGTTGGGCGGACAGTCCGCCCGTGTGTACGCGGCCTAAGACTTCTTTAAACTATATAGCCATACAGAGAAGACTCATCTGATTTATTCTTTTGTGTGTAATTTGAACTTTGACCAGTTTCCAGCTGGTCGTTGCTGCAGCACCCAAATCCTTATGAGCTTTATTCAGAAACGTGTGCGATGAGAATATGGAGTACCATGTATAATTTCAGCTTCAGGGCTCATTTGCATGCTGCGTTTTCCCATACAGGCTAATGTCTGTGTGAGGAAAACTACCAACACTCAGCGCTACACTTGTTGCTTGTTACAATCAAGGGATCATCTTAAAGCGGAGTTCCACCAATTTTTTTTTTTTTAAAGTCAGCAGCTACAAATACTGTAGCTGCTGACTTTTAAAATATGGAACCTTATCTGTCCAGGGCGCCCGCAATGTCGGCACCTGAAGCCGATCTGTCCCTTGGCTCTTGGGTGGAGGCACCGCTATCTTCGGTAAGGGAATCAAGAAGTGAAGCCTTGCGTGATCCCACTGGTCCCTGCTGTTTTCGGGGACCTGTGTGTCTCCCGGAAGGCAGTGGGGGGGGGGACTGAAGAGGCACTAGATTCTGCGGCTATCTATGCCCAGAAGTGGGAGCAAATACCTGGATTAGACAGGAATCTGTTGCCCCCTCCCCCCTGAAAGGTGCCAAATGTGATACCGAAGGGGGGGAGGAATCCGAAAAGCTGAAGTTCCATTTTTGGGTGGAATGTCGCTTAAAGAAATCAGATTGAATGGTGCTTGAGGGACTATATAGACATCAGATGAGAGTAGGTACACCTCAAATAATGCTGGTAAGCAATGATATACAATTAAAAAGATACAGTTGTGCTCATAAGTTTACAGCGGAGGTCCACCCTAAAGTGGACCTTCCGCTCATCGGAACCCTCCCCCCCTCCGGTGCCACAATCGGCACCTTTCAGGGGGGAGGGGGGTGCAGTTACCTGGATAATCCAGGTAACAGCACCCACTTCCGGGATAGCTGTCTGCGGAAAGGGGCGTAACTTACGCCCCTTTCCGCAACTGCCCGCCCCTTCCCGCAAGTGCCCCGCTGCCTGCTGGGAAACACACAGCTCCCAGAGGCAGCGGGGAGCGTCCTTATTGCGCCGCGCGATTCGCGCATGCGCAGTGGGGAACCGGGAAATGAAGCCGAAAGGCTCCATTTCCTGATTCCCATACCCAAGATGGCGGCGGCAGGACCCGAGAGACGACCGAGCGATCGGCTTCGGGTGCCGACATCGCGGGCGCGCTGGACAGGTAAGTGTCATTATTTTAAAAGTCAGCAGCTGCAGTATTTGTAGCTGCTGGCTTTTAAAAAAAAAAAAAATCGCGGAGTCCCGGTGGACTCCCGCTTTACATACCCTGGCAGAATTTATGATTTCTTGGCCATTTTTCAGAGAATATGAATAACACAAAAGCATTTCTTTTACTCATGGTTAGTGTTTGGCTGAAGCCATTTATTATTATCAACTGTGTTTACTCTTTGATGACTCTGATCAAAAGTTTACATACCCTGGTGATTTTGGCCTGATAACATGCACACAAGTTGACACAAAGGGGTTTAAATGGCTATTAAAGGTAACCATCCTCACCTGTGATCTGTTTTCTTGTAATTAGTATGAGTGTTTAAAAAGGTCAATGAGTTTCTGGACTCCTTACAGACCCTTGTATCTTTCATCCAGTGCTGCACTGACGTTTCTGGATTCTGAGTCATGGGGAAAGCAAAACAATTGTCAAAGGATCTGCAGGAAAAAGTAGTTGACCTGTATAAAACAAGAAAGGGATATAAAAAGATATCCAAGGAACTGAGAGTGGCAATCAGCAGTGTTCAAACTCTAATCAAGAAGTTCATGCAAGACAGCCCAAGAATTTACAGGAACGGGAGGCTTTTTGCCAAGAGGAATGGGAAGCTTTACCATCTGAGAAGATAACGAGCTTCATCCACAAATACCATAAAAGACTTCAATTGTCATTGATGTTAAAGGGGGCAATACACGATATTAAGACCTGGGGTATGTAACGATTGATCAGGGTCATTTGGGTAGTTTCTGTTGTCATTATGATTTAAAAAGAGTAAACACAGTTGATTGATAATAAATGGATTCAGCCAAACACTAACCATGAGTGAAAGAAAAGTTTTTGTGTTATCGTTCATATTCTCTGAAAAATGGCCCAGAAATCATAAATTCGGCCAGGGTATGTAAACTTATGAGCACAACTGTATATGCATGTCTTGATGAACATACACTATATTGCCAAAAGTATTGGGACATCTGTCTTTACACGCACATTAATTTTAATGGCATCTCAGTCTTACTGTAGTCTGACGGGTTCAATATTGAGTTGGCCCAACTTTGATGGGAAGGCTGTCCACAAGGTTCAGGCGTGTGTTTGTGGGAAAGTTTGACCATTCTTCCAGAAGCACATTTGTGAGCTCCCGTGTTGGATGAGAAGGCCTGCCTGGCAGTCTCTGTTCTAATTCATCCCTATCGGGTTGAGGTTAGGACTTTGTGAAGGCCAATCAAGTTCCTCCCCAAACTCTCTCATCCACACTATATTGCCAAAAGTATTGGGACACCCTTCCATATTATTTGGTGGAGAGGGGATTATGGTGTGGGGTTGCTTATCAGGGGTTGGGCTTGGCCCCCTAGTTCCAGTGAAGGGAACTCTTGAGGGCCAGCATACCAAGACATTTTGAACAATTTCCTGCTCCCAACTTTGTGGAAACAGTTTGGGGATGACCCCTTCCTGTTCCAACATGACTGCACACCAGTGCACAAAGCAAGTCCATAAAGACATGGATGAGTGAGTTTGGGGTGAAGGAACCTGACGGACCTGCACAGAGTCCTAACCTCAACCCGATAGAACACCTTTGGGATGAATTAGAGCAGAGACTGCGAGCCAGACCTTCTCGTCCAACATTGGTGCCTGATCCCACAAATGCACTGCTGAAAGAATGGTCAAACAATCCCATAGACACACTCCTAAACCTTGTGGACAGCCTTCCCAGTAGTGTTAATTTAGTCGATGAAAATGTTTTCGTCTACTAAATTAACACCATTTTAGTCTGCTAAAATATGACTAATATTAAAATGGCATTTTGGTCAAAAGACTATGACTAAAACTAAACGGAAAATTTACATTAAAATTAACACTGCTTTGATGGCCATTTCTAAATCAGCCATACAATTCCCTCCAGAGCCCATGTGAACCGCTTCTGGACCAGCCGCCGCAGTTATACTGAGGCAGGTTGGCTCCCCTGCATGACCCGTTGTAGCTGTACGTCGGCTCTTTAAGATGCCCTTTGGTAGCACGTGCACTCCCAAAGTGTGTCCCCAGAGCCGATGCGAGTGCCCGGTGGGCGCTATGACCGCCGGGCACAAGCGATTGGTCATTACAGGACGGGGATGTATGTGTGAAAACACACAAATCCCGGTTCTCTCAGGGGAGATGAGACAGATCATGTGTTCATACTAAGGAACACAGTTAACCCCTTGATCGCCCCCTAGTGTTAACTCCTTCCCTGCCAGTGTCAATTATACAGTAATCAGTGCATTTTTATAGCACTGATTGTTGTATAAATGTCACTGGTCCCAAAAATGTGTCAAAAGTTTTCGATTTGTTTGCTGCAATATCACAGTCCCAATAAAAATTGCAGATCACCACCATTACTAGTAAAAAAAAAAATAATAATAATAAAAATGGCATAAATCTATTCCCTATATTGTAGATGCTATAACTTTTGCGCAAACCAATCAATATACACTTATTGCAATTTTTTCACCAAAAATATGTAGACCTAAACAGAGGAAAATATTTTTTTTTTTTTTACATTTGGGATATTTATTATAGCAAAATGTTAAAGATATTGTGTTTTTTTTTTTTTTTAATTGTCACTCTTCTTTTGTTTATAGTGCAAAAAATAAAAAACGCAGAGGTGATCAAATACCACCAAAAGAAAGTGTTATTTGTGGGGAAAAAAATGTTTAATTTTATTTGGGTATAGCGTTGCACGACCACGCAATTGCCAGTTAAAGCAACGCAGTGCCGTATCGCAAAAAATGGCCTGGTCATTGAGCAGCCAAATCTTCTGGGCTGAAGTGGTTAATAGCACATTAAAGTTTAATATTGCACTACAGCATAAGGATAAGTAAGGGGCATCTACTAAGCTGCTGAAAGAGAAAAAAATAAGAAAAATGCTTTTCTTATATTTTTTTCTTAATATTTAATGTTGGTAATATATTCAGGTAGTATGTGCAATGGCATTATAGTCAATAGAGTTTATAGTTTTTTGGGGTTTTTTGTATTTTAAAATTACACTTCTGTTTGTCAAAAAGAATTTTTTTTTTGTTTATGAAACTTGGTTATATTTATAAAGATGTCATATATCACAATGGCTAAATCTTTGTCTGTAGGGCATGTTCAAACCTTAGGGTCGGTTCACACTGAAGCAGCACAACTTGCAGCACGACTGCCTCAGGCGACCTGCATCCGACTTCAGCGGCGGCTTGCAAAAAAACGACTTCTGTATAGAAGCCAATGCAAGTCGCCCCAAAAGTAGTACGGGGACCTTTTTCTAAGCAACTTGCGTCGCTCCTATTAGAACAATTCCATTGTACAGAATGGCTAAGTCGCCTGACAAGTTGCCCCAATGTGAACTGAGTCTGACTCCAGGAGTATATAATTCGTTTTCAAACTCTAGATAACTGCAAATCATTACAATTTAAAAGACTTGTAAAGGCAGAAGGTTTTTTTTTATCTTAATGCATTCTATGCATTAAGATAAAAATCCTTCTGTATATAGCAGCCCCCCCCCATATTACTTACCTGAGCCCCATCTATCTCCAACGATGTCCACAAGTCCCTCAGCAGTCTGGGACTCTCACTCCTGATTGGCTGAGACACAGCAGTGGCACCATTGGCTCCCGTGGCTGTCAAAGTTAGCCAATCAGGGTAGAGAGGGGGCTGGGCTGAATGGCAGCTCTGCGTCTGAATGGACACACAGGGCTGCAGCTCTGCTCGGGTGCCCCCATAGCAAGCTGCTTGCTGGGGGGCCCTCAGCAGGAGGGAGGGGCCAGTAGCAGTGAAAAGGGACCAGAGAAGAGGAGGATCTGAGCTGCCCTGTGCAAAATCACTACGCAGAGCAGGTAAGTATAACATGTTTGTTATTAAAAAAAAAAAAAAATCTAGACTTTGCAAACACTTAACTAAACCCATTCGATTTTAGTTGACTAAAATATGACTAAAACTAAAACAATTCAGATGACTAAAATAAGACTAAAACTAAAATTTAATTTTAGTCAAAAGACTGTGACTAAAACTAAAACTAAATAGAAATTTGATGTTGAAGCTGTTATAGCTGCTAAGGGTGGGCCAAATCAAAAAATAATGAACCCTACGGAATAAGACTGGGGTGCCATTAAAGTTCACATGCGTGTAAAGGCAGGTGTCCCAATACTGTTGGCAGTATAGTGTATATAACCCCGAAGGTCTGAGATATAATAAATTAGTTGATAGTGTCTTGCTGACACAGCTAGCTGGAGTTGGGCTGCCTCTATGGACGTGATGAGAACCCGAAAGCTGCAACAGAAGAAGGGGAAGGAGCCACCAAGCTGCCAATGGGGTAGCAGAATTTATTCAATAGTGTATGTAAAAATACAATAAAATTGCACTCACAAAAGTTGCTTAAAACAGGCATATAACAAGCTCCATGTGAAGCCACCAGTGCAGAGCCCACTCCCAGCACAGAAACCTTGGTTCCCATGGATGCCTGTGTGCAGTGTGTATATTTCAACGCCCACCCACCATGTTGCTGCAGATATGCGTTATGTGGTTGCATGGGGGCACTTTATTCATACCTTTCCAGAGCAACACAGCAAATTGTTCAGCGGTGACCTGCAATGTCATCCAGTACACCGTGGAAAAACACAGCATATCTTCATTTTTCCATGCCACACCACACTGTACATTGACCTAGGGTTTTGGTGTAAAAAGGGCACAAAGAGAACAATTGCTGTTTATTAGCCCCTAGCAGTGATCTGCATTTTTCTTGTACAAAATACAGTGACAGCCTATAGTGTTAATGTACCCTCGGGACCTTTTGTTTTGATGCACATAGGATGTATTTAACCGCTTCCCGCCTGCCCTATAGCCGAATGACGGCTTTAGAGCGGGCACTTTCGTCCGGGAGGCCGTCCCTGGACGTCCTCGTGTTTACTTCCGCAATGCGCGCTGCCGTGGGCGCGCATCGGGGAAGTTTTGTGTTTGCCGTGTCCCCCGGAGACAGGCAAACACAGATCGCTGTAAACGGCCAATCACAGCGGCCGTTTACAGCGCGATCGGCGTGCCCAATGTGAGATGATCTTATATGTAAACATATGAGATCATCTGTCAGCGCCGATCTCCCTCCTCACACAGACAGCGTGTGAGAGGGGAGAGATGAACGGCTGCAACAGCCGTAAGTGGGAAAAAAAGTGCCATCCGCTCCAGTGCCATCCTCCCCCAGTGCCATGCTCCCCCAGTGTCATCCGCGCCAGTGCCATCCAGCCCAGTGCTACCTGCCCCCAGTGCCACCTGTTAGTGCTATCTGTCCTCAGTGCCACCTGTTGTCAGTGCCATTTTTCCCCAGTGCCATCTGTCATCAGTGCCACGTATAAGTGCCATCTGTCATCAGTGCCACGTGTCATCAGTACCACATAGTGCTATCTGTCATCAGTGCCACATATTAGTGCCATCTGTCATCAGTGCCACGTATCAGTGCCATTTGTCATCAGTGCCACCTTTCAGTGTCACGTGCAATCTGTTGTCAGTGTCACGTGTCATCAATGCCACTTATCAATGCCATCTGTCATCAGTGTCACGTGTCATCGATGCCACATATTAGTGCCATCTGTCATCGGTGCCACGTATTAGTGCCATCTGTCATCAGTGCCATGTATTAGTGCCATCTGTTATCAGTGCCACGTATTAGTGCCATGTGTCATCAGTGCCACGTATAAGTGCCATCTGTCATTAGTGCCACGTATAAGTGCCATCTGTCATCAGTGCCACATATTAGTGCCATCTGTCATCAGTGCTACGTATAAGTGTCATCATTGCCACGTATCAGTGCCATCTGTCATCAGTGTCACGTGTCATTGTCCTGGTGCTCCAGGGCCTTCAAAAGTGTAATAGGTAGTCAACAAGTTAGATGTGTAATTTATGCTCCTAGAACACCTGATGGCGCTCCCTGCATGTTGGGCCTCTCTATGTGGCCAGGCTGTGAAAAAGTCCCACACATGTGATATTGTAATACTTAGGAGGAGTAGCAGAATTTTTTTGGGGGTGTCATTTGTAGTATACACATGCCATGTGAGAGAAATAACCTATTACAATGACAATTTTGTGGAAAAAAAATTAAAAAATTAAAAATCTTAATTATGCAAAGAATTGTGGGGAAAAAATGACAACATCAAAAAGCTCATTATGCCTCTTACTAAATACCTTGGAATGTCTACTTTCCAAAAAGGGGTCATTTGGGGGGTATTTGTACTTTCCTTGGTCTGGGCAGGAAGGGTGTTTAAGTGCCCAGTAAGCAAGTGGTTAAAGTGATTGTAAAGGCTATTTTATTTATTTTTTTAAATAGCAAACGTATTAAACCTACCTGCTCTGTGCAATGGAACTGTGTTACTAAATCCAGATACGTCTTGAATTTCACAGTAGTTTTAGCAATAAAGTGAGCGTATATAAATATAGTATATTGACATGTGTGATGCTGTTTTTATGTTACATTTTGAAAGAATCTGGACACCAGCAGTAGGAAAGTGGCAGAGGCCATGATGGTACACCCCGCACAGCTCAACATTAAACCTTTAGGCTTTCAAATTTAAACATCCAAACAGCATCACAAATATCAATATATTATATTTATTTAAAAACACTCACTATGTTGCTAAATTTACTGTGAAATTCAAGACGTAGTTGGGTGTAAAATGCTGCCTTCTGACCGCAGGTGTTCTTTCAGATTAGTAAACCTGGTAACGGTGGAGCACATGCACAGCTGACGTCACATCACATCACGTATGTAAACAAGGCAGATCGCTGTTCTGTAAATAGGGAAGGCATTGATCCTGTATTCCTGCAACGCAGGGACACAAATATATGCCTTCCTCTAGTAAAAGCATCTCCCCACAATGGTAAAACACCAGCTAGGCACGCGGTTAACCCTTTGATTGCCCCTGATGTTAACCCCTTCCCAGCCAGTGTCATTAGTACAGTAACAGTGCATATTTTTTGCACTGATCGCCATAATAATGTCACTGGTCCCAAAAATTTGTCCACCGTAATATCACAGTACCGCTATAAGTCGATAATTGCTGCCAATACTAGTAGAAAAAAAATTCCATAAATATTTCCCATAGTTTTTAGACGCTATAACTTTTGCGCAAACTAATCAATGTTTACCAAATATATGTAGTAGAATTCATATTGACCTAAATTGTTGAAGAAATTTGTTTTTTTACATTTGTTTATTGGATTTGTTTTATAGCACACAGTAAAAAATATTGTTTTTTTTTTCAAAATTGTCATTCTTTTTTTATTTATAGTGCAAAAAATAAAAAACGCAGAGGTAATTAAATACCACCAAAAGAAAGCTCTATTTGTGGAAAAAAGGACATACATTTTATTCGGATACAGTCACACGACCACACAATTATCAGTTAAAATAACAGTGTCGTATTACAAAAAATGGGGGGTAAATCTTCCAGAGCTGAAGTGCATAAAAAAGGACATCTAACATTTGGGATTCTGCCACTCCTTAGTTAATTGCAGCTCTTTATGAACAGATTATCACCCCTTCCATCTTTGTGCCTTTTTGGCCCTTAAGGTCATTTTGGACATACAGAAGGTCTACGCGTTGCTGTCCTGCCTGCAGGTTGGTGGGTGGTCTACACCAGCCCCATCTGATAGAATTAATGTACATAACCTGATTACTTGTTAACTAGCTTTCTACTCCCAATAAATTTGAGGAAAATCTTCCGAAATCTGTCGGGACTCATCCAAGATCTTTTCCCCAGCTGAACAAGTAGTCGCAGGCAGAATTTTCTTGAGGGGGGGTGTATCTTGATGTATAGGGTATATTTTATATATGTTTGCAAGTGTTTATGCTTTATATATATGCAGGGCTGGAATTTTTGCCATGTAATGCTATATAATAAGACAATGCTACTAAATTGGTATTTGACTCCCTCTAGTGGCATATAATGTGAATGAGACTTGTTTATTTTCACATAAAAGCCTATGCAGGAAGTAACTTAATTATTCTGTGAAAGGACCCACTTACCCATAATGCTTGCTCACCTACCTACCCATGAACCTTAGGTGACTGAACTGCATCCCGGGTAGGAAATAAAAGGCCCAGCGCCGCCATTTTCTTTTTCTTCTCGCTGGGACGTGTGGCCTGCCTGCAGGGATCTGTGGGTGTGAGTTTGGAAGAGCCGCAGCCTGCTTGGCGCGGAATGAAACTGCAACCACCGGAGGGACTCTTACTACAGTCCTGGAGCAGCGGTGTGATCTGACCGGAGGATCCGTAACGCCTGACGAAACCAAACTAGGGTCCCAGTCATCTTGCGGAGCGGTGCAGCATGATGGAGCTGGCTGGCAGCAGGACTGAGATCACCGGAGTGGAGACACACAGTTATCTGGGCCTAGTGTGGTGAGAGGGCTGGTGCCCAGAACTTATATAAAGCACCTAACACACTACAGACTAGTCATTACAGTGCTGCTGAAACCTGCAGTCCCACGGAACAGTTTTTTCCAATCAGACTGTATTCAGATAGGCCTCAAAGCCTAATTTCACTAGGAACTGACTGGCGGTCATACTGCATTCTGAAGAAAGGAGGTTATAAGTGCATTGCATAATTGAAGTTACTGTTGGTCACTATTTTACCTTACATTACCATCTGCAAACCCTATAGAATACAAATACTGCAGTATAATGGCTAGCTGAAGAAAGAAGACACGCAACTATATCATTTACTGCAAGGTCTTGCAGTATTGCTGCTACATACAAATGACGGCATTTCACCACAGGGGGAGCTAATTGAGTAATTACATTGTGTTACATTGCTTTGTTAACACTGTATAGTTAGAGGTTTTTGAGTGTCTGCATGGTCGTGCTGGAAGTGGGAAGGTGCCCAGTGTCAATATCTTATCACTCTGAGCATTAGTCCTACTTGGAGACGTGCCTGCAGGGGTCATCTAGGTAACCCTTGATTATAGCAATTTACAAATATTCATCTCAGTATTGTGTCAAACTTGTTTGTCAATATAGTTCTTATACTTATTGTTTAAACCTTCAGTAAAATCACATTTTGGTTTAAGTACAATCGTTGTGAGGCTTGTTCATTCTCCTAGCAGGTGGAGCAGCTGAAACCCAGGTAACAACAAAGGTACGATGTATGTAAACTGTCATTATTGAATTGTTCTTTGTTATTGGGTTTTGCACCAGCACTGTTACACAGCTGTGTTAAGCGGGTTGAGCTAAATCATTGGAGGTGGAAAAGCTGAGTACAGGCTCATTCAATTACCAGCAGCTCCTTTGGGGGTAAGTGCTACATATACATGGCTTTCTTTGTGTGGTATTTTAATGGACTTGCCCTTTTTTAATGGATGTCCTTTTTTATATTTTAATACTAATAAATTGGAATTTGCCTCATTATCTTGCTTGCATTCAGCCTTGAAAGTCCCAGAGGGGTGTCTCCCCTGCATGCACGTGT
This sequence comes from Lithobates pipiens, assembly GCF_037356315.1. Taxonomy (NCBI): domain Eukaryota; kingdom Metazoa; phylum Chordata; class Amphibia; order Anura; family Ranidae; genus Lithobates; species Lithobates pipiens. Next base: position 145,365,053 of record NW_027507748.1, read on the forward strand.
ATATTGTTTCACTCCTACATACTGTAAGTTGTACCTGTCTATCCACAGTCTTATTTTCTCTACAGTCCTGTACAAGGCCACCAGCATATAGTCAATCAGGGACCACTAGTGCCACAGCCAATTTGCAGCTAGGCAATGTTTTAAAGGATCATTAAAAGTGTTGCTTGGTGATCAAACAAAACTTTAGGTAGCTGCTGAGCCCTTTGTGTCTCAATTGTGTTTTTTTGGTATTCCATGGATTCACAGTGGCTTCCTGTATTTATGCAAAAATTGTCTCTGTGTTTCCTGCAAGCTCAAATTTATTGGTGCATCAAGAGTACTGCTGGGTACTCAATGTAAGCATTCCTGTGATCCCAGCACTCCAGTGCTCCCAGAGACTCTCACCCCTTTGTTCCTTTCCTTTGTTTCTGTGATCTTAGCATTTCAGTGCTCCCATAGACTCTTATCCTGTGTTCCTGTAATCCCAGAACCCCAGAGACTCACGCTTCTGTGTTGCTATGGCCAATTTTGTATATTGTCTTGATAGCAATAATAGTTAGGTTTGGTAAGAGCATATGTTTACAGAGGCCCTTCCCCCTCCATTGATATGTAAATAACTGAGACAGGATGTTCTTTGCAGGAAGTTGGTGTATGCAGGAAATTGGTGGGAGGGGCTTGGGGAGTGTTTGTAAAAAACATGTGTTTGGACAAGAGAGTGGTATTTGGAAGGACGAAGAGGAGACATGGATTATTTACATATCAATGGAGGGGGTCCCTAGAGAGGAAATAGATGGGATTCCTACACCAGCCTTGTTTAAGAAGTGGAAACAAATGGTTGGGAATGAGAATGATAGATTTAGCCATATTAAGTGTTTCTGCTGCCATAAAATGGGGCATTTTGTAAAAATGTGCCATGCTGTGAAGACTGAACAACAGCAGGCCTGTGTGCTTCCCAGGACAGAACGAGGAGACATGCAAGTTTATTAGTTACATTGGAAGTCAATGCCTTTCCGTGAAAAAGGCAACAGTGGGCACCCTACAATACTTTTGCAGTTAGAAATGGGCAGATAGAGAAATGTGAGCAGTCAGCTATGTTTTTGGCACAGTTGGAAGGAACATATAATCTGCTTTGTCTCTTACTCTTTTCAGGTATTGGGCATCGAGAGGTGGAGCAGGCAGAGCAGATGACCATGCTGGATGGGAGGAGGCAGACCAGAAGAGAGCCTAAGGAAGATGTGGATGATTTTCTGTCGGTGGCTGAATTGGAGTGGATTTTCATTTGAGCATTTCCTTATGACCAAGAGGAGAAGAGACTTCCATCTGGGACTTTCTTTACAAACTGCCAAAAGACATTGTTAGCCCTGCTCAAAAGTAATGTTGTCTTGATAGCAATAATATAGTTTGGTTTTGTAAGAGCATATGTTTACAGAGGCCCTCCCCCCTCCATTGATATGTAAATAACTGAGACATGATGTTCTTTGCAGGAAGGTGGTATATGCAGGAAATGGATGGGAGGGGCTTGAAGAGTGTTTGAAAAAAACATGTGTTTGGACAAGAGAGTGGTATTTGGAAGGACGAAGAGGAGACATGGCTGCCAGAAGCTGGAGAACTTTGTAAGTTGGACTGAGCAAAAGGACCATGGAGGACATCTTAACCCCTAAGTAGACATGTGCATTTCATTTCGTTCCAATTCGAAATTCGGACGAATTTTCATTATTCGGACATTCGGATGCATCCGAATAACCGAATTACAATGCTAACGAATTCAACCGAATTCGGACGAAATTCAACTCAATACCGGATTCGAAATGATTTGAACATGATTCGAAATTATTTCAACCGCATTCGAAATGATTTGAACATGATTCAAAATTATTTCAACCGCATTCGAAATGGTTTCAACATGATTCGAAATTATTTCAACCGCATTCGAAATGATTTCAACATGATTCGAAATTATTTCAACCGCATTCGAAATGATTTCAACATGATTTGACATTATTTCAACCGCATTCGAAATTATTTCAGCATGATTCAACATTATTTCAACCGCATTCGAAATGGTTTCAACATGATTCGAAATTATTTCAACCGCATTCGAAATTATTTCAACATGATTCGACATTATTTCAACCGCATTCAAAAATATTTTGTGACCCGAATTTGGATATGTTGTAGTGCTAGTACTATTGTGTTTGCATACCAAATTTGGGGTTTCTAGCTATAAGTGACCCCGAGATATGTGGCCCAAAATTCGGGTGGCAAAATGTCATTCTCTGCTGCAGAAAAGTGCTTGACATTTTGTGACCCGAATTTGGGGCCACGTATCTCGGGATCACTTGGTGCTAGAAATTTGGTATGCAAACACAATAGTACTAGCACTACAACATATCCAAATTTTGAGTTTCTAGCACCAAGTGACCCCGAGATACATTACATGGCCCTAAAGTCGGGTCACAAAATACTTTCGGTTATTTCGGTTGAAATAATTTCGAATCATGTTGAAATAATTTCGAATGCGGTTGAAATAATTTCGAATCATGTTGAAATCATTTCGAATCCGGTAGAAATATTTTCGAATTTGGTTTAAATATCTTCGAATGTGGCCGATTTTTCGAATTCGGTAGAAAACTAAACGAAATCCAAAAACTAATTTAAGGAAGTTAACGAATATAACTAAACAAAACTAATGAATTAACAAATTAAAACGAAACTAAACACATTTTTTCCTTTTGCACATGTCTACCCCTAAGTTGAGTAATTGTTTAGTTCATGTAATGTGTACAAATTGTACATGCTTATATGTGTAGGCATATATTTTGTAAGCTATGAGTTGTGTTGTATTGTTCATTCTACAGTTTGTATGTGCAGATTTTTCCCTGTTTAGTAAAGCATTGATACACTTCAGAAGTCTAAGCTTCCTTGGTTTTACCACAATAACTTAATAGATAGACGCAAAGCATTACATGGTCCCAGAGACTTTCCCTCTCCCCTATGTTCTGAATGCCCCAGCACCCCAGTGCTCTCAGAGACTTTCACTCCTGTGTTCCTGCAATTCCAACACCCTAGTGCTCTCAGAGACATTATACATGCTGTCACACTTTTGTCACTATTGTATTCCTCCCTCTGATGCACTGGACTTTCCGCTTTTTCGGGGTTGTCAGAGGGCCCCAACCTGAGAGCCGCTCTACAGCAAAGCCCATCACCACTTGCAGGGTGCTCTGGCAAAAACCAGGAGGTTCCTTAAACTGTCATTTACCAACGTATGGCCCACACTTTGAGTGTCTATGGGTGGTACCAATAGCTTTCAGTATGTACCCTGAGCCTTGTGTCTCCATGCTGCTCGTTATGCTCCCCTGATCCTTGGTCAGTTCTGTTCCTAGCAGATATGGACTCTGGTCTGAGACAAGCAGCCTGTAGATTCCCATTCAATCTGCCATTTCCTTTTTTCATTTCTGTTAATGCCGTTAAGGTTATCAGTGGTTTTGCAGCCAATTATGTCCTTTGGCAGTAAATTCAGAGGAAGGCAATTTAACTGACTTCAAAAATGTTTAGCCAGTATAAAAAAGAACTTCTAATTGCTTTGTCCAAATGCGAACAACATTTGTTTATCCAACCCAGCCGTTCTATTGTAACATCTTTTAAAACAACTTAAAGATATGCTATTCTATCAGATTATATTTGTTATATTATTCATTGTTCTCACAGTACTAGACTGCAGAAAGTGGTTGTTACAGATTAAATAAAATGTCTGACAACAGTTATTCCATTGATTTTTAGATAAATAGTTTATACATCAGATCGATTTTATAAAAAAAGGAGATTAGTGTATTCCCAGTGATTGAATTTACTTCATTCAGGTCACAAGGTGTCTGGTGCGCATGTTAGTACAGGACCTCCATCCTGAATATCTCTTATCTGATAAGCTGAAATAGGATTTTTTTGTTATATTCTAGTTTACTGACCATAATAACAACGACAGTATTTTGTGCCAAAGTGGTAAAATATCGTTTAGAGGTGATAGGTACATAAAAAAATTATTTTCACTTGTAATGAGGTCATTTATGATGAGATCAGCAGACATTTACTATGATGTGTTACCCAGTGTTAATTAGCTAATACAATACATCATTTGATGTAAATCTTATAAAGCCTGTCTTATGTAGCACTACTTCCGCAGGACCAGCTTGGTAATTTGAATTCTCTGTTCTGCGCCATGACTCCAAGAACACTATTAGCCTCTTCGACACACTTGCTGAATGAAAGTTGCTGCAAACCTTTCTAAGAACACACGTATATATAACGTGACCGTCAGCTGTTAATTAGCACCAGGAAATAGACTATTTGGTGGTAAATTAACTCAATGTATTGGTATGGGTTAGAATAAATGGTGGTTTGAGCATAAATAAACACACAGATGGTAGGTTCAGACACTGTCTGCTAGAGAGTATTACTATGCCAAGGTAACTTAGAATAGACTAGCACTAGACTGGGATTAACTCATGAGTCAGCAAAGTCAACAATAAACAGTGTATAAAAGTATTAACTGCAATGTGAATAATAATACTATAACTTGTCTACACACTATGAGAATGGCTAGGGTATGGTGCAATATCCTCTGTGAAGTAGCTCTTAGCATAGGCAATAGGTAAAGGTCTCTGTGTAGTAGCTCCAAAGGGGCAGTTTTAAGTCCTAACTCCTAACAGCTGGGTAGTGGTGGGGCCCAATTGTACCACTGGTGCACAGAAGAATAGTTCCAATCAAGCCTGCAGGCGACAGTAAGGCTTCCAGCTGGCTGTATGATGGGTTACTAAAGCCCGAGTCTCCCTAGCTAGTCTCCCTAGCAGCAGAGACTAAATCCCCACAGCAGCAGCTCACCAGTCCCAATGATATTACAGCTCAATATCTGGTCACACACAGCAATTAGTCTACTCTCTACTCTGCACCCAGGTGACTCTGGCTTCAGCACATCTGCATGCTGCACTCTGGATCCTACTCATGCCTCTATTATGAAGCACTAGACATTGATGTGCACTCTCTAGTCTTCCTCATGGCAAGACCCAGCTGTGTCCTGTACAGCCTGAGAAAATGCATCTCTTTCTCCTCCTGGCAATCTCCCTCAGGGAAATGCATTTAAATGGTCAATAAAACTCCACAGTAAGGCTCCCTTCCTGAGCTTCATTTCCCAGATTCCAATGCAGCCAGCATAGAAGTTTATGGAACTGGTTGACTTGTTGTCTCCCCCTGCTGGCAGGAAGCAGACAGTGAGATGAATCAGCATATGAGTTCAGTGATAGTGTAAACTGTCTTAACTTGTTTATCATAGCCAAGTACCTGGCTACGCCTATAAAATAACAGAATCATAGACTCTTTTCATATACATGTTTTGAAAAGGAAACCGTAATAGTTTTTGCTCAATTTTAAGGAAGTTCACACATACATTTACTTAGAAAGTTCATTTATGGATGGGTTTATTTATTAGAACACAATCAAGTAGATGTATATGTTTGAATATTTAGTTGAGAACAGAGTACCTAAATGCTTACCTACCGTATATACTCGAGTATAGGTCGATCCGAATATAAGCCGAGGCCCCTAATTTACCACAAAAAAATGGGAAAACTTATTGACTCGTGTATAAGCCGAGGGTGAGACATGCCTGTCCATCCCTGTGTGTCCGTCCATTCCTGTGTGTCCGTCCATCCCTGTGTGTCCGTCCATCCCTGTGTGTCCGTCCATCCCTGTGTGTCCAGCCCTGTGTGTGCAGCCTTGTGTGTCCAGCCTACCTGTGTCCCGAGCCTGCGTCCCGAGCCTGCGTCCCGAGCCTGTGTGCTTCTGCACATACGGCGGCCATGCCAGGATCGCCGCACCTCTTCTCGTCTGACAGACGGCGGCCATTCCACTGTTCAAAAGCCGCGCCTCCGTCTGTGATAGGCGGAACACTCAATTTCCCAGCAGTCTGTGTTCCGCCTATCACGGACATCCTCTCATCCTCGTCCGTAGTATGAGGATGAGCGGATGTCCGTGATAGGCGGACCACTGACTGCTGGCAAATTGAGTGTTCCGCCTATTGACAGACAGGGAGGCGCGGCTTTTGAATAGTTGAATGGCCGCCGTCTGTCTGCTCGACACGCTGATCGGGTAGACAGACGGCGGTGACTCGAGTATAAGCCGAGGGGTGCACTTTCAGCCTAAAAAAAGAGGCTGAAAATCTCGGCTTATACTCGAGTATATACGGTACTTCTTTTTATTTTTGGTCCTTTTTTAAGGCAGACTTAATAAGTAGGTGTGTATCCACTTGTAAAATAGGAGTGAATGAGTCTCTTGCTGAGGTAGCTAGTATACAAAGTCCTACAATTTTTGTTTTTCTTTATACTACGATTAGAACCTCTTTTAAGGTTTATGCTCTCTGTGTCACTACTGGGAAAATTTACCCTTTCTATTTGGTTTGGCTTTAGAATTTTAATTTTCATTTTTAGCTAATTGTTTGATTATTACTGTAAACTCATCCAGTAGTATATTGATATGTTTTTAATAAACCATAGTTATACACCTACAAACTACTTACAGTAATTGTAAAACAATGCGAGACATACAAAGTGTTACCAATATACATACATACTCACATGATATATATAAACAGATTATCAATCCTTTCCTAGCAAAGATACATTGCAATAGTTTGTATACAATAAGTATACATCAAAGGCCACTTAGCTTCCCATATAGCTGGGCCATAATTTCCTTAGCAAACAGGACTCCCGGCATCAAGTGATTGCAGGAAAACTGATTCTTGATGGACGGTTGACGGTTATTTCAAGATGAGGAGAAGAAAATCAGTGTTAATAAATCTACCAACAATATTAGGAAAGTATCTTTTGTTTGTCAATATGAATTTTCTAGAGGGATCTTTTCTATTATAAGCTGTAATTGGCAATCCTTAAGGGAGGTGCATCTCTGAATTTCAGGATCCTTTTATTCAAGATTTCTATAGCAATTAAACCCTGTGTGACAAACTAGTTAGGGCAGAGATGCTTCCATCTATTTAGCAGAAGAACACTTTAAGTGGTAGCAAGGGATCTGGCTCTTTTCCATGTCTTTCATGTTCAGAATATGGTAGAATGATGAAGGGTTCTGTAATTTTGATAATATGAAGAAATTTACTAACTTTAACTTTTTGTAAATCTTCATATGCCAGTTATTTGACTGAGTGCCCATGAGGCTACAAATACACTGGGGTGATTACAAAGCCTGCAATAAAAACACAAAACACAAATATTCTATTCAATCTGATTTGAAAGAACAGTAAGTAGAGTGGCATTTTTTAGAGGCAGGGCATGTAACCAGGCAGTTGAAATTGCAGGTGATTGTTCATGCCACGGGATACAGGATTCCTCTCCTGAAAATGTGGGGTCTTTCAGTTTCACACCCTGGATAACTGTACACCAAGAGGGTAAATGATCGTGATTATGATCTATTTTAATAATTTGAATATGATTAACAATTGTGCTATTGAAATGCTATTATTATTGCTTTTGATATTTTATACTCCTTTTCAGATTTCCGTTATATTTTGGGATAAATGCTTTGTTACTACATCAATATATTAACAGTTGGTATCCTTTTCCTTTATGATGGAGTTGTTGCCATTTCCTGCCTGTTCCTATAGATATGCATTGTGTGATATAACTGTTATTACCACCAGTAACTTGAAAAAGAACATGGCTGCACAAAAATGTCACTTCTGTATGGAATTAAATAAATCACTGAAGTGTGCTGCAGTCTTCTGTTTGTAATATATACAGTGCCTTTAAAAAAGTATTCATACCCCCTTGAAATGTTCCATATTTTATCATGTTACAACCAAAAACCTAAATGTATTTTATTGGGATTTTATATGATAGACCAACACAAAGTGGCACATATTTGTGAAGTGGAAGGAAAATGATAAACGATTTTCAAAATATTTTACAAATAAATATGTGAAAAGTGTGGCGTGCATTTGTATGCAGCCCCCCTGAGTCAATACTTTGTAGAACTCCTTTCGCTGCAATTACAACTGCAAGTCTTTTTGGAGATGTCTCTACCAGCTCTGCACATCTAGAGACTGACATTTGTGCCTATTCCTCTTTGCAAAATTGTTCAAGGTCTGTCAGATTAGAGGGAGAGCATCTGTGAACAGTAATTTTCAAGTCTTGCCACAGATTATAAATTGGATTTAGGTCTAGACTTTGACTGGGCAATTCTAACACATGAATATACTTTGATCTTGTCAGGAACCATGCAACAGACGGAGGCAGAAAATGCAGTAAAAATTACACCTTTTAATAAAATGGTAAAAATGGTACAACTGTTAAATGTAGTCAAAACATAGCCAGGGATCAGTAGCCAAATTAGGTAGTCAGAACAAGCCAGGAAATCAGGAAGCCAGAAATCAGCGTAATCAGAGGCAGCAGACAGAATCAGGAACTAGAAGAGATGTCAGCTAGCCAAGTCTTTAACAGGAACACACCTGAGAGTCTCTAGATATGTTGACCAAGAGAAAGGCACTGAAAAAATTAACCAGACAGTTTAAATAGCCAGAAGGTGCTGGCTGTTGGCTTTACTGACATGCAGGAGATGATAAACAGGTGAGCCACCAACAGCTGAGCAACCTGAGCACAGAGAAGGAAGGGCTGAGATCCCAGCCCTAACAGATCTAAACCATTCCATTTTAGCTTTGGCTCTGTTATGTTTATGGTCACTGTCCTGCTGGAAGGTGAACCTCCGCCCCAGTCTCAAGTCTTTTGCAGTCTCTAACAGGTTTTCTTCTAAGATTGCACTGTATTTAGTGCCATCCATCTTCCCATCAACTTTGACCTACTTCCCTGTCCAGGCTGAAGAAAAGGATTTCCTCAACATGATGCTGTCACCATCATGTTTTATGGGGGGGGGGGGGGGGTTTAGGGTAACGTGCAATGTTCGTTTTCCGCCACACATAGCGTTTTGCTTTTAGGCCAAAAATTTCAATTTTGGTCTCTTCTGACCAGAACACCTTCTTCCACATTTGCTGTGTCCCCCACATGACTTCTCGCAAACTGCAAACGGGACTTCTTATGGTTTTCTTCCAACAATGGCTTTCTTCTTGCCACTTTTCCATAAAGACCAGATTTGTGGAGTGCACGACTAATAATTTTCCTGTAGTCAGATTCTCCCACCTGAGCTGCGTATCTCTGCAGCTCCTCCAGAGCTACCATGGGCCTCTTGGCTGCTTCTCTAATTAATGCTCTCCTTGCCCAGTCTGTCAGTTTAGGTGGATGACCATGCCTTGGTAGGATTGCAGTTGTGCCATACTCTTTCCATTTTCTGATGATGGATTGAACAGTGCTCTGCGAAATGTTCAAAGCGTGGTATATATTTTATACCCTAACTCTGCTTTAAACTTCCCCTCAACTGTATTCCTGACCTGTTTGGTGTGTTTCTTGGCCTTCATGATGCTGTTTGTTCACTAAGATTCTCTAACAAACCTCTTAGGGCTGAGATTTAATTACACACAGGTGGACTCTAATTACTAATTAGGTGAATATTGAAGGCCATTTATCATTTTCGTTCCAGTTCACAATTATATGCCCCTAGGGATGAGCATCCAGAACATGCTATCAGGCAAAAAATTTGTTCAAACACGTGAACACCGTTAGAGTCTATGGGACACGAACATGAATAATCAAAAGTGCTAATTTTAAAGGATTATATGCATGGTATTGTCATAAAAAGTGTTTGGGGACCTGGGTCCTGCCCCAGGGGACATGTATCAATGCAAAAAAAAGTTTCAAAAATTGCTATTTTTCCGGGAGCAGTGATTTTAATAATGCCTAAAGTGAAACAATAAAAGTGTAATATTCCTTTAAATTTCGTACCTGGGGGGTGTCTAGAGTATGCCTGTAAAGGGGCGCATGTTTCCCTTGTTTAGAACAGTCTGACAGCAAAATTACATTTCTAAAGGAAAAAAGCCATTTAAAACTACTTGAGGCTATAATGAATTGTCGGTCTGACAATACACATAAAAGTTCATTGATAAAAACAGCATGTAATTTCCCCACAGGGGAACCCCGAGCCAAAATTTAAAAAAAATGTGTGAGTCCCCCCTAAATTCCATACCAGGCCCTTCAGGGTGCTTTGGGTTAGTGCCCCCCCAAAACACCTTGTCCCCATGTTGATGGGGAGAATGGCCTCATCCCTAAAACTCTTGCCCGGTGGTTGTGGGGGTCTGTGGGCGAGGGGCTTATCAGAATCCGGAAGCCCCTTTTAACAAGGGGGCTCCCAGATCCCCCCTGTCTAAATTGGTAATGGGGTACAAATGTACCCCTACCATTTCACAAAAAAAGTGTAAAAAAAACCCCCACAAGAGACGGTTTTTGACAAGTCCTTTATTCATTTCTTCTTCTTTCCCCACTTCTTTTTCCATCTTCTTTCTTCTGGTCTTCCTTTGGTTTTCTGCTTCTTCCTCCATCTTCTTCTTCATCTTCTTCTTCCTCCGCTCTTCTCGTCCCGCATCTTGCTCTGGCTTCTTCTCAGCTCAGTCAACATGATCCGCCTCTGTGGGAGTCTTCCACCGCGTGGCGCTTCTGTTCTTCTGACACTTGTTATATAACGAAGAGCGGGGCCACCCGGTGACCCCGTCCCCTCTGACGCACTGGTACTTCCCTGTGGCTTTTACGTAAACGGGGTGATCCAGGCCCCCTCTGACATCAGGAACACAGTTGAACATAGAAGAAGATGGAGGAAGAACTTGTCAAAAACCATCTCTTGTGTTTTTTAACCCTTTTGACACTTTGGGGAAATGGTAGGGGTACATTTATGTTTTGCCCCCCGCCCGCAGACCCACACAACCAGCGGGCAAGGGTGGTGGGGATGAGGCCATTCTCCCCATCAACATGGGGACAAGGTGCTTTGGGGGGGCCGCTACCCCAAAGCACCCCCCAATGTTGAGGGCATGTGGCCTGATACGGTTCAGGTGGGGGCGCTTTCACATCCCACTCTCTTTTCCTGTGGCCTGCCAGGTTGCTTGCTTGGATAAGGGTCTGGTATGGATTTTCGGGGGGACCCCATGCCATTTAAAAAAAAAAATTGGTGCGGGGTTCCCCTTAATATCCCCCTAAATTCCATACCAGACCTGAAGGGCCTAGTATGGAATTTAGGGGGATCCCCACACATTTTAAAAAAAAATTTTGGTTCGGGGTTCCCCTGTGGGGAAATGCCATGCTGCTTTTATCAATGAACTGTTATGTGTATTGACGGACCGACAATTCATTATAACTGCGAGTAGTTTTAAATTACTTTTTTTCCTTTAGAAATGTCATTTTGCTGTCAGACTGTTCTAAACACGGGAAACATGCGCCCCTTTACAGGCATACTATAGACCCCCCAGGTACGAAATTTAAAGGAATATTACACTTTTATTGTTTCACTTTAGGCATTATTAAAATCACTGCTCCTGGAAAAATAGCCATTTTTAAAACTTTTTTTTACATTGATACATGTCCCCTGGGGCAGGACCCAGGTCCCCAAACACTTTTTATGACAATACCATGCATATAAGCCTTTAAAAGTAGCACTTTTGATTTCTCCCATAAACTTTTAAAGGGTGTTCCATGGCTTTTTCGAATTTGCTGCGAACACCCAAAATTGTTCACTGTTCGGCGAGTTTTTGGTTGTAATGTGACAAAATGTGGAAAATGTCAAGGGGTACTTTTACAAGGCACTGTATATATATATATACAGTGGTGTGAAAAAGTGTTTGCCCCCTTCCTCATTTCCTGTTCCTTTGCATGTTTGTCACACTTAAGTGTTTCGGAACATCAAACCAATTTAAACAATAGTCAAGGACAACACAAGTAAACACAAAATGCAATTTGTAAATTAAGGTGTTTATTATTAAAGGTGAAAAAAAATCCAAACCATCATGGCCCTGTTTTTTTCACACCACTGTATATATGTATATATATATATATATATATATATATATATATATATATATATATTAATGCCACAATCAGATATAATTTGTTTCTTAGTCTTCTAACATTTGTTTTATTACTGTTACATGCATCCATTTTACAGATAAACATTACATATATGAGTAGATGTAATTGCAGATTTTAGGGAAGCGGGGAGCACGATCTTTGCTAATCAGAGAGCTTTAGCTGTGATTTAGCATGGGGGAGGTCAGTGTTGGACCATTGCTTCTGCACAGAGAGCAAAAATCCCTCTGCAGCATGTTTGTACAGGACAGGCTTTTCTACTTGTACTGTGACTACTTTTCACACTTTTTGTTTAATGCACCTAGAATGTACTTAGCTAATTCAAACTAAGTTTGTTGGGCCTTAAAATGTGGAACTTCCATATCAGGAAAAATTAAGCAGATTTAAAAACAGTTTTGGTTAATAGTGGAGAAAGAAAGAGACCTGTCTATGCACTGCAAACTAGGAATATTAAAGTAGAGATCCCATCAAAATCTAACTAAGCTTAAACCTACTCAAACCCCCATTCTAAGCCCTATGCTAACTACCCCATAAAGGAAAGATGTGCATACTTACCTAATCTAAGGGTGCTCTGGTCTGGTCACGTTATCGCCGCAGTGGTTGGCTTCAGGGAAGAGGAGAGAGCAGTGACAATAGCTGCAGAGTGACGTCACTCATAGACTTACTATGAGGCATCCATTGTTCACTGTCCCTCCTCTACACTGAATCTAGTGCTGGGACCCGATCACATGACCAGACCAGATCAACCTTAGATTAGGTAAGTATACACATCTTTCCTTTACAGGGTAGTTAACATATGGCTTAGAACGAGCGTGGGAGTAGGTCGGAGGCCGCGTACACACGGGCGGACTGTTCGCCCAACTTTGTCCGCTGAACAGTGTTTGGGCGGACAGTCCGCTCGTGTGTGGGCTTTCAGCGGACAGTTTCAGCGGACAGTTTGACGGACAAAGTCTTTCGGAAATTCCGAAAAACTGTCCGCTGAAACTTTGTTTGAGTGAACAGTCCGCCCGTGTGTAGGCTACTTTCGAAATGAGCAAACTGTGACCCAGCCCCCTTACGATGTCATAGTCCCCATGTGACATCAACCCATGTGACCAACCCATGTGACATATACCATGTGACACCGCCCCATTGTCACTATATAAGTGGCAGCGCAGGGCGGCTCTGGCATTCCGGCCGGAGAGAGCGTCGTGTCAACATCTCCTGGAGAAGAGGAAGAACAAGAAGAAGAATAAGAACAGAAGGCGGCGACGGCGACAGCGGCGACAGAAGACCGGGCCACCGCCTGCAAAAGAGCTATAAGAAGGCGCGGTGGCCCGGCAGAAGAACGGAAGGCAGCGGCGACAGAAGACCGGGCCACCGCCTGTAAAAGAGCTACAAGAAGGCGCGGTGGCCCGGCAGAAGAACCGAAGAGGGGGACAAGACCCCCGAAGTCGGGAGAAGAGGCCGGCGACGGGGAGGAAGAAAGCCGGACTCCTCCGCTAGTAAAAGAGCTACAAGAAGATAGCGGAGGAGTCCGGCGAGAAGACCCCCGAAGACGGAAGACCCCCGGAGCTGTGCAATAAAATATTTTTTCTCGTGTGTTGTGTTTTTTTTTGGGTACTTTTATTTTACAGGTGAATGGGTAGGGGTACATTGTACCCCATACTCATTCACATAGGGTGGGGGGCCGGTATCCGGGGGCCCCCTTCTTAAAGGGGGCTCCCGGATTCCGATAAGCCCCCCGCCCGCAGACCCCGACAACCAACGGCCAGGGTTGTCGGGAAGAGGCCCTTGTCCTCATCAACATGGGGACAAGGTGCTTTGGGGTGGGGGGGCCGCGCGGCCCCCCCTTCCCCAAGGCACCCCCCATGTTGAGGGCACGCGGCCTGGCCGGCCGGGTAGCGTGCTCGGACAAGGGTCTGTTGTGGACTTTGGGGGGACCCCCACGCCGATTTTTTCGGCGTTGGGGTTCCCCTTTAAGTCCATTCCAGGCGGCGGAGCCCGCGACGTCTCCGTCACGGGCCCCGCCTACCTGCACACGTGCTCGAAATGAGCAGACTTCCCTCCGCCTTACGTGGGCGAGTCCGTTCATTTCAAAAGTTGAGCGAACTGTTTGGCAAACAGTTCGCTGAAACAGTCCGCTCGTGTGTGGGCAAGTCCGCTCATGCAAATTTTGAGCGGACTGTTTGCCGAAACTGTTTGACGAACAAGGTTGGGCGAACAGTCCGCGCGTGTGTACGCGGCCTAAGATTAGGTTTTGACCAGACATCGAGTTGCAATAAAAAGTGAATAAGTCGTTTTTTTTGATTGCTCCAAAGAACACCCAAATCTAAAGACCGCAAGTGGATGTTTTCTTCGCCACTTCAGCCCTGGAAGATTTGGCTGCTCAATGACCAGGCCATTATTTTGCAGTTCGTCACTGTGTTGCTTTAACTGACAATTGCACGGTCGTGCGACATTGTACCTAAACAAATTTGACATCCTTTTTTTTCCCACAAATAGAGCTTTCTTTTGGTGGTATTGTATTATCTCTGTGGTTTTTATTTTTTGTGCTATAAACAAAAAAAGAGCGATCATTTTGGAAAAAACACAATATTTTGTACTTTTTGATGTAATAAACAGCCACATTTTTTCCTCAGTTTAGACCGATATGTATTCTTCTACATATTTTTGGTAATAAAAATTGCAATAAGCACATATCGATTGGTTTTCGCAAAAGTTATAGCGTCTACAAAATAGGGGGTAGATTTATGGCATTTTTATTATTATTATATATTTTTTTACTAGTAATGGCGGCAATCTGTGATTGCTATCAGTAAAAACAGGGGTGAACAGCGGCGCTAGATATGGTGATAACATAAAATTATATAGCAACTGGAAAATAAGTATACATAAAATGTGTGTATGTGAATAAGCACACATAATATTAAAACATTTGTTTAAAACATAATGTCTATAAACGATCCGAGATCTTCTATGATTCGCACCTGGAGGTAACTCCCTTAGAGTGAAGTGATGGACTCTGTAGAAATGGGAACAGACTGAGTGCAGTATAAATCATATATTTAATATATTTAATAAAAACAAGTAGTAACTCAAAGGTTAAATTAGATGAGTTCAGTATGTGGTGAAAATCGCCAGTCCTGGTGTCTCATAAAAGTCTTACCTTTGCAGCCTGGGGCACTGGTGTGATCTTACAGGGATCCAGAGAATGCTGAGAACCAGGAGGCAGGAAACAAGAAGCAGCTGGTCGTGATTTTTATCAGGACTTCGATCTTGCGGCAGACAAATTGGACACTTTTGACACATTTTTGGGACCACTGACAATTACATAAAGATCAGTGTTATAAAAATGCACTGATTACTATATCAATGTCACTGGCAGGAAAGGGGTTAACGCTAGGGGGCAATCAAGGGTATAACTGTGTTCCCTAGGTGTGTTCTAACTGTAGGGGGGATGGGACTGTCTAGGAGGAGAGAGAGATCGGTGTTCATACTTAGTATGAACACACGATCTGTCTTTACTTCCCTGAAAGAACCAGGATTTGTGTGTTTACATACACAGATCCTGGTTCTTGCTCTGTCATGAGCGATTGCGGGTGCCCAGCGGTCACCGCACCCACCGACACTTGCATCGGCTCTGGGAAGATGCTACGGGCATGGCCACTAGTGGCCAAAAGGCGAAGCGATGTAAGGTAATGTTGTTTCACCCAGCCATGCCATTCTGCCACAGTAAAACTGGTCGGTAAGCAGTTAAGGAAAAGAAAATTGGCTACGCCCCGAGGAAATGAAGAACATGAAGCAAATATGTCACAGGTTAAAAATGTAAAGAGGTGAATCTATACTTTAGAGCAGGGGTAGGTTCTCTAACTTTGCTGTAGCTGCGATCGTCAGCTTTTGTGATGGGGAGGAGCTTGGGTGCAGTTCTGCCTGGGGGGGGGACGGTCCCTGTTTCCAGGAGATAGAGCACTGTCATTGGCCACTGCTAAAGCCAATCACAGTCATGCTAGCCCCGTCCACCATCTGGAGGAAGATAACTCGATTGGTTGCCACTACCAATCTCAGAAAGAAGGGATTTTACTGTGATTGAGAAAACCACAATCAAGTGACAATTTGTGGAATTACTCTTGAGCTTCTGGGAACTTTGTTGAAATTATTCCTGAACCTCTATGTCACTTACTACTAAATTCAGTGGAATGAAAATCACACCCAACTTTTGCTGCAGCACAGAACGCCGCACTTTTCTCAGCTGCGGGGGCCCAACTTATGATTCTGCACACAGGTCCACTGCTTTCAGAAAATGCCCCTGACCTGAACTCATCATTGCGCATCCATTCCAGATGCTTGTATGTGAAACATACAAGCACGTGGGCTGGATGTGAGAGATGGATCAGCAAGATGAGTGTGCCAGGACAGGTAGATGTGTTTCATCTCTGCTTCCTTTCACGTCTCTGCATATCACACATATCATGGATGAGAAGAGGGTACAGCGGTGGAGCAGATGAACAGCAGGGTACAGCAGTGGGGAAAATTAACAGAAGGAGTTCAGAGGTGGGACAGAAGAGCAGGCGGTACATTGGCCGGGCAGATATGCAGGGAGATACAGTGGTGAAAGAGATGAGAAGGGGCTTCAGCAGTGGGACAGAAGAGCACAATGATGGGGCAGGTGAGCAGGGGGATTCAGTGTTGGGGCAGATGAGAAGGAGGTTCAGTGGTGGGACAGAAAAGCAGGGGGGTAGAGCAGTGGGACAGATGTGAAAGGAGGCGTATTGGTGGTACAGATAAGCAAGGGGAAAAGAGGTGGGACAGAAGAGCAGGGGGTACAGAGGTGAGACAGATGTGCAGGAGGTACATTGGTGGGGCAGATGAGAAAGCGAGTTACAGTGGTGGGGCAGATGAGCAGATGGATTCAGTACTAGGAAAAATGAGAAGGTGATTCAGTAGTGAGACAGAAGAGCATGAGGATACGTCGGTGGAGCAGATGTTCAGGGAGGTAGAGTGGTGGGGCAGATGAGAAAAGGGGTATATTGATGAAGCAGATGAGCAGCAGGGTTACAGTGGTGGGACAGATGAGTAAGGGGGTACAGTGTTGGGGCAGATGTGCAGGAAGTACAGTAGTGGGAGGGATCAGAAGGGGGCTCAGCAGTGGGACAGAAAAGCAGGGGGTACATTGATGGGGCAGATGAGCAGGGGGTTACAGTGATGGGAGAGATGAGCAGCGGGGGGGGTTCAGTGTTGGGGCAGATGAGAAGGGGGTTCAGTGGTGGGACAGATGAGCAGGGGGTTCAGTGGTGGGACAGAAGAGCAGGGGAGTACAGCGGTAGGGCAGATGTGAAAGGAGGTACATTGGTGGGATAGATGAGCAGAGGGTTACATTGGTTGGGCAGAAGAGCAGGGGGTACAGAGGTGGAGCAGATGTACAGGGGGCTACAGTGTTGGGGCATATGAGAAAGTGGGAAGATTGGTGGGGCAGATGAGCAGGGGTTTACATTGGTGGGGCAGATGAGCAGGGGGTACAGAAGTGAGGTAAATGTTCAGAGTGGTACATTGGTGGGGAAGATGTGCAGGGGGTTACAGTGGCGGGGCAGATGTGCAGGGAGTTACAGTGGTGAAACAGATTTGCAGGGGGGCAGTGATCTGAGTGAAGGTGCATAAATTGGGGTTCATCTGAGGTGTGGAGTTGCAGGAATTAGGGCTGATTTGAGGCGTGAGAGTGCAGGATGTTAATTTCTCACTACTTCTCAAGTAGTTAACAGCATTTACTTCTTTTTAAAAATCCTTCTCGTGATTGAGAGTATGAAGTTGTCATTTTTTTGTTATAAAATCGGCATGCTTAATTTCTTTGAAAATATTTTTCGGCACACTGTGCTCAAAAGGTTGCCTACCCACGCTTTAGAGGCATGATAAAGACAAACAGATACAACTTAGTAACAAACATGGGAGACAAATAGTTATTTTTGTATCTGTGTTTTAGTTTTACTAGCAATTCTGCTCTACCAAGTTTGGGCCTGTGACTGGAATGGAAGCCTTTCAGTAATCCTTTCATATGCCGCCACAAAGTGAGAAAACCTTCTTCTATTTGTTTTCACTTTAAAGTGGTATTACATTTAAAAACAAACATGCATTACATTATAGCTAAGCAATGCTGTGGTAGCTGCATTCATTTTCTTTTAAGTTGATAAGCTTTTATTTATTTATAAAAAACCTTTATCCCAAAAAAGGAAAAAAAATTGCTGTAACTGCTTATAAAGTTAGTCAAGTCCATTTAAATCTGCTAGCCTTAAGCCGCGTACACACGGGCGGACTGTCTGGCCAACTTAGTCCGTCGAAACACATTTCAGTGGACAGTCCGCTCGTGTGTGGGCTTCAGCTGACTTTTTCAGCGTGCAGTCTGGCGGACTAAGTATTTCGGAATTTCCGTAATACTGTCCGTCATACTTTGGTTTCAGCGGACAATCCGCTCGTGAGTAGGCTAGTTCGACGGACTAAGTATGGCGCATGCTCAGAAAGGATTTACACGGCGAAAGGTTGCATTGCTGTGTATTGGACTTCCTATTTCTAGTCCCGTAGTACGTGCTGTACACGTCATCGCGCAAGCTTTCGACGGACTGTTTGTGCATCCGCGTGTGGTCAAGTCCGTTCATTCGAAAGTAGGACGGACTGTCCGTCGGATTGTCTGACGGACTAAGTTGGCCATACAGTCCGCCCGTATGTACGCGGCTATACACTACCCTCCCCAAAGATTGACAATGCTGCTACAAAAAACACAAAAGGGAAAAAATACTCAACAACACTATCAGCAACTCTCAACACCTGCTTACCATAGTTACTCTTGTCACCAGTTAACATAACATAAATAATAATTAACCTCTTGCCGACCAGCCGCTGCAGTTGTATTGCGGCAGGTTGGCTCGGCTGTGCGGCTCGCCATAGGTGTACGTCGGTTCGTGCACAAGGTTCTGTGGGCACATGTGTGCTGATTGGCTAGAGGGGGAGCCAATCAGCGAGTTACAGTTAGAAACACACTGAGGAAACATATTTAACCCTTTCATCACCCCTGATGTTAACATCTTCCCTGCCAGTGTCATTAGTACAATGTCAGTGCATATTTTTAGTAATGTCACTGGTTCCCAAAAAAGTGTCAAAAATGTCAGTTAGGTGTCCGATCTGTCCGCCGCAATGTCGCATTCCCACTAAAAAATCACTAATCGCTGCCATTACTAATAAAAAATTTATAAATAAATAATAAAAATTCCATAAATCTTTCCCCTATTTTGTAGACGCTATAAATTTTGTGCAAACCAATCAATATACGCTTATTGTTTTTTGTTTTTTTAAAAAACATGTAGCAGAATACATATTGGCCTAAATTTATGAAGAAATTAGATTCTTTACATTTTTTTATTTTATTTGGGTACAGCGTCGCACAACCCCACAATTGTAAGGTAAAGTAACGCAGTGCCATATCGCAAAAAATGGCTCGGTCGGGAAGGGGGTAAATCCTTCCGGGGCTGAAGTGGTTAAACTGAAACCAATTGCAATTTAATTAAACAAATGTTTAAACATGTCAGAGGATGTGAATTCCATCCATGGTGCCCATTGTTGAAAGAATTTTGAAAAGTCATCTTTACATACATATCCCCATTACTCTGCCTCTCTAATTTCTTATGCCGGGGGTCTTCTCTTCTTCAGTCTTCGGGGGTCTTCTCGCCGGACTCCTCTGCTATCTTCTGCTCTTTTGCTAGCTCTTTTACTAGCGGAGGAGCCCGGCTTTCTCCTTCCTCGCAGCCGCCATCCGGGGGTCTTCTTCTGACTTCAGGGTCTTGTCCCACTCTTCGGGAGTCTTGTCCTGCTCTTCGGTTCCTCTTGCCAGGCCTCCGATTTCTTCTTCCAGCTCTTTTATTAGCATTGGCCCGGTCTTCTGTCGCTGTCACCACTGCCGCCTTCTGCTTCTTCTGCTTATTAAAGGGGGCTTCCGGATTCTAATAAGCCCCCCGCCCGCAGACCCCAACAGCCAACGGCCAGGGTTGTAGGGAAGAGGCCCTTGTCCTCATCAACATGGCCCCCCTTCCCCAAAGCACCTGGCGTGGTACGGCTCAGTAGGGGGGTGCTCGCTCACCCCACCCCCTTTCCTGATCGGCCGGGCTGCATGCTCGGATAAGGGTCTGCTATGGAGTTTGGGGGGAACCCCATGCCGTTTTTTCGGCGTAGGGCTTCCCCTTTAAATCCATACCAGGTGACGGGCTAGCGAGGTGTCAACCTCGCCGATGGAGGCGGCAACATTGACTTCCTTCGCTAGTTCCGCCTACCTGGAGCCACGTTCAAAATGAACGGATTTTACTCCTTGTGTGGGCAAGTCCGTTCATTTCAAAAGTCCAGCGGTCTCCCGCCATAGTCAGGCAGATTGTCTGCCGGACCTAGTCTGCCGGAAAAGTCCGGGCGTGTGTGGGCAGGTCCACTCATCGGAAAGTCCGGCAGACTTCCGCTGCAAAGTCCAGCGGATAGTCCGATCGTGTGTACGTGGCATTAGACATTTACTATCCAGCCCTTCACTGATGGAGTCATAGATGATTTGTAGTTCAAGGGTATTAAACACTTACATTTTTTTTTCCCCCTACTGAGAGATGGGAAGCATGAAACAATACCAGTAGAGGGTCGTTGAGTAAGGGATAATATATAATTGGACTAATTAAACCGCAGATCTCCATTTAAAATGATTTTATTAATGGGCAGTCCCACCAAATATGTAAAATGATCCCTTTCATGCCACACTCCTCCAGCAGTTCACTGGCACAA
Source organism: Lithobates pipiens (assembly GCF_037356315.1). Lineage (NCBI taxonomy): Eukaryota > Metazoa > Chordata > Amphibia > Anura > Ranidae > Lithobates > Lithobates pipiens. The sequence continues at coordinate 145,385,830 of NW_027507748.1, forward strand.
AGGGAAAAATTCTAGCCAAATTCTCAGGAACTCTATATCATCTTGCTAAGAATTTATAGCAGGATTCCTGTATTTCAGTACTGATGATATGTGCATTAGCTTAGTGATTTTATCCACTGTACTTTCCGGCAGAGTCTTACTCTGTTCCCTCTCCCAGTCCCAAATATAAGGAACCATTTGTGAGGTTAAATTCAAAAGTAATTTATAGGAAGTGGAGAGCAACCTAGTAACTGGATCTCTTGAAACACACAAGGTTTCAAAAACAGATAAGGACGTCAAATGAATGGGCTGCTCCCAGAAATAGGGCAAACACGGAAAAGCCTAGCCTACCAGAGCCCTGGATAGCAGTAAACCTGGTAGTGTTTCTAACCTGTCCCACGTCTATTCAAAATTTTCAAAAAAGTGGGGTAGAGGTATACTTTAAAGATGTTCTACTAACCTACTTGGCAGTATGAACTTCTCTTACCTGTGTACTCATAGCCCCAACTAAAACAATTTTTTTACCAATTGATCTTACATCCAGCAAAATGTAGACTCACTTTCAGTGTCTTTTATCTTAAACTTTTCTGTTGTCAGAATTCTGCATATAGATGCATTTTATCTGTGATTGATTTGTTTGGACAGTACTGTATCATTTGTATTGCCTGGCTGTGTTTAACATGCTGTCAAAATAAAATAAAGAAAGAAACACAAAAAAGTTTAGGTTTAAGTAATCCTGTACTCTGTTCATAGGCAAACCAACCCAAAGATATACAGCAGGCCTCATAAGTTGCCTGTTCCTACTTTTAGCATGCAACATATACCCTGACAACGTTCTGAAAGCCAATATTTTCATAGGGCTAAGTTCATTCCACAACCCAGATGGAGCAATACTTGGGTTTATGAATAGATCACCAAGAACTGAGCTGGCAGGAGTGATATAAGGAAGGGAAGGAGGACTTGAGAGTATCCATGGCTGTCCAGAAATGTTTGGGCTTAAGCTCCAAATTACAGTGGAGAGTGCTGTAGGTTTGAGCCTGGTGCTACGTGACTATTATAGTATTATGATACACTAATGAATGTGCATAAATGTTCAATGTTTTAAAGCAGACTATTAAAATGAATGTACTCCAAAATCACCAGAACAGACAAAAAAATAGAATATGCAAAGCAACGTATGTACACTGAAGAAGCATTGCCTAAGTGTGTTGCCGCACTAATACCAATGCATGTAACGTGCATTATGGCAGCAACATGCACGTTACTAAAACACAGCACAAGTGATAGGTGTATATGGGTCCTAAATGAAAAACTTTGAATCCCTGGCCTAGATCAACCTTTCTACATACTTATTCAAGGTTAGTAACCCATAGGTTGCCAGCATAAAAGGCAGGTACCTAGCATTTTCAGATGGAGGTCAACAGTAGCAGCCACCAATATTTTCCAATTGTTTGTGAATAGTGGGAATATTATAAGGTCAAAAGGGATTCTATTTTGTCCTAAAGTATACCTAAAGCCAAAATGTTTACAATTTTGAACCTACCTGTGCCCCCATTAAGGGGATTCATCCAGTCTATTTGTCCAGTTTCATAATTGAAATTGAAAGTAAAAGAAAATCTAAAATGTTGGGTTGTCCCCAGAACAGTTATAGAGGGGGAATTTTCCAATGGTGACACTAGGTGGTGATCTGGGGGTCCCCATAGAATTCCCTTAGGCCCCTGTTCACACCTGAGCGATTTTCTGCTTGAAGCTTTTAGCTTTAAAATTTTCAACAAGTCAAATTCCATTAATTTCAATGACTCCTGTTCACATGTGAGCATTCTGTTATCTAAAACAAAACACCTGTCGCTCAAAAAAGTAGATGAGCTTTGTCAGATTACAAGCGTTTTAGGCCCCGTAGACTTCAACAGAAACTCCTGACTTGAGCGTTTTATGAGCGCTTTGACGCTAATTTTCTGCTCAAACAGCAGCTCTCTATCCCTAATTCCCTCTCCCTTTCCGCCACTTAGTGCTTTCTATTGGCTAAACTAAAACACCTAAAGTTGTAAAACACTTGTAATACACTTCTAAAAAGCTGCAAAAACACTTAAATAAACATCCAAAAAATGGCAGTGTGTCAGAAACCAGGAAATAAAACCGAGACAGAAGTACAGTTAAATCACACTTGATTAATAATAAAAGTAAATAGAACAAACTTAGTCAAAACATAGCCAGACTTCAGGAACCGGAGCGGATAGTCAGACAAGCCAAACGTCAGGGAGTCTGAGATGAGCGTAGTAAAACAGCAAGCAGGATCCGGAGCCAGAAGGGATGTCAGCCAAACAAGTCTTTTAACAGGAATCCAGGAGCATGTCTCTGTGATGTTGACTAAGGCGAAGGCAGAGCGCCTCTGAACTGGATGGCTTAAGTAGGCAGGACTGAGGAGCAAGATATCATCAACAACTGAGTAATTGTGGAGAGATGGGAGTTGGACAGCTCAGAGAAGGAAGGGCTGAGTCCAGCCCTGACACTGTGAATAGAGCCTTAATTTGCAGGTATTTCCTCTCACTTCCTGTTTGACTATGGGATGGGAAGTGAAGGGAAATCTCTGCAATGGGGCACAGATGGCAAAAAAATTGACAGGGGTTATAACCCTCCCTCTGCTCTATCCACAATGAAAAAGTGCTGCTTATAGTTCTACTTTAAGATTATGCAATGGACAAGCTAAAATACTAGGGACGTTCAATTCAACAATCCCCTTCATGCTTTCTGTCTCTCCTAATGTGTACATCTCAGTTGCAAAATGCCTGTACAATCTGGGCAAAACCCTTTTATCTGATGACCTCAGGCATTGGAATGCATTGCTAACTCCTTAAACGGGTTAATACATTGGAGCCTTTATTTCCTAGCTTACAAGTGATTAAGACTCATATTTCACCCCATGTAAAGAAGAAATGTCTGAAACTGTGAGAGGTGAATGCCAAAAGAACTGATGGCCCATTGATTTCCCACTGTTTCTTTCACAGGAGCTGCCTTGTGAAAAAAAAGCCTTTTTTTCAAGACCAAAGACAGCATTTAACTGTTCTCGGAAGGTGGTAACTATGGGGCTTATTTATCAAGCGTGAGAATTAGAGCTAAAAGCAAGACACACGTAATTAGACTGGAAATTTTGCCTGCGTTTGTCAAAAACACTTTGCTAATGGTATCCCAGTTATTTTTTTTTTCTGCACAAAATTATGTACTCTGCATGGCATCAGAGGCTGTTTCGGGGCTATGAAAAAAGAAAAGAAAAGAATGAAGAGACTTGTTTCTATAGCTGGATGGAAGCAGTTGGACGTAGCACCTCTTACTGACTATACGTGGGAGTTACATATTTCCAGTCTCACTGAATTTCACACACTTTAAAAAGTTTATTAATGACCTCATTTATAAAATGTCTTTACTCAAAGGGACAAAGTGTTCTGACAAATCCATTATAATTATCAGTTGAGTAATAATAGTGATCAGTTATATATTTCAGCATAGCTATTAATTTATGTATACCAGGAAAGCAGCATTCACTTGGCACTAATGTGGTGATAAATTGCCAAGTCTGGTTGCACCTGAAACACCTGAAGCCAATAGGATGCAGGAAGGTGACCTAAGATATTCGACTGAATTTATAATTTCAAAATTCATGGAGGAAAAACATATCATAAGTTCAGTAGGGATGTATGACCTGTATTATTTTAGCTTAGGATTTACCCTGGGTTGATGATTGTGGTGTCACCCCTCACAGCGGGACCTCCCAATCATTCAGGGGCAGAATATATTCATACAAGAAAAGAAGCTCCAAGAATGTAATACCACTAACCACTTACCGTATATACTCGAGTATAAGCCGAGATTTTCAGCCTCTTTTTTGAGGCTGAAAGTGCCCCCCTCGGCTTATACTCGAGTCATCGCTGTCTGCCCGCTCGATCAGCGTGTCGAGCAGACAGACAGCGGCCATTCTATAATTCAAAAGCCGCGCCTCCGGCTCCGCCTTCGCCTGTGATAGGCGGAACACTGAATTTCCCAGCAGCCTGTGTTCCGCCTATCACGGACATCGTCTCATCTTCGTACTACTGACGAGGATGAGACGATGTCCGTGATAGGCGGAACACAGGCTGCTGGGAAATTCAGTGTTCCGCCTATCACAGGCGAAGGCGGAGGCGCGGCTTTTGAATTTTACAATGGCCGCCGAGGCGCCGACGAAGAGGGCACGGGACGGAGGCAAGGCACGGCACGGGACGGGACGGAGGCAAGGCACGGCACGGGACGGGACGGAGGCAAGGCACGACACGGGACGGAGGCAAGGCACGGCACGGGACGGAGGCAAGGCACGGCACGGGACGGAGGCAAGGAGGCAAGGCACGGGACGGAGGCTCGGGACAAAGGCTCGGGACACAGGTAGGCTGGACACACACACACACACACACACACACACACACACACACACACACACACACACGGACACACACACACAGGGATGGATGGATACACACACACACAGGGATGGATGGATGGATGGAGACACACACACACAGGGATGGATGGATGGATGGAGACACACACACACAGGGATGGATGGATGGATGGAGACACACACACACAGGGATGGATGGATGGATGGACACACACACACACAGGGATGGATGGATGGATGGACACACACACACACAGGGATGGATGGATGGATGGACACACACACACACAGGGATGGATGGACGGACACACAGGGATGGACGGACACACAGGGATGGACGGACACACAGGGATGGACGGACACACAGGGATGGACGGACACACACACAGGGATGGACAGGCATGTCTCACCCTCGGCTTATACACGAGTCAATAAGTTTGCCAGTTTTTTTGGGGGTAAATTGGGGGCCTCGGCTTATATTCGGGTCGGCCTATACTCGAGTATATACGGTAAGCCCCGGACCAATTTGCAGCCAAAGGACCAGGCCCCTTTTTGGGATCCGGCACTGCGTCGATTTAACTGACAATTGCGCAGTCGTGCAACGTGGCTCCCAAATAAAATGCGTGCTTTTTTTCCCACAAATAGAGCTTCCTTTTGGTGGTATTTGATCACCTCTGCTGTTTTTATTTTTTGCGGTATAAACATAAATAGTGCGACAAGTTTGAAAAAAATGCAATATTTTTTACTTTTTGCTATAATAAATATCCCCAAAAAATATATAAAACAAATTTTTTTTTCTTCAGTTTAGGCCGATTCGTATTCTTCTACATATTAGCAATTAGCGATTATTGATTGGTTTGCGCAAAAGTTATAGCGTTTACAAAATAGGGGATAGTTTTATAGCATTTTTATAAAAAAAATTTTTTTACTAGAAATGGCGGAGATCAGGGATTTTTATTGTGACTGCTACATTATGGCAGACACATCGGACATTTTTGACACATTTTTGGGACCATTGTCATTTATACAGCAATCAGTGCTATTTAAATGCACTGATTCCTGTGTAAATGACAATGGAAGTGAAGGAGTTAACCACCAAGGGGGCGGGGAGGGGTGTGTGTTTTTTTACTGTTGGGGCGTGGCTTGGCATGTGACGTCACTGATCGTCTTTCCCTATAACAGGGAACAGACGATCAGTGACAGCCACACTAGGAAGCACAGGGAGAGGTTTGTTTACACATACCTCTTCTCATTCTTCAACTCTGTGACCTGATCACGGGACACCAGCGGGGATCGGGTCCCACGGCCATGGTCACGGAGCTCAGGATCGGGTCGCGAGTGCGCCACCGCCGGCGTGCTCGCGACCCACGGCTGGGCACTTAAAGAGCCACGTACAGGTACGTGATTGTACCCAGCTGTGCCATTCTGCCAATGTAAATGTGCAGGAGGCGGTCCTTAAGTGGTTAAGGTAGAATTGATTGAAAAAGAAAAGCCAAATGGCTACTTACAATGTAAAAAAATCATATGCGCACATAAAATCAATTGACGGCAAAAACAGAACAAACACCTGCACTTCCAGGGTCACGTGGGGCGTGATGACATCAGTGCGTAGCACCATCCAACATGTTTCGTCACGTGTGACATTTTCCTAGTGCCCCAAGAAGATGCCACGTGTGACGAAACATGTCGGGTGGTGCTACACACTGACGCCATTGCGCCCCACGTGACCCCAGAAGTGCAGGTGTTTGTTCTGTTTTTGCCGGCAATTGATTTTATGAGCGCATATTTTTTTTTATACAGGCATACCCCACTTTTAAGTACACAATGGGGTTTATTTACTAAAGATGGAAAGTGCAAAATCAGGATCACTTGTCTGATTTTTTACTGTATCAGATCAGGAAGCGATTGCGATTGGTTGCCAGAGGTTACAGTGTATCATTACCCTTACTGACTGGTTGCTAGGGGTTACTTCACACATTACGGCTCACTGATTAGTTGCTAGATGTTACAGCACATGATTTCTGTTTGTTGATTGGTTGCTAGAGATCACTGTACATTATTACTGCTCACTGATTGGTTGCTACAGGTTACAGCACATCAGCTCCTCACTGTAGGGGGCTTTATATACATATGAATGCCGCCTCTATTTACATATCTATGCCTGCCAGAATGCTGGTTATTTACATTTTTTAAAATGTTTTATTTATTTACATGTAAACACAGGGCCTGCAGGTGAGTCATCTGTACACAACAATAGGGCACAGATGGGTAGCCTTAGTAGCAGCACTTCACACTGAGATATCAGGACACAACACGGGACTAAAACTTCAAGGGGCAAGGGAATTTAAACTTGGGTAGTTGGCAAGTATGAGGCAGCTGCTTTGGGCCCCACAACAATGACAGGGCCCAGTGCAGCTGCCCCTTTTGCCCTGCCTTAAAGACAGCCCTGCATATTGTAATGTTATTTGTACATTTTGTAGTAAGGTAAGGGTCTGTCCTGAGGAAATTGGCATCCCCAGGGTTGTCCCTGGGAGCCATTAGGTTTTGTAAAGTTTGTAGTTCGCAGGCTCCAACCCTACATACTGCTAGTGGAAATTCAAAAATGCCAAGTGACTTGTGCTGCCTGGCACATGAAGAACAGCCATGACATTTTAGATTGGCACTTGCAGTGTGAGATGGAACCTGTGCACTGTAAGCTTCACACTATCTGGTTGCTCCTGGGGACAATGATCCAATCTGACTGCAATTGCTGACCTAATCTCTGAAACCCTTACCCCTGAACTCATGTGTTAACTAATTCTGACCCCTGGACTCTGTGTGCTGCTTAATCCTGACAGTTGAACTCTGTGTGTTACTTAATTCTGATTCCTGACCTCTGTCCATTATTTAATCCTGAATCTTGAACTCTGTGCGCTAATTAAATCTGAACCCCCTACTTCTTTTTGTTACATAGTAACATAGTTAATCTGGTTGAAAAAAGACACAAGTCCATCCAGTTACCTGACCTTGACCCTTGAACTCTCTGCATTACCTAATCCTGACCCCTGAACTCTGTAAGTTACTTAATCCCGACCCCTGAGCTGTGTATGTTACTTAACTCCTGACCTTTGAACTGCGCTACTTAATCTTGACCCCTGAACGCTCTCATTTTGCTAAAAAATGCAATTTTTCCAAAATAGAAAAGTTGTAGAGCACACATCTAAATATAGGATTTTTATTGTAATGACATTGACTTTGGCTCTCTTTAAAGGATCAGGACAACAAAGCTGCTCAGCAATTATCAACTAACAAAACTATAAACCCTGCAGGGGACAATGAAAATAATAATAAAGGATAACATATGATCAGATTTTCTATACTTCGCACTGTGTAGGGGAGTTGTTTGCTCACTATTTTCTCTATGCAATTACTGATTATTGGTGTGTTTATTTTAAATGACCCATTAATTTTGTTGGCTCACACACGGGTAGCTCCAGTAACTGTACAACTGCACTGGTTATGTTCTAATCATGTATTTTACCATTATGTAGCAGTATGGGGATCCTCGTTATCTCTGTACTTCACAGGTTATAAAAGATCTGATTACCATTATTCCAAATTAAGGGGTACCATTACCCCCATAGGAGCCAATGGTTAGAATAGATCCTCTGTTTCTTGCCTCTATCTCTTCAAGAGTTTTAGCCCCTCTGATACACTAGGTTGTGTACACAAAGCATGCAATATCACAGATTATCCCTGAAGGCAATATCTGATAGTAGTAGTGGTACTATATCAAGAAACAGGCACTAAACAAGTTAGTAAAGGCAAGTCCTAATGTATTGTCACACAATATGGATAGTAACGAAAGAAAGCATATAAATGGATTGGCAATAGTAAGGACACAATTTGACATAAATTAAATCCGTAGCAAGCACTAGGCCTACAAAGACACTTTGTGCTAGATCAGTAGAAGCAGTAACAAGGTCACCAGAGGGCAGAGATAGACTCACTGGACAGAGGTACTTACTAAATGAATAATGGACAAGTGCTAGTAGGATGACCTAGCAGAGGATGATTGGGGGGCTGTTCTTTATGTTGTTTTTTTGTCAGCTATAGTTGGGGCCCTTTGGAAGTATTGGTGCACTTAACAGCAGTCTTGGTAAACCAATAGGTGCAGTATAGGCGCAGTATAGATGCAGTATAGGTCCAGTATAGATGTAGTATAGGTGCAGTATACAGTAGGTGAGGTATATGTGCAGCATAATCAATGTCTAGCTCAGTCCCTGAAAGCAGTGTGAAAATAGGACAGCCTTCTCACCAGTCCCTATGGTGTGGCTGTAAACACTCGCTGTGAAAGGGGGCCTCCTCTGTCCCTCCACAGAATGCCTCTGATAATCAGCGGCGAGAAGAAGAGGATAAAAGGATGCTATGGTCTCCCTGCAATGGTGCAGATGCAATGTTGTAGTCTGTGTACCTCTGTGCTGGGAGTCTCCACTCCCAGGCTGTAAGCTTTAACCTCTGCTGGATTGGCCTCCTGTCAATATGTGGGCACTTGGACAGGTGTGCTCACATGGACTCCCTCTGCGCCAAGAGGAAGAAGTTTTTTGTGCAGTACAGTAAAAGCTATTCCACCACTCCCCCTCTGCTTCGTTGTATTTTGGGAATTGTAGTGTAAAGAGTCCATGAGTCCCATTTTATGGCTGCTGTCCTGAACTTAAGATCAGGATCATCAGCTTTCTGCATAGAAGTCCACAGGCTTTCCTGGTTATAACACTCCCTGTGCTGACTGGAGATGATAGTTTAACACAACATCCAGCATAACAATAGAAAGTAATAGTAAAAATAAAACTGTCTGTAAAGAGGAAAATGCCACCTTCTCTATGTTTTCATAATCCAGCACCTGGTTACATATTGTTCAATTTAAAGAACAGAGGAATCCCAAAATTTGATTAAACTTAATGATAATGACATTTATCATGTCATTAAAGCAGTATTACTTTCTCTTGCTATTAAAATCTGAAAAACACCTGCATCTCCATGTGCTGCTCATGAAACTAGACCAAAAGGTGCTTTTTACCAAACCCAGACATAACCTCCTTGGAGATGTGCAGACTGCTTAAAAATAACAGAATGCATAATGGTTGGTATTTCTCATATTTTACGTAGACCCTTTCTACTTAAAGATCAACTGAATGTTTAGTTTAAATCAACTAAATTCAGGTGCATCAAAACAAAAGGTTTGCAAAGTACTACAGCTGGTTTTCCTTAAACACCAGTCAAAGAGAGAGTTCTCTGCGTGTAAGCAGTTGTCTCTCTGCAGAGGTCTGCTTATTTAGACCTATGGCTCTGCAATCATCAAAGCTTGCACTCCCTGCCAATTGGACAGCTCTAGCGTTGACTTAGTATTTGTTAGATCTCTACTTTTCCACAGAGACCAAACGTCCTTTTTTGCAGCATGATGGCTGGGGACAGGCTATTCTACTTTCTAAAGAAAACTAGCTTTAACCACTAGGTGTCCGTGCTATAGCCGAAAGACGGCTACAGTGCGGCCCCCAATTGCCGTGAGGACATCCCTGTATGTCCTCCTGTTTACTTCCCCTCTGTGTGCCGCGGGCGCGCATTGGGGAAATTCTGTGTTGGCCATGTCCCTGGGACACAGCCAATCACAGATCGTGCTAAATGGCCAATCACAGCGGCCATTTAGCACTCGATCGAAGTGTCTAATGAGAGATGATCTCATATGTAAACGTATGGGATCATCTCTCATCGCCGGTTCTCCCTCCTCACATAGAGACCGGGTGTGAGGAGGGAGAGCTTCCGTGCTGCAGCTTGTACGGTACACAAGAAAATATAAAATACAGTGCCCACAGTACCTGTCAGTGCCATTTGTCCCCAGTGCCATCTGTCCCCAGTGCCGCCTGTCCCCAGTGCCATCTGTCCCCAGTGCCACCTATCAGTGCCATCTGTCCCCAGTGCCACCTATCAGTGCCATCTGTCAGTACCACCTATCAGTGCCATCTGTCCCCAGTGCCACCTGTCTCCGGTGCCACCTATCAGTGCCATCTGTCCCCAGTGGCACCTATCAGTGGCATATGTCCCCAGTGTCACCTGTCTCCGGTGCCACCTGTCCCCAGTGCCACCTGTCAGTGTCACGTGCCATCTGTTATCAGTGTCATGTGTCATCAGTGCCATGTATCAGTGCCATCTGTCATCAGTGCCACCTGTCAGTGTCACGTGCCATCTGTTGTCAGTGCCACATATCAGTGCCACATGTCATCAGTGCCACATCAGTTTTACTTGTCATCGGTGCCACCTATTAGTGTAATCTGTCATCAGTGCCACATATTAGTGCCATCTGTCATCAGTGCCACATCAGTGTCACGTGTCATCAGTGCCACATATTAGTTCCATCTGTCATCAGTGTCACGTGTCATCAGTGACACATATTAGTGCCCTCTGTCATCAGTGCTACATCCGTGTCACATGCCATCAGTGCCATGTATCAGTGCCATCTGTCATCTTGCCACATCAGTGTCATATGTCAATGTCCTGGTGCTCCAGGGCCTTCAAAAGTGTAATAGGTAGTCAACAAGTTAGATGTGTATATTATGCTCCTAGAACATGTGATGATGCTCCCCGCATGTTGGGCCTCTTTAGATGGCTTGGAGAGCCATGTGGCCCAGGTGACCAAGAGAGAGAGCCACCAGGCTTGTACCAGAATGAGTATTCTACTTTCTAAAGAAAACCAGCTTTAACCACTAGGTGTCCGCGCTATAGCCGAAAGACGGCTACAACGCGGCGCCCAATTGCCGTGAGGGCGTCCCTGTATGTCCTCCTGTTTACTTCCCCTCTGCATGCCGCGGGCGCGCATTGGGGAAATTCTGTGTTGGCCGTGTCCCTGGGACACAGCCAATCACAGATCGTGCTAAATGGCCAATCACAGCGGCCATTTAGCACTCGATCGAAGTGTCTAATGAGAGATGATCTCATATGTAAACGTATGGGATCATCTCTCATTGCCAGTTCTCCCTCTTCACATAGAGACCGGGTGTGAGGAGGGAGAGCTTCCGTGCTGCAGCTTGTGACTGTACACAAGAAAATATAAAATACAGTGCCCACAGTACCTGTCAGTGCCATTTGTCCCCAGTGCCATCTGTCCCCAGTGCCGCCTGTCCCCAGTGCCATCTGTCCCCAGTGCCACCTATCAGTGCCATCTGTCCCCAGTGCCACCTATCAGTGCCATCTGTCAGTGTCACCTATCAGTGCCATCTGTCCCCAGTGCCACCTGTCTCCGGTGCCACCTGTCCCCAGTGCCACATGTCAGTGTCACGTGCCATCTGTTATCAGTGTCACGTGTCATCAGTGCCACGTATCAATGCCATCTGTCATCAGTGCCACCTGTCAGTGTCACGTGCCATCTGTTGTCAGTACCACGTATCAGTGCCACCTGTCATCAGTGCCACATCAGTTTTACTTGTCATCTGTGCCACCTATTAGTGTAATCTGTCATCGGTGCCACCTATTAGTGTTATCTGTCATCAGTGCCACATATTAGTGCCATCTGTCATCAGTGCCACATCAGTGTCACGTGTCATCAATGCCACATATTAGTTCCATCTGTCATCAGTGTCACGTGTCATCAGTGCCACATATTAGTGCCATCTATTATCAGTGCCACATCCGTGTCACATGCCATCAGTGCCAAGTATCAGTGCCATCTGTCATCTTGCCACATCAGTGTCATTGTCCTGGTGCTCCAGGGCCTTCAAAAGTGTAATAGGTAGTCAACAAGTTAGATGTGTAATTTATGCTCCTAGAACATGTGATGGTGCTCCCTGCATGTTGGGCCTCTCTAGGTGGCTTGGCTGTGAAAAAAGTCCCATACATGCAGTATCATAATACTCTGGAGGAGTAGCAGAATGTAAAGAATATCAAATATATCAAAGATACTTATCATAAGGCTCTCTGTGAGGCTTTGTATCATCAGGCTCAAGATGGTGGAGAGCCATGTGGCCCAGGTGACCAAGAGAGAGAGCCACCAGGCTTGTACCAGAATGAGAAGGGAAGAGAGCTCTTGGACTCATTCAGTCCTTTTTATACTTCAAACATACACCATTCAAACTCAACTCCAGTGCCATCCCATTTAAACTTTTGACAAATCAGCATTTATTGGGGCAATACTTCTCAACAGATTATATTACTGTCAGTCCTGCTTTATTTTGGTCTCTAGGGGGCAGCATTGTCCATGTCATCTCTGGTTGCCTGTTGATCCTTTGATCTTTGTCACCCACCGTCATCAATCATCTGGCAGCCATGGCTCTCTTTGAAGATTACTTGCAACATATTGTCAGCAATAGACGTGCCGGAGCCAAGTTAAACCGATGTTGATTCTGATTTGCTACCAAGCTTTGATGTGCAACTGGTTACATTCCAACTTAGGCCACCTGGCTGTATCAACCCGGAAATGAAATACCAAAAATATGATATTAGACCATGTTGCTATCCAACAAAGGCCTTGTGCACTGTTGTTTTCATGTCTGCTAAGTGGCAGCCTGAATTACACCCCCCCGCTCTGTCACTCCTACTAGCTTGGGGGGTGTATTTCCTTCCATTATCTGGGCCCCTTTCTAATGATCATGTGCTGGTCGGAGCGGAGGGAATATTTCTTCAGTTTCAGGTGCATGCCCATCCACCTCCACTCCTTACCTTCCCTGGCTGAGTGATCTTCCTCCGCTCCAAACCCAGTAGTACCCGGGGCCCAAAGAGTAAGGCTTGACAGACTGTGAGGTGGGCGGTGATAGAGAGTCGCAAATTGCCACCATTAGGCCGCGTACACACGCGCGGACTGTTCGCCCAACTTTGTCCGTCAAACAGTTTCGGCAAACAGTCCGCTCAAAATTAGCATGGACGGACATGGCCACACACGACGAACGAACAGTTTGCTGAAACCGTGCGCGATGACGTGAACGGCACGTACGACGGGACGAAAAATACGACGTCCTATACACTGCATTATAACTTTCGGCGTGAAAATCCTTTCTGAGCATGCGCGCAACTTTGTTTGACGAACAAGCCTACACACGAGCGGACTGTTCGCTGAAACAAGGTTTCAGCGGACAGTTTTACGGAATTTCCGAAAAACCTTGTTCGTCAAACTGTCCGCTGAAACTGTCCGCTGAAAGCCCACACACGAGCGGACTGTCTGCCCAAACACAGTTCAGCGGACAAAGTTGGGCGAACAGTCCGCCCGTGTGTACGCGGCCTTACTAGTAAAAAAAAATATGTGCCCGGATTTTATTTTAAAAATCTGGTCACCTTAACCTCCCTGGTGGTATGATTATTTCAGATTTTAGGTGCTGAAAGCGGTACCATTATTTTGCATGGAAATTTGGCATTTTATATTGTAGTCCTGTAATTCTTAGGAATAACTCACTTAAATCTGTCCAAACCAGAGTCTAGTAGACAACCCAGGTATGATAAAGTTTGAAAAATTAAATCATAAATTATATTATAATAAATAATTTTAAATAATTATACCAAATAATAATATAATAATAAAAATGATTCAATGATGTAATCAAATCAAAAACACAGAAATTTGCTCAGTTGCAGAATTGTCACTGTCATTAATTTTCAGTATTTGATCGCTATCGCTCAATTCTGCAAGTGATTCTAATTTATTATTGCTGTTTTCTAGCTGGTCTAAAACAATTTTTGATGTAAAGGGACAGTTATGGTTGCTATGGACAATCTCCAGTTTCCAGGCATAAAGAACAGTTTTTATAATATAATACTGCAGGCAGGACACTGGAGAAACCACTAGGGACAAAAGGGATGTGAAATAATTACATACAGCAATGTAATCTGTAAGATGTAAAGTGTGTTTTACTTTTTGAATTTGGCGCCGTTCTCCGCCCCCGTGCGTCGCAACGCTCGCAGGGAACGGAGCCCGGCGATGTGATGAAACGAGCGGAGGACGAGCCGCTCACAGTGCGGGGAAACATCGCTAGATCCAGGGGACAAGGTAAGTAAACTCATCCTGGATCCAGCGATACGATCCCGAGTCTGGTTCGGGGTTGCCGCTTTTGGTTCTGAATTTTCACCCCGAGCCAGACTTGGGAATACCGCCGGGGGGTTAAGCTATAGAAGAGAAACAACAAACTGACTGACAGGGGTTTTAATATTTTGCTATTCTATTGATACAACAACAAAAAAAAGATTTGACTTTAACGTACACTTTAAGTTACATACGTCGGGAAGTATCTGTAAAGTGTCGTAAAATACAAGTATAATAACATTTTTAATGGAAAGAAAAGGGCAAAAGCATCATAGCATTTTCATTGAGGCTATTGCCCTCTAGTTGGACAAATTCTTCTTATTCTCCTTCACTGTCAAACAAAGGCATGTGTCAGATATTAGCAGCAGCAAAGACTAGACCTTAGTGTAAAACATGCTGTTATGGCTTGCCCTTGCAGCAGAAAACTATTTAGTGTAAAGCCTCCGGCACACTGCAAAGTGCTATCATTTCATGGAATTGTTAGAAAAAAATGATCCACTTTCCATTAGTAAATTACGCATGGTAAACACAAACAAAATATTAAGCTAATTATATAACTTCTGCTTGTGGCTCCTCATTCCCTCACTTGATGAATAGTCCCTCGAAAACCTCATTCTACAAGGACTATTTAGTGGCTGTGTTACAGATTATTATGTGACTGCTGCACAATGTGGCCAGGCTCCCCGCAGCTGACAAATACTGTGTTTAGTAGAAGCCTGTGTTCAGAGGAAGAGCAGAAGATGAGGAGCTGCCTGGGGATACCTCATTATATGATCCCAGCCATATTTAAATCCCCATTACATGCTGAATATGTTTCCAAAGTGATCATAAAATTGCATCCAGTCATTGGCAGCCCTCCAGTACTGGAGGAATTGCCTGTTCGCTGGTCCAGCTGCCATTTGCTATCAGTGTTTACACCAGATGGAGCTTTAATGCACTTAATCAACGACTTTTTAAATGTATAGAATATCTTAAGTATGATCAGTCCATTTTTTAAACACTTTAAAGCTTTTTATAGGGCAGTTGGCCAAAATGTGCTATTGGCATATGCACACACTGCTTTCAAAAATGTTCTCAGCCACTCATTGATAATATCAGCTTGGAAACACAGTTAAAGCAGAAGAGTTCTGAGAAAACTGGGTTTTAAAATGAAGTATACAAACAGACATTGCAATTCCAGTTTCCAAAGGCAAGGATCTATCGTGCTTGCCCAATTTCTGCGTATTTCCGAAACTGAAAGAGGCACGGTGCTTAGCATAAAACATAAAGCACGGTATGCATTCTTGGCTTATGGAAGGTGCTCTGAGTGTTGTTAAAACTGCAGATTTTTACTACTGACTCTGAAACGAGGTATTTAGAAAGGTAAAGGAGAACAAGTGCCTTATTGATATCCTGGGAGCCACTGTTCCTCTTGCCCTTAAGCCTAGTACACACAATGAGAAAATCTGATGAAAAATACAATTTTCGGAGCAATCATCCGATAATCTGATAACTATTGCACAGCTTTTGAGAGACGATAATGACAGTTCATGCAAAAATATCCAAAAGAACAAGCACGAAAATGTTTCAAGTACAATACTGGTGTCACATTTGGCACCTTTTAGGGGGGAGGGGGTGCAGATACCTGTCTAAGACAGGTATTTGCACCCACTTCCGGGCATAGACTCTCATGGGAGTCTATGCCTCTTCCCGTCCCGCTCACTGTCTGCTGGGACACACAAGGGTCACAGAGACAGCAGGGACCATTCTTATTGCGCTGCGCGACCTGCGTAATGCACAATAGGGAACCGGGAATTGAAGCCGCAAGGCTTCATTTCCTGATTCCCATACCGAAGATGGCAGCGGCAGCATCCGAGGACTGAGGGATGATTCGGCCTCGGGTGCCGTCATCGCTGGACCCTGTGACAGGTAAGTGTCCTTATTTTAAATGTCAGCAGCTACAGTAAAAAAAAAATTCCATGGGACTTCCACTTTAACTTGACAATAGCTCTATCACTTATTTGCATGACTAACTTTTACTAACATTTATGACCATATCCCCAGTATGGGGGAATTGTGTCGGGGAATGTTAATATACAGATTGTGGGCAGAAAGGCATTAAAAGTACAATTCAGGAAAATTTGAGGCTAAAAGCCGAGGTCCGCCCACCACTGCAAAAATTAAAAGCCAATAGCTGCCCATACTGCAGCTGCTGACTTTTAATAAGGACACTTACCTGTTCTGGAGTCTAGCGATGCCGGCACCACAGCTGTCGGGTGCATGCCGCCTCCATTGCAAGTAAGTGAATCCGAATGCGCGAGGCTCCGCTCCTCTCTCCTATTGGCCCAGCGGCCGTGGAAGGAGGAGGGAGGAGGAGTGAGCCTGGTCGGTGATGTCAATACCCGTGTCTGAGGCTCCCAGAAGTGCGAATAGGTTACCTGTATTAGACAGGTATCCTGTCCCCTCACCCCAAAAGGTGCCAAATGTGACACCAGAGGGGGGAAAGAGTACAACCAGCGGAAGTTCGACTTTTGTTTTTTTTAGGTTATCACCTAGGCATAGCTTTAATGCACCCGTTTACCACACTTCCTTTTATTGGTAATCCTATTATTTGGGAACCCCTTTTACTTTCCTGTTTTAGATAAAGATAGGGCATTCTCAAACACCCATGAAAAGCCCTTTACTATTTCTCACATACAGAAAACATGTTCTTAGTTCTCTTAGTAACATAGTTAGGTAGGTTGAAAAAAGACACAAGTCCTTTTAGTTCAGAAAAAATATTCAGAGTAAGTGATTTAAAGTGATACTAATGTCTCCTTTTTTTTTCAATAACAAACATGTCATACTTAACTGCTGTGTTTAGTGGTTTCACACAGAACAGCCCAGATCCTCTTCTTCTTTGGTCCTTCGTCTGCGCTTCTGGCCCCTCCCTCCTGTTGAGTGCCCCCACAGCAAGCAGCTTTCTATGGGGGCACCCAAGCCACAGTTCCGTATGTCCATTCAGTCACTGAGCCACGATCTGGCCCCATCCCCTCTCTCTCTTCATTGGCTCGCTGACTTTGATTGACAGCAGCGGGAGCCAATGGCACCCACTGCTGTCTCAGTCAATGAGAAGGGAGAGTCCCGGACAGCGAAGCCTCTTGTGCAACATCGCTGGATCAAGATGGGATCAGGTAAGTATTAGGATGGCTGCTGCACACAGAAGGTTTTTTATCTCATAGGTTGGACTTGATAGACTTGTGTCTTTTTTCAACCTCACCTACGGTTTAGCTATATAACTATCAGAATGCATACAATGCACTCATATAAAAAACTTTCTGCCTTTAGAACCACTTTAAATCAGTTCTAGAAGAAAGTTATGGGGAATCCACTGCTCGTACATATGTCTTCTTAATTTTGTTTATTATCTTTAAGGCCTCTTTCACACGGGGCGGATCAGTAATGATCCACCCCGTGATGATCTGCTCGCTCAGCGGGGATCGCTCCGTTGTCCCCGCTGAGCCGGCGGCGGACAGGGCAGTCTCCGCACACTGTGCGGGGACCGCCCTGTCAGCTCTCCGCTCTCCTCTATGGGGATCGGATGAGCACGGACCGTGTGTCCGTGTTCATCCGATCTGCTCTGCAGACGGATAGAAAAATAGGATTTTCCTCCGTCTGCAGAATCGGACAGTTGCGGAGGCGGAGGAAATCAGGTGTCTGCGGATGTTCATCCGCAGACACCCGCTATCCCATAGGGATGAATGTATGCCCGTATTTCATCCGCAAACGGATGGATGAAATACGGACATATCATCAGCATGTGTGAAAGGGGCCTAACACTAAAATTAGATACATTTTCCTATTAACCGTTTGCTGACCGGCTCACGCCAATATATACGTTGTCAGAATGGCACTCGTGCGCAAACTGACGTGCCTGTAAGTCAGGCTGCAAAATCAGGATAGCGGGCATGTCCGCAGGTCCCACGGACTTGATGTCCGCCGAGTGCTTGCGATCGTGACGAGGAGAGGCAGAATGGGAAAATACCTACAGTATGTTAACAAGGCATTTCCCTGTTCTACTGTTTCTACTGTTCCCTGTCATCGGGAGCAGTGATTTCTGTCATGTCAGTGGTAGCCCATTCCTCCTGCAGTTAGAACACGCTGAGGGAACACACTTAACCCCTTGCTCGCCCCCTAGTGTTTAACCCCTTCCCAGCCAGTGGCATTTATACAGTAATCAGTGGCTGTTTTTAGCTTTGATTGCTGTATAAATGACAATGGTCCCAAAATAGTGTTAAATGTGCCCGATCTGTCTGCTGCAATGACGCAGTCCCAATAAAAATCACAGATCGCCCCCATTACTACAAAAAATAATAATAAAAATGCCATAAATCTATCCCCTATTTTGTAGACTCTATCATTTTTGCACAAACCATCAATCAAACCATCAAGCATTTTGCCAAAAATATGTAGAAGAATACATATCAGCCTAACTGAGGATGAAACTTGTTTTTTAATATATTTTTGGGTATATTTATTATAGCAAAAAGTAAAAAAAAATAGCTTTTTTTTCAAAATTGTCAGTCTTTTTTGTTTATAGCGCAAAAAAAAAAAAACACAGAGGTGATCAAATACCACCAAAAGAAAGCTCTATTTGTGGGGGAAAAAGGAGGTCAATTTTGTTACATCGTCGCACAACTGCGCAATTGTCAGTTAAATCGACGCAGTGCGAATTGCAATAAGTGCTCTGGTCATTAAGGGGGTAAAATCTTCCAGGGCTGAAGTGGTTAATCAGGTACATGTGCAATGTGACGTAGGACAAAATCATATTATACTTTTATTTTTATAACAACATTTGCTTAGGAAGCAAACACTTCCACTACACGTGAATAACAATGTAGTATCTTGCTGCAGAAGAGTGTAGTTTATCACAGACAACAGTTCATTAATTGGAAAAAAAATGTTTTTATTTTTTTTTATTTTCAACTGCACTGTTATAATAAGGAAATAGACAGTGGAGCTGATTTATGAACAGAATTACAGAATGTTCACTTAGCAAATGACGTGAAACTATGTTCATTTTATTCTAGTTGTGCTAGCAAAACTCTTGGTTTCCCTTTCATTTTCCTCACACGTGTTTGGATTTTCAAGGTAGGCAAAACTCCCTTCCCTTATAGCAGGGGTCTCAAACTGGCGGCCCTCCAGCTGTTGCGAAACTACAAGTCCCATGAGGCATTGCAAGGCTGACAGTTACAAGCATGACTCCCACAGGCAGAGGGATGATGGGACTTGTAGTTTCACAGCAGCCGGAGAGCCACCAGTTTGAGACCCTTGCCTTATAGCCTTTGCGAAGAACAAGACAAACAATCTTTGTGAAGAACAAGACGAACAATCTAGACAAACAATCCGACAATAGCATGCTGAATACAAGGGATTTAAATTAAAGTTATGATTTAATTATTTAAATCCCCACAATATGACCCCCCCCCCCCCCCAACCAACCAATCCTTTACTACTATAACATGTTTTACATTTTTAGGAGTTTTTTTTCCATTAAATGTTGAAATATGGTTGGTGGGATTGTTTTCAGTCACATGTGCATTAGTATGATTGGACATGGTCTGCCAATACAGTTTGGCTCCCAGGCAGTATTCTAAATCATTCCACAATGTTCAGTTGAGTTGAGGTCAGGGCTCTGCAGGCAAAATACGTTTTTCCACTTCCCAGTGCCCAGAAGCATCATCATATTACAATGGGAAAGGAATTTCTCAAAACTTCTATCACAAAGTAGTATGTAGTGCATTTTCCTTCATCATTACATATTTAAACAGATTGAGGGGATTTACTAAAACCGGTGCACACAGAATCTGATGCTGCTGTGCATAGTAACCAATTAGCTTCCAGGTTTTATTGGCAAAGTTTTATTGAACAAGTTGAAGTTAGAAGCTGATTGGTTACTATGCACAGCTGCCCCAGATTATGTGTGCATTAGTTTTAGTAAATCCTTCCCGTATTGGTATCCTGGGTATCCTGGTGTCCATCAAGCCAAGATATGTCTCTTATGCCCCATACACACGATCGGATCTTCCGACAACAAATGTTGGATGTGAGCTTGTTGGTGGAAAGTCAGACCGTGTGTATGCTCCATCAAACATTTGTTGTTGGACTTTTCGCCAACAAATGTTGGCTTGCAGGTTCTCAAATTTTCCGCCAATACATTTTTGTTGTTGGACTTTCCAATCGTGTGTACACAAGTCCATTGCACAAAAGTCCATGCATGCTCAGAATCAAGTACGAGCCAGAAGCGATCAGTAAAACTAGCGCTCGTAATGGACATATCACGTACGTCTTGTACGTCACTACGTTTGTAATTGTTGGCCAACATTTGAGTGACCTCGTGTATGCAAGGTAAGTTGGAGCCAACAACAACCTTCGAACAAAAATCCACGGTTTTGTTGTCGGAAAGTCTGATAGTGTGCACGGGGTATTAGACTGCACGTTGGTAATCTAGGATTCATCGCATATGGAGTATTTTCCCTGGAAAGCTGAATAGTGACAAGTTTTACACCCATTCAGCCAAAATCTTCCATTGGTGGTCAAATGCAAACCTGGGTTATTAACTCTTGACCTACAATGCTCACCCAAATTTCCAAAGATCTTTTGAAACTCTGTATTAAGTGTTCCAGCTGAATACATGCAGTTATTATATGCTATATGTCTCAGAAGTTCAATGAGTTCTGTAAGCACTTCAAGGTTTAATTAATGTATTTTGTAGAACATAATAGTCATTTTGCTTACAGTTGATTGGGGCAGCTTGGGCAGTGCAAACATTTGACAAACTAATTGGTTGGAAAGATAGCAAGCTATAATGTTGTCTCTCTGAAAGCAACTGAGCTCTTCTTAATTTCCAAATGTTCTTTGCTGGAGTTTGAATGGCTTTTAGCATAATTATACAAATTTATCAGCAGTTGGTGTGTTTAGCCAATTCTTTTAATTAGAAGGAAGGCCTGTATAATGTTGGCCACATAGTGTAAATCAGGCCTGAAAGGGTTGTCGTCTTTTCTGTTCTTGCCAGGATGGCTTCAGATTCAAATTCTCTTTTAAGTTTTTCTTTAGGTGTCCAGGGCCTCTGTCCGTAAAAACTCAGGCAATAAAAATGCATATTTAGACTTTGCCCAGCATTTTTCTTCCTTTGCCCTAATCTGTCCTACATGTGTTTTGAAGATCATTTCAGTAATAGGCTAGCAATGAAGTAGCAGCCACTTAGTGGGGCAGCTCAGACATCCACCAGTTGGTTATTTTAAGAATAAAGACCTGCAAACATAAGTTCTGTGATAAAACACCCTGACTGGGTAAACGTAACAACTTGCCGACCGTCTCACGCCGATATACATCAGGAGAATGGCATTCCTGCTCAAACTTACGTACCTGTACTTATGTCAGTCCGCAAAAGCAGGATAGCACCACAAGAGCATACCCTTGGGTCCTGCTGACTCGATGTCTGCCAGTGGTCCATGATCGCGGCATGGAGAGGCAGAATGGGGAAATGTAAAAAAGTAAACAAGGCATTTCCCTGTTCTGCCTAGTGACATGACAGGGGTCTACTGTTCCTTGTCATCAGGAACAGTGATCTCTGTCATGTCTGTGACTACAGAACACGCTGAGGGAACACACTTAACCCCTTTATCGCCCCCTAGTGTTTAACCCCTTCCCTGCCAGTGACATTTATACAGTAATCAGTGCCTATTTTTTAGCTCTGATCGTTGTATAAATGTCAATGGTCCCGAAATAGTGTCAAAAGTGTCCAATCTGTCTGCAGCAATGTCGCAGTCCCCATAAAAGTCTCAGATCACCACCATTACTAAAAAAATTTAAATAATAATAAAAATGCCATAAATCTATCCCCTATTTTGTAGATGCTATAACTTTTTGCACAAACCAATCAATATACACTTATTCTGATTTTGGTTACCAAAAATATGTAGAAGAATACATATCAGCATAAACTGAGGATGAAATTCGTTTTTTTATATATTTTTGGGGGGTATTTATTATAGCATAAAAAAAAATATAGATTTTTTCAAAATTGTCGATCTTTTTTTGTTTATAGCACAAAAAATAAAAAACGCAAAGGTGATCAAATACCACCAAAAGAAAGCTCTATTTCTGGGGAAAAATGAAAGTTTGTTTTTTGTTTTGTTTGGGTACAGAGCCGCAGGACCGCGCAATTGTCAGTTAATGTGAAGCAGTGTCGTATCGAAAAAAATGCTCTGGTCAGTAAGGGGGCATCACTGCGGCTTCTCCTACCCCTCTATGGTGGGCAGTGCGGCATCTTCCCCTTCCTCTGCTCTTCTTCTCGATATCACGATGAGTTATGCCGTGCACCTATTCCCTCCTCCTCATAGGTCAATTGGAATGCTTTTCCTTTTGGCCAACCGGAAAATGTATCCCAAAGCCATGCTTCTTGATTGGTGGAGAGGTGATTCAGTGTGGGAATAGTGAATATTCATTCGCTATTCTAACAAACCTGGGTGAGCTTTGAGCGCAATGCTCTGTGCCCGGAATCCACCCTATTTTGAAGCCTATTAGGGCCTTCGGCTCTAATCGGCTTAAAAAAAACACCCTGCCACAGTAATTCATGCGCCCGGCATCATGAAAGGGGCTGGACGCATTGATAGGGGATGGCGGTGGCAAGGATAGGGGAGGGGGTGCCCATGTGCCCTTAATGGACGGGCCTGCCCCTTATAAACATTGTAGTTAGCATTGTTCAGATGCACTTACATTTCTGGGAGATGATGAGGCCAGAGCTAATGCATACCTATCAGCCTCTGTATAATATTTGCATTGTTTAATAGGCTTACAAGAATCAAGAACCATTAACAGTCACCTCAAACCAGTTGACACCCGATGTATGTGTACAGACCCTTGGTAATAATCTTTTTATTGATTTTTTCAAATAAAAATTAACAATTGTAGTTACAAACAACATTTCTCAGGTTACAATACACAATATAGCCTTTCAAGTCACAATTCACAATAAAGCTTAGTTTACAAGGTTAAAGTAGAACACTAGCTAACAATATCAAGCTAGAAATGAACATCCCAATAAAAGAAACATGTATTAAAAAAAATGGATTCATTGCAATATTTTACTTCAATTCAAAAATTAGTATAGAAGAAAACAGTGCAAGTTACATACATATAGTAATTGACAATACAGTATATTTTTCATTTGTATCTTCCTGAGTAAAGTCAAGGAA
Organism: Lithobates pipiens; assembly: GCF_037356315.1. Taxonomy (NCBI): domain Eukaryota; kingdom Metazoa; phylum Chordata; class Amphibia; order Anura; family Ranidae; genus Lithobates; species Lithobates pipiens. The sequence goes on from NW_027507748.1 coordinate 145,409,489, forward strand.
GTCCAACTGTTCCAGATTTCATCACAACTTTTAAAGGCCTTAACCTCAAATTTTCAGCCACACATTAGGGAGTAGGGATGCGCTTTGAGTTCGAGTCGAACTCATTGCCATTTTTTTCAGGAGCAGTGATTTTAATAATGCTTAAAGTGAAACAATAAAAGTGTAATATTCCTTTAAATTTTGTACCTGGGGGGTGTCTATAGTATGCATGTGAAGGAGCACATGTTTCCCGTGCTTAGAACTGTCCCTGCACAAAGTGTCATTTCTGCAGGGAAAAAAGTTATTTAAAATCACTTGCGGCTATAATGAATTGTCGGATCCCCATAATACAGAGAACAGTCATTGAAAGTCATTGATAAAAAAAAAAAAAAGCCTGGGGTTCTCCCAAATTCAATTACCAGGCCCTTCAGGTCTGGTATGGATTTTAAGGGGAACTCCACGCCAAAAAAAAAAAAAATGGGGTACCCCTTACTATTTCAAACAGGGGGGCCAGGATCTGGGGTCCCCTTGTTAAAGGGGACTTCCAGATTCTGATAAGCCCCCGCCCGCAGACCCCCACAACCACCGGCCAGGGTTGTGGGGATGAGGCCCTTGTCCTCATCAACATGGGGACAAGGTGCTTTGAGGGGTCACAGACCCCCAAAGCATCCTCCCAATGTTGAGGGCATGTGGCCTGGTACGGTTCAGGAGGGGCGGGCGCTCTCTCATCCCCCCTCTTTTCCTGTGGCCTGCCAGGTTGCGTGCTCGGATAAAGGGTCTGGTATGGATTTTTAGGGGGAACTCCACTCCATTTTCTTTTTATTTGGCATGGAGTTTCCCTTAATATCCATAACAGACCTGAAGGGCCTGGTAATTGAATTTAGGGGAACCCCACGCTTTTTCTATCAATGACTTTCAATGACTGTTCTCTGTATTATGGGGAGCCGACAATTCATTATAGCCGCAAGAGATTTTAAATTACTTTTTTTCCTGCAGAAATTACACTTTGTGCAGGGACAGTTCTAAGCACAGGAAACATGCGCCCCTTCACAGGCATACTATAGACACCCCCCAGGTGCGAAATTTAAAGGAATATTACACTTTTATTGTTTCACTTTAAGCATTATTAAAATCACTGCTCCCAAAAAAAACTGCCATTTTTAAAACTTTTTTTGCATTGATATATGTCCCCTGGGGCAGAACCTAGGTCTCCAAACACTTTTTAGAACAATAACTTGCATATTAGCCTTTAAAATGAGCACTTTAGATTTTGAACGTTCAAGTCCCATAGACTTTAATAGGGTTATAAAGTTCACACGAAGTTTAGGTCTGTTCGCAGGTTCTGGTGTGAACCGAACCAAGGGGTGTTCAGCTCATCCTTATTAGGGAGATATTATTCATCTAAATCTAAGGGGAAAAGGTCAGAGGTGACACCACTTCTTGGTAATCTACTTTAACCACTTAACAACCGCCCTATAGCCGAATGACGGCTACAGGGCGGTTGTTTAACTCTGGGAGGCCGTCATATGACGTCCTCCCAGAATTCCGCTCTCAGGCGCCCCCTGGGGAGCGCACTCGAGAGCATCCGTGACCGCCGGGTCATCGCGGCCGTTTACCACGTGATCGCTCTGTCAAATGACGGAGTAATCACTTGTAAACAAACCGGCGTCATGTTATGACGCCGGTTCCTCCCTCCCCCTCTCTGTACCGATCGGTACAGCGGAGGGGGAAGAGATCGGTGTCAGCAGCGCTGTGGGCTGCATCTGCAGTGCCCACATTGCTGCTCACCGAAAATTAACCCCATCATACCCTGCCATTACTCTGCAATACTCTGCTGCAATACTCTGCAATACTCTGCTGCAATACTCTGCAATACCCTGCTGCAATACCCTGCAGCAACACTCTGCAATACCCTGCAACAACACTCTGCAATACCCTGCAGCAACACTCTGCAATACCCTGCTGCAACACTCTGCAATACCCTGCTGCAACACTCTGCAATACCCTGCAACACTCTGCAATGCTCTGCAACACCCGCCAATAACCTGCAACACTCTGCAATGCTCTGCAACACCCGCCAATACCCTGCAACACTCTGCAATGCTCTGCAACACCCTGCAATGCTCTGCAACACCCTGCAACACTCTGCAACACCCTGCAACACTCTGCAATACCCTGCAACACTCTGCAATACCCTGCAACACTCTGCAGCGCCATACTCTGCAATGCCATACTCTGAGATACCCAGTCATACTCGGAGATACCCAGTCATACTCGGAGATACCCAGCCATAAACAGCCATAGTCGGTGATACCCTGCAATACCCAGCCATAGACACCCCCCCCCTCCCACCGCCCTCCGGTGCTTCTACCGACTCGCCAATACGATCAAAGCCAGAATCTTTTTTTTTAATTATTTTATTCTTTTTTTTTTCAGGCTTCCCAGCTTAGAGGTGAGATGCGGGGTCTTATTGACCCCATATCTCACTGTAAAGAGGACCTGTCATGCCATATTCCTATTACAAGGGATGTTTACATTCCTTGTAATAGGAATAAAGGTGATCAAAAAATTTATTTTTGGGGATAAAAATGTCAAACTAAAATAAATAAAGTAAACTGAACAATAATTTTTTTTTTTTTAAAGCACCCCTGTCCCCATGTGCTCGCATGCAGAAGCGAACGCATACGTATGTCCCACCCACATATGAAAACGGTGTTCAAACCACACATGTGAGGTATCTCTGCGAACGTTAGAGCGAGAGCAATAATTCTAGCCCTAGACCTCCTCTGTAACTCAAAACATATAACCAGTAAAAAAAATTTAAATCATCGCCTCTGGGGATTTTTAAGTAGCGACGTTTGGCGCCATTCCACGAGCGTGTGCAATTTTGAAGAGTGACATGTTAGGTATCTATTTACTCAGCATAACTTCATCTTTCACATTATGCAAAAATTGGGCTAACTTTACTGTGTGTTTTTTTTTTAAGCACAAAACTGCTTTTTTTCCAAAAAAAAGCATTCGAAAAATTGCTGTGCAGATACCGTGTGAGATAAAAAGTTGCAACAACCACCATTGTATTCTCCAGGGTTTTTGCTAAAAAAACATATATAATGTTTTGGGATTTTATGTAATTTTCTAGCAAATAAATGATGATTTTTACATGTAGGAGAGAAATGTCAGAATTGTCCTGGGTGCTCCAGAACACCTGATGGCGCTCCCTGCATGTTGGGCCTCTGTATGTGGCCACACTGTGTAAAAGTCTCACACATGTGGTATCGCCGTACTCAGGAGTAATAGCAGAATGTGTTTTGGGGTGTAATTTGTGGTATGCATATGCTGTGTGTGAGAAATAAACTGATAATATGACAATTTTGTGAAAAAAAAAAAGTAAAAAAAAATTGATTTTGCAAAGAGAAAAAATGACAACTTAAAAAAACTCATCATGCCTCTTACTAAATACCTTGGAATGTCTTCTTTCCAAAAAGGGGTCATTTGGGGGGTATTTGTACTTTTCTGGCATGTTAGGGTCTCAAGAATTCAAATAGGCCGTCAGTACTTCAGGTGTGATCAATTTCAGATATTGGTACCATAGCTTTGTGGACTCTATAACTTTCACAAAGACCAAATAATATCCACCAATTTGTACTTATTTTTACCAAAGATATGCAGTAGTATAAATTTTGGCCAAAATTTATGAAGAAAAAATTACTAATCTGCTAAATTTTATAACAGAAACAAAGAAAAATTCATTTTTTTTTACAGAATTTTCTGTATTTTTTCTTTTATAGCACAAAAAATAAAAAACCCAGCGGTGATTAAATACCACCAAAAGAAAGCTCTATTTGTGTGAAAAAAGGACAAAAATTTCATATAGGTCCAGTGTTGCATGACTGAGTAATTGTCATTCAAAATGTGAGAGCACCGAAAGCTGAAAATTGGTCTGGTTATTAAGGGTGTTTAAGTGCCCAGTGGTCAAGTGGTTAAAATATTCATTCGATTTTTCACCACTAGAGCTCTGCTTCTTCGATTACCCTGTTTGACCTATTTATAAAGCTGAATGATGAATACCTACTATAATGTCCAGCACTATTCAACTGAATAAAAAATGGTGCAATATATTTTTATATAATGTATTTTATGACATTTCACCAAATGTTTGCCAACCGTTTCAAGACTGTTTACAACGGTGTTTCTAGCAGGAAATACACTGAGAAAAATTATGAACACAACACTTTTGTGTTTGCCCCTATTTATCATGAACTGAATGGAAAGATCTGCGACTTTCCCTATGTACACAAAAGGCATATTTAGATACTGGATGTAGAGGTCCTGGGCTTGTGTGGTTACACGCGGTCTGTGGTTCTGAGGCCGGTTGGATGTACTGCCAAATTCTCTGAAACGCCCTTTGGAGATGGCTTATGGTAGAGAAATGAACATTCAATTCAAGGGCAACAGCTCTGGTGGAAATTGCTGCAGCCAGCATGCCAATTGCACGCTCTTTCCAAACTTGCGACTTCTTTGGCATTGTGCTGTATGATAAAACTGCACATTTTAGAGTGGCCTTTTATTGTGGCCAGCCTAAGGCACACCTGTGCAATAATCATGCTGTCTAATCAGCATTTGATATGCCACACCTGTGAGGTGGATGGATTATCTTGAAAAAGGAGAAGTGCTCACTAAGGGCTCTTTTACACGGGATGGATCAGTGACGATCCGCCCCGTGGACATCCGCTTGCTCAGCGAGGATCGCTCCGTCGATCCCCGCTGAGCAGGCAGATGACAGGTCGGTCAGAATGACGACGGACCACAGAATCCATCATCATCCGATCCGCAGATGGATGTAAAAGTAGGTTTTTCCTCCGTCACACTTTTTCGGATCAGAGCGGGTCGGATGTCACCGCTGACACCCGACGCTCCATAGAGGTCTATGGAGCATTCGTTCAGATCTGCCTAAAAAACTGACAGGCGGACCTGAACGGATCAGTCATGTAAAAGGGGCCCAACACAGATATAGACAGATGTGTGAACAATATTTGAGAGAAATAACCTTTTTGTGTACATAGAAAAAGTATTGCGTTAATAATTTTGCTCAGTGTACTATTATACCATCCCTTCACTTTCTGATAGAATGTGAGGAAAAATCTCTTCCCAGGGACACAGATGGCAATGAGAATCTGGCAAAGGCACTAATCTGAAGTCACTTTAGAATGGACCTCTAGGCAAACAGATAAATATACAGGTAAAAAAAATATATATTGAAGCTGCTTTAAGCACCAAAGGATTTGTTTTTCTGTCCATCCAGTCCTGAGATTTACCTTGTCAGACAGCACAGCTAAACTGTTGACCTGATTTTTCTCTGCTGCAGTGAGGCTGCACAGCAGGCACACCTCCCTATCTTCACCCCTAATTGGACAGTAAAAGAGCAGCAACAGACAAATTAGGTAAATGGGGCTCAGAAATTAGGTCAGCAGCAAGACCTGTCCTCCAGCAATCTCAAATATTTTTAGAAGCCAACAGGTGCTCTTGATTCCAACCCAACTAATCACATCAGTTTAGGGTGAAAATTTTCTTTAAACACTTTTTGAAAAGCACATCCCTGATACAGTTTTTCTTTTCCTAATATATGAGGTAATACATAGTTCAGGCAAGTGTCCGGGTAAAGATGAGATACCCTAAATTACGATTTCTAGTCTCAAAAAATGTATTCTTATGCCACATATACACGATTGGATTTTCTGATGGAAAATGTTGGATGTGAGCTTGTTGGCTGAAAGTGGACATTTGTTGTCGGACGTTCCACCAACAAAAGTTGGCTAGCAGGTTCTCAAAATTTGGAAACAGAACTTTGTTGTCGGACTTTCCGATGGTGTGTACACAAGTCCTTCACGCAAAAGTTCACGCATGCTTGAAATCAAGGACGAGCCGGAAGCGCTCGGTCTTGTAAAACTAGCGTTTGCAATGAAGATAACACGTACGTCTTGTACGTCACTACGTTTGCACTTATTGGCCAACATTTCTGTGTGTGTATGCAAGACTAGTTGAGCTAACACCCTTCGAACAAAAATCCACGGTTTTGTTGTTGGAAAGTCCGATCGTGTGTACGAGGCATTAGACTTACCCAAAACTCAGCCATATTGTATATAGAATTCAGAAAGATAATAACTATTATATCGACTGGAATACAGGTATTTGTTAGCAAGAATGTCTCTATAATGTTATTACAGATGGCACCATGCTGTTTGATATGGTAACACATATCTTGGTACTGCAGAGGGTAAGTAATTGTTCACTAAAAGCCTAACACAGTGAAATCTTTTTACAATTTACTTCCTGCAGATGTGGGTAACAATGACATAAGCTAAAATGACTAGAGGAGTCATCACACTTTTCCAGCAGTTCAGTGGTGTGACAATGTATTATCTTCAGCTATAAAAATCATTTGTTTTTTCTAGTTTCTCAAAGCTAATAAAATTATAGTATATAGAAATCCAACTGAGAAGACCCATATGTTGCCAACATCCCAATTTTAATGTAATAAGAAAAAGTTTCCCCCAAGGAATACTAAGGGACTTTTAAGGCGACTGATCAACAATTGATGAAAAAGACATAGAAATGTATTAATATAAAAGTATATAAATATACGTGGTTTGTATAACACCAAATAGGATTAGCATATACAGCATAAACAAAATCATAACAAACATAAAAAAGCAGATCATTCAATACTGAGCCCAACACGTTTCTAGAGTCCTTTCTTCAGGGGAATTTCATACGAAGTAGTGCTGCTATATTGATACTGATAAAGAATACAAAAAACATAAGAACTGCCACAATTGGTATGGCCAAGCGTGGAAAACATGTATAGCCGCGTACACACGGGCGGACTGTCTGTCCAACTTAGTCCGCTGAAACACATTTCAGCGGACAGTCCGCTCGTGTGTGGGCTTCAGCTGACTTTTTCAGCGGACAGTCTGGCGGACTAAGTCTTTCGGAATTTCCGTAATACAGTCCGTCCAACTTTGGTTTCAGCGGACAGTCCGCTCGTGAGTAGGCAAGTTGGACGGACTAAGTATGGCGCATGCTCAGAAAGGATTTACACGGCGAAAGGTTGCATTGCAGTGTATTGGACGTCGTATTTCTAGTCCCGTCGTACATGCTGTACACGTCATCGTGCAAGCTTTCAGCGGACTGTTTGTTCATCGTGTGTGGTCAAGTCCGTTCATTCGAAAGTAGGACGGACTGTCTGTCGGATTGTCTGACGGACTTAGTTGGCCAGACAGTCCGCCCGTGTGTACGCGGCTTATGGCTGATACAGAGAGGTCAAGATGGGTGCAAGACTTAAGAAAATATTATTATTCCTCCAAATGAAAGGGGGAAGCATTTTGCAGGAATGATAAGCGGAACAAAAACACTATTGCACCCAAAGTGGAGACCCAGGCAATGCTGCTGTGTGGTAATAACTGCCAATACCCCTAGGGGAGATCAACGACCCTTAGAGGGGCCGAGCAACACAGGCAGTAAAGTTTATACCACATCACCGTAGCGGTGCAGCAGAGATCGCAGCCTAATAAAATGATACACAGTTATAGTTTAACTATTTTATTTTTAGCCTCATTCAGAAATTTGCTAAGTAATAAAAGGTGTTAGATTGCTTTACAACACTAGGAAAAAGTACTTGTACTTGCATTTGTAAAGGATATGGTTTGGTCAAAAATAATGTCATTTGTATTTGTTACTGCTTTTCAATTTGATAATTGGCTTATTTCCTAAACATTTCCTGTTTCACTTGCCTTGCGATTTAAAATTCTGTACAATCAGTTTTGCAATTTACATACTGTATATCTGCCACACTTTAAAGCCAGGGATGTCAGCTCTCTGTCTCCAATCTTCCGATTGGACAATGAATCAGCAACTCTGTGCCTCCAACCTGCTCATTGGACAATGAATCAGCAGCTCTATGCCTCCAACCTGCTCATTGGACAATGAATCAGCAGCTCTATGCCTCCAACCTGCTCGTTGGGCAATGAATCAGCAGCTCTATGCCTCCAACATGCTCATTGGACAATGGGTCAGCATCATTATGTTAGTCAGATAAGCAGGAAGGTAATTAAAATAAGTTATAAGCGGAACCTTAAAGTAATTGTACTGGCTACACAGATGGCAGATCATTGTAAACCATTAGACTGGATATAGAGATTTACAAATCCCTTGGTAGACAGTTAACATATATGCATTTTAAAAGACTACTTAACTGCTTGCCTAGAGTAACTCATTTATATAGTGTCATTTTTTTCTGCAAGGCTTTAGAGCACATTGAATTTTGCACATCAATTTATGTCCCCAAAAGAAGCTTGCACTCCAGTATTTCTACCACAATCATTACCCACACGAGGTAAGGACAATATTGGATAGAAAGAATGTTTTTTACATTGTGGTAAGCAACAGAGGCCACAAAAGCTCATGTAGAGCATGTAAATGCCATTCAGATCTTGTCCTTGGCAGGCATTAAACCCAGAATCCAAATATTGTGAGCCAGGAATTTGCCCAATGCCAAAATATACTTAAAAAGGACAGCATAACTATTTTAAGCAGCAGGGTCCAAGGGAATGCCATTTAGAAACCCCCGAGTTCCTGACCTGTAGTTTACCTGGGGACTGCTGTATCTTCTTTAAAATGCTGAACTAGTAGCTATTAATCACTTCTGGATAAACAAAGCAGATCAGTCAATTGTTCACCAATCACCAATACCTTCCCACCCATGGTATTTTACATTTCATAGTTTGATAATTGGTCCTAGGTTTGGTCTATAGTTCCTGTTGATCCCAGGTTTGCTTTAAGCACTAACTTGATCTTGTTAAATGAGTGCTATAAACAGCAGTTTGGTATATGTACTAATTGCAGCCCATTGGAAGTAAGCAATGCAAAGAGTTCAAGCATTGTTTAACACATCTGGGCAGGGCCGGATTAACACAGGGGCTATTGGAGCTGCAGCTCCAGGCCCCTTTCTCAAGATAGGCCCATTTGCCCAAAAAAAAAAAAAAAAAAAGTTGACTTCGAGGATTGTATCTCGGCGATCAGGAGTCACAGAGACCCCATATTTGGTGGGTAGGTAGCTAAAGACCCACCCCAGGACTGGTTAAAATATGGGGCTGCTATCATATATGGTTCCGGAGATACGGGGCTCCTTGCGCAGCCTGTCAGAAGCTACATACAGAGCGGCAGTATAGATACAAGCTGGAACGCTCTGCAGCAGACTGAGAGGATGAACTCACAGTGTTTATAATAATTATTTGTATATTACTTATGATAATTAACCCCTTGGCAACCAGGCCCATTCTGAGACTTCTCTCCTACATGTAAAAATCATAATTTTTTTATGCTAGAAAATTACTCAGAACCCTCAAGCATTATATATTGTTTTAGCCGACACCCTATGGAATAAAATGGTGGTATTTGCAACTTTTTATGTTGGAAAGAAACTGTTTCATTCATTAAAAAAACCCACTAAAGTTATCACGATTTTTTGTTGTGTATTAAGCCATGCTTTACATTTTTTTACAGGTTACATGTTTAGAGTTACAGAGGAGGTCTAGTGCTAGAATTATTGCTCTCGCTCTAATGATCTTGGCGTATGTAACCTGTGTGTATCTGGCTCTGATACTAACCAGTGCCTACCCAGGGACTGACTAGTATCTCTCCCCAGCCTGTCCCCACACACCCTCTCACCTGCTGCCCTGTGAATGGGGCAATCACTCCCGCAGTGTTATTGTGTTCTGCCAGTGAATACAATGATTAGTGTTGCTAACTATAGCTGGCATTGTTTTGGGGAAAACCTGACAGGCTGGTTGCACTCAAGTCGGTTAATAGGTTGATTTGTGTAAAACCAGCTAGCCCATACATAGATCGACTATGGCTGGTCTCTGCTTAATTGGTGTAATTGCAATCCATGTCTGGCCCGCTTAACCACTACGCAAGTCCCTGAACATCCTTCCACAAACCTTTACATTTTTCCTTCCCAGATTACTTCATCCTCCTCTCCTATATATAGTGCACACTGTCATACTCTCCACACTTCTCTCCTATACATAGTGCCCACTGTCATACTCTCCACACTTCTCTCCTATACACAGTGCCCACTGTCATACTTTCCACACTTCTCTCCTATACATAGTGCCCACTGTCATACTCTCCACACTTCTCTCCTGTACATACTGCTCACTGTCATACCCTCCACACTTCTCTCCTATACATAACGCCCGCTGTCATATCCTACACACTCCTCACCTGTACATAGTGCCCGCTGTCATACACTTCTCTCCTGTACATAGTGTTCACTGTCGTACCCTTCACACTCCTCTCCTATACAGTGCCCACCGACATACCCTCCATACTCCTCTCCTATACATAGTGCCCACCGCCATACCCTCCATACTCCTCTCCTATACATAGTGCCCACCGCTATACCCTCCATACTCCTCTCCTGTACATACTACTCACTGTCATACCCTCCACACTCCTCTCCTATGCATAGTGCCCACTGTCATACCTCCAACTATTCTCTCCTATACATAGTGCCCACTGCCATACCTCCAACACTTCTCTCCTATACATAGTGCTCACTGTCATACCCTCCAAACTCCTCTCCTGTACATACTACTCACTATCATACCCTCCATACTCCTCTCATATACATAGTGCCCACTGTCATACCTCCAACACTTCTCTCCTATACATAGTGCCCACTGTCATACCCTCCACTCCTGTACATACTACTAACTTTCATACCCTCCATACTCCTCTCCTATACATAGTGCCCACCGTCATACCCTCCCTCCGCACTCCTCTCCTGTAATTACTGCTTACTGTCCTACTCTCCTGTACATAGTGCCCACTGTCATACCCTCCACACTCTTCTCTTATACATAGTGCCCAATTTCATACCCTCTACACTCCTCTGCTGTGCATACTGCCCACTGTCTTACTCTTCACACTCCTCTCCTGTACATAGTGCCTTCTGCCATACCCTCTGCACTCCTCTCATGTACATAGTGCCCACTGTTAGACCCTCCACATTCCTCTCCCTCACCTACACATACTTCCCACTTTTATACCATCCACACTCCTTCCCTATGCCTCTTACCCACAAAAACTGTTCTTTAAAATTATATGTTAAAATTATATGTTCCTCAATGTTACCAGCTCTAGAATGGGCACTTTTGTCAGTTCAACTAAAGGAAATCTCACAGTCCTCATATTTGTTCTGCCCCATTATTAGTATTTTTTTATTTTATTTTGTAATTACTATTGTGATGTATAGAGGAACATAGGGGATGTCAGCTACTCTAAATATAGCACTTGTAAAAAAAAGCGTCCCTGAAATAATTTTTGAAATGTTGACAACCATGTACTTAGGCACTGCCCAAGGGCCACAGGGTCAGTAGGGGCCCCATGAGAGGCTCCGGTGGTAGTAAAGCGGTAGTAAACTTTTCTAACATTACTACTTTTTAGAGGCCCTGGGGTAGGTTATGCCATAATGTACAAGTGTGCCCAGCATATTAGCACATTAGTGTACACTTAAATTGTCAGACTGAGCCCTCCAGTGCTGTGCTGTGATCAGTCTGGCGGAAGCCCGGGCACTTCCATCTGCACCCGGTCTTCCTTCTGGGTTCTGTGCCTTCCGTCATTTGCCTTGGCCAGGCTGCGTTGATGTCATTCCCTCTTTCTCCCATCCCCCCCTTTCTCTCTCATCCTCCCTCCCTTACCCCTCACACCTCTTTCATCCCCTTTCTCTCTCTCTCTCTTCCTCCCTCTCTCTCTTTAATTTAATTTGTTATAACAAAAAATAGTTAGCATTTTTATTTATTTATTGTTTATAAAAGGCCCCATCAAAATCCTCAGCACCAGGCCCACGATGTTCTTAATCTGGCCCTGCATCTGGGCCATATAGATGTGCACATGACTGCAGGAATAGGTGTTGCAGTATGTTGTAATATCTCTTTCAGAGTTAGTACTACATTTCTCCTTAAGACCCCTTTCACACTAGGGAGTTTTTCAGGCGCTATAGAGTTAATAATAGCACCTGAAAACCGCTCTAAAACAGCTGCTCCATTCACTCCGGTGTGAAGGCCCTCAGAGCGTTGTGCTGGCAGGGCATCAGAAAAAGTCCTGCCAGCAGCTTCTTTGGAGCGAACTCACCACTCCTCCACCACTCCTTGCCATTGAAATCAATGGGGTAGCACTGACATACCGCCGGCAAAAGGCGGGCGGATTTAACCCCCTAAACTGCCCCACAAGTGGCCGAATAGCGCCGCTAAAATGACGGTAAAGCGGCGCTAAAAATAGCACCGATTTAGCGCTTACGCCGGTGGTGGCACAGTGTGAAAGGGGTCTTTTGGAGAAAGAGACTAAAGCTGGTTGTACATAATTCAAAATTCATCTGGTTCAGCAGGTATTTATTTAGTTCAGCATCAAGCCTATCGATCAACTTCTGTACAACCTCCATGTCGGATTTTTGATGCTTGATCATCACTACAAACTATAGCCAGCAGAACTTATTCGTGAATTTGGATGTTGGGGACGTCTCCCCTCTGTTAGAATACAATAGCTCAGTGGGGAGGATCCCCCCGTTCTCCTCAAATGTGTGGATGGGGGTCCGTTTCTCATGACTCATGTATAGTCTGCCTAAAGCTTGTAAAATAGTGTATAAACCCAGCGCTGTCTTAATCATATACAACAATGATCATACACTCAAATACTTTTTTTACAAGTACTTGTAAAAAAAAAGAAGAAAATTCAATTTAATTAAAAAAAATGATGTGTTATATCAGTGCAACCACACACAATGAAATTGTCCATAAAAATAAAATTTCCAGTAATAAAATCATTTTTTTAAAGTGCAATCGGTGCTTTAATCTTGTGCCGATACTGTGTGGTGCTCCCCTCCTCATGTGCCCTCACTCACTGACTCTTATGCCGCGTACACACGATCAAACAATCCGATGGAAAAGTCTGGCGGACTTTACGGCGGTTTGTCCGCCAGACTATGTCCACCGGATAGTCTGATCGTGTGTACGCAGCATTAGTGGTTATAGCGCCTATTAGATGTGCAGCAATCCTCAGGATGTCTGTGCTGAGCGATTCGTTATTCCTCCATGTTTTCCAACAGGTTAATGGGTCTCTCACATGTATTTTAATGTTTTTATTATAAAATAAAGTTAAAATACAAGTATTCTACTCTTGTTAAAAGCAAATAACGCCGGTTGTAAGCACAACTTCTGTGGTTGGCGTTCCAAGCGCCGGATGTGATGTCACCGTGTCCACCAGGTTAGGGACGCCGGTAGTGTATGGATGTTATATTGAGGTAACTCCTCTTACTACTCCATGTGCCACATCCATCCATTGACCAGTTTGAGAAGACAATTGCAATGGATTTTGGAGGCAGACAAATTGTCCAAGGATGGTAGATGTTTCCAAGACATATTTACTTCTCTATGGTTGGCAATTGTTTTGAGAATTGTTTTTAGAATAATTTAAAAATACTCACAGCTCCTAAAATGATCACTCGTATGTGCTATGTATATTGAAGCATAACAATTGCTCGTCAGATTAAAAAAAAAAAACAGTATTAATTATATGTTCTAAATCAGATCAAGGATTTAAAAACATATGTGCATAAAGGAGCATTGATGGATGTAAAATAATGTATGTATCCTTTCATTCACTATTCCCTTCTGCATATCTTAGTTTTTTTTTTATCATACTAAACTAAAATTCTAATATGCCATACTAAAATGTGAATGTAGCAGCCATTGCTGTAGGTGGTATAATCAGGGTTGGAAACATCATTATAACAGTATTAAACTGACAACTAGCTTAGGATAGTCAAGTTTTTAGCCCAAAAAGCTTTGGGGAAAAGAAACATACTGTGTTTTATTTTTACATAGCTTGGTTTAACATATTTTATTGACATTATTCATATGTTTGCATCTTTACAGATTCTCCATGATTTACTAGATTGTTGGCAACCCTGTGTACAAACTAAATTATGATTTGCCTAAATCATCTCACATAGCCTTTTTATATAGATATGAAAAGAAGAATAAGTTCACCAATGGAGGCTGGTGCTGGAGGATTCTGGGGGGGAGGCGTGGGCGGTACTCCCTTGGACTGTCTGACGTTGCAGCTTCTGTCTTTACCCAGTCTTCTTTCCAGGTTCTGAGTGGCCGGGAAGCTGATGCCAATTAGCTGGCATTTTCCGGGTGGAAGGGCTTGGGGTGCAGAGGACAATATATAGTCACTTGCCTGTGAGGGAGTGACGGAACTGGTAGAAACCTATTGGTCCGGCGCCTTGCACAGTGCACAGCAACACAGTTGGTGTGAGCTGGGGGGGGGGGGGAGCTCCTCTGCTCCCCTTGTGGACTGGCCGCCACTGAAGTTCAATTTAGAAGCATGTTACACCCATATTTAGGGTGTGGGTCTATCCAACCACTTCCTGCTGCCAGCAATCCCCACTCAAAACAGCGCAGCTGTGTGGGGCTCCACCCATATGGCTGCGTCATTCATTCACAGTTTCCTGTGCATAAACTACAAGTACCGACAGCCATTGCAGCTAACAGCTTGTAGTTCTCAATGAACTGTGAGGGCACTGGTGAGCATCTTCATACTTCATTGATTCTTCCTGCTTCTTAGTAACTATCTGTGCGTATTAGAGGTACAGGAAGATAGTGTACCGAGAGTCTGCAGGATCCAGGCATTGCACCAGAAATCTGCTGATCATGAATGCAACACTTTACAGGATACCATGTAAAATAATAATGAATGCACATTTTTTTCACTTTTTTTTTACCTGCAAAAAGATTTATTAATTAATTTAAATTTTTTAAAGGTAAATTTAGCCTCTATTGTGTATCTAAACCTAAATATTTTACAGCTTATCAGCTTTTAGATGTGAGAGCGACATTACTGTTCTTTTTTATGTTTTTTTTCATTTACTTTCACCTGGTGATCCTGCCAGTAACACACGCCCTGTCCTAGGGTGACAATGCCTACTCACTATAATGCACCTGTTGAGGAAAAGGGTTTTTGCCCCACGCCACTCACTCCATATTTGGACTAGAGAACCCCCTTCTTATCTCCATAACACTAGGGAGTTGTCGTTCACATAACTGTGAGAGAACAATGATAACTAATAACAGTGTATTGCAAGCAGAAAACACAGGTGTTAGCAGCTCACTGGGTTTCTGGCAGGATCAACAGGTATTTTTTTAACCTATGGAACATATATAGCACAACATTTTCAATACTTTTTATAACTGAGCAAAAATTGAGGATATAAGAGAAGTTCATTGTTATAGTTTACATACATTTTGGCACCCATTTTGGGTACAATCACATCTTAATTGGAAATTTCAAATGGTGTGCAGAAGAAAATGAAAAAAAGCAATATAAAGAAAAGCTAGAATAAATTACAAACAGAAATTTTAAATAAAATATATACGATAGTTAGCAATACTTTCTTAATAATATTCTAAGTTAATGTTTTCTACATTTGTCAGAGTTCTTCTTTAAGGAAACCACCCACCAGAAAGAAACCATGCTTGCCATAATATGTTTTTGTCTCTATGTCTAAAAGGGAGAATCTAACCAAGGCAACTCCCCTGGGACATTTTGACTTCAATAAATATGGTGCTGTGCTGTTCTACTTTTACCAGCTGTATTATGGGCAAGTGACTTTGATAAATAGGCTTTTTTGAATGCTTCTTACAATGCCACTTACAACGGGTAACTAATTGGTCCCAGATTAGCAGCGACAGTCTAAGAACACCCTGGGGTTATTCACTGGCATCTCTTTGGAGTGCACTGTCACCAGAATTGCAAAGCACTGCATTCTGTGATAAATAACTGGGTTTTTATTTTTACAAATGCATCAATGAATTTATCCCTAGAGTCTATGGAGATCATTTATCAAGGTCTTTTACCTACAAAATTAGATGCCTTCCCACTATGTAGAATTTACAACAATAATTTGATACCAATAATTCTTAGCAATATTATTACTTACTCATGCAAGGCAAAACTAGTGTCCTGCGGATGTGTCTTGAAAATCATGAAAGTGAAATTGCCTTAAATTGAATATATTGTGGGTAGTAAACATCTTTTGCCCATAATAAATACATTGGAAACCAATAGTCTATTGGTCTTGCTTCTGGTATGCTGGCCAAATATTTGTCAGTTCAGGTCATGCTTGAACAGCAATCATTCTAAAGCCTTGTACACACGATTGGATTTTCCGCAGACAAAACCTCAGACTTTTGTCTGAAGGCATGTGCCTGGATTTTGTCTTTCATACAAACGGTGCACAATTGTCAGTCAACAAACACGAATATAGTGACGTATTAGAAGTACTACGAGCCGAAAAAGAGGAAGTTCAATTGTCAGGTGCCACCCTTTGGGCTCCGTATGCTAATTTTGTGTTAGTAGAAGTTTGGTGAGTGTTTTCATTTCGCACTTTTCATTTCGTACCTTTCAGTTCATTTCTGAATGGCTGTTTGTCAACCATACATGTTGCGGAATCGGAGGAGATAACATGTTATGTATTATTGGTCTTGGAGTTATTGCTTTGACCAAAGTCCAGTCCAGGAACAGGAGGAGAAGGATTTCTTGGACCAAAAATTGGTTGATTTATTAATCATGACCAATTATGCCATATGCCTTTGCTGTGGGAGTTCCAGGAGAATAATCCGGATGATTTTCAGAATTATCTCCAGATGGCATGCAATGCCAAGCTGCTGCTAACAAAACAAACAGAATTTTGGTATGCATTAAAAAGGGGATCAACTCCAGAGATAAAATGATAATTCTCCCGCTCTACAAGACTCTGGTCCGGCCGCACCTGGAATATGATGTCCAGTTCTGGGCACCAGTCCTCAAGAAGGATGTACTGGAAATGGAGCGAGTACAAAGAAGGGAAACAAAGCTGATAAAGGGTCTGGAGGATATTAGTTATATGGAAAAGTTGCAAGCACTGAACTTATTCTCTCTGGAGAAGAGACGCTTGAGACGGGATATGATTTCAGTATACAAATACCATACTAGTGACCCCACAATAGGAATAAAACTTTTTTGCAAAAGGGAGTTTAACAAGACTCATGGCCACTCATTAAAATGAGAAGAAAAGAGGTTTAACCTTAAACTACGTAGAAGGTTATTTACTGTAAGAGTGGCAAGGATGTGGAATTCCAACAGGCAGTGGTCTCAGCGAGGGGCATTGATAGTTTCAAGGAACTATTCAATAAGCACCTGAACGACCACAACATACAGGGATATACAATGTAATACTGACATATAATCACACACATAGGTTGGACTCGATGGACTTTTGTCTTTTTTCAACCTCATCTACTATATGACGGACCCCTGCTTTCACCAACTCTTGGCATTGTTGACACCCTATATTAAGAAGTAGGACACATGCATTATTGAATTTTTTGGTTGAATAATGATTTGATTTGGTATATTTTCTATATTTATGTATGCATAGAATGCACTTTTTGGTTAAGTTCTATTGGCAGATAGCATGTCTAATTTTATTTGTTTTCTTTTTTTATTGCACATTAAAAAAAATTGTGGAGAATACTACTTGGGGTATGTGTTTTACTTCACAGTTTCGAAGTAGGCTATTACATTTAAAAAAATACAATATAAAATTAACAAGGGACACCAAAGTTGTATCTTTTTATAGTTGTATCTTTGATCTTAAAAACTATGGGATAATGGTGTTGTGGTAACTTGCACCAAAAAAAAAAAAATAACAAGCATAATAATATTATTCTTGATATCACAAAAAAAAAAAAATCCTTTGAAAATTTGTTTGACTCAATCAGTATCAACCAGCAAAGCAGCTTCATTATTATCCCATTAAAGAAGAAGAGAACTGTGTGCTGCATTTCGAGATTTCATGCGTGTTTGGACCTTGGACTTTTGTCCGACGGACTTGTGTACATACGTTCAGAAAATCTGACAACAAACATTTGTTTGCGGAACATTTTAAAGCCTGCCATCCAACATTTGTCTGCAGAAAATCCGACAACAATTGTCCGATGGAGCGTACAAACGGTCAGATTTTCCTCCAACAGCCTGTCATTGCACAATTTGATTGTGTGTATGCGGCTTAAGAGACAAACATCCATCTTTTGCCTACAGTTTATTTTCAGTAGACTTCTTTCTTATGTGAGTGCATTTTATTGTAGCACAATACAAAGGTATTAGTACAGTACACACGATTTTAAATCAGCTTTAGTTATTCTGCAGATCTAAACTTCTGAAATTGGATTTATAAATAGTTCCTCTGGGTTACTAAATACAATTTTTTCTACTTTAATAAAAGAAACACTGTATGCTTCTCTTACTTCCCATGTAATTATAAACAATATTCTAGAATAAAAAATTTCAAATTTTGCAACTCCCCACAACTTCTGGGGCATTTAAACTTCACAGTGGATCCTTTACAATAGGGCTTACTTAATAAGGTGGTTATGTCCCAAGTATACAATCCACAGCAATCAATCAAAAAAAAATCTCTTAAAAGATGACTGAAATGGTTGATGTTCCATGTCCAACCCTCTTGCCTTCTGAATTATTAAGAACTATTATTAGAACAGGGTAGCATTTTCAGTTAGAGGATCCAGTCTTCCCACTTTGTGCATTCTAGCCAGTATGTATACACCAAGTTCTGGCTATAGAGGAAAATGGCCGGGAGTATGCCTACAGACCACATCGCAGTGTGATGGAGAATCGGACAGCACCCCAAAAACTAAACTAACACTTGACCTAACCCTAGATTTAAACCTTAAAGAGAACCTTCACCCTCCGTATGAATTTCCCTCCTCTCAACTACTCCTCCACAACTCTACACAAATAGGGCAGTGTTTTTTTTTTTTTAAATTGTTACCTTTTTTTCTTCATAAAAATGTGGCACTTCTCCATGCACATCATTTTCCTAGATGGAGGGCCGGACTTACCATTGGGCTTGACTGTGCTCAAGCCCATGGGCCCCGCCGAGATACAAAGCCGAGTGTACTTGGCTCGACTACGCTCACAGTCATGCCCAGTCCTGACCTATGATGGACATAACACAGGGACTGGGCATGACTGTGAGCTGAGCCGAGTACACTCGGCTACTCTCAGCTCCGCTCAGGACTGCAATGCCATTTTTAAACTTCAAGACTGCAATGACACGGCTGCAAATGACAAGGCTGTAAATGACACTGGGGCAAGGCTGCAAATGACAAGGCTACACTGACAAGGCTGCAAATGACACTGACAAGGTTGCAATGACACTGGATAAGGCTGCATTGATGGGCATTTAAATGTACGTTTTTTCCTTAAACTTCCCTCCTAAAAGTTGTTTTCCTTAAAATTCCCTCCTAAACTTCAGGTGCGTGTTATACACCAGCACGTGTTATACACCGATAAATACAGTAATGTATAGAAGGTAATAGAAGGTAGGGCCTGAAAGTGACTTAAGCCCAGGGGCCCTCACCACCCTAAGTCCTGCCCTGCCCGTAAGAATGATTAGGCGGCTGAACTGCAGCTATGATCATTTTTATGGTAAAGGGAATCTCCGACTGAAAAGGTGATATCTAAATGATGCTTGTAGCTGCACCCTTCATTCAGATATCTCCGGTCAAAGTCAAGGATGCCATATAACAGCTGGCAGGCGGGAAGTGGTTAAAGGGTAAAGGGTAGTTTGTTAGTGAAAGGGTTAAATCTCATTCACAACTAGAAAATGCATTGCCTGGAGAAAATGTGTGGGAATGCTGAATAGCATCTCCCTATCTGCTAGCTGCCTGAGTGAGAGACAGTGTGAGAGAATCCTTCAAACAAGCCTTAATAAACCCACAACAGTACATGCTATGGAAACAGCGACTTCACCGCTAGAGACACACGGCCTTTGTGAACGTATCGGTATAAAATTTATGTTGATAAACTTAAAAATGTGGGCATGTCAGCGATTTAAAAAAAAGAAGTTGGCTGTGCTTTTCGCTGGGAAATGTGAAGAATTTTATACATCAAAACTTCCCCATCATATTGCCCCATCAAAACAGCCCACATCAAATTTGCTCCATCAAAATTGCCCCTATCAAACTGCCCCATCATATTGCCACCAACAAACTGCTCCCATCAAAACTGCCCGATCATGGGGGCGGAGCCGGCGCGCGGGGAGAATGGCCGCATGAGACAATAGCTCCTGGCTGATTGAGACTTCCAGCGGCGGCATAAGCGACGAAGGGCAGCGGCGAACAGTGAATCAAGTGCCTAAACACCCGCACTGGTTGTAAAGAATGGTCGGACCATGCTCCAGTGTCTATCACAGTGGGAGATCAGGTTTGCTCCACCCGTGCTAATAGGTGGAAGAACGATATACAGTTATTTAATGTATCAGGTATAGCACAGGGCATTGCTAATTTGTTGGAAGAGTTTTTTGAAATTAATGACAATGCTGAAGTTGACTCGTTATGGAATGCCCATAAAGCATTCATTAGAGGTGTCTTAATTAAGGAAAGTGCGGGGTTGAAAAGGTCGAGGAGGCAGCGCATGGACAATATCCTAAAAGAAATAGCAGATTTAGAAAGTGCAAATAAACAAAACCCCACACAAATACTAAGTAATAAATTAGCAGAAACAAGAAACTAATTGCGAGCTTTGTTGATAGCCCAACACTCGCGCAATATCCACACACTCAAGGCAAATTTTTATACCCATGTAAATAAAGCAGGTAAGCTCCTGGCCACTCAATTTAAAGATAGGACTATTAAACAGAGACTCCCATTCCTAATTTATCCCGACTCAGGTATTAAACTCACTATCCCCAAAGACATAGCTGATGCATTCAGCTCTTACTATAGTAACCTCTATAACCTTAAAGCGGACCAGTCTATTCCCCAGCCAACATCTACGTTAATAGAAGACTTTCTTAGGAATCTTAATCTCCCTACAGTGCAACAAGCGGATCTAGACCTGTTAAACGCCCCCCTTTCTATATTTAAAAACCATAAGATAATAGCAGAATTACCAGTTAATAAATCGCCCGGCCCGGATGGGTTCTCTTCGGAGTACTATCGGTGCTTCGCTAATATCCTTACCCCAAGAATGCAAAAGGTGTTCCATGCTGCTGCCTCGTCAGTCCTATTTCCGGAAGAAATGTTACAAGCCACTATAATCACTCTACCTAAGCCTGGGAAGGAGCCGGACAGGGCACAGAGCTTAAGGCCCATATGCCTTTTGAATGTGGACCTGAAGGTTTACGCCAAGCTTTTGGCATGCAGAATAGCCCGGGTACTTCCTTCCCTGATTAAGCCGGACCAGGTTGGGTTCGTCTGGGGCAGACAAGCCACGGACGCTACGAGAAGGGTTTTAAATCTGATCCACTCAGCGTCCAGTGGCAGAGGTGAAGTGGTGCTTCTGCCACTGGACGCCGAGAAAGCTTTCGATCAAATTCACTGGGGATATCTCTCAGCAGTTCTTTCGAAATTTGGATTCAAGGGCCAGGTTCTCTCCACCAACTCGGACTCTCTCTCTAAATCATTCCGTAGACTTATCAGAGCCCGAAGCTTTTTAGACATCTGGAGGATTAAACACCTCACTCAGAAACAGTACACTTTCTACTCACACCCCCATAAACTTTTCTCTAGATTAGACCATTTCTTTATCTCCACACCCCTCTTAGCATCCGGGGTTTCCTCGGAAATAAATCCTGTCTCTTGGTCGGACCATTCCTCCATGCATTTAGAACTCTCCCTATCCTCAGCCTCCCTCAGAACGTGCCACTGGCGCCTCAATTAAACTCTTCTACGAATCCCTGAAACCAAAGATCGATTGTCCGAGTGTCTTACCGAATATTTTCAGTTTAACGTTGGCACCGTTTCTGAGCCCTCCATCCTGTGGGAGGCACACAAAACTGTTTTTAGGGGGCACTGTATGGCTACGGGCTCCCGTCTCAAAAAAGATGCCACGCATCAGCGAGCCTTGGCTCTTCTCAGGCTTCGCAAAGCCGAAGAGCGCTTGTTCTCTTCCCCCACGGTGACCGGGCTCAGGAATGTTGTCTATTTACGTTACCACCTTAGATCACTCGGCATGCAGAAAATAGATAAATCCCTCCTATGGTCCAAACAGAAATTCTACCAATACTCTAACAAACCCAATAGGATGCTGGTAAACAAACTCAAACCTCGACCCTTCCATTTATATCCAGACTCCCTTAGACAGCATGATGGTACCCCCACGTATTGCCCTTTTACGATGTCCAAAATATTTGGTGAATTCTATCATAAATTGTATAATTGCTTGCAAGCTGATGACCACTATACCTTTACTCAGGAGAAATTTAACTCCTTCACAGACTCGCTACACCTTCCCAAACTCTCTCCTGACCACCTTCCATCCTTGAACTCGGCAATCTCCCCTGAGGAATTGGCAGAGGTGGTGAAGAACCTTCCTACTCAAAAAGCCGCTGGCCCTGATGGTTTACCATACTCCTATTACAAAACTTTCCTCCCGATTCTGAGCCCACATCTACTCTCCCTATTCTCTTCCCTATTGAAAGGCACCATATCTGATCCCCAATTTCTCCATGCTCACGTTTACATAATCCCGAAACCTGGGAAAGACCCCTCTCTCCCGGATAATTACAGACCCATTGCACTGCTCAATTCCGACTACAAAGTCTTCACTAAGATCTTGGCGAACAGATTATCCCATTTAATACCACAGCTTATCCATAAAGACCAAGTGGGTTTTATGTTGGCCAGACATGCCGGTGATAATACAAGATGCACCATAGATCTAATCGACTTACTAAATAAAACAAACCGCCCAGCTCTGATATTGAGCCTTGATGCTCAAAAAATATTTGACAGGCTCAGCTGGCCATTTATGTTTGCCACGCTCTCCAGCTTCAGCATGGAAGGTCCCTTCATTGACGCTTTACATGCCCTTTATTCCCGACCCTCTTCTCAGGTCCAACAATCCTCCTACTTATCACCTTCCTTCTCTTTGAGTAATGGCACTAGGCAGGGTTGTCCATTATCTCCCTTACTTTTCATTCTTTGTCAGGAACCTCTGGCAGCTGCTATTCGTAATCACCCTGATATCCGGAGTGTGACATTACGTCAAAATGAATACAAATTATCCCTGTATGCTGACGATATTTTGCTGACCTTGACCAGGCCTCACACCTCCCTCCCCAATCTGCATGCCCTACTGCATCAATTTAGCTCAGTTTCCGGATATAAGATCAACACCAACAAGACAGAGGCTCTACCTATTCCCCCCTCAGATCTTATTGCTCTGCAGCGCAACTATTCTTATCGCTGGTGCACAGACTCCCTTAAATACCTAGGGGTTAATCTAACGTCCTCCTATTCTAGTCTTATCAAGCTCATTTTCCTCCACTCTTCTGGGACATTGACCGACTCTTGCGACAAGACAATGGGACCTTTATCCCATTTCTCTCCTGGGTCGCATCAATGTCTTGAAGATGTCTGTCATGCCAAGACTTCTCTATTTGTTTGAAACATTGCCAATCCCCGTTCCCATGTCCCAACTTAAAGCGACCCAGAGGTAATTTCTTAATTTTATTTGGCACTATAAAGCCCATAGGATAGCTAGCTCGGTTGCACTCACTCCCAGAGCTGGAGGTGGACTGGGGGCCCCTGATCTCCTTAAATACTATTTTACTACGCATCTGAAACCGGTCATTGTTTGGTCACACAGGATGGCATCCAGCGTTTAGTAAGATATCAAAATGAGCATTACAACCCTGGTCCACCCCTGCTCGATGGTCTGGGCAGGACTAGAGACTTCCATAAACCAGCTTAGAAATCTTTGCCTACGTTCTATGCTCTTTACTCTTTCCATATGGAAGAAATGTTCCCAGCGTTTCACCCTGGCCTCCACATGTCCACCATTACTAAATGTATTGTTTAATCCTGACATCCCAGACAGTCTATCCTACTCTCGAATGCTCCCCTGGACGCAAGCTGGAATCTTCCAACTCCGTAACCTGGTACACCCGATCACCCATACACTCCTATCTTTTGTGGACATTCAACGGAAATTTTCAGGTTCCCAAAGGTCTATTCTACTCCTATCTCCAAATTAGACACTATTTTAGCCCCAAAAACCCCACCCTTACCCTGGACAAACCTACCCCCTTTGAACTTCTATGTTCCCAAGGCCCATACCAAACTCATCTCATCTCCGAAATTTACAAATACCTGCATATCATTCCTTCTCTCCCCGACACAAGTCACCCCCTATATGCACAAGTGGTCCCAGATTATTAATCAGATCATTACTATTCCCCAGTGGCAGAAAATTTGGGAAGTAGCTTCTAAATCTTCACAATATGTGGAACAAAGGGAGACAATCTATAAGATTCTAATGTTTTGGTACAGGACCCCGGAAATCCTGCATAAATACGATCCTGGGGTCTCCCCAATGTGTTGGAGATGCCAGAAGAATACTGTCTCTCTTTTCCATATTTTCTGGGAATGTTCTGTCATTCAACCTTTTTGGTCCTCTATCCATACATATTTCAAAAACCTTTTCGACACTTCCCTCCCTCTAACTCCAATCCACTTCCTTTTAGGCTTGTCCTTTCCTGATATATCCACAAACGCCCAGAAACGAATAGGTTTTATTCTATTGGTGGCGAAGCGGGCCATACCATTGAGATGGCTATCGCAATCTCCGCCCACACTCCCACAGGTATTACAAACCCTGGAACAGATCCGTAGAATGGAGCACCTTACCGCTACTATTCACGACACGCTACCCAGGTTCTCCGGGGTTTGGGACCTGTGGGACCATTCACATCTTAACCCAGGGCTCCCTTTAGCCCCCCCCGGCAATGCACCCCCCCTTGAATAGAAGTGTCGCTGGAGTATATCTCCTGTCCCCTACCTATAGCCCTCTTAGGGATCCTTTGGTAACCCCCCTCGCCTCCCCTGCGTGAGATTCCCCCGGGGCTGCCTCAGTCTGGTATAGGCGCTTCGGGGAATCCGCGTATCCCAGATTCAATAGATGGCTATGTCTCTAATGTTGGTTGTCCGTACATTTGACCTGCCCCCACGTTGGGTCCCTCCCCACTCCCCCCCCCCCCCCACTACATCTCCCTGATTTTCCTCAACGTTACAGTGTGAATTGGTACATATTGGTACAAATGGTACATTTGTGACCTGACATTGCCTGACCTTTGCTTTCTTTGCTTTTTCCTTTTTCATTTGTTTGTTACATCATTGACACTGACAACCGTTTAATGTTATGCTTCTTTTTGTACCTTTGAAATCTTTCAATTAAATATACAATAAAAAAAAAGGGAACTGAAGTTGTCATGGCTAAAGAAAAACAAAAAACACACTTGTAGGAAGCATGTCCACTGATCCCAAGGTTTTGCAAGGTGTGGGACTTTAAAGAGGCGCTCCACTCTACCCCAACACATTTTTAAGTCAGCAGCTACAAATACTATAGCTGCTAACTTTTAATATAGAGACACTTACCTGTCCAAACATCCAAAGCTGTCCTCACCTGAGCCGATTGTTCAATCCCAGCCTCTTATATATAAATTCACCAGAGTTTACCAGTGCCCTCCCCACACACACACATACGCACACATTCCCTTCCCCGCTGAACTAATGGGGTCAGAGAAAGTATTTCTTTTAATGTCTCCAGATTTCTTTCAGAAGTAGGGAGTCCCATTTGCTGCTGTGGTGTTCTCATCTCAGGGCTGATAATGACACACTTTCTTGACAAAACTGCCACTCAACAAAGCCCCTGCTTAGCTGGTCTGATGATTCACAAACCCCTGCCACATTGTACAGCCAGGCAGGTGACACCACTACTTCCTGTCACAACTTCCTTTGTGACCTGCCCACTCATTTAACTATGAAAGTGCATCATCATACTGCTAAAAATAATACACAACCAGATCACAATGAGCCGCTACTTAAGATCTTATCACTGCGCCAAAGACAAACCTGATACATATAGAGCAGCCACTTTAAAATAAAATATATAATAAAACAGCATCTACCAAACATAGGTTAAAAGTACATAGTGGCACTAGGTAATGCGATAACATAAACAATACACATATATATTACACAACCAGGAAGTAGCAATGTGCAAACAATAAATGTGAAAAAACAGAGATAGTCTATAAGCTGTGATATTAATATTGGGTAATATCTCTATGGTAGATATTCAGTTGATAGAATGATCTGACACTCCACCACGTGATCAACACCATGTAATTACTTAGCCACCCACATAATGTGCCCACAGCAATTACCTATGTTTGGGAAATGCTGTTTTATTATACTGCTAAAAATACTTGTTGTTTGCTTCCAAACTTCCTATCATGGAATTTTAGTGGGTCAGCATAACTGCCAGGCAATCAGCATTTTTATAGAAAAGTTAACAGCAGTTTTTCCTATGTCACTGTCATGTCGGGTTTACTATTTGTCCCTGGCAGTGGAGCTTTAATTTTTTTTCTTCATAATTTGATGTTGTATAAAGAAAAATATATGAAATGTAGGTAAATATACTAAATCCAATTCCTCTGGTTTTATTGCAGATGAAGGCGAGATTTACTGCTGACACAGCTCAAACGGCAGGCCTGCCACAGTGAGCAGTATTGAAAGGGACATTCAAACTGCAGAAGAGTGTGTCGCCCATGCTCAGACTCCAGAAGAGTGTGTCGCCCACACTCAGACTCCAGAAGAGTGTGACGCCCACCCTCAGACTTCACAAGAGTGTGATGCCCATGTTCAGACTCCAGAAGAGTGTGTCGCCCACACTCAGACTCCAGAAGAGTGTGTCACCCACACTGAGACTCCAGAAGAGTGTGTTGCCCACACTCAGACTGCAGAAGAGTGTGTAGCCCACACTCAGACTTCAGAAGAGTGCGTCGCCCACACTCAGATTTCACAAGAGTGTGTCGCTCACGTTCAGACTCCAGAAGAGTGTGTCACCCACACTCAGACTCCAGAAGAGTGTGACAATAACGTTGAGACTCCAGTAGAGTGTGATGCTCGTGTGCAAACTCCAGAAGAGTGTGATGCTCGTGTGAAAACTCCAGAAGAGTGTGATGTGCATATTGGGACTGTACCAGACATTGAGACTCAACCAAAATGCCAGGTGTACCATGGGAACATTTCCTCCGGTAAAGATGGGGGGAAGGCTACAAGAAAGGGTAAGCAGATACTGGTGGTAGGGGATTTAATTATTAGAGGGACAGAGAGGGCAATCTGTCATAAAGACCCTCAACTACGAACAGTATGTTGTTTACCAGGCGCTTGGGTTTGTGACATTGCAGATCGGATGGAAAGATTGTTGCATGGGGCTGGAGAGGACCCAGCTGTCTTGGTACATATTGGTACCCATGACCAAGTTAGAGAAAGATGGAGCATTCTACAAAATGATTTCAAGGACATAGGGATTATGTTGAAAAAAAGGACCTCCAAAGCAGTATTTTCAGAAATACTGCCTGTACCTAAAGCCACACCAGAAAGGCAGCAGGAGCTTAGAGAGCCTAACAAGTGGCTGAAGAACTGGTGCAAAGAAGAGGAGTTTGGCTTCATGGAGAATTGGTCTGACTTTTCGGTCGCTTACCGGCTCTATAGAATGGATAGACTGCACTTAAATGGGAGGGGTGGAGCATTTTTGGGAGTGAAGATTGCCAACAAGTTGGAAGAAATTGTTCAGACTCCAGAAAAGTGTGTCGCCCACTTTCAGACTCCAGAAGAGTGTGTCGCCCACACTCAGACTTCAGAAGTGTGTGTCACCCATATTGAAACTCCAGAAGAGCGTGTCAAACACACTCAGACTCCAGAAGAGTGTGTCACCCACATTCAGACTCCAGAAGAGTGTGACACTCCCGTTCAGACTCCAGCAGAGTGTGACACTCCCGTTCAGACCCCAGCAGAGTGCGACACCCCCACTCAAGCTCCAGCAGAGTGCGACAATCCCGTTCAAGCTCCAGCAGAGTGCGACACTCCCGTTCAGGCACCAGCAGAGTGTGACACTCCCATTCAGGCTCCAGCAGAGTGCGACACTCCCGTTCAGGCTCCAGCAGAGTGCGACACTCCCGTTCAGGCTCCAGCAGAGTGCGACACTTCCGTTCAGGCTCCAGCAGAGTGCGATACTTCTGTTCAGGCTCCATCAGAATGCGACACTCCCTTTCAGGCTCCAGAAGAGTGAGACATTCAGGCTCCAGGAGATTGAGCCGATCAGGTTCCAGAAGAGTGGGAGATTCAGGCTCCAGAAGAGTGGGCTGCTCTGGCTCTAGACGAATGGACCAGTCGGGCTCCAGCAGAATGGGCCTTTTCAGGCTCCAGGAGAGTGTGACACTCCCATTTAGGCTCCATAAGAGTGCAACACTCCCATTCAGGCTCCATCAGAGTGTGACACTCCCGTTTAGGGGCAGAGCACATTACATGGGACAGGGCACATGACAGGGCACATTACATGGGGCAGAGCACATTACATGGGGCAGGGCACATTACATGGGGCAGGCACATTACATGGGGCATTACATGGGGCAGGGCACATTACACAGGGCAGGGCACATTACATGGGACAGGGCGCATTAGATGGGGCATTACATGGGGCAGGGCACATTACATGGGACATTACATGGGGCATGGGACAGGGCACATTACATGGGTCTGGGCACATTACATGGGGCTGGGCACATTACATGGGGCAGGGCACATTACATGGGACAGGGCACATTACATGGAGCAGGGTATATTACATGGGAGAGGGCACATTACATGGGACAGAGCACATTACTTGGGGCAGGGCACATTACATGGTATAGGGCACATTACATGGGACATTACATGGGGCATGGGACATTGCACATTACATGGGGTGGGGGACATGACATGGGACATTACATGGGGCAGACTAATGGGCACATTGTGGGGGGGACACAGCTGGGCACAGTACCGGTGGCTTTCTTCTTCTGGCTTCAGAGCTTGTTTCATATCTTCTTCAGTGGCATGCTGTTCCCCTCCCCCTTGGCCCCTCTTCCTCCTATCCTGTCCACCTCAGATGATGTCACTTACTCGGGAAGGACAAGAGGGGAGGAGGGGCCTGCAGGGAACAGCACGCTCCAGCCAATAGAATGCCAGCCACTTCCCTGCCTATCTCTGCCTGTGTCTATGCAATCTTCCCGTTAGCTGCCTGACTGACAGTCCGATCCCAGTGGAACCCCTGGGGACCTCTCGCAGAACCCTAGGGTTCTGCGGAACCCCGGTTGAGAACCACTGCTCCAGAAGATTGGGCCAATCAGGTTCCAGAAAAGTGGGCCATTCAGGCTCCAAAAGAGTGAGCTGTTCTTGCTCTAGAAGAGTGGGCCATTCTGGCTCCAGAAGAATGGGCCTTTCAGGCTCCAGCAGAGTGCGACACCCCCATTCAGGCTCCAGAAGAGTGGGTAATTCAGGCTCCAGAAGACTGGGCCGTTCAGACTCCAGAAGAATAGGCCATCCTGTCCCCAGAAGAATGGGCCTTTCAGGCTCTAGGAAAGTGGGCCTTTCAGCCTCCAGAAGAGTGGGTCATTCAGGCTCTAGAAAAGTGGGCTGTTCTGGTTCCAGCTGAATGGGCCATCCTGGCTCCAGAAGAATGGGACTTTCAGGCTCCAGGGGAGTGGGCTGTTCTGGATCCAGAAGAGTTGGTCATTCCGGATCCAGAAGAATGGGCCATTCAGGCTCCAGAAGAGTGGGCGGGACAGGCTCCAGAAGAGTGAACCATATAGGCCCAAGAAGAGTAGGCCGTTCAGGCTCCAGAAGGGTGGTCCGTTCAGGCTCCAGAAGGGTGGGCCATTTAGGCTCCAGAAGGGTGGGCCTTCCAGGCTTCAGCAGAATAGCCCATTAAGGCTACAGAGGGGAGCTATGAGGGGAGGTTGGAGGCTGATACTTTTTAGGTGTGTGTTGGACTGGCTATAAGGGGAGGTTGGAGGCCAGTTTTTTTTATTTTTTTATTTTCTGGTACTATCGAACCAGCAATAAAACAGTGGCTATAATAATATGAAATTTTTTCACAATAAGTGGAAATAATCTTTTCAAGTGCTAGGGACTTTCTAAGCCTTACACCAGTATCACTACGAGTACCTAAGACTTAGAGGGTTAACAGGCATATACCCTGGAAACATTACATTAGAGGGACACAGAAATTCCAATCATACTAGGTCTCACTGTGACCAAGCACAAGCCATAAGGAAGATCCAATGGGATCCCTGGGAGCTCTATATAGCTTCACTTATGAATGCAAATATATAACAAAAACCTCTGTTTTTAAAAATTTTGAACTAGTTTACACACTCAAATTATTTCTTGCTATATATTTCTCAATTTGGAAACGTTAGAGTTAGGGACCGCACTTTGCAGAGGGGCCTTGACGTGGCAGTGCGGCTTCACATATATTTGCATCCAATGTAAATTGTGGAAACAGTTTAGACTTGTTTTCTTTATATTATGCTGGCTGGCTGGTAAGTATGCTGGGGAAATTTGTGTTTTGGATTGTTCTGTGAACTGCCATGCTTTAGCACCAAATCACACCTTTGTGTTGTGGTAAATGTGCATTACTGCAGCCTATGTTTTTTAATTCACATTACAAGCATCATTGTGTTGCAGTGCCATCCATCGTCAATGGTACCCCAACACATTGACCCAACGCACTTCCTACACACATGCAGTGCAATTCAACACAATGCAGTTTAACGCACTACCATGCATTGTGGTGCATCATGGCAGAAGAAATTATGTATATACTTTATTGTTATATTGTGCAAAACATTTAATAAAATTAAATAAAAATAAATAGTGTGTGTAAGATTTTTTTTTTCTTTTATTCGTTCTAAACACAATGCACCGGAACACAGGTCTGATTCCAACCTTGTAGCATCTAGTCAGAGCAGGTGCAACTCCGATGACTGTTAAGCCAGCCATAGATGGTTAGATTTTCAACCTGTGGTTGCAGGAAAGAAAATAGGTGCATTCCCCCATCAACACTGATGTTGATGGGGGGATCCATCCCGTGGAGCTATCGTGTTCTCTTCGTGGGGAGAGCCACATTGATTATTGCTTTACCTCTGGCAATGATCTCATGAAAAATCCAACAGACTAGTTGTACCCAAGTGGATCGATCAATAAGCTTGGTTGCAATCAGCCTGCCCATACATGGTTTGAATCTCGGACAGTTCATTAGGAATCACTTCACCTTAAACTGAAGAGAGAGTCCTCTACTTTTTTTTTTTTTTTTAAGGGCCTGATCGAACCCAGAGGTAGGCGGGTGTAAATGGACACAAGTCTGTGTACAGCTGCTTGTCCATAGGGATGAATGGACCTTCCAATCAAGTCAGCCGTAAAAACTAATAGGTGGACCTGACTGGAATGCCCATCTGAAAAGGGCATATCTTATAAAAATGTTTTATAATAGACTTCCCGTTTCCCATCCTCCTTTCATGGGTGTACCATTGCCATATCCGGTGTGCCACCTGATCTGTGGGCCGTTGACACATGGTGCTAGATGTCATCCCTGGGCCAAAAATACACAGTGTGGGATGCTATTTGTACACAGGGGCCTGTTATACCCGGAATAACAGCACAGGGTATCTACAGAGGCAAACTAAAGCCAGTCATACGTGGATTCAAGTTCAGCAAGGAACAGGATCAGTGCAGCTACAACAATGGTCTTGGTATTATTCTTTTTCTCTGAGCGTTTCGCTATTTGGGAAAAATGGTCCAAGTGGCTCTACAGCCTCTCGATCATTTTTACAGATGGAGTAAGGGGGACTCCCTCCACCTTTACCGGGCTCTCCTGTCCCATCGGGGAACCCGGTACCGATATAACCGCTGTAATCGCAATCACTGTGAAAGAGTTCCTTCCCCTGTTCTGTTACATTATTTTTGGTTTGATTAGAAGCCATTACTGGCTTGTACAGCATCTGATCAAACTGATCTTGCTTTGATCACATGCTTTGGAGGCCAAAGGAGAGATATGGGCTTAAAAACTGGATATGTCACAGCCCATGAATGTTGTTAATTCCTTGTGATAGCAATAGTTGATCCAAAAAAATAAATAAATGTAAGCGCCCCATACACCCATGCTTATGCACAAATGTAAACATGCATGTAGGTCCTGCATACTTATGTAAATAGCGATTGCACCACTCAGAGGCATAGCTTGAAGCTTGTAGGCCCCGATGCAAAAGTTGGCCTGGACCCCCCCCCCCTCATAACCACCCACCACTTCAACCGTGCGTGCAGATACACCCACTGCAAGCCAAGATACCCAAAGTGGCTTAAGAGTTTTGAGTTCCTCTTTACATCAGAGGACAGGGACCCCTGGCAGGTCACTTGGCAGAGCTCCTTTCCCATCTCAGCACTGTATACAGATCCTCGCCCCCAGGGGCGGACTGACCATTCAGCTACTCGGGCACTGCCCGAGGGCCCCGTGCCACTAGGGGGGCCCATCAGGGTTGCCAACCTCAGTAAAACCAGGCAGAATATGTAAAAATCTGTGGGTTTTTTTACATCTGTCTCTGAAATGTCCCTTACCGACTTCCTTTTGGTCTAAACATCCTGAGATTATAGTTGCCACACCTCTCCGGTACCTTTGCAGCCAATAGAAACATGTCTGTGTATACTGTGTGATTGTATACTGTGTGTGTGTGTGTGTTTGTGTATACTGTGTGGCCCCATAATCTCTGATTGCCTGGGGGGCCCATAATCTCCTATTGCCCGGGGGCCCCATGAGTTGTCAGTCCGCCTCTGCTCGCCCCCCACACTACACAGGCCTGAAATCACATTCCTTTACACGCAGTCTCTCAGTCTTCACAGGGTGTTTCTGGCTTTTATATTGCCCTTCTGAATTGCAGAATTCTCTGGTCAGAACGGCAGTGTAGTTGCAGTAGGCAGATACACCCTGTGCAGATCATGGCTAACTGGCTGTGTTGTAAAGGAATGTGATTCCAGCCCTGCGGAGGAGGAGCAGTATAGAGTGCCATAATGGGAAAGGAGCTCAGCTGCCAGGCATAGTATCCAGGACAGAGGGTTGGTCAGGGGGCGTTGGGGGGGG
Source organism: Lithobates pipiens (assembly GCF_037356315.1). Taxonomy (NCBI): domain Eukaryota; kingdom Metazoa; phylum Chordata; class Amphibia; order Anura; family Ranidae; genus Lithobates; species Lithobates pipiens. Next base: position 145,442,612 of record NW_027507748.1, read on the forward strand.
GGGTGCAACTTATACCTGGGAGGGCAAAGCCATGTGACATAAAATCTGGAGCCTATAGCCCTTGATGAGGTGTTAAGGGATTTGTTTTAGCAATTTCTGAAGGTTTCTCTGTGAGTGTTGGAAGGTGTTGGGGGAAGGTCACCTCCCGGAGGTGTATGTCTTTTCCCCAGTTGTCAGGGAAGTGGGATAAGCAGACATCCCCAAGTGGGGGCGAACAGAGAATCCCAGCTGGTGACTAGAAGACACATGAAGGTCTCATCATGGCTATAGGATGGCAGCAGTCTCCTCCTCTTGCCTCGCTAAGCATACCATTCCATGTTGCCAGCACACAGCACAGACACTTCCCCATCCTGGGCTATTCTCACCTCATGCTCCTCTCCATTCAGGAAATGCTTCACAGCTTCTCCCCAGCCAATGAGATTGGAGGGGTGTGAACTGTGGAAGGCAAAATGGAAACCCAGTACTGGAGTATGGCTGTGGGGCCCTATGGCAGATCAGAGCTGGACTTTGTGGAGGATATGATAATATGGCAGGGAGGCTGCTGGGGCCCCCTGGAGCTAGGGACAGGGTTGCCATTGTGACCCCTGCAACCCCTTTTGCTATGCCCATGGCACCACACATGTGAGGTATTGCTGTGAATGTCAGAGCAAGCACAATATATCAAGCACCAGACCTCCTGTGTATCTCTAAATTTGTAACCTGTCCCTTCCTTTATGTTAAAAAAAAAAACGTGTAACCTGTAAAGGCTTTTAAAGCATCACCTAAGGATAATTTAATGTATGTTAGTTTGTCGCTATACATGTAAAGAGTGACATGTTTGGTATCTATTTACACAAGGTTTATGGTTTTTATATTATACCAAAAAATTGGGTATTATATTGTGTTTGTGTTCACCAAAATTCATTAAAAAGTGTATTTTTTCCCAAAAAATGGTGTTTGAAAAACAGCTGTGCAAATATCATGTGTTTGAGTGGAATTCCATCGGAATTCCGATGGGAAAACCATCAGAGCTTTTTCTGACGAGAATTCAGATCGTGTGTACACGGCACCAGACATGTATTCAGGTCACTGATCATCGGCAGTAAAGCCCTCCAGTGCCTCCAATTAGTGCCCATGAATGACACCAATCAGTGCTCATCAGTGCCCATGATTGAAGCCAGTCACTGTTGCCTTCAATGCCCATCATTGCCTCCTATCAGTGCTGCCCATTAGTGCAGTCCATCAGTGCCACCTATCGTGCCCACTAGTGCTGCCTAGCAGTGTCCATCAGTGCCACCTATCAGTGCCCACCAGTGCTGTCCATCAGTGCAGCATATCAGTGTCACATGCCAGTGCCCATCAGTGCGGCATATTAGTGCCTCCTCATCAGTGCCATCTAATCAGTGCCCATAAGTGCCACCTCATCAGTGCCTATCAGTGCAGCCTACCAGTGCTCATCAGTGCAGCCTCATCAGCGCCCATCAGTGAAGGAGAAAAATTACTTATTTACAAAATGTACTGACATAAACGAAGATATTTTAGTTTTTTTCTAAATTTATGGTCTTTTTTCTTTGTAAAAAATAAAAAAATACCATCAGTGATTAAATACCACCAAATTAAAGCTCTATTTGTGTGGAAAAAAAATTAATTTGGCTACAGGGTTGCATGACCACGCAATTGTCATTAAAAATGCGACAGCGCTGAAAGCTGAAAATTGGCCTGGGCAGGAAGGGGGTGAAAGTGCAATTGGTTAAACAGCTTTTTTGATGATAATCATTTATTTTATTATTATTATTTATTATTATTTTATTTACATTACTCAGTATTCCAAAAATGTGACCAGCAGCAGAAACTACAGTAGAAGCTCTTCCTGCCACTGTTTCCTTGCAGACAGACTGAAAAAAAACTGGGCCACATAACAGCTGTACAGCTACTAGGGAAAAAAGTTTGTTTTTGTTTGTTTTTTTAATAAAAAATAATTACAGTGCCATCATTCATTTGCAGAAAAAGAAGGGGTACTGTAGATTAAACAGTATGTGTTTAGTATCACTTTAAACATGGACCTAACTATTATTACTTGCACTATCACACCATGTTTACTTTCACACCAATACCCTTTGTCAATTCAACTATCCCGTTTATTCTACTTACCAATATTTTTGAAAGAAGTTCACCCCAGCCTGTGACTGGACAGTGAAAGGAGAAGCAGCACAAAGATGAGCTCACCTCTCTATCACTATGCTTTCTCTTCCTATCAGCGTGCTTCTTTTAGTACACAAAGCTAATTGGCTCCTTGTGCTGCTTTTTTCCTCTCACACTCCTGCATTCCTGTACAGGGACTGCAAGAGACTGAAATCAGGGCAAATTAAAATATGTACACTGCTTGCATTTATGAAATGCATTTAATGTAATATAGATTACAGAGCTGCATTAATTTCTATTTTTATAGTTTTGCTATAATTACCTACACTGGTTCTAGGAAACATTTGGTGTTCTTAACGCTGAATTATTATTTTTCAATGAACTCTTCAGTGATGAGCTCCTGGCATCTGGAGTTTCTTCAAAGCTCAGAGAAAAGCAGAGACCTACTACTGTCAATGTATGCATTGGAAAATGTCTCTCTCACAACCTGAATGTAAGCTTACTAGAGCTCTGGTCAGCTTTATTTCTGTTGCTCAGCTTGTCACCAGCTTAACTACAATGGGTGGCACAAACATTTTATAAAGAAAAAAAGGCAATTAAATGTGACAACATTTTATTTCCAACACTACAAATGATAAAAGCAACAACAAATGATGTATATGAAATGATGGAAGCGGGTCTGATACCCGTCCCCCGATTGGCTGAAAGGACAGGCAATTGTATTGGATGCCTTGGAGGAGGCGAGGAGACGCTTGGCAGAAGTGAGGAGGGAGAAGGAGAAGACACAGGAGCCGCTACCCGATGCCCGCCGATGCTCTGATCCCTGGCGCTGCCCAATGCCCACCACCTAGATGGGGTAATTGGACCAACTGGCATACAGCAAGCGTGGAGGGGGAGTGGGGGTCTTTGAGGTGCTGCAAACAAAAAAAACACTCTGGAGAATGCTAGCTGGAATAAGAGGTGGAGTGCAGTTCGTATCACTCCACATGGGACAGGAGCCAGCACTACCTTTCTTTCATCCAAGCTGTACATTTTTAGATCCATGAAGTGTTCAGATTTTTGACTTATCAAAGGTTTTATTAGCTATAAAATCAAGGAATTGTTAAATCAGAATCACATCATACACATCAAATCATTTTAATAGAATTATTGGCTCTATTCAAAAAAAATTGGCCCTGGAACAGAATAATTGCTGATAACCTTTCGTTAAAGAAAGACTGCACAGAAACATAATATGGAAACTATACCCCTTGCATGGCCATGCCATGTCCTAGTGAATCATTTGAACTATGAGCGGCTGCTAGGCTGCTTCTGTTAATCTCAATAGGTAATATAACTGAAAGGGCATTGTAAGCTATACAATACCATATATATACAGTACATGGTCACACAGACGTTTCTTTACAAATAAATCTATTCATTTTCTTACAGACAGCACTGATGTGGGGTGGTGGCTATTGATCTAGATGAAACATTGAAAAGGTCAAGTAGACAAATGAACCTTTGTAGAGAGCACAGGCTTTGGACAGCATTTGTCTGCTATTTTATCTGAAAGTTGAGTGCTTTACATTAACTTAGAGGGAAGGGGTGTACTTTGGTTTTATAATTATATAGGCGTACTGCAGCTACAGTATGTTTCAACCCGTAAGGTGTATCAAAAACCAAAAACTTTTTTTTTATAAGTGGGGAAAGATTATAACCACTTTTATGTATTTGTTCCAAAAATCTTCCAATGGGCACACTTTTTCAGATGACAGTTGTCTAAGAGGGCATTTTCTCTTCTTGTGTGTTCAGGATAGAAAATCTCACTAATGGGGCACAGATAGCAAAAAAAAAAAAAACTGACAATGGTTTTAACCATTCTCTACACAAAATGAAAACAATGTCTTTAGAGAGGTCAATGCCAAGTAAGATTTTAAATATCCTGATTTGTGTAAACCGTGATTATATTTAGTTAAATTAATTTAGGAAAACATTTTCAAATAGCTTAGAGACCATGCCAACCTTAGCTTGTTGCCATTGAGGGAAGACCTCAAGCTTAAAGTCCTAGGAGGGAGTCATTATGCCATTATGCCATAGGGAATGTGTTTATAGTCCTAATTCCCAGGAGGAGCTTGGCAGACTTCCATACTTCCCCCTAAGATTCAGAGTAGGGCAACTAACATATGCTTTGACATAGCTGTTGCTTTCCAATGGATTTTAACACAGCAGAAAAACTATATTATAGAAGGAGGTTGAACTATTAAAGTGGTTGTAAACTCTCCCCCACAACTTTGTCCCATGTAAATCAGCATAAAAAACCCTAAAGAACATTGCTTGTAGATATCTCCTTACTTGCTTAGTATTGTTGTAATCCTTTTTGTTCTTTAGAATGACGTCACTGAGCACGCCTAGATCTCCCCTGCTTTACGGCACACTCTCTATGTGTACTGATATCCCAGGAGGCTTCATAATTGAGAGATTCAGAGCTTCCTCCTACACACCATGTGACCATGTGACATCACACGCAGTGTAAAGCAGGGCATGGAACAGCATTACTGCAGTCTTATCAGCTGATGCTGATAGGACTCACACAGGCAAACACTAGATAATCAGCACAAGTAAATACTATGAAATAAAACAAGTCAGCTATGAACAGGGAAGCAGGGTTGCCATAGAAACGTTGGATTGAGAAGGATGTTTGGTTAACAGTACAGGAAGTGCTCAATGTAAGGACGGAAATACACTTCACTGTGGACACAGAAAACAATACTTAAAATGGTCGCTGCCTAACCCCTGGAAACAATTTTTTTTAGAGTTTCTTTAAACAGTAATATGCAATTTGGGCTGGATTACAGGGGCTATAGTTTTATAATTAATTATTATAATGGACTAAATGAAAAGAAGCTTCAGAGTGGGAGAGTTTACTTACTCTTTAACCTCAGTGCAGCCAGCCAAGTGTTGCAACTGGGAAGAAAGGATGTAAACCCAAGGCTTCCCAAACCCTTAGGGAATTGTAAGGTTATGGTCCCTTAAAGATGTTTCAACTTAAAAGAAATATCTTCTCAATGCAATAAAGCGATTGTATTTATCTTCTGTAGTTAGCTGACAGCTTTTCCTTGACTATGCAAAACAGTCTATAACATGAGCTCCTCATGAGATAAACCAGGGGTCTCCAAACATTCACAACAAAGGGTCAGTTTACTGCCCTTCAAACTTAAGGGGGGGGGGGAGTGGACTGTGGCCAGTGGGAGTAGAAAATTCCCCGTCAGTGGGAGCAGATAATGTCGTAGGCTTGGTGGTCAGTGGAAGTAAATAAATTACATCATAGGTGTCAGGTATCAGTGGAACTAATAGTGCCCCAAGGGCTGCATAAAGGAAAGCAAAGGGCCACATTCGGCCCACGAGCTGCAGCTTGGAGATCCCTGGATAAACAAATGTTAATATGGCAGTTTTGTGTTGTAGCAGAGTAACGATTTTTTGGAAATCTGAGAGACAATCACTGGAGCACAAGGAACTTCTTTGCAGGGACCATGGGGCACTTACAATTTAGAAGTCAGTCCTCTTAGGCAGACAGAAGAAATAAACAGAATCCACTCCAACTTCAATGTGCTGTCCTCCAAACATAAAACAAACATAAATCTGTCTGGTTCCTACATGGCGTGTCCCCAAAGAATCTTTCAGCTACCCTCTTTCAAAAATGTCTCTCACCAATCTCATTCCTCCCAGACTGTGTTGCAGAACATTCTTCACTCTGATGTAACGCACTCTCTTGTCTGGCACATGTATCCCTTATTTCTGTAGCTATCCCGTAGTGGTATATTGTGGCAGTTATTTTGGGATAGTCTAAAATCCATTGTTGGCAAGCTGTTAGGAACACAGAGGCCTCTAGTGGCAGAAAACACTGTGTGGAATGAGAAATAATTCTGCCGCATAACAGATGAATATGTTTCTTTTGCAAGGTAAACACTTTGCTGTATGGCAACACATTAAGTAGCGTAGCAATTATCCCCGAGGTAGGTACAAATAAAAAAAGGAGAAGAGAAAATGGCAGAATTGTAGTCATTGCCCAGAGTAGAAAATCAGATTTCACCTTTTATTCTTTGGAAAAATGCAACAAGGAATAATATTGATCTCTGTGGTCAGCCTATATGTTTTTTATTTTTTTATTTTAACTTCTCCAGTTTTTGGAAATAGGCATTATCTAAAACATTTCAAACCGCCAGGGACTCAAATGCCAAGCAAGAATTTACGTATTTTGTTCCAGAATTCTAATTAGTATACATCTAAGGATGAGAAATGTATGTGTCAAACATAGATCACACATACATAAAATTCTGGAAATACTCCTACACATCACAGCAGAGGACAGTAGTGAATAGCCATCACTAATGTTAATGCTTTTAATATCTTCCTATTGACGCATATCACAAATAATTCAGTGCCAAGTTACATCAGAAACTCTGAGGCTTTTTTTGCAATAATGCAGTGCAAACGGTGGCAATCATGCCCAAAGTGCAGTAATTAAGCAAAAGCAACCAATCAAATTCACTTTCTATCTATACCTACAGCAAATGGGAAATCTGTAAGTAAATCTAAACCAAATTAATAAAACCCAACTTCAGGTCTGGAATCTTGCCTGGTTTTTTCTCCCCATTGGAGTACCCCTGACCCTTTTATGGAAAGTTTTGGACAATTTAGTAATTATATATTTTTTTTATAACAGGTGGTTCAGTAACGTCATAGGTCTGCTTCATCCACCTGTTACTTTGACAATGGGCGAATTCTAAATAACTATAATATTTGTCGCGCTAGGCACTACCAGCCCTATTTAACCACACTAAAGATGGCTGATGGAATTGCCTGAGGAAGGATTATGCATGCTCAGAATGTCTGCGTGGTTCTGCAGTTGCCTGCCAACAACTACCTGACCAGAAACATCCTGCTGATGATTTCCTCCTGTGCCATCCACATCTAGCCTAAGACACCGGAAGCCACCAGCGCCACCGAGTGTAATGAGACCGCGCTTTATTGAAGCTGTTTTGGATCTCTGGAGCACCCTGGGTGCTGATTTCGATGTGCCCATTTATCACCACTGTCTAGTGAGTGCAATTATTTATGAATAAATCTTGCCTTTTTAATTGCTATACTTAGATTCGCGCTGCTATCTGTTGTTTTATTGAATCCTAAATAACACAGAGAGTCTTGCCATAAGGTTGTGCTTCACTCTGCAGCATTATCCTGGGCTAGGTTAGAGCCATGACACCCTGGGCTCACATGAATTGGGCTCAATGACTCTGAGTGTCATGTATTCAGGAAGAAAACCTGTGAGTGGATGAGTGGATGGTATACAGAGCAAGAGAAAGTTTGATTGATTATAATAGACAGAGCTGCATTTTTATTTTTAAGAGTTGATGGGGCCTGTATGTTTGTTTCCAATATTTTTATTCGATTTTCAGGTAGAAGTACAAATTTAGCATTTATCATTGTAAGCGAGAAGAATGAGTGTATACAAATAAACATTGAGAGAAAAAAAAAAGATTTGTTACATAACTGTAAAACTTCTATTGCCTGGAGTCTATATATTGCTTCATGTGCTTATTTGGGTCAAAACTGAACCGAACTTACGACCCGCCATCTGATTTTCCATGTGGGATCAAGGACCATATAAGGTACAAGAGTCCACGTAGTGTCAAACTTAATCAAGAAGAAAGAGGAGAAGGAAACCGGAGCAGGAAAGTGAGAGAAATGAGGAAAGAGGGGTAGAAAAGGATAAGAAGAAAGGATGAACTCCCTTCCCAGAGGAAAATCCTCCAATATCAGGGCAGCTCACTATGTGGTTGTGAGGTACCTGATCCAGGGATCCCATATTGTGTTAAACTGGGTAATCCTATCATCCAGGATTGCCGACAAACATTCATTCACCATTATCCATGACAGTTTAGCTTTAAGCAGGTAAAAAGGGATTGTGGGAGACCTCCAAGATTTGGTTATAGATATTCTTGCAGCGATAAATATAAAGGTTATTCGTTTTTGCATTGATTTTGAGGTCCTTTCCATGGGGCGCCCCAGCAATGCGTTCAGAGGTGACTTACGAAGGTTCACTTGAGTCAAAGACTATATTAAGTTATATGTGCTTATCCAGAACCGTCTTACTTCCGGGCATGTCCACCAGATGTGGTACATATTGCCATCTGTATTACATCCTCTAAAGCACCGCAGGGACGCCCCTGGTACAAAGGTTGCTAATCTCACAGGGACCATGTACCACCTCATCAAAACTTTGTAGTTTGCCTCTATCAGAGAGGTATTAATAAGTGATTTAGATGCGTTTGGTATTATTTTACTTCACTCCTCCATTTCTAGGGTAATACCCATATCTTGTTCTCATCTATGCATGTACAGAAGTTTTTGAGAGACTGTGGATAAGATACCATAGATCATAGATATGTGGCCAGTGTGCTTGTCAAAAGTCCTGCATAGATTTTCTATAGGGGTAGATGTGGAAAGATCAGAGGTGCGATTCAGAGATGCCAGGAAATGCGCTATCTGGGAAGAGCGATAGAATTCTGAATTTGGGAGGCTATATTTGTCTTGTAGGACTGGTTTTGACAAGGCGATTCAGAGATGCCAGGAAATGCGCTATCTGGGAATAGCGATAGAATTCTGAATTTGGGAGGCTATATTTGTCTTTTAGGACTGGTTTTGACAAGGCACCCCTATGGTCGCAGAGATCTGCTATACGTATCAGACCTTTGTTAGTCCACCATGAGAATGCTTGGGGTTGGAGACCCAGGGTGAATATGGGATTATTGAACAGTGGGGCCAATGGGGTGTGGGGCCTGTATGTTTTAGTTTTTTTCAAGTGGTTGAAATTTGGCTTTACCATGTTCATGACATTTCAACGTTTTTTTTTCAATATTTTATAGTGACAGCTTTCATTGAAATAATATCTGTGATCCTGCCTTGAAAGTCCTTTTTAGGCACTTCTTGTAATAAGTTGACATCCATTTGCCAGTTGTATTTCTTTATTGTTAGCTTGTCACATATGGCCTAGATGGAAACAGCGAGCGGCCATACTGACAGACATTGCACAGACATGTTCACTGTTGTATCAGGAGAGGGGTCTAGAGCAAAGATACGCAGCTGCCAATGGAGTGTACACATGTCGAATGGAACCGGCTGAGAGAGGCTGGAGGAGATTAGCAGCCCTGAGAAGTACAAAACATTAAACAGCAGATAAAAACAGTATTATATCAAACATGACAATCGTTTACCATACACAGACATTTAGCAAACTAAATGTCACCCAGCTAAGGTTTATATCTACTTTAAAAGTACTGTACATTTGTAAGTCAATAGTAAAAAAGTCAATGGCACAGTATATAAGGCTGAATCTTTCCAAAAAAAAGTAACAACAAACTTTGTTTCCTGAAAAGTAGTACATAATACATGTATTGTATGAGAATTTAACCCTTCTGATGTCTCCTCTAATAAATTCTACTCCAGTTCATTGTCTCATGCCACAGCTGCTGTAGAATTTATGCGAGGAGGCACTAAAGTTGTACGCTTAATATTCCCCAGCCTGCAGAGTAGCTGACAGATTCAGTGTCTTCCCACATATCCTTAGCAAACTATATTACTGTAAGAGCAAAAATATATTTCTGAATCTCCGTCACTGAAGCGGTTAAGTGCAGAATTGAAAGACAGTCCTTATGGACACCATCTACCTTGATAGGTCATTTTTCTTTTTCTTTTTTCTGATGTCAAGTATCGTATATTAACTTGCTATCGGCAGATACCTGTAGTACACGGAATGAGTAAAGGCCTTCATTCTTGAATAGTGCTAATTTCTCTCCACTCATTTCTTGCAAGAATTTGTGTGAGCTGAACTGGACCTCAGAACTCAGGCGTCTGCCTTCCATCGAAGCCATCGACGGAGCCGCAAATCCCACTTGAGTCTGCAGAACATTCCATACAAGCAGAGCAAAATTATTTTACATGTTGCCATAAACAGATCCGCAGTTCAGAGTCCGTCTATATAATAGATTTTGACCTAGACGCAGATGTTTCCTCTCCCCCAAGCATCTTTATGCTGACAAACTGGCTGCAATGTTAGCAGCTGTTGAGTGCCAGTCGAATATGGCACTGAGTTTTCCAGTTGAAAGGTGCCTTGGTACCGAATGAAAACTGGCATCAGTCACGGAAAGAGCTGGTACCACTAATAAGTTGGCTCGGGTGTTGTAATTCTGCTGCTTTGAATGAACTCCATCGGAGAAGGAAAGAGGAAAATGATTTGACAGCAGTTTAATGGGAAGATAATATACACAGCTTGATATGAGGAGCATCATCCATTCACACTTCAATCATTCTGCCCGTCTATCCTACTAATTTGCCAGAGCTGTAATGTAGCCAGTGAATCAAGTGAGTGGAATCGAGCAAGATGAATTCAATTCAAAGAGATGACTTATAATTTAGATCAAGGGGTTAAAATAAATCCAATTTTTAAAGCTTTTGTTTATAAAGATTCTGTGTGAAATATATCAGTATGTACCAATAAATACCATACATATATTTCTATTTCTTATTGCATACTTAGAATGGCTGATTATTGAACAAAAAAGCCTGTTCTCCATGACAACAAATCAGACTTTAAATTTCATCAACTGGAGTGCGGAGAACCAAGTTCACCTGTGCATAATAGCCAATCAGCTTCTAACTCCAGCTTGTTCAATTAAACCTTGACAAAAAAAAAAAAACTGGAAGCCGATTGGTTTCTTTGCAGAGCTGCATCAGACTTTGCACGCTTCAGTTTTAGTAAATCCATGCCAAAGACTTAGATTGGTTGTTTAGCTCCAGCCAAATAATTTCCCCCACCCTTATGTATCATTTTGTTTATCCATTATTACATTGCTTTGATATTTCATTGTAATTTTATAGATGAACTGCCTATCATTCCTCCAGAAGAAGTGGTTTTACACTGCGAAACATGTCGAGGAATCAGCATATGTCCAAAGAGTAACTGAACCTTATTGGCAAAAATCAGCTTGGAATACTAAGAATTTTTGCAATGTTTCTTTAATTGCTGTTCTTTATCTTTATGGACATGTAGCTCTGTTTTTAACTATGGATAAATAAAAATGTATATATTTTTATGATGTTATTGCAATCCTTGGGTACCGAGATGGTCTCTTTATTCCTTTGTTAGGGGCACACGAGGGGTGCTCCTAGCGTTTTCTCGAATTCTAATTGTAAGGATGATGGTGCCTCCCTACATGGAAATATTTGTGTTAACCTTTTGAGGCCTACAGGTTACTCTTCAGTTTTAGTAAATCAACCCAAAGACTTTCATTGGTTGTTTAACTCCAGCCAAATCCTTTCCCAATTTTAAATAATGTAGAGAAAGTTTAGAACTTTCAAGTTCTGTCTATGTGCCATTTAGGGAAATCTAACTAAACTAATTGTCCTTGGGACCATTGTCACTAGGGGAGAAAATGGGGAGGGCGGATCAAAAAGCTCACTAGAACAGCAATTAAAGGGATATCTTTAAGGCCACTTTAACACTGAGGCGCTTCTAAACTGCCAGTAAAAACACTGAGCGCTTTTGAAGAGCTTTTCAGGTGCTTTTGAAGTGCTTTTCATTCATTTCAATGGAGAGGGGATTTTTTCACAGCCCTGCCAGCGAACTGCCCCAGTGTGAAAGCGTTCATTGATTTTAATGGAAATACGTTTTCGTGAGCGTGAAAGCGCCTGAAAAGCGCCTGAAAAGCGCCTGAAAAGCGTCTCAGTGTGAAAGTGGTCTAAACGTGTACTGGTAACACAAATCAGATTTGGGATTAACCCTGTTTTTTTGGAGATTTCTCAAAATCACCAGTACTCTCTTTGCAGTCACTTTTGCTGATTTGCTGATAAATTGTGAACTACAACTGTGTAATATGTATTGAAACAGCTATTTGAAATCTCTTTTTGATGTCAGGTGACAAAGGCGTGATGCCGGTGGGCGGTCCTGGGGTAGCGCTTATATGGGCGCCTTCTGGGCGGGTTGTGGCACATGAGGCTCTGTTTTACACTGGCTTACACACAGCTCAGGATCTCTTTCCTCCTAAATCAATTGATTTCCTCACTCTAGGTATCTAGTTAATTTCACCTCTATTTTTGTCCTAACCTCACGATCCTACTTCACTGGTGGCAGCTTGTCTCTTTCAACTTCCTCCACCCCATCACTTTTCTGGCACCAGTTTTCACCACCCTTTCCAGTCTCCAGCACTGATCCTCCCTTTTCACTTCCTCATGCTATTCACTCTCCTGTTGTGAATATTCTGGTTCATTTTACTTTTCACTCACACATAGGTTGCCTTGGTTCCATGCCCGCCCTGTGTGGGGCCCGTGGGACGCCCCCTTTGAATTGCCCGCCATGGCTCCCGGTGGGGAATACTGTCGGATGGCTTGTGTTGCCTGGTACCACACCATCATCGCATGAACTTGAGTAAGTCAATTTGCATTTGGTATGGGGGTGTCTAGCTCGACCCCCGCCCGTATGTGCATTTACCTTACCATTTAAGCCCATACCAATATTTCTACTTTCAGGTACATCAAGTGCTGGCTCCTGACGAGTGGCCTTCTAGCCACGAAATGCATAGAGCTGCCATACAATTTGATATTTATCAATACTGATATAGCTTTGTTAGCTAACCTTTAATACCCCATCCAAGGATCCAAGAGGCTGAAGGCTTTGCAGGCTTTGCAGGCATCATTATGCACTATGGTTTTACCCAAAATGTGTTTTTGATGCACTTTGGAAAATTATTGTTTTGCTATTTTTTGTGATATTCAATGTTTACATCAATTTTTACATCGTATATCCTGTTTGTATTTCTTGGCAATCAATAAAATTCCTATTATTATGTTCACCAAACTATTCTATTGCAACCAGGTGCTTCATTTAAAGTCCCACCCCCTTGCTGTCTCCCCTTTTTGATCATTATAGGGTTTGAAATGTGTGACCTTACCGGGCCACAATTTCATTTAAAGTCCCAAGGGATGGAAGAACTGACCTTACCAGGTCATGCCTTCATTTAAAGTCCCTAAAACCAGCTCCTTTATTAATACATCTATAATTGCTACTGAATGTAATTTAGACATCCTTATTCCTATATTGCTTGTTATATGTAGACTTGTGCACAACAGAAAATTTTGTTTAGTTTCGGTTCGTTGTCATTCGTAAAATACATCATATTCGTTATGTTACGTTAATACGTTTTCGGATAATTCATTATTATTCGTAGAGTGTTGAATTCATTCATTCGTATTCGTTGAAATTCGCTATTTATGTATGTATAGACATTCGTGATAATGATTCGTAGTTTGGAAAGTCGTTTGTTTATTGAATCTTTTAACACACACAATGACAACGTCTCTTCTCCTCGGCTCAAATACAATACAACACCCTTCTAACTCAGTTCTCAGGAATGCACTTTGCCAGTAATCCATCCTCCGGCACAAAATGAATTAGCTGATTGGACTATAAGATTTACTTTGAGCTGACCTTTTGTTTCATTAGATCTTTAAAGAATTACCAAATTCATTTGAATTCATTCAAATTAATTTGTTATATTTCTTTGGTATTCGTTGTTATTCGTTATTTTTTTATTCGGACATTTAGATGCATCCGAATGTACGAAAGATGCAAAATTCGGCCGAATTTCGATTCGTTACGAAACGAATTGCACAAGCCTAGTTATATGACCATAACATCTTAACCACTTCAATACCCGGCCATAGTCATATGACGGCCACAGATGGCATCTCTCATCCTGGGTGGACGTCATATGACGGTCTCGTAATTGCGCCGCAGCGCGGCGATCGTGGATGAACTGTGTCCCTCGGACACAGCCCATCCCCGATCTGTGGGATTTTCCTCCCCATCGACCCCCCCTCTGCACGTGCCCTAGGAGCGTGCATGAGCGCTGTAATGGCATAGTACATGTGACCGGCTGTGATTGGACAAGGCCCGTTACATGTGCTATGCCATTACAGCACTCATGCAAGCTCCTAGGGTGCATGCAGAGCGCCGATCGGGGATGCGGCTTGTCACCCTGACACAGCCCAACCCTGATCGCAATAAAGAGCCAATGAAATTGTCTCTTTACCACGAGACTGGCTGTGTCCAAGCCGGTCACAGAATGTAAACAAACCGCGGTAACGAGGTGTGTGTGAGGAGGAGATTGCGGTAACATCTCGTTACTGCTCAGTGTACACCAACACACACTGATTACCCCCAATAAAGAGGACCTGTCACCACCCATCAAAGTACCTGTCATCACCCATCACAGCCCATCTGAGTATCCGAGCACCTGTCAGCCCATCTGAGTACCTGAGTACCTGTCAGCCCATCTGAGTACCCGAGTACCTGTCCCAGCCCATCTGTGTACCCGAGTACCTGTCCCAGCCCATCTGAGTACCTGAGTACCTGTCAGCCCATCTGAGTACCCGAGTACCTGTCCCAGCCCATCTGTGTACCCGAGTACCTGAGTATCTGTCAGCCCATCTGAGTACCCGAGTACCTGTCTCAGCCCATCTGAGTACCCGAGTACCCGTCCCAGCCCATCTGAGTACCCTAGTACCTGAGTACCTGTCCCAGCCCATCTGAGTACCCGAGTACCTGAGTACCTGTCAGCCCATCTGAGTACCTGAGTACCTGAGTACCTGTCAGCCCATCTGAGTACCCGAGTACCTGTCCCAGCCCATCTGAGTACCCGAGTACCTGAGTACCTGTCAGCCCATCTGAGTACCCGAGTACCTGAGTACCTGTCAGCCCATCTGAGTACCCGAGTACCTGAGTACCTGTCAGCTTATCTGAGTACCCGAGTACTTGTCAGCCCACCTGAGTACCTGAGTACCCAAGTACCTGTCACAGCCCATCTGAGTACCTGTCACAGCCCATCTGAGTACCTGAGTACCTGTCACAGTCCATCTGAGTATCCGAGTACCTGAGCACCTGTCATCCCATCTGAGTACCTGTCCCAGCCCATCTGAGTACCCAAGTACCTGAGTACCTGTCCCAGCCCACCTGAGTACCTGTCCCAGCCCATCTGGGTAACTGAGTACCTGTCCCTGCCCATCTGAGTACCCGAGTACCTGTCCCAGCCCATCTGAGTACGCGAGTACCTGAGTACCTGTCCCAGCCCATCTGGGTAACTGAGTACCTGTCCCAGCCCATCTGAGTACCCGAGTACCTGTCACAGCCCATCTGAGTACCTGAGTACCTGTCACAGTCCATCTGAGTACCCAAGTACCTGAGAACCTGTCACAGCCCATCTGAGTACCCGAGTACCTGTCACAGTTCATCTGAGTACCCGAGTACCTGTCACAGTTCATCTGAGTACCCAAATGCCTGTCACAAGCCCGTCGGAGTACCCAAGTACCTGTCACCAGCCCATCGGAGTACCCAAGTACCTGTCACCAGCCCGTCGGAGTACCCGAGTACCTGTCACCAGCCTGTCGGAGTACCCGAGTACCTGTCACCAGCCCGTCGGAGTACCCGAGTACCTGTCACCAGCCCGTCGGTGTACCCAAATACCTGTCACCGGCCCGTCGGAGTAACCGAGTACCTGTCACCAGCCCGTCAGAGTACCCGAGTACCTGTCACCAGCCCGTCGGTGTACCCAAATACCTGTCACCGGCCCGTCGGAGTACCCGAGTACCTGTCACAGCCCATCTGAGTACCTGAGTACCTGTCACAGTCCATCTGAGTACCCAAGTACCTGAGAACCTGTCACAGCCCATCTGAGTGCCCGAGTACCTGTCACAGTTCATCTGAGTACCCGAGTACCTGTCACAGTTCATCTGAGTACCCAAATGCCTGTCACCAGCCCGTCGGAGTACCCAAGTACCTGTCACCAGCCCATCGGAGTACCCAAGTACCTGTCACCAGCCCGTCGGAGTACCCGAGTACCTGTCACCAGCCTGTCGGAGTACCCGAGTACCTGTCACCAGCCCGTCGGAGTACCCGAGTACCTGTCACCAGCCCGTCTGTGTACCCAAATACCTGTCACTGGCCCGTCGGAGTAACCGAGTACCTGTCACCAGCCCGTCAGAGTGTCCGAGTACCTAGTTGCAGCCCAGGCCTCATATAATACACATTGGGGTGTTTGCTTTCCAAAATGGGGTCCTTTTGTGGGTAATTCTATTGTCCTGGTGCTCCAGGACCTTCAAAAGTGTGATAGGTAGGAACAAAATGAGATGTGTAATATTTGCTCCTAGAACGCCTGAAGGTACCACTTCCATGTTGGACCTCTGTATGTGGCCAGGCTGCGTAAAAGTCTCACACATGTGGTATCGCAATACTCAGGAGGAGTAGCAGAATATGTTTTGGGGTGTAATTTTTGCTAAATACATGCTATGTGTTAGAAATATCTTATAAATGGACAACTTTGTGTAAAAAAAAGAAATTTTAATTTTCTTTCCACATTTTCTGAAGACTTGTGTAAAAAAATGAACCGCTCAAAAGACTCATAATGTTTCATAGAATATACTTTGGGGTGTTTGTTTTCCAAAATGGGGTCATTTTGTGGGTAATGCCATTGTCCTGGTGCTCCAGGGCCTTCACAAATGTAATAGGTCGTTAGGAAATTAGAGGTGTCATTTATGCTCCTAGAACACCTGATGGCGCTCCCTGCATGTTGGGCCTTTGTATGTGGACACACACACATGTGGTATCACCATACTCAGGATGAGTAGCAGAATGTATTTTAGGGTATAATTTTTGCTATGTACATGCTTTGAGTTAGAAATATCTTATAAACTGACCACTTTGTGTAAAAAAAAATATGTTTTCATTTTCTTTCCACATTTTCCGAAGACTTGTGGAAAAAAATTAACTGTTCAAAAGACTCATTATGCCTCATAGAATATATGTTGGGGTGTTTGCTTTCCAAAATGGGGTTATTTTGTGGGTAATTCTACTGTCCTGGTGCTCCAGGGCCTTCACAAATGTAATAGGTCGTTAGGAAATTAGAGGTGTCATTTATGCTCCTAGAACCCCTTACGATGCTCCCTGCATTTTGGACTTCTCTGTGTGGCCAGCCTGTATAAAAGTCCCACACATGTGGTATCGCCATACTCGGGAAGAGTTGCAGAATGTATTTTGGGGTGTAATTGGAAGTTTGCATATGCTGTGTATGAGAAATAACTTGTTATTATGAAAATT
Organism: Lithobates pipiens; assembly: GCF_037356315.1. Classification (NCBI taxonomy): domain Eukaryota; kingdom Metazoa; phylum Chordata; class Amphibia; order Anura; family Ranidae; genus Lithobates; species Lithobates pipiens. The sequence continues at coordinate 145,459,920 of NW_027507748.1, forward strand.
AAAAAAAAACAAAAAACAAAAAAAAAACATTCTTCCTTTTCCCAAGAATTGTGGGAAAAAATTACAACTTCAAAAAACTCACCATGCCTCTTACTAAATACCTTGGACTGTCTACTTTTCAAAAAGGGGTCATTTGGGGGGTATTTGTACTTTCCTGACATTTCAGAGCCTCAAGAAATGAGATAGGCCGTCAGTGCATCAGGTGTGATCAGATGTGATCAATTTTCGATGATTTGCACCATAGCTTGTAGACTCTATAACTTTCAAAGAGACTAAATAATATCCACTAATTTGGTTTATTTTTACCAAAGAGATGTAGCTGTATAAATTTTGGCCCAAATTTATGAATATAAATGACTTATTTGCAAAATTTTATCATAGAAACTAAAAAAACGTGTTTTTTTTTTCAACATTTTCGCTCTTTTTTCACTTATACCGCAAAAAATAAAAAACCCTGTGGTGATTAAATACCACCAAAAGAAAGCTATATTTGTATGAAAAAAATGACAAAAATTTTGGTTTTGGGTACAGTGTTGCATGACTGAGTAACTGGCATTCAAATTGTGAGAGCGCTGAAAGCTAAAAATTGGTCTGGTAAGGAAGCTGTATAAATGCCCTGTATTGAAGTGGTTAATGGATGAAAACCTAATGAGTGTTTCAACTATTAGGATATTACAATTTTTAATGAACAAAAAAGGTGAAACATTGGGAATAGCCAAATTTATCATCAGTATGTTGGGAACCTTTTTACATTACTTCACTAACACACACACCTTTGTGAACATGAGAAAAACAAAACATATCACAAGATTCTAGCAAAACACTTCATTAAAGATGTACTCTGACCTTTGATATCCAAGGAAGAAACATCTGTGACTCATCTCGATCAAGGCCTCTTCCAAGCCGTTAGAGAGCAAGACCCAATTCAGTATTGTGTTTTAGCTGATATTAACTGATTTAGCTCACATGTCACCTTTACACTGAACAGCTAATACAGTGTAATCCTTTGCACTTTGTTGTGTCTTGCTCTTTTTCTAAAGTAGAGGATTCAGAACCATTTTTGAGGTGGTTTTGAAATTGACCTGACATTGTTGCGATTTAATTACACAGTAAGAGGAAAAAAAACAACACTCTCCTTATTGCCATATTCACACAGTCTTGAGGTAGACTGGACAGACAGTAATGGTCAAGTCACTTCATATATGTTGGGTTACCCAGAGGCAAAGCTGCCCATTACAGTCCCAAAGCATAGACTAAGCATTTTGCCGTATGTCCTATCTGTTCACCAATATGGATTGCATTGGTGTGTACTAAAAAAATAAAAACATAGAACATGCTGCATTTTTACTCATCTCTGCATGTTGTAATGCACAATACCATATCACAATGAGCTGTGGTGCAGGGAAATGAATGAAACAGAGCATAATGTATCGTCAGCATTCCTTGGCTACTATACTTTGGACATTTGAGAGCTGCATTAGGCTCTCAACTAAGGCTCATTTTCATCACCCAATTTTCAGGGGAGAGGAGAGAGACTAAAATGACTTTAGGAGTAAACCTTTACTGGCATTAAAAAAGTAAATAATATGCAATGAAAAGATTCAATACAAAATGATATTCATTATAATGCCCATATTAAATATCAGAGATAAATGCAAGGATTTTGGCAATTAATTGTGCAGCGAAATTACTGATTTGCCATCTTGAAATTCAGTGGAAGTGCAAATTCTAAATCTCTTAAAAAGAAAGTCTCGAGTTCCAAACATCTGACTTACATACGACTCATACTTAAGAACCAAGGTAGCGCAACGTCACGTTGGTTCCGGAAACTGCTGAAATGGCAAACTTGCTGCTACCTACTGTACGACGGACCTGTCAGCAATTTCACATCATTGCATGGCCAGTTAACCTTTCCCTAAGAACAGGAAAAAAAATGTTTGGCTGGAGTTGCACAATTTTACCTTACATATATACAAATTCAACATAAAAACAAACCTGCAGGACCTATCTTTATCGTAACCTAGGAACTGTCTGTAGGTCTATGGCTTTTTTGCTTTATTTAGAGGTTTGTAGGGATTTGTGTATGTATGTGTGTGTGTATTTAGGGTAGTTTTGTCTGTTTGTTCTTGATCATTATATGCTTTTATTTTTATATTACTTTTGCTGTCTATATTTTCTTTTTTGTGTACAGAAATATAAAATTATGAGGTTATTGAAGGGGTATTTGGTTTATACAAAAACAGTTAAAAATATAAAAATAGTTTAAAGAAGCTTCCGTTACCCTCAGGAGCCATTTGATTCCCATTGCGACTTTAAAAATAAAAAATAAAACATATTAGCTTCACATTCCTCATTGGCTACATTGCGAATTTGCTGAAATCGCCTATTTTTGCCAAAGCTCCAAAACTCCAACTAGTGCATTGAGGAAAAGAAACCAATGGAAGAACTAGGCATGATAAAATATGAATAATGTATATTCCCAGTAAAGGATATAAGTACAGTACATGCAATAACTTATGGTATATATATCTATAGTTAAAGTCCAGCTCTGGTCATAATTATTTTTTTTAAGTGTAGCACTATCCCCTGAAGGAGCTGCTGGTTATTTTTGGGCTTACTGTTACCTTTCGTTCTCCTTGTGACATGTCTAGGGGATGTCCCGTGGTCGATGGCCCAGTGACTTGAGACTGACAATAGATCCAGTTGAATGGATTTTATTTGCAAACGTCAACCATTGAACAGTCTTTAACTTGGGATCAGAGGGTTGGAAAGGAAAGTTCAGGTACTCTCAATGTCAAAGTCTATAAACGTTAAGGAACTTGCTTACTTTGACTGCATCCAGAGAATAGCCATTCGCAGCTGGATGAGCTCTCAGGTTGGACAGTCCCTCTCTCACAAGGCCTAGCAGCCAACAAGGTGCTTACTCAGGAACAAGGTCTTTATCACAGACGTTGTTGCAGAACACGTAGGGAAACTAAGCGGTAGAACACTTGTAGGATACCTGGATCTTTCAGCCCACTTGGCGATATCCACAAGACCGGATTCTCTCGGTTACTTCAGCCCTTCCAGGCTCTTGTTAAGAAAACCAACCTTGCGTGGTGTTCTTCTAAAGAGTCCTCCCCTGGAATACTCAAAGTACACTGGGTCTCTCCCGGAACGGAGACAGCACCCATCTACCTCGGAATCCTTCCTCAGTTCCCTTGCCTTGGGCTAGCCAGCCCCGAGGCATCAAAGTCAAGTGGAACCGCACCCCAGGCCATAGCCCTCCCGGGGGCTAGTCAGGAGAACCAGGACCATACACTCAGCACAGCATAATGGACTGGAATCCCGAACTATGTGACGTCCGTGTCTTAAATACCCTCTCCCAGAGGGCACAGCGGGAGGGCCACTCCCACTGACCTGACTCCGAGAGGGAATAATTCAAGCGCCTAACCAGACCATAGTTCCACGCCTGCCACCAGAGACAGTGCTCTCTGTGGCCAGGCTGAACATTTCACAGTCCAGTCAGACTGACACAGAAGCCAAATTTAGTCAAATAGGCCGAAACCAAGCTGTAGTTTGAATAAAACTTTAACTTTGAAAAACATAGGGCGTGCTCTTCTGGAGCCCGCCGCTACATAAGTTTTAAAGTAGAGTAGGAGTAGAAGTAGAGAAGATTGAGAAATTGTGTTTGTTGTTTACAGGTGTATATGACTTCATTGAAGAAATTTCCCATCACATAGGGTTATTTTACTAAAACCGGAGAGTGCAAAATCTAGTGCAGCTCTTCATAGAAACCAATCAGCTTCAAGGTTTTATTGACAAAGCTTAATTGAATAAGCTGAAGTTAGAAGCTGATTGGCTACCATGCACACTGCAAAAGATTTAGCATTTTTTACTAAATCTAAAATTCTCTAAACTGAACGGCATTGGCAACATTGACAACATAGTCATTTCCAAGGAGCCTAACAAGTCCAAAGGCACAAATGTGAGGATATGTGCTGATTTTAAAGTGTTACTAAACCCAGGGCCATGCATTCACTATATCTGGTCTCCCACAGTACACAGAACATGGAAGTGCAATAGTTTTAGTAAATACAAACTGTGAAATAGCTTTTCTCATCAGCAGTATATAGCAGTCTGGCGACTTCTATCAGTGTCTGGTTAAAGCTTGTAGAAGGAGGTTTCATTCTGCTCTGACTGTCCTATGAGGCTGCAGGACACCTGACCCTCTGTCTGGACAGTGCTGATGGGCCCTGTGCCGATCACATGCACTCTGGCAAGCCTCTTTACTATCAGGAGATATATTGGGTACTTTGGAAAAAAGGGAGGATCAGAAAATACAGGATCAAACAGCATTTTTACACAATGCAGAGGAGTAACCCCTTTGGCTCCACAGGGAGTATAACAAGAATGCTTTACTGCATATACAGACTGATTTTACTGGTTGTGGGTTAGTAATAATTTAAGCCTGTAGTTAAAACATACATCTGAATTATCTGGAAACATGTTCTTCACTATAAAAGAATATCCATAGCATCTTCTAAAAATGTTTTACAATAGTAAGTGAGAGTGTACTGTGCACCTACAGCCCAAGCTTTTATTTATTTTTTGATAGAATAAGGAGGAAGGTAAAATCTTTGCTAGGTTTATATTGCTTATAATGTAGAAAAAGCCTACGCTCCATGCAAGACCCTCTATGATTTATTGAGATTATACTAAAAGTATACAGAAAAAGTCATATTCCACCTCGAAAGATGTTGCAGGGCCTTGCTGGACCCTTTCTCAAGTTAACAGACAAACATATGACAGAACCTACAAATATATCTATACATTCATAATGCAGGATATAGAGACAGGTGCAGTGAGATTGCTCATTATGGATGTGTATTTATATATATATATATATATATATATATATATATATATATATATGTATACATATTTATAGTGTAGCACCCTCTAGCTTAGTGTGCATGATGTAGAGTTTTTCTTGTAAGCTGTATTGTGGGTAAATTTGTCAGCCAAGCCTGGGTTGAATCTGGGTCAGGGCTGAGTGACTCAGGGAGGCTGGATGACTCAGGAGGCAGCATCTCTGGTAACTCCCCCTGCTCTGTAGAACCTTGGACAAGCTTCCAGAAGTAGAGGGTGGAGTTTAGGAGGAGCTGCCTGGAGTGTTGATGAGGGCCCCAGTTAATCCCCAGTAAATGGTCTGGCAGGGGGCGGATACATCATAAATACTCATGGGTCAGACCAGCAGGGGCAGTCAGGTGGAAGATGAAGATGGAGTGCTGAGAAGGCTGTTGGTGGCCCTTGAGGATGCCCACTAGTCTGGGGGGATGACCTCGGGCCAGGGGCTCAGGTGCTGGAGTGACTGTCTAAAACACACAGTGGAAATCCTTGCTGAATGCACAGGAGCAGGTGTGAGGACAGCAGGAAAGAGTCAGCACGTCTGGGAGATCTCCTGAGAGTCAGTCTGGGAGGAATGGTGAGTGTCAGTCTGGAGGACTAGGAGTGTCTGTTGAAAAGTAGCCAGGGAGGCTAGTGAAAGAGGCTACTGCAGCCAGGAGGGCTGGCAGGGCCCAAAGACAAGTGACCACAGGAGGAAGTACAGTAAATGTGTTAGTGGTGTCACTACATCCTACAAGTATAGGGGCTGCGAGTCCTTGCCTGTAATGGGCCAGTGCTACAGACATTTACACAGTGACACAACTGGTGATTTTGCAAGCAAGTGAAGTGCTGGAGGAACGAAAGGAGCTGCATATAGGACTGTATACTCGTATACTAGGAATTGTCCCTGAAGATGTTTCAAAGTCAAGTGGGCATCTCATAATACCCCTACTCCCCATCCAAGTTTTATCCCCTCGTTAAAAATGTGAAAATCAAAGTACTGGACTGTTTTCTGACTCTGGTATACTGTGGAGATTCAGTGTGCCTGGCTGTGCAGGGTGGGGGATCCCAGTTCCCTTGCGGCTCCTACATGGGGTGTGAGACTACAAACAAGTAAAATATGTAATTAGAAATGTGATTTAAAGTGGAGGGTCACTCTAAAATAAAAAATGTCATTAATATTCTTAAAAAAAATAATTGTTTAACTTACCTGAAACCGATGTTGCTAGGCAGTCTTCCTAATCTGCCTCTTCCTATTCCACGACGCTTCCCTGCGTGTCCCAGAAAACAACAGGGCCATTCACAAAGCGCCTCATGACTCGCGCATGCTCAATAGGAAACGGGCAGTGAAGCTGCAAGGCTCCACTGCCTGTTTCCCTTTGTTAAGATGGAGGTGCCAGCAGCCAATCCGATGGATGGATTGGCCTCCGGCAGCTGACATCATGGGCTCGCTGGACAGGTAAGTGTCCTTATTAAAAGTCAGCAGCTACAGTGTTTGTAGCCGCTGACTTTAAAAAAAAAATTGCGGCCGGAACACCCCTTTAAAGTGGATATTAAGGCAAAAAAAATATTTAATATTTTTTTTTTGAAATAGTAAGTGAGCACACATGCATGAAATTGACTCACAGTGACACTGACAGCAGCACAGATGATGATGATGACAACTCACAGACATGACACGTCCCCTTATGAGTCAGTGACAGTTTCTCTCCATGACAGGTAGTCCCTTCGGTCCACTCCAGTCTGAATAGCGCTGACAGTCCCGCTCCCGGCCTGCCTTGCTCCTGTACCACAGACCTACACAAGAGGCTCCGGCCGCTGCCATCAGCCTCCTTGCATCACATGACTTGCTCAGGGACTACCTCCCCCAGAACCGCACCCCCCCACTGGCGCCGCCAAAACACACTGTAACATGCACTCGGATGGTCTCGGCTGTCTCCGGACCCGTGCATGCACAGTGCTGAGCTGAGCGTTACAACCATATTTTTAACTGGCAATACTTTCCTTTTACTGGCAGGAGAATGCCTGCTTTTTACTGGCTGCCAGTAAAAATACTGGTGGTTGGCAACACGGGCCTAGCATTTGGCCCTGAAAGGAAGGTTTTGGGAGGCTCCTGGATGTATAGGAATGCACGCGGGAGTTTTCTTCCTGGCAGGGTCTGGCGTCTTCTGGACTTTCAGCCGAGAATCCCCTGTGCGCATGCGCCGCTGAAGTCAGCAGCTCATTGCGAGGGGAATATCTCCTAAACCGTACAGGTTTAGGAGATTTTCTTTTCACCTTATGGTAAGCCTTGTTATAGGTTTAACTGTAGGTCAAAGTTACAAGAAAGACTATACAACCACTTTAAGTGAGTCCGAATGTGCTATGGTTGTTGGTGCCAGGTGGGCTGGTCTGAGTGATTCAAAAACTGATCTACTGGGATTTTCACGGCCAAGCATCTCTAGGGTTTACAGAGAATGTTCTGAAAAAGAGAAAATATCCAGTGAGTGCGGACAAAAATGCCTTGTTGATGTCAGAGGTCAGAGGAGAATGGGCAGACTGGTTTGAGATCATAGAAAAGCAGCAGTAACTCAAATAATCACTCGTTACAACCAAAGGTATGCAGAACACCATCTCTGAATGCACAACACATTGGACCTTGAAGCAGATGGGCTACAGCAGCAGACGACCACACTGAGTTCCACTTCTGTCAGTTAAGAACAAAAATCAGAGGCTACAATTCACATAGGGTCACCAAAATTGAACAATAGAAGATTGGAAAACATTGCCTGATCTGATGAGTCTTAATTTCAGCTGCAACATTCAGATGGTAGGGTCACGATTTGACATAAACAACATAAAAGCATGGATCCATCCTGCATTGTCTCAACAGTCCAGGCTGTTGTTGGTGGTGTAATGGTGTGAGGGATATTTTCTTGGCACAGTTTGAGGCCCTTAGTACCAATTGAGCATCGTTTAAACACCAAGGCCTACCCGAGTATAGTTGCTGACCGTGTCCATCCCGTTATGACTACAGTGTACCATCTTCTTACTTCCAGCAGGATAATGCACAAAGCTCAAATCATCTCACCACTGTTTTTTTGAACATGACAATGAGTTCACTGTATTCCAACGGCTTCCACAGTCGCCAGATCTCAATCCAATAGAGCACCTTTGGGATGTGGTGGAAGGGGCAGCTGACAAATCCACAGCATCTGCATGATGCTATCATGTCAATATGGACCAAAATCTCAGAGGGATTTTTCCAACACCTTGTTGAATCTCTGCCACGAAGAATGAAGGCAGTTCTGAAGGCAAAAGGTGATCCAACCTGGTACTAGCAAGGTGTAACTAATAAAATGTGCGATGAGTGTGTATATATATGTATATATATATATATATATATATAAAAAAATATATATATATATAAAAAAAAAAATATATATATATATATATATATATATATATATATATATATACCACATATATACATATATATATATATATATATATATATATATATATATATATATATATATATATATATATATATATATATATATATATATGTATATATATATACACACACACACATACATACATACATACACACACACACACACACACACACACACACATATATATATATATATATATATATATATATATATATGCACACACACAGTATCACCCCTCACAGTACACCCCTCACATGTTTCTAAATATTTTATTATATTTTTTCATGTGACAACACTGAAGAAATGACACTTTGCTACAATGTAAAGTAGTGAGTGCACAGCTTGTATAACAGTGTAAATTTGCTGTCCCCTCAAAATAACTCAACACACAGCCATTAATGTCTAAACCGCTGGCAACATAAGTGAGTACACCCCTAAGTAAAAATGTCCAAATTGGGCCCAATTAGCCATTTTCTCTCCCGAGCGTCATGTGTCTTGTTAGTGTTACAAGGTCTCAGGTGTGAATTGGTAGAAATTGTGTCAAATTTGGTGTTATTGCTCTCACTCTCTCATACTGGTCACTGGAAGTTCAACATGGTACCTCATGGCAAAGAACTCTCTGAGGATCTGAAAAAAAGAATTGTTGCTCTACATAACGATGGCTCTACATAAGACTATTTGGCAGGCAACCATTCACAGCAGTTCCTATGCTTTCAATCTATTGAGGTAATTTAAGATGAACGTGTTATATGGAAAATCCTATTTTTGTTGGATTGCTATAGATTTCCAGGTACACATATAAGAGAGAATACAACTTTACTTTTTCCTTGTTATAATCCAGTTTTAATAAATCAGACCAGTCACCAGCTCCAGAGTTTGGGCAAAAGGATAAGATTTGGGTTAAAAGATTGCATTCATTTAACGCCACATGTCATCCACTGACAAGAGGATAATGCCGGCTATGTTAAAGATCAGCCTAAGTTGTTTTTGGATGCGGTTTTTCGTTTGTCACCGCATTAGTTTGATGTGATCAATATTACGCTGCCAGTAAGGGGACAATAGCTTGTTTCCACTAAAAGTCAGTCGCAACGAAATGCAATCTGGTGTTGTTAGACACATCTTCAATTTGTGCTGTTTATAAAAGGAGAACAGAACATTCACATAGAATAGTGTCTGTTGTCAGATGACATTAATGGTGCTAGGCTTTTTCTGTGCCGTGCAATAATTTGCTAACCTAATGATTTCATGTCAGTGGTTAAGTTTCCTACAGTACTGGGCCTCTAATGACAGTGCAACATGTTATAATAGAACACTAGCTAACAAATGGAAAACAGATTCTGAATATTGCCTTAATGTACATTGTGACATGGAAAAAAAACAAGTAAGGCAGACAGCATATGTAGCCATAATAACGTTGTCCTATTGCGTTATTTACAAGAACCATCGCTCCATCATGTACAAGTATGTCTGGTTATATCAACCGAATGCTACCTACATATTTTCTGGTGACAGACTTCACCATCAAGAGTTAATTCATTGCTGTTTATTCTCTTAAGTGCACATTCCAAAAAATGATAGATCTCAATGATCAGATGTTTTTCAACCTCTCTGAAAATCTGCTAAACTAAGCATTAGGAATAAGATAATGTTTCAAAATTTTAACATACACATTTTTAATTTTGAGAAATTCTTAAGTTGCTATATTGTATATGGCTAGTGATCAGCAGATATTTACTGGCTCAGTAACTATGCCCATACCTCCCAACTTAATGAGATGGGAAAGAGGGACACATTATAGCATGAAGATACAAATAAATTACACAACCCTGCCATGCCTCCAGTAACACGGACCATGAGGATTAATGCTCAAAAAATTATTGGTTTGATCCAATTTTTTAGTAATATTTTGCCTTTATTTTGACTTTTCATAACAACAAATAGAATAAAGGTTAGATAAAAGGTTCAGTGCCATAAAACATTTTAAGGCCTCATGCCCATTCGGTGTTTGCCAAGCTCTCTTGAACACCTTAACCTCCCTGGCGGTATGATTATTTCAGATTTTAGGTACTGAAAGTGGTACAATTATTTTGCATGAAAATTTGGCATTGTATATTGTAGTCCTGTAATTCTAAAGCAACGTACACACGATCAAACAATCCGGTGGAAAAGTCCGGCGGACAATCTGTCCGCGTGTGGGCTCCGGCAGACTTTTTTTACCCAAAAGTCCGGCGGACTAAGATTGTAGTTTTGCACATCAATCTGTCCGCCGGCAGACAATACGGCCGGGTATGTGCTAGTCCGTCGTACTTTTGAAATGAACAGACTTTTCCCACCCAGAGGAAAGTCCGCTCATTTTGTGCACGGCTCCAGGTAGCCGGGACCAGCAAAGGTGGCGTCGCTGGCCCAGTCACCTGGTATGGACTTAAAGGGGAATCCCTATGCCAAAAAACAGCGTGGGGGTCCCCCCCAGAGTCCACATCAGACCCTTATCCGAGCTCGCTACCCGGCTGGCCAGGAAAGGGGGTGGGGACAAGTGAGCACCCCACTCCTGAGCTGTACCAGGCTGCGTGCCCTCAACATGGGGGATTCCTTGGGGAAGGGGGGCCACGCAGCCCCCCCACCCCAAAGCACCTTGTCCCCATGTTGATGAGGACAAGGGCCTCTTCCCGACAACCCCGGCCGTTGGTTGTCAGGGTCTGCGGGCAAGGGGCTTATCGGAATCCGTGAGCCCCCTTTAATAAGGGGGCCCCCGGATCCCATCCCCCCACCCTATGTGAATGAGTATGGGGTACAATGTACCCCTACCAATTCACCTGTGAAAAAAAAAAAAAAAAAACACAACACACAAGGGTTAAAATAGTTTATTGCACAGCTCCGGGGGTCTTCTTCTGTCTTCGGGGGTCTTCGAGCCGGACTCCTCCGCTATCTTCTGCTCTTTTACTAGCTCCTTTACTAGCGGAGGAGCCCGGCTTTCTTCTTCACCGCCGCCCTCTTCTTCCGACTTTGGGGGTCTTGTCCCCCTCTTTGGTTCTTCTTGCCAGGCCACCGCGCCTTCTTCTAGCTCTTTTACAAGCGGTGGCCCGGTCTTCTGTCTCCGCCACGCCTTCTGTTCTTCTCTTCTTCTGTTCTTCTCTTCTTTCCTCCTTGTGTGTAGGCGAGTCTGTTCATTTCAAAAGTACGGCGGATAGTCCGGCGGACCTAGTCCGCCGCAAAAGTGCCGTGTGTGGGCAGGTAGCTCGTTCGGAAAGTCCGGCGGACAATCCGGCGGTTTGTCCGCCAGACTAAGTCCGCCGGATAGTCTGATACGTGTGTACGTGGCATTAGGAATAACTCACTTAAATCTGTCCAAACCAGAGTCTAGCAGACATCCTGGGTATGATAAAGTTTGAAAAATTAAATCATAAATTATAATATAATAAATAACTATAAATAATTATACCAAGCAATAATATAATAATAAAAAAGATTTAATAATGTAATCAAATCAAAAACACTGAAATTTGCTCAGTTGCAGAATTGTCGCTGTCATTACTTTTCAGTATTTGATGACGGATCTCCCCACAAATCGCTATTGCTCAATTCTGTGAGTGATTCTAATTTATTATCGCTGTTTTCTAGCTCGTGTAAAACCTCTTTTGATGTAAAGGGGCAGTTTTGGTTGCTATGGACAATCTCCAGTTTCCAGGCAGAAAAAACAGTTTTTATAATATAAAACTGCATGCAGGGCACTGAGCAGGCCACTAGGGACAAAGGGGATGTGAAATAATTACATACAGCCATGTAATCTGTAAGATTACATTATACTGTATGTAAAGTGTGTGTTTTACTTTTTGAATTTGGTGCCGCTCTCCGTCCCAGTGCATCGCAACGCTCACAGGGAACGGAGCCCAGTGATGTGATACATCAAGCGGAGGATGAGCCACCATGGGATAAGGTACGTAAACTCATCCTGGATCCAGGGATGCGATCCCAATTCTGGCACGGGGTTACCGTTAATGGTGCTGAATTTTCCCACCGACCCAGACTCGGGAATACCGCCAGGGGGATTAATAATAAAAAATTTGCCTAAAGCCGGTTTTGGAAATGTGTTTAGGCGCAATTAGATGCGTTGAGGCTAGTCAAGCCCTTGGGCTTTGATTCATTACATTAGCTAGAATAACAATTTATTCTGGCCATTGAAATAAATTAATGCTCAAGTGCTAAACGTGCATTTAGATGTTTAAATGCGTTTAGGTACACCAAGCGTTTTTCAGCCAAAACACTGTTGCTCCTGAACGCACTAGCAATGGGTTTTCTTATTCTACCTCAACACCAAACAATACTACTGTTGGAAATCCAACACATTTTACCATCTAAATAACACCATTCCTACAGTAAATTATAGAGGTGGTAATATACTGTTATGGGGGTGTTTATTTGCAGCAGAGACTGGATCACTTGTCAGGATAGAAGGAAAAATGGATGGAGCAAAATACCATCAAATTCTTGAGGAAAATCTGTTGCCCTCTGCCAGAAAGTTATCCATGGGAAGAAGGTTTATCTTCTAACATGAGAATCACCCAAAGCACACAGCAAAAATTAATACTCAGTGGTTTGAAGGAGAAAAAGGTGAATGGTCTTGCATGTTTTAGTCAGATGACGCATGCTTGAGCGTGAAATGCATAGAAGAGAGGCTTGACACGCAAATTGAAAGGAGCCCTCCACTTCCGCTGGGTAGTTGGAATGCACGTCGCACGCCGCTAGTCACACAGCGGTTCGGGACCGGTTCTACAGACCCTTGAGCTGCTTTTGTGCCTTTCTGCATCCAAATGGAAATATGTAAGTGCACTCTTTAAAATAAAAAAGCAAGATTAAACTATACCTGCCTTCTGTGGCTCTTTGTGGCTGAGCCAATTCCACAGAGTCTCGTGATGGAAGACAGATGATATTTGATACTGGATAGAGTTTCTTCCACACACCACTGCATATCCGACTGTGATCGTATGGTATCCACACATGGAGGAGTGAAATAAACTTGGAGATAGACCTATAAACTGAGGAGGTTCTCACATTACATGCTTTATGGTCATTTGTTGGCCAAGGAATCCTGGTGAGTGCATTTTAAAGTCAGTTCGGGTGAAGCACTATTGTGTTTGAAGTTTTGGAGCACATATTATTTCATAAGCTGGGTGTTGGAGCATATATTGAAGAATTTAGACATTTATGGACTTGGATGTAAATTGATGAATTGTGTATTTTTGTTTACTTGTATTTATATAAGGAATTATTAACCTCCCTGGCTGTGTGATTATTTCAGATTTTAGGTGCTGAAAGCGGTACAATTATTTTGCATGGAAATTTGGCGTTTTATATTGTAGTCCTGTAATTCTTAGGAATAACTCACTTAAATCTGTCCAAACCAGAGTCTAACAGACATCCCGGGTATGATAACGTTTGAAAAATCAAATCATAAATTATAATATAATAAATAACTATAAATAATTATACCAAATAATAATATAACAATAATAAAAATTATTCAATAATGTAATCAAATCAAAAACACTGAAATTTGCTCAGTTGCAGAATTGTCGCTGTCATTACTTTTCAGTATTTGATGATGGATCTCCCCACAAATCGCTATCGCTTGATTCTACGAGTGATTCTAATTTATTATCGCTGTTTTCTAGTTGGTCTAAAACCATTTTTGATGTAAAAGGACAGTTTTGGTTGCTATGGACAATCTCCAGTTTCCAGGCATAAAGAACAGTTTTTATAAGATATGCATGCAGGGCACTGGACAGACCACTAGGGATAAAGGGGATGTGAAATAATTACATACAGCAATGTAATCTGTACGATTACATTATACTGTATGTAATGTGTGTGTTTTACTTTTTGAATTTGGCGCCGTTCTCCGTCCCCATGCGTCGCAACGCTCGCAGGGAACGGAGCTCGGCTCCGTGATAGATCGAGCGAGACACGGCTCGCTCATACAGCGGGGGGACATCGCTGGATCCAGGGGACAAGGTAAGTAAACCTCTCCCTGCATCCAGCGATGCGGTCCCGAGTCTGGCTCGGGGCTACCGCTTTTGGTACAAAATCTCCACCCCGAGCCAGACTCGGGAATACCGCCGGGGGGGGGGGTGTTAATTCACTTATAGTTTTGTCCAGATAGCGCCCTTTATACACACTTTTTCATGAATTATTAGTATACCGCTAATTTTAGGTACAGCACTCTGATTTTTAGTTATTGGTGCTGTAACCTTTAATTTTTCATATGCCTTAGTCAGAGCCCAGACTTAAACCTTATTGAAAATCTGTGGAATGACTTGAAGACTGCAGTCTACAAACGGTCACCATCAGATTGAACTGAACTTGAGCATTTCTGCTCAAGTGAGCAAATAGTCGAGTGGGCAAATAGTGCAAAGTCTAGATGTGCAAAGTTAGTAGAGACATATCCCAGCAGTCTAAAGGCTGTAATTAAAGCAAAATATGGGTCAACAAAATACTGACAAAATGGGTGATCCTTTTTCCAACTCGATGATTGGAAACTGTATTTCCCAAGTTAATTGCATTCCTTACTTGTGCTGGCCCTGCTGGTATGGTATTCCTTTAAGGTAATGGTTAAGACTGCTGGCCAGGTTTTCCCAGGCTTTTTGGGGATGTACTAACCTCTGTTGGGGAAAACACATAAAAATGAAGGGAACCACCTCTCGGGGGCGACTCAGTTATTAAGGCAGCCAAAGGTAGGTTTCCAGGTCTCCCCATTCAAGGAACAGAATGCTGCTAAGGATGTTAACTACTATTTGCACTTAACCACCCCCTGTGAATGTCTAGTCAGGGTTACAGGAATATGGACTTACAGTGCCTTGAAAAAGTATTCATACCTCTTGAAATTTTCCACATTTTGTCATGTTACAAGCAAAAACATAAATTTATTTTATTGGCATTTTATGTAAAACAGACCAACACAAAGTGGCGCATAATTGTGAAGTGGAAGGATAATGATAAATGATTTTCAAAATGTTTTACAAATAAATATCTGAAAAGTGTAGTGTGCGTTTGTATTCAGCCCCCTTTACTCTGATACGCCTAACCAAAATCTAGTGGAACCAATTGCCTTCAGAAGTCACCTAAGACCCCTTTCACACTGAGGGTGTTTTGCAGGCACTATAGCGCTAAAAATAGCGCCTGCAATCGGCCCTCAAACAGCTGCTCCAGTCCCTCAGGCTTTCACACTGGAGCGGTGCGCTGGCAGGGCATCAGGAAAAGTCCTGCCAGAAGCTTCTTTGGAGTGGTGAAGGAGCGGTGTGTTTTGAAATCAATGGGGCAGTGCTGCTGTACCACCGGCAAACCACCACTAGCACGGCGCATTTTGGGTGGTTTTAACCCTTTCTCAGCCCCTAGCGGGGGTTAAAAGAGCCCCGCTAGCAGACAAAATGCACCACAAATCCAACGGTAAAACGCTGTTAAAAATAGCGGTGTTTTACCGCTGGCACAGTGTGAAAAGGGTCTTAATAGTAAATATAGTCCCTCTGTATCTAATTTAATGTCAGTATAAGTATGGCTGTTCTGGGAAGCCCTCAGAGGTTTGTTAGAGAGCCTTAGTGAACAAACAGCATCATGAAGGCCAAGGAACACACCATACAGGTCAGGGATAACGTTGTGGAGAAGTTTAAAGCAGGGTTAGGTTATAACAAAAATGTCAAGCTTTGAACATCTCACAGAGCACTGTTTTAATCCATCATCAGAAAACGGAAACAGTATGGCACAATTGCAAACCTACGAAGACATGGCCATTCACCTAAGCTGACAGGCCGGCCATGGAGAGCATTAATCAGAGAAGCAGCCAAGAGGCCCATTGTAACTCAGGTGGGAGAATCTGTCCACAAGACAACTATTAGTCGTGCACTCCACAAATCTGGCCTTTATGAAAGAGTAGCAATACAAAAGCCATTGCTGAAAGAAAGCCATAAAAAGTTATATTTGCAGTTTGCGAGATGCCATGTGGGGGACACAGCAAACATGTGGAAGAAGGTGCTCTGGTTAGATGAGACCAACATTGAACTTTCTGGCGTAAAAGCAAAACGCTATTTGTGGTGGAAAATTAACACTGTACATTACCCCGAATACACCATCCCCACTGTGAAATGTGATGGTGGTAGCATCATGTTGTGGGTATGCTTTTCTTCAGCAGGGACAGGGAAGCTGGTCAGAGTTGATGGGAAGATGAATGGAGCCAAATACAGGGCAATCTTAGAAGAAAACCTGTTAGAGTCTGCAAAAGACTTGAGACTGGGCAGGAGGGTCACCTTCTAGCAGGACAACGACACTAAACATAAAGCCAGAGCTGCAATGGAATGGTTTACATCAGAGAATATTCATGTGTTAGAATGGCCCAGTCAAAGTCCAGCCCTAAATCCAAGAATCTGTGCCAAGACTTGAAAATTGCTGTTCACAGATGCCCTCCATCCAATCTGACAGAGCTTGAGCTATTTTTCAAAGAAGAATGGGCAAACATTTCACTCTCTAGATGTGCAAATCTGGTAGAGACATACCCAAAAATACTTGCAGCTGTAATTGCAGCGAAAGGTGGTTCTACAAAGTATTGACTCAGGGTGGCTGAATACAAATGCACGCCACACTTTTCACATATTTATTTGTAAAAGGAAAAAACTGGAAAGCCATTTATCATTTTTCTTCCACTTCAAAAAGATGTGCCACTTTTACATTTTTGGTTGTAACATGACAAAATTTGGAAAATTCCAAGGGGTATGAATATTTTTTCAAGGCACTGTATGCCACTGATAAATGGACTTAAGGATTTTCTCATCTTTACAAGGTATGACTACCTCAAGGGCAATTAGGGGCATCAGGAGAACAGCTAAGGTGCTTTTGGGAGAACATGTACAGGAATGTATATCAAAGATTACCTGAGAAACTGTTCATCTGTTATATTTAAATATTTTCAGTAAAAAATGTTATTGTTATTCAACCTGGCCTGGTCTGAAGTTACTTTAGGACAATCTTGAATGGGTGCAATGTATACATAGTGTATCACAAAACAGGGTTTAATAAAGGGGATAAGATGAGATAAAGAATATACAGTACAAATGTCTCACAGATCTACAAATGTCTAATATGCAGTGAAGCTAAATTGTTGACCCAGCCTGAGAGTTACAGAAGATGGAGTGAGGCCTTGGGAGAACAGCAAGCACAGGTTTGGAACAGAGAACAGCTCCCTAGTATTCACATAAAACATGAACTGATGTCACTGGGAGTGCGGTGACGGGTTACTGGGCTGTTGGAATCTGGTACAAGCTCAGTGTTACCGGCTCGGAAATGCTGCACGATGTAGAGAGAGAAGAGTTTTGAACGGTTATTCCTAGTGCACAGAGTAAAGTGAGGAACTGATGTCCGGAATGAACAACGTGAAGTGTTATGCCGCGTACACACGATCGGAATTCTCGTTGGAAAAAGCTCTGATGGTTTTCTCGTCGGAATTCCAATGGAATTTTACTCAAACTGTCTTGCCTACACGCAGTCACACCAAATTCCGACGGTCAATAACACCGTAACATACAACACATTAGACGGCACTATAAAAGGGAAGTTTAATGCTTTCGAACATGCATTGAATTGTTTCCAAACATGCGTCGGAATTTTTCATGTCGGAATTGCATACACACGATTAAAAAATCCGAAAAAAGTTATTTTTTTGAAGAGACATATTACATATATTCACAAAGATTCATTTTTTTATTTTTTTTATCAGGGTAGTTTTTCTGCATATGAGCCTTTTTCATATGGTAATTGAATTTTTTGTCACTAGAGTTTTTTGCATGAGTTTTTTTGAAAAATGCCATTGATTATGTGAATCCACATATACACTTATGATGTTTGTAAAAATTAACATATAGCCAGCTCCTTAATACATGTAGTATATACATAGAAACCAAAAAACTAAAAACAAAAAAGTAAAAAGTAAAACAAAAACAAGTCCAATCCATCCAGATTCATAACATAGTCAAGAGTATTTGCAGTTTTTCATTAATGCATATTAACCACTTGATCACTGGGCACTTAAACACCCTTAATAACCAGACCAACTTTCAGCTTTCGCTGCTCTCAAATTTTGAATGACAATTACTCAGTCATGCAACACTGTACCCATATGACATTTGTCCTTTTTTTCACACAAATAGAGCTTTCTTTTGGTGGTATTTATTCACCACTGGGTTTTTTATTTTTTGTGCTATAAAAGAAAAAAGACCGAAATTCTGTAAAAAAATGAATTCTTCTTTGTTTCTGTTATAAAATGTAGCAGATTAGTAATTTTTCTTTATAAATGTTGGCCAAAATTTATACCACTACATATCTTTGGTAAAAATAAGTACAAATTGGTGGATATTATTTGGTCTTTGTGAAAGTTATAGAGTCCACAAGCTATGGTGCCAATATCTGAAAATTTATCACACCTGAAGTACTGACGGCTCTCATTTTTTGAGACCCTAACATGCCAGAAAAGTACAAATACCCCCCAAATTACCCCTTTTTGGAAAGAAGACATTCCAAGGTATTTATTAAGAGACATGATGAGTTTTTTGTCAAGATTTTTTTCCTTTTTTTTTTTTACAAAAAGCATATACATACCACAAATGACACCCCAAAACACCTTCTGCTATTACCCCCGAGTATATGTGTGAGACTTTTACACAGCGTGGCCACATACAGAGGCCCAACATGCAGGGAGCACCATCAGGCGTTCTGGAGCACCCAGGCCAATTCTGACATTTCTCTCCATGTAAAAATCATAATTTATCATAATTTATTTGCTAGAAATTTACATAGAACCTCAAAACATTATATATATATATATATATATATATATATATATATATATATATATATATATATTTTAGCAAAGACCCTAGAGAATACTATGGTGGTCGTTGCAACTTTTTATCTCGCACAGTATTTGCGCAGCAATTTTTTGAAAGCGTTTTTTGGGGGGAAAAAACTGTTTTGTGCTTAAAAAAAAAACTGTAAAGTTAGCCCAATGTTTTTGCAAAATGTGAAAGATTAAGATACGCCGAGTAAATAGATACCTAACATGTCACCCTTCAAAATTGCACACGCTCGTGGAATGGCACCAAACGTCGCTACTTAAAAATCCCCATAGGAGACAATTTAAATGTTTTTACTGGTTACATGTTTTGAGTTACAGAGGAGGTCTAGGGCCAAAGTTATTGTTCTCGCTCTAACGTTCGCAGTGATACCTCACATGTGTGGTTTGAACAACATTTTCATAGGTGTGCAGGACTTACGTATGTGTTCGCTTCTGCATGCGAGCACATGGGGACAGGGGTGCTTTAAATTTAAAAAAAAAATTTAATTGTTCATTTTACTTTATTTATTTTCGCTTGACATTTTTTCCCCCAAAAATAAATTTTTTGATCACTTTTAATGCTAAACATCCCTTGTAATAGGAATATGGCATGACAGGTCCTCTTTACAGTGAGATATTGGGGGGGGGGCAATAAGACCCCACATCTCACCTCTAGGCTGGGAAGCCTGAAATAAAAAATAAAAAACAAAAAAAAACGGTTCTGGCTTTGATCATATTGGCAGGTCGGTAGAAGCACCGGAGGGCAGCGGGATGGGGGGGTGTCCCCTCTCGCCTCCTGTAAGAACGATTAAGCAGCAGAACAGCCACTATGATTGTTTTTATGGTGTAGGGAATCGCCGGCTGAAAAAGCTGATATCTGAATAATGCCTGTAGCTACAGGCAATATTCAGATATCCCAGCACAAAGTCAAGGACATCATATGACGGCTGGCGGGCAGGAAGTGGTTAAAATGCATTTTTTTTTAACACAAAGTTGTCCATTTATACAATATTTCTAACACATAGCATGTACATACCAAAAATGACACCCCAAAATAGATTCTCCTACCCCTCCTGAGTACGGCGATAACACGTGTGTGAGACTTCCACAGCCTGGCCACATACAGAGGCCGAGTACAGCCGAGCATGGGCGGGTATCATCGAGTTTTGGAGGGTATCACCGAGTATGGCTGGGTATTGCAGGGTATCACAGAGTATGGCTGAGCATGGCCGAACATGGCTGGATATCACCGAGTATTGCAGGGTATCACCGAGTATGATTGAGCATGGCCGAGTATGGCTGGGTATTGCAGGGTATCACAGAGTATGGCTGAGCATGGCCGAGTATGGCTGGGTATTGCAGAGTATCACCGACTATGGCTGGGTATTGCAGAGTATCACCGAGTATGGCTGGGTATTGCAGGGTATCACCGAGTATGGCTGGGTATTGCAGAGTATGGCTGGGTATTGCAGGGTATCACCGAGTATGGCTGGGTATTGCAGAGTATGGCTGGGTATTGCAGGGTATCTCCGAGTATGGCTGGGTATCACCGAGTACGGCTGGGTATCACCGAGTATGGCTGGGTATGGCAATTTATGGCAGAGTATTGGCAGGGTATTGCAGGCTATTGCAGAGTATTGCAGATTATTGCTGGGTATTGCAGAGTATTGGCAGGGCATTGCTGGGTATTGCAGAGTATTGGCAGGGCATTGCAGAGTATTGGCAGGGCATTGCTGGGTATTGCACAGTATTGGCAGGGCATCGCAGAGTATTGACAGGGCATTGCTGGGTATTGCAGAGTATTGGCCGGGCATTGCAGAGTATTGCAGACTATAGGCAGGGCATTGCTGGGTATTGCAGAGTATTGGCAGGGCATTGCTGGGTATTGCAGTGTATTGGCAGGTCCAGCCCACAGCGCTGCTGACACCGATCTCTCCCCCTCCGCTGTACCGATTGATACAGAGAGGGGAGGGAGGAACCGGCGTCATGTTATGACACCGGTTTGTTTACAAGTGATCGCTCCGTCATCTGGCTTCAAAGCCACCAACTGCGCATGTGCGAGCCGCTCGCCGTGACTGGCTGGGCAATCATCTGGGGCCTGTGACATGTCCCAGATGATTGCCGAGAGAGAAGGGGGAGAGGTGATCTCCCTTCCGGTGCTGCTACGGTGCGCCGGGAGGAAGTGGGAGCTGGGACTCTCTAAAAAGAGAGTATCCACTCCTCCCCCTCCAAGAAAATGACATGCCAAATGTGGCATGTCAGGGGGTCACCTCCCTTAAAGCGGGAGTTCCATTTTTGAGTGTAACTCCACTTTAAATTTGTAAAAAAAAAGTCCTGCCTAAAAAAGGATGGTGTTATCTATCTTTGTAAGCCAGAGAAGCTTCTTCGGTGCTCCTTTCTTGTTTTTTTTTTTTTTATTATGTCCTGACTGTCCCTGACATCATGGCTAAACTCTATTTGCTGCCACTCCACTGTCCAAAAAGAGTGCCTCAGCGGCCAATAAAGTTAATAAAAAGATGTAATTTGGGTGTGCTGCAGTGAGAGGAGCATGCTGATAGGAGGAGAGAGCAGAATAACAGAGAAAATCTCATCAGATAGCTGTCTCTCCTTTCATTTACCCATAGACCAGTGTTAGAAAACTGCAGCAGATTAAAAGCAGGCATCCTGCCCTACCTAACAGGGTTGTGTCTTGTGCCAGATCTTTTTAAACCTCAGAAATAAATGGATAGGAATACAAATCCTTTGGCAGGTAAATGTATTTCAGCTGTGTATTTAGTTAAATGTCTAGTTATATTTCCTTTAATGCTTTCTTAATGCCTCTTAATAAAGCAGTAATGAAGCAATTATAAAGTAATGTTTTGATGTACAGTATATATTCCATAATAGACTTTCATTTGAAACATGTAGCAAATTATTTCAGTGGCTTTAAGCAGAAAAAAATATATGGGATAAAAAAAAACCTCTTATTAACCCATTTTATGGCAACCAGGGCAGCAGGCGCTCTTTTTTTTTTTTCAAATGCTCATCATACTCAGCGTTACTCGTCCATGGTACTCCAGTAATGATCACCTGCCCAACTTTGTCCTCCATGCTTTCCAGATGCGTACCCCTGCTATTTTTGTCATAAGGTGCACATCTTTCTTATGCATTCTGTCAATGAATTGTAATACTGCCCTGCAGCACTTCCTGCTATCCCTCTCTGATAAATCCCCGGAGCAATGACTGTCAATCCCTCTTTATTTCCTGTCTGAAATTTGTCTATATTTAGATTGATACTGTATATATTACCCTAACCACACACACAGACGCTAGGGGAATAGATTTTCTGTAATGTTGGATGGTCCTCATTAAGCATGGGCCATCTCATTGTATTGTCAGCTTCAACTCCCTAATTGTAAGCTTAGTGATTTTCTTATTGCTCTCTTTCTTTGGTTACGTGTAAAGGGCACAAGAGCTCACTTGGGAGTCTTGGTGTAAAATAGAATTACAGGAAGGTTAGCAGATGACAATTAATTGATTTAAATTGGTGTCTTTCTATTTATTATTTTTTTGTTGTCGGAAAATATTCATAATATTAAGCCATTATTATACAGTATCTCACAAAAGTGAGTACACCCCTCACATTTTTGTAAATATTTTATTATATCTCCTCATGTGACAACACTGAAGAAATTACACTTTGCTACAATGTAAAGTGATGATTGTACAGCTTGTATAACAGTGTAAATTTGCTGTCCCCTCAAAATAACTCAACACACAGACATTGTTGTTTAAACCACTGGCAACAAAGGTGAGTTCAGTGTAGTCACATGAAACGATAGAATAAAATATTTACAAAAATGTGAGGGTGTACTCACTTTTGTGAGATACAGTATTTTAAGATATCCTGTTAGCAATGCATTTTGGGCTTCTACAAGTATTATAACAAACCTGACACATTCCTGTTTGATCTAGGTCATGTTCAGTGGCTTAAAAATGGCAGGTGAGGAAAGAGACAGGCATTGAACTATATATAGATTTTGCCACTTACATAATAATACACAAATATAAACATAATAAAATACATCAGCATGTGCATATATTTTGTATTTTTCAATCATACATTAAATAATGCCTAAAATACTTGCAAAACATGTTAAAGACCTGTAAACTATTAAAAAGGACACGTTCTTTAGATTATAATTTACAATGGGTTTTTCTAAGAAATTGGAAGTCAAGTTAATTTTTCTAACAAAGAAAGAGTCCCCAATAGCCTTCTCTCTAAGCTGCTCTCAGCCATGGTTGCACTCCACCATATGTAATCCAGGATTAATAGTATTACATTGTATGTGATGATACCAGGGGAATCACCAACAGTTTGGAGCTTCAGGTATAGAATAAATAATAATGCCTGTTCCTGTACCCCTAGATGTTAGGACTATTTAAAGAGAAGTGCAGAATACAGAACAATTAAAACTCATACTTCCCTAGATGGCTTCAGCACCGATCCCAGCCGCAGCTGGCTGGCTCAACCACGAGAACTGAGTGATTGAATACCACCGATTGCTCAGTTCTCCCCTCTGCTCTGAGCAGAGAGCAGTCACTGTCAGTCCCTGACTTTCTGCTCTGCCCCTCCAGTGCTCACTGGTGATGGGGCTGGAGAGGATAGCTCAGGCTCTCAGCGGCATGCTGAAAGGCGGAGCCAGATGGCAGTCCAGCCATCTGGTTGGATCCCCACTTTAAAGTCAGGATCTTTCCTGAGCCTGGACCAGCAGAGTGACATCTTTCGACAGAGAGCTTCATGTGATCACTATTACACTGGTCACCTGATTGGAAGCTGGTCCCACTGGCTAACAATGTGTAAACCAACCCTTGAGCGGCCTTCAACAGTTCAGTATTTGTGCAGCGATCACGAAGCGAGCACACTTTCAGCACATAAACAGTGGCCACCCAGCAGCTTCTATATATGCGGAGTGTGGGCATTAAAGCCCACCCTCTTTCTGCCACACATATGGGTCTAGCAGTCATAAAGGGGTTAACAACTGTTTTTTGTTGCATACTGTTGCAAATATAGGTAAAGCCACATCGCCCCATCAGCTCGCCTCTAAAAGTTGCTGGAATCCCCAACTCTAAACTATCTAAGCTTCCAATTTGAGATAAAAAACTCTATATAGCACTGCATAAACTGACATCAGATTTACCTATGAGGAATCCCATCCTTTTTAAAGGAACAACAACACACCAAAGGCCCAAATTCGCTCAAGGCAGCTGAAGATCCCCAGTGTGTGTCTGTATCCAATCCAACAAAGCAATAATAGCAAGCAACCACTCTAATATAAAAAAAAAGTATTCAAAAAGTAAAAATTCTATTTGCACTAGATTTCTTAATTGTATTCTTCTTTCTAACCAGCAGGATGGGGAGGGTTGTGAGTGCCCTTTCACATGTTTTCCCTTTTCTCCCTAATCTCCTAAAAAGTCAATTGCTTAATAAACAGTAGCTCAAGATGAAATTAAAGCTTGCCATATATGGAACAAGAGGACTATCTCGGTAATGGCTTAGACAGCATAAAAACAGTTTGTAATAGTCAAATAGATAATTTTTATTAATACACTGTTAAAAGCACATCATTTATGTACATCATAAAAATGCATAGTAGCAATCCATGTGTATAACTAACATTATGGTCCCCAGAGGGAGGATCACATTATGATGAGTATTCACGGATATCATAATTCTCAACATGGTTTGCGGCCTTATTGCTGCTTCATCAGGAGACTATCTATAATTGCATAATAGCATAAGAGAAAAAAAGGGGGGGAGGGATAGAGCACTGCCCCCCCCCCTTTTTTACCTTCCCCTCCTATTCCCCTTTTCTCTCCCCTCTTTCCCAAATGCCAAGTAACTTCTGTAACCCTCAGGTTAAGGTCAAATGCACTTTTTAAAAACACCGTAAATGAATATTTCATATTGATTTCTCCAAAAATCTCCCAAATGTTGCCAAACCTTTAGGAAAGCAAATAATTTAAATTTTGCACATCCCTACAAATTATGCACTCTAGGATTCCATCGTTTCAGTGTGAGACAGTCTGCATAACAGGAGGTAATTACCTTTGTAATGTCTCTTTAGAGAACTGTACAGCTCTGGGAATCCAATGCCATTTATTGAATAGTTATTTGTAAAACAAAGCAAAAATAGATTTTGTACCTAAGTGACTAAAAGGGAATCAGTTGAATTGCATTACTATTGTAGGCCTACCTCTGTAGGAGCCACTTGGTAATTTGGGTTTTCTGTTCTGCTCTTCAACTCCAAGAGCAACCTCAGCCCCTCTGAAACACCAGTTTAAATGAAAGTTACTGCAAGCACTTATTAAAACACAAGTGTGGATACCTTTGACTCGACTGTGAATTACTATTAGGAAATAGACCCAAGATTGCTTAGTGGTAAATAGGGATGAGCCGAACACCCCCGGTTCAGTTCTCAACAGAACATGCGAACAGGCAAAAAATGTATTCAAACACGCAAACACATTTAAAGTCTATGGGACACGGATGTGAAAATGGCAGGTCGTCATATATCTGGTCAAGCATGTGTTGTCCAAGCTGGTGCTGTTCTGGCCATGCTTCTACCGCTTCAGACATGCACACGTGTCGAAAAAGGCCCACACCAAAGAACTTTTAAAAGTCAGCGTGTAGTCATCAGCGCCCTGCACCTTCGGAGTTCTTTGGTGTGATGCAGTAGGGTGGCTGCCTTAAGCTGCCCCCTAGAGGAAATCCTGCCTCTCTGGATTTGTGCCTCTTCTTCCTCCTCCTCTCAGGCACCCAAGTACAGACAGTGACCTCATCATCCCCTCCCTCCACGTCAACTGGAGCAAACTTGGCAGTATGCTGCAGCTGTGGGAAAATGACTCCCAGTTTCTTGTCCTTCTGTGGCACCCCCTCACTCTAGGCTAACGTTACGCCCTTCCTCAACCAGGGAGCTAACACTGAAGCCTTCAAATCGCCGTGCATCCTCTAGCAGCATGCAGACAAGGAGCCGGTGGAATTGGCCGCTTTGGCAGCTGCGTTGGAGGGTAAACTACTCTGAGCCTGGGTGACAGAGGATAAGGAGGATGATGGTGGCTTTGTTATCCACTCCACCAACTCTTCTGCATGTTCTGGCTAAATAACACAGCCAGCAGCAGAAAAAAAGGGCAAGCGTGCCCCACAGCCACCTGCAGAGGATGCACCATGCACTCGACCACCACTGTTGACAGTAGACACAGCGTCTGCCTCTCCTTGGTGGCCTTTCGGACATGATTTATTTTTTGTTTTGCAATACCACACTACACTGTATTGGATAGTGTGCACACAGCCTGAAGTGTAGTAGAAACTGTACACACTGTATTAGATACTGTGTACACCACCAGAAATGTAGTAAAAACTGTACACACTGTATTAGATACTGTGTACATCGCCTGCACTGTATTAGAAATTGTACTATGGCTTCACTGTATTACGTACACCACCAGAAGTGTAGTAGAAGCTGTACACACTGTATTAGATACTGTGTACGCCCCATGAACTTTATTAGAAACTATACTACAGCTGCACTGTATTTTGTACTGTGTTCACCACCAACAGAAGTGTAGTAGAAACTGTACACACTGTATTATATACTGTGTACACCACCTGAAGAGTATCAGAAACAGTACACCACCAAATGCACTGTAGATATAGGCTACACTGGATGCAGAGTATATATACAAGACTGTATACATATATATATATTAATACACCGCGTGAAGAGTATTAGAAACAGTACACCACAGAATGCACTGTAGATATAGGCTACACTGGATGCAGAGTATAAATATATATATACAAGATCCTTTTTCAGACCCTCAGAGAGTTTTTTGCCATGAGGTTGAACTTCCAGTGACCAGTTTGAGAGAGTGAGAGCAATAACACCAAATTTAACACACCTGTTCCCCATTCACACCTGAGACCTTGTAACACTAACAAGTTACATGACACCAGGGAGGGAAAATGGCTAATTGGGCCCGATTTCGACATTTTCACATTTCATACTCACTTCTGTTGCCAGTGGTTTAGACATTAATGGCTGTGTGCTGAGTTATTTTGAGGGGACAGAAAATTTGCACTATTATACAAGCTGTACCCTCACTACTTTACATTGTAGCAAAGTGTACTTTTTTCCGTGCTGTCACATGAAAAGATATAATAAAGTATTTACAAAAATGTGAGGGTTGCACTCACATTTGTGAGATACTTTATATATATATACTAGACTGACTATATATATATATATATATATATATATATATATATATATATATATATATATATATATATATATATATCAAATACAGTGGCACTATCTGATTAACCTGCCTGTTTAATCTAAATCAAGCTATCTCTCTGTCCACGCCAGCAACACTAAACACGGCAGCCATATAAGCAGCCTTATATAGCATGAGGCGTGGATTTAGTCCCCCTGAACCATGATTGGCCAAAGGCACCCTGCCTTTGGGCAATTATGGCTGTCTTAGCAGAGCGCACTGTGATTGGCCATTCCTCCGCAAATGCCCCATAATGTTCGCAGTTCGGCTAAGGGGCGAGCACCTGATGTTCGAGTTGAACTTATGTTCGACCCAAACACTGAGCTCATCCCTAGTGGTAAATTAACCCAATGTATTGCTATGGGTTAGATTAATGGTGGTTTGAGCATTAATGAGCATACACAAGGTAGGTTCAGACACAGTCTGCTAGACAGTATAATCACTATACCAAAGTAACTTAGAAGAGTTCTGTACCACTAGTCTGGAATCAACACATAAATCAGCAAAGTCAGTAATAAACAGTGCACATAAAATGGGAATAAGAATAATTATAACTAGAGGTCGACCGATATATTGTGCTGATAAAAAAGCCGATTACATGTTCAGCACGACTTGCAAAAGACTTCTGTAATAGAAGTCAGTGTAAGTTGCCTGAAGACATCAGTGAAGGACTTTCCTCCTCTCTGGGCAGGCTGCCAAGAAAAGATCAAAGATACAATGTTTCTTCTTCAATGGGCTGAACTCCCTGTGTAGAAGTTCTCAGTTTAACCATTTAAAGACTAAATCTTTTCTGACACTTGTTGCTTACAAGTAAAAATCCTGTATTTTCTGCTAGAAAATCACTCAGAACCCCCAAAAATTATATATATATTTTTTAGCAGAGACCCTAGGGAATAAAATAGCGGATGTTGCAATATTTTATGTGACGCGGTATTTGCGCAGAGGTCTTTACAAGCACTATTTTTAGCCCAAAATCGCCTGAAAAACGCCCCAGTGTGAAAGGTGTCCAACTTAGATTTTATGAGATGAAGGGGAAAAAAAAGGGAAAAAATAAATAAAAATCGCCTAACATATCGGCCCCAAAAAATCGGCATCATATATCGGCCATCGACCGCCGCGATTTCCAAATATCGGCATCGGCCAGAGAAAAACCCATATCGGTCGACCTCTAATTATAACTAGTCTACAGTGCACTCTAGGAGAATGGCTATGAAATGGTGCAATGGTGCAATAGCAGCCATAAAGGGGAAATCTTTAGTTCTAAATCTTCAAACAGCTAGCATTGGGGCCCAATTGTATCACTGGTGCACATGAGAATAGTCCCAGTCAGGCATTTGAGCAGCAATCAGGCTATTAGATGGGTATATGGTCAGTTCCTAAATGGCTCAGCCTCTCTCTCTCTCTCTAGCAGCAGATAGTAAATCCCCACAATAGCAACTCACCAGTTCCAGCAATATTGTAGCTCACAATCTGGTCACACAAAGTAATTAGTCCAATATCTGCTCTGCACTCAGGTCATTATGGCTGTCAGCACACCTGGACTTGGATCTCTAGGTCCTGTTCAGGCTGCCAACATTCAGAAATAGTGGTGCACACTGGACAGTGATATGCGCTCTCCAGTCTCCCGTATGGCAAGAGGAAGCTGTGCCCAGTATAGCCTGAGAAAAAGCAGTTCTTTCCCCTCCACCTGGCATTCTCCTTCTGAGAAATGCAGTTCAAAAGCTTTTGGTTAAATTAATGTCTCTCTCCTCTGGGCTACATTTCCCACAGAGCAGTGCTGCCCGAGTCAGTCTATTGAACCCTTTCTGCTCAGCAACTCCCTCCTCTTGTTGAAATAGTTGTTAACGAGTTCAGCACCACAGGGCAGCAGTCACAGAGAAATGCTGCAGATAGTGTCTCTCTCACTTTTCATTCTTAGCCAAACATCTGGCTATACTACAGTATGGATACTGAACTTGATGATCTGGATGATCTGGGAGCATCAAACAGCAAAGATTATCATATATTCTAATGAAATTTAAATTGCTGATCCTTGAACCATGCTGTTTTTTAGCCCCCCCAATGGCATTAATTAACTGTACCAGATCAATTCATATTTTCTTGGATTTCCTGTCCCATGGACTGCATGAGATGTAAGGAAAATCTTATCAGCCACCATCTTGTCAGTCACCATACCCGCATTTGTTTACATTTCCATCAATGACTGGTTGAAGATAGGGATGAGCTTCGTGTTCGAGTCGAACGCACGTTCGACTCGAACATTGGCTGTTCGTCCGTTCGGCGAAATCCGAACACTTGGTCCGTTCGCGTCAAAATTAGTGTGCCGCTCACGGCCCACAATGCACTGCGATGGCGCAGTGCATTGCTGGCTCATGATTGGCCAAGCATGCACTGTGACCCCGCATGCTTGGCCAATCGCAGCGCCAGCAGCGAGGAGAGCCATGATTGGCCACAGGCAGGATGCCTGTGGCCAATCTTAGCTCAGGCTGTGTAGTGCACGCCCCACACTATATAAGGCCGCCATTGAGGCGGCCTCGTGTAGTGTGTTGGCATCTGAAGCAGTGGGTGTTCTGTGTACCTTCAACACAGTACACACCGATCGTTTTTGGCTGATTTCCTACCTTGCTCTTGTGTAGTGGTTATTGTCTGTGCCCTGACCGCAGTATACACCACTATATTCACCTCCCCTGTATAGCTAGTGATCTATCTTTAATAATAGAGCTTGCAGTCAGTAGTGTTAGGAGATAGTGCATGCTGTCTGCGTGCTCTGTACCCAGTACATACCGCTATAATCCACCTACATAGCTGTTCTCTATTGGAGCCCAATTGCCATCTGCAGGAGTTATTGGAAGTTGTGTGTGCCTCCAGCACAGCCCAGTATACATCTGTATATACCCCTTTATCTCTGCTGTTCTATAAAAAAGGCATCTGCAGGAGTTAGTGTGTGTTGTGTGCCTCCAGCACAATATAAACTACCCAACTGCTGTTTTACCCAACTCCCTTCAGGCCATTACCATGTCTGGAAGGCCAGCAAGGAGAGGCAGACAGGCGCGAGCCGATAAAAGAGGGTAAGCAGGCTCTGTGTCTAGAGACAACAGTGCTGGTCGTGGACGCGGTGCATTGTCATCAGCACGTGGCCATGGGACATGCTTGTCCTTCTTTTCGGCAGCTGCACATGTTGAACCGCAACATGCCAACGACTTGGTAGAGTGGATGACCAAGCCCTCTTCATCCTCCTCATCCTCTCTCACCCAGTCTCAGGGTAGTAGCAAAGCAGCTGCCAACACACCGTCTTCCCTCCTCTCAATGTCATCATCAGTGACTCCTTCCATAGACCCACCACGTCCTCCTGAGGAGTCTACTGAACTCTTTGAGCACAGTGTTGGGTACATGCTCCAGGAGGATGCCCAGTGTTTGGTGGGCTCTGATGATGACACTCAGCTAGAGGAAGGCAGTAGCGTGAGCGCAGAGAGAGGGGATGCTCAAGAAGGACAGCAATCTGGCAGTCATGTTCCACAAGCTGCAGCATACTGCCAGGTTTGCTACAGCGATGAAGAGGGAGGGGATGATGAGGGCACTGACTCCACGTGGGTGCCTGGAAGGAGGGAGGAGGAGGAGGAGGAGGAGGAGGCACATGTCCAACGAGGCAGGATGCCCTCCGGGGACCAGCTTAGGGGCAGCACACCGACTGAATCACACCGCA
Source organism: Lithobates pipiens (assembly GCF_037356315.1). Classification (NCBI taxonomy): domain Eukaryota; kingdom Metazoa; phylum Chordata; class Amphibia; order Anura; family Ranidae; genus Lithobates; species Lithobates pipiens. The sequence goes on from NW_027507748.1 coordinate 145,491,118, forward strand.
GAGCTCCGCCTGTGCAGAGCGCTGCCTCTGCGCGTTATTCTAAAAGTTCTTTGGTGTGGGCCTTTTTTGAGACGAGTGCATCAGATCGCACCGCTGCTATTTGCAACATATGTCTCAAGCGTATCTCACGTGGCCAAAACATCAGCCGCTTGGGCACCACATGCTTGACCAGACATATGTTGACCTGCCATGCAGCTCGTTGGCAAGCGTACCTCAAAGACCCACACCAAAGAACAAAGCGGACCTCTCCTTGCTCCTCATCAGCTGGCATCTCCAACCCCACTAGACCTTCAGTCCTCTCTGAAACCTGCTCTGAGAGGAATAAAGGTGTAGAATTAGGTGTGTCACAGCCAAGTGCTTCCGGGAAATCTGCTAGTGGTACACCCACGTCCGATTATAGCAGTCAAATGTCCCTGCCCCAGCTGCTGGACCGGCGGAAGAAGTTTACTCCCAGCCATCCACATGCCCAGCGGTTGAATGCTAGCTTGGCTAAATTGCTAGCACTTCAACTGCTGCCTTTTCAGTTGGTAGACTCGGCCCCCTTCCGTGAGTTTGTACAATGTGCGGTTCCTCAGTGGCAGGTCCCCAAACGCCACTTTTTCTCACGGAAGGCGATTCCGGCTCTCTACCGGCATGTGGAAGGCAATGTCCTTGCCTCGCTGGACAGGGCGGTCAGCGGTAAGGTGCATATTACCGCTGACTCATGGTCCAGCAGGCATGGACAGGGACGTTACCTGTCTTTCACGGCCCATTGGGTCACTCTTCTGGCAGCTGGGAAGGATGCAGGACAAGGTGCAGTAGTGTTGGAGGTTGTTCCGCCACCACGCCTCCAAAATGCTACTATTGGTTGTGACACACCTCTCTCCTCCACCCCCTCCTCTTCTTCTTCCTCCATGGCCTCTTCCAGTGCTCTGTCCTCAGAACCAGCGGTGCTCCGTAGGCGTTGCAGGGGCTACGCAAGTACGCAGGCAAAACGATGCCATGCCGTGCTTGCGCTGGTTTGTTTGGGGGACAGGAGCCACACTGGGGCGGATGTTTTGTCAGCTCTGCAGGGGCAGGCCGAGAGGTGGTTGACGCCACGCCAGCTTAAGCCAGGAATGGTGGTTTGCGACAATGGCACCAACCTCCTCTCCGCCCTCCGACAGGGACAGCTGACCCATGTGCCCTGTGTAGCTCACGTCCTTAACCTGGTGGTGCAGCGGTTCTTGGGCAGGTACCCCGGCTTACAGGATGTCCTGAAGCAGGCCAGGAAAGTCTGTGTGCATTTCCGCCGATCATTTAATGCCTGTGCTCGGCTGGCTGAGCTCCATAAGGAGTTGAACCTGCCCAAGAACCGCCTTATATGTGACATGCCCACCAGATGGAACTCAACATTGGCCATGCTGCAGCGGCTGCACACGCAGCAGAGGGCCATCAATGAGTACCTGTGCGACTACGGCACCAGGACAGGGTCAGGGGAGCTTGTTTTTTTCTCACCACGCCAGTGGGGCATGATCAGGGATGCATGCACTGTCCTGTCACCGTTTGAGGAGGCCACAAGGATGGTGAGCAGTGACAGTGCATGCATCAGTGACACTGTACCTCTTGTCCACCTCTTGGAGCATACGCTGCGTGGAACAATGGACAGGGCACTTGAGGCAGAACAGAGGCAGGAAGAGGAGGACTTCCTTGCCTCTCAAGGCCCCCTTTATCCAGACAGTGTTCCTGCTGTGCCACCCATCACACAGGAAGAGGATGAGGAGGAGGAAGAGGAGGAGGAGGATGATTGTGTCAGCATGGAGGTGGAGGCTGGCACTCAGCATCAGCATCAGCAGCAGCAGCAGCAGTCTTGTAGGGATGATTTACAGTCCCAAGAAACACGTGGACTTGTACGTGGCTGGGAGGAGGTAGCTGCGGATCATGTTGTCCTTAGTGACCCAGAGGACTCCGGACCGAATGCCTCAGCTAACCTACGCTGCATGGCCTCCCTGATCCTGCAAAGCCTGCGGAAGGATCCTCGTATTCTTTGGATCAAGGAGAGGGACCATTACTGGCTGGCCACTCTCCTTGATCCACGGTACAAGGGTAAGGTTGCCGACCTTATCTTGCCATCGCAGAGGGAGCAGAGTATGAGACATCTCCGGGAGGCCTTGCAGAAAGGTCTGTGCAATGCGTTCCCAGAGACTGGGAGGTTACAAACTCCTGGTCCTGAACAACGTGTTGCTGAGGCATCGGTCAGAAGGAGCGGTGGAGAAGGTGGCCGTCTGACTGATGCTTTCAGACAATTTTTTAGTCCGCAGCCCCAAGGTATGATTGGTTCCAGCACCCATCGCCAGCGTCTGATTTACATGGTGCAGGAATACCTAGGGGCAAGGTCAGACTTGGACACCTTTCCCACCGAAAATCCTCTGGCTTACTGGGTCTTGAGGATGGATCACTGGCCAGAGCTTGCACAGTATGCAATTGAGCTACTGGCCTGTCCTGCATCCAGCGTTCTTTCGGAACGCACCTTCAGTGCTGCTGGTGGCTTTGTTACCAATCACAGGCTGCGCCTGTCCACCGAATCAGTTGATCGACTGACCTTCATCAAGATGAATCAGTCTTGGATCACCCACAGCTACCAAGCACCTGAAGCTGATGTAACCGAATAATTTTTTTGGAAATACCACATCCCTTCAAGACTGCCTATGCTGATGCTGAGTGACTGTCCTGTTATGTTGATTGTCTATCCTCTTCCTCCTCCGCTGATATGTTGGAAGAACATTTTTGGTTCTGGGTGATGCCAGCAGCCCAATTTATCTGCCCCTGTTTAACAGGGGCGTTCAATTACAATTTTTGATGCAATGCTTTGCAGCAGGGCTAATTCCTGCAATAAAACTAGAGTATATGGCAGAGGTTGCAGTGTGGTGGCACCAGCACCAGTGCCTAAGGCCCAATTTTTCTGCCCCTGTTTAACAGGGGCGTTTAATTACAATTTTTGATGCAATGCTTTGCAGCAGGGCTAATTCCTGCAATAAAACTAGAGTATATGGCAGAGGTTGCAGTGTGGTGGCACCAGCACCAGTGCCTAAGGCCCAATTTTTCTGCCCCTGTTTAACAGGGGCGTTTAATTACAATTTTTGATGCAATGCTTTGCAGCAGGGCTAATTCCTGCAATAAAACTAGAGTATATGGCAGAGGTTGCAGTGTGGTGGCACCAGCACCAGTGCCTAAGGCCCAATTTTTCTGCCCCTGTTTAACAGGGGCGTTTAATTACAATTTTTGATGCAATGCTTTGCAGCAGGGCTAATTCCTGCAATAAAACTAGAGTATATGGCAGAGGTTGCAGTGTGGTGGCACCAGCACCAGTGCCTAAGGCCCAATTTTTCTGCCCCTGTTTAACAGGGGCGTTTAATTACAATTTTTGATGCAATGCTTTGCAGCAGGGCTAATTCCAGCAAAAAAACTAGAGTATATGGAAGAGGTTGCAGTGTGGTGGCACCAGCAGCAGTGCCTAAGGCCAAATTTTTCTGCCCCTGTTTAACAGGGACATGTAATTACAATTCTTGATATAATATTTCACAGGAGGGCCCCTTCCTGTGCCCACCCAGAGTAACGGTGAGGACTTATAGTGTTGTGGCACCAGCACCACAACCACCAAAGGTCAATTTTTCTACCACTGTTCAACAATGGCATGTAATTACAATTCTTGATATAATCGTTCACAGCAGGGCGCTCCAGCGCCCACCAAGAGTCACTTTCAGGGCTTACAATGTTGTGGCAAAACCAACACCTTGTTCCGCCATTTCTGCAGAGCATATAGGGCAGGCCCCTACTTTCAAACATCCAACTTACAAACATCTCCTACTTGCAAACGCAAGGAGACAGCAGCAAGTGAGATGAAAAAAGATGGACGACAAAACAAATTATACAGGGGTGATAACCCTTCCCTATGTTTTCCAAAAAGCTTAAAAATATTTTTTTTGACTGGAGCTACACTTTAAAAATGTACCAGTTGAAAATTACAAACAGATTCAACTTAACACAACAAACGTACACAGTCCCTGTCTTGTTTGCACCGCCTGTATACTGCTGTTCTGAGTATATAGGGCCTGGGGCCACACGCATTTCCTTTTTTTAATATGGGTACAGGGTTCCCCTTAACCACTTCCCGACCAGCGCACGACGATGTACGTCGACAGAATGGCACGGGCAGGCATATTGGCGTACATGTACGTCCAATATTCGTTGCCGCCGTGCCATCGGGAGCGCGCCGCCGGCGGCGCGCTCCCGCGCTGGTCGGGACCCCCGTGAGTCCGGTCGCGGGACCCGCGGACTCGATTGCCGCGGGCATCCCCGCGATCGTCTCACGGAGCGGCCGAATGGAGGAAATGCTGTATAAACAACATTTTTCCATTCTGCCTAGCAACTAGTGACGCTGATCTCTGCTCCATGTGATTGGAGCAGAGATCAGTGTACACTAAATGAAAGCCCAACCCCCCCACAGTTAGTAACACACCCCTAGGAACACTTAACCCCTACACTGCCACCCACTGGTTAACCCTTTCACTGCCAGTGTCATTTACACAGGAATCACTGCATTTATATAGCAGTGATTACTGTATAAATGACAATGGTCCCAAAAATGTGTCAAAAATGTCCGATGGGTCCCCCACAATGTCGCAGTCACAATAAAAATCGCAGATTGCCGCCATTACTAGTAAAAAAAAAAATAATAAAAAATTATTAATAAAAATGCTATAAAACTATCCCTATTTTGTAAACGCTATAACTTTTGCGCAAACCAATCAATAATCGCTTATTGCGATTTTTTTTACCAAAAATATGTAGAAGAATACGTATCGGCCTAAACTGAGGGAAAAAAATGTTTTTTTATATATTTTTGGGGGATATTTATTATTACAAAAAGTAAAAAATACTGCGTTTTTTTCAAAATTATCGCTCTATTTTTGTTTATAGCGCAAAAAATAAAAACCGCAGGGGTGATCAAATACCACCAAAAGAAAGCTCTATTTGTGGGAAAAAAAGGACGTTAATTTTGTTTGGGAGCCACGTCGCACGACCGCGCAATTGTCAGTTAAAGCGACGCAGTGCCGAATCGCAAAAAGTGGTCTGGTCTTTGACCAGCAAATTGGTCCGGTCTGAAAGTGGTTAATATGCGTACAAGACCCAAATAGGCTGGTAATGGGCAGGGAGGGCTACCCATGCCATTTTTCTCAATGATTTTCAACCATATTGCAGGAACCAGATATAACATTAAAACCGCAAGCAGTTTTAAATGGTGTTATTTCCGTTTAATGTAATTTTGTGCAGGGACTGTTCTAAACACGGGAAACACGTGGCACTTCACAGGCATACTACAGACACCCCCCAGGCACCATATTTAAAGGAATATTTCACTTTTTTTTTTCACTTTAATTGTCAGTAAAATCAGTGCTCCCGCCAAAACGGACATTTTTAAAAACATTTAAGGCATTGATACATGTCCCCTGGGGCAGGAGCCAGGTCCCCAAACCCCTTTTAGGACAGTATCTTGCATATTAGCCGTTAAAATTAGCACTTTCCATTTCGAACGTTCGAGTCCCATAGACTTCAATGGGGTTCTAACGTTCGGAACGAACGTGGGGTCCGTTCGAAAGTTCTGGTACGAACCGAACCGGGGGTGTTCGGCTCATCCCTAGTTGGGGACCTGTCATCGATGGCAAGGCGAGTGATGGGTGTGGACAGGTTGGTGGGATCGGCAGGTTCTTGTCCTCATCAACATTGGCTCTTTTGCCCAGATTGAGGACATGTAACCTGGTATGATCTCCACCCTCCTTGATGAGGGTCTGGTATAAATTTCCAGGGTTTCCCATGACATTTTGTTTAATTTTTAAAAAGAAACCTTGTAGAGAAATGTAAATTACCAGCAATTTAAATGGTATAATTTTTTTTTATTCTGTAAATGTCACAAATGCTGTAGTACTTTCTATACATTCTAGAGATGTCCCACTTCGCAGGTAGGTTTAGGGAATCCCCAGGCAGATTTCTTGTTAAAGAACAAAAGCATTTTTTTAATTATTAAGACCATCGGGTGAAACATGTTAAATGGGGTGGTTCTGGTGGTAGAAACGAAATATAAAGAAAGTGTAGCTCTAATGTGATGTAAAAAATGATGGACTATCACTTATGACATCACATTAGCGCTATACTTTGTTTATATTTAGTTTTTTTCACTTTTGCAAATGGATCTTTTGCTGTGTGAGCTACTAACACATTATTTAAAGAGACAGCATGGTTCACTTGTTCACATATTTACACTGGTTCTGGTGGTAGGACCATGTGCTGAAGCTTGTCTGCTGATTAAAGTTTTGCCTGGGGAAACATCATCGGTGTGCGGCTTTTAGTTCATAATAAGTGCATGGGTACCAAGTAATACTGGTTATTTTGCTTGTATGATGTAGCCTTCATAACTGAGACTTTCCAAGTGCTGTATTGGGAGTCATAGTGATTTACTGTTTACATTATGTAAAGTGTTTAAACAAATGTTCTGCCTATTAGTACGCAAAAATTATATATGAAATCATTTCAGCATCTATAAATTGCTTTGACAATTACTTGCAGAAGCCAATAACTTAGTAAATGCAACAACAGACATGGATTTCATAAAGAGAAATAAGTGTTTCATTTATTAAAGGAGATTTCAGTTTAACACTGTGTATATCTGTTGCATCTATTTTTTGATAGAAAAAACTTTGTATATGTGTTTCTCCAAGGTGTGGGCTGAGAATTATTGGTCTTTTATTCAGATGAAGCCAAAGACAAATCCCAGAGCCCATTGGGATAAATACAGAATCTCACAAAAGTGAGTACACCCCTCACATTTATGTAAATATTTTTATTATATCTTTTCATGTGACAACACTGAAGAAATGACACTTTGCTACAATGTAATGTAGTGAGTGTACAGCTTGTATAACAGTGTAATTTTGCTGTCCCCTCAAAATAACTCAACACACAGCCATTAATGTCTAAACTGCTGGCAACAAAAGTGAGTACATCCAGGGCAGGACTTAGGGTGGAGAACGGATCCGCCGGCCCCAGATGTTTACCATAGTGATTTCCAGTGGACCAGATGGTCCCCGGACTCTCTATGATCGTTCAGAGGCCGGTGCGATGGTATGACATTACGCCCGGCCTCTGCATTCAAACAAATGGCGCCACCTTGGCTGGGAAGCTGAGATCATTTTTTCTTTTTTATTTTTTTATTTCAGGCTTCCCAGCCTAGAGGTGAGATATTATTCTCACTGTAAAGAGGACCTGTCATGCCCCATTCCTATTACAAGGGATGTTTACATTCCTTGTAATGGGAATAAGAGTTAAAAATATATATATATTTTTGATCAAGTGTCAAACTAAAACAATAAAAGTAAAAAAAAAAAAAAAGCGCCCCTGTCCCTCTGTGCTTGCAAAATCTAACGCATTAATAAGTCTCGCCCACATATGAAAACAGTTTTCAAACCACACATGTGAGGTATCTCCACAAACGTTAGTGCAAGAGCAGTAATTCTAGCACTAGAACTCCTCTGGTACTTTGGGCTAACTTTAGTGTTTTTCTTTTTTAAAGCATGAAACATTTATTTTTTATTTTCTTTAAAACACATTTGAAAAATTGCTGCGCAAATACTGTGCAAGATAAAAAGTTTCAATGACTGCCATTGTATTCTTGTATTCTCTACAGTCTCTGCTAAAAAAAAAACATATATATATAATTTTTGGGGGTTCTATGTCATTTTTCTAGCAAAAAAAATGATCATTCTTACATATAGGAGAGAAATATCAGAATTGGCCTGGGTGGCAAGTGGTTAACTGTCAAACCAAGTACCCCCTCCCCCCTACACACACAAATAATCATTTTCCATTTCTCACCCATATGTTCAATTATAAATGTAGCGTCGGCTCCTGAAGAGCATGCGCTATGTGTTTTTGAAATTTAACGTTACACCTGAGCTGCAGTTTGGTTTGGGTATAATTATTCTAAATTTTGACCTCATCATCAGTCTGACTGGACTATAGGGTTTTCAGCCTGGCCATAGGGGGCGCTGTCTCTTCTGGCAGGCATAGAAACACAGTCTGGTTAGGGGCTTTAAGGTTACTTTCTCTCGGAGCCAGCCCAGTGGGAGTGTCGCTCTTGCTGCGCTTTCTGGGAGAGGGTACTTAAGATGCGGATGTCACGTGGTTCGGGGTTCCGGTCCAGAAGTGTGTTCTGACTCCGTGGTCTTGGTCCTCCTGACCAGCCCCCAGGAGGCCTATGGCCTGGGGTGCGGATCCACCCGACTTTACGTCTCGAGGCTGGATAGCCTGAGGTGAGGAAACTAAGGAAAGGATTTGGAAATGGTCCGGTGCCATCTCAAGTTGTGGAGAGGCCCAGCAACTTCTTAGTTATCCAGGGGAGGACTCTTCAGAAGAAGGCCACACAAGGGTTGGCTTCTTAGCAAGAGCCTGGTAAAGCTGAAGGACCTAAGTTAATCCAATCTCGTGCGGTATCGCCGGGCCGGCTGGTGCCACACGAGTGTTCTACACTTATTCCTGCATGTTCTACAACAAAGTCTGTGGCAGAGACTTGTTCTTGACTCAAACACCCTGTCAGCTGCTATGCCTTGTGAGAGAGGGACTATCTAACTAGAGTGAACATCCAGCTGTGAATGGCTATTCTCTGGATTTATTCAAAGTAAGAAAGTTCTTTATTACTGATTTTGACACTAATGCCGCGTACACACGACAGGACTTAAGTCCGGCAGACTTTCGACGGAGTTCTGACGGAGTTCTGATAGAGTTCTGACGGACTTTCCGAATGAACGGACTTGGCCACACACAATCACACCAAAGTCCGACGGATTCGAACGTGATGACGTATGACTGGACTAGAATAAGGAAGTTCATAGCCAGTAGCCAAGTGTACGGGGCATAAGAGTACCTGGACTTTTCACCTAACCCTCTGATCCTATACCGAGAGACTGTGGTTAACTATGTTTAGCAAATAAAAATCCCTTTAAGTGGATCTGTTGTCAGGCTCTAAAGTCTGGGCCATCTACCACGGGAAACCCCTAGATACGAGGAGCGAGCGAGAGAAGGTAACGGTAAGCCCATTAAAACCAGCTGCTCCTTCGGGAGTCAGTGCTACATAAATAAAGGAGAACATTATTATTGTTAGTGTTGGATGGATTGGAGAGGGATTAGAACCCCTGTCGGGTTTTTATTGATGTCTACGCCCCCTTTCCACCAAAAGTGAAAGAAAATTCCAGATTTTTGGTCGTCACCAGAACAGGAAATAGAGGGAAAATCTTCCAATCGGAACACTAGTTCTGGTGACACCCAGGGATTATGTCACTTTAAGGGATTTCTCTCAATTCTTTTTTGGCTTTGGGAAAGGAAGTGAAGGGAAATTCCCCCAATGGGGACACAGATGGCAAATAAAACCTGACAGAAGTTATAGCCCTCCCTTACTCTATTGTAAATTAAAAAAAATGTTTGTCTTTAGTTGTTTAGTTTTTAATTTTTGCACATTTGCTAAATGCTGATTTCTGCTCTCCAAGCATTCCGTAGTTGGTGAAATGATGAAGGCCCCAGTTACACCTCTGACATACACCTGGATGGCAAACACCCATTTTTTTATTTTTTTGCCCAACAGGTATAGAGCAGCCCATTGATTTCAGTGCGTTGCCCTATGCGCGACAAGCGCGGCAAAGTAGTTTATGGTGTGTTTCGGTTTGTTTTATTTACCACAGATTTTGCCACATTTGTTGTATTGGCGTCTCACATTTGTGGTGACATTTACAATAAATGGCACTACAAGCGCAAGGCACATATTTTTCATGTTCCAGGTTTGCATGGAAACATGCATTTCTGTGAACAGAGACTAACTTATATGGTGGAAATTTGTCACAGCGGCATGCGGTGTTCTGCCATATTTCCATTTTATCCCCTTTTGTTCCCTGTTACAATTTTTCCTTTTTCCCCAAGTATGGGGCATGAGTGATTGCACATACAGAGCAGGAGATCTATGGATGGGGGAAGGATGTTCAGTAGATCAATAGAGCATATGACTGGATCCAGGGCCAAGACAAGACCTGGGAACTATGCTCAGGGGCAGGACACAGGTCACAGCTGCAGGCTCCCTCTCCTAGCACCTCCCCCACAACACTACATCCAAGGTCGGCACTACCAATAGGCGAGCTAGGCGCCTGCCTAGAGCACACATTGGTAAAGAGCGCCACCACCTGTAAACAGTGCGGTGCAACCAACACCGAGTGCAGGCTCATTGAAAGGGGGCTGTCTGACACAGCAATGTCCCGCACAGCCGCAGTACAGCGCAGTACAGCGAAGTACCCAGCGCTTTCCAGGACGTTGGATGTTTGGTCATTGCAATAGTTTGTGATAAAACTCCCTCACTATCACTGCACCCTCTACGTCTACCTCCTATTACACCACCAGGTGGCGGCGCTGTTCGGAAGAAGACAGAGGAGAGCCCCTCACACGTTGATGGTCCTCTGATGCCTCCACGGCTGTGCTAGCTGTTCCCGGCGGTGGTGGATGACAGGGTGGAGCAGGAAGACGCTGGACTGTACCAGGCTGCTGAGGAATGGGACAAGATGAGCCTCCCCTGCCCTGTACAGTACATGACAGCCGGGAACCTTCCTTACATTCATTTTCAGCACCATTCTGGGGTGATTATGGGTGACAATGTCATAGCAACCCAGGCATGCTAGGATCTGTAGTCCTGGGAGCTCTTCTCTTCACACTTTGTGCTGCTGTAACCTATCAGTGTTGATATGTTTTCTTTTTTGTGCAGTAACATGCACTGCGTAATGTCAGATGGCCACCTCCACCGTATACATGAACAGGCCAAAGGGGGTGGAGCCAAGGGAGGCTAGGGTGTCAAAAAACCTTGCACCAGCACTGACTACATCGCACTCCTCCACCCAGGGCGGGTGCTAGATTATTTTGCACCCTAGGCAAGACTAGTTAAATACACCCCTGAAAAAAAAGAAACTTCCGAGCATGTTAAAATACATTCAAAATTCATATATTTATTTATAAATCTTCTTTGTTTAAATGTAAATGTAGCAAAGTCTTTTACCTCTTTTGGTCTAATGAGAACCCCCCAAGGCCAAAGATAGCTGATATCCTTCAATATGTAGTGGGTTGTGAGGCATAGTGGGTGCAAAGGTGGTGAAAGTCATTGGGAACCAGACACTTTTTGGATGTAAAAGAGTTTTTTTTTTTTTTTTCTATTAACAGACCTTTTATATTTTGAAGGGAAAAAGGGTTAGGGCCAGGACACCCATAGATAGTTGCAAACTCAATTGGCCAACTCCGAGACTTCTATAGGAGGACAGCTGTGCAGGGAAAGGCCCCAGCAAGAAGCCACATCTGCACTTGCAGGAATGCTGTCTCCTATGGCAACAGTCCTTTACCAGTTCCTAACTCAAACGTAACAGTTTCAGCTCCACTACAACTACTCCTTGTAATTCTTCAATACTGAGCTCCTGGTCTCTCACTAGAGATCCACTGACTCTGGTATCTCCCTCAAGCATTACCCCTGCTGGGGTCCCTGGCTTGGCACTCCAGATACTTCTCAAGCTTCACCCCCACTAACCAGCACGGTCCCTGGCTTGACACACAAGGCTGCTCTGCAAGCGTCTCCTGGTTGGGTCCTTGACTTCATCACCACCTGAAGTTTCCAGATTCTCCACCATGCCCTTTCGTTGAGAATATGGTTCTGGTACTTGCTTCAGTTACTCACTGTGGTCCCTGGTAAAGGCGACTGATCCCTTTGTGGCGACACCTTCTTTTCTACCTCCGACCACTGATGGGTTCTCCAAGCCGCAATCCCAACCTTGCGCTGCACTTTCACTTCTGGATAGGCCCTCATAAAGCCTAGCAGCCAGATGCCCCCGGGATAGGCCCAATCTCCGGCCTAGCAGCCCGGGCCGATGATACCCACCCACCCAGACAGCAGTCCAGGTGGCACAGAACACAGATCACCTGACCTCACCCGAATATATAGGTTTCATTGCCTTTGAATAAAAAATAATTCTTGGGTAATGCACCAGGTGTTTGCACCATCCCCTTTGTTGTTTTTGTAGCTTCACATTGGACCCGTGTTCTAAGGCATGACAGGACAGTGATCAGCTTTTCCATAACAATCAATGACACTCTTAAGCTCAGTTATTATTGGGTGTCAGTATTTGGTTGCCAAGGCCATAACCATACCTGGGAAATATATAAAGTCATTACTCCTGAGAATAGGAGTGGGGAATGGGTGGGGCTAACTGCAGTGCCCTTATTGTGCCACACTGAATGGTGGGTTTGGCCAAATTTTGCTGAATGGTGGGTTTGGCCAAGTCTGACATTTCTCTAAAACATGTAAACATCTGCAATTTTTTGCTAGAAAATTACTTAGCACTCCAAAACATTATATACTTTTTTTAAGCAGAGGCCCAAGAGAATAAAATGTTAGCTGTTGCAATTTATGTCACATGATATTTGTGCAGCTGTTTTTCAAACACAATTTTTTGGGGAAAAAATACACTTTCTAATTAATTTTGGTGAACACAAACACAATATAATGCCCAATTTATTGGTATAATATAAAAACCATAAACCTTGTGTAAATAGATGCCAAACATGTCACTCTATACATGTATAGTGACAAACTAGCATACATTAAATTATCCTTAGTTTTTTTTTTAACATAAAGGAAGGGTCAGGTTAAAAGTTTAGAGATACACAGGAGGTCTGGTGCTTGATATATTGTGCTTGATATATTGTGCTTGCTCTGACATTCACAGCGATACCTCACATGTGTGGTGCCATGGGCATAGTATAAGGGGTTGCAGGGGTCACAATGGCAACCCTGTCCCTAGCTCCAGGGGGCCCCAGCAGCCTCCCTGCCATATTATCATATCCTCCACAAAGTCCAGCTCTGATCTGCCATAGGACCCCACAGCCACACTCCAGTACTGGGTTTCCATTTTGCCTTCCACAGTTCACACCCCTCCAATCTCATTGGCTGGTGAGAAGCTGTGAAGCATTTCCTGAATGGAGAGGAGCATGAGGTGAGAACAGCCCAGGATGGGAAAGTGTCTGTGCTGTGTGCTGGCAACATGGAATAGTAACCGTGCTTAGCGAGGCAAGAGGAGGAGACTGCTGCCATCCTATAGCCATGATGGGACCTTCATGTGTGTTCTAGTCACCAGCTGGGATTCTCTGTACGCCCTCACTCGGGGATGTCCGCTTACCCCACTTCCCTGACAACTTGGGAAAAGACATACACCTCCGGGAGGTGACCTTCCCCCAACACCTTCCAACACTCACAGAGAAACCTTCAGAAATTGCTAAAACAAATCCCTTAACACCTCATCGGGTGGCCCCTGAAGGGCTATAGGCTCCAGATTTTATGTCACATGGCTTTGCCCTCCCAGATATAAGTTGCACCCCCCCCCCCCCCCAAAGCCCCCTGACCACCCCTCTGCCCTGGATACTATGCCTGGCTGCTGAGTTCCTTTCCCATTACAGCACTCTATACTGTTCCTCCTCCGCAGGGCTGAAATCACATTCCTTTACAACACAGCCAGTTAGCCATGATCTGCACAGGGTGTATCTGCCTACTGCAACTACACTGCCATTCTGACCAGAGAATTTCGCAAGTCAGAAGGACAACATAAAAGCCAGAAACACCCTGTGAAGACTGAGAGACTGCTTGTAAAGGAATGTAATTTCAGCCCTGTGTAGTGTGGGGGGCGAGGAACTGTATACAGTGCTGAGATGGGAAAGGAGCTCTGCCAAGTGACCTGCCAGGGGTCCCTGTCCTCTGATTCTCCAGCGGTAATCCCTGTCCTCTGATGTAAAGAGGAACTCAAAACTCTTAAGCCACTTTGGGTATCTTGGCATGCAGGGGGTGTATCTGCATGTACGGTTGAAGTGGTGGGTGGTAATGAGGGGGGGGGGGTCCAGGCCAACTTTTGCATCGGGGCCCACAAGCTTCAAGCTATGCCTCTGTGTGGTGCGATCGCTATTTACATAAGTATGCAGGACCTACATGCATGTTTACATTTGTGCATGAGCATGGGTGTATGGGGCGCTTACATTTTTTTTTTTAGATCAACTTTATTGCTATCACAAGGAATTAAAAACATTCATGGGCTGTGACATATCCAGTTTTTAAGCCCATATCTTTCCTTTGGCCTCCAAAGCATGTGATCAAAGCAAGATCAGTTTGATCAGATGCTGTACAAGCCAGTAATGGCTTCTAATCAAACCAAAAGTAATGTAACAGAAGAGGGGAAGGAACTCTTTCATAGTGATTGCGATTAGAGCGGTTATATCGGTACCGGGCTCCCCGATGGGACAGGAGAGCCGGGTAAAGGTGGAGGGAGTACCCCTTACTCCATCTGTAAAAATGATCGAGAGGCTGTAGAGCCACTTAGACCATTTTTCCCAAATAGCGAAACGCTCAGAGAAAAAGAATAATACCAAGACCATTGTTGTAGCTGTACTGATCCTGATCCTTGCTGAACTTGAATCCATGTATGACTGGCTTTAGTTTGCCTCTGTAGATACCCTGTGCTGTTATTCCAGGTATAACAGGCCCCTGTGCACAAATAGCATCCCACACTGTGTATTTTTGGCCCAGGGATGACATCTAGCACCATGTGTCACCGGCCCACAGATCAGGTGGCACACGGGATATGTCAATGGTACACCCATGAAAGGAGGATGGGAAACGGGAAGTCCATTATAAAACATTTTTATAAGATATGCCCTTTTCAGATGGGCATTCCAATCAAGTCCACCTATTCGTTTTTACGGCTGATTTCATTGGAAGGTCCATTCATCCCTATGGACAAGCAGCTGTACACATACTTGTGTCCATTTACACCCGCCTACCTCTGGGTTCGATCAGGCCCTTAAAAAAAAAGGTAGAGGACTCTCTCTTCAGTTTAAGGTGAAGCGATTCCTATTGAACTGTCCGAGATTCAAACCATGTATGGGCAGGCTGATTGCACCCAAGCTTATTGATCGATCCACTTGGGTACAACTAGCCTGTTGGATTTTTCATGAGATCATTGCCAGAGGTTAAGCAATAATCACTGTGGCTCTCCAGACGAAGAGAACACGATAGCTCCACGGGATGGATTCCCCCATCAACATCAGTGTTGATGGGGGAATGCACCTATTTCTTTCCTGCAATCACATGTTGAAAATCTAACCATCTATGGCTGGCTTAACAGTCATCGGAGTTGCACCTGCTCTGACTAGATGCTACAAGGTTGGAATCAGACCTGTGTTCCGGTGCATTGTGTTTAGAACGAATAAAAGAAAAAAATATCTTACACACTATTTATTTTTATTTAATTTTATTAAATGTTTTGCACAATATAACAATAAAGTATATACATAATTTCTTCTGCCATGATGCACCACAATGCATGGTAGTGCGTTAAACTGCATTGTGTTGAATTGCACTGCATGTGTGTTGGAAGTGTGTTGGGTCAATGTGTTGGGGTACCATTGACGATGGATGGCACTGCAACACACTGATGCTTGTAATGTGAATTAAAAAACATAGGCTGCAGTAATGCACATTTACCACAACACAAAGGTGTGATTTGGCGCGCAAAAGCATGGCAGTTCACAGAACAATCCAAAACACAAATTTCCCCAGCATACTTACCAGCTAGCCAGCATAATATAAAGAAAAAAAGTCTAAACTGTTTTAACAATTTACATTGGATGCAAATATATGTGAAGCCGAACTGCCACGTCAAGGCCCCTCTGCAAAGTGCGGCCCCTAACTCTAACATTTCCAAATTGAGAAATATATAGCAAGAAATAATTTGAGTGTCTAAACTAGTTAGAAAAATTTAAAAACAGAGGTTTTTGTTATATATTTGCATTCATAAGTGAAGCTACATAGAGCTCCCAGGGATCCCATTGGATCTTCCTTATGGCTTGTGCTTGGTCACAGTGAGACCTCGTATGATTGGGATTTCTGTGTCCCTCTAATGTAATGTTTCCAGGGTATATGCCTGTTAACCCTCTAAGTCTTAGGTGCTCATAGTGATACTGGTGTTAGGCTTAGAAAGTCTCTAGCACTCGAAAAGATTATTTCCACTTATTGTAAAAGAAAATCATTATTTCAGCCACTGTTTTATTGCTGGTTCGATAGTACCAGAAAATAAAAAAAAATAAAAAACTGGCCTCCAACCTCCCCTTATAGCCAGTCCAACACACACCTAAAAAGTATCAGCCTCCAACCTCTCCTCATAGCTCCCCTCTGCAGCCTTAATGGGCCATTCTGCTGAAGCCTGAAAGGCCCACCCTTCTGGAGCCTAAATGGCCCACCCTTCTGGAGCCTGAATGGACCACCCTTCTGGAGCCTGAACGGCCTACTCTTCTTGAGCCTATGCGGTCCAATCTTCTGGAGCCTGTACGGCCCACTCTGTTGGAGCCTGAATGGCCCATTCTTCTGGATCCAGAATGGCCCACTCTTCTGGATCCGGAACGGCCCACTCTCCTGGAGCCTGAAAGTCCCATTCTTCTGGAGCCAGGATGGCCCATTCTTCTGGAGCCAGAACAGCCCACTTTTCTAGAGCCTGAATGACCCACTCTTCTGGAGGCTGAAAGGCCCACTTTCCTAGAGCCTGAAAGGCCCATTCTTCTGGAACCAGGATAGCCCATTCTTCTGGAGCCTGAACGGCCCAGTCTTCTGGAGCCTGAATGGGAGTGTCACACTCTGCTGGAGCCTGAACGGGGGTGTCGCATACTGCTGGAGCCTGAAAGGTCCATTCTTCTGGAGCCAGAATGGCCCACTCTTCTAGAGCAAGAAAAGCTCACTCTTTTGGAGCCTGAATAGCCCACTTTTCTGGAACCTGATTGGCCCAATCTTCTGGAGCAGTTGTTCTCAATTGGGGTTCCACGGAACCCTAGGGTTTCGCGAGAGGTCCTCAGGGGTTCCGCGGCGATCTGACTGTCAGTCAGGCAACTGACGGGAAGATCGCATAGACACAGGGAGAGATAGGCAGGGAAGCGGCTGGTATTCTATTGGCTGGAGCGCACTGTTCCCTGCAAGCCCCTCCTCCCCTCTTGACCTTCCTGAGTAAGTGACATCATCTGCGGTGGACAGGATAGGAGGAGGAGGGGCCGAGGGGGAACAGCAGGCCACTGAAGAAGATATGAAACAAGCTCTGAAGCCAGAAGAAGAATACCACCGGTACTGTGCCCAGCTGTGTCCCCCCCACAATGTGCCCATTAGTCTGCCCCATGTAATGTCCCATGTCATGTGCCCTATCCCATGTAATGTGCCCTGTCCCATGTAATGTGCCCTGTCCCATGTAATGTGCCCTGTCCCATGTAATGTGCCCTGACCCATGTAATGTGCCCTGACCCATGTAATGTGCCCTGACCCATGTAATGTGCCATGTAATGTGCCCTGCCACATGTAATGCACCCAGCCCCATGTAATGTGCCCTGCCCTGTGTAATGTGCCCTGCTCCATGTAATGCCCCATGTAATGTGCCCTGCCCCATGTAATGTGCCCTGTCCCATGTAATGTGCTCTGCCCCATGTAATGTGCCCTGTCATGTGCCCTGTCCCATGTAATGTGTTCTGCCCCTGAACGGAAGTGTCACACTCTGATGGAGCCTAAATGGGAGTGTCACACTCTCCTGGAGCCTGAAAAGGCTCATTCTGCTGGAGCCAGACTGGCCCATTCTTCTAGAGCCAGAGCAGCCCACTCTCCTGCAGCCTGAATCTCCCACTCTTCTGGAACCTGATCGGCCCAATCTCCTGGAGCCTGAAAGGGAGTGTCACACTCTGCTGGTGCTTGAACGGGAGTGTCGCACTCTGCTGGAGCCTGAACGGGAGTGTCACACGCTTCTGGAGTCTGAATGTGGGTGACGCTCTTCTGGAGTCTCAATATGGGTGACACACACTTCTGAAGTCTGAGTGTGGGCGACACACTCTTCTGGAGTCTGAACGTGGGCGACACACTTTTCTGGAGTCTGAACAATTTCTTCCAACTTGTTGGCAATCTTCACTCTCAAAAATGCTGTACCCCTCCCATTTAAGTGCAGTCTATCCCTTCTATAGAGCCGGGAAGCGACCAAAAAGTCAGACCAATTCTCCATGAAGCCAAACTCCTCTTCTCTGCACCAGTTCTTCAGCCACTTGTTAAGTTCTCTAAGCTCCTGCTGCCTTTCTGGTGTGGCTTTAGGTACAGGCAGTATTTCTGAAAATACTGCTTTGGAGGTTCTTTTTTTCAACATAAATCCCTATGTCCTTGAAATCATTTTGTAGAATGCTCCATCTTTCTCTAACTTGGTCATGGGTACCAATATGTACCAAGACAGCTGGGTCCTCTCCAGCCCCATAGCAACAATCTTTCCATCCAATCTGCAATGTCACAAACTCAAGCGCCTGGTAAACAACATACTGTTCGTAGTTGAGGGTCTTTGTGACAGATTGCCCTCTCTGTCCCTCTAATAATTGAATCCCCTACCACCAGTATCTGCTTACCCTTTCTTGTAGCCTTGCCCCCATCTTTACCAGAGGAAATGTTCCCATGGTTCACCTGGCCTTTTGGTTGAGTCTCAATGTCTGGTACAGTCCCAATATGCACATCACACTCTTCTGGAGTTTTCAAATGAGCATTACATTCTTCTGGAGTTTGCACACAAGCATCACTCTCTACTGGAGTCTCAACGTTATCGTCACACTCTTCTGGAGTCTGAGTGTGGACGACACACTCTTCTGGAGTCTGAGTGTTTGTGACACACTCTTCTGGAGTCTGAGTGTGGGCGACACACTCTTCTGGAGTCTGAGTGTGGGCGACACACTCTTCTGGAGTCTGATTGTGGGCGACACACTCTTCTGGAGTCTGAGGGTGGGCGACACACTCTTCTGGAGTCTGAGGGTGGGCTACACACTCTTTTGGAGTCTGAGGGTGGGCGACATACTCTTCTGGAGTCTGAGGGTGGGCGACACACTCTTCTGGAGTCTGAGTGTGGGCGACACACTTTACTGGAGTCTGAGTGTGGGCGACATACTCTTCTGGAGTCTCAGTGTGGGCGACACACTCTTCTAAAGTCTCAGTGTGGACGACACACTCTTCTGGAGTCTGAACGTGGGCGTCACACTCTTGTGAAGTCTGAGTGTGGGTGACACACTATTCTGGAGTCTGAGGGTGGGTGACACACTCTTCTGGAGTCTGAGTGTGGGCGACACACTCTTCTGAAGTCTGAGCGTGGGCGAAACACTCTTCTGGAGTCTGAGCGTGGGCGACACATTCTTCTGGAGTCTGAGTGTGGGTGACACACTCTTCTGCAGTATGAGCGTGGGTGACACACTCTTCTGGAGTCTGAGCGTGGGTGTCACACTCTTGTGGAGTCTGAGCGTGGGTGACACATTCTTCTGGAGTCTGAGCGTGGGTGACACACTCTTTTGGAGTATGAGCGTGGGTGACACACTCTTCTGGAGTCTGAACTTGGGCGACACACTCTTCTGGAGTCTGAATGTGGGCGACACACTCTTCTGCAGTTTGAATGTCTCTTTCAATACTGCTCACTGTGGCAGGCCTGCCGTGTGAGCTGCGTCTGCAGCAAATAATGCCTTCATCTGCAGTAAAACCAGAGCAATTGGATTTATCATCTTTACCTACTGTCAGGTCACCTTGAGGCGAGGTGACAGATGCACATCGTAGGGATCAGGAGTGCACCGCAAGGTTGTGGACCCTACGGCTGACTGCTGCAGAGGGGGACAGATCCCACTGGGGTTAGAGCGTAAGATTCCCTGGGGTGCGGAGTCTAAGAGCCAGCAGGTGTTCACCAGCGCCTCTAGTGGTGAGGATGGACTTGGCTGCAACTGGCTCCAGGTCGCGACCCCCAGGGTCCCTCAGCTCACACCCACAGTAGGCAACAGGAGGATAGGGATGGTGAGGGACAAAGCCAAGGTCAGGGCCACAAGCAGACAGGAATAGTCAGGGACACGCCAAAAGGTCAGGATCACAGGCAAACAGGGATAGTCAAGGACACGCCAAAGTCGGTAACGGAACAACAGAAGAGCACACAGCAGGTAACAGGAAGCTAACACACAAAGGAATACACAATGGTTGATCAGCACTGTTGGCTTGCAGTGCACAGGTTAATATAAGGTTCCCTGATAGGGCCTGGGGTGGAGCCATGCTAGATGAGAGGTTATAAAAACCATCAGGTGGAAGTGGCTGGCCTCTTAGTCTGAACACATGAGGGGAGGTAAGCAAGCAGGAAGATCACTGCATAACCATGACAGTACCCTCCCTCTTACGAGGCCTCCCCCTCCCCCGCCTGGGTCCAGGCTTAAAGGGAAACTCCAGATGGAACCTCCTCAACAGACGAGGAGCAAAGACCTCAGATGCAGTGATCCAAGACCTCTCCTCAGGGCCCAACCCTTTCCAATGTACGAGGTACTGAAGAATGCCTTTACGGAGCCGGGAATCCAAAAACTTGACTAACCTCGTATTTTAGATTATCCTCAGAGACCGAAACCGAGGTAGGGAGAGGACGAGAGGACGAGAGGACTAAAGGCTTTTTAGGAATGGGTAAGGGCATGAGAAGATCAGGAGTCTGAGCAGGGTCCCCCACACCCTTAAAGATGAGCTGGGCATCCATAACAGGACCACCAGACTGGGCAGAGGTCAGTGGATCCCTGAGGTCAGGTTGGTTAGAAGGTGACATGTCACAAGAGTCAAGCTGGATAGCTGCAACACAAACAGAATGCAGAGAACCCTGAGAAAAAGATTGAAAACCCCTCCTGGCCGAATGAGGTATTCTATCCAAAGGATGGATTGAGCCTCTTAAACGGGTTTGAACGGACATAGTAGCAGTAGGGTGAGGCCAGGTCACAGAATGGGCTGAACAAGAAGCAGGAAGCTCATTGGGCATGGGCTGGACTGGCATAACTGGTGCAGAGGTCGACTGAATAGTATTGTCAGGTGTAGCGACCATCTCAATCGCATCACAGGGCATTGCAACTGTGGAACTTGCAGACAAGTTAGCCTGGCTGTGCGTCGAAGGGAGATTAGGGACAGGCAAAGGTACATGGTTATGCGAACTGGAGAGAATGATCGACTCAGGTTCATAGGGGGGCCCCTCATCCAGAGTACCACATGACCTAGAGAGTGCATCATTCGGACTATTGCAGGACGCATCCCAGAGATCGCTATATACAGCGGGAAGAGCAGAAGATACTGGGATGGTGGTAACAGGAAGCCTCTCCTTTGGGGTACCCTTGAGTAGGCAGGAAGAGGAACAGGAGGAACCCCAAGCCAGGATCTGTCCAGCAGACCAGTCAACGTGTGGAGAATGGAGCCGTAACCAAGGAAGACCTAATATGATAGGAGATGAAGCCTTAGGTAAGACAAGGAAGGATATCCACTCCTGGTGGAGTGTCCCTACTGACATCTTAACAGGAAGAGTCTGAAAGCGGATAGAGCCCCCTGGGAGAACCATGCCATCAATCGCCAAGACCACCAATGGTGTTGTAAGGGGCAAAAGGGTAAGTCTCATGGAGGATGCAGTTTCCCAATCCATGAAATTGGCAGCGGCTCCGGAATCCAGATGTGCTGAGACCGAACGAGAGGAAGCACCGACATGAAGCAACACAGAAAGGAGAAGACGAGAAGGTGAAGGTGATATTTCAGGGTCTAATACTCCACCTTCCAGATGTATTAGCCCTGAGCGTTTTTCCGGACAAAGAGAACAAGTGTCACGGAAATGACCTTTGGAACGACAATAGAGACATAGGCCCAGAGTTCTGCGCCTAGCACGTTCTTCGGGAGATAACTTAGCCCAGCCCAACTGCATAGGTTCCTCGGTAGGCAGGGGGTGCTCCTCAGATCGAAGAGAAGGGACTGGGGGCTCAGGCTGCCTAAAGAACGGGGAGTGCTGGCGTCTTTTTTCCAGGGCCCTCTCCTGAAAGCAAATATCGATCTGGTTACACAAGGTGATGACACTGTCCAGATCAGCAGGAAGGGATCTTCCTGCTAATTCATCCTTCACTCTATCAGAGAGGCCATGTAAAAAGGTTGCAACTAGGGCCTCATTATTCCAGCTCAATTCAGCTGTGAGTATACGGAACTGAAGAGCATACTGTCCCACAGACGCGGACTCTTGACGGAGACGTAAAAGAGCGCTAGCCGCTGAAGAGACACGACCCGGTTCCTCGAAGATATTCCAAAAAAGTTTCAAGAAATCAGACAGGCTAAAAACCACTGGATCATTCAGTTCCCTCAGAGGGGCAGCCCAAGCTAACGCCTCGCCGGACAGGAGGGATATGATATATGCAGCTTTTGCCCGATCGGACAGGAAGTTTTGGGGCTGAAGTTCAAAATGAATTGTGCACTGGCTAAGGAACCCCCTGCAAGCCTTGGAGTCCCCAGAGAAACGGGACGGAGCTGGCAGTAATAATGCATGCGTGGATGCGACTGGTGCGATAGGTGCAGCTGCCGACTGTACTTAAGGCTGCAGGTTCGGGGTTCCCAAGGAAGCCTGTAGCTGCTCGAAGCGGGAAGCCAGATCTTGAAGGAATCACATCACCTGGGTCTGAAGCGATTCTTGGGTCTCAAGTCTGCGAACTAAGCCCTGCAACGGATTGACTGTAGGAAGGACACGTCAGCCGGGTCCATGGCTGATCAAACTGTCAGGTCACCTTGAGGCTAGGTGACAGATGCACACCGTAGGGATCAGGAGTGCACCACAAGGTTGTGGACCCTACGGCTGACTGCTGCAGACGGGGACAGATCCCACTGGGGTTAGAGCGTAACATTCCCTTTGGCGCGGAGTCTAAGAGCCAGCAGGTGTTCACCAGCACCTCTAGTGGTGAGGATGGACTTGGCTGCAACTGGCTCCAGGTCGCGACCCCCAGGGTCCCCCAACTCACACCCACAGTAGGCAACAGGAGGATAGGGATGGTGAGGGACAAAGTCAAGGTCGGGGCCACAAGCAGACAGGAATAGTCAGGGACACTGTCACGACCACTCGGGCACTCCGATCGTATTCAAGGGACTCACCTGTAGAGATCCGTCGTGGAGAACTCGTCGTTTTCCGTTGACGCGCGCTAAAGCCAACGAGCGCATCCGCGTCAACACGAACGCACGCGCACACGCACGTAGGTCGCGAACGGGGGCACGTCTACGTGTGAGGGCGCGCTGACCCGTCGTACGTCCGCTTGGCGCCCTAAGGCCTATTTAAGTCACCAGTTCCCTTCCACCCGTGCTGTCCGGTCTACAGCGTGTCCGTGATCCATACTATTCGTTAACCTGAACCTGTTACCTGATTCCTGACTTCCGGCTTGTTCTCTGATTCTGATTGACTGCTGCCTGCCCACGACTCCTGCTTGTTCGACTACGCTTTTGCCTTATCCCTCTGTACCACGCTGATCGTATCCTGCTGACCCGGCCTGTATCTGACTACCGCAGTTCCTGCTACCTACCTGAGTTCCTGTTCTACGGGACGTCTATTCACCAGCCAGTCTCCGCACAAGTGCTTACCTGCTACTGTCAAGTGTCGTTCTCTGTTCCAGCCTGTTGTCTGTGCCAGCTGACCATCTGGACCTTTACCACCTGCCAGGCACTTGTGCCCCCTGAACTGTTGAAGTACCTGTTCCCATCTCCAGGGGTTCAATAGCCAGGGGATACGAGGGGCCGCTCCCTGCATTCCGGGCTCCATCACCAGGTACGTGACAGTACCGGACAGCCATGTCCGAGCCCGCGCAGGGAGCCTCCCCCATGGACGAGCTCTGCCATCATCTGGCCGGCCTTACGCAAGCAGTTAAGAGTTTGCAGGAGGGCTACGGAAGACTGGAGGAACAAGTCCAGGCACTATCTGCTTCAGCACCGGCCGCTCCAGGGGCCCATGCTTCGCCCTCGGTAATTATGTTACCACCGGAACCCAGGGTGCCAACTCCGGAACGATTTACGGGAGTCCGAAGCAAGTTTAGGGCCTTCCGCAATTCCTGCGAGCTGTATTTTGCTTTGCAACCCCGGACCTTTTCTCTGGAAGCGACAAAGGTGGGATTCATCATTTCCTTGCTGACAGATGAACCTCAGACCTGGGCACACCGTCTGTTAGAGCGTAAAGACCCTTCTCTTGACTCCATGGACACCTTCTTTCAGGCCATGTCTAAGCTCTATGAGGACCCGCAATTAGCTGCTACCGCAGAAGCAGCCCTACGTGCCCTGCAGCAGGGTCGTAGACCAGTAGAGGACTACGTCTCGGAATTCCGGCGTTGGAGTGCAGACACGGAATGGAACAACGCGGCCCTGCGTTTTCAGTTCCGCTTGGGCCTTTCCGAGGCCTTGAAAGATGAGTTGGCCCGTGTAGGCATCCCCGGGACATTAGAAGCCCTAATAGACACCTCTATCCAGATCGACAGACGCCTGAGAGAACGCCGCCAGGAACGCTCTTCTTCGGCTACCCGTCCAATCTGGATGCTACCACGGGTGCCTAGTCACCCTACTCCTCCCGTTCCATCTGCATCCACGTTGGACACCCCAGAGCCCATGCAACTGGGCCTCCTGCGCCCGTCTTTGACACCAGAAGAGCGCCAACGTCGCCGGACCAATAACCTGTGCCTGTATTGCGGAGAACCAGGACATTTTGTTCATGCCTGCCCAGCCAAGATACGTAAGTGTCTTCCTGTTCCTCCTGTTCCCTCACCCATGCTGCCTGATAACACTTCGCATCTAGCTGTTCCTGTCCTTCTGCAGCTCCCAGGAAGGACTATTCAAACCCACGCGGTTATTGATTCCGGTGCTTGCAGTGGCTTCCTCGACTCTTCCTTCGCCCGAAGACATAGGATTCCCCTCAGACCAAGGGAAAAGGGACTCTCCGTATACTTGGCTGACGGATCTACCTTAGGCTCAGGACCAGTGACTTTGGAAACTAGTCCTCTATCTGCTGTCATAGCCGGGACTCATCAAGAACTTCTGTGCCTGGATGTTATTCAGTCCCCGCTATTTCCAATCATCCTCGGCATGCCCTGGTTGAAGGCACACAATCCGCGGATTGATTGGACCACCGGGACCATCGAGTTCCTCTCGGACTACTGTCATCTGCATTGCTGCCAGAATCCTGTCGGGGACTCCTCAATTCTCCTCTGTTCCGAATCTGATGATGATGATATTCGACTAGCGGTACCCAAGGAATACCACGCCTTCCTAGATGTTTTCAGTAAAAAGGGTGCAGAGACCCTTCCTCCTCATAGGTCATATGATTGTCCTATAGAACTACTCCCGGGGGCAGAGATCCCCTTCGGAAGAATCTTCCCTCTGTCTGAGACTGAGCTGAGTGCCCTAAAATCTTACCTAGACGACAGTTTGGAGAAGGGGTTTATTCGGCCTTCCACCTCTCCGGCAGGCGCTGGCATCTTCTTTGTCGAAAAGAAAGACCACTCGCTACGCCCTTGTGTGGACTACCGGGCTCTGAATAAGATTACCATCAAAAACCGCTATCCCCTGCCATTGGTACCTGAACTCTTCCAAAGACTGGGATCCGCTAGGTTTTTCTCGAAGTTAGATCTTCGGGGGGCCTATAATCTTGTACGCATCCGGAAGGGTGACGAGTGGAAGACTGCCTTCCGTACCCGCTTTGGGCATTACGAATATTTGGTGATGCCTTTTGGTTTATGCAATGCCCCGGCCACCTTCCAACATTTCGTTAATGATATTTTTAGGGACTATCTAGATTTGTTTGTTATAATTTACTTGGATGATATTCTAATTTTCTCCTCCACTCTAGCCATTCATCGGGAACACGTGAAGAAGGTACTGACCCGTCTCCGTCTCCACGGTCTGTATGCCAAACCAGAAAAATGTACCTTTGAACAGCAGAGCATTCAGTTCCTTGGCTTGGTCATCTCAGTAAGAGGAGTAGAGATGGACTCCCAGAAAATCTCAGCCATCCAAGATTGGCCTGCCCCCTCAGATAAAAAGGGAGTCCAGCGTTTCATAGGCTTTGCTAATTTTTACCGCAAATTCATTAAGGATTTTTCTGCCATCATTGCTCCCATCACTGGACTGACTAAACAGAACCAAAGGTTCCAGTGGACCCCGGAGGCACAAAAAGCCTTCCAGTCACTGAAGGACCTATTCGTCTCTGCACCGGTCTTGAAACATCCCGATCCTGCTCTGCCATATACCCTTGAGGTGGACGCCTCGGAAATAGCAGTAGGAGCAATACTGTCCCAAAGGCAGGGACCCAAGTCCTTACTTCACCCAGTCGCCTTTTTCTCCCGCAAATTATCTGAGGCTGAGAGAAACTATGATGTTGGAGACCGTGAGCTCTTAGCTATCAAGTCCGCCCTTGAAGAGTGGCGTTATTTACTAGAAGGGGCTACTCATCCAATTTTGATCTACACTGATCATAAAAACCTGGAGTATCTGAAGTCAGCCAAGAGACTCAAGCCTCGTCAGGCCAGGTGGGCACTCTTCTTTTCCCGATTCGTATTCCACATAACGTACCGTCCAGGATCCAAAAACACTAAGCCGGACGCTTTGTCCCGTATGTTCAGTCAACCGGAGAACTCACCTTCTTCTGACACCATTCTCCCGGCGGGGAACTTCCTTCTTCTTCAAGGAGATGTGATCTCTCAGCTCAAGCAGGCGTCCCTAGGCACCATTCCTCCGGCTGGCATTCCGTTATCTTCCAGTGATGGCCTTCTTTGGCATGAAAGCAAGATTTTCGTCCCCCAGACAGCCCGAACTCTGGTTCTGGCCTCCTGTCATGACCACCCCTTGGCTGGCCACTTCGGATCATTCAAGACCCTGGAACTACTTAGACGCACCTTCTGGTGGCCGCGGATGAAGGACGACTGTAAAAAGTACGTACAAGCCTGCACCACTTGCATCCGAAGTAAGGGCGATAAACTAAAGACCTGGGGCCTTCTGAAACCACTACCCGTCCCCGACAGACCATGGAGAATGATCTCCATGGACTTCATTGTGGAACTCCCCCCTTCAGAGAACCATTCCACGATTTTCGTTGTGGTCGACCGACTCACCAAGATGGCGCACTTCTTGCCCATGAAGGGCACCCCTTCAGCCGCGGAGACAGCCAACATTTTTATAAAAGAAATTGTGAGGCTTCACGGCATTCCTGCCAACATCACTTCCGACAGGGGGGTGCAGTTTACCTCAAGATTTTGGAAGGCACTCTGCGAAGCTCTGAAGATTGACCTCCGCCTATCCTCAGCCTACCACCCACAGACCAACGGTCAGACTGAGCGAACAAACCAAACATTGGAACAATATCTTCGCTGCTTTTCGTCCTTCTCCCAAGACGACTGGGCTTCTCTATTACCAATGGCGGAGTTCGCATACAATAATACTGTTCATTCAGCTACCCAGCAATCCCCGTTCTACGCGAACTTTGGGTTTCACCCGTTGTTCCTGTCTGGTGACCTTCCCGAGTGTTCCGTACCAGCGGTCCAGAGAAACCTGAACTTCTTCGAGGAGAACAATAAGCTTCTGCAGGAAACCCTGGCCAAGTCACAGGAACATAATAAGGTTGTATTTGATCGCAAAAGAAGAGGGGAGCTGGACCTTAAGGTTGGAGATCGGGTCTGGCTGTCTACCCGGAACCTTAAACTCTCCTGCCCTTCTAAAAAGCTGGGCCCCAAGTTCATAGGTCCTTTTCCAATCAAGAGGAAACTCAACGATGTGGCCTTCGAACTCAAACTCCCGGAGTCCTTCCGAATCCACCCAGTTTTCCATGCCTCTCTCCTCAAACCCACCGTCACGGACCTCTTCACCGACAGAATCTCTAACCCTCCGGAACCCGTACTGGTCAATGGGGAAATGGAGTTCGAGGTAGAGGCTATCCTGGATTGCAGGAAGAGGCAAAACCAGACGCAATTCTTAGTCAAATGGAAAGGGTATGGACCTGAGGAAAACTCCTGGGAGCCGGAGACCAATATCCACGCCAAAAGACTTATCCACGCCTTCAAGAGGTCCTATCCGAATAAGTGGGCTCGTTTAGGCATCCGGAGGCTGCCCCTTGGGGGGGGGCAATGTCACGACCACTCGGGCACTCCGATCGTATTCAAGGGACTCACCTGTAGAGATCCGTCGTGGAGAACTCGTCGTTTTCCGTTGACGCGCGCTAAAGCCAACGAGCGCATCCGCGTCAACACGAACGCACGCGCACACGCACGTAGGTCGCGAACGGGGGCACGTCTACGTGTGAGGGCGCGCTGACCCGTCGTACGTCCGCTTGGCGCCCTAAGGCCTATTTAAGTCACCAGTTCCCTTCCACCCGTGCTGTCCGGTCTACAGCGTGTCCGTGATCCATACTATTCGTTAACCTGAACCTGTTACCTGATTCCTGACTTCCGGCTTGTTCTCTGATTCTGATTGACTGCTGCCTGCCCACGACTCCTGCTTGTTCGACTACGCTTTTGCCTTATCCCTCTGTACCACGCTGATCGTATCCTGCTGACCCGGCCTGTATCTGACTACCGCAGTTCCTGCTACCTACCTGAGTTCCTGTTCTACGGGACGTCTATTCACCAGCCAGTCTCCGCACAAGTGCTTACCTGCTACTGTCAAGTGTCGTTCTCTGTTCCAGCCTGTTGTCTGTGCCAGCTGACCATCTGGACCTTTACCACCTGCCAGGCACTTGTGCCCCCTGAACTGTTGAAGTACCTGTTCCCATCTCCAGGGGTTCAATAGCCAGGGGATACGAGGGGCCGCTCCCTGCATTCCGGGCTCCATCACCAGGTACGTGACAGACACGCCAAAAGGTCAGGATCACAGGCAAACAGGGATAGTCAAGGACACGCCAAAGTCGGTAACGGAACAACAGAAGAGCACACAGCAGGTAACAGGAAGCTAACACACAAAGGAATACACAATGGTTGATCAGCACTGTTGGCTTGCAGTGCACAGGTTAATATAAGGTTCCCTGATAGGGCCTGGGGTGGAGCTATGCTAGAGGAGAGGTTATAAAAACCACCAGGTGAATTTACACTGATTTTCGTTAAATGCGAAACGGTAACCCCTTACTGGGACTGATTAGAGTATACAAATATCTGATGCACTATTAGGTTTAACCGTAAAATTATATCTTTATATAAAGTGCGCATGCGCGGGCGCTCCGTAATGGGCGCTTAAGCCAGGAGCTCCGCGTCACCCCTGCCCCGCGATCATCCACGGCACCACAGCGCTAGTCAAAGCGGCTCCTTCCGACCCTCTCCGCTCCAGTGACCCCAGCGGGAACACCTGCAGATGTCAGGCCAGACGAGACCTGGGGTCGGATTTCAACAAGGCCAGAGGGAACGGGTGTACCAAGATGGCCGCCGTACAGAGTACCTCACAGCCTCACACAGCCACGGGGGACAAGAAGCCAGATCAAAGGCAAATGATAGTCCCTGCTACTCTATCATACTCACAGGTGACCCAGGGTGGACATCACTATCCCCAGACACCGTCTCCAGCCTCTACCGAATCGCTCATAGGCCGCCACATTGAGGACAGTGCCCTATCTCCATCAAGGCCTTTGTCTGCTAACCTCCTAGCTACACCCTCTCCACACATGCCTGCACAGGATTCCTTCTCCCAGCAGGTAGACCTTTTCCTCAAACTGTCAGCCCTCCTGGAAAGGGGTCTAGCTAACACCGCAGCACAGATCACTAGTGATATGAAATCTGATTTCACCAATCTGGGATCCAGAATGGAAGCGATTGAAAGCAAACTGGACATTACTGTGTCGCGCACATACCAAAATGCAGCACACATCCAGACCCTTCAGGAACAACTGGACTTGGCCCTATCAAGGATCGACGACCTCGAAAACAGATCCAGGCGATATAATCTACGGATCTGTGGCCTCCCTGAGTCCTTTTCAGATGTTTCCACGATAGTCCAGGATCTCTTCAAGGACTTAATCCCGAATATCCCTTCACATCGCCTGGAACTGGACAGGGCTCACAGAGCCCTCAGACCCCCGAGAAAGGACGGATCCCCTAGGGATATCATAGTGAAGCCACACTTCTATGCCGTGAAGGAGGAGGTTCTAAAGCAGTCAAGACTTCGGCAACAGGTCTCCTGCCATGGTCACCAGCTTCAAATATTCGCTGACCTGTCCCCAACTACTATCCAGAAGAGACGAGCCCTGAAGCCGCTTCTCACAGTCCTATCCAACCAGGAAATCAAATAACGGTGGGCCTTCCCCTTTGCAGTTAAATTTATCCACAAGGATCGCACCTACTCCTTTTCCAGTCTGCAGGAGGGGGAAAAACTGCTCCTCCACCTAAAGCTTATTTCCCAGGAAGCACCCATGGAAGTGTCAGCCAACGCAGCAGCTTCGGCCAAGCGTCCACAACCAACGAGCCCGGTCTCCCCCCTCTGGATTTCCGGAAAGATCAAGAAATCGAAGACCCCCCTAACGAGACCCTCAAGATCCTCAATCACCCTTTCTCTCATTTTGGTCACGGCCTTGGGACGGGTATCTCTGTGTTGGTGAGAGCTCTGAGCTCCTACTCTAACCTGCCCCCATGCAAGACCTCTCTCAATTGCCTCATGTTGTTGTTTCATTTTTTTTTTCTTGTCATTTTTCCATTTTGATCTTCCTCCCTCCGACCTACCTGAAGCCCTTAGCACATCGCCTTTTTGTCACCCCCCGGTGTACCCCCGGGTCCTTGTACGCTAAGAGATACTCCCTCTCGCCTGAGGGCAGGATGAGGGTATGTCTAATTCCCCAGGACCTTCGGGCCCTCCCTATGACAGCTCTATCAGAAACTTCTTCCTCTCTCACAGGGAAGCCGTGGAGGAACTGTTAGCTTTGACTGTCTGGTATCCTCTTTAACAGATCCCCCCATACCTTCCCTGAATTGTTGATAGCCCTCTGGACTGTTTCTACCCCCAAGATGGTCTAGGATTTGACTTAATTTTTTTAGCTAGCCTAACATTGGTTACTGCAAGTCTAGCCTGTGCGTTAACCGTTCTAGCTTAACCTTCAATATTTTATTTTTTTCTAGTGGTGTTCCAGGCATATTTTGTCCTTTTATGATTTTACTTATAAGTTAGGGGTAGGGGTGATCCCCTTGCGCCTCCACCCTTCCCGCGGAGCCAGGTTTTTGTGTTTGCGGGACGGGAAGCTGGCCCTTGGTAAAGGTCGCCGGTGCCTTTTGTTTTTTGGTCTATGGGGAGCAACTCCCCCCAGACACTGCAATCCTTCTTTGTAGATGTCTTTTTGTATGTGTCCGTTTCTCTCTTCACCTTTCTCTCCTTCTTTTCCCTTTGGAGCCAGTCGTCAGACCGAACTAGGACCACAGCACTGATCCTGAACCGGTTCGCCTTCCCTCCTCTGGCCAGTCCTCATGGTAAGGAGACGCCCTTAGGTAAGAGAAGCCTTTTCTCAGCTTGCCACATACGGGGTTCTATGACTGATTCAAATAGCCCAACGGGGGTCCTTCGAATTGCCACTCACAACACTCAAGGACTGAACTCCCCCAGAAAAAAGAGATTAGCCTTTGAACACTACCATTCCCTTAAACTCGATATAGTCCTACTACAAGAAACACACTTCCTGGTTCGGTACAGCCCTAAATTCCTACACCCACACTACCCAAACTTCTACTTAGCCAATGCGGAGAACAAGACTCGAGGGGTGGCTATTCTCTTCGCCAAGACTTGCAAATTTGAACACTCCTTCACCTATGGTGACCCTGGGGGCAGGTTCATATTGGTCAAGGGTTTGATCGAGGGCAACCTATATTCCATAATTTCATACTATGCCCCCAATAAAGGACAATCCAAATTTTTTCAAGACCTTCTCAAAGCCTTACTTCCCCTAACGGAGGGAAAGGTGATATTCTGAGGGGATTCAAATGTTGCCTTCGATCAGGGACTTGACAGGTCCAAACCCCCGGGTTCACAGCTAACACGTCCCACCAAAGCCAGCCTATCCATAGCAAGATTCCTCCATGCTCACAGCCTGATTGACATCTGGAGAGAGTTGAACCCAACCAAACGTGATTTCACACACTACTCTCCACCACACCAATCCTACGCTAGGATTGATCATATTTTGGTTCCCCCAGAGTTGATCCCACCCACCCGAAAAGCTTTCATTATCGATGTTCCCTGGTCAGACCACTCACTAGTTTTCATCTCGGTGCACAATGTTGTGACGAAGATGGCAGGGACACACTGGAGACTCAATGAATCTCTTCTGAAGGACCCAAATATATCCAAGGACATCAAGAGTTCCTTGAAGGAATATTTTAGCCTGAATTATGTAGGGGGATCTCCCCAGAAACTCTTTGGGCAGCCCATAAAGTTGTGGTGAGAGGTACAATCATAGGCATAGCCTCGCGCATCAAAAAAGAACGAACGTTAGCCATCAAAAACCTTGAAACGAAATTTAAAACCCTGAAATCTCAGCACAAGAAGAATCCCTCTCGGGCTTTGGCGGAATAGGTGGACGCCTCTAGACTGGAACTTAACCTGGCCCTAACCGTTAAGACGGAGAAAGAAATCCATTGGAGCAGCGCAAGATTTTATAATCAGAAAGATAAAATAGGCTCTATGCTAGCAGCCAAATTGACCCCTAAGTCTCGCACTCACTTTTTCCCCAAAATTAGGGTCTCGGTACAAACGCTCTCAGCCAACCCCATCAAAATACTAAAGTCATTCCAAGAATTCTATGCTAAACTTTACAGTTCGACCCAAAAAGATGACCACAGTGTATGCAATGCTCTCTTCCGAGATTTGCCCATACCTAGACTTTCAGTTGATCATAGAGATGTAATGGAAGCGGAATTCTCAGCTGAGGAGATAAGGGGAGTCATATAATCTCTCAAAACGGGATCGGCTCCGGGCCCTGATGGCCTCTCAGCAACATACTATAAGGCATTTGCGGATTCTCTGGCACCTTATATGGCAAAATTCTTTAACTCAATCACGAAAGGCTCCCCATTAGATCCCCAGCTGAATACCGCATACATTACGGTTATCCCGAAGCCGAACAAGAGCCCGGAAGACGTAGAGAATTATAGGCCCATATCCCTTATAAATAATGACCTTAAGATACTCACTAAAATCTTGGCCAACCGGCTTGCCTCCTTTATTGGCAGATATGTCCATAAGGACCAAGTTGGATTTATCCCTGGAAGGCAAGGGCCGGATTTAACCCGAAGGGCCATAGACATAATTTCTGTTCTTCAATCCAACTGGGAAGGGGGACCCAAACAAGAAGGTATGCTTTTGTCCCTGGACCTACATAAGGCCTTTGACTCCATCGAATGGCCGTATATTTTTTCGCTCATGGAGCATTGGGGATTTGGAAACAGATTTCTGGGTACACTTGATTCCCTATACTCGAATCCGACTGCGTCTATTTGCTTATTGGGCCACTACTCCCAACCACTCACCATAGCTCGAGGCACCAGACAGGGGTGCCCTTTATCCCCTTTAATCTTTGCCTTAGCTATCGAGACTCTGGCCATAGCCATCCGCACCAATCCTGACATCCAGGGGGTCTCGTGCGGTACCCAAACTCATAATTGTGGTCTATTCGCAGACGACCTACTCCTTTTCCTCACCTCTCCCATCACTTCACTGCCTCATCTTTGTAAAACCCTGAATGATTTCTCCAAGGCCTCAGGCCTTAAGGTTAATTTTGCCAAATCCCACGCCCTTAATATTTCACTTCCCATACCTACGGTTGCAAGCCTTCAGAGCAATTTTGAATTTGCATGGAGGGACACATCCTTAGAATACCTAGGGATCAAACTCACTCCTAAAATCGAACAGTTATATGCGGCCAACTTTCCTCCCACCTACAAGTGGTTAGCAACGGACTTACAAAATTGGGCAAAGCACGATCTCTCTTGGTTGGGCAGGATTCACTCCCTCAAAATGACTCTCCTTCCCAGGCTACTTTATTTATTCAGAGCGATACCGATAAACATAAGGACTGATCACCTCAAATCCTTTCAGAAGAAGGTGACTCAATTCATATGGGGGAAAAAGGGTCACAGGTTATCCTGTAACACACTCTTTAGATTACGAAAGAAAGGTGGGTTAGGAGTTCCGAGAATGCTTTGGTATTTTCAAGCGGCCAGACTCACTCAATTGTCCACTATTTACTCCAGGCTGGAAAAACTATTTGGTTGCAAATAGAGAGACAGGCTGCCCCTACATACACCTTAGACTTCCTGCTCTGGATCCCCGCCAAGGAGAGGCCCCCATTCTCTCACCCACCCTATCACAATCTCTCTCCCTCTGGGATATGCTTAAAACCAACACATCCTTAGTGTCTGACTCTCATCCGCTTGCCCATATTTTTAACAATCACGACTTCCCGCCAGGGAGGGACATTAAATCATTTAAGTGGAGGTCGGATAAAGGGCTGTACCGAATAGGTCATTTCTTCACGCCCTCTGGCCCTATTACCCTGAAATTTTGCAAAAAAGAAACTAGAGATCCCAAATACGGAACTGTTTAGATTCTCTCAGATTCAACATTACCTTCATGGGATCTGGAAGGAGAAACCAGGCCCTCCGCGCTTCACCGATTATGAGGTGTGGTGCGGACAGGCCACAGACCGAAGAGGGGGAATCTCGGTTATATACCAGGCACTTGCCCAGAATGACAGTAAAACGCTCTTCATGTTGGCCTGGGAAAAGGATCTCCTCATCCAATGGGAACCGGAGTCCTGGTTTTGCTACCTACTCCAGAGCCTATAAAGGGATTAGGAATGTCTCTTTGATTGAGGCTAACATTAAAATGGTGACTAGGTGGTACTTGACCCCGGCTAAATTAGCCCGCATGTTCCCTTTCGGCCAATCCCCTCTGTTTCAGAGGGTGTGACATGGCAGGTACTATGGTCCACACTTGGTGGGAATGTATTGAACTAAGACCCTTCTGGCGGAAGATGTTTAATTTAATCTATCAGGTAACGAGTATTCAGATCCCTAGAACCCCTGCCGTGGCTCTCTTGAATGGCCCCATCCCCCAAGCTGGCAAATTTACTAACATATTGATTCACTTCATGTTGCTGGGAGCCAAATTAACCATAGCTAAAGCATGGAAACAGCCCAGAGTCTCCCTACGTGCAGCCAAATATAAGATATCTTGGATAATGACCCAGGAGAAAATGACTAGTGTTTTATTAGACTACAGAGACAAATTTGAATCAATATGGGAGCCTTGGGCCCAGCACGAAGGCATTTCCCTCATCACTGGTATTTCGCCCAAATGAGCTTGTTGGGCACTCGGTGCCCGGGTTCGGTCCTGTCGTCTGGCTCTTTCTTATTCTTTCCCTTCCCTTCACTTCCTCCTCCCTGTAAGCCGAACACTTCTCACAGCTAGGTCTACTTCACAGACTTTATTGTCTCTAGCCCATCTGGTGTTCCTCAGTCCCCTCATGTTTCCCTTATCTGCTCTTTTCCTATCTACTGTGTCTCTTCACCCTTCTTATCCCTTTTCTTTTGACTTTTTTAGCATATTAGTATCTTGGCCTCCTAATTCAACCAGAGGAAAATGGTAGT
The DNA here is from genome assembly GCF_037356315.1 of Lithobates pipiens. Lineage (NCBI taxonomy): Eukaryota > Metazoa > Chordata > Amphibia > Anura > Ranidae > Lithobates > Lithobates pipiens. Next base: position 145,526,668 of record NW_027507748.1, read on the forward strand.
TTTTCCGCTAGACGGTTCAGTTGATTTCATGGCCTTTCCTCTGAAGCGCTCACCTCAGTTACACAAGCCCACAGCACCCTGGGGTTACTCTGGGTTTGTTTTGGGAGTGGGGGGATTTGGGGGACCTAGGAAGAGCTAGCCTTGCACAGCAAGTTCCCGTAAGGGGTGCTGGGCTGGTTCCCTGGTGCCTCCGGGCCTCCTCGTTTCTTTAATGCTCGGGAATCCTGTAGCCATCCAAAATTTTTATTTTTCTGTTTTTTCTCTTCTTGGATGGCCTTTAGCCCCCAGAGGAACAGGGTTTGTTTTTATTTTCAAAGAGTTTGTAACATACTGTAGGCCGACCAGTCTTTGATGTTTCGCTTGAGTTCATGTATGTACTTATTGTATGTATCTTTGAAAATCTAATAAATACTTTGAAATTTAAAAACCACCAGGTGAAAGTGGCTGGCCTCTTAGTCTGAACACATGAGGGGAGATAAGCAAACAGGAAGATCACTGCATAACCATGACACCTACATTTCATATATTTTTCTTTATACAACATCAAATTATGAAGAAAAAAAATTAAAGCTCCACTGCCAGGGACAAATAGTAAACCCGACATGACAGTGACATTGGAAAAACTGCTGTTGGCTTTTGTATAATAATGCTGATTGCCCGGCAGTTATGCTGACCCACTAAAATGTCATGATTGGAAGTTTGGAAGCCAACAACAAGTATTTTTAGCAGTATAATAAAACAGCATATCCCAAACATAGGCAATTGCTGTGGGCACATTGTTTGGGTGGCTAAGCAATTACATGGTGTTAATCAGGTGGTTGAGTGTCAGATCATTCTATCAACTGAATATCTACCATATAGATACTACCCAATATTAATATCACAGCTTATAGACTATCTCTGTTTTTTCATATTTATTGTTTGCACATTGCTACTTACTGGGTGTGTAATATATATGTGTATTGTTTATGTTATCACATTACCTAGTGCCACTATTTACTTTTAACCTATGTTTGGTAGATGCTGTTTTATTATATCATTTCTTTTAAAGTGGCTGCTCTATATGTATCAGGTTTGTCTTTGGCTCAGTGATAAGATCTTAGGTAGCGGCTCATTGTGATCTGGTTGTGTATTATTTTTAGAAGTATGATGATGCACTTTCATAGTTAAATGAGTGGGCAGGTCACAAAGGAAGTTGTGACCGGAAGTAGTGGTGTCACCTGCTTGGCTGTACATTGTGGCAGGGATTTGTGAATCATCAGACCAGCTAAGCAGGGGCTTTGTAGAGTGGCAGTTTTGTCAAGAAAGTGTGTCATTATCAGCCCTGAGATCAGAACACCACAGCAGCAAATGGGACTCCCTACTTCTGAAAGAAATCTGGAGACATTAAAAGAAATACTTTCTCTGACCCCATTAGTTCAGCGGGGGGGGGGGGGGGGGTGTGGGGGGGGGGGGGGCACTGCAGAAAGGAGACAATTTCTTCACTTTCAGGCTCAGAGCTCTGCTGTTTCTTATAATTTAACTAATATTCCAGCCTCTTTTATATCAATCTACCAGATTGTTCTGGTGAATTTATATACAAGAGGCTGGGATTGAACAATCGGCTCAGGTGAGGACAGCTTTGAATGTTTGGACAGGTATGTCATAGTTGCCAATGGTCAAATTTCCTGGGACATTCCCGGGATTGGGACATTTGTCCTGAATTAATTTTGTGCTGGGAAATTCAAATTTCCAGTTTTTCGCCACCGGCCGCTAGAGGTCCGCGGCCGGCGGAGACAATGTCTCTGCCGGCCACCATTTTTAAGAAGACCAGAAGCTGGTCTTCAATAGAGAACCTGTGGTGCCGCTCACCCCCGCTGCCAGTGCGTTTGTAAAGTGCAGTGGGCGGCGCCACAGTTCAAAGTTAGTCTCTCTGTCATTGCAGTCTTAAAGTTTAAAAATGGCACCGCAGTCCTGAGAGGAGCTTAGAGAAGCGGACTGTACTCGGCTCGGCTCACAGTCATGCCCAGTCCCTGTGTTATGTCCATCAGTTCGGGACTGGGCATGACTGTGAGCATAGTCGAGCCAAGTACACTCGGCTTTGTATCTCGGCGGGGCCCCCTATTGGGCGGGGCCCATGGGCTTGAGCCCAGTCAAGCCCAATGGTAAGTCCGGCCCTGAGTACATTCCTAAGTGAAAATGTCCAAATTGGGCCCAATTCGCCATTTTTCCTCCCCGATGTCATGTGACTCATTAGCGTTTAAGGTCTCCCTTGTTACTGGACAGCAGGTGTGTTAAATTTGGTGTTATAGCACTCTCTCATATTGGTCACTGGAAGTTCAACATAGCACCTCTAGAACTCTATGAGGATTGGAAAAAAGAACTGTTGGTCTACATAAAGATGGCCTAGGCTATAAGAAGCTTACCAAGACCCTGAAACTGAGCTACAGCATGGTGGCCAAGACTATACAGCGGATTAACAGGACAGGTTCCATTCAGAACAGGCCTCGACATGGTCGACCAAAGAAGTTGAGCGCACATGCTTAGCTTTTATATCCAGGGGCTGTCTTTGGGAAATAGACATATGAGTGCTGCCAGCATTACTGCAGAGGTTGAAGGGGTGGGGAGTCATTCCAGAAGGAAGCCTCTTCTAAAGATGATGCACAAGAAAGCCCGCAAACAGTTAGCTGAAGACAAGCAGACTAAGGACATGGATTACTGGAACCATGTCCTGTGGTCTGATGAGACCAAGATAAACTTATTAGGTTCAGTTGGTGTCAAGAATGTGTGTCGGCAACCAGATGAGGAGTAGGGATGAGCTGAACACCCCCCTGTTCGGTTCGCACCAGAACCTGCGAACAGACCTAAACTTCGTGTGAACTTTAGAACCCTATTAAAGTCTATGGGACTCGAACGTTCACAATCTAAAGTGTTCATTTTAAAGGGTAATATGCAGGTTACTGTCCTAAAAAGTGTTTGGGGACCCGGGTCCTGCCCCAGGGGACATGGATCAATGCAAAAAGAAGTTTTAAAAACGGCAGTTTTTTCAGGAGCAGTGATTTTAATAATGATTAAAGTGAAACATCAAAAGTGTAATATTCCTTTAAATTTCGTAGCTGGAGGGTATCTATAGTATGCCTGTGAAGGGGCGCATGTTTCTGGTGCTTAGAACTGTCCCTGCACAAAGTGTCATTTGTGCAGGAAAAAAAGTCTTTTAAAATCACTTGCGGCTATTGTCGGGTCCCGTAATACAGAGAACACTCAATGAGTGTTCTCTGCATTAGCCGACAATTCATTCATTCATTGATAAAAAACTAAAAATTTTTTTTTAAAAAAGCGTGGGGGTTCCCCTAAATTCAATTAACAGGCCCTTCAGGTCTGACATGGATATTAAGGGGAACCCCGTGTCAAATAAAAAAAAAATGACGTGGGGGTCCCCCTAAATATCCATAACCAGACCCTTCAGGTCTGATATGGATATTAAGGGGAACCCCGCATCAAATTAAAAAAAAATTGACGTGGGGGTCCCCCTAAAAATCCATATCAGACCCTTTATCCGAGCACGCAACCTGGCAGGCCGCAGGAAAAGAGGGGGGGACGAGAGAGCGGCCCCCCCTCCCTCCTGAACCATACCAGGCCACATACCCTCAACATTGGGAGGATGCTTTGGGGGTCTGTGACCCCTCAAAGCACCTTGTCCCCATGTTGATGAGGACAAGGGCCTCATCCTCACAACCCTGGCCGTTGGTTGTGAGGGTCTGCGGGCGGGGGGCTTATCAGAATCTGGAAGCCCCCTTTGACAAGGGGACCCCCAGATCCTGCCCCCCCTGTTTGAAATGGTAAGGGGGTACAAAAGTACCCCTACCATTTCACAAAGAAAGTGTCAAAATGGTTAAATAAGACAAACACACTTTTGAAAAATTCCTTTATTAAAAATAAAAAAATAAAAAAAAGATTCCAGCGGTGCTAATCCACTCTTGCTATCCAGCGATGGGTCTCTGGGGTCCAGCGATGGATGATCATATCCAGCGACGGGGGATCTCTCAGTCCAGCGCTGTCCATACATCCTTCTTCTGTCTCCACTCCGGAGACACTGCAGAGAGCCCAGCGCTGACGTTTCTTATATTAGGAGGGCGGGGCCACCCGTCACCTGACCCCGCCCCTCTGACGCTGGAGAGGGAAGCCAGGGGTTCCCCAGTGACGTGTGGGTGACCCCGCCCCCTCTGATGTAACGCAGGTTTCCGTTACATCAGAGGGGGCGGGGTCACCCACACATCACTGGGGAACCCCTGGCTTCCCTCTCCAGCGTCAGAGGGGCGGGGTCAGGTGACGGGTGGCCCCGCCCTCCTAATATAAGTAAAGTCAGCGCTGGGATCTCTGCAGTGTCTCCGGAGTGGAGACAGAAGAAGGATGTATGGACAGCGCTGGACTGAGAGATCCCCCGTCGCTGGATATGATCATCCATCGCTGGACCCCGGAGACCCATCGCTGGATAGCAAGAGTGGATTAGCACCGCTGGAATCTTTTTTTTATTTTTTTATTTTTAATAAAGGAATTTTTCAAAAGTGTGTTTGTCTTATTTAACCATTTTGACACTTTCTTTGTGAAATGGTAGGGGTACTTTTGTACCCACTTACCATTTCAAACAGGGGGGGGCCGGGATCTGGGGGTCCCCTTGTTAAAGGGGGCTTCCAGATTCTGATAAGCCCCCCGCCCGCAGACCCTCACAACCAACGGCCAGGGTTGTGAGGATGAGGCCCTTGTCCTCATCAACATGGGGACAAGGTGCTTTGAGGGGTCACAGACCCCCAAAGCATCCTCCCAATGTTGAGGGTATGTGGCCTGGTACGGTTCAGGAGGGAGGGGGGGCCGCTCTCTCGTCCCCCCCTCTTTTCCTGCGGCCTGCCAGGTTGCGTGCTCGGATAAAGGGTCTGATATGGATATTTAGGGGGACCCCCACGTCAATTTTTTTTAAAATTTGACACGGGGTTCCCCTTAATATCCATGTCAGACCTGAAGGGCCTGGTAATTTAATTTAGGGGAACCCCCACGCTTTTTTTTTTTTTTTATCAATGAATGAATGAATTGTCGACTAATGCAGAGAACACTCATTGAGTGTTCTCTGTATTACGGGACCCGACAATATAGCCGCAAGTGATTTTAAAAGACTTTTTTTCCTGCACAAATGACACTTTGTGCAGGGACAGTTCTAAGCACCAGAAACATGTGCCCCTTCACAGGCATACTATAGATACCCCCTAGCTACGAAATTTAAAGGAATATTACACTTTTATTGTTTCACTTTAATCATTATTAAATCACTTCTCCTGAAAAAACGGCCGTTTTTAAAACTTTTTTTTGCATTGATCCATGTCCCCTGGGGCAGGACCCGGGTCCCCAAACACTTTTTAGGACAGTAACCTGCATATTACCCTTTAAAATTAGCACTTTAGATTTCTCCCATAGACTTGTATAGGGTGTTCCGGCTTTTCGAATTTGCTGCGAACAGCCCAAATTGTTCACTGTTCGCTGAACAGGCGAACAGGCAATGTTCGAGTCGAACATGAGTTCGACTCGAACTCGAAGCTCATCCCTAGTGAGGAGTACAACAGGCAAGTGTGTCTTGCCTACAGTTCAGCATGGTAGTGGGAGTGTTATGGTCTGGGGCTGCATGAGTGCTTCCGGCACTGGTGAGCTACAGTTCATTGAGGGAACCATGAATGCCAACATGTACTGTGACACACTGAAGCAGAGCATGATTCCCTCCCTTTGGAGACAAAACAGTATTTCAACATGATAACAACCCCAAACACACCTCCAAGACGACCACTGCCTTGCTAAAGAAGCTGAGGGTAAAGGTGATGGACTGGCCAAGCATGTCTCCAGACCTAAACCCTATTGAGCATCTGTGGGGCATCCTCAAATGGAAGGTCTCTAACATCCACTAGCTCCGTGATGTCATCATGGAGAAGTGAAAGAGGACTCCAGTGGCAACCTGTGAAGCTCTGGTGAACTCCATGCCCAAGAGGGTTAAGGCAGTGCTGGAAAATAATGGTGGCCACACAAAATATTGACACTTTGGGCCCAATTTGGACATTTTTACTTAGGGGTGTACTCACTTTTGTTGCCAGCAGTTTAGACATTAATGGCTGTGTGTTGAGTTATTTTGAGGGGACAGCAAATTTACAATGTTATAAAAGCTGTACACTCACTATTTTACATTGTAGCAAAGTGTAATTTCCTCAGTGTTATCACATGAAAAGATATAATAAACATATACAGGCAGTGTCTCCTACCATACGCTCATCTGCTCTGCTCACTGCTGATAGCGAGAACCGTGCCCCCATCTGCGTGCTGATGTCACAATTTAAATTCTGGTCTCAAATGTGGCACTAAAAAAAACTTTAAATAAGTTTGATGTGTACATGGACATACATAAATAAATACAAAAGCTTAATTTAAAGAAGTACATTTTGAACAGTGGACCAAGTAATAAATATCCAGTGAATATATAAATGTGAGAGGTATGGACAGCGGCTTGAAAAATAGCTCTGTTAAATCCAGCCAACACAGCAAATCAACATGTAGAAGTTTTTAAGAATTTGGTTTTGAAAGATCTAGATCAGGTTATACCCAAGAAAAACTTAAATCTCAGATTTATTCCAGAGGCCATTGAACAATTAGAGGAAAGAAAAGATATTATAGTACGCCCAGCCGCCAAGGGTGGTGGTGTGGTTATATTGGACAAAACTTTTGTATGATACTCAACTTGGCAATATGTTATCTGAAGAGTACATATGTTAGGTTGAAGAATGACCCTACGCCCTTATATCAGACAGATCTTTGATGGCTGGTGGATTTGAGACTTGATAAGAGAGTACTTAATAAAAAGGAACATAAATATTTTATACCCAGTTTTTGCAGAATTCTGACGATTTACACATTGCCTAAGGTACACACGGATCCTATTAATCCTCCCGTGCATTATGAACATTATAGGGTCTGTCACAGCCAGACTGGGACAATATTTGGACATTTTCTTACAAGCAAGTGTCTTATGGACAATGCTGATATGATACCGTATATACTCGAGTATAGGTCGATCCGAATATAAGCCGAGGCCCCCAATTTACCACAAAAAAAATGGGAAAACTTATTGACTCGTGTATAAGCCGAGGGTGAGACATGCCTGTCCATCCCTGTGTGTCCGTCCATCCCTGTGTGTCCGTCCATCCCTGTGTGTCCGTCCATCCCTGTGTGTCCAGCCGCCCTGTGTGTCCAGCCGCCCTGTGTGTCCAGCCGCCCTGTGTGTCCAGCCTGTGTCCTTCTGCACATACGGCGGCCATGCCAGGATCGCCGCACCTCTTCTCGTCTGTGACAGACGGCGACCATTCCACTGTTCAAAAGCCGCGCCTCCGTCTGTGATAGGCGGAACACTCAATTTCCCAGCAGTCTGTGTTCTGCCTATCACGGACATCCTCTCATCCTCGTCCGTAGTATGAGGATGAGCGGATGTCGGTGATAGGCGGACCACTGACTGCTGGGAAATTGAGTGTTCCGCCTATCACAGACAGGGAGGCGCGGCTTTTGAATAGTGGAATGGCCGCCGTCTGTCTGCACGACACGCTGATCGGGTAGACAGACGGCGGTGACTCGAGTATAAGCCGAGGGGGGCACTTTCAGCCTAAAAAAAGGGGCTGAAAATCTTGGCTTATACTCGAGTATATACGGTATACATTTTAAGTAAGTGCAATTCCTAAAAGGGGCATGTTTTAATTTGTTAAACTTTTTAAATGGAATTACACTTTGGAACTTTTTTCTTTTGATTTGGAATGAGCCAATTAGCATGAGATCCATCCCCTGGTCTGCAATTAAGTATAAGGTGCAATCCATTCAGAGTGAACATGCGAGATTGGCGTTGATGCCTATTTTCCAGCGTTGTCTGGTAAGAGTTTAATCACATGGGGGCTGACCATCCCCCTTTCTTCTCACGTGTGGAGGTGTGGGTGACAGGTCACTGCTGCAATGTGTTAAACAAGATCTGTTTTTCATCAGGTTGGACTCTCACTATACACAAAATTGCAAATTAGAATGGACTTTTTTTTTGCATATACTCTTTGTTTGATATAGCACATTTTTAACAAGTATTGTATATTGTGTTTATTTATATAGAATTAAAATCAGTCGATCGTTTTTGGACTGATCAAAATTCTAATCTTTCTGAAAAGTTGAAATTCGTTATAAAATTAATAAACAAATTAATTAACGAATGAATAAAGGAAGCAAATTTTAACAGATTTTTATTAATTCGTTACTATTCATTACTATTTCATTCGGATACATCCAAATCTCAAAATAACCAAAAATCCATCCGAATTTGTATTCAGACCGAAAACAAATTGCACATGTCTATTGTCTTGCACAACTCCTGGCTGCACCAAGCACTGGCAGTCACTTCTTCACTACTTAGCAGGATCAAGTACTCACTCTTGTCCTCCTGGCTCTTATCCAGACTCCTGGACTAGCTGGTACATTGATGTTCTCTCAGGACTCCTTTTCCTTCTCCTCTCTGTCTCTGCACCAGCAATAGACCCCCCAGTGCAGAAGTCTCCTCCAGCAGGCTGGACCCCAGAACTCTTCACCCTGGCCGCTAGGCCTTAGAACATGTATAGGCTCTCCATTCACCTACTGGGCACACCTATCCAGGGATTGGCTAAAGACTCATAAATATTCAGCCTGCCTGTTCTGGTCGCCTTCCCACTATACTTCCATAAATCTCTAGAAGACAAGGTGATGCAGCAGAACAGAAGCTTGTGAGGCACTTAACAGCCCTAAGCAAACAACCCCTGCTTACATAGGAGCTAACTAAAATGACCTAGCAGCCTTCTCTTAACTAGAAGGGTGCTATATAAATATTTGTGCCTATATTTACCTTTATATATCCTCCTGTTATCTATCAGGTTTGGTTTTCCATGGCCATATTTTGTAGATGAAGTGATTCTGGATCACCAGGCCATTTTGTTTGTTTATTTATTTTGTGTTTAATATGTTTTTTTAAGAAACAATTAAATTACAAGACAATTTCCCCACCTGGCATATGAGCATTGTACATAAAGCGTTTGACAACTTCACATGAAAATCAGTAGAATCCAACCATCCAACACAATCATTCAATAAGAGGAGAGGAGCTGGAGAAGAAAGAAGAAAAAGGTAAAAGAAAAAAGGGGGAGGGGGAGCCTAAGTAAAGAGGGAGGGGTGTGTGGCCACTTTGTATAAAATAAAATTAAAAATTACAAAAGAAGATGGCCAGATATCAAAACTTTTATTTACCGATATATTTATTTTTTAAGCCCAGGTTCACACTGAGCTGGAATAAAGCCATGCGAGTTCAGCTGAATTTGCACGATTACACTCCCGCATGTCAGTCCCGATTTCGGCCACGATTTCACAGACATCTGTGCAGGTTTCTGCATAGATGTCAATGTAAAGCACAGCCCTAAATTGCAAAAAGTAGTACAGAAACTACTTTTTTAAATCAGTGCAGCACCGCAGATGCGGCGTTGCATTGATTAGGGTGGTGCCACTGAAGGCAATTGCCACCGATCTAACATGAGATTTTGCTGCGATTTTACTGAGATTTTTCGGCCGTGATTTTGCCGCAATTTCAGTGAATGCCTTTGTAAACTTGAGGTCTATGGACCGCAAATCGTATCAAAGTCGGACCAAAGTAGTACAGGGACTACTTTGAAGTCAGTGTGACTTTAAATCACATAGATATGAATGATACTCATTGGAAATCATGGGGTGGGACTTGTCATGTGACTTTGCAGTCCCAAGTCGTAGGACAAGTCACACAAGTGAAAAGAGGCCTTAAATGGTACTTTTTTAAAACAAACCTTTTTGCTTTGATACGTGTCCCTCATGAGAGTGCACAGTTGCCCATGCTGCTTTTACCAAAAGCTTGCAAAATGGCCTTGAAAAATTGTAGAATTTTTATTTTTTATTTTTTACAAGATTCAGATACCATAGACTTCAAAGGGTTTGAGAGTTTCCAAAGGCATATGTAAACATCCAGGGGATATCATTATGTATTTGAGGAAGCTATTATCTTACAAAGGTTGACACCATTATGTTATCCTCTTGGTGGAGTTATTAATGTTATTATGTACTACTGTTGGGACAGTCATTATTATTTTAATGTACAGTTCGGTGGACTATTATTAACATTATTATCATTATCTACTACTGGTTAAGGCTAGCATTGTTATGTGTTGCTCATGAAGATATTATTAATTGGTACTAGATAGGGCTAGTGTTATTGCCATTACTATGTGCTGTTGAAGCCCCAGAAGTCAGCAGAATATTCAGATCCAGTCCAGTGATGCGATTGTTGGATCCCTCACTTTCTGCTAACTTTTACTCCCCGGGCTTCTTCCTCTTGACTGGCCAGCAGGAATGATGTGACTCACATGCATGTGTACAGGAGGCATTCACATAGGCACCGTTTCGAGAGTGTATGCTAAGTTGTGCATGCGCAATTCAGTTTACATTAAATAGAAGATTGCAAACAAGCTGGTAAGTTTGTTATAGTTCTCTAAAGACAACATGTCTCTTGTGCAATAAAAACTTGCCTGCTCACAATTTTTTTTAACTTTAGTTCCACTTTGAAAAGAAGGTGCCCTTCCAGTGTCTGAGAACAGAACTGCTAATTTCTGCTTCCCAAAAATCAGGGAACCCAATTAGACATATCATTTCCAGCCTCAACACCCTCACAGACCCTCAACACATCCAGTGGTTGGAAATTTACTATTCTGGGAGACACCCAGCCATATACAGGGTACAACAGATCTTTTAATAAGCTAAACACTATAGGCTTAGTACCTAATAGTACAAACCTGTCTATTAAAGATATTAAATCCATGCAGCATAGACATGGAGCACTTCAAGGCCCAAGCGAATGTCCAGGTACAAAAGGCTCTCCTGGCGACCCGACTGGTCACCCTACACTGGAACGCCTCACCGTCTGTGCAGTTGTGCCTGAAAGTGCACCTGGGATCCCCCTCTCCCCGGCCGGACGCCCCCGACCGTAGGCAATGGCCCAAATCGCACTCAAACCTCCCTCAGGTCCGATCTCTTCTTCCACCCCCCGCTGACAGGATATGATGCCACAGAGTCTTAGCTGGCACTAGAGGGAAACAGTCTCATTGCAACAATGTTGCAAGGTGTTTTTTGATACTTCAGACAAGATAGCCAGCTCCCTGCTACATCTATTACCAAATCATCTGCTCCTGTCTTTTAGGCAATCTCCTGGTGTAAAATAGATCACTATCTGAAGTGCCTTAAAAAACCCATCTGAGAGTAACATATCCTTCCTTGCAAAAAAGTACAATGTACACCGCTGACTGCCTGTACCACATTTCTAGCTGGTTCCCAGAATCAGGGGCATATTGTCTCGAAGGCCCTCCATTGTGCTGTATCTGATTATGTGCATGCAGTGTGCCACCATAAGGCTTTATATGAGTGAGATGGGGTGAAAACTTTGTCAGTGGATGTCCTTAATAAAACAATATTGAGGATCTAAAGGTCACTGTTCTGATAGGTAGTTTTAAGATTGAGAGGGGAAAGAACAGGGACATAAATTCATGCAGACATCTAATACATTGTATAGTGGCCTAAATAGAAAGAAGAGTTTCACTAGGACCTTAACTGAGCTTTCATCTTTTTTTTTAGCTCGCAGTTCTGCTCCTCAACAGATAAAAGATAAAGGGACAAAATGTCATGATCAAAGGTATTTATTTCACACCTTTGCTGTATTGCCTGGACTCATTTAAAACTACCTTTCTTGTTTCACTGATCTGTATCTATGTCTTATCTAGATCTACTTGTTTGTTGCCGATTTAATTAACTTGTGCGCTTTGATGCCCACTGTATTTGTGTAATTTTAGGAGATTTTTCATTTATTTAATAAAGCACTAAGCCTTATGGATAGAACAAAGTATTCTTGGAAGCCACCACAAAAATCATATTTTAAATGTGTCACCAATATTTTAATATTATCAATTTCCTGGTGACATATAAGATTAGAAGCTGCACAATGTTGGCTTCAGTAAGGAACACATACTTCCGACGTGTGAGAAGCTTAGTAAAATCTCACTGCAATGATGAACAGAGAACACAAATTAGGGTGAAATTAGAAGATTTCTTGACTTTAGCCCAACTGCAGTGTTTACTAGATAACATTAGCATTTCACATATTGGTTTTACTTGCTACCTGAAACTCTTTAACATCTCTGTCAAACAATCCAAAAATAATAATAATAAAAATAAAGACACAGAGAAGCAGTTTATTTCTACTGTGGAATTAGTGTTTTGCCTAGAGTTCTTTTTTAAACTTTGACTTTGCCCCTGCTTCCCCTATGTTGACAATTTTTGTAAACAAGTGTTGGGTTTTGTAAGTTGCTAGGAACGACAATATGGTTTTGGATCATTTTCAGTTTAGTATTCTTTTATTCTTTCTTGCCCTGTGGTGCGGAACTGCGTATATCAACAAAAGGAGGGAGCTGCTGAGCAGAAAGATTTAAATAGACTTAGTCAGGAAACACTGCACTGTGTAAACTGTAGTCCAGAGGACAGAGACTCTACTGTAATCAAGAGCTTTTGAACTGCATTTCTCAAAAGAAGATTGCCAGGAGGAGTGGAAAAAGCTGCATTTTCTCAGGCTGTGTAGGACACAGCTTCCTCTTGTCATGAGGGAGACCGGAGAGTGAACATTGTTGTCCTGTGAGCACCACCACTGCTGCATATCATTGACCTACGTGGGATTCAGAAAGCTGGGTCCAGGGTTTCTGACAGCCAGCACCACCTGGGTACAGAGCAGAGATTTGACTAATTGCCGTCTCTGACCAGATGGTGAGCTGCAATATTGCTGGGACTGGTGATATGCTGCCGTGTAATTTATTTTCTGCTGCTAGAGAGACTAAGCCACACAGCCATCTAGAAGCCTTATTTCTGCCTGCAGGCATGACTGGGGCTATTTTCATATGCACCAACAGTACTACTGGGTCCCACTTATAGCTGGCTGAAGAGTTAATAATAAAGACTACCCCTTCACAGCTGCTAGGCGGAGACCTTCATGTATTGCTTATGCTAAGAGGTACCTCTCAGGGGACATTGCACCATATTATAGCCATTATCCTAGAGTGCACTCTAGACTAGTTGATGTATTATTATTCACGTTGCAGTTAATGCTTATATGCACTGTTTATTGCTGACGTTGCTGATTTATGAATTAATCCCAGTCCGGTGGTGCAGAACTCTACTTTTGGTTTCCTTGGCATTGTGGTTATACTGTATTGTACTGTATTGAACTGTTGGTTCTTTTATGCTCAAACCACCATTTATTCAAACCCGTACCAATATGTGTTAGATAGCTATTTACCAGTACTAATTCACTGTTAACGGTATCTACACTCGTACACGCTTCTAATACATTCATTCAACCAGATATTTAAAAGGGGTTGAGGTTGTTCTTGAAGCCGAGGTGCAGAACAGATAACCAAGCTGTCCTGCCAGGGTAGCGTTACAAATAAATAAATGTATAATAAGGAACTTTGCACTTCAGTTTCTGTTCATTTCTTGCCAAAGGCTACATAATGGAAAGCATGCTCATAGCAACCGGTGTATCAGTGAAATAACTGCTAACAGGGCACATTGCATTTGTTGTTCAAATGTAATGTGCCCTTTAGTCACAACAAAGCCTGACTTCATTCACAAGAGAGAGGCTGTGAGTACTGTACAAGTAATGTGCTTTACAGAAATTTCCAAGGCTGATAACTGCATTAGACCAAAGAGAAGCGAGTTTTATCCTGTGTTACTTGTGGGAATGGATACCTTTGTTTTTATGAAGAGAGAGAGTCTTCTGATTGATAAACATTTTAATGTACTCGCATTAGCAAACAGAATGAGAATGTATAATTATGCAAATGGGAGGTCCAATTACTGTACTTACACCCCCCCCCCACACACACACACTTTCTACAGTAAAAACGCATGACTTTAAACAAAAAAAAAAAAGTATTACAAAGATAAAGTGTGAACAACAATAAAATATAAATATATTTTGCTGCTTCTGGAAGACACAAAGAGGTCACCAAATCATATTAGAATGTATTATTTCAATGGGTTGGAGCACATTCTCGTGGAATTGTGAATGCCTCGCTTTCCGTGGAGGCAGGCACGTTTTTTTCTTTAAAGTAGAACTAAACATATTGATTTTTTTTTTTATAATTATAATTCAAAATTTTATTAAATATTTTTTCTTTTATCCATATTCAGGCATATTTCCAACTGTAATATCTTATCAACTCTTTTCCTTTTTTCTCCATGTTAATAATAAGATTAAGGCCCGGGGGGGGGGGGGGGGGTCCAGGGGTTATCTACTTCTTCAGTTCCGTTCTAATAAGGTTGGGGGGGGGGGAGAAAGGAGGAAAAGAGAAAAAAAAAATCTCCTCTCTTTCTCTCCTCCTCTCCCTTCCCCCCCTCTCCCCTTCCCTTCCCCTCCTCCCCCTCTCTCCCCCTCTCCTCCCCTCCCCTCCTTTCTCTTTTTCCTTCCTTCTTTTTTCTTTTATCCACTAACCTTTATCGCCCCCTTTTTCTTTTCCCATTAGTGCTTCCTATGTGGATTTTTCTTACCTCTTAATAATTTTAGTGTTTTTCTACACAGTGTACTTTATCCTATGTACGCGTTAATGTCTGCTATATAAAATCTTTTCCCAATTAGTGATTTTAATTTCCTACTTATAATTCCGTGCCTTTTATATGTGTTCAAAACCTGCTTTTGTTTGTTTTTTTCTTTCCTCTTCCCTTGCCTTCCTCTCCATTTCCTCCCACCCCTCCTACTCACTCCCTTCCCTTCCCTTTTCCTCCCTCCACCTCATTTCTCATCATATGTGCATATAATTTATAATTTAATTCTCCATTTGACCAACAAGAGGAGAAAGAAAAGGAAAAAGAGAGAAATAAAAGAAAGAAGAAGAAGAAAAAAAAAACTAGAAAAAAAAAAACCTACCCTATACCCCCCCCCCCCACACACCAATATTTAAAACATAAGTATATTGGAGTGCTAACCAAGAAGAGGGCCTCCCCCTCCATCGCCTCATCTCTTACATTTATATCTTTACATTCTACATTAGCATGGATATATAACATAAAAAAATCAGTCAATAAGTAATACCAGTTGTGGTTCTGTTCTCTACTCAATTCTATTCAAGGTTCTTCTATCCCATCTCATATTGTTTTGTCTTTTTTTTTGGCAAATATTTATTTTTCTAGTTCTTCAGTATATTTCTCCCAATCTTCCCATATTACCACAAATGTATCTTGTTTAGGTCTTATCCTGTGCATCCACCACTCTGGGAATTAATTTCTTCGCCGCATTTAATAAATGGGGGATTACGCTATCTTTATATCTCCCTCCGGGATCCATAGCCCCGTGGAACAGAAAGTGCCACGGGCCGAACTCCAGTCATTCTTTTGAGGCCCTGTCAATCCACGGGGCTATGTCTTCCCAAAACTTCTTTATCCCTTGGCAGGTCCACCATATGTGAATAAAAGTTCCTTTCTCACCACACCCTCTCCAACACCTATTATCTGCATTTGGCTATATTTGTGCTAGTCTTGCCGGAGTTCTATACCATCTAGTCAGGAATTTATATGACATTTATTTCCTGTATAGCCAAACTATTCAATAGGGAATATGTTGCTTCAATCAATTTTTTTGTTTGTGTTATCGAGAAATTACATTCCAATTCCTTTTCCCATTCCCTTATGAAATAGGATGTGGTATTTATTTCCTCATTCAGAACCAATTTATACATTTGAGATAGTAGATGGTTTGGGCTTGATATGACATCTTTTCAAATATAGTGAGGGTATCCTGAGATCTTATCTGCGATTCTACTTTCTTAAAAAACATTTTATTTGATTATACCTCCACCCTAACAGTTTCATACCTCCTTGTTTCGATTCTATCTCCTTTTGTGGCAGTAAGGCTCCTAATGATGCATATCTGAGGCACATTGTATTCCCCTCTGATTCCCATGGTCCCAGTGCCCCTTTTTCCTCCCCCGGGGGGAACCATGGAAACCCTCCCAATGGTGCTAGAGGGGATATCCCCGGGGCATATTTACCTGTTTTGTTTAATCTATCCCATACTGCCAGTGTGTTTCTCGTTAGTGGCGATGTCCTTTTGGATAAACCCCTGTCCTTTACTGGAATCCAGGGTATGCCAGCTAGTTCTCTTTTGGCCATTCTTTTCTCAATCCTCACCCATTCTTTATCCTCAATATCATGGCACCAATTCAATATACCAGCCAGCGCCATGGCTCTATAATATCTCACCATATCCGGTAAACCCAGACCCCCCTCATCCTTCCCTCTGCATAGGATTTTGTGGGCTATTCTTGCTCTTCCATTTTCCCAGATAAATGTTATAAATATCTTTCGTATTTTTTTAAAGAACCTTTGGGGTAACGGGATGGGTAGTGTATATAACATACTGATTTAATGATTTCCAAGAACAGTTACATTTAAGGCATGCTGTAAATTATAACTGGCAAATTTGTTTGTACTTTCATCCAAATTTTTAAGCCATCAAATGACTGGTATCATAACTGATTGCACGTGAAGCACTATGGCAACTGCAGATCAAATAAAGACTAAGATGGCAGCTTCCTTGGCTATAAAGGATAGGAGGGTTTAGTACTGCTTTAAGGTAAAATGCAATTTTTCTATGCTCTTTAAGCCATTTGTATTTGGGGGTGATGGAGCTGCAAATGCAGTGGACCTTTCATTTCATCTCCAAAGACATGCTGGTAGACTAATTGGCTTCTGTCCAAAACTGGCCCTAGTATATGAATGTGAGTTGGGGATCTTAGATTGTGGGCTCCTTGAGGGTAGGGACTGAAGTGAGTATGTGATGTATGCGTGGAGAACTACGTAAATTGACAGCGCTATATGGGTACCTTAAATAAAATAGGGATAATTATAGACACGCACCCACACTCACTCAGGTTGAACTGGATGGACTGGTGTCTTTATTCAACCTTAATAACTATATTTTTGATGTAATATCCACTTCAAAAATCCACAGTTTCTTGACTCTCCCCATTTTTGAACTTTGTGTGCATTTATCATTAGCAGGTCTCCCTATAATTCCCATCATCCCCTCTGAACCCATAAATGGTTTGCCTACCTCCTACAGGAGCCAAATAATTGGTATGAGTTCTGGGGAAAGTGAGAGTGTGGGCTAGGGTGCCATGTGATAGGCAGATAGCCAGTTACTAGCAATGATACCCACACTATCCTTAGTAGAAATATACACACGCTAATATTTTTACAATGCTAGGGAAGTGTTAGGTTACTAGTATGTTTAGTTACTCTGAAAGCATTTTCTTAATACCTTTTTTTTTTTTTATTGCCACTATTTTTACAGCCAGGCATTAAACTGTTCAGTATTGCATTGTGAGTACAATTTTAAACCTTCTTTTGACAAAATACACTGTAGTTTAAGTCTCCTGAGCTGACCATCCGTTTTCAAACTCAGTACACTAAAAGCTGCACTTATATAGAAAAAAAAATAGAGGTTTGCTTTGACAAAATACATTCCTCTTTAAGTCTCATGAGTTAATCTATTCCCAGGCTCAGTGTAGTAAAAGCTGCACTTTTTGGCCCAAATTTAAAGGTTTGTTTTGACAGATTATGTTGCTGTTTTAGAAACAGAAGGTGATAATCTGTTTCCAAATGCAGTGTGCTAAAAGCCGCACTTTTTTTTGTAGAAAAGCAAAAGCCTTGTTCTCACTAAATATTTTGCTCTTTTAGACCAAGTAGCTTAAAAAGAGGTCTAGTCTGACAAATAACCTACTGTTTTAGCCCTATAATCTGACAATTTATTTTAAAAAGGTATAACCAAAGCTCTTTGTTTAAAAATGAGTGGACTGATTTAAAAAAATATTTTGCTGTTTTAGTTCCAGGAACTGACTATTTATTTACTCACTGTATTTGATTCTACAAATTTTTTTGAAAACAATACAGATCCATTTCTACAAAAGGCCTTGATGTTTTATGCCGCGTACACACGATCGAAATTCTCATCGGAAAAAGCTCTGATGGTTTTCCGGTCAGAATACCGACGAAATTTCGCTCAAACTGTCTTGCCCACACACGGTCACACCAAATTCTGACGGTCAATAACACCGTGACATACAACACTATAAAAGGGACGTTTAATGCTTCCGAGCATGAGTTGAATTGTTTCCGAGCATAATACCTTACAGTTTCTGTCCTAAAAGATGACTATCCATATCCACATTAAAAATAGTAAATGTTGTATTTCTAAGGAAAAATACAGGTTTGTTTTGAAAGAATCTGTTGCTGCTTTAGTCACATAACTTGGCATTTTTAATTTCAAACACAGGGGGAGATTTACGAAAACTGGAGCACTTAGAATCTGGTGCAGCTGTGCATGGTAGCCAATCAGATTCTAACATCAGCTCGTTCAGTTGGGCTTTGACAATAAAACCTGGAAGCTGATTGGTTTCTATGCACAGCTGCATCAGATTTTGCACACTCAAGTTTTAATAAATCTCCCCCACAGTGTACTAAAAGGTGCTGATTCTATGAAACCTTTTGTCTACTAATAAGGGCATATCTTAATCACACTGCTACTAGCATGTCAGTATTGTGGAATAATTCTAGCCTAGGCCTTCATTGTGAATTGATTTCATATAGAAACATTGAATGTATGTTTATGTAAGCGGGTAGCCTCTGACCTTATCCATAATGCTGTTGTTGCTTATGACGTCTTATATGTTCCCATTTATGAGTGGCTATGTTATGCATCACATCTACAGCTGGGTTCAAGGAGTGGCTCCCCAAACACTAATGAGAGTTGCAGACAAGGCCCAGTTCATCCTTGTTTGCTGATGGCTGCTTTAAGGTGGTTGTGTCTCTGTTGAGGCCAGAAGACCACTGCTGTTTGCTTCACCTAAAGCTGTCAACATCCCAGAACATTTTATATGTATGCAGTTTGCTTGGGGGCCCATAGACTTAACCATTGGATTATCTGGTTTGAACACAGAAACTATACCCCAGCAAGGGTGGATTAGACAAGAGTTAGCGACAGGAGGAGTAGCCAAAAGCCATTGCCAGGGGTAACCAAATGCCATTTCCAGGGGTAAATAAAGCCAAACATCATTGTAAGGGGTGACCAAAGCCAAATGTCAGGACCAGAATAAGAGGCAATCTCATATACCTAAAAGCAAGAAAAAAAACTCTACTAGGAGATCTGAAACTTTAGTTCAGGATTTCTGCTGCACAGGTGCCAAATGGCTGGGAGTGACATCACACAGAAGTGGGAGGGAGGTAAGCAAGAGGAATGCCAAACAGCAAGATATTTAGCAAAAATAAACCTGTATTTTTGCAAATAAATTCAGACTATTCAATGCATAAAAGTGGATATGGATATGCCACTTTTCCTGGCTGAAAGTCATAATAATTCTCCTGCACCTACTCCAATGCCAATAATAAATATGTCATTGAGTTTACCCTCAAGTAAAGGCATGGACAATCTTGAGACATGCTGATAGGTTAATAAGCTCTGACCAAAATGGTTCTGAAGTATGCATTGCTTGTATGATTGTGTTAGTAGAAATCCTAACTACTTTGAAGATAAGGACTAATGCTATGATAGATTTTCTTTAGCTTATTAATGATTACTATTAACTTTAACATATATTCTTTTAGTTTATAATTTTTGCAAAAAAAACAACATGATTTACATTACAAACACAAAAGATGGAAGAGAGAAAAGTATAGAATGACAGTGAATGTTCTATGTACTCTTCAAAGCATTGCATCATTTTTTCTGAGTTATATAAATGGAGAATAAATAAATAATAGAAACATAGGTATTTCATTTTTAACAGTAAAGTTTATTGAATGGCTTATAAAGACTACAACCAAAGAAAACATATAAAAAAAAATACATTGGTTGATGACACAAAAGCAACACCGAGTAATGGAAGACAATGGTAGCAATTAGACAGGCTGGTAAAAAAGGGCGTCAGTGCATAGCTGATAAAAATACTCCAACAGAGCAGTAATTTAGAGGTAGGTCACTGGCATACAGGACACGAAAGGGAGGATCCACATATAAGGTACGTTTGTGGTTAGTCCGGTGGTGGAGGGGAGGGGAGAAGGGGAGAAGGGTGGGGAGGAGGGAGGATGAAAAAAAAGGTGAGGGGAGGAATGTGTGGGGGGGGGGGGCAGGCAGAGAGGGATAGACAGATGAGGCTAAGTGGACTGACCCCACAGATATATCAAGGGCATAATGTAAGGTTTCTGGCTTTAATCCAAGCCGCCCATATTTACTGAAATTTTTGAGGCAATTACAGCCAAGATAAGTAATTTTATACAATGGCAACACCCTATTAATGAAAAAGCGCCACTGCTGTATTGTAGGGGGAGCGGGCAACTTCCAATTAAGGAGAATAGACTTCCTAGGATAATAAAATGTATAGAACAAAAATAAACGTTTATGATTGGTAGTATCCAATGTGTCACAGATACCCAGTAGAGGAACCAACGGGCATGTAGGCACATCACCTCACTCCAAAATGATCGCATAGTAGGGCAAGACCAGACCAGACCATGTGTATGAATACATATGAAAATACAAACATCCATTCTGCTTTTGGGACAAGTGGAATTCAGCTGTGGATAAATCATAGAGAGACATTGGGGGGAATAATGCACTCTTTGAAAAAAACTTAAATTGTATCCACCAATCCCTGGCAGAAATCATAAGGGGGCAATATTTGTTGCATACCTTCTTCCCAATCCCCATCTGTCAAGGTGGACAGGTTGCGCTGCCACGCATCATACATATGGATGACTTTGGATGTATTCAATTGGGCTAAGGACTGGTATAAACAGGATACTGGCTTATCAAATCTGCTATCTATCAATAAGCTCTCAATTGCATGGAATGCTAGCACCAATGGGAAAGTGAACTGAGATTGGGCCACATGTCGGAGCTCAAAGTATCTAAAAAACACATTGTTGGATAAATGGGAAAAGATCTTAAAGCTGTCAAATGTCAGCATCAGCAGCAGCTGGCTACAGAAAATAATATCCTGTAGTGTTTTAATGCCATGGCACATCCATAAGGCTGGGTCTGGTATTGTCTGAAAGTGGGACAGTGTAGGGTTTCCCCAAAGTGGAGTGGGAGGTGACATCATTGCCCCTTCAACTGAAACCAGAGACTCCACCTGTCTCCACACCTGTAAAGTGGTTTGCATGGGCCTAGTCATGTTAGGGATAGAACAAGGACCATGGAACACCAAGTTGCTTAGCTTCACATAAGATCCTAGTAGGGCTGCTTTCAAGTCTGTTCTGCACTTGAGAAAACCACCACCGAACAGTGACATGTGCAGCCGCCCAGTAGTATTTTTGGAAACATGGAAGAGCCAGGCCTTCCATAGTAAGGGGCAATTGTAGAGTGGTCCCAGCCACCCCAGGTATGCCACCCACTCAAACAAAAGAGATAATGATTTGATCTAGCTTCTGGAAAAATTATTTGGGTACAAGAACTGGTGTGTGGTGGAACATGTACCACTGGCGGAGCTTTCCAGACTGCAGGGAATATATACCTTATTGAACCTTCTCTAACATAATAGGAGCATCAAGCTCAATCTACAATTCCAACTGGAGGGTAGGGAATTCAATGGCTGCTAAATAAGTGCAAAGGTCTTCCTCAGTGTAGTCAGCCCTAGACAAGTATAACGTGGTAGAACCTAGCAAAGCAACCAGGTCAGCCAATAGAGCTCAGCAAGTTACAATAAGAGGTAATTCAAATGGCAAACATACAATTTCAATATGTAATTTATCAGCTTAGATACTTTTGAATAATAGCACCATTGCTACATTTGTGAAACATATACCAAATCTTTGATTGATGAGCACATAATAATTACTTATTTAGTACAAAAAATATGATGGGGGGCCAAGAAAGGGGCTGGGGAGTCACCAACCCCTGGGACTTTTAGGGTATCGAATCACAAAATTAACAAAGAAGTAAATAAAATAATATAATTTTATTTGTATTATACAAAGCAATAATATAACTTATACATTCATAAAAACAATTTTGCCCATTATAGCGTAGAAAGGCATTTCAAGAATGACCAAAAAGTTTTTTATCCATACAGGAAAAAAGAGAAAAGCTGCGATTATTCAACATGTTTCGCCCGGGTGGGGCTTCTTCAGGAAAATTATTGAGCAGCCAGAAAATTAGCACTGGAATAATAGAAATATGCCATGAATGTTAAGATAAATCAATACAAGTGAATAAAGAATACAAAATATTGAGTTGGTCTATAGAAGAAAGTAAATAAAGTGAAATAAAATAGTATTAGTATTCAGTAGTATGTCAGAATAATCCGTGGACTGGAGCAATTTAAATTGAAAATGCGGATTGGTACTGAAAAAAGAGAAAGAAAAAACAACGGAAAACGTTAATAAAAATAAGTAAAATGTGCCATACAGAGATCCCCAGCATGATCTGCCATACAGAGATCCCCAGCAAGATCTAACTTAGGCAGTTAGGAAAGTAAAACGGTGGCATCTGTTATAAAGCAGCCTACCTTTTAAATACAAAAGATTTCAGAAAGTGCTCGATACATCCAATCCCATCAATTGCCAAGAGGCAACTGATTGGGATGGGAGACTTTAAACCTCTCCAGCTCGGCGGCGTCTGACGTCACCGCCAAGCTGCGGGCTGAGAAAGGGGAAGGGCTGCCCAATCTTCCCTCGGAGTCAGATCGATCTGTGCGCATGCGCAGACCGCATCATCGCGTTACGCATGACGCGGATTGCGTAAGGGCGCCATAGCGGCCATTTTGGAAAGTCCCAAGCCGTACACTATAGGGCTTTCTTGACAGTGAATAAAGATAATACGCAAAACGCGAGCCACGCAAAAACACCGCCGCGGCCATACTGCGCATGATGCGAATTGCATAGAGAAGCCATAACGGCCATTTTAGGATGTCCCAAAAAGTAATCTATAACTGGCAGGACTTAATTATCTATGAGTAGGAATAATACACAGGACGTGAGTCTTGATTTTGGTCATGAGCCAATATAGGCTTATGCCTTAACCCAACTGATTTCTCAATGATACCATGTGAATTTTTTGCTGATACAGGGAGTTCTGGCGATTTTGGTGAGATATCATTATGTATACTTTATCAATAAGTGATCTATAATTACCACTAGACATGATATATGTATCTACAAAATGTTAAACATTACACTATATTACTTTATTTTTATTTTATTTCACTTTATTTACTTTCTTCTATAGACCAACTCAATATTTTGTATTCTTTATTCACTTGTATTGATTTATCTTAACATTCATGGCATATTTCTATTATTCCAGTGCTAATTTTCTGGCTGATCAAAAATTTTCCTGAAGAAGCCCCACCCGGGCGAAACATGTTGAATAATCACAGCTTTTCTTCTTTTTTCCTGTATGGATAAAAAACTTTTTGGTCATTCTTGAAACGCCTTTCTACGCTATAATGGGCAAAATTGTTTTTATGAATGTATAAGTTATATTATTGCTTTGTATAATACAAATAAAATTATAGTATTTTATTTACTTCTTTGTTAATTTTGTGATTCGATACCCTAAAAGTCCCAGGGGTTGGTAACTCCCCAGCCCCTTTCTTGGCCCCCCATTATATTTTTTCATAATTATTGGGACGTGGTATCTCTGTTGATTTGACTCCTTGTCTCTCAAAAACTTTTTTCTTAATGCTTATTTAGTACAAGTTTTACATGAGCACATATAATTTATTCACCTATTCAATGTATGCTATTCCTAGCAACTCATACGCACATATCACTAGTTTATGGGTTTCTCTGTCACTATCACTGTCACTAGTTCACTTTTATTTTATTTCACTTCGTCTCATTTTATGTTTTTATTACATATACATATATATATATATATATATATATATATATATATATATATATATATATATATATATATATATATATATATATATATATATATATATATAATTTGTACATTTATTTAATTAATTTAAGTATTCATTATCTTCACCACACATTCATTAGTTACCACTCAGATCACACCACCTGATTTATCACACAGCATATGTTTAACATACATACTGCTATCAACACACATAATCGTATTACAATACCACCAATCACAATTTTGAAAAGAGAGGTTTTTTTTAACCCCAATAATAATTTGATATATCATTTATTTTTAATTAAGTATACATAAATAAAACTAAGTTAGACATAAACTAAATTTAAAATAAAAAATAATAAATAAAAAATTATACAAACTCCCATACGGATATGTACATATTCAGACTTTTTCAAGTCTGCCCTCTCCCTAATCCTAGTATGTAATGCATATAAAATAATTTCAAATAATTTAATAGCTTTCTAATTATTATTTTTAGGTGCCGCCGCTTTCCTACTAAAGGTGTCCCCTCTACTGTGTGTGCCGAGGGGGGGGGGGGCCCTACTATACTGTCACCTCTTGCAAGTCCGTGAATCCAGGGGATGGGTTATTTCATCCCCCTTCTCTAATGGGGTGTGGGTAGTGTCTGTGGTGATCCCTGGGAAAGATCTGCACGAAAAGGTTTTTTTTCTTTTAAGGGAAGTCTCTGGTTTGAGCGGAAAAGTCTTGTTGGTGGAATGGGTAAATATTACAGGTTATCTTAAAGGGAAAGCGACTCATATAAATCAATATAAGGAAATGTTAAAATTTGTCCTTTTCAATATACTTTCAGAAATGTGAAAATAATTTTTCCCTGAAGAAGACCGCATTAATGTTTTCCAAGGTTGAAATGCATTAGGGTATTGTGTATATCATATGGTCATATGAATTAAATGTTATGGAAATCTATTTGAATATAGTATAATCATTTTATAAAAGGAATTGTAAATTATGTATGCACCTTCCTCTACCTGAAACTGTTCCACACTTTGTATACCAGAGCTCTTATTTTAAACATATTTTGCACCCAATGATGTTTAACTTGTGTTTTGGAATAAAATCAATGAATTTTTACAAATTATTTTGTTTCTCATTGCTGCTAAAAAAAACCTGGGGAATTTACCTGACCTTCCAATTTGATAACAGGGTGTACAGCCAGCTCAGATTCCCCATGCGCCCCCCCCCCTCTTTCATTACTAGAGCTCCCACCTCATTCCAGATGACAGCTATAGAGGCTATATGAGAATGCTCCTTAGAAAGCCATGCCAAAAGATGCACTGGCACTGCATTTGGTGTAGCTGCTCTTTCTTTGCACAGTCCACACAAAATAGTCCCACCTCTCAATGTGTCAACTGCATGTCTAGCAGCCACAAATGTCTGTTATCGTGACCCCTCCCCTCGAGAGCTTCCTATGCACAAGCAGAGTGTCTCTATCAAAATCATTGTTTGGTATTGCCTCCTTATATGAGCCTTAAAAGCATCCCACAATACTTGCGAGCTTGTCGACCCGTGGTTAAGTGGCCAATAAGCCTGAATTGTCTCAGCGGCCAACAGTGCTACCTTCTCGTCATGAATCCAAAATTGAGAAAGCCTCTACACTCAATCTTCAGGGGCACAGCGGGCCTCTAACTGAATCAGCATAGGGATATGATCCCATATGCCCTTGGGGAGTAAGGATATCTCTCGTATCTTACCCAGCAGGTTGGCAGAGATGAAGATCAAATCAATGCGAGACACAGAGTTGTAGGTAAATGAAAAACATGAAACATCTATCAACTGGATGTTTCCAGGACCAGGCATCCTGAAGCTTATACAGAGCTGCCCACTTGCACAATGCACTGTCCCTAGAATTATCAGGGTTGAGGTTATCTACAGCCGGGCAGGGTGCCATGTTGAAATCAACCTTGCCACCCCCAGCTTAGAAGTGGGAAAAATGGCAAGTAAGGAAGACAATTTATGCAAGTGGGAGGATTACACTGGCAGAGGAAGGTAAACGCCCAAAATAACCATGTCCAGAGAATCAAGATGTGCATAAAAGAGAGTAATTAGCCTCTGGGTTCAGTTTAAGATCTAGCAGGGAAAATGGCAGAGATTTCCAGACCAATATGCTGACTTCCTAGTCAAAGGTTCAATAGGTGGCATTAGTAGTGACCAACCCATAGTTTTTTGTTTTGTTTTTAAGGCTAAGGACTTTACTACCCACTAGGTGGATTTCCTGTAAGATACAAATAGGGGGATTATACTTTTTAAGATATGAAAAGACCAATTTGTGGTCTGGGAATATTTGTTCCCAGCATTAAGCCTCCTAACGTTCAATAAAACTATAGTGAGTATTGTTCTATTGATTTCTATTTTGCTGCATTTAGATGCGGACACAACTATACAATGTATGCATCTAGCCACACTGTTTTAGAGACCCATGTGAATGAGCCTTTGTTTAGTAAGGCAAAAGGGGTAGGGCAAAGTGTAAAATAAAGTAGCCCCTACCAACGTGTTCTTTAATCATTCATCTGAATCTGGTAAACTGAAATTTTTTTGGTGGTCAGGGGCCTGATGCACTACTACTCCGCTGAGTAAGCCTATATATATCAAACGAAGAGTAGGAAAATGGACAAACACACAGCATAACTGTGTACCAAGGGCTGGAAGTTTAGTGCACAAAGGACTAATTAGTCCAATAGGTATTGTAATGCAAGAAGGGATAAAACAGCTGTTGTGTCACCAATGTACTTTGTCAGCACCCAAGAGGTTTGAATTGATAAAAATAGCAATACCTTCAATCATATGAAGAATGGGCCTACATTAATAGCTGCTCTGTAAGCAAGGAGAACTTCCCACCTCCATCTCAATGTTTTAAAGCATGTTTTGGTGACAGAATAGGGCTTGATTACTTGCATGATGCCATCTGATATGATTCCAGCCTGTCCATTGATTTTACGTATATACAGTTTACCTAGGAATATTTTATATATATATATATATATATATATATATATATATATATATACATACACAGAGAGAGAGAGAGAAGTGAAAAAAACAAAAACGTTCATACCCCTAACTGCCTTGGTCAAGAATTTTAAAAAATGTGCACAATTACGTAGTGTTTAGAAACTTTTTCCTGCGTTGGTATGTCACTGTAGCCAGTCTTTTTGGGAAACTGAAAATTGCTTTGAATTTGTAACTTAGATCCTTGGGAATAGAATGTCTTTTCATTTTTTTCAGTGAAAGACAATGATTGATGAATCTCCCAAACCAAAAAAATAATAATAATGTTACATAATGTTACAGACAATATATATATACATACACACACATACATACACAGTATATCAAAAAAGTGAGTACACCCCTCACATTTTTGTAGCTATTTTATTATATTGACAAAAATTGAGAAATAATCAAACAACTATAGATATCTCTCCCTCAGATACAATATAAACCAAGCTGCTACTATAATAGAACCGCTCTGCATTCTATCAACCAATCAGTTAACTGGGGCAGGTCCCGCCATCTGTCCATCCCTTTGCTGCATTTCCGATGTCAGCTCTGTGCCTCCGATGTCATCTGCTGTGTCCTGTGTAAGATAAGACAGGGAGGAGGGCACTGTTATGAAGGACAGAAGGGGAAAGTATCAAAAACTGAAAGGAATGAGGACGGGTGATATAAAAGGGAGGCAGGGCAGGAATGTAAAGGGGGGGTTCTACAAAGGGGGTGAGGACAGGAATGTAAAGGGGGTGCCATAAAGGGGTGAGGAAAGGAATGAGAAGGGGGGGTTCTATAAAGGGGGTAAGGACAGGAATGTGAAGAAGGGTGCTATAAAGGGGCTGAGGACAGGTTTAAATCTTAAAACTGGCTACTTGGTCATCTCCTGTAGTATGTCACATCCACAGTCTGGTCATCTCCCGTAGTATGGCACATTCGCAGTCTGGTCACCTCCCGTAGTATGCCACATTCACAGTCTGGTCATCTCCCGTAGTATGCCACATTCGCAGTCTGGTCATCTCCTGTAGTATGTCGCATTTGCAGTCTGGTCATCTCCTGTAGTATGTCGCATTTGCAGTCTGGTCATCTCCTGTAGTTGCATTCACAGTCTGGTCATCTCCTGTAGTATGCCGCATTCGCAGTCTGGTCATCTCCTGTAGTATGTCGCATTTGTAGTCTGGTCATCTCCTGTAGTATGTCGCATTTGCAGTCTGGTCATCTCCTGTAGTCGCATTCGCAGTCTGGTCATCTCCTGTAGTCGCATTCGCAGTCTGGTCATCTCCTGTAGTATGTTGCATTCGCAGACTGGTCATCTCCTGTAGCATGTCGCATTCGCAGTCTGGTCATCTCCTGTAGTCGCATTCACAGTCTGGTCATCTCCTGTAGTATGTCACATTCGCAGTCTGGTCATCTCCTGTAGTATGTCGCATTCACAGTCTGGTCATCTCCTGTAGTATGTCACATTCGCAGTCTGGTCATCTCCTGTAGTATGTCGCATTCGCAGTCTGGTCATCTCCTGTAGCATGTCGCATTTGCAGTCACTGTATTTTCTGTGAAATAAATATGAATATGAGCTTATCATTTTATTTTTATTTTTTTTGGGGAAGTGGACATTGGGTGGGAGTTCCCACACCTTTTTCCCCAGGACTTGACCCCTGGTCATATGATTTAATTATCTCATGAGATATTCCTTAGTGAATTGAGCCCACTGACATTAACACTAACCTAGATCATACTCTGATCAGTGGCAATACTAGAACCTTCAGGGCCCCTGTGCAAGAAACCATGAAGGGACCCCCTGACCTCCGTCCATGACCCTTTCTTTTATTATTTTTGACCATTTTATTTTTACAATTTTTAAAATATTTTTTTTTTACAATTTTTTAGGATCCCTGCTGGGGGGCTTTGGTGAGATATCAGGGTTTCAAACAGACCTCTGATGTTCCATCTTTGAGACAGAGAATACAGATGGAAGACACCGCTCTAAATCTCCTTCTTTGCAACCTCAACTTCACAGAATGAATAGTCAGAAAGAGCCCTGTACAGAGCTTTCAATTCATTCACAAACTGAAGCAGTTTACTATGCCTCAGTTATGAATGGACGGAGTCAGTGATCAGTATAGATCACTGACTCTCCATTCAGAAAAGGAAGGGGCCAGTAAATTACACATTTACTAGCTCTTCCCTGCTCTCCATCCTGAAATATCCCCCACAGCCAAAGGGGGAGGAGAAAGGGGAACCCGGCAGAGCTGAGGGGGATGAGGACAGGGAGCTGGGAAAGAGCACAGGGGGCCTGGAGAGCACAAGAAGGGGCAGCAGAAGGAAGCTGGATAGGAGGAATCACTGGGACTGCTGAATGCCTGCTTTTCCTCCTCTTCCTCCTGCAGGCATTCAGAGGCTGCATGAGGAAAATGGAGAGATCCATTCCTCTTTATGCAGCCACCCCCACAGCCCCTCCTATCCAGGCATACAGGGAGGCCGCACGGGCCCCCTGCAGCATGGGGCTGTGTCACAATTGCGACCCCTGCGACCTCTGTAGGTACACCTCTGACTCTGATCCAGCTGATCAATGTAATTTATCTTTCTTTTTTATTTATCAACAAAGAAAATAATGCAGCACCTCCAAATATTGATATTACACAAGCTTAATGCGGAGTTCTAGTCTTTTTTTGTCTATTAGAAGTCAGCAGCTACAAAAAGTTTAGCTGCTTACTTTTAATACTTCACACTTCAGCCCCTGAAGAATTGGCTGCTCAATGACCAAGCTATTTTGTGCGAAAACTAAGCACCCTCTTCCCCCCCCCCAAAAATGACATGCCAAATGTAGCATGTAAGGGGGCGAGGAGTGCTTAAAGTGGAAGTTCCAATTTTGGGTGGAACTCCGCTTTAAAGCATGTGCCATAAGCACACTTTTCATTCTATATTTGATGGCACATGCTTTAAGCTTGTAATATTCTATATTTGGAGGCACTGCATTCTTTGCTTTATTGGTTTGTTTGGGTACTGTATATTTACCTTTTGCAATCTGCCAATTTCGTTTCTTTTCTTTAGCAGTGACCCCCTTTTTATGTTTTCATTTATTTATTTATTTTTACTACTGTATGTACTTTTTTCAACTAGCCTCCACAAAGATACATTGTATCTCTTTTTTCCTCACAGATGTTCTGTGGAGAAAGGGCTCTTTTACACGGGCAATTCCGATCAGGGCTGCCTCTCAGTTTTTCAGGAGGACCTTACCGGAAGCTCCATGCAGCTCTGTAGACAGGTGAGGCCGCGTACACACGGGCGGACTGTTCGCCCAACTTTGTCCGCTGAACAGTGTTTGGGCGGACAGTCCGCTCGTGTGTGGGCTTTCAGCGGACAGTTTCAGCGGACAGTTGGACGGACAAGGTTTTTCGGAATTTCTGAAAAACTGTCCGCTGAAACCTTGTTTGAGCGAACAGTCCGCCCGTGTGTAGGCTTGTTCGTCAAACAAAGTTGCGCGCATGCTCAGAAAGGATTTTCACGCCGAAAGCTATAATGCAGTGTATAGGACGTCGTATTTTTCGTCCCGTCGTACGTGCCGTTCACGTCATCGCGCACGGTTTCAGCAAACTGTTCGTCCGTCGTGTGTGGCCATGTCCGTCCATGCTAAGTTTGAGCGGACTGTTTGCCGAAACTGTTGGACGGACAAAGTTGGGCGAACAGTCCGCGCGTGTGTACGCGGCCTGAATGTAAATGGACTTGTGTCCATTTACACCCATCTACCTTTGGGCCTGTCCAGGTCCTTTTCCATTTTTCCAGACCTAAACCTGATGGATCAGAGGTAGCCTAACGTAAATGATCCCCTGCTGACTGAAGCAGACTGGCTCCGTGTGAAAGAGCCATAAGGGTACAAGGGATGTTTCCTTAAAATGTGATCCCTGTGTATAGCAATAACAGTGACTGTATGATTAACAGGTCCTCCTAATGGCTTGCGACTGTTACTCTGCAACCAGGAGCTGTTGGTGACAGCTTGGTAACTGTGATGGGGCACACAATTCAGTGTATTCTCAGTACAAATACAGGTATACATTTAAGTGACTATGCTGCATAAGTCCCAGTTTGTGCTGCCACATATACAGTACATGAACAGCCAGAATTTGGAGGTTTAAGTCTAACGCTAGGCTTTAGTGAAGCTTAAATTGTATATTTGGACCACACTGGTCTAAAGGAACGTTCAGTTGCAACGGCTGTCAGTGCATCAGATATATACAGTATACAGTGCTGTGTTCTGGCACCAGGATGTGAAATTCCCATCCCATTCCTTTAACAAAGTGCTGCTCAGCCCTTCACAGAAGACTTTGTACTCTATGAATGAATACCAGGGTTCCTTTGATTGGCTGAGGTGGAGATTGTGACATTATCCGCCCACCTCTCCAGCCAAACAGAGGAAGCCTTACATTCATTTATAAAATACAAGGTTTCCTGTAAAGGGTAGAGAAGCACTCAGCCTGACTCAGGTAACACAGTCACTGCACTTGTTAGTGAAGGAATAAGTTTGTTTGGACCATAATGGTCCAATCAAATCATTTGATGTTTGCTAACATGAAGTTAGGCTGTAGGAAGAGGCAAGAAAACAAATCTATAAAGCTTTTTCGGGTTCTCTGAAAGATGTTGAAATTAGCACTTCTGTGCAGTCTTGTTACCGCTGGGGTGCATGACCATTTTTTTTCTTGGTAAAAATAGTCTCCCAAACAGAGAGTGAGGGGAGATTCAAAACTTAGGGTTCTCAGCAAAGCAAGAGGTGAAGGGAAATCTAATGGGGGAAAACGTTCTATAGACAACTGAGGAACGCTACTCTAGTGAGATTTCCTCTCATTTCCAATTGTGTCTCTAGGATCCCCTAAATGCATTGGCTACTTTATTGATTATCCCACTGACTTTTATTGAATCAAGTTGTATCTGGACCTCTTAGGAACTTAGCAGTGGTGTGGCACTTCTGCGTTCTCTGGGTTGGGGTGGGAATATTGTATTGATATTCTATGGATATGGAGATATCCTTATGTATTTTCTAGACCCCATGAAGGGAGCATTGGCTACTTTTTGGAAAACTTTATCTGAACCTCTTAGTGGTGTGGCACTTCCATTTCCATTTTTGTTGCATTCTTCTATAAGACTTGGGCAGGGGGTAGGCTCCCAGGAAGCATGATGAATTATGCTCTGGGATTGACTTATTAAAACTGGAGAGTGCAGTGTTTGGTGCAGCTGTCCATGGTAGCCAATCAGATTATAACTTCAACTTGTTCAATTAAGCTTTGACAAAAAAACATGGAAGTTGATTGGTTTCTATGCAGATCTGCACCAGATTTTGCACTCTCTAGATTTAGTAAATCAACCCACCTGCATCATTCAATCAGAAAGAGGAATAGCCATAGTTTAACCACTTCCCGCCCGGCCTATAGCAAAAATGACGGCTGGGCGGTGGTTCAGTTATCCTGACTGGACATCATATGATGTCCTTCAGGATAACAGCTGCCGTGCGCCTGGGGGGCGCACGTCGCTGTGAATGGTGGTACAGTGTGTCAGTTTGGCACAGTGCTACACCAATCTCTGTAAAGAGCCAATGGAGTAGACGAGAGTAGAGCCGCTCGGCGGCTCTCCTGATGGGGGGGTCTGCGCTGATCGTTTATCAGCGCAGACCCCCTCAGATGCCCACATTGGACCACCAGAGAAGCCGCCAGGACCACCAGGGAAGGGGGCAACATGTGGATGGCCAGGTATGTACCCCATGGCCATCCACATGTTCAAATGAATGCCCAATCTGTGCCAAATGGGCACTGACTGGTACCATTATGTAACAAATTACATCAGTGATGCCCAGCAATGCCACCCATCAGTGTCATCAGTGGCACCCAGTGTCCATGAGTGCCACCTATCAGTGCCCATATGTGCCCATCCATTCCACCCATAAGTACCCATCAGTACCCATCAGTGCCACCTATGAGTGCCCATCAGTGCCTCATACCAGTGCCACCTATCAGTGCCCATCATCAGTGCCGTCAGTGCCACCTCATTGGGGCCACCTCATCGGTGCCCATCAGTGCCGCCTTATCAGTCCCATCAGTGCAGCCATATCAGTGCCTGTCATTGAAGAAGGAAACGTACTTATTTACAAAAAAAATGAACAAAAAAAAACCTTGTTTTTTTCCAAAAATGTTGGTCTTTTTTTATTTGTTGCGCAAAAAATAATAATCGCAGAGGTGATCAAATACCACCAAAAGAAAGCTCTATTATTGGAACAAAATGTTAAAAAAATTTGTTTGGTTATAGTGTTGTATGACCGCGCAATTGTCATTCAAATTGCTACAGTGCTGAAAGCTGAATATTGGCTTGGGCAGGAAGGTGCCTAAGTTAGGGTGACCAGATATCCCCGGTTTCAGGGGACAGTCCCCAGATTGAGGACACTGTCCCTGGACCAATTCTGTGCCCGGTTTTGTCCCCAGATTTGACTTCAACAGGAGCTGGGGCAATTTTCAAAGACAGTCAGTGCAGAATCAAAAAAAAAATCTGAATTACACACCCCCGCTCCTACTAGCTTAGGGGGTGTATTTTTTCCATTATCTGTGTCCCTTTCTGATGATGATATGCTGGTCAGAGCAGATGGACTATTTCTTCAGTTTCCTGCACATGCCCATTCAGCTCCGCTCACATGTTCTTCTGCCTTGGCTCAAATCCCGACCAGCCACCTGCCTGCTTATCTCCTTGCCTTCCCCAGCAGAGTCATTTTCCTCCACTCCCCACCCAGTAGTATCCGGGGGCCTGGAGAGTGAGACCTGAGAGGCTGTGAGGCAGGCAGAGGCGACGGGCAGAGAGAGACAGCTGAGCTTAGCTGACGATGTCCAGCAGCAGAAATAGAGGGGAAGCAGATCCAATCGTGGGGCTGCCAGTGACTTCAAGGCTTCTACACAGGTGTGCTTTGGGGGTGTCTGTGAATAGACTACATTGCACTGTCTGTCTCTCTGGCACAATGGATGGTATCATAACTCACAGGCAGCGGAGGGCACTTATTGGTCATAAGTTAACAAAATTAGCACCCAGCAGCCATATTATGTGACACACTGTGACAGAGGCAGCCAGAGCCATGATAGAGTGCCCCCTGCCTGTGAGTTATCATAATGCGGATGATCTTAACCAGTTTCCGATCGCCTGATAGCTGGCTGCTACAGGGAAGTCGCGCTGCGCGGGATCACTTATATACGTGATCCTGCATTTCTGGTTATCAGAGCCAATCAGCGGATCCAGCGGACTCGCCTAGTGGTCTGCCTATGTAAACAAGGCAGTTCGCCAGTCTGTCAGTGTGGAAGACATTGATCCTGTGTTCCTGCAAAGAAGGTACAGGGATCTATG
This sequence comes from Lithobates pipiens, assembly GCF_037356315.1. NCBI lineage: Eukaryota > Metazoa > Chordata > Amphibia > Anura > Ranidae > Lithobates > Lithobates pipiens. The sequence goes on from NW_027507748.1 coordinate 145,561,103, forward strand.
TCTTACCTTAGTAAAAGCACCTCCCACACAGTGAGAAAACACTTGTTAGGCACACATTTAACCCATTTATTGACCTAGATGTTTTCCCTTTCCCAGCCAGTGTCATTAGTACAGTGAGAGTGCATATTTTTAGCACTGATCACTGTATTAGTGTCATTGGTTCCCACAAAGTGTCAAACGTGTCACTAATGCCACGTACACACGAGTGGAATGTCAGACAGAAAAAGTCAGACAGAATCTTTTCATCGGATATTCCGAACGTGTGTGGCCCTCATCTGACTTTTTTTTTTATTATTCTGACGGACCTAGAAATAGAACATATTCTAAATATTTCCGACGGAACCAGTTCCTATCGGGAAAACCGATCGTCTGTATGCTGTTACAATGGACAAAAAATGACACATGCTCTGAAACAAGTATAAGACGGAAGCTATTGGCTACTGGCTTTTGAACTTCCTTTTTCTAGTCCCGCCGTACGTGTTGTAGGTCACCGCGTTCTAGATGGTCGGACTTTGGCGTGATCATGTGTAGGCAAGACAGTTTCAATGGAACTCCATCGGAACTCTGTCGGAAAAACCTTCAGAGTTTATTCCAACGGGAAAACCTAGTGTCAGATTTGTCCACCGCAATATCGCAGTCCCGCTATGAGTCGCTGATTGCTGCCATTACTAGTAAAAAAAAGCATGTCCCCAGATTTCATTTTAAAAATCTGGTCACCTTAGTCTAAGTGCCTGGTATTGAAGTGGTTAATAAGGCGATGAGTCTGCAGGGGACAGCATAAGAGATAGGGTAAGTATAGGAAGCAGAGTTGCCTTTTTTATTTCTAAGCCCTTGTACACACGGTCGGAGAATCCGGAATGTGTCCTATCGGACCGTGTCGTTGGATAATCCGACTGTGTGTGGTATGCATCGGACTGATTCCGTCCGAATATCCATCGGACCCAATTTTCCAACATGTTGGAAATATTTCCCGACCAACTGGTTCGATCGGACATACTCCGATCATGTATAGCGAATTTTGATCGGACCAAGTGCCACGCATGCTCAGATCAAATTCCTACATCAAAGCTATTGGCTACTAGCCTGAATGTAGTCCCATCGTAACGAAATTACGTCATCACGTTCTGAAAGATCGGATTTTTCGACAACTTAGTCTGACCGTGTGTATGTGGACACAATCCGTTGGACTAAATCCGACGGACAAAATCCGTCGGATTTGGTTGGCAGAATCTCCGACCGTGTGTACAGGGGCTAAGAGGAATTGGAGAATCCATTTGTATGTTATTGTCCCAATTGCACTCTAATGTTTGTCACTATGTATTTGCTTAATAGTGGGGAGGATGTTTTTTACTCTCTATAAAAATAAAAAAAATGACAAACAAATCAAAATAAAAAAATTACTAACAAATCAGGTTAACCACACCTGCTGTTTCTTTTTCTTTTATTGCGAGATGCAACAATACCTGACCCAAAATCTTCCTGAGTGCTAATTACAGAGATTTGCACATAAGGGTGTATAGGGAGACATTCACTAATGAATTGAACTGAATTACATTTAATAACCAATGACCCAGGAGTGGGAACGTGCCGTGGGCTTAATTCCTTGCTACAATCCCACAATCTTACAGATCATTATTTTTTCTTCTGTATAGTATATCCAAAATGCAAAAGGCAGAGAGATCCATTTTTTTTATGCATGCTCCTGAATGTTGTGTTTTGTCTGAATGTATCTTAAATTCATTACGGTCTTCCTTAGGGAATCCAGTTCACAGAACTAAATACAGTAACAGTACAGCATATACGTTCATACACATTTCTTGCTTAGTTAATGCAGCTTTAAAACACACTGCCAGCTGGGGTCAGCATGCCACAGGATGATGGGGTGCCGATTTTCAATACATGCACACTATTTAATAACCTCATTTGGAGATAGAAGTCAGAGTAATCACTCTCCCAGAAATGCTGACAGATGTTTTGGCCTCTGACTTATCTCTATAAGATCAGTTCATTGCCTTAGAAATACTAGTGTTTAATTAAAGATGAATGTGCACTTTAGGGGTCGTCCATCAATGTCTTATGACTGCAGATTTGTACTAACTAACCAAACAAAACTAAAAAATTTCCTCTATAAAATCTTGTTTTGAGATGTCACTAGAATGCTTCATAACAACAATGTGTGTGTGTGTGTGTGTGTGTGTGTGTGTGTGTGTGTGTATCATTCAGCCATGACATTAAGATCACTGACAGCTGAAGTGAATAACATTGATTATCTCGTTTACAATGGCATCTGAACATATATATGGGATATATTAGGCAGCAAGTAAACATGTCCCTAAAGTTGGTGTGTCGAAAGCAGAAAAAATGGGCATCACAGTTTGTCGTGTATGGGGCTGAGTAGTCACAGACTGGCCAGGGTGCCCAAGCTGACCCATGTTCACAACCAAAAGGGTCTACAATGGGAACGTAAACATCATAACTGGACCCCAAAGCAATGGAAGATGGTGTGTATAAATATAAATCTCTGCGCTGGTCTGAAAAGGATGGAACGGCAGCTACTCAAGACCAGGAAGGAATCAAAATAAGCAATAATATAAATGGTGCACTATTCCCTGTGTTAAAGTGTATGACACAAAAAGTTGAACTAAAAATGACTAGTATATACACACAACATTATGTGAATTAAATAGCCTCAATCCCTCTAGGCTCATATTAAATAAATAAGTGCATACGTAACATTATATTATGCTCACAACAATATGTGAAGATGAGCAATCATAAAAACTTTATATGAAGTAAAAAAAAATATGATATATGACTTATGTAATGATCAATTACATTGTACACAGTTCATATGCATGAGCAAAAATACAGTTATTGGAATACTTTCAGACGACTTTCTGCATGGCTTTCCTATGCTAAAAAGCACCAGAGTATAGCAAAAAAAGTCTTAATGGATTCCACTTGTGAGTAATTTGCAATGTCTTGAAATATGATGTTTCATAACATAAAGTTTGCCTCTTACCAGATGTGATGGATCCCTGTTACAGAGATCTGACTTGCTTGTGAAATATGACCGTCTATGTGGATTTCACTCTCCTCAGTTCTCTCACAGCCAAACACCTCCAGAGATTAAACTCAGGTGATTCAAAGATAAAGGAACTGACCCACTTTCATAGGCGTTCAGCTCATTCACATCACAGCAATTAGCCAGTATGAACTTCTCAGGTGCAATGATATATTATCTTTTGTGTCCTTTAAAATGTAGATGGAACTCCAAGATTTAGAAAATCATATATAAGGAAAGAAAAAGCTTCATAGTGTAAAACTGCATACATTTATTAAAAATACTTGTAAAGGTTACACTCACTATAAGGCAGGAAATGTAAGCATGAAAAATGTATTCTGATGACGATGTCATTCACCCCACCAGTTGAATGGCACTACAAGGATTCTCTGATCGGACACATTTCCACAAAACTGTCATCTACTGGTAATGGAGGATCAATGGAAGGTGGCTTGGTTTGGACACGTTTTCTTTTTAAATCATGTGCAGGTGCATGTGCATCACTTGGCACCAGGATGCAGTATGGCAAGCCAGCAGAGGCAATGTGATGCTTTGGGCAAACTTAGGATCTCCCATTCATGTGGATGTTACTTTGACATGTACCACCTATCTAAACATTGTTGCTGACCAAGTACAACCCTTCATGGAAATGGTGTTCCCTGATGACAATAGCCTCTTTCAACAAAATAATGTGCCTTGCCACACTGAAAAAATAAGTCAAGAATGGTTTGAGGAACACAACAACGGGTTTCAGGTGTTGACTTGGCCTCCAGATTTTTCAGATCTGAATCCATGAGCATCTGTTGGATGTGCCGTAAAACAAGTCTGATCCATGGAGGCCCCACCTGACAACTTACAACAGGACTTAAAGATTCTGCTACTGACAGCTTGGTGCCAAATGCAATAGCATACCTTCCAGAGCTCTACTCAATATTAAGTGGATCATCATAATGTTATGGCTAATTGGGGTAAATTACATGCAGTGGTCTGGCAATATATCCTTAGTTTAACCCTTTGCTTCTTCAGTCTCAGTAGAGTTTGACCCTGGATGATGACTACACAAAGATGATGTTGTTCCTCTGGGGAGAAAAGACAATTAAATCTTGATCGAACAATAATGTGATCTCAAACTAGTATTAGTAACATACTAAATGATTGTAAATTTGACTACTTAGCATACATTTAAGAAAACCTGTAAAAAGAAATATGTACATCGCCATTGCTGCTTACCTCTACTTCTGTCAAATGGCTTCAATATCTTCTGAGACCTGACTGCAGATCTGGAGTTTTGACTATGCTCTGACTTTGCTGGCTGCATACTTGTTCTGGGTCTGTGACCTGTGGAAAATATTGAGAACAGAGAAAAACAGGCAACTAGCATTTTTCAAGCATGATTTAACAATAGTAGTGTGCATAATTATTTTAATGTTATACAAGTAAGCAACAGTGATAGTCATTTTGAAACGGAGAATAGATGGACAAACTGGAGAAAAAGAATGATAATAACAGAATGTTCTCTATCCCTAAAGTGACATTAAACCTTTAGTTTTTTTAAGGAATTTCAGCAGCTGATTTGATCACTTACTGAGTATGAAGTTTTATTTTTTAATACTTTTATCTGTTTCAATTTAAACTGGTGCCATGGCTCCTGCCCCTGTTATCCTATTTCAAGGTGGCTCCTTTATCTTTGTAGCATTCTATGAAGCCACCATTGCATGCAAGGACTAGAGCTATGTTTCCCTATGCTATATTCTTCAATAGATACATGCAGATTCAAAGCCCAGGATAGCAAGGCACTCCCCAGCTCCCCCCTTCTCCAAACAGTTTGTCCACTGTTGACCCTTTCCTGTGAAGCCCAGAAGTTCAAGGAAGCAGCACTGAGTAAGCAGGAGCCAGAAGCATTGAAAGTTGTAACTACAAGTGATGGGGTAAGAATTTCAACAAATAGTTTTCGGGAGAATGCTTATTTTATTGTGCTCAAAGAGTTAAGCTAAAAAAACTCTGAGAGTCTATTACTACCTTAACCACAAATGTCTAAATCAGAAGTTGGCAACCTTGGAGAGGTGGAGAAATACTTGAACAACATGAAAGAGAGTTTGGAGGTTAGTAGTAAGTAACAGAGTTCAGGGGTCAGGAGTAACACTGGGTTCCAAGGTTAATAGCATGTAACGCAGAGTGCCGGTGCAGCACTGCTCCTGTAGGAGCCTCTGATAGGAAGGGTCCTTGGTTTGCTTAAACCTTCTCAAGAACCTCAGCCCCTCTGACACATCACAGGAAATCACTAAAAGTAATACTTAGTACCCAATAGCAGAGCTATATCAAAGAAAACAGGCACCAAACCAGGTAGTAAAGGCAAACCTAATATATTGTCACCCTATATGGTTGGTAATTAGGCATGCATAAAATGGATTAACAATGATAATACGACATGTATAAGATGGCATTTGGCATCCTGATCAGCATAAACAATAGCAAGGCCACCTCAAGTGCAGCAGTGAGCAGCAGTAAACTATGCTGCCAGAGCACATTTATGGCAGTGATGCTAGCCCTAGACTGACTAGATATGCAAAACATCAGTATCTCAGTAGAAGGAGAGAAGAATAAAAGATGCCTTATCCGTATTGCTGTAGCCTAGCACCTGGCTACACAGGGGACAGGTGTAAGTAGTGCAAAATGCAAGAATCAGTTGTATATAATGCAGAGTTCAGTGGTTAGTAGTAAGTAAGGCAGAGTGCAGGGGTCAATAGTAAGTAGCGATATGTGCAGTGGTCAGTAGTAATGCAGAGTGCAAGGGTCAGGACTCTGAGTAGGAAATGCAGAGTGAAGGGATCAGTATTAACACATAGTGCAGAGGTCAGTAATATACAATGCAGAGTACAGGGGTCAATAGTAAGTAGAGTACAGGGGTCAGTAGTAAGACAATCTGGGTCAGTGCAAGGATTTTTGTCTGCACAGACTGAGGTGCATTTTGCTGCCCCCCTCCCCAACGCCCTTCCACTACCCTCCTCCCCTCCAGAATGCAATTCTTTCTCCTCTGCTCTGACAACCCCTATTGCCTATGCTCGTACATTTATTCACACATCACGAGAAAAAAATTAACACATTTTTTAAATGTATTTATGAATGTGTAACTGAGGGGTTCATAAAGTATTTAGGCTGGTTTTAGTTTATTTGTTTGAACTGCAAACAATTTAATAAAACACTAAAAATAGTCATTCATTTAGATTTAATTAATTTGGAGAAAATTGATGGCAATAAGCATTTTGCTCAGCAGCCAGGACAGGCATATGGCGATTGACAAAACGACTCTGGGCCACCAGTTATGTGTGATCCGGGGTGGGGATATCCATTCCCCACTTCCCTCATTAGCTACTGGCAGGTACACTATGTGAAACCTCCTTTACATCACATTGAGCCCATTATGTGATGGGGTGCAGCATGAAGGACGTAATGCTGCATTATATGTTTTATTCAAACTGCCTCTGAACAGAGGCAAGTTTATTTACTCCCCACATACCACCACATACCCTCACTGTCTACAGCTGGCTATGTCACACAGCATTGGAAATTTGAGCTATGCTGAACTGCCACTAAACGGCAATGTCTAATAAGGGGGAGAAGTTATGAATTCCCCGCTTCCTCTGGCTGACTATGGGCAGCTGGCATGTGAGGTGCAGGTGAGGAGAGTAGAGTGAAAACTTTTACCAAAGAACGATGTTATGCGACCAACTAACACTATTGAATAAGCACACAATAACTGAGTTGATACAAAAAGAAATTAAAGTGGTTGTAAAGTAACTCTGTATAATTAGTAGAATCCCCTTTGTTATATGCAGCTATGTTGCATAGTGCCTTTGTTTTATAAAAATTATGCAGCCCAATACCTTAATTCACAGTTCTGCTGTACGGTCACATGAAGTCGCTGCGCTCTCCTTCCCTGTTCTGAGGACAACAATGGGAAGGGCTGAGATTCCCCTGTGACATCAGCTTGGAAGAGAGGAGGAGAGTGACAGCAATCACAGCGGAGCTCTGCAATAATGTATTGTGCTGCATCATTTTTATAAAACTTTGATCAATATACAGTAGCTGCATATAACAAAGGGGGTTCTACTAATTACACAGAGTTATTTTACGTAGAATAACAGCAGGAGGGGAGGGGCAGGAGGAGATTAACACAGGCTCTGGAGCTGACAGGCAGGGAGGGAGAGGGAGAGGAGGAGAGGGAGAGACTGTGGGCTGACAAAGGCATGTACTTCCCATGGTATCATGGCTCAGCAGCAGGATTAACCAGGTTTTTACAGCATAGCAAGAGACAAATGACACTGCACAAGCTTTATGCTGTATAACAGGTTTTAAAGGAACAGGATAATTTTTTCATTATTTTTTTTAGGGTCACAACCACTTTAAGTAGCAGTGGAAAAAAGGCTGAAGATAACAATGTATCAATACACCAAAAACGAAAACAAAACTAGTCAAAACAAAACTCCCAGAGGTATAGCTGAAACTATACACAGGCAACTACAACTGGCTGATCAATAGGCTGCCTTCACTTCCAAGCATGGGGAACCAGGCTCTGAACAATTAAAAGGGGGGGGGGGGCACCAAGAGACCATATACTGTAGTCAACTTTTCATTAAATGTATATAACAGAGAGTAATTAAAAGCACCCACAGGAAGAGGAGAAGAAAGAGCATGTCATAAGGTGACTGAGAACCAGTCCCAGCTGTGGATCAATGAGCAGAACTGCTGCTGGCCAGATGGAATCCCACCTCTGGAACAGGGGAGATGCTGGTAAAGCCGGCTACTATGTAGCGTCTAAACACCGGTTAACTGTTCTGTGTTCCTCCTTTTGTGCTATCACGTTCCCCTTGGTCCCTCTTCTGGTGCCAGCCCTGAGGACAATGCAATGTTTAGAGGTCAGGAATAAGTAACAGGTGGCAGGGGTCTGTAGTGTGTAATGCAGAGTTCAGAGGTCAAAGTAAGAAACCGAATAATACGTTTAGAATAAGTAACACAGAGGTCAGGGGTCTGTAGTGTGTACAGAGTAAAGAGGTTGAAGTAAGTAATGCAGAGTAACACAAAGTGCATCTCCCCTAAGCTAAAATTGGCCCCTGCTCATATTCCCCCTCTCCCTCTTCCTGAAGTTTACTCACAGATCAGATGCAATGACTCCTGGTAGAGTGAGGGAAGTCCTCTCAGGTTTCCTCTTGGCTATGACAGATCAGAGCTAGAGAGGAGCCTATGGCTTTCTTTGGCTCTGCAATTCCTATTGTTACTGTATCTATGGTCTGGAAGGTAGCGGTTGGGGATGGGTGCTAGAAAAATGGCAAGGTCTATTCTACCTGTCCATTGGTAAAACAATTCTGATGACATTATATTGTTTTATTTTTAATTAAAGCGGAGTTCCACCAACTTTTACAACTTTGTCTTCAAGGAAAGACAACCTCTCCACCACTTGATTTGGGATATTTTTTTTTCTTAGTTACCTTTTATGAAGCACCTTGTGTACTTCCGTCCCAGCCTCGTCGCAGCCCAGTGCATCACGTCCTCTTCTCCCCCGATGCCTTCTGGGACCTGTGTCCCCCCCCAGAAGATGACAGGGCCATTCAGGGAGTTCCGCGCGACTCGCACATGCGCAGTAGTAAGCCTGAAGCCTGAACCACTGCCGGTTTCCCTTAGTTGGATGGATCGGCCGGGGGGGGGGGGGGCGCCATCGTGGGCTCCTTGGACAGGTAAGTGTCCTTATTAAGATTCAGCAGCTACAGTTTTTGTAGCTGCTGACTTTAAAAAAAAAATTGTGGCTGGAACATCGCTTTAAGTATTTTTATACGAGATCAAGGCAAATATCAACAAATACAGGATCTATTTTTTAAAGCTTACAATTCTAATTCTTTAAGTAGGTGGTAGTTGCTTAGAGACTAATTGATGTATGTGTATATAAGCATGAAAACAAAATTATTAGCACACATCTATATATATATATACACCATCAAGCAACAATCAATCATTTTACCTTGTGACATATTTTCTCTGTAGTCTCAGAAAACAACCTGCACATTATTTCAAGCAAGTATTAAGAAAACTGATATTCTTGATGGCACCATTCCTTCATATAAATGACTCCTGCTGATGATGATGATAAGTATTTCAGAATACTTAAAATATTTGGTTTGGGGTTTAACTATTCTGAGTCATGACTCATGATATAATGCTGTAAGAGAATGTCACCAGCACACCAAGGATCTCCAGTGAAAGGCCAAAGCTTTATTTAGCAATCATATCATTACAACAGATTGCAATGTTTCGGAGCTATGCAGGACCCCTTCATCAAGCATGAATGAAGGGGTCCTGCGTGGCTCCGAAACATTGTAATCTGCTGTAATGATATGATTGCTAAATAAAGCTTTGGCCTTTCACTGGAGATCCTTGGTGTGCTGGTGACATTCTCTTGCTCCGATTAGTCACGGTTCCAGCCGATGGTCACTTCAGCATCCACTTATATGCACAGCCATCTCTACTGAAATGTGTGCATTGAGAATAGTGCGTTGGAATGATATAATGCTGGTCATATTTAAATTCAAACAAAATTGGCCAATCAGCATAAGACAAAATAGAGAACTTTCAGTGGCAAACAAGATTCACTGGTCGCATTTGAATTCAGATAAGATTTACCTGTCAATATCACCATACAACACAATCTGGGGAATAAATTAAGCTTCCTGTACCATTATATTGGGGCAAGAAACTGTCTGGAGTTGTGTGTCCCACATTGAAGCAGAAGTATACTACATCTGAGCACCACAAACCAAAAATGCTATTTAAATAATTTTTAATATTCCAACCAAACTCACCCATCCATGTCCCCATGCTTTATTTTGCTCAGCAAACAACCCCTAGCATTTTTGGCTGTGATCATCTCGAATAAGAACAGATGATCCATGTAGCATTTACTTCCTGGAATCCATCTGCTCTTAGTCCAGGAATGCAGGCAGGAGGGTGTGCTTAGCTAAGAAGAGGGTGTGCTTAGCTTCACCTTCTAAAGACTTCAGGGAACAACAATATATGATATACTTTCTTATTTATCTACTAATGCTCACAGTAAAATAGTCAATATTAATTGAGAGAGTGAAGTTCTGCTTTAACTAAGCAGATAAAACTGTTTCAGGTCTATCTGTGCCACCTATGCCTGTGTGTTTTTCAAAGTGAAACAGAAACTACTGCCCCAGAGGGCTATCAGAGGGAATGCGGCAGTTTTCCAATTAGATTCCCACCAGGTGTGACCTGCGGTAAGGGATGTGAGCTGTGAGCACACAGCTTACACCCCTCTCTCTGCTTGTTTAGTAAATACTCTACACGAGCAGAGCCTATTAAGTTAACAACCCTCCTGCTTCTTCCAGCTCTGAGTTGAGCTGGGGGTGCAGAGAGATGCAACTCCAGCTGTTATGCACCCTCTGCTGCCTGTAGGGTTGCCACTTTTTCTTCAAGCCAAACCTGAACACTTTAGCAGCGCACAGCAAAAATATATATTTTTTTAGCATACACTGTAGGATTTTAACAGACCCGGGACACCTTTGGGCGCTCCCAAGAGAATAGTAATGTGGCATAGTGCCCCCTCACCCTCCTATGGGGCCCTGTTCTGAGCCACATCCTGTCTGAATATCGTGTCCGGGTTTCAAGTGGACTGAAACCCAAATCCATGATTCAAAACCTGAACTGTCCAGGTGAATCCCGGACAGGTGGCAACCCTAGCTGCCTGTCACAGACATGGTAAACCAGAGAACTGGTTACTGCTAATTCACAAAGGGGCCTGTACCTCTTTTGTTAATTAGGATCAGCATCTGCTCCATTTTTTTATGTTTAGAAGAGTGGTGCAAGATTGTGCTTGCACCATTTCTGTTGATTCTCCCCAATGATTCCAATTGCAAATTTAAGATGAAAAAAAAAAAGAAAACAGTATTCGCCCATCTGCCAACTGCTTATGCATATAGTGAATCCATTATGCTCGTACACACGATCGGAATTCTCGTCGGAAAAAGCTCTGATGGTTTTCCCGTCGGAATTCCGATGGAATTCCGCTCAAACTGTCTTGGCTACACACGGTCACACCAAATTCTGACCGCCAAGAATGCGGTGATGTATAACACGTACAACGAGACTAGAAAAAGGAGTTTTCAATACCTAGTAGCCAATAGCTTCCATCTCGTAGTTGAATCTGAGCATGTGTGAGTTTTTGCGTGTTGGAATTGCATACACACAATCGGAATTTCAGATAGAAAGTTTTTCCATCTGGAAAATTGAGAACACGCTATCAAATGTTTGCTGCTGGGAATTCGTCCAGCTAAATTCCGATGGAGCATACACACGGTCGCATTTTCTGATGAAAAGCTCTCATCTGTCTTTTGCTGGCCAAAATTCCGATCGTGTATGCCAGTAGAGTAGAATGTAGTAAAATACAGATGGGCTAACGTCCAACAAACTTTACAGTGTGAATTGTACATTGAATTCTGTACCTGTAGAAGAGCAACCTGCTTTTAGTCAATCCATTGCAGATTTTTTTATAAAAAAAAAAAAAAAACTGACATGGCAGGTGCTTAATTATATTGCATCCAAACAACCTCCATTTTTTGCTGACAATTTAAGGATTTATGATTGCCTTCTAATATCGGACCCTGCAGGATGGAAGTGCTGTGCGCCATGTGCCTCCTGCGAGGACGGTGTAATCCCTCCGGTGCTGAAATGGACAGCAGCCTGACAGCAGGATAAAGTTTGAAGGTGTCTACATTTCATGCTTGTTGTTTGCTTTTAGATTTAGTGGCCATTTGTAAAGCAGCCACTGGTCACAAATTTCCAGTAATGTGTCCTCTGGAAGGTGAAGCCATTTTTCAGATGACTTTTTAGCACCTTTGTTTCTCCGCGAAGCCAGAGGCAGCTATTGTGATCAGCTCCGAACCTAGAGGAGACACAGTGCTTTTATATAGCACCTGACAATGTGCTATATAAACAATCGCTGCAATTTTATTCTTCCTACTCTCTAATGTGTTGCAAAAGCAGACAGCCTTTGTGTGTGAGTCTGTGTGCCTGCGTTATTATAAGTTATAAGTAGAAAGCGCTCACTTAAAAGATCATCCACAAATCATGAAAAACATATTTTTTTTTTTAAACAAATCCCCGGAACAGGAGGATTAATGGGGTAGCCGTCCTTATTTTCTCTAATCCCTGACAGACTATATCTTTATAGACTCTTGCATTTTCAAGTCACAATCTGTTCCTAAGGGACAATCTTGATTCATGTTCCACTGATAAGTAAATCCTGGCACAGCTAATGAAATATAAGTTTGCGGGAATCTCCCAGGACTGGTCTAATATGCAGATATGTCTGTGAAAAAGATTTGTCTCAAGCTGTCTTTGCTGTGCAGGAGAAGCGATCCGAGTTTGTTAGTCGCCACGAATGATGCAAGCCCGCTGTTTGGCTTTAAATGGCAATGGGGCGAATGCCGGAGCTATTTATTGTGGATTACTGCCAGAGTCAGCGGCATAGTACAATCTATCTACAGAAAAGAACACAAGATAACACTGCTGATAATATGCTTTAACATAACATAGCACTATCAAGGTTGATCTCCTTGTATCCCTTGTCATGTCTCTATAGGGATGATTTCTATATATTTTTTTTTCTTTTTGAAGACAGTATGGGTACTTTAGAATATATACACAGATCGCAACCATCCCTGTTTTCGAGGGACTGTCCCTGATTTGGAGCAAAGTCCCTCTGTCCCTCATTCCTCCTCATTTGTCCCTCATTTTGGTTTGATCTATAGATGTATATAAAATGCACTTTTTATCTATCAAAAAGTGTTTCCAGTGCTAATTCTTTCATCTGATTTCTAAATTGCTGAATTTGTAAGTTCCGAAAGCCAATATAAAGGAATAGTAGTGGTAAAAAAAAGCACTTATGCGTTTAACCAATCTTGTTTTTTTGTACATTTCTCCTTTAAGGGGGCATGGCAAGGGGGTGTGTCCTATGCCTGTATACTTTTTGCTGATAGGTGTCCCTCATTCCCATCTCAAAAAGTTGGGAGGTATGTATATATAAGCGGAAAAAAAAACGCAGAAAATACTCTGTTTAAGGCTAATTGCATACAATTCTCTGACCTTTTCTTTGACATTATTTTTCCACCCAAGGCTAAACCACAGACAAACAATGAAATACAAGGTCAAAACACATATACATATTGAAATATGTGAGCTGAAGCATGAATTCACCAAGGAGTGGCTCAAAAAAAAAAAAAAATGAAAAAAAAAATGAACGAAAAAAATAAATGGAGGGTTATGGACTGCCCTAGTCAAATCCTTGATTTGCATCCCATTGAAAGGCTATGGTGGGGATTGAAAAGAGCAATTTGTGTAGGGAAAGCCACAAACATCTTGGAAACTTAAGGAATATGGCAGCTGTTTTGCAGGCCAAATGATTTGTGTTTCTGTTCAGAAAGCTCTCAGATTTACACGGCTATGTCACCCAGGTGATTGGATAATGAAGGAGAAATAATAAACTAATATGGTCATCTTTCTGCTCCCTCCTGTCAGCATGTTCCATGTTACCACATGTGAGTGAAGGAGATCCAATTGCATACCTCCCAACTTTCTGAGATGGGAACAAGGGACACCTGTAGGTATAAGACACACACCCTGCCATGCCCCCCCCCCCCCCAAAGGAGAATTATGCAAAAAATGATTGATTAAACTCATATGTGTTTTTTTTTTTTTACCACTACTATTTCTTAATATTTGCTTGTGAAATTTACAAATGCAGCAATTTAAAAATTGGATGGAAAGTTGTGCACTGTAGAATGCTTTCTTATAGATAAATAGTGCATTTTCTATACAACTACCCTGTTTCCCCTAAAATAAGACCTAGTGTGATTGTCAGTGATGGCTCCAATATAAGCCCTACCCCCCAAATAAGCCCTATCCTGTTTCCCCCGAAAATAAGCCCTACCCTGAAAAGAAGACCTACAGGGACTTTAACTAGGGCTTATTTGGGGGATAGGTCTTATATTGCAGCCATCACCGACAATCACACTAGGTCTTATTTTAGGGAAAACAGGGTATATAGATCAGGCCAAAATGAGGGACAAATGAGGAGGAAAGAGGGACAGAGAGACATTGTTCCACATCAGGGACAGTCCCTCGGAATCAGGGACAGTTGGGAACTATGTGATTGTCCCCAAGTGCTGTCCTTCCCTCTTCCAGACTGAGTGTTGCTGTGCAGGGGATTACAAGAGACTGATATCAAGTCAAATGTAGGTATTTATACTACTTGCATGTACCTCTTTAACTATCAGCTTTTATTTTTTATTTTTTTTGTTTCATAAGTTATCAGCTTTAATGCTTAACCCATCATGGATGTATTACTATAATTTATCTTAACCACTTCCCGACCGGCGCACAATGATGTACGTCGGCAGAATGGCACGGACAGACATATGGGCGTCCCTTTAAGAAAGCCGCCATGCCATCGTGTGCGCGCCGGTCAGGACCCCTGTGAGTCCGGTCGCGGGTCTCGCGGACTCAATCGCCGTGGGGATACCCACGATTCTCTCACGGGGATATGTGGAAGTAAACAGAATCTCCCCGTTCTGCCTAGCAACAAGTGGCACTGATCTCTGCTCCCTGTGATTGGAGCAGAGATCAGTGTTCACTAACACACAGCCCAGCCCCCCACAGTTAGTATCACGCCCCTAGGACACAGTTAACCACTACACTGCCACCCCCTGGTTAACCCCTTCACTGCCAGTGTCATTTACACAGGAATCAGTGCATTTGTATAGCAGTGATTGCTGTATAAATGACAATGGTTCCAAAAATGTGTCAAAAATGTCTGATGTGTCCGTCATAATGTCGCAGTCACAATAAAAATCGCTGATCGCCGCCATTACTAGTAAAAAAAAAATATTAATAAAAATGCCATAAAACTATCCCCTATTTTGTAAACGCTATAAGTTTTGCGCAAACCAATCAATAATCGCTTATTGCGATATTTTTTACCACAAATATGTAGAATACGTATCGGCCTAAACTGAGGAAAAAATTTTTTTTATATATTTTTAGGGGATATTTATTATAGCAAAAAGTAAAAAAGAATGCGTTTTTTTCAAATTTGTCCCTTTTTTGTTTATAGCGCAAAAAATAAAAACCACAGGGGTGATCAAATACCACCAAAAGAAATCTCTATTTGTGGTTAAAAAAGGACATCAATTTTGTTTGGGAGCCAGCGACGCAGTGCCGAATCGCAAAAAGTGGACTGGTCTTAAGCCAGCAAAATGGTCCAGTCTGAAAGTGGTTAAAAATGTTCCATCCTCCTTTCTCCTACCTATTCTGCAGCTCTATGTCAGGGAGTGCTTGACAACGACTGGGAATTCTATGAGTTGTAATGTCACCCATAGGCGTCCATAGCCCAGCCCCATTGTCGGTACTCCCTCGTCACCCCTGCAACTCAGTGACACGGGGGAGCCAGAGCTGCAGGATCACATGACCATACCAGAGCTGATAGGTTAATATACAGATCTTTCTATACACTTCAGGCCGGATAGGTAGAGGGGAGAAGGAAGAGAACATTTTTATAAATAGATATAGTTAGACATACTATATACAGTATATATACTGTATATACAGTATCTCACAAAAGTGAGTACACCCCTCACATTTTTGTAAATATTTCACCTATTTCACAGGTCAGAAGAGCAACATAAAAGCCAGATACACCTTGTGAAGGCTGACAGACTGTGTAGTGTGTGGGGGGAAGCTGTATACAGTGCTGGGATGGGAAAGGAGCTCTGCCAAGTGACCTGCCAGGGGTCCCTGTCCTCTGATTCTCTAGTGGTAATCCCTGTCCTCTGAGGAACTCTGGGAACTCAAAACTCTTAAGCCACTTTGAGTATCTTGGCATGTGCGGTGGATGTATGTGCACACACGTTGGAAGTAGTGGGGGGGGGGGGGGGTAGGTCAACTTTTGCATCAGGGCCCACAAGCTTCAAGCTACGCCTCTGCCTCAAATCCTTCTGTCTCTTCATATAATCCCAAACAGGCTCGATGAATTCAGGGCTCTGTAGGGGCCAAACCATCATTTCAAGGACTTCTTGTTGTTCTTTACACTGAAGATAGTTCTTAATGACTTTGGCAGTATATTTGTGGTAGCTGCCCTGTTATAGAATACATTTAGGGCCAATCACATGCCTCCCTGATTGTATGTAATGATGGATAAGTATAGTATCTGCCTGTATTTCTCAGCACTGAGGACACCATTGATCAGACAATATTAAGAGCCACAGTGTTCGGCCAAAGAAACATAGTGTACCAGATGAAAGACACATCATGCTTACTTACCGTCTACATCACAAGATGTCTTGCACTGTCATCAACATAGAACTGGCAGAAACCAGAGGTACACCCATCTACTGTCTAGAGAAGTCTGGCCAGAAGTGGTCTCCATGGAAGAATTGTGGTTAAAAGGCCATACCTCTGACGTGGAAACAAGGCTAAGTGACTCAACTATGCATAAAAACATAGAAACTGGGGTGCAGAAAAACGCAAATGGAGTTGGAGGTTATGTCAGGATCAATGGTGTCCTCAATGCTGGGAAATACAAGCAGATAATTATCCATAATGCCATACCATCAGGGAGGCTTGTAATTGGCCCCAAATTTTTTCCACAGCAGGAGAACAACTCCAAACATACAGATAATGTCACAAAGAAATATCTTACGCATAAAGGAGAACAAGAAGTGATGGATTGTCTCCCCCCCCAGAGCCCTGTTCTCAACAACATTGAGTCTGTCTGGGATTACATGAAGAGACAGAAGGATTTCCATTGTTTCATAGTTAGTAAGGTTGAATAAAGACACCAGTCCATCCTGAGTGAGTGCCTACAATTGTCCCTATCCCTGTATATTGCACACTCAGTCCCTACCCTCAAGGAGCCCACAATCCAAGGTCCCCATTCATATACTAGGGCCAATCTTGGACAGAAGCCAATTAGCCTACCTGCATGTCTTTGGATTGTGGGAGGAAACCCACATGTGCACAGGGAGAACATGCAAACTCCAGGCAGGTAGTGTCGTGGTTGGGATTCAAACCAGCAACCCTTCTTACTGCAAGGTGAGAGTGCTAACCACTACACCACTGTGCCGATTTGAGGCAGCCTACATCCACAGAAGATCTGTGATTAGTTTGGAACAACCTACCTTCAGAGTTCCTTCAAAAAACGGTGCAGGTGTACCTAGAAGGTTTACAAAAATTGATGCTGTTTTGAAGGCAAAGGATGGACACACCAATCATTAATTTGATTTAAATTTCTCTTCTGTCCATTTACTTTTTGTTTTGTTAGTTGATAAAATTAAACTATTAACACTTCTATTTTTGAAAGCATTCTTCATTTACAGCATTTTTTTCACATCTACCTAAAACGTTTGCATGCTTGTTTATATATATATCCTGACCTGCTTCTGAAAATGCTAGTTGACTGACCTACTAATTTCTACTACTTTTTACTGATTGACTAAAGGTAAAATAAAAATCTAGAAAAAGAAAACAAATGCAGCTACCCCTCTATGGACTAGTAAGCTGGAACATATCACCTTTTTGTTCTTGTATTTGGATACCCTTTATGTAACATTTATAGGTAGTCTCCCTCACCCCAGCCTCTGACTGAACAGTGAAGAAGAAGCAACAAACTGATGAGCTGATCTCTCTGTCTCTATGCTCTCTCATCCTATCAGCATGCTGTTTGTCAGCACAAAGAGGCTGATTTGAAGCCAAACTCAGGTGCTTACATAACATAAAAAAATAAATAATAATTGATGGTGCATTAATGCATACCAAGCTGTTTTAATTTGAGTCTTTTATACATGCCCTGAATTCAGATTTAAAGCATGCACACATTGCTGCCTACCCCTGTGTGATTGCTAGCAGAAAGATGAAGTAGATTTCAAATGGTTTTCTCATCAGTAAAAAATAGTACGACGTGTGGGAATTTGTATGGTGGCCATATACTGTACATCTCCCTGGCACAGAAAAATGCAGCTCTGTATTCGTCATCATCAATACATTAGGAAATGTATTTATTTTTAGACACAAGCAGTGTAAGTACCTGAATTTCATATGGCATCAGCCTCTAAAAGTGGTTGTAAAGGCTGGAGGTGGTTTACTGTCATGCATTCTATGTATGAAGGAAAAATACCTTCTCTGTAATGCAGCCCCCCCCCCCCCCCCCATCCCAGAATACTTACCTGAGCCTGACATTCCTCCAGTGATGAGCACAAGAGCTTAAGCTCTCAGAGGATTCTATCTTCTCTTTGGCTAAGACAGTAAAGGAAGCCATTGGCTCCCACTGCTGTCAATCACAGCCAGTGAGCCAATGAAGAGAGAGAGGGGGCAGGGCCACCATGTGTGAATGGACACGTAAAGCTGTGGCTCAGGAGCAACCCAGCTCGGATGCCCCCATTGCAAGCTGCCTTGATCTGGGGGTACTAGGCAGAGGGAAGGGACCAGGAGAGCTGGCAGAGGACCCAAGAAAAGGAGGATCGGGGCTGCTCTGTGCAAAAACACTGCACAGAGCAGGTAAGTATGACATATTTCTTATTTAAAAAAAAAAGACTTTAATAGCACTTTAACCACTTAAAGACCAGCCGCCACAGTTGTACTGCAGCAGGTTGGCTCTATTACGTGAATCGCTGCTATTGTACGTCGCTTTGTGTGATGGATATAGCAGGCGTGTACACCCACGGCATAGCCCGGGAGCCCATGCCCGGCAAATGCAATGTCCACAATCACCAAAACCTGTGATCGCCCCAACAGAGGCAGAACAGGGATCTGCCAGTGTAAACACGGCTCATCCCCATTCTAACAGGGGAGCTGAGAGTGATCGTCTGTTCCTAATGATTAGGAACAGTGATCTCTCTCCTCCTCCAGTCAGCCCAGCCCGATACAGTAACACCTCCCAGGGAACACATTTAACCCTTTGATCGCCCCAGTGTTAACCCCTTCCCTGCCAGTGACATTTATACAGTAATCAGTGCATTTTTATTGCACTGATAGCTGTATAAATGTCACTGGTCCCAAAAAAGAGGCAAAAGTGTCTGATCTGTCCACCGAAACGTTGCAGTCCTGCTAAAAATCACAGGTTGCTGCCATTACATGTAAAATAATAATAATAATAAAAATGCCATAAATATATCTCCTATTTTGTAGATTTGCGATTTTTCTTAACCAAAAATATGTAGAATACATATTGGCATAAACTGAGGAATAAATTCGTTTTTTATATTTTTTGGGGACTTTTTTTTCGCAAAAAGTAAAAAAAATATATATTTTTTTTAAATTGTGACTTTTTTTTTGTTTATAGCGCAAAAAAAAAAAAGAAACCACAGGGGTGATCAAATACCACCAAAAGAAAGCTCTATTTGTGGGGAAAAAAAAGAACGTCAATTTTGTTTGGGTACAGTGTCACGTGACCACGCAGTTGTCAGTTAAAACGACGCAGTGCCGTATCGCAAAAAAATGGCCTGGTCATTAAGGGGGTAAATCCTTCCGATCCTTCCACAGTTGTCAGTTAAAGCGACGTAAATACATACATAAATATCGAATTTCAACTAATACGAACAAAATTATAGCGCATATAACGAATGGATTCGACATGATTTGAGATTCAGTATAATGAATATCGACACTCTTCGAATAATACAAAGAATTACCGCTCTAAGGTGATGACTTCTCCCAAAACAGCTGTCTCCACAATCCCACAGGGTGCTGGCTCTGTTTGCAACAGGAACTGAAGTAGAAAAGATGTAGCTGGATAGCCGCACTCCGAATTATTCAACTTTATTTCAAAAATGTAATTAAAATCATAGCATCTAGGCTGGTAAACAGACTAACTGCACAGCCGCTGACATGTTTCACACCGAACACGGTGCTTAGTCATAGCCAATGAGCAGAATATACATACAGAGTCTGTTTACCAGCCTAGATGCTATGATTTTAATTACATTTTTGAAATAAAGTTGAATAATTCAGAGTGCGGCTATCCAGCTACATCTTTTCCTTTACTCTACGAATAATAACGAATTATCCGAAAACGTATTAACGTAACATAACGAATATAACAGAACAAAATTATATATTTTATGAATGACAACGAACCGAAACGAAACAAAATTTTCCGTTGTGTACAAGTCTATCAAACAGCATAGCTAAAAATATGCAAATCATCTGTCTATTTAGTTGCGTGTCTGGTATTCAATCTGAGCACCTGGCCCTTCTGCAAATCTCAACTGGTGGTGACACCTATGGTTCATTGGAATGGATTGGGTTTACCCACAGGAAGATAATTTAAGAAGCTGGGATGCCTCTTTCTACCATACTAAATGCCAACAACAACTGCTAGAGGGTTTCAATGTCCAGTTCAAAAATATCCTTAAATCACAACTGATGCTTGAAATCGGAAAGCATCGGGTTGATGTCCACCTTGACAAAATTTTAAAGAAAAAATAAACAAATTCTTATTCACTCCAACAACTCCAGTTTTCATCAATCAGAGTGATCTGAACATACTCTATTGTTTTTTTGTTTTTTGTTTTTTGTTTTTATGAATTCTCTTTAATTAGAGAAGGCAAAATGCCAAATATATGCGCATGAACTACAAATAAACACATTTCAATGTTTCTAGCACCTCCTTTACATTTTCATTTGAAAGAGCCACTAAAATCCCTGGAGATGGGAACACAAAGCAAATTCTATGAGCACGTGTTTGGATTCAAGGTCTCTCACTCCAAGAGATAATGAAAAGCACGCGTCTTAACAATAACACACACCTAGTAATTATGTGACAAAAAAAAACTACAATTCTAACAGAGAGAAAACATCATTCTCATCTTTGTATTCTGTTTGCATACAAACCCAGCCCTTTCTCACTTGAGATCTTTTCATATATACTATAGCAGTCATGCCGTCATATTTCATTGGCCTATGGGTACACAATAATACATCAATTTCTCCTCTCTGCCCCTTCTGTGTGTACCTTCCTTCCCTGCCTTCCACTCTATATTTCTCCTCCATCCGATCCTCTACGTGTATATATTTATACCCTTTTCTCTTCTCTTCCTCTTTGCGTATATATTTTCACCATCACCACTGCTGTCTCTTTTTTTCTGCCTCTCTTATGGGATTACTTGACTGTTTTATTTGTTTTTTTATAGCCAGATAAGAAATGAAAAAGTCAAAAGAAAAAAAAAAGGAAAATAAGTCCAGAACTGGCTATTTTTATTTATTTTTTTGGCACTGAATTCTCAAGTTCTTTTTTTTTTTTTAACTGATATATAATTTCCGATTACCTCTGACCTACCCCATATTCACAGTGTCATCTCCCTCCCCGCTCTCTAGTCAAAGTCATTCACCTTTTCTCGGCTTTCTGTCTGCCTTTGCAAGAGCTGGGAATTGGAAATACATTACAAGAATCTTTGGAGGATTTTCCTTGGCTTTAATTTTAATGAAAATGTGGATCGGAGCATGGGAAACAAAATTGTTTTATCATCAGAGTCTGTCTGAGTGATTGCCAAAAGGAGGCTCTACGAGTGGACGTAACTTGTACGGCTGCTAAATTAAATCCCTAGGCTCGAGGTCTGTCAAACACCAAAGGACAAAAAAATTAGCCGCTGTGGTTTGGGCAGCTAAGATGGTTTATTGTGTCTTTGGTACTAGATCCCTGCTCATCTCTTATGTTAATGGCACTAATGAATCAGTGATGAAACGACGGCTGCTGTATTAGGCATGTGTCTCCACGGATGATTGTCAAGTGATTTTGATTATTTTCTAGCACAGTGGATGATGGCTATAGCTGTGTTCAGGTTATATTTATCAAAGTTTTCCACTACAGAGTCGGACACTGTTTTATCCATGAAAATCCTTTCATACTGAAACCAACAGAATTTTTCGCAGAAACATATGAAGCTGTTTGTGGTGGGTCCTGGTTTGTTTGCCCTTTCTATTACAGCCAGAGAGACTTTGATATATGATTCTGTTTGGATTGTGTTTATCCAGGCTACATTGGAGGAAAATGATGCCAAGATAGTCAACTCTATATAGAATATTATGTATAAGGAGGGTATCAAGAAGAAAACATAATTCTATGCCTGGCTACGATATCTACACTGCCAAGATCATACAACATTACTAAGCAAAGATTTTTTAGATTTATGATCTTCATTTATGTTGTTCAAACATTCCTTTTAATACAAATATTTTTCTGTGCTCGGATGCATGTTGCAAGGATGGTGTGCATTTATTGAGGCAGGTGGCAGTTTCATGGTTAGGTTATAAAAAGTCCATCTAGTTCAACCAACAAAAAATAAAAGAATGAATGAAAAGAAAATCTCCATGTACAGCACCCTATACTTACAGTTGTTCCAGAGGTAGGCAAAACATACCTATAAAAAAAATGAAAAATCAGCAGCTACAAATACTGCAGCTGCTGACTTTTAATAATGGAAGGGCCGGACCCTGTCCGAGGGTCCAGCAATGTGGGGGAATGAAGCCCTGCTAGTCTCCCCCTCCTCTCTGCGGTGCCGGCATTGTCACTGTGGGTGCCCGTCCGTGGCTTCACAGGCAGGCATGCACTACTCATGCATGAGCCGTGCTGCACGATGTGACTGGCTGGGAAATCATCTGGGACCGGTGATGTGTCCCAGGTGATTGCCAAGAGGGAGGGGGGAGAGGTGAACTTACTGCCGGTGCCCCGGGAGGAAGTGGGAGCTTGAATCTTCCAAAAAGAGGGTTTCTGCCCCCCCCTCCCAAAAAAAATGACATGTCAATTGTGGCATGTCAGGAGGCCACCTTCATTTAAAGCGGAAGTTCCATTTTTGGGTGGAGCTCCGCTTTAAGTCCTTTCTAAAAGGAATTGGATATTGCCTGGAACAACTACTCATGGTGTTTTTACCCATAAATGCCAACATCTGCATGTTTTAGGTGCGATATATACAGTGCCTTGAAATTTTCCACATTTTGTCATGTTACAACCAAAAACTTCAATGTATTTTATTGGGATTCTATGTGATAAAGTAGCACATAATTGTGAAGTGGAAGGAAAATGATAAATGTTTTTCAACATTTTTCAAAAATAAATATGTGAAAAGTGTGGCGTGCATTTGTATTCAGCCCCTTTTACTCCGATGACCCTAACTAAAATCTAGTGGAACCAATTGCCTTCAGGAGTCACCTAATTAGTTAATAGATTCCACTTGTGTGTAATTTAATCTCAGTATAGATACAGCTGTTCAGTGAAGCCCTCAGAGGGTTTTTAGAGAACCTTAGTAAAAAAAAAAACAGCACCATGAAGGCCAAAGAACACACTAGACAGGTCAGGGATAAAGTTGTGGAGATGTTTAATGCGTGGTTAGGTAATAAAAAAATATCCCAAGCTTTGAACATCTCATGGAGCACTGTTCAATCCATCATCCAAAATTGAAAAGAGTATGGCACAACTCCAAACCTACCAAGATATGGCTGTCCATCTAAACTGACAGGCTGGGCAAGTAGAGCACTAATCCGTGAAGCAGCCAAAAGGCCCATGGTACCTCTGGAGGAGCTGCAGAGATCCACAGCTCAGGTGGGAGAATTTGTCCACAGGACAACTTTTAGTCATGCAATCCACAAATATGCCCTTTATTGAAGCATGGCAAGAAGAAAGCCATTGTTGAAAGAAGATGCTTTAGTCAGATAAGACCAAAATTTTGGCATAAAAGCTAAACGCTATGTGTGGTGGAAAACTGCCACTGCACATCACCCTGAACACACCATCCCCACCTTGAAACATGGTGGTGGAAGCATCATTTTGTGGGGGTGCTTTTCTTCAGCAGGGACAGGGAAGCTGGTCAGAGTTGATTGGAAGATGGATAGAGCCAAATACAGGACAATCTTAGAAGAAAACCTGTTAAAGTCTGCAAAAGACTTGAGACTGGGGCAGAGGTTCACCTTCCAGCAGGACAACAACCCTAAACATACAGCCAGAGCTACAATGGAAGGGTTTAGATCAAAGAATATTCATGTGTTAAAATGGCCCAGTAAAAGTCCAGACCTAAATCCAATTGAGAATCGCTGGCAAGACTTGAAAATTGTAATTTATATATGCTCTCCTTTCAATCTCACAGAGCTTGAACTATTTTGCAAAGAAGAATGATCTAGATGTGCAAAGCTGGTAGAGACAAACCCAAAAAGACTTGCAGCTGTAAATACAGTGAAAGGTGATTCTACAAAGTATCGACTTGGTGGGGGGAGGGGGGTTGAATACAACTGCATGTCACACTTTTCCCATATTTATTTGTAAAAAATGTTGAAAAAGATTTATCATTTTCCGCCCACCAGCCTAACAATTATTCATGTTATCATCACTGTCCTACTTGTAGAATATGAATGTGTTGCAGCAGGACCAGGTAAGGTCCAGGAGCCATGGTGTAGGCTGCTAAGTAGGGGCATTTTCTGAAAGCAGCAGGCCTGTGTGATAGATCATACCCTGGGCCCTGCTGCCTAGGAAAAAAGATGCAGAGTTCAAGGTTCAGGAGTAAGTGGCAGAGATCGGAGGTCAGGGGTAAGCAACTCAGGGGTCAGGAGTAGTGGTGCATATTCCAGAGGTCAGTAGTAAGTAACACAGGGATCAGAGGTCAGTAGAAAGTGGCATAGAGTTCAGAGGTCAGTAGGAAGGAATGCAGAGTTCAGAGGTCACCGACTCACTATCCCACACAGCCCCCTTTGCACAGCTTACCACCATCCCTTGCCACCATGAGTTGGTTTCTTATGTCTGTTCTGGACTCTCTTCCTCCTTTCCTCTGGTGCAGTAGGTGGAGCTAGCAGATCTGTGATTTGCCTTAGCAGTGGCCAATCACATTCCTCCTGCTGGTGGAAACAGGAGGCACCCGCTCCCCTGGGTTTATACAGGCAACCAAACATCTCCCCATTAAAAGCACAGGAGGGATCTTTGCTGCAGCTGCGAGTGACAATTGCAGCTGAAGCAAAGACAGAGAACAGAATGGCATTTCTTCATTGTTGTGCAATGTGTGAGGGCACAGTGCCCCCCCTCCCTTGGGGCATTTCATTGCACCCATGGATAATAGCCACTGCTGCTAAGTGAGGTTCTGAGCCAGTCTTCTTTGCAGCTGCAACAGGAGTATAATTATACAGTATGTTGTTTAATACCTCGCTCACTTAGGTTCACATCTCAACCCTTTCTTGGCCCATTCCTATCCTCAGTCATGTAGACCGTCACCATTTATTCTTCTTCAGATTTAACTTTATCTCTGTGTCAACACAACATGGGTAACAGAATCAACATCCACTACAGCTTCCCTGGCCCCGGGGCCTTGCTCTGACCCTGATTTATAGGCACAGATCTCTTTCCCATCTCATTACATCAATGAAAATGTCATCAAGATGTTTTTCTTATCTACAATACACTTTTATGTTCACAAGCTTATTATACTGTGTGAAGCATTTTGTGTTTATGATGAATGTTTTAACAATGGCATCTTGTGAGGCCTTGTATTATATTTTGCATTGGATTCCACAGGGGTTTAGCTATTCTCCTGTTTTATGTGTGGAGTCTAAAAGAAAAAGTCGTAAAGGGCAGGAAGCCACACGGAGGCTAATTCACTCAGCCAGTTATCTTTATTGCCAAAATTTTGCTTTAAACTCCACAGCGTTTGATAACAACAACACCAGCGGACTTTCTCTTATATGACATTTCTTGTAACAAGGATTACTTGTAACTTTTCCTGTTCTTTTATAGTGATAACACTTCAACAGTAATAAGAAGAACATGGTCTGTTAATTCCTATAACTTGGTATTTTTCTCTCAGCAGGTCTCATATATAGCAGTACTCTGTGTTGGGTTTATTAAATAACAGTGCTCTTAATGGAGCTCTTTAATTGACGGCGATCTCAACAGGGCTCTTCTCGGAATAGTTGCCTCAAAGTGATGTTAACAATCACACTCTTGAGTTTTATGGTGTCAGCAGCACACTTCAGATTTATATTTACGGAAAAACTCGAAATTGCTCGACTTTTGGTTTCAGCTCAATTAGATGTCTCAGAATTCATTTTATTAATTCTTAATCTAAATCAGCCTGATGCTTTTATCAAGCCCCTGGTATTTTTTTTAAACATTTTATATTAGCTAATCTTCCTGGTTGCTTTATATTATGCATCATGTGATCTGCTACTTTCATTGACACCTGTGACTTTCCTTTACACCTCTGCACACCTCTGGGCACTTGCAAGAGCATTTCAATTTTGATTGCTTCCTTGCTGTTTGTTACTTATTATTTAATTATTACAGGTATTTATATAGCAGCGGCAACATATGCAGCGCGCTACATATACTGCATATTATACATTCACATCAGTCCCTACCCCCAAGTAGCTTACATTTAAGGTCCATTCCCCACAGACTGTACATATGCACGCTAGGGCCACTTTAGGCAGGAGCCAATTAAAGTGGAAATTCAGTCACTCCTCTGATTTTATTTTAGCCTCATTATGCAGCATTGTCCTGGATTCAGATAATCACCTGCCCCGTTACATCAGAATCCCCAGCATTCCTCCTTAAATCAGAGTCTGCAGAGTTCCCCCTTACACCAGGGTCTGCAGAGTTCCCCCTTACAGTGTAAAGGGGAACTCTGGAGACTCTGATTTAAAGGGGACTTTGCAAACCCTGATTTAATAGGGTGGGCTAAAATGTAAAGAGGAACTCTGTTGACTCTGATGTAAGGGGAAACGCTGGGGATGTAAGGAGGGAATGCTGGGAAGAATCTGATTCAAGGGCGAAATCTATGAATGAATGAATGACTTGTATCACGCGACAAATGCGGACTAAATCTCCTCAAGGCGCTTGATCCATCCTGTGTTGTCCTGCTTCTTAGAAGAGGTGGGTCTTGAGTTTTTTTCTGAAGACCCGATGTTTTTCTTTCATGCAGATGTTAGTGGGTAGAGCATTCCATAGCCATGGTCCTTGGGCTGCGAATCTTCATTCTCCCTTTGATTTGTAGCAGGACTTGGAGATGAGGAGGATGTTTTAGTTAGTTGATCGGAGGCTGTGATTGGGTGTGTCGTGTTTTATTTACTCGCATAGGTATTGGGGAGTGTTTCCTTGTGTGCATTTGTGGGTGAGGCAGAGGGTCTTGAATGTGATCTGATCCTTTACGGTTAGCCAATGTAGGGTTCTCAGGGATGTGGAGATGGATTCCCAAGTTTTTTTACCGTGACTAGTCTTGCTGCCGTTTTTTTGGACGACTTGTAGGCGTGCAATCTGATATTTAGGTAGTCCTATGTAGAGGGAGTTTGCGTAGTCGAGTCTATGGATTCTGATGTAAAGGAAAACTCTTACGTAAGAGGGCACTCTGGTGTGAGGGGGGACACTGTGGACTTTGATGTAAGGAGGGACTCTGGGAGCCATGACCTATAGGGAAATGCTGTGGACTCTGATGTAATGGGGACCCTGATATGCTGTTTTTTAAAGAATATATACACTTATTTTGAATGTTTTACATTGTCATAACTTCACAATGCCTGAAGTGATCTAGCAGGACTTAATTTTTTGACTAACTTTCCACTTTAAAGAGTAACTTTTGTTGAGAAAAAAAGCATTTCCCTCTGGGCGATGAATGTACATTACAAGGATTTTAACAAATGTTGCTGCAGATTCCTACCTTTTGCTATTCTGAAGAAATCCCTGTGTGTTTGTCTGTGTCCATGTGGACAAGTGAATCTAATGGGAGTGGTTTCCAATCAGCTGCAGCACTTGCAGGGCACCAAAGAGGAAAGTTGCTGGGCCTGCATCCCTTTAGATATGATTTCCTATTGGGAGTATCTCACCAAAAATTTAATTTTGTTGCAGAGGATGCCTCAAATCTGACTTGCATCTTATTGCAGACTTATAGAACACCTCCAGGTGGCCATATTGCATTTAATTTTACAGAAAATTACAGTGCTGCAGATTGAAAAGGAAAGGTAACTTTTATTAACATTTAATTACAATATGACTGGTGTTGCAATTGTATACACTATATTATTTTTTCTTTATTTGTTATTTTTTCCCCCACTAAAGTGGAGTTACCCTTTAAGCCCATTCCAATTTCATTCATATTTCACAATGCACAGCTAGACAGCTAACACTCATAGTCCTACATTGAGCAATTCATCTTTCAGGTTCAGTAATTCAGCTTGCTGTGTCATCTTCATGTCTGAAGCCTGTTCATTGGACATGGAATCAGCATATTACTTCTGTCTAGCTCTAGGCCTAAGGATCTATAAAACTCACCCAGGGCCAGGAACCAGTAATGCTGACAGTTGATCTCTCACTGACTAAACCAGTGGGGTGCTATGCCACCACTCCTCCCTCACTGGCATGTGAGATTCTGCAACATTTTGGCCAATAACTGATGGATGCAATAAGATCTGGTAATTGCTGGTAAGTGCTCTCTTTAGCAGTCCTATCTTTGTCCTTTGTATTTCTCATACTATGTACCCCAGATTGCTATTAGTTCAAGGTTTATGCCAGTTTAATAAGACATGAAGAAGGTTTATCACCCATGGAATTATGATGGGGAAGGATTATGGCCCATGGCGGATACCGGGAATTTGGTCTGCTTCTCCCAGTCAGAGCATGGAACTCTAATGATGGACAACAACGTGATGAACACTGAGAGCGAGGCTTGGATACATTTTTGGAATAAAGACAATAAAGTTCCCCTTCTGGAGAGGATGGAAAGGTGGAATATTAATCTTATACAGGTTAATGGTCAGAGGAAATACGGTGGCCCTCCTGCAGACTGGGTTGGATTAGCTCCTCCACTTGGGACAGAAATATTTAACAATATCCCTCAAGAAATCTATGAAGATAAATTAATTACGTTTCAGACTGCTGGAACATTGTGTGAGTTTTGTCTTATGATGACTTGTCTAGTGGACAGATTACACAAGTAGAAGCTGGTTAATGAAAAGTGGATAGCCCTGAGTCTTCTTTCTGGGGAACTGTTTGGGTGGGCACTGGGAGTCACTTACTGTTTAATTAAAATCACTGTTACTTGTTAGCTAATTGGATTGCTGTTTGAAGTTTGCATTGTAATGCTAATATCCCTAAGAGGGGAATGTCCTACTGGGGCATATAAAGTATGTGTCTGAGTTTTAATAAAGAGTCATTCCTTTGGTTTTACCTCAACACCTTGTCTGTGTACGATGCTTGGGGTAAAGAGCAGGTATTAGCTCTTGGCCTGCTGGAAGGGTTTGGAGGGCAGGAGGCCCTGTTTGGTGGAAGCACCCAGGCAGAGTGCCAGGCTGTCCTTCATACACCAGTTTTAGGAAATCCCCCATTGTGTATACAAAACTTAAAGAAGAGCTTTATAAAAAAGCAATATAAGCTGTCATTGTTAATCACTTCCTTAAAGCTAATAATTAGAAACATTTCAGGTGAAATTGACTTTCTATAATGACTTACTATAATGAAAAGTACAGAACTTTTTTTTTAGCATCCCCATGGTTTCTACTGGAACTCTGGTTAGCTGTTTCTGCTTTTTATAATCTGCCTTTGTTGTACTGACATGGACTAAAAGGCAATCAGTACACACACTGTTCATTTATAGACTGGATATGACAGATTGTGATAGAGCCCTAAATTAAAGTGAAACGTTGCTATTTGCATACTGAGTGGCACACACTACCTCTCTACAAAGTATGCAGAAGTGAGTACAACTCTTATGTTACCTCCAGATTAAACCAGAAACTTCGTAACAAATACTTTTTATACATGCAGCTACATGTTTTATTTACCTAGAGAGATTGAAGGATGCTAAAGCAATAGATCCTAAAAATTGCAAGATTTCCAATTTTCTAACTGAAACACATACAACAAGTTTGAAGTTGGCAGGTAATGTCTCTCAGAAAGTACTTTTACAAGTATTCATTTTCCCCCAAGGCTCATTTCAATGCATAAGCCAATGAGAATGACAATGTATAGAAAATGCAAAGCTGTGACATTTAAAATAATAGAAGACTCAATGTTTAATGCTCATACATTATAGAATATATGACTTAATTCCTAGTAAAATATATTTTTGGGAATAAAACAATAATAATATTTTAGGCTATACCATTGATCTTTATTCATATCCATTATACAGCACTTTAAATACAAACTCCAGACAGTTCTTTTTGAGAATTATGCTATTCTACCAATTGACTTACCATTTTAGCTATTCAAAAGAATACTGAAGAACAGAGTACTGTTGTCAAACCTGAAGAGGACTCCCTCATATTCTAATAAATAAAAAAATGCCCTACGATGTATAGGCCTAGAGATAAACATTAATAACATGATGGAGTATAATTTTCAGTATGACTAAAGCATTCATACATGCTCTCTCCCTCCACCTTGTCTGTCCTGTTAATCATTTTTCATGGGGCTGAAATAGCTGGAAACTCCAATTTTAGAGGTGATACCAACCAAGTTATAGAGAGAAAATCTGCCATTAGGGAGATTTATTCTAATGAAAACAGAGGGCATTTTCTCATTTTCTCGCAAGGCAGTGTAGGGAAATCTCCTAAGTGGATACAGACAGCAAAATAATAATAATAAAAAAAAACAATCTGATAAGGATTCGACACCTCCCAACTTTAGAGCTTTAGAATGAGAGACACCTTAAGGGTATACAAACCTGGTGAAAAGGGTTGGCTGGTAACATTAAACTGAGTATTGAGCATGGCTTGAAACCTGAATGCTGGGATTGCCCTCTCTACACACCTCCCCCCCCCCCCCCCCCCCAACTAATTGCTGGCATAATTAAAAAAAACACCTAAATGCCCCTTTAATTTAATTACTCACCTAAATCTGCAAACTGAGTTTTCACAGAGATGAGCTTTAAGACCCCTTTTACACTTGGGCAGTGCGGGCTTTAGCTGTAAAGCACCGCTAAAACTAGCTGTTTTAGCGCTGTGATAGTGGTGCTTTTAACCCCCACTAGCGGCCGCAGAAAGGGTTAATAGCACCCATGTTACGGTGCTGCCAAAGTGCTTTGCAGGCCCATTCATTTCAATGGGCCGGGCCGGTGGAGGAGCTTTGTATACAACGCTCCCCCACCACCCCAAAGATGCTGCTTGCAGGACTTTTCTTCCCCTTTTTCTTCCTGCAAGTGTACCACCCCAGTGTGAAAGCACTCGGGCTTTCACATTGTGGTGTCTTGAGAGGTGCTTTACAGGCACTATTTTTAGCACTAAAGCACCTGAAAAGAGTCCCAGTGTGAAAGGGGTCTAATAGAGTCTGACCCCCAATGTATACAACACAATATGTAAGTCACATTCTTTGTGCTCACAAAATACAGTGCCACAATTACTACAATCTTACAGACACACATAAACCTCAGCACTAATCCTTTTAAAATTGAAACTCTTTCATTACATATGACTTTCTCTGCACAGAATATGGACAAACTGCTAACACTTTGTCTTATAGTCTACATAAAGAGGAATTTTATTAAAATAGTTGGGGGCTAAATGACAGCAAATGATGAGTCCAGTGGTCAGAACTATAAAATACAAATCACAGCATATACAGTGCAACAGTGAGGAGTGAAATGTATAGCTTTGCTTATAGAATGAAGGGATTAGGAGGTGAACACACAGCACAATATAAACAGTGCAAAGATCAGGAGGATGTAACCTAGTGCCACGTAACTTAGTGTAACAGTCAGTGGAATCCCTTATGAGCATCTGCATTAGTAGGAGGATGAATCCCTCCTTCCAGCCTCTGACTCAATAGCAAGAAGGTTTTTTTAAGCTGGTAAATGGGTGGGAGGGAGGTTTAGAAGGGGATTCAGGTTTGTGTAAAGGTAAAAAACATTCAGCCTTTAGAACCACTTTAATTTACTATTCATATTTATGAGCATCCACCACACTCACGCCTTGCTCGCTCAAAGACATTGCAAATGGGGATTTTAACCCAAAGTCTTCATTTATAAATGCAAATGTATGCCCTGTAAACCTGGTCCTGCTAAAAAAAAGCCAGTGAAGGCTAGTTCATGTAGCCAAACCAAAATGCACAAATGTATCTAAATATTGCAATTTTATGAATATGCCTCTAAGTATCTGGATGGTTGTATCACAGCAGGAATAATATTTTTGTCATTGTGGCCTAAAATAGAACACTTTATTTTTGGGTTAGAACAGAAAACTGGTGGCCAGGTGATCCTTCATCAGGGTTGCCAACACCCCGCAATTTTTTTTTACTGACAGATTGTGAAAAATGTACCAACAGAGCACATTTTTTTACAGGCAAACTGAAAAAATTACAGAACTCCTATTAGAAACTACAGGCATACCCCACTTTTAAGTACACAATGGGGTTTATTTACTAAAGCTAGAAAGTGCAAAATCAGGCTCACTTCTGCATAGAAACCAATAAGCTTCTAACCCCAGCTTGTTCAATTTGGTAATAAAGCTTTGGTAATAAAACCTGAAAGCTGATTGGTTTCAATGCAGAAGTGAGCCTGATTTTGCACTTTCTAGCTTTAGTAAATAAACTCCATAGTGTACTTAAAAGTGGAGTATGCCTGTATAACAATCTATACTTAAACACTATCAACACAATCTGTAAACATACCCATAATAGGCAGTTGTCTTAGTTTACATATTAAAAGTCGACACAGCCACCCTGCTGGGATATAGTTGAAAAACAAGGGCATTACCAAATTGTGTCTAATAGTGGGAGTGGCTTAAAAGAGGATGATTAAACAGAACCGCTCCCTGACCACCTATCTCTAAATGAACATAGCTGCTGCTTGGGCGAGTACACGTTGTCATGGCCTTGATGCTTAGCTTCATAGTGTGGCAATTTTAACTTGACATGTCAATTTTTAAAGGTGGCATTGCTTGTCAAACGTGCCCATCAAGCTCAATGGGGCTGCGCAGCAGCCACAAGCCAAATGCTCGACTTGCGGTTGTGACATAGTATTTCAATGCAAAATTCCCATTCTGCTGAAAAAAAATACATTCAGAAGGCAGCAGAAGAAGAAGAAAGGGAGCTGGTCTTGAAATGAGAGCGTGACTTGGTAAAGCCATGTGCCTCCATCCCTATAATGATAGTTTTATAAAGAGGGTTTGGTACTTTAAATGCGGCATATAGCTACAAAGAAGTATAATAAATTGCAGTATATTTATTGTCATATAGTACATGGAGGAAATAACATAGACTAAAAGTATTGTCAAGGCAGCAGTATCACCTCCTTCACTGACAGTGGGAGGGTATTATAGGGGCATTAAATGCTAGGAGTATATGTTAAGTAATGCTCCAGTCGCTGTTGCTACCAGACAAGCATTGGGTTCTAAATATCTATGAAGAGAGATGGCAGGCAGAGCATGGCTGAGATAACTCCGCAGCCAGAACTAGAGGAGTAGGATCAGCAAATGCGGCCACTTGGTACTTCTGCCGCTGGCTCCAGCCTCCTTCTATTGAAAAAGATCCAACTGGCTCCAAACTCTGCCTGGATAAGTGGCCACTGGTGCTGCATCAAGGTGTCAAGGGGTTCTTTCTTACACTTCTTCTTCTAACACTAACCTGCCTGGGAAAAAAAGGACTGATTTTTACTGACATAACATTTCTCTAATCTGTCATTTTTACAGCTGTCAGTAAATGTCCGTGTGATAGAGAAACATGCAAGGGATTATTGGAGAAAATGCCAAATGTCACCAAGAAACTAGCCAGTAACTTTGGAATATCCACGTTCATCAACTCTTGTGATACACATCCCCCTATCATACTTTATAGCCACACAGTATGACAGTAGCTCTTCAGCTTTATGTCTCACCAGGCTGCTTCCAGTCTACTTGTCTCAATGCATTGCAAATGAGCATTTCCACAGCTGAATACTTTGCTCTCAATACTTAGCTCGGCTAAAAGGTGGCTTTTTATTTTTTCTCAGAGTTACACTTTAATCCTCATCCTGCAAAGGACCATATATTTAAATCTATTGCGTGTAGATGATTTTTGCAATAAAATTTTATATCTACTGATTTTTACCTGATATATTTTGATCCTATGGGTTATAAATTCTCGTGTTCTTTCAATTACAGCTGCATAAAACTTAAAACGGATTAAACAGAGGGATGTTCAGGGTATATCACTGGTGGGTTTTTTTTACATCCAAAGGCTTTTAGACCATTTCACATGTCACCTTGAAAATGTGAAAGATCACATCATACACTGGCACAACAAATTACATTGCTATAGTGCTCCGTAGGAAAAAAGTATTTTTATTTTCCATTCTCCTGTTCATTTTCTGCATTCAAATTTCCCCAAAAAATCATCACTGATCCAAATAGCTGCCAAATCCCAGAGACCTAAATTAGTAAAAATTGAAAAATAGCTCTGACAGCAATTAGTCAAACCCCACTGAAGACTATGACACCATTAACATTGGGAATAAGAGACCTGGAAAATAGAAGCACATATCAGTGTATCTTCTTTAAAAAAAAAAGTATATATATATATATATATATATATATATATATATATATATATATATATATATTATTTTATTTCATTTTATTTTTTAACAGAGAGCTAGATGACTGACAGTACCTTCCAATTAGCAGGAATCAGTTCAAGTAAGGGAGAGCTAACAAAACTACATTAGCAAGGCTGCCATATGGCAGAGGAAAAAGCGTGTTCATTTTACAATAAAGGCTTCTGGACATGTGAATGACCTACTAATTTTTTAGCCCTTTCAAGGAGATGCATAGATGCCAGTTAACTTACAGCTGCGATATCTGACTTGAACTGAAATCAAACAATATGAAGGCAGCTGATTAGAAGGTGCAAGCTTAACACGAAGGCCTGTTGGGAGAGGGGCAGCTGAAAAGACACAAAGGAGATGAAAGCAGGGAGAGATATAGCCATCTGTGCCCAGGGCCAAGGTCAACCTGTTCATTATGATACTTCTTTTTAGTTCTATCACTGATGATTGCAAGAAGATAACTGTCAGATAAGTTTACTTAAGTAACCATGGCTGTTGGAGCCAAGCTCACCACCTGGCAAAATGACAATCTTCTCTCAAGTGGCACCTTCTTAGGGGACGCATAGGATTCAAGAGTTACCACACTTCTTGCCCTAAACTGCCTGCTGCTTCAGCTCATTATGGGAAAGTTGTGCAGTAAACCATGACCTGCATTGCCATGCTGCTACCTCAAAGTCTGCGTACATAGATAATGCCACATATAAGAAGGGCAGAAGTGACACCAGACAATGAGGGGAAATATTAAAACCTTCATAGGAAATTTATGGGCTGTTTTAAGGTAAATAGGCTTTTCACTTTGCAAGGGAATTACAACTTTCTCTGGAAGGCCAACTATTCTGACATCATTCAGAATAACAGTGCAAATAACATCTGATATAATTTATTAAAATACCGTAAAACAGATCCACAGGGAATGGTGTCTGTTTAGGAGATTGACTTTGGTGGGGCGAGATACAGAGCTGTTGCCTTGGGCCCATCGCGGCCATGATATACTTGATCCTCTATACCCAATGTGATTTATAGTTTGACCAAATGCGAGTGCAATTACCTGTGGATATATTTTATGGTGTTTTAATAAATTATATCAGACATGATTTTGAGTGTTGGAGTGTTCGTTTTATCCTATATATACGGGAGTTTTTCATTGCCCCATGAGGGTGGATTGCCCACAACCCTGAGGGGTACAATGCCTTTTTACCAAACATGAGAATGTGAGGCAATTATTGCTGGTGAGTGTACATCTTATGGGGAGTGGTGACACGAGGGACACGTGGTGTGGAGTGGATACCTTCCATCTTTGATCCTACATGGACTCACTGTTATGCTGATTTGCATTTGATTTGCATTAATAGGTGCTAGCACCACTTTTTACCTCTTCTGTTTAGATTGTGGTAGACTTGCTAACTTTTTGGAGCAAGGGTATTAGTAGGAAAAGAGTTCTTTAGCCTCCTCCCACATCTTACATGCTCAGCTGGCCACTGCCCTCCCTATTGGGTATTCTTTGCAATATGTTTTTTTTATCATTCACTACGCTAGGGAATTTTCCTTTGTGATTTTTCCTCCCTCGAAAATTAAACATCATATTTGCCTTTAGTAAATCACCCTGTTGATGTTTACATTATGCAAATGTTTCAAGTCAATTAATAATTAATAATTTAAAAAAAGTCTTTACAGTAAAGGTGAATTAAGACCTTAGAGAGTGTTCTATAGTGGGTTCAGGGAGGGTTAAAAAATCTGTATGCCATTCCCAGTGCCTAAGGGCTGAGCCTGTTTGGGAAAGAATCTATTTGACAGATTTAATTTTATTGGGTGGTTGCCATAGTTTTTCCCTATGACAGACCTTCATTTATAATAGTAAGCTTACCATATTTTATATCGTATGCTTAAGAATGACCATTTATTGGCTAGATTGTGCTTGCTAATGTTGGTGGGCACTGCAAAGTCTCAAACCAAAACTTTTTTTATAGTTTTGTGTATGTAATGAATATAATCACTGTATGGTACTCTAGCTGCCCGAATGCCTGCTAGGGAGATATACCCCCTCTTATCCATTCTGGTTACCACTGTCATTGAAACTGAAAGTGAAGGAAAATCAAATATTTTGAGTTGCCATGAGAACAGGAAATAGAGAGCAAATCTTTATAATGGGTCACTTGGTCCAGTAACAGCTGTGTAAGAGGAGATTTTTCTCACTTTGGATTTTATTTCCTCTCACTTCCTATTTTGTCTCTACAAGACAGGGAAAGAAGGTAAATCTCTTGAACGGGACGCATATGGCAAAGAAAACAATCCTTCCAAGGAATTTAACCTTACTCTATTCAAAGTGAAAAAAAAAAGGTTTAGGTATTTTTTTTATGTGAGTAAAATGCAAGCTGTACTTACAATAAGAAGAGAAACTTTGTTAACATGATTTTTCTAAACACATCAAATAGGAGGAAATCATCAACCCGATCATCTATACCAGTGATTCTCAACCAGGGTTCCTCCAAAGGTTGCTAGGGGTTCCTTCAGCATTGGGCAATTTCTGCCTCTCAGATAAGTTCCCACTGACACCATTGATCTTTTTAACTATCTGTAAGGAGGTAATTCTTCCCTATGACCACAAGTATAAGGACTTTTCTTACCACTGACCATCACACTATTGTATCATGAGTTGTAGATTTCAAATTTTTAGCAGGGGTTCTCCAAGACCAGAAAACTATTTGAAGGGTTCCTTTGTATTGAAAAGGTTGAGAAAGGCAAATCTATACAGAGGTTCCCAAGTTGTTCAAAAAACAGCTAATAAAGTGTTCTCAGAACTGATCCAGTTAATCTAAATGTTTGTTAATTAAAAAAAAAAAAAAAGAAAAAAAAAAGCTATACCATAACAAGCACAATATCATGATTAGGGATGAGCCGAACACCCCCCGGTTCGGTTCGCACCAGAACTTGCGAACGACCCCCGCGTTCGGTACGAACGTTAGAACCCCATTGAAGTCTATGGGACTCGAACGTTCGAATTGGAAAGTGCTAATTTTAACGGCTAATATGCAAGATAGTGTCCTAAAAAGGGTTTGGGGACCTGCCTCCTGCCTCAGGGGACATGGGTCACTGCAAAAAAAAGTTTTAAAAAATGCCGTTTTGGCGGGAACACTGATTTTAATGACGATTAAAGTGAAAAAAAAAAAGTGAAATATTCCTTTAAATATGGTGCCTGGGGGGTGTCTGTAGTATGCCTGTGAAGTGCCACGTGTTTCCCGTGTTTAGAACAGTCCCTGCACAAAATGACATTAAACGGAAATAACACCATTTAAAACTGCTTGCGGTTTTAATGTTATATCTGGTTCCTGCAATATGGTTGAAAATCATTGAGAAAAATGGCATGGGTAGCCCTCCCTGCCCATTACCAGCCTATTTGGGTCTTGTACGCATATTAAGGGGAACCCCGTACCCATATTAAAAAAAGGAAATGCGTGTGGCCCCCAGGCCCTATATACTCAGAACAGCAGTATACAGGCGGTGCAAACAAGACAGGGACTGTGTAGGTTTGTTGTGTTAAGTTGAATCTGTTTGTCATTTTCAACCGGTACATTTTTAAAGTGTAGCTCCAGTCAAAAAAACTATCTTTAAGCTTTTTGGAAAACATAGGAAAGGGTTATCACCCCTGTATAATTTGTTTTGTCGTCCATCTTTTTTCATCTCACTTGCTGCTGTCTCCTTGCGTTTGCAAGTAGGAGATGTTTGTAAGTTGGATGTTTGAAAGTAGGGGCCTGCCCTATATTATAGCGGTATGTACTGGGTACAGAGCACGCAGACAGCACGCACTATCTCCTAACACTACTGACTGCAAGCTCTATTATTAACCACTTGTTAGCCCAATGTTTGCATAAAGTGAAAGATGAAGTTATGCTGAGTAAATAGATATCAAACATGTCACTCTTCAAAATTGCACATGCCCGTGGAATGGCGCCAAACGTCGCTACTTAAAAAATCCCCATAGGCGACGCTTTAATTTTTTTTTTACTGGTTACATGTTTTGAGTTGCAGAGGAGGTCTAGGACTAGAATTATTGCTCTCGCTCTAACATTCTCGGCGATACCTCACATGTGTGGCACATGCGAGCACATGGGGTCATGGGCGCTTTAATTTTTATTTTATTTTTTTATTGTTCATTTTACTTTATTTATTTTAGTTTGACATTTTTTTCCCCAAAAATATATTTTTGATCACTTTTATTCCTATTACAAAAAATGTAAACATCCCTTGTAATAGGAATATGGGGTGACAGGTCCTCTTTACAGTGAAATCTGGGGGTCAATATGACCCCACATCTCACCTCTAGGCTGGGAAGCCTGAAATAAAAAATAAAAAAAAGATTCTGGCTTTGATCGTACTGGCGAGTTGGTAGAAGCACCGGAGGGCGGTGAGGGGTGGGGGGCGTCTATGGCTGGGTATTTCAGGGTATCACCGAGTATGGCTGGGTATCTCTGAGTATGGCTGGGTATGGCAATTTATGGCAGGGTATTACAGAGTATTGGCGGGGTATTGGCGGGGTACTATAGAGTAATAGCAGGGTACTGCAGAGTATTGGGGGGTACTACAGAGTAATGGCAGGGTACTGCAGAGTATTGGGGGTACTGCAGAGTAATGGCGGGTACTGCAGAGTATTGGGGGGTACTGCAGAGTAATGGGGGTTACTGCAGAGTAATGGGGGGTACTGCAGAGTAATGGCAGGGTACTGCAGAGTATTGGGGGTTACTGCAGAGTAATGGGGGTTACTGCAGAGTAATGGGGGTTACTGCAGAGTAATGGCAGGGTACTGCAGAGTAATGGCAGGGTACTGCACTGCAGAGTAATGGCGGGGTACTGCAGAGTAATGGCGGGGTACTGCAGAGTAATGGCAGGGTACTGCAGAGTATGCACTGGTATTGCAGAGTATTGGCAGGGAATTGAGGGGTTAAATTCGGTGAGCAGCGATGTGGGCACTGCAGATGCAGCCCACATTGCTGCTGACACCGATCTCTTTCCCCTCCGCTGTACCGATCGGCGTAACATGACGCCGGTTTGTTTCCAAGTGATCACTCCGTCATTTGACGGAGCAATCACGTGGTAAACGGCCGCTATGAGCGGCCGTTTACCGTGATCCGTGATGCGCCGGGTCCTGTGGACCTGGCGGTCACGGATGCTCTCGAGTGCGCACACCTCGGGGCACGCGAGAGCAGAATTCTGGGAGGCCGTTAATTAACGGCCTCTCAGAGTTAAACAACCGCCCTGAAGCCGTTAATCGGCAATGGGCAGTTGTTAAGTGGTTAAAGCTAGATCACTAGCTATATAGGTGAGGTGAATATAGTGGTGTATACTGCAGTCAGGGCACAGACAACAACCACTACACAGCAGCAAGATAGGAAATCAGCCAAAAACGATTGGTGTGTAACTGTGTTGAAGGTACACAGAACACCCACTGCTTCAGATGCCAACACACTACACGAGGCCGCCTCAAAGGCAGCCTTATATAGTGTGGGGCGTGCACTACACAGCCTGAGCTATGATTGGCTCTCCTCACTGCCGGCGCTGCGATTGGCCAAGCATGCGGGGTCACAGTGCATGCTTGGCCAATCATCGGGCAGCAATGCACTGCGCCAACGCAGTGCATTATGGTCCGCGCGCGCGTCACTCGAATTTTGACGCGAACGGCCAAAACGTTCGGAATTCGCCGAACGCACGAACAGCCAATGTTCGAGTCGAACGTACGTTCGACTCGAACACGAAGCTCATCCCTAATCATGATTACATTATTAACATATTAAAATGTAACCTCCTGCTCAGATTAGCAATTAACTGTATTTAGGCCACACATTAGACACAAAAATCTTAGTTCATCTTTACATTTATTTTAAATAGTATGCTCTTAAATACCATATATTTAATAGTATCTAAACAAATTAAAACTTGAATTAAAACTTCTGGAAATTCATAGATGACATACATGTCACACCAGTACAGTACAGTACAGTCTACCCAACTAACAGCTCATAAAATCAAATGTATAAGCCAGTGTAAAGATACCGTATACAGGCAGTCCCTGGGTTACTATCAAAATGCGTTCTGTAGGTTTGGCTCTAAAGTGGTTTTAAAGCCTTAAGGTTTTCCACCTTAACCACTTGACCACTGGGCACTTAAACCCCCTTAATAACCAGACCAATTTTCAGCTTTCGGTGCTCTCGCATTTTGAATGACAATTACTCAGTCATGCAACACTGGACCTATATGAAATTTTTGTCCTTTTTTTCACACAAATAGAGCTTTCTTTTGGTGGTATTTAATCACCGCTGGGTTTTTTATTTTTTGTGCTATAAAAGAAAAAATACCGAAAATTCTGTAAAAAAATGAATTTTTCTTTGTTTCTGTTAGAAAATTTAGCAGATTAGTAATTTTTTCTTCATAAATTTTGGCCAAAATGTATACTACTACATATCTTTGGTAAAAATAAGTACAAATTGGTGGATATTATTTGGTCTTTGTGAAAGTTATAGAGTCCACAAGCTATGGCGTCA
The DNA here is from genome assembly GCF_037356315.1 of Lithobates pipiens. NCBI lineage: Eukaryota > Metazoa > Chordata > Amphibia > Anura > Ranidae > Lithobates > Lithobates pipiens. The sequence continues at coordinate 145,602,298 of NW_027507748.1, forward strand.
ATATCTGAAAATTGATCACACCTGAAGTACTGACGGCCTATTTCAATTCTTGAGACCCTAACATGCCAGAAAAGTACAAATACCCCCCAAATGACCCCTTTTTGTAAAGAAGACATTCCAAGGTATTTAGTAAGAGGCATGATGAGTTTTTTGAAGTTGTCATTTTTTCCCACAATTCTTTGCAAAATCAAGATTTTATTTTTTTTTTTCACAAAATTGTCATATTATCAGGTTATTTCTCACACACAGCATATGCATACCACAAATTACACCCCAAAACACATTCTGCTATTACTCCCGAGTATGGCGATACCACATGTGTGAGACTTTTACACAGTGTGGCCACATACAGAGGCCCAACATGCATGGAGCGCCATCAGGCGTTCTGGAGCACCCAGGACAATTCTGACATTTCTCTCCTACATGTAAAAATCATCATTTATTTGCTAGAAAATTACATAGAACTCCAAAACATTATATATATATGTTTTTTTAGCAAACACCCTGGAGAATACAATGGTGGTCTTTGCAACTTTTTATCTCGCACGGTATTTGCGCAGTAATTTTTCGAATGCTTTTTTTTGGAAAAAAAACAGTTTTGTGCTTAAAAAAAAAAAAAACACAGTAAAGTTAGCCCAATTTTTGCATAATGTGAAAGATGAAGTTACGCTGAGTAAATAGATACCTAATATGTCACTCTTCAAAATTGCACACGCTCGTGGAATGGCGCCAAACGTCGCTACTTAAAAATCCCCATAGGCGACGATTTAATTTTTTTTTACTGGTTATATGTTTTGAGTTACAGAGGAGGTCTAGGGCTAGAATTATTGCTCTCGCTCTAACGTTCGCAGCGATACCTCACATGTGTGGTTTGAACACCGTTTTCATATGTGGGCGGGACTTACGTATGCGTTCGCTTCTGCATGCGAGCACATGGGGACAGGGGCGCTTTAAAAAAAACATTTTTTTTTATTGTTCATTTTACTTTATTTATTTTAGTTTGACATTTTTTTCCCCAAAAATAATTTTTTTGATCACTTTTATTCCTATTACAAGGAATGTAAACATCCCGTGTAATAGGAATATGGCATGACAGGTCCTCTTTACAGTGAGATGTGGGGTCAATAAGACCCCACATCTCACCTCTAGGCTGGGAAGCCTGAAAAAAAAAAAAGATTCTGGCTTTGATCATATTAGCGATTCGGTAGAAGCACTGGAGGGCGGAGGGCGGCGGGAGGGGGGGGGGGGATGTCTATGGCTGGGTATTGCAGGGTATCACCGACTATGGCTGGGTATCTCAGAGTATGGCTGAGTATCTCAAGATAAGGCGTTGCAGAGTATTGCGTTGCAGAGCATTGCAGGGTATTGGCGGGTGTTGCAGAGCATTGCAGAGTGTTGCAGGGTATTGGCGGGTGTTGCAGAGCATTGCAGAGTGTTGCAGGGTATTGGCGGGTGTTGCAGAGCATTGCAGAGTGTTGCAGGGTATTGCGGAGTGTTGCGGAGTGTTGCAGAGTGTTGCAGAGTGTTGCAGGGTATTGCAGAGTGTTGCAGAGTGTTGCAGAGTGTTGCAGAGTGTTGCAGAGTATTGCAGAGTGTTGCAGGGTATTGCAGAGTGTTGCAGGGTATTGCGGAGTGTTGCAGAGTGTTGCAGGGTATTGCAGAGTGTTGCAGGGTGTTGCAGAGTATTGCAGAGTGTTGCAGAGTGTTGCAGGGTATTGCGGAGTGTTGCAGGGCGTTGCGGAGTGTTGCAGGGCGTTACGGAGTGTTGCAGGGCGTTACGGAGTGTTGCAGGGCATTGCGGAGTGTTGCAGGGCATTGCGGAGTGTTGCAGGGTATTGGCGGGTGTTGCAGAGCATTGCAGAGTGTTGCAGGGTATTGGCGGGTGTTGCAGAGCATTGCAGAGTGTTGCAGAGTGTTGCAGGGTATTGCGGAGTGTTGCAGAGTGTTGCAGAGTGTTGCAGAGTGTTGCAGGGTATTGCAGAGTGTTGCAGAGTGTTGCAGAGTGTTGCAGAGTGTTGCAGAGTATTGCAGAGTGTTGCAGGGTATTGCAGAGTGTTGCAGGGTATTGCGGAGTGTTGCAGAGTGTTGCAGGGTATTGCAGAGTGTTGCAGGGTGTTGCAGAGTGTTGCAGGGTGTTGCAGAGTGTTGCAGAGTGTTGCAGGGTATTGCAGAGTGTTGCAGAGTGTTGCAGAGTATTGCAGAGTGTTGCAGGGTATTGCAGAGTGTTGCAGGGTATTGCAGAGTGTTGCAGGGTATTGCGGAGTGTTGCAGAGTGTTGCAGGGTATTGCAGAGTGTTGCAGAGTGTTGTAGAGTGTTGCAGGGTGTTGCAGAGTATTGCAGAGTGTTGCAGGGTATTGCGGAGTGTTGCAGGGTATTGCGGAGTGTTGCAGGGCGTTGCGGAGTGTTGCAGGGCGTTGCGGAGTGTTGCAGGGCATTGCGGAGTGTTGCAGGGCTTTGCGGAGTGTTGCAGGGCATTGCGGAGTGTTGCAGGGCATTGCGGAGTGTTGCAGGGTATTGGCTGGTGTTGCAGAGCATTGCAGAGTGTTGCAGGGTATTGGCGGGTGTTGCAGAGCATTGCAGAGTGTTGCAGAGTGTTGCAGGGTATTGCGGAGTGTTGCGGAGTGTTGCAGAGTGTTGCAGAGTGTTGCAGAGTGTTGCAGGGTATTGCAGAGTGTTGCAGAGTGTTGCAGAGTGTTGCAGAGTGTTGCAGGGTATTGCGGAGTGTTGCAGAGTGTTGCAGGGTATTGCAGAGTGTTGCAGGGTGTTGCAGAGTGTTGCAGGGTATTGCAGAGTGTTGCAGAGTGTTGCAGGGCATTGCGGAGTGTTGCAGAGCATTGCAGAGTGTTGCAGGGCATTGCGGAGTGTTGCAGGGCATTGCAGGGCATTGCAGGGTATTGCAGAGTGTTGCAGGGTATTGCAGAGTATTGCAGGGTATTGCAGAGTGTTGGCAGGGAACTGAGGGGTTAATTTTCGGTGAGCAGCGATGTGGGCACTGCAGATGCAGCCCACATCGCTGCTGACACCGATCTCTTCCCCCTCCGCTGTACCGATCGGTACAGAGAGGGGGAGGGAGGAACCGGCGTCAGAACATGACGCCGGCTTGTTTACAAGTGATCACTCCGTCATTTGACGGAGCGATCACGTGGTAAACGGCCACGATGAGTGGCCGTTTACCGTGATTCGTGATGCGCCGGGTCCACTGGACCCAGCGGTCACGGATGCTCTCGTGTGCGCGCCCCAGGGGGCGCGCGAGAGCAGAATTCTGGGAGGCCGTTAATTAATGGCCTCTCAGAGTTAAACAACCGCCCTGAAGCCGTTAATCGGCAATGGGCGGTTGTTAAGTGGTTAATGTAAAATCTGTAAAAGATCTTCTGTGCTGCAGCTCCCCCCAGACCCCCCCTCCCTTTTTTTTTATTTAAGCTCCAGCCGCTGTCTCTCTCCTCATTGGATAGATTGATAGCAGTGGGAGCCATTGACTTTCCGACGAAGTTTCGACCAAACTGACTTGCTTACACACAATCACACCAAAGTCCATTCATTTCGGATGACGTACGATGAGATTAGAAAAGGAAGTTCAATAGCCAGTAGCCAACAGCTGCCCTTGCGTCGTATTTGGTCCGTTGGACTAGCATACAGGCGAACGGTTTTCCCGATAGGAATTGATTCCCTCAAAAAGACTTAAAACATGATCTATTTCTAGGTCCGTCAGACTTTTTGAAAAAAAAAGTCAGATGCAGCCCACACACAATCGGAATATCCGATGAAATGATTTTGTCTGACCTTTTCTGCTGGAAAGCGCGGTTGTGTGTATGCAGCATAACAAGAGTGAATTTCCCTTCCTATGGGTAGATTTCCTTTCACTTCATGTTGTCTCGGGGACAGGAAGTGAGATTAACTCTTTATAATGAGGATACAGACTGCAGTGGCTCTAACCATACTAGCCAAAAATAAAAAAATACAATTTTCATGGATTTCTACTTTAAATGCAACTTGGACAGGTGTTTATCTTAACATATTTTTTATTTTTACTTGTGCATGTAAATGCTTAAACATTTTCAAATACTGTACGGTACAACCTTAAACAATCTTTGGTAGAGGATAATGGACTTATTGGAGAGGATGGAAATGGTATTGGAGAGTTTGAGTCTGATATAAAGCTCATCAGCAGGACATGCCTGCTTGTTGTGTGTCCTCAGCCCACAAAAGCAGAAGTGGTCCCCAATCTTCAGAGTCGTCCAACATTGTGGGATCCAGTAGCTGGCAAGATGGCCATCTGAAGGTTTCTGGGACCAGCATGGAGCACAAGTCGACATAAATGACATATCGCTGCCCCTGTTTGTAAGTACGAGTCGTATGTAAGTCAGATGTATATAACTCCAGGACTGCCTGTATAGTCCAATAGCACATATATTGTACTTCCTCAGCATTTCATTTCACAGATAACCCTGGCTTGAAGATCATATGTTTTCAGATGTATATTGGGGTTGGATAGTGAGCAGGGCAGTAACTGTATAGTCTTTTTCTCTAGTTTATAGCCATTGCTTCCCGCCAGTACTGGTACCAACGGCTGGTCATTGACTGTTTTTATTTTTTTGTGTGTGCCATGTCTATGCTTTTGAAACTCACTTAATGATGTAGTCCCAATGATTAATTCAGTTTGGGGAAGCATTGCACTGGATTTCTAATGATAAAGTAAGAGGGTCCCTTTCACCGCTTATATATTTATATTTTTCGAAAATCATGGAATGTTTAGTTGAGTATTTTTTTTTTCCTGTCTTTGCTGTTAGGGTTAGATGAGACACAGATACAGTGGTGTGAAAAAGTGTTTGCCCCCTTCCTCATTTCCTGTTCCTTTGCATGTTTGTCACACTTAAGTGTTTCGGAACATCAAACCAATTTAAACAATAGTCAAGGACAACACAAGTAAACACAAAATGCAATTTGTAAATGAAGGTATTTATTATTAAAGGTGAAAAAAAATCCAAACCATCATGGCCCTGTGTGAAAAAGTGATTGCCCCCCTTGTTAAAACATACTATAACTGTGGTTGTCCACACCTGAGTTCAATTTCTCTAGCCACACCCAGGCCTGATTATTGCCACACCTGTTCACAATCAAGGCATCACTTAAATAGGAGCTGCTTGACACAGTAAGGTCCACCAGAAGATCCTTAAAAGCTACACATCATGCCGAGACCCAAAGAAATTCAGGAACAATTGAGAAAGAAAGTAATTGAGATCTATCAGTCCGGAAAGGGTTATAAAGCCATTTCCAAAGCTTTGGGAATCCAGCGAACCACAGTGAGAGCCATTATCCACAAATGGCGAAGACATGGAACAGTGGTGAACCTTCCCAGGAGTGGCCGGCCGCCCAAAATTACCCCAAGAGCGCAGCGACGACTCATCCAAGAGGTCACAAAAGACCCCACAACAACGTCCAAGGAACTGCAGGCCTCACTTGCCTCAGTTAAGGTCAGCGTTCATGCCTCCACCATCAGGAAAAGACTGGGCAAAAATGGCCTGCATGGCAGAGTTCCAAGGAGAAAACCACTGCTGAGCAAAAAGAACATCAAAGCTCGTCTCAATTTCTCCACAACACATCTTGATGATCCCCAAGACTTTTGGGACAACATTCTGTGGACCGATGAGACAAAAGTGGAACTCTTTGGAAGGTGTGTGTCCAAGTATATCTGGCGTAGAAGGAACACTGCATTTCATAAAAAGAACATTATACCAACAGTAAAATATGGTGGTGGTAGTGTGATGGTCTGGGGCTTTTTTTGCTGCTTCAGGACCTGGAAGACTTGCCGTGATAAAAGGAACTATGAATTCTGCTGTCTACCAAGAGATCCTGAAGGAGAATGTCCGACCATCTGTTCGTGTACTCAAACTGAAACGAACTTGGGTTCTGCAGCAGGACAATGATCCTAAACACACCAGCAAGTCCACCACCGAATGGCTGAAGAAAAACAAAATGAAGACTTTGGAGTGGCCTAGCCAAAGTCCTGACCTGAATCCTATTGAGATGTTGTGGTATGACCTTAAAAAGGCTGTTCATGCTCGAAAACCCTCTAATGTAACTGAATTAGGACAATTCTGCAAAGATGAGTGGGCCAAAATTCCTCCAGGACGCTGTAAAAGCCTCATTGCACGTTATCGCAAACGCTTGGTTGCAGTTGTTGCTGCTAAGGGTGGCCCAACCAGTTATTAGGTTTAGGGGGCAATCACTTTTTCACACAGGGCCATGATGGTTTGGATTTTTTTTCACCTTTAATAATAAACACCTTCATTTACCAATTGTATTTTGTGTTTACTTGTGTTGTCCTTGACTATTGTTTAAATTGGTTTGATGTTCCGAAACACTTAAGTGTGACAAACATGCAAAGGAACAGGAAATGAGGAAGGGGGCAAACACTTTTTCCCACCACTGTATATGGCAAGCCAAAATGTTTTACCTTTCCCTGTTTTCAAAATAGGTCTCTTGGGAATCCAATTATTATTTTCACTGCTTGAATGCTGGGTGCTGCCGATTTTCTGAGGAAGATTGCCATATAAAGGGATCTAAGTTGGGTTGATTAAAGACCTAGAGAATTATGTGTGACATGCTGGGTTTGCAATAGCTATGTTTTATTTGTAGCTCTGCACCTGCCTTTTGAAGCCTGCAAAGGATTTTGGTGTATGAAAGATTTGGGTTTCAAGTAAACTATGTTATATGTTTAGTGGTGATCAATCTGTTGTGACTATGGACCATCAAAAGCAATCTGTTGCATTATCTACAATATAAAAAAATATCTGCAGGAAATATGAGGCCCCTGCATAATGGTCACTGCTGAAATTCTGGAAAGCTAGTGCTGGGCTTCAATATAAGCTCCAGAATCATTTCACATAGTGTTCAGTGGGCAATGTAGTGCACAATATATTTAAATTTTGCCAGAAAACATGCAACAGAATGCTTGTAAAATGATCATGTTGAGCATTTTTCAAGCATTCTCATTGAAGTCTATGGGGCCAATCTTCCTTTAATCTGCCTTAGAGAAGCTCATGCACTTTTATGAGTGACAGGCATTTTACTACATGCTACAAAACGCTCAAATGTGAACAAGGGACATTGAAATTAATTGGATTTTGTTTGTTGAGCATATTAGAGGTATAGGCTTTAAGAAAAAAATCACTCAGGCTGGGTTCACACTGGAACGGGCCGTGGATCGCACAGGAGTGTTGTGCATCCCTGTTCCCCATTTAAGAGACGAATCAGGGCCTGAATCTATGCCTGAATTCGGCCCTGAAATGGAGCCAAAGACGCACAGCATAGGGAGCCGGTCACATTCTCCTGCTATGCGAACTGGATGCAGGGAAACCTGTATCTAATTCGCATAGGTGTGAACCTGGCCTCAGGTGTAAATGGGGGCTTAAGGCAGGCTTTTGTAGTTATGCTCATCAGTGCATATCACTGTAAAGCCTTCTGATAACAGATGGTACTCTCATTCGATCACATATCCTAAAAATAAGCTAATTATTCTCTATTTTAAAACAGAGGACATAGCCATGCAAATTATTCCATTATGCCCTAATGTCCAAATGCACATTTAGAACCACTGGACTATAGTGCAAATATAGCCCGCTATTATAGTGCAATTAATTCCAAACTTCATAAAGTTATTTCACTGGGGAATACTATTGTGGGTATAATAAGGTTGTCACTTGTTTAATGACTCTCTTGTCACAGCACTCTTCACCTTCATCAACCACCTTGTGAGATAACTTTAGGTGCTTGATTCATACTTGGGCCCAGGATGTTATGCTCTAGATTTTATGACTGTGCCAGAGGGTCAGATGAAAGTCCATCAGAAGGAAGCACCATAAATTAATGGTGAACATCAGACCAGGTAATATGTTTCCAAACGCCTTATGAGATTTAGTCATATATTGCAATTACACAGGCATGTTGAAGCCTGCAGAGTTGCTGGCTGCACTACTGCATAGTCACAAATTATGACTCTTTGGGGCTGATTTACTAAAGGCGAATTAGCTGTTCACTCTGATTGGAAATGGTCCTAGAAGTTAGTGAATGCAGTGAGGTTTCACTTTGCAAAGAATACCAAAAACGCATGAAGCAGAGCTTCACCTCATTTACTAAGTTCTGGGGCAAATACCATTGCAAAGTGCAACTTCCCTTGCCAATTGAATAAGTTATTTACCTTTAGCAAGTCATGCCCCATTGGGTTCACACTTAAGATTAGAAGCCAAGAACACATCCAACCTTCAATTTTGCTTCAATGTGTCTACAAGGATATTATGGTTTTGTACATTGTTAAACATCTGTCTATTTATTAATACACTGGGAATATTATCATTGTCAATATTCATTTTACACGTCTGTGTATAGATTCTCACATATCCTGTTTACTGTTCAAACTTAACTTTCAACTTTGAGTTTTGACTTCTCATAAGGATACTGACTTAAACATAGCAAAAAATAAATGCAAAATCCACGAATTAATACAATGTAAGTAGTTTCATGTCCTTAGCTGGTTGATAGAACCTATTTTTAGCACCTTAGTGTATCCTTAATTTACATCAGCAACACATTTTGCACAGTTATTTGTAACATTTTGTTTGAAACTGTTATACAGACTATATTCTTAGATTGTAATATTTAATATCTATAGTTTTAAAACCTTTTCTCTGGTTACAGAGGGCAAGGGAAAGTACCCCTGTCAGATTTCTGTTGTTGTAGATTCAAGCTCATGTCATGAACATTACCACTACCATGACTGCTTGCATATACAATGGAAGAGTTAAAGTCTTGTGGTTTTGCAGTGGTTTAAATGTATCTGCTTTTTAAATTAACCACTTCAATACCGGGCACTTAAACACCTTCCTGCCCAGACCAATTTTGAGCTTTCAGCGCTGTCGCACTTTGTATGACAATTGCGCGGTCGTGCTACACTGTACCCAAATTTATTTTTTTCCCCCCACAAATAGAGCTTTCTTTTGGTGGTATTTGATCACCGGTTTTTATTTTTTGCGCTACAAATAAAAAAATACAGAAAATTTTGAAAAAAAATATGTTTTTTTTTGGTTTCAGTTTCAAAACTTTGTAAATAAGTAAGTTTTCCCCTTCACTGATGGGCACTGATGGGGCTACACTGATGGGCACTGATGGGCACCAATGATGTGGCACCAATGAAGTGGCACTGATGAGGTGGCATTGATGGACACTGATATGTGGCACTGATAGGTGGCACTGATGGGCACTGATAGGCGGCACTGATATGTGGCACTGATAGGTGTCACTGATGGGCACTGATAGGCGGCAATGATGGGTGGCACTGATGGGCGAAATGGATGGGCACTGATAGGTGGCACAAATTGGCACTGATAGCTGGCACGGATTGGCATGGATGGGCGGCACAGATGGGCATGGATAGGCGGCACAGATGGGCATGGGTGGGCACTGATAGGTGGCACATGTGGGCACTGATAGGTGGCACAGGTGGGCACTCATAGGTGGCATTGTATTATGTTATACTGTATTAATGTATGCCAATCAGTGCCAAACAATAATGCATGCCAATCAGTGATGCCCATTGTGGGCACTGATTGGCATCCATTATGGGCACTGATTGGCATCCATTGTGGCACTGACTGGCATCCCTGGTGGTCTAGGGAGGATTACCTTTTGCTGGGCATCCCTGGTGGTCTGGTGACGTCCCTGGTGGCCCAGTGTGGGCATCCTTGGGGGGGCTGTGCTGATAATCGATCAGCACAGATCCCCCCTGTCAGAGGAGCAGCCGATCGGCTCTCCTCTACTCGCGTCTGACAGACGCGAGTGAGGAAAAGCCGATCACCGGCTCTTCCTATTTACACTGTGATCAGCCGTGATTGGACACGGCTGATCACGTGGTAAAGAGTCTCCGCCGAAGACTCTTTACCGAGATCGTAGTTGCCGGGTGTCAGACTGACACCCCGCAACAACGATCGCCGCGATGCGTGCCCCCGGGGGCGCGCAGCGGCTCATAATCCTGATCACGTCATATGACGTCCGATCAGGATTATGTAACCACTTTGCCACTGTCAATTACCTATAGGGCGGGCGGCAAGTGATTAAATTCTTTATTTCACTTTTTAATAATAGTACAGGGAACATCAGGCAAGTAGGGATACAAAGTCACTCCAGAGAAGAATAGAGTTTAGGGAAGTCAAAAACCACAAAAGGTGCAGCCACCTGTGAGGAAAAGGATTCATGTGTGGGGGGAGGGGGGGGAGTGCCAGTTCCAGTTTATTAACATCCTTAAGAATAGGCTCTTACTGGAGTAGAACGTAGAGGTCCCAGGCTGTGAGGAAGCCAAACAAAGTTGAGAAAGTGCACAGTGGGGTGCAGTAATGCCAGAAAGGTGGGAAACGGCAGCTGAAGGAGGTGCCCTAGTGAAGGATCAAGAGTGGAGGTTACAGGGGGAAGCCTGAGCATCCAAAACTGCAGGGGGGGGGGGTGTTAAACTACCAATAATTGACACAGCAGGTAGAACAAACAACCATCCTCTTAAATAAGTGGGGGCACCCCTTCATGCAAAAAGCTGAGCTAAGGGGTTAGATGACCTCTGGATTTGAGACCTGCAGCTTGAGTGTGAGGTAGGCTCTGTCCACCTATGAAGTACTACTGCAGCAGGAGATAAAGATTAGGGTTCCTTCACCTCATCAATAGATGGCATCAATAGATGTCCTGCATTGAGACACATTATGATCAATGGTAGCATTGCTAATGGTAGTGTGAAGAATAGGTCAAAGAGATGACCTACCCTAAAGAAAAAATTAAACAGATGTTCCTTGAACATATCATTGGTGTTCTAGGTCGTACCCCACAGATATGAATTGACATCCCCCCATGTGGGAAACAAGGTGCTTGCAAAAGGTCATAATAGCTGAAGCACAGGGCTCGAGCCATTTTTGCAAGTGCTCCAGGATACAAGGGTTTGTCTTTGTCATGGAGGAGTCACCACCAACAGAGGACAGAAAAAACACTCCAGTTAGTTTAAACTAAGACCCAAGCAGGGAGTCTAAATGCCTGTCAGTCAAATGCTAAAAAGGTGAGAACACCATCAAACCATTTGGTTGTATGTTTGTTAAGGTGAGTCACTGGAGCTTCCACAGAGTGTATAACAATATATTCCCTCATGAAGGGAAAAAGCTCCATCACATTGTGAGTAGGGATGAGCCTAATGTTCGAGTTGAACGTAAGTGTTCACCTATTCACCAAATTTAAAACATTATGGGGTGTTTGTGGGAAATTCAAGCACCCGTGAAACGCCCCACAATGAATTGTGAGACCGGCACTGAGTCCAGGCCTCATAATATGTAAGGCTGCTTACAGCAAAATTAAATTTCTAAACAAAAAAATGAATTTAAAACTGCTCATTGCTGTAATGTGTTGTCAGATCCCAGCAATACAGATAAAAATCATTGGAAAAAATGGCGTGAGTTCCCCCCCAGTCCATTACCAGGCCCCTCAGGTCTGGTATGTATATTAGGAGGAACCCTACGACAAAATAAAAAAAAATGACATTGGGTCCCCCCTAAAATCCATACAGGTCTGGTGTGGATTTTAAAGTGGATGGCTACCCTGAAAAAAATTACATTAAAAATTACAAAAAAATCTTTACTTACCAGAAATGCCTGTTGCTAGGCACATAATCCTAATCTGCTTCTTCCTCCTCCGCGGAGATCTTCTTTCTTCTCTCCTCGTCGTGTTGTCTTTTGGGTAATGGGTCGCGCTGTGTTCTGGGAACTGTGTGTCCCAGGACACAGCGCGTCCCATTCACAAAGCGCTGCGTGACTCGCGCATGCGCAGTAGGAAACGGGCAGTGAAGCCGCAAGGCTCCGCTGCCTGTTTCCCTTAGAAAGAATGGCGGCACCGGGACCCGAGAGCCGAGGGACGGGTCGGCCTCGGGTGGCCGACATCGCGGACGCCCTGGACAGGTAAGTGTGCTTATTAAGTCAGCAGTTGCAGTGTTTGCAGCTGCTGACTTTTTTTTTTTTTTTAAATGGCCCTCCTCTTTAAGAAGAACCCTGCACCAACATTTAAAAAAAATTATGTGGGGGTCCCCCCCAAAATCCATACCAGACTCTTATCCGAGCACGCAATCTGGCAGGCTGCAGGAAAAGGGGGGGCGAGAGAGCACCCAATTGAACCATACCAGGCCACATGCCCTCAACATGAGGAGGGTGCTTTGGGGAACCCCCAAAACACCTTGTCCCATTTTGATGGGGACAAGGGACTCTTCCCCACAACCCTTGCCCGGTGGTTGTGGAGGTCTGTGGGCAGGGGGCTTATTGGAATCTGGAAACCTCCTTTAACAAGGGGGCCCCTGGATCCTGCCCCCCCCCCCATGTGAATGGGTATTGGGTACATTATACCCCTTACTCATTCACCAAAAAAAGTGTCATTAAGTAAAAATGACAGGAGACAGCTTTGGACAAGTCCTTTATTAAAAATAAAAAATAAAAAGTCCATCCATCTTCAATCACAGCTATGGTGGACTAGAGAAAAAAAAAGACAGCTATACCCCCCTTCCATGGGAGGCGTCCCGCGGACTGCAGCCTTTTCACAATGGCAGCTGTTATTAGCTGAGGGTGGGACCACCCAGTGATGTAAATGGGTGACCTTACCCCCCTCTGACGTCACATTACATCACCGGGTGGCCCCGCTCTCAGCTATATAACAGCTGTCATCGCAAAAGGGCTGCAGTCGCGGGGACGCCTCCCATCGTGGCAGAGTTTTTCTATTTTTTGGGGGGGTTTTTTCAGTCGTCGACGCTGTGATTTTTTAATAAAGGACTTGTCAAAAACTGTCTACTTTCATTTTTACTTTTTTGACACTTTTTTTTGGTGAATGGGTAAGGGGTGCAATGTACCCGATAGCCATTCGCATGGGGGGCAGGATTCCTATAAGCCCCCCTCCCACAGTCCTCCACAACCACCGGGCAAAGGTTCTGGGCAAGAGGCCCTTGTCCCCATCAACAAGGGGACAATGTGATTTAGGGGGACCACAAAGAACCCTCCCCATGTTGAGGGCATGTGGCCTGGTACAGTTCAGGAGGGGAGGCACTCTTTGTTCCCCCCCCCTTTTCCTGTGGCCTGCCAGGTTGCATGCTCTTATAAAGGTCTAGTATGGATTTTGGGGGGACCCCCACGCCATTTTTATTTTGGCACGGGATTTCCCTTAATATCCATACCAGACCTGAAGGGCCTGGTATGGATTTTGAGGGGGACCCCCACTCCATTTTTAACTTGCTGACTGCCTCGCGCTGATATATGGCATCAGAAGGGTTCATACAGGCAAACTAACGTACCTGTACATAGCCCTTTAAGAGGCGGCCAGCGGGCGCACGAGTGCCGCCGCTGGCATGCAGCCACGGCAAGCTCCGTGAGTCGGGTCGCCGGGGATGGCCGCGATCGCTTCATGGGGAGGAAGAACGGGGAGATGCTAATGTAAACAAGCATCTCTCCATTCTACCTAGTGACAGTGTCACTGATCTCTCCTCCCTGTGATTGGAGCAGAGATCAGTGACATGTCAGACATAGCCACACCCCCCCCCCCCACAGGTATAAACACTCCCCAGGGCACACTTAACCCATACACTGCCCCCTGGTGGTTAACCCCTTCACTGCCAGTGTCATTTACACAGGAATCAATGCATTTGTATAGCACCGATTGCTGTATAAATCACAATGGTCCCAAAAATGTGTCAGAAATGCCTGATGTATCCGCCGTAATGTCGCAGTCATGATAAAAATCGCTGCTCGCCGCCATTACTATTTAAAAAAAAAATAACATGAATAAAAATGCCATAAAACTATCACCTATTTTGTAAACGCTATAAAAATCGCTGATCGCCACCATTACTAGTAAAAAAAAATAATAAAAAATTATTAATAAAAATGCTATAAAACTATCCCTATTTTATAAACGCTATAACTTTTGCGCAAACCAATCAATAAACGCTTATTGGGATTTTTTTTTTTACCAAAAATATGTAGAAGAATTCATATCGGCCTAAACTGAGGGAAAAAACGTTTTTTTTATATATTTTTGGGGGATATTTATTATAGCAAAATGTAAAAAATAATACATAATTTTTCAAAATTGTTGCTCTTTTTTTGTTTATAGTGCAAAAAATAAAAACCGCAGGGGTGATCAAATATCACCAAAGGAAAGCTCTATTTGTGGGAAAAGTGCTCTGGTCAGGAAGGGGGTAAATTCTTCTGGGGCTGAAGTGGTTAAAAAAAATTTGGTGTGGGTTCCCCTTAACCACTTTCAGACCGGACCAATTTGCTGGTCAAAGACCAGACCACTTTTTGCGATTCGGCACTGCGTCGCTTTAACTGACAATTGCGCGGTCGTGCGACGTGGCTCCCAAACAAAATTGACGTCCTTTTTTTCCCACAAATAGAGCTTTCTTTTGGTGGTATTTGATCACCCCTGCGGTTTTTATTTTTTGCGCTATAAACAAAAATAGAGCGACAATTTTGAAAAAAACGCATTATTTTTTACTTTTTGTTATAATAAATATCCCCCAAAAATATATAAAAAAACATTTTTTTCCCTCAGTTTAGGCCGATACGTTTTCTTCTACATATTTTTGGTAAAAAAAATCGCAATAAGCGATTATTGATTGGTTTGCGCAAAAGTTATAGCGTTTACAAAATAGGGATAGTTTTATAGAAGTTTTATTAATAATTTTTTATTATTTTTTTTTTTACTAGTAATGGCGGCGAACAGCGATTTTTATTGTGACTGCGACATTGTGGGGGACCCATCGGACATTTTGACACATTTTTGGGACCATTGTCATTTATACAGTAATCACTGCTATATAAATGCAGTGATTCCTGTGTAAATGACACTGGCAGTGAAGGGGTTAACCAGTGGGTGGCAGTGTAGGGGTTAAGTGTTCCTAGGGGTGTGTTACTAACTGTGGGGGGGTTGGGCTTTCATTTAGTGAACACTGATCTCTGCTCCAATCACATGGAGCAGAGATCAGCGTCACTAGTTGCTAGGCAGAATGGAGAAATGCTGTTTACTCGGCATTTCCTCCATTTGGCCGCTCCGTGAGACGATCGCGGGGATGCCCGCGGCGGTCGAGTCCGCGGGTCCCGCAACCGGACTCACGGGGGTCCCGACCAGCGTGGGAGCGCGCCCCCGATGGCAGGGCGGCATTGAATATTGGACGTACCTGTACGCCAATATGCCTGCCCGTGCCATTCTGTCGACGTACATCGTCGTGCGCTGGTCGGGAAGTGGTTAATATTCATACCAGACACAAAGGGCCTGGTAATGGACTGGGGGAGGGGGGTGTTTTTTTCAAATTTTTTTTTTCTGTATTACTGAGATCCAACAAAACATTACAGCCGTGAGCAGTTTTAAATGAAATTTTGCAACAATCGGAGCAGAAGTAAAAAAAAATGAATTAATTAATTAATTTGAACCGCACTTTCTATAAAAGCACATGGCGGGTGCGCAATCAGAGTCCCACTAACGAGGAGGAGGGCGAGGAAAGCCCGGAGCCTGAAATGTCCCAATACTTTTTGTTTTTTTTAGGTGATGTGGAAGAAGAATCACATTTTACCAGTGAAAGTGCCCAGATTCTCATTGGAGAGATAATGGGATGCGATCGCGATTTAGAAAATATACAGAAAAACATAAATGATGATCAACAGAAAATGAAGAACATCATTGATGTTTTGGGGAGAGTCTGAAACACCCCAAACTAGCTACCATAGTTTTTTATTTTTCCAAAAGCCAAATTTGGAAGATGCACACAGTGTGTCAACATGTACTATCTCCCATCATGGGGGATCAATGTACGTGTTTTGTGAAAAGTGGCTGAGATGAAGGGGGTGCACCCCCAAAACATGTACATTGATACCCCATGATGGGAGATAGCACATGTTGACATTAGGCATGGGATCAGGAGGAAAATGGCCACTTTTGCATTCTCAGTGTGTGCATCTTCCAAATTTGGCTTTTCCAGGGGTGACACCCCATGTGATGAAGGCAATATCAGCACAGTTTGTACATACTCATGTCTGATATTGTCTTCACTTTTCAAAGTTGAACTTTGTAAGTTCCTGTGTACTGTATGTTATGCTTTAATACATGCCTGTTTACACAAAAACGCCAAGTTATAAAAATGTTACCCAAAATAATGTTTTCTATACACCAAATATGTTGGTTTGTTGTAAAACCCTTTTCTAAACGCACATGTGAATGTGCTTTGAGTAAAAAGTGAAATTATCAACAATGTGTGGCTTCCTTTTTCAATGCGCAAAAGCTGGATTTGGAGTAAAGTTGTTGGTTTCTGTGGCAATGGGTGTTATTTACTAAAGGCAAATCCACTTTGCACTCCAAGTGCAGTTTCAGGTGCACTTGTAGTGCATAGTGGATGTGCCTTTAGTAAATAACACCCACAGTGATGTTTACATTTCCCCAATCACGCCATTTTCATGACCCCACATATTTCTGCCATGGTGCTGAAAATGAGCAATATTTTTGTCAGTAATGCACTACATACATTAGCAACAAAAACAAGGTGTGTGTGTGTAGCAGACCCACGACATAATAAGATTATCTGAAGAAGAGACTGGCACCTCATCTTTCTCAGAACTTGGGTTTGCACTGTTGTAGAAAAAGGCCCAAAAAAAACAGCAAAAATACCTATGAGACACCTAAAACAAAGCAAAGCAGTAAATTAAAACAAAGATTATTGGAGTTTCAAAGAAAAATGTATTAAAAAAATGCCTCTCAGACATAGTCTGGCATATCAATGGCCACCCTACCCACAAAGTACTCCATGTATTGGTTTATGACCTTGCAGGCGCTTTGGGGGGGGGAAAGCCATTACGAGCAGCTTAAAAGGCAGTGAGGTTGTCATTTTCCGGCAAGTCTGCATCTGGGCCAACTGAGACCACATAGTTAGCTGAATGTCTTTTCAAAAAATTGTGCAGAACGCAGCAGGCAAGCACAATGTGATTTACTTTATATTCTGCCATGTGGATTGGCGTCAAAAATAGGCAGAACCGGTTGGCCAGTATTCCAAAAGTGTTCTCCACGACTCTTCTGGCTCTGGCCAGCCGGAAATTAAAGATCCTCTGATCTGGGGTGAGGGTCCTCATCGGGAAAGGCCGCATCAGATGGTTTGAGCAAACGCCTCATCCGCAACGAAAATGAACGGGAGTCCTTCCAGATTCTCCTCTGGAGGTGGCAAGCCCAGACTGCCACTCTGGAGACGCTAGTAGAATTTCGTCTGTGCAAACACTCCACCATCCGACATCCGGCCATTTTACCCCACGTCCACATAAAGGAAGTCATAGGTCGCTGACACCACTGCCAACATCATGATACTATTGAACCCCTTGTATTTATAATAGTTCGACCCCGAATTGGGGGGTGGGACGATGTGGACGTGTTTCCCATCAATTGCACCTCCACAATTGGGAAAGTCCCAACGGCTCGCAAAGTGGGAGGCCATTCCTGTGGTGTTGCAGGAAACTGTGGCATGAAACAAGAATTTTTTTTTTTAATTTTGCACATCAACATTGCAAGCAGATTAGACACAAACATTTTTGGCCAAGATCAGTATAACATTTTGGGAAATGAGTATTTAAATCCTAAAGTATAAGGTCTCCTTATCAGAGTCAAAAAAAAAAAAGAAGAAAAAATGGAAGCACATTTTGACATTCTGCTATTACCTATCAAGATAATAATAGGAGAAAAAAAACTTGAAACTGTAGCATTTGAAAGTATTGAGGCAGGCCCTTGCACTACATGCTTTGGTGAATTTGTCCATAAATCTGACCAGGAAAAGGGTAGGTAGAGTGGGTATTGGGTTTGGCAAAGTCAGCAGATAGAGGATTGCTGTCAACTGACCAGCAGTTGGGGGGAAGGGGGTTCCTAATGAGTTTGGCCCAACCCAAAAAAAAAATCTGGCACTCTGCATGAATTTAAAGTGGAGGGCCACCCTGAAAAACAAAAGTACATAAAAAATTGGCAAAAAATCTGAAAAAAAATTATTTTTATTTTTTTAAACTTACCAGAAATGCCTGTTACTAGGCTAATCTGCCTCTTCCTCCTCCGCGGTGATGTTCTGTCTTCTCTCCTCCGTGTGGCATCTTCTGGGTAATGGGTCACGCTGTGTTTTGGGAACTGTGTGTCCCAGAACGCAGCGCGCCCCATTCACAAAGCGCTGCGGGACTCGCGCATGCGCAGTAGGAAACGGACAGTGAAGCCGCAAGGCTCCCCTCCTGTTTCCCTTAGTTGAAATGACGGCGATGGGACCAGAGGGACGGGTCAGCCTCGGGTGGCCGACATCGCGGGCGCCCTGGACAGGTAAGTCTGCTTATTAAAAGTCAGCAGCTACAATGTTTGCAGCTGCTGACTTTAAAAAAAATGTTTTAAAGCTGGCCCTCCTCTTTAAGCAAACACATAACATTTGTACACATTTTAGGGGTGTTTAGGGGAAAGCAATACTATGGAGCTGACAAAATACATTGCTAAGTGACTAGACTATAGGTTTATGGGCCCAGAAGAGCATGCTGGGGAAGTTAGTGAAGGCAAATATGCATGAAGGACAAAAAAGGAACTTGAAAAGCTTCCAACATGCATGAAGACAAAGGGGCACAGTATATCAATTAAAGCATATTCCAATCATGGTAATTAGGGAATGAGGAAAGAAATCCAATACATTAGCAATCATTAAATACATAGAATGTGATGTTAAAGGAGAAAATTTACCTTCATATAGTCCTTCTGCAGGACCAGAATGATGGCAGAACAGGTCTCTGGAATAATGATCCCCAGAGCCTGGGGGGAGATGCCTGTGGAGAACTTCAGGTCTTTAAGGCTCTCCCTGTCGCCAAGTAGCGCAATGTGGCGATGAGCCTCTGCTCCGGAGTGATGGCTTGCCACATGCAGGTATCCTGCCTGGTGATATAAGGGGACAGCAAAGCCAGTAGACAGTGAAAAATGGGGTCCGTCATCCGGAGATAATTCCTGAAATCATCAGGATTATTCTCGCGGATCTCACGAAGCAAAGGCATGTGCGAGAACTGGTCATGCTGGTGCAAACAATTCTTGGTCCACAAACTCCTCCTCACCCTGTTCATGGACCGGGCTTGTGTCAAAGCTAAAAGCCCAACACCAAGCCCCTGCACAGCACAAACTCTATGACGAGTACATACACGAAACATGGCTTAAAATGGTCGGCTGGTCAGAGCGGACAACAGAAAGCACCGATAAACAACAATGCCTGAAAGAACGACCTGAAAAGTAGAAACGAGCAGACAACAAGCAATGCAAATCAAAGCGTACTATGCCAAGATATAGTCCACAATGAGCAACAAATGCTTAGTGACTACACTCACTGATAAGCAGATACGCACCGACAAGCACAAACTGAAGAACGCAAATCGTCTCTCACCAAACTTCTGCTAACATGCGATAAACACGAGATCAGCAGAAGGAGCCGAAAGGGTGCCGGACGTAGGGCTGAACTTCCCTTTTCTAGTCCCGTCATACGTGGCTTACGTCACCGCCTTCTTGGCAATCGGAACTTCTGACAACTTAGTCCAACCGTGTGTATGCAACACCACTTCCGGACTAAATCTTTTGGAATTTATCCAATGGATTTGGTTGTCGGAATGTCCGACCGTGTGTACAAGGGCTTAAAGGCTAAAAACACATCTCAGTGCCAGCATGTTTTTTATATTCCCAAAAATTGTGCCAGAAAATAAGATCATGGTTTAGGGTTATATGGTTTATAACAGTTTTTTTGTTTTTTATCCACTTGCCGCCTGCCCACCGTCAAATAACGGCTGGGCGGTGCGGCTCTCATTCTGGGTGGACGTCATAGGACGGCCACCAAGAACGACCACTCTCGCGTGCCCCCGGGGCGTTCAGCGTGGCAATCACAGGGGCGCAACGTGTTGCTAGGACACATTGCAATCCCGATCTGTGTAAAGAGCTGCGTTCGCGGCTCTTTAACCATGTGATTGGCTGTGTCCAATGACAGCCGGTCACATGTAAACACAGACTGACAGTGTGTGAGGAGAGGAGAGCCAATCAGCAGCATCTCCTCACAGGGGACAGCTAGGTATGTAATCAGGGCACTGATCATCAGTGCCCTGATTACAATTAGTGCCCTCCAGTGCCAGCAATTATTGCCCACCACTACCAGCAGTCAGTGCCAACCAGTGCCCACAATTGCCACCAATCTGTGTCCACAAGTGCCAGCAATCAGTGGCCATTAGTGATGCCAGTCAGTGCTGGCTATCAGTGCTGGCCATCAATGCCCATCACTGCTGCCCATCAATGCTCATCACTACTGGCCATCAATGCCACCCATCAATGCCCATCAGTGCCCATCAGTACTGCCCATCAGTGCCACCTATCTTTGCCTGCCAGTGCTGCCTATCTGTGCCCACCAATGCCACCTAACTGTCCCCAGTGCCACCCATCAGTGCTGCCTATCAGTGCTCATCAGTGCCACGTATCAGTGCCCATAAGTGCGGCATATTCGTGCCTACTCATCAGTGCCACCTAATTAGTGCTCATAAGTGCCGCCTCATTGGTGCCTATAAGTGCCACCTAATCAGTGCCCATCAGTGAAGGAGAAAAATTCCTTATTTACAAAATTTACTGACAGAAAAACGTTTATTTATTTTTTTTGGTAATTTGTTTTTGTTTTTTGGGAAAAAATAAAAAAGCCCAGGATTGATTAAATAGCACCAAAACATAGCTCTATCTGTGTGAAGAAAATTATAGCAATTTCACATGGTTATAGTGAAGCATGACCGTGCAATTGCTATTCAAAGTGTGACAGCGCTGAAAGCTGAAAAATGGCCTGGGCAGGAAGGGGGTGTAAGTGCCCTGCATTGAGGTGGTTAAAAAATGCATTTTAAATAGTAAAAAATAAAAAGCATCCCAGTTTTTACTAAATACCAATAAGAAAAAGTTCTATTTGTCCCAAAAAATTATATAAAATTCAGTGCAGTGGTGCATGACAGTCAAACTATGATATCACTGAAAATGAAAACAATGGGCTAGATACTAACTAATCCCTGGTTCTCACCAGTGCGGCCTGGAAATCGCACTACTTCAGCACAGTTTCAAAGCCACACATCAGTATGATTTGCACTGACAATTTAATTGCGGCTTGAAAATTCATTTAACAGAAGTAACATGTCACAGTGAAATCAGTAAAAAGTGGTGCAGGAACCTTTTTCATAACATGAGTCGCGATATGAACAGTTCCATTACTAGCAATGGGATGTGACTTCTTATGGCATTTGGAACTGTCAAATCGCATGACAAGTCGCACCGATGTGAACGGGGGCTTAGGCCTGATTCACACCTATGCATTTTTAGTGCTTTTTGCATTTTGCAGATTTGCGCTACAGAACGTGTTCCATAAGAAACCATGATAAATAGACTGTAGTGCAAATTTGCAAAAAGCAAAAAGCACTAAAAATGCATCGGTGTAAATCAGGCCTAACATCTACTGGTCCAGAAGAGGTTAAAAAAACATGTAATTAGCTGCTGCATGCAACAGCTCTGCTTTTGGGCTCATTTGGTTTAGTCCAGTTTCAATGAATCAGTTTCATTGTGCTAAATTCTTAACACACCACATCTCACCCTTCATTACATTTTTATCATTGAAAGGAAATACACTTTATAACAGGAAGAATTCAGTTATCCCACACTAAAATGTTTAATGAGACTTTTAAGAACGAGATGTCCTGGTTCTTTCCATAGCCTGTGTTTAAAACAGCATGCTTTTTCTTTTTGATTTCACTCAGCACCAGTAAAAAGTAAATGATCCCCTTTGATATTGGCTATGAATCTGCATTTGGACATCGGTGTTCTGCTAAAAGATGTACGATTAGTTAGAGATGCTTAATGTACCATATAATGATTTCCCATCCTAAATTAAACATGCTTGAGTTTGAAAACTTTGTTGCTAATAAATATTTAAAATTATATTGCTTGATACTATCCCCCTATATGCAGCAGATAATAAATAAATTAGACTTTCCCGTTCATATAAAACACACTCATTATTGCATGAACTAAGGATTTAATGATTTCAGTTTATGCTTTTCTTAGTATGTGTAAAATAGAGAATAAAAGGATTTTCTCACTATGATAACTATTTTTGAACGTATGATATTATGGTCATACAATGTATTATTCAAATAAAATACGTGTAAAACATTACGATCATTTTTTACATTGTATAATTCAGTTAAATAATAAATGAGCGTTTCTTCAATGTTTAAGAAATGACTAGCTGTACTTTAATTAACTGATACTGTTCTTTTATCTCTGTGGTCCCCAGCCTTCTATTATAACAGTTTCAGCACCTTTTTTTATGGTGAAGTTTTAAAATGGTTCATTAAGGAATAAAATATTGTTACACCTGCCAAGACTTTCGAACATATAATGATAACATCCCTGTGAGAGGAGATACTCTACCTCCTACTATGCTGATTTCCATGGACAATACTATCGGCTCCTTTTATAAAACTCAATGTTTGAGCTAATGTTTTTATTTAAAGGAGAAAAAGACATCTTAGTGTCTGCTGTTTATTTTTGAATGCAAAAAAAATTAAATAATGTTCTATAAAGCAAAAATGAGGCCTATCTGTAATTTTCTACTGAGCTAGAGTATTCATGGACCCACTAGCGCTTACATACGGTCAAGCTTTAAAGCAGTAAAGGTATCAAAAATGACAGCCAGCATGGATTTCTGAATGGCTGTTCTTGTCAGAACAACCTGTTATCTCTTAAGTGAGAAATTGGATGGTGGATATCTAGTTGACATCGTTTATCTAGATTTTGCTGAAGAGTTTGATACTGTACCTTTAACAGTATAAAATAAGGTCTGGTAGAGTTAACTGATTATGTGAACGGGTCCATAGAGTAGTGGTGCATAAATCATTCTCCTAATTGTCTAAAGTTGTGAGTGGTGTGCCCCAGGGCCCAATGCTGTTCAGTTTGTTTATAAATAATAAATAATGGGGTACTTTGACGCAGCAAGTGGCCTTAGTACTATATGACCATATAGTGTGACCAAATCCCCATGTTTTTGGAATATGTTCAGGTGTTTTTAACCACTTCAGCCTCAGAAGATTTGGCCGCTCAATGACCAGTCCATTTTTTGCGATACGGCACTGCGTCGATTTAACTGACAATTCTGCGGTCATGCGATGTTGTACCCAAACAAAATTGACATCCATTTTTTCCCACAAATATAGCTTTCTTTTAGTGGTATTTGATCATCTCTGCGGTTTTTATTTTTTGCGCTATAAACAAAAAAAGAGTGAGAATTTTGAAAAAAACCCTCAATATTTTGTACTTTTTGCTATAATAAATATCTTCAATTTTTTTTAAAAAAAGCTAATTTTTTCCTCAGTTTAGGCCAATATGTATTCTTCTACATATTTTTGGTAATAAAAACCACAATAAGTGTATATTGATTGGTTTTGCGCAAAAGTTATAGCATCTACAAAATCAGGGAAAGATGTATGGCCTTTTTAGTATTTTGATCATCGGTGGTGGCGGTGATCAGTGATTTTTATCGGGATTGCGACATTATGGCGGACAGATCATTGACATTTATACAGCGACCAGTGCTATAAAAATGCATTGATTACTGTGTAAATGTCACAGGTAGGAAAGGGGTTAACACTAGGGAGCAGTCAAATGGTTAACTCTGTTCCCTAGGGAGTGATTCTTACTGTGGGGGGAGGGGACAGACTGGGTGATGCCAGCGATCGTTGTTCATACTTAGTATGAACAACAGATCACTCTCCTCACCCCTGACAGCACAAAGATCTGTCTGTTTACATTGACAGATCTCCGTTCTGTTTCTGTGTGGAGCGATTGCGGGTGTTCCGGCGTCTCGCATGCCCCCTAGTGGTCAAAAGGCGAACCGACGTACAGTTTCATTGGTTTGCCTAGGGGAACCAACCTGCCGCAGTACAACTGCGGCACCTGGTCAGGAAGGAGTTAAATAGCCTTGCAGGATTTAAATGTAATTTTTGTATGTGTGTGCTGCTATCTCATAGGAGGAGTCCCTTCAGTTCTCCCATAAAGAGGAGTTTGTCTCCAATGGTTGAGACGCAGTGTTGGAAGGCAACATGTTTTAGTTCATGATACAAGAGGTGTTTGAAATATGAACGATGGTTATAAAAGACCTTCAGATTCTGGGGGGCTGTCTGAGATCTAACAAGTTGTACATCAAAGCTTTGTAGCATATAAGAAATCAGGCCTCCATCAAGGCTGAACAAAGCTTGGCTCCAGACCGTCTGGTGTTGTAATGCTATGCAAGTGGGCTTCAAAGAGGGCCTTGGCTGCCGGGATAACTGATGAAGGTGGTTAACAAGATCAAAGGACCAACAGGCTTTGAAGAGTGACCAGGGATACAATACATAGACATGATTCATGGACAATGCTGTCCCTAGAGACCAATACAGCAGGACAGACAGTAATATAATATATTAAGGAGGACTGCCCAATAAATATTGTGATTCATCAAAAGTCTAGATGGGATGCAATGGGGTTGGGTCTGGATGGTGTATGATTGAAATATAAAAAGGCTGAACGAGTCAGAGAGCTGTCTCTCTACCATTTTTGAGCCTCATGACTCTCTCTACCATTTTTGAGCCTCGTGGCTCTCTCTCTCTATCATCTTGAGCCCAGCTGAGGAGACCATGCGATAAGTATCTTTGATGTTCTTGTTTTACATGTTCTATTGTTATATGCTTTGTAATATCTTCCTTTAGTATCGTCATGTTTGCATTTTCCTATTTTTTGGGGAAATAAATAAGACATTGTTTTACTAAGCAGTGTGTTTGTTTTCATAGTTAACCTTATAATATTGTAATATCAACAGTAACATGTGATCAAGTTTTAATAGACTAGCTAACTATAGGAATACACAAATTAATACAATATATGGAATAAAGGGAATCCATAATCACCCTCGGTTAGTAATAATATTTAGTTTAGAATTTATTGCAATTCCAGATTTTATTTCACGCAGGATCTTTCATTCTATTACTAGTGTAGGACCCACTGATAATGGGGTATGCAGCGCGCAATAAGTGGGCATAGGACGTAACCATATAGCGCGCCCAAATCCCCATATTTTTTTAATATGTTCAGGTGTTTTTAAACAGCCTTGCAGGATTTCAATGTCATTTTTGTATGTGTGCGCTGTAATCTATTTTGTACTGTTTGTTGGTCTTATAGCAGCATCATCTTGAATGTAAACACATTTTTAGGGTGTGCTGCCCCATTATGATTTTGTATGTTTATAAATAATATAGCGGTTGGAATTAAATTCTCAATTTCAATGTTTGCTGATGACACCAAATTATGTAGGGACATGATAATAATAATTCTACATCCTGCACTCAATTTAAGGAAGACCTTGATAAAGTAGGGGGTTGAGCAGCTATATAGCAGGTGAGGCTCTATTTTACGAAGTGTAAAGGTCTGCACCTAGGTACCAAAAATACACATGCAAATTAGACATTAGAAGAATCAATAAAGGAAAAGGGTCTGGGGGTGCTTGTACATCGGATTTAGCAACAGCATGCGATGCCAAGCCACATGGGACTGGTCAAGTATGGAATGTGCATACTAACATTAGTCTAAGCAGCAGCAAGGATGACCACACTGCAGACATTTCACTGCTGAAAGTAAAGTGTAGTCACCAGTGGTGGCAAACAGACCTGGCCCCCTCACATGCACTAGCAACCTACCCCCCCACGCGGCTCTCGATCAATCGATCAATCACACAGCAATCCTCTCACACTAAAGCCACCTCCCCTCAGTGGCCTTATCTTAGACTGTGGTCGAGGTACGAGATAGAGGATGAGGTTGTGGTGCACTGCTGAAACTCGTGTAGGCTGCTGAACAGAAGATCTGTCCTAAGACTCCCAGCCAATTGGCTCCTGATTTGCCGGGAGGAGAAGCAGGAAGATATTAGCGAATATTAATTTGCTAATGTTACACAAGTGGGTGGGCTTGAGACACAGTGCTCTACACCCCAAGCCTACCCTTTTTGAAGGCAATTAGAGCCTCTGGCTCTAATCACGTGCTTCAAAAAAACCCACAGTGAAATTCATGCGTCTGGCGCCCTGCTTGGAGATTAGGGTCCGGGTGCATGGCTTGGGGGGGTGGCGTCCATGCAATCCTAAAAGATATACCTATCCAATAGCTCTACTGGCAGAATCAGCGGGTATTTTTAAAATGTTTTAGGGGTTACTTAGAAAAACAGTGTGCTTAAAGTGATACTAAATTGTTTTTTGTTAAAAATATCAAACATGTTATACTTACCTGCTCTGTGTAGTGGTTTTGCACAGAGCAGCTCAGATACTCCTTTTCTCGGGTCCCTCGTTTCAGTGCCCCTGGCCCCTCCCTCCTGTTGTGTGCCCCCACAGCAAGCAGCTTGTTATGGGAGCACCTGAGTCGAGCTGCAGCTCTGTGTGTCCATTCAGACACAGAGTTGCGGCCCAGCCTGCCCTCTCTCTCTCTCCTTATTTGCTCACTCACCTTGATTGACAGCAGCGGGGGCCAATGGTGCTTTGCTGCTGTCTCAGCAAATGGGGCAAATGCTGCTGTCTCAGCAGCTGAGGCTCTCATGCAACATCGCTGGATCAAGATGGGGCTCAGGTAAGTTTTGGGGGCCTGAGGAGGGCTGCTGCACACAGAAGGCTTTCAATCTTAATGCATAGAATGCACTGATAGATGGCATAGAATACATTAAGATAAAAATACCTTCTGCATTTACAACCACTTTAATCTTACTGTTATGTAGCATCTCATCCACATGTATAATGTTATAGTTTGAGCATAGTTATACTTATTGGTGTGCACAGTCTATTGCATTAGGGTGTGCACCCCAAAGCTCAAACACATATGCATGTGCGTGCATGTGTATTGTGGCAACACGCAGGTAAAATCACCTGGTTGTATCCAGGATGGGAAATATGTGTGCCCTAGATTCAGGCTTTATGCAGACTTGTACAATTAGAGGGGAAGAGTTAATGAGCCCAGCTGAAGTAAGTGGGCTCATTAAGACCTCTACGAAAAACCCCAGCATGCTTAGGGAGATGCTCCATCCTGGAACCAGTTTTGTGTTGTATAGACTGGGGAGTGTGATATCTGTTCTGTGCGGTGAGTTAACGCCTGTGTGGCAACCCTCTACAACAGAGACAGGGACTGGTGCAGCACAAGGCTGCACTCAGTTGTTAGACAGGGAATCTAAGTGTGTAGTTAGAGGTCAAGCTGACCAGGATTTATTTTCATGTTTTATTTTTTGTTTGGCTGTTATATGTATCACTGCATGTAGCATAAATAAACTGCAACTTTTTGTTTTTTGCACCTACAACGCTGTCTGCTGTGCCTGATTTTGTGTTGTGAACCCATCCAGGGGGTCACACACACCCGCTGCCGAGCTAACCCCTCACAGTATATATACTCATGGGGGGTTATTTACGAAAGGCAAATCCACTTTGTACTGAAAGTGCACTTGGAAGTGCAGTCGCTGTAAATCTAAGGGAAAGATCTGAAATCAGTGGAAGCTCTGCTGATTTTATCATCCAATCATATGCAAGCTAAAATGCTGTTTTTTTATTTTCCTTGCATGTCCCCCTCGGATCTACAGCGACTGCATTTCCAAGTGCACTTGCAGTGCAAAGTGGATTTTCCTTTCGTAAATAACCCCCATGGTGTTAGTAGGGCAGTGAATGGTGTCAGTAGTTTTATTTTTATTTTTTTTACAATATTATTACATTTTTTAACAATATTTTTAGGAGCCCCATTATGGAGCTTTGGCGAAATATCAGGGATCTAAACAGGGGGAATATGCACCACACGGGGTGATTATGGTGTGCCTAGGCCCACCTGCACACCCTGTGCTTACGCCTATGGTTATATGTTAACTACTTCAATACAAGGCACTTACACCCGCTTCCTGCCCAAGCCAATTTTCAGCTTTCAGAGAGGTCGCTGTTTAAATGACCATTGCACAGTCATGCTCCACTGTACCCAAACTGAATTTTTATCATTTTGTTCCCACAAATATAGCTTTCTTTTTTAGTTTTTGCTAAACAAATAAGAGAAGACCTAAAACTTTGAAAAAAATAAGTTTTTCTTTTGTTTCTGTTATGAAATTTTTTAAATAAGTATGTTTTCTCCTTCACTGATGGGCACTGATAAGGTGATACTGATAAGAGCTGATAAGTTAGCACCAAGGAGGTGGCACCAATGAGGTGGCACTAATGGGCACTAACGGCCACTGGTGATAGGCGCTGGTGATGGGCACTGATAGGCTGCACTGATGGGTGGCACTGAAATGCAGCACTGATGGGCATTGATAGGCGGCACTGATGGGAACTCATGGGTGGCACTGGTGGGCACTGATGGGCATTGATAGGTGACGCTGCTGGGCACTGCTGTGCACTGATGGGCACTGATATGCAGCACAGATAGATGGCATTGATAGGCATCACTGATGGCACTGGCAGGCATTTGGGATGGGCACTGATTGGCAGCTGCCTGGGTACAGATTGGCATTTCCTTGGTGGTCTAGGGTGGCATACCTGGTGGTCCAGTGAGGTGGCATCCCTGGTGGTCCTGGTGCCATCCTGGTGGTCCTGGGTGGGCATCCGAGGTGGGGCTGCGCTGATAAACAATCAGCACAGAGCCCCCCTGTCAGGAGAGCAGCCGATCGGTTCTCCTCTACTCGTGTCTGTCAGATGCGAGTGAGGAAAAGCCGATCAATGGCTCCTCCTGTTTACATTGTGATCAGCCATGATTGGACACAGCTGATCACATGGTAAAGAGCCTCCATCAGAGACTCTTTACTGAGATTGGTGTAGCCGTGTGTCAGACCTCAGAGGGCGTGCGAGAGCAATTCTCTTGGAGGCCGTCAAATGACGTCCACCCAGAACGAGAGCCGCGCTGCCCAGCCATCATTTGACGGAGGGCGGGCGTAAAGCGGCTAACTCTCTGAAACATATATAATGGTGGCTTTGTGCCTCCCCTGGTGGCCTTGCTGCCTTAGGCGATAGCCTGTCTTAACTATGCAGTAATCTGGCCCTGCTCTAGAGTACTGTAGAGTAACTATATAACGAAACTAAACATGACTTTCTCACTATGATATGAACAATAAATGGCTAAAAATTTAAAAATACAAAATCCAGTTTATTTTGGGAAGTGGTAAACATTCCGTGACAGTTCTGTGCATAAGTGTTATCTTATTTTGTAGTTGAGGTCAGGGACTACACGCTGAAAGACACAAGGAGCACTATGGATGCACGCCATCTGCATGACGATCAGCTTTCCCTGTAGGGAACCTCCTGGCAGA
This sequence comes from Lithobates pipiens, assembly GCF_037356315.1. NCBI lineage: Eukaryota > Metazoa > Chordata > Amphibia > Anura > Ranidae > Lithobates > Lithobates pipiens. The sequence continues at coordinate 145,631,733 of NW_027507748.1, forward strand.
GATGTAACTATGCACATGTGAGGCTGAACGGACCACTTCGCCTCATTGAATCTGCTTGAGGATTTGACACCAGCATCTTTGGCATGAACCGTACAGTTGAAATAAAAGGCTGCTAGTAAGAGCCCACTGTAAGGCTTTTTGAAACTAATGCCACTTGGGATTTGCTGATCACAGCAGTGTATAACAAGACCTATGGGCAAAGTAATAGGTGCATATAGCAGCTAACATCACTCCATGACAATAGACTGAGGCCATCCAAGTCAGATCTACTTTGACATCAAGAATGTGCAAGCATAGTTCTCATACTGCAACAAGAAGGGTTTCTCATTAACCCCACTCATTCTACGGAATAAAAAGGACATAATAAATGGGCTATGTGCTGTAAGCCGTGAGTTAATTATCCCTGCCAGGTGCATAGACTGAAACGGGATTCATAAAGGGAAAAGCTGAAGAGTTCAGCAAAGGGCCTTTTACAAGCGTATGCTGAAGGTTGATGCAAGCTTGACCTGTGATTTGTAAGATTTACAAAGTCATAAATGTCTGTAGAAGGCAAACCTCTCCATAAGCTGCAATTTTGCCCTAACTAATCAAAATACCACCTCTGCTTAAAGCGATACTCCAGCTTTTTTTAAAGAAATAAACAACCCCCTCCAGGGTAAACAACATACATGGTGAGTATTTCAAATAAACAGTTTTTACCACAAAACATAAAGCATTGACATGATATACCTTACAATAAAGAAAGATAGGAGGTTATTTTTAAATAAATATAATCTAAAAACAGGATGTTTTGTAAAGTGTAGGATGGACAATATAAAAAAAGAAAGTTACAGGGATTTATTATAGCGCTAAATACCTGCTTAAGATTTTATCCACTTTATTATAAATGTAAAAATGCCAAAAACAGCACACAAGACGCTGTGGGGATAGAGCAAAAGGTATGTTATGTTTTGTGCTAGCTAGCACTTATAACTGGTAAGTCAAGAGTAAGTGCTAGTTCGCATGAAATGCGTTGACTTTGTTCTCTACTTTCACAGTGTATTGTTTGATGTTTTTTGTCATTTTTCCATTTATGATTAAATGGATGATTTTTTTGGAAGTGCAGCCCTTTGGATCGAATTTGTTTACACCATGGATTGCTGGAAATGTGGAGCTGGCAACTAATGAGATAGTGTCAGGGCTGGGCTCAGGCCTTCCTTCTCAAAGCTGATCGCTCAGCTGTCAGGTAATTGCCAGCTCCTTTCTCTCCACAGTAACTCATCTACCTGTCAGTCCTGCCTATTTAAGCCATCCAGCCCAGATGACCTCTGCTTTCGCCTTGGTCACATCTCTAGAGACACTCTCCTGTGTTCCTGTTAAAGACTTGTTTGGCTAACATTCCTTCTGGCTCCAGATCCTGCTTGCTGTTCTACTACACTCATCTCTGGCTCCCTGACGTTTTGGCTTTTCTGACTATCTGTTCCGGTTCCTGAACTCTGGCTATATTTTTACTACAAAGAAAAAGAAGAGAACTGCGCAATCCCTAATACTTCTATTAGGATGTAAACCACTCTACCTTAAAGAAGTGTATCTCGTGATCTATTATTCTAACACACCAAACTAATGACTAAATAAACCATAAGGCATTACTTATAACTAAATACAGTAAACATATATATTGCCCCTCATAGGTTATGAACCAAAAGGAAAAAATGTACAATTCTAAGTCAGCGATTCAAAAACAAGAAACATATAAAGTAGAATCAAACAGTACTGAAAATGTATGTGATAACATAAAGTCCATTAAAAGTCCAACTGGAGAAACACCCTGTGTAGAAGGGATCTATTCAATCGTAAACTTTTCAATCAACGTGAAGTAAAACCAGGTGCACCTCCACCAGACAAGCAATAATAGCCCCTTACCAGACGTCCCGGTAGGGAGCGCTTAATCACAAAATGGGTCTGAAGATGGATCAAACTTGAGCCCTCCAAATGGAACACTTTTACGTAGGGCAGGTTAGGAGATACGCCAGTCATAAACCATCCAGCAGGGGAAAACGCTGTTTGAAGCGGGACTCAGATGTGTAGCATTGTAGGATCAAGGAAGGTTCACCATAGGGAGGAAAAGATACTCCAAATAGTGTAAAATCATTTATTAAAACAAAAATATAAAACAAGAGATGCACTTACAAACATGAAAGAACATCGGGCATATCATCAAACTGGGCAAGCGTCGGCCGATCGCGAACACCAATCGATATCCCTTCTGGTACCAGTTCACATGAGGCAAGTCAGCGTGTCACGCCACCCAACGCGTTTCGTGAAAAATTCACGTCGTCTGGGGTATGGGTGACACGCCATATTGCCTCCATTATATAGTGAATGTTGGAACAAGCCACCTCCTCCGTTGTGTGAGAGCCTGTTTCACTTCCGGGATCAAAGGACCAGGACTCACTCTCATATCCAATAGAGTGAGAGCCTGTTTCACTTCCGGGATCAAAGGACCAGGCCTCACTCTCATATCCAATAGAGTGCGAGCCTGTTTCACTTCCGGGATCAAAGGACCAGGCCTCACTCTCATATCCAATAGAGTGAGAGCCTGTTTCACTTCCGGGATCAAAGGACCAGGCCTCACTCTCATATCCAATAGAGTGCGAGCCTATTTCACTTCCGGGATCAAAGAACCAGGCCTCACTCTCATATCCAATAGAGTGCAAGGTCAGAGAGCCAAGGCGGCGGGAATGATCCATGAAATCACCCGCCCCTCCCTGTTTACGACTGTAAAACGACGCTCCTTACAACGGCGTGACAACACGCCGTACGTAACGAGCGGATGATGCCACATCGTACGTCACGAGCGGATGACAACACGTGGTACGTAGCGAGCGGATGGACGGCGCACATCACCCACTACAAGGAAGTATGTGCGCTCCATCTGATGCCAAGTCTCGCTTTCAATACAATGTACGTAACGAGCGGATGACAACACACCGTACGTAGCGGGCGGATGGGCAGCGCACATCACCCCCTGCAGGGAAGTGTGTGCGTTTCATCTGGTGCCATGTCTCGCTTTCAATACAGTGTAGTCGTGGCTCCAGACCTCCATAGCAAATAAATCTTCCTCCATATCACGAAGGAGGAAGAATAAAGAATTATATATATATATATACCTCAAATAAAATTAAATTAAAAAGGGAGGAGGGGACTAGTCCAACCACAAGCTTAAAAATTATTAACTAACACTTAATAATCAAAAATGGATAAAACATACAAGGCACTTTGTAATACATGGCTAACTCAATATGTGGTTAAACACTTCATAATATTAAGATAGCGGTATTAACTAAGCTACAAAGTTCACCCACAGCAAAAAGTGAAAGGGGCATACACAACTGTATTATGTAGAACTCAATACATTATGAGAAAAAAGGATGAGAAAAAAGATATTTCTCTCTCAAAATGGAAAGAATGGGAGCTTACAAGAAAAACCATCAAACGCTACATTGAGGTAGAAAAATCCACAAATATCCAGATCCCACAATGTCCCACAATGTCTGATGGAAAAAGTCATAAATGCTTTACGTCTGTGGCAGGAACAACACGTTAAGCATTATTAATAAACGCATTAACGTCTGTGATTTAAACATCAAGGTTAATAGTGAGAGTTTTGTTACCTCCACCTTCTTCAAATCCACAGATAGGAATTCCTATATTCCTATGGGCAGCTGTCACTTGGACTCCTGGTTAAGGTCGGTCCCTTTGGGACAGTACCTACGCATAAGGAGAAACTGTTCTGACACCAACAAGTTTGATGAGCAAGCCAAGTTACTATCTCAGCGGTTTTTGGAGAAAGGCTACGCGGCAGACCTGTTGACCAAGGCTTATACAAAAGCACGGGAGAGAGACAGATCTACCTTGCTGGCAGATAGGGAGAGTGAGGCCGATGCCAATCAGTCTTTATTACCCTTCGTTACTACCTTCTCGATGCAACATCAGAAGGTTAAACAGCTGATCCGTAGACACTGGCATATTTTGACCAATGACCAAACTCTTGGAACTATCCTACCGGAAGTCCCTAGAGTAATTTTTAAAGGAGTCTCTTCACTAGGCAATATGATTGCTCCTAGTGTACAGAACCCCCCTGTGAAGGACAGATGCTTCTTTCAGAACCTCAAAGGGTTCTATAGGTGTAGGAATTGCCAGGTGTGCTCCTACAATAAGAACAAAAATTCTAAAATCCTTGAATTCGTCTCCACCAGCACCCAGAGAAGGTATATAGTGGAGCCGTTCATCACATGCTCGTCAGAAGCAGTGGTTTATCTCATCCAATGTCCTTGTGGGCTTCAGTACGTGGGGAGAACTAAGAGAGCCCTCAAGGTCAGATTGAATGAGCATATCGCCAACATTAAACGGGGTTTTGACAAACATCCCCTTTCTAGACATTATGACGAGAAACATGGAAGGGATCCGTCTAACACCTTGTACATGGGGATTGATAAGTACAAACCCCACTGGAGGGGGGGAGCTCTGGTCAGAGAGATCTCACGGCTGGAGATGTCGTGGATCCATAGACTAAAAACTTACACCCCTTACGGTATGAACACAGATACAGACGTTAATGCGTTTATTAATAATGCTTAACGTGTTGTTCCTGCCACAGACGTAAAGCATTTATGACTTTTTCCATCAGACATTGTGGGACATTGTGGGATCTGGATATTTGTGGATTTTTCTACCATGTAGCGTTTGATGGTTTTTCTTGTAAGCTCCCATTCTTTCCATTTTGAGAGAGAAATATCTTTTTTCTCATCCTTTTTTCTCATAATGTATTGAGTTCTACATAATACAGTTGTGTATGCCCCTTTCACTTTTTGCTGTGGGTGAACTTTGTAGCTTAGTTAATACCGCTATCTTAATATTATGAAGTGTTTAACCACATATTGAGTTAGCCATGTATTACAAAGTGCCTTGTATGTTTTATCCATTTTTGATTATTAAGTGTTAGTTAATAATTTTTAATCTTGTGGTTGGACTAGTCCCCTCCTCCCTTTTTAATTTAATTTTATTTGAGGTATATATATATATAATTATTTATTCTTCCTCCTTCGTGATATGGAGGAAGATTTATTTGCTATGGAGGTCTGGAGCCACGACTACACTGTATTGAAAGCGAGACATGGCACCAGATGAAACGCACACACTTCCCTGCAGGGGGTGATGTGCGCTGCCCATCCGCCCGCTACGTACGGTGTGTTGTCATCCGCTCGTTACGTACATTGTATTGAAAGCGAGACTTGGCATCAGATGGAGCGCACATACTTCCTTGTAGTGGGTGATGTGCGCCGTCCATCCGCTCGCTACGTACCACGTGTTGTCATCCGCTCGTGACGTACGATGTGGCATCATCCGCTCGTTACGTACGGCGTGTTGTCACGCCGTTGTAAGGAGCGTCGTTTTACAGTCGTAAACAGGGAGGGGCGGGTGATTTCATGGATCATTTCCGCCGCCTTGGCTCTCTGACCTTGCACTCTATTGGATATGAGAGTGAGGCCTGGTTCTTTGATCCCGGAAGTGAAATAGGCTCGCACTCTATTGGATATGAGAGTGAGGCCTGGTCCTTTGATCCCGGAAGTGAAACAGGCTCTCACTCTATTGGATATGAGAGTGAGGCCTGGTCCTTTGATCCCGGAAGTGAAACAGGCTCTCACTCTATTGGATATGAGAGTGAGGCCTGGTCCTGTGATCCCGGAAGTGAAACAGGCTCGCACTCTATTGGATATGAGAGTGAGGCCTGGTCCTTTGATCCCGGAAGTGAAACAGGCTCTCACTCTATTGGATATGAGAGTGAGTCCTGGTCCTTTGATCCCGGAAGTGAAACAGGCTCTCACACAACGGAGGAGGTGGCTTGTTCCAACATTCACTATATAATGGAGGCAATATGGCGTGTCACCCATACCCCAGACGACGTGAATTTTTCACGAAACGCGTTGGGTGGCGTGACACGCTGACTTGCCTCATGTGAACTGGTACCAGAAGGGATATCGATTGGTGTTCGCGATCGGCCGACGCTTGCCCAGTTTGATGATATGCCCGATGTTCTTTCATGTTTGTAAGTGCATCTCTTGTTTTATATTTTTGTTTTAATAAATGATTTTACACTATTTGGAGTATCTTTTCCTCCCTATGGTGAACCTTCCTTGATCCTACAATGCTACACATCTGAGTCCCGCTTCAAACAGCGTTTTCCCCTGCTGGATGGTTTATGACTGGCGTATCTCCTAACCTGCCCTACGTAAAAGTGTTCCATTTGGAGGGCTCAAGTTTGATCCATCTTCAGACCCATTTTGTGATTAAGCGCTCCCTACCGGGACGTCTGGTAAGGGGCTATTATTACTTGTCTGGTGGAGGTGCACCTGGTTTTACTTCACGTTGATTGAAAAGTTTACGATTGAATAGATCCCTTCTACATAGGGTGTTTCTCCAGTTGGACTTTTAATGGACTTTATGTTATCACATACATTTTCAGTACTGTTTGATTCTACTTTATATGTTTCTTGTTTTTGAATCGCTGACTTAGAATTGTACATTTTTTCCTTTTGGTTCATAACCTATGAGGGGCAATATATATGTTTACTGTATTTAGTTATAAGTAATGCCTTATGGTTTATTTAGTCATTAGTTTGGTGTGTTAGAATAATAGATCACGAGATACACTTCTTTAAGGTAGAGTGGTTTACATCCTAATAGAAGTATTAGGGATTGCGCAGTTCTCTTCTTTTTCTTTGTTTTTATATGTATATTTCACTTTGGGTATATATTAGAATTGCTGCATCACACATTTTCGTTAAGTATACACTGTAGCGCAGATTTCCTCTTCCTTTTTTCTATATTTTTACTACGTTTACTCTGTTTACCTTTTTATAATTATTATTATTATTATTAAACAAGTGTGATTTAACTGATTCATGGTTTCTGACAGATAGAGAGGATTTCAGCAGCTAAGCTGACCCACCTAGAGCAGGGGCATATGTCTTGTGTATACAGCCTTATGGTTGGACAATGGAAACTTTCATGTTAGGCTGCAGAAAGAGAAAGCATGCATGCTTCATGAAAAAGTCTTTTAAATTGATGTTTCCTTTGATACTAAGGAAAGGTTCAAATGTACAGTTATTAAAAGGAAGTATATACAAAAATGCTGTCCATTTGTTAAACCTTCATCCCCTCTTATGCTGCGTACACACGACCGGACTTTTCAATGGACTTGGTCCGGCGGACAATCCGACGGACATAGCAGCTGAGGTCTGCCGGACTTTCAAACAAACAGGCTTGACCATGCACAATCACTCCAAAAGTCATGACGTAGAATAAGGAAGTTCATAGCCAGTAGCCAATAGCTGCCCTAGCATCAGTTTTAGTCTGTCGGACTAGCACACAGACGACTAGATTTTTCAAAGTTTTATTTCTAGGTCTGCTGGACTTTTGGGAAGAAAAAGTCCGCTGGAGCCCACACACGATCGAATTGTATGACGGATTCCAGTCCGCCAGACCAAGTTCGTCAAAAATGTCCGGTCGTGTGTACACGGCATTAGTATCCACACAACCCTACAAATGTATTAAATCTGCAACCAGTTCCATGCACCCAATCTGCATCCCAGTAGAATGACCTGGGCCTGTGCACTCTAGGTTTGAGCATTGTCAGGAGAGTCAAGGAGTATGCCCTTAATTGCTTGAGGAATGGGTTTTGAACGTTTGCATTTTAAGAACTTAAAGGTATGTCAAGACTGTGGTTCCTTCCTCTGACCCCTTTGTCACTAGAGAATTGTCCTGTTTGTGCACTGGTGTACAGTCATGTTGGAACAGGAAGGGGCCATCCCAAAACTGTTCCCACAAAGTTGGGAGAGTGAAATTGTCCAAAATGTCTTGGTATGCTAACACATTAAGAGTTCCTTTCACTGGAACTAAGGAGCCAAGCCCAACCCCTGAAAAACAACCCCACACCATAATCCCCCCTCTACCAAATGATTTGGGCTCATGCAAGCAAGGTCCATAAATACATAGATGAGCAAGTTTGGGGTGGAGGAACTTGACTGGCCTGCAAAGAGTCCTGACCCCAATCTGATAGAACACCTTTGGGATGAATTAGAGTAGAGATGGTGAGACAGGCCTTCTCGTCCAACATCAGTGCCTGACCTCAAAAATGTGCTTCTGGAAGAATGGTCAAACATTCCCATAGACACACACCTACAGTAAGTCTTGTGGACAGCCATCCCAGAAGAGTTGAAACTGTTATTGCTGCAAAGGGTGGGCCAACTCAATATTGAACCTTACAGAATAAGACTGCGATACCATTAAAATTCAATATAGTAGTGTATATAGATTTGCTCATTGTAAATCAATATAACCAGATGTATCTTTCTTCCATGTGTTGGCCTGTTCTAATGGGATGGATGAATAGGAGAGCCTCTAGGACTAGGAATATTTAGTAATTACAGGTATTTATATAGCGCCACCAATTTACATAGCAATTTACATATATTGTAAATTCACATCAGTCTCTGACTTATGGAGCTTACAGTCTAAGGTTCCTATCTCACATTCATACATAGGTATACTAGGGTGATTTGGACATGAACCAATTAACCCTCCAGCATGTCTTTGAAGTGTGGGAGGAGACTGGAGTTCCCAGAGGAAACCCACACAGGCTCAGGGAGAATATACAAACTCCAGGCAGGTGGTGTTATGTTGAGACTTGGAATTATGACCCTAGTGTTGCAGACCTGCTTACAGCAGAGTCCAATGAGATTTTAAAAATACAGTCACACGGCCAAAATAACGATCCTTATCCTTATGCAATGCTTCGTGAATACAACTTAATATGTCTAAGAAAATTAAAAATGGTTTCATTATGCAGAGTAAAGCGGTGTTTAATGGTCCTTTAAATGCTGAGTCCCTGAACTTGAATGATCCCACTTTATTTTTTTCTTTGGCTGTTTAACCTTTTCAGTTCTTTCTCATTGGTTATTACTTTCTTACACACAGGAGCTAGACGACTGTGTTTTTTGATGTTGAATGCTCCTTTTCCTGCCTACTTTTTTGAAGTATGACAGTTTATGTCCATTTCAGTCTGAGATTTGCACAATCCTCTCAAGCCAGCCTGGTGATTTGACTTCACTGTAATTAAAGTGGTGTTGCCACCAAAAAATAAAAAACTCTTAAAAATAAATAAATAAATAAATAAATAATTGGAATTTTTTTTTTTACTCACCTCTAAATACCTGTTGCTAGGGGGTCCCTCGTAGTCTGCCTTCTTCCTTGCCTAGGCTGGTGACATCACTTCCCCTCGCGCCGCACAGTCATCTGGGACCTGTCACGTGTCCCAGATGACAGCCGAATGCCCACAGTACGAATGACGGCGCCGCGAGCGGAGTGAGGAACGAGGGGGGCTTCGTTCCCAAGCATCGCTGGACCCTGGGACAGGTAAGTGTCCGATTATTAAAAGTCAGCAGCTGCAGTATTTGTAGCTGCTGGCTTTTAATTTTTTTTTTTTTTTAGGGGCACCCCACTTTAAAGAGATAGTACTCCTTTGCCAAAAAAATTGGCTATGCAGGTAAGAGGCCTATGTAGATTAAAAACACACTGTGCAGCTCTGACTAAAATTTGATAATGCCCTTGCTATAGGTGTAGGCCATCTATGTACCTCCCAAAGCCTGGCTGAAAAGCTCCCAGCATTGACATCCCCCATCCTACCTTGTTGCTAGGACATTGCTAAGGCATTCCCAGCCATGACTGCTCACCCCCAACATCACTGGAGTGAGCTCTCAAACCCTCATACATGAACGTTTCATTATCTCCTCTGTTACAGCATCCTTGAGCTCAAAGCTAATGTGATAGGGGAGAGAGAATGCCTTTGAGGGGGTTTCATTTGGAGAAAGAATTTACTTCTGTGATAGTGAAAGTGGGCAATAACAGCAGGGAGCATCAACATCCTAGCAACAAGGAAGGACAGTGGGAGTTATTTGGCCAGGCTTTAAGAGATACGCAAATGGCCTATACCTTCAGCAAGGGCATTATTTAACTTTGATCAAAGCTGCACAGTTGGTTTTATCTACATATGCCCTTACTTTCATAAGCAGTTTTTTGTTAAATGTGAACTTTCCCTTTACGAATATTTACTTTTTTTGATAGAACGGGAGATATTGAAACCCCTAATGGGCTTTTTTGCCATCATTTAGACACAAGAGAAAGTACATTTATAAATAGTGAGGGAAAAGCCTTCTTAGACAGTTGTCACTGGACAAGGTGTCCCATTGGAAGAAAGCCCTTCTATTCCTACTCTTGTGACAATTTAAAATGTTGGATTTTCCTTCCTTTACTTTCAGTCTCAACCAACTGATCATCAGGACAATTAGAAAAAAGGACCATGAACAAAAAACTGACAGAGGCTCTAACCTCCTCATTACTCCATCCAAAACTTTAGGCTATAGATACACCTTAATTCACATCAATTGTAACTGTAAATGACAGCGTTCAGTGGCGGAACTACCGCCATAGCGAGCCATGCGGGCGCTATGGGGCCCGCAGCCATTCTAGGGCCCGGTGAGTGGCGTTGCTAAGTGTGTGCGGGCCGCACCGGGTGACACCCGCCAGCGGGGTGACATCCCTGGGTAGCGGCAGCCGCACCACTAACACCTGTGCCTGTGCTCGAGCGCAGGCTGAGGGGCACAGCGTCGCAGACCTAAGCCACCTCCCTCCTCTCTGTTTACATCCACAGAGGAGGAGGAGCCTGCGCTCGAGCCTCGAGGAACACACCGCTGTATGGGGAGAATGTCAGCGCTGTTGTGAGGTATGTAAGGGAGGGTAGGGGGGTCTGCACTACTGAGGGGGTTCTACACTGAGGGGGGGTTTGCACTACTGAGGGGGGGGGGCTGCACTACTGAGGGGGGGCTGCACTACTGAGGGGGAGTCTGCACTGAGGGGGGTCTGCACTACTGAGGGAGGGTCTGTACTGAGGAGGATTCTGCACCACTGAAGGGGGTCTGCACTGAGGGGGAGTCTGCACTACTGAGGGGAGTCTGCACTACTGAGGGGGTTCTACACTGAGGGGGGGTTTGCACTGCTGGGGGGGGCTGCACTAGTGAGGGAGGGTCTGCACTACTGAGGGGGTCTTGCACTGAGGGGGTCTTGCACTGAGGGGGAGTCTGCACTACTGAGGGGGGGGTCTGCACTACTGAGGGGGGGGGGTCTGTACTGAGGGGGGAGTCTGCACTACTGAGGGGGGAGTCTGCACTACTGAGGGGAAGTCTGCACTGCTGAGGGGTCTGCACTACTGAGGGAGGGTCTGCACTACTGAGGGGGGTCTGCACTACTGAGAGCGAGTCTGTACTGAGGGGGTCCTGCACTGAGGGGGTTGTCTGCAAAGCTGGGGGGGGTCTGTACTGCTGGGGGGTCTGTAATGGGGGGTGTGGGTACTAAGGGGGATGTCTGCATTGCTGGGGGGTATCTGTACTGATGGGGGTCTGCACTGAGGTGGGGGGTGTCTGTACTGATTGGGGTCTGCACTTGGGTGGGGGGTCTGTACTGATGGGGGGTGTCTGCACTGAGGAGGGTCTGTAATGGGGGGTGTCTGTACTGCTGGGGGTCTGCACTGAGGTGGGGGGTGTCTGTACTGCTGGGGGGGTCTGTAATGCTCGGGGGGTCTGCACTAAGTGGGGTGTATGTACTAAGGGGGGTGTCTGCACTGCTGGGGGGTCAGTACTACTGAGGGGGTCTGCACTGAGAGGGTTGGGTTTGCACTGCTGGGGGGGTGTCCTGCACTGCTGGGGGTGTCCTGCACTGAGGGGGGGCCTGTACTGAGGGGGATATGCATGTGTATCCTTCAGGGGCTGCATACAGTATACTGCATACTTTGTTGGTTGAAATTAATATAAGCTGTTGCCTGGGTACTGTGCTACATGAGTGTGGTAATCTGTTGTTCAATGGCATTAGTTCATTTTTTTTGGGGGGGGGGGGGGGCCCATGCAACATTTTGCTATGGGGCCCTGTGATTTCTAGTTACGCCCCTGACAGCGTTGCATAGAAAAATTCTTAGTCACATTTTAGTCCTCCATATAAAAGGTATTCACATTAGGGAGATCTTTTCTATTGCAAAAAATTAAACTAACAATCACTGCAAAAGCTAAAACTTTATGGACTTTTTCACATGAGTGGGTGTCTCTACTGCCCTCTGAAACTCAATCTGCGGTGGATAGCTTTTCAGAAGGCAGCAGAGCAGTGTCTGGCAGGCGTTTAGTCCAACAGCTCTCTGATTTTTTTTTCTTTTTTTATCTAAAAGGAGGATTTGGCATTAAAATACCACATCACAACCCCAAGACAAGCATTTGGCTCACAGTTGCGGTGTACTCCCTTGATATTAATGGGAACTTTTGATAGGTAGTGCTGCTTGTCAAACGCTGCAAGCCGAGTTAAAATAGCTGTGGCTGTGAAGCAAAGCATTGTGGCTGCAATGTGTACTCCTCTATTTAAACTGCAGTGTCACTGTACCCAGTGGAAAATGAAATTCAAATAAATACAAAGCAGCTACTTACATCCATATCATACATAACAAATAAACAAAAAACAAGCAGGACTTCAATATATTATATAAATGTACACCATGTGCAATATGGTGCAAAGTTAAACCAAATATTATGACCTCCAAATTATAGGCAGGTCAAATAGCACACCTAGTGAAATATAGACTTCCCTTAAATCCTTACCAACAACTATCAGAAAACACCAACAGCCCTCCTAAGCCAGCCACGTGTGTGCGTGATGACGGCACCACTTAACATGTTTCGACATAAGGCCATCAGGAGAACACTAATAAAGAAGACATTATGCCAAATTTATGGTGGCCAAAAGGTTTTCCCAGATACATAGTGTCTATTCGGTGGACAAAAATCAGCAATCAAATAAAAAACATTGATCTGCCTAGTATACCAATAACAAAACAAAATGTGCTCTATGTGCGCTATCTTTAAAAAAAATATATAATAAGTTTATACAAATTATGAAATCTAATTGCCAATGTGCAAAGTTCACACTTAAAGTGATTGTAAACCTTTGTTTTAAAAAAAAAAAAAACATATCATACTTACCACTGTGCAGTTCGTTCTGCACAGTGTGGCCCTGAACCTCATCTTCTGGGATCCCCCGGTGGCACTCAGGTTCGCACACCCAAGTCGAGCATTTGCGTGCATAGACACAGAATGCCGGACTCGACCCCACCCCCTGGCGCCAGCATCATTGGATTTGATTGAGAGCACCAGGAGCTAATGGCTGCGCTCCTATCAATCTATCCAATCAAGAGTCGAAAACCCCAGGCAGAGAGGGAACGGACGGGCTCAGGTGAGTAAAACAGGGGGGCTGGGGGGCCAGTCAGTGTCAGAAGTTTTCTGACAGAAGTGTCAGAAGCATTTTCACCTTAATGCATGGGATGCATTAAGGTGAAAAAACATGAGGGTTTACAACCCCTTTAAGTGCTTCCCTTCAAAAACAGTCTATGCTCAAGTGCTTCAACATATGTGCCACTTCAGTCTACAAATAGCACTCCGTGCTCCAGATAAAAATAAACTCACCAGAGCCTTTGTCCCTTTAATTGTGTTAGTTGAACTCTATGGACGTGTGCCTATCTTAAACCAGATTAATGTAGAACCATGTACAGTATCTACTTAATTCATAAATAGGTGAACGTACATTTTGGTCATAAAGGCTTCTCTATTTAACCAATCCACCAGAAAGGCCAGTTACCCCAGATCTATGTAACTTGGACTGGGGAATATAGAAGTCGCAATACAAGCGTCATTGCGCAACATGTTTACTAAATAAAATCAGAATGCGATATAAAAAGGAAACCTAATAGGTGTCAACCCCTCCCCCCCCCCGCACCCAATATGTCCATTGAGTATCTCTTACCTATTAGGTGCCAAGATTTCATAAATTGTATGAAGTGATGCACTAGTGATGCAGTTTGGGCTTTGCACATAGGCAACTAGATTTCATATTTTGTATAATCTTATTATATATTTTTTTAAAGATAGCACATTTAGTTAAATAGAGAACATTCTGGTTGGTTATACAAATACTAGCACAGCTCAATAGACATGTGCACACTGAAATATTTTTTGGAATTTCAGTTTCGTTCAAAAAATACATTTATTTAGTTACTCCCAAAATTCATTTTTATTTATTTTGTTTCATTAAAAAATGCATTCATACAAAAATCCAAATTAATTAAGGTGGAATCTGTCAATTGAACACTTATGGTGTCTGTCGGATGTTATAAGAAGATTAGACGAAGCAGCTAAACCATACAATGCCGTGATCGTACATTTCCGGTTGAATGCTCTGCCCACAAGCTACAGTAGAATTCTAATGTTGTTTGCCTAGTAATAATAATTATTAATTATTATTACTAGGCAAACAACATTAGAATTCTTCCATAGCCTAGGTACAGAGCCTTTGACCGTAAATGTCCAGTCACAGCGATCGTATATTTTTAGCTGCTTCGTCAAATCTTCATGTCGAATGGTATTATACATATTTTTGATCGTATCACAACAGCCAATGTGTCAGAAACCATGACATCAGGCCGAGACAGAAGTACAGTTAAATCACACTTGTTTAATAATAAAAAAAAGAACAAACGTAGTCAAAACATAGCCAAAGTTCAGTAACCAGAACGGTTAGTCAGCCAAGCCAGAAGTAATGGATCAATGTAGTGGAACAGCAAGCAGGATCTGAAGCCAGAAGAGACGTCAGCAAAGCAAGTCTTGAACAGGATCACAGGAGATAGTTTTTGTGATGTTGACCAAGGCGAAGGCAGAGATCCTCTGGACTAGATGGTTTAAGTAGGCAGAACTGATGAGCAGGATATCATCAGCAGCTGAGTAAAAAAACAAAAACAAAACAAATAGAAGAGCGCCATTTAGTGCTTTATTTCATAATATTACAAGTATCTGTCACTTACATATGACAAGCAGAAAGCTGGGCATAGACAGGAATAAAAGCTGTGGTCATCAGCGTGACCTGGAATGCCAATAGAGCCTGTAGTTTTAATAGCAAGACGCTGGGGGGGAACCTGGCTGTATCTCACATCTGACAGACTGCAGAGCGGCTCACGGAGACAGCGTGTGGCGTCAGAAATGCAGGGGAACACTATCCAGCTGAGTAACTGTGGAGAGATAGGAGCTGGCAAATAGCCAACAGCTGAGCGTCCAGCTCAGAGAAGCAAGGGCTGAGCCCAGCTCTGACACAATGGAATTGCGTTGTATCGAAATTCAAGCTATATCGAACTGTTGTCCCAACAATATGAAAAAATAATGGATACGAAAATAAAGCATTTCTTTATTTCGGATCTTTTGGATTTCCGACTATGCGTGTTCATTATCATTTTGTTAAAACGAACAAAAAAATCCCTGAAATTTGGACGAAAATGCATTCAGACGATAACGAATGCACATGTCTACAGCTCAATGTATTTACTTTATTTCAGGTGTAAGTGGGGGGCACATTGAGAGCAGCAGCTGAGATTTTACACACAAAGTTTTATTTTTTGTGGTTCACAGTGCAGGTGTTATAATTATAATATTTTTTGAATAAACAGCTATATTATGTTTAGTGCTAATTAAGCACTTTTAAAATGTGAGTTGGGTTCCCATGGGAAGCTTTTTTGTATTCTTTCTCTGTGTCCCTGATGACATCTTATGATGGCAAAACATGTAGGGTGGTGCATTGGTGTGTGACGTCATCATGTACTGGAGCCATCTTACTGGTTGACTTACCATGCTGTTTTTATGCTGAATTATGTAAGTGAAATTCTACTTAATAAACTCATGTGGATGAATGTTTCACAATATGAGAGGGCTTTGCTTCTTCCCTTGATTTAAATTGGAGATAAACTGCCTCGTGCCATTTAGTTGTCTAGATGCAGAGGAATCTGTAGTTGATGTTGTATGCTGGTGGATTGTGTCCTCTGAGAACCAATACCCTCTTTGGAGCATAACTGTGTGTTTTGACTGCTTGTAATTAGGTGATAAGAGGCTGTATGTGCTTCCCTGAATGGTGGGGAATCTCTTTCCTAGCTAAACCCGTATATTTCTGTAGCACTAACCGCCGAAGGTGCTGCTGGTTATGACACGTCTAGGGGATGTCCCTTGGTAGATGACCCAGTAATTTGAGACTGACAATAGATCCACTTGAATGGATTTTCTTTGCAAAACTTAAACCATTGAACAGTCTTTCAACTTGGGATCAGAGGGTTGGAAAGGAAGTTCAGGTACTCTCAATGTCAAAGTCCAAAAACGTTAAAGAACTTGTTTACTTTGACTGCATCCAGAGAACAGCCATTTGCAGCTGGATGAACACCCAGGTTGGACAGTCCCTCTCACAAGGCCTAGCAGCCAACAAGTCTTTGTCACAGATGTTGTTGCAGAACACGTAGGGAAACTAAGCTGTAGAACACTTGTAGGATACCTGGATCTTTCAGCCTGACCGGAGAGACCGGATTCTCTCTGTAACTTCAGCCCTTCCAGGCTCTTGTTAAGAAAACCAACCCGTACGTGGTGTTCTTCTGAAGAGTCCTCCCCTGGAATGCTTGAAGTACACTGGGTCTCTCCTGAACCAGAGACGGCACCCATCCACCTTAGAATCCTCCTCTAGTTTCCCCGCCTTGGGCTAGCCAGCCCCAAGGCATTAAAGTCAGGTGGATCTGCACCCCAGGCCATAGCCTTCCTGGTGGCTGGTCAGGAGGACCAGGACCATGTAATCAGCACATCATACTGGACCGGAACCCCGAACCACGTGACGTCCACATCTTAAATACCCTCTCCCAGAGGGCACGGCGAGAGGGCCACTCCCACTGACCTGGCTCCAAAAGAGAGTGACTTAAGCGCCTGACCAGACCATAGTTCCACGCCTGCCAGAAGAGACAGTGCCCCCTGTGGCCAGGCTGAACATCTCACAGTTCAGTCAGACTGATACAGAAGTCAAATTTAGACAAATAAACCCAAACCAAACTGTATTTTAGGCAAAGTTTAATTTTGAAAAAAACATAGCACATGCTCTTCAGGAGCCCACCGCTACATTTGATACTACTCGCCAGTCATCGCGTGTGGAATAAGAACAACTTTTTAGTTTTTTCATTTACATTTGTTTTCCTCATATTATATTGTTTTTTTAAGTAGTGCTTCACTTTATTTTACACTGCTGTGAAAGAGTCCTAATAGAGTTTCCTAAACTTCAAATATTTATTTCAGAAAGAAATTGCTGAACAAAATACTCCAAGCTCCCTATGCTGCAGGGCCCTATAGGAGGTGTATATAGTTCAGAGTGGCAAGAGTTATGACCTACCTTATTCCAAAAAAGAAAATATATATTATTTTTTAACAAGATCCATGCATACACGATACACATAACTGGCTGTGGTATTAGTACAGTGGTCGTGAAATGCGTCATTTGGTATATCTTCGAAGAAATTCCAATAACAAGTGTAGCCTGATAAATCTAGTTTTAAAAAAATGGCATTTTTCTTTATTTAGAATTCAGAGCTGGCAGATTATTTCTTCAGATTGAATGAGATAGCACAATAAAAGAAACACTCGGGGTCAGTGAAATTATGGTGTAACTGTAGCAATCATGATAAGTGCTACATGGCCAGAGAATCTCCCAGCCTTAATAAAGTGTGCAATTCTGATGAATGACAGAGTGATAGATATGCCTCTCCACCCCAGTGATGTGTAAAATCTAGTCCCAGCTGGTGCATGATAAACTACCAAAAAAGGAGGAATCCTGCTATGCCTATTAAAGGATATAAAAGATCAAATAAAAGCTATACCTGCATAATACCTAATATAAGATCTGTATGGTTCTTTTTCACTAACATTTTAATAATTTATAAAATATATATTTTTTATGTGTGTTTTTTTTTGTAGGCTGCTTTGCTTGAACTACATGTCGACCTTCTATGCAAATACACTTCCAGAAATGATAGTCATGTTTGATGATTTTGCCTTTTTAAAATTGCTTGCTAAAGGTAATTTTAACATAAAATGTACTTCTCATGCAAACACAAGAGAGGAAAGGAGGAGCAAGCCAAAGAGTTCATTACAGCGATCTTAGGAGACCAGTAATGTTTGGCCTGCTTTCTGTACTGTAGTCTTCTAGCACTACAACAATACCTCTTGACAGCTAGGTGGTACATCTATTACCATTAGACTGTGGGGTAATTTATTATGTGCTTGCTAGATAATCATTTCAGGTATCCAATGGGGTTAAGCAGAAGTAAAAAAAATTTAATCTAATTGCCCTGGGGAAATAGGGAGGTTAATTGCTGGATTTTATCGAGGGAGGGGGACAGGCTCAGCGCCTGCACTGGGGCCACTAGGGCTTTACATTCTTTGCAGATATATCAAACCTCACATGTTTAATTTATGCAAAATCTTGTTAGCAAATATGTGCTGCTAATATTGAGATTTCCATTTATTAAAGTTGAACTGCAGGAAAACTGCTAAATACATTGATAACAAACATACACATTAGCTATTTACCTGACAAAGATTTTTTCTTTTGTTTAAAAATAACAAACATGTTATACTTACCTACATGGTGCAATGGATTCGCCCAGAGCAGTCCAGATCCTCTTCTTGGGTCCCTCTTCGGTGCTCCTGGCCCCTCTTTCCTGTTGAGTTCCCCCACAACACACAGCTTGCTATGGCGGCACCCAAGCCGAACCACAGCTCTGTGTGTCCTTTCAGACTTAGACCCCCAGTCCGGCCCAACCCCCTTTCTCTCCTCATTGGCTCACTGACTTTGACTGACAGCAGTGGGAGCCAATGGCACCACGCTGTTGTCTCAGCCAATGAGGAGGGGAGTCCCGGACAGCCAAGACACTTCTACAACATTGCTGGATCTAGATGGACCTCAAGTAACTATTAGGGGGGCTGAGGTGGGCTGCTGCATACAGAAGGCTTTTTATCTTAACCACTTCAGCTCCAGAAGGATTTACCCCCTTCCCGACCAGAGCATTTTTTTTGCGATTCGGCACTGCATCAATTTAACTGACAATTGCGAGGTCGTGTGACGTGGCTCCCAAAGAAAATTGGCGTTCGTTTTTTCCCACAAATAGAGCTTTCTTTTGGTGGTATTTTAATCCCCTCTGCAGTTTTTATTTTTTGCGCTATAAACAAAAAACTATTTTGAAAAAAATGCATTATTTTTTACTTGTTGCTATAATAAATATCCCCCAAATATATATAAAAACATTTTTTTCCCTCAGTTTAGGCCGATACATATTCTTCTACATATTTTTCATTAAAAAAACGCAATAAGCGTTTATTGATTGGTTTGCGCCAAAGTTATAGCTTCTACAAAATAGGGGATAGTTTTATGGCATTTTTATATTTTTTTCTTTTTTTACTAGTAATGGTGGCGATGAGCGATTTTTATCATGACTGCGACATTTTTGCGGACACATCGGACAATTTTGATATGTTTTTGGGACCATTGTCATTTATACAGCAATCGGTGCTATTTAAATGCACTGATTCCTGTGTAAATGACACTGGCAGTGATGGAGTTAACCACTAGGGGGCAAATACCACCAAAAGAAAGCTGTATTTGTGGGAAAAGGGGATACCAATTTTGTTTGGGACGTCGCACGACCCCGCAATTGTCAGTTAAAGCGCCGCAGTGCCGAATCGCAAAAAGGGGCCTGGTCCTTTGGCTGCAAATTGGTCTGGGGCTTAAGTGGGGAATGCATAGAATGCATTAAGATAAAAAACCTTCTGCCTTTACAACCCCTTTACATAACACTTACAGGTCTTGTCCTGTGACTGAAAAATAAAGGAGAAGCAGCTGACTGATGAGCTTATCTATCTGTCGTTCTGCTTTCTCCCTTTTCAGCATGCGTCTTGTAAGCACTGCAGTTTAGAAGAATATCAGACTGGGTTCCTGTGCTGCTTCTCACTTTTCCAGTTTGAGCTCTGCTAGAGAGGGGATTGCAAGAGGCTGATACCAAGTCAAATGCATCTACTTACACTAGTTTATTTTTTTTTTAAATACTATTTATTATCTCTTTTACTGCCATGTGTATCTTTCTAGACCTGATGTCTCATTGAAGGGAACCTGTCACCAAAAAAATGCATTGCTTTACTAAAAAAATAACGTTTTTTAAAAGATGAAAAAGATATAAAAAAAATTAAACTTACGCCCAAATACTTAAACCCCCCCCCCCCCCCAATAAATTTTTGAGACCCCCTCCCCCACATACATGAACATGCAAACGTAAATGCACTCATCAGGAGCGCCTGCATGCAAAAACATTGATTGCGCTACACATATTACATATAGCAGCGCACAACTAAATGAGATAATTCTTCACCCATTGTTTAAGGTTAGCTCTACCCTGATAACCTGTAGGGGTTTTTAAAGAGTCTCCTATGAAAAAAGACAGGGGACTGAAGTCGCCATTTCTTGGGTGCAAGCAATTTTACAGCTTGACATGTTGGGTATCTATTTACTAGGTGCAACCTCATCTTTTATATTTTACCAAAAATATCTAATAGCATGCAACATAAAAAATGAGAACTACCACTATTTTATTCTTTAGGGTGTCTGCTTTCAGAAAATATATACAGTAATAATTTTAGTAGTTTTACATAACCTTCAGGTGTAAAACATTTTTTTTTAAAGTGTGCAAAAAAACTCAAACAGCTCTGGCAGCAAAATGGTTAATAAATAATAAGCTGCATTAATTTGTGGTTTTATATATTTGTCAATTTCAGCATTTAACCTTGTGCATACTCAGGATTGTTACAGTATCTAGCCTTAGTATTTTAATAAATGGACACACATCTATCAGCACACTGATCAGCATTTGTTTAGCTTGTGCTCCATATGGTATATTAGTGAATCCTTCCCATTTCAACACAAGCTCCTTGCTGGTGACATACTCCTAATTTGAATACATACATGTTTAGAAGCTAAACACAGATGCCAAATTGCCTTTTCCACATGTTTAGAAGACTGTACATTAGTTAAACACAGTCTGCTGCAGGTTTGGAATTTCAATTCGTTCACTCCTATGTCATCACTGATGGTAGGCGATGAAGCAGCAACTCAAAGCAGAGTCATTAATCAAATTTATACAAGCTTTAAATGTTAAATATGCATATGTGCGAATCGTAGCATGCTTAATTAAAAATAAAAAATTGGAACACTACAATAAGTCTTTGAACACATGGGGATGAAAACAGAACAACGCCTATGAAATCAGCAGTGTGTGGAAGGACAATTATTTGTTAAGGGGACCCGTAGTTTCGAATCAGCATTTGTCAAGGGAGATTCAAAGTCATATATATACATATACATAGTGCTGTGAAAAAGTATTTGCCCACTTCCTGTTTTTTTTTTTTTTTGCATATTTCTCACACTTAAATGATTCAGTTCATGAAACAAATTGTAATATTACACAAAGATACCCTGAGTAAATCCAAGATGCAATTTTTAAATTATTATTTATTAAGGGAAAAAAGCTGTTCAAACCTGCTTGGCCCTATGTGAAAAAGTAATTGCCCCTTCCCATGCTGAATCATGAATGAACTATGATTAACCACAAGTTTTTGGAAAGCACGCTAATAGATCACAAAAAGCCACACATCATGCCACAAACTAAAAAAATTCAAGAACAGATTAGAAACAAAGTAATGTACATGTATTGGTCTAGGAAGGATTTAAAAGCGATTTCTAAGGCTTTGGAACTCCTGTGAACCACGGGGAGAGCCATTATGCACAAATGGAGATAACTTGGAACAGCGATGAACCTTTCCAGGAGTGGCCGGCCTATGAAAATTACTCCCAGAGCATGACGACAACTCATCCAGGAGGTCAGAAAAGAACCCAGAACAACATTTAAAGAACTACAGGCCTCACTTGCCTTAGATAAGATCAATGTTCATGATTCAATAATAAGAAAGAGACTGGGCAAAAATGGCATCCATGGGAGAGTTCCAAGGCCAAAGCCACTGCTGACCAAAAAGAATACAAAGGCTCATCTCACATTTACCAAAAAACATCTTGATAATCCCCAAGACTTTTAGGCAAATATTCTGTGGACTGATGAGACAAAAATGATGGAAGGTGTGCGTCCCATGACATCTGGCATAAAATAAATACGTAATTTCAAGAACATCATACCAACAGTCAGACAGTAATGGTCTGGGGCTGCTTTGCAGCTTTAGGACCTGGACAATTTACCATAGTTGATGGAACCATAAATTCCGAGCTCTACCAGAAAATCCTAAAGGAGAATGTCCAGCCATCAGTTCATGACTTCAAGCTCAAGTTCACTTGGGTTATGCAGCAGAACAATTATCCGAAACACAACAGCAAGTCCACCTCCAAATGGTTCAAACAAAGTAAAATTTAGGCTTTGGAGTGGCCTAGTCAAAGCCCGGACTTATAAGCAGCATCAATCCAAATATGAAAACAAGTGAAATATTACTTTCAGGCAGGAGCAAATCAACTATTAGGCACAGTAGGCATGTGCCTATAGGCTGCAGGAGCAAAAAGTGTTTCCATGTATATATATTTATTGCCTACACATTCTTTTTCCAATATCAGTACAAATAGTCATCTCAAATAACATTAGTGCCTAAAGGCTGCAATGGTAAAATTCCAGCCCTGCTTTTAGTTAACTTAAAGCTGGTACTTACTGAACATTTTGTTTAAAAAAGGGACCAACTCATCAAATTCCCTTTCTATGTGGCGTTTACAGGTACCATTACAGAAGGCATATTTAAAAATACAAGCATGAGATATATACAGTTGCAAAAAAAGTATGTGAACCCTTTTGGAATGATATGGATTTCTGCACAAATTGGTCATAAAATATGATCTGATTTTCATCTAAGTCACAACAATAGACAATCACAGTCTTCTTAAACTAATAACACACAAATAATTAAATGTTACCATGTTTTTATTTAACACACCATGTAAACATTCACAATGCAGGTGGAAAAAGTATGTGAACCCCTAGACTAATGAGATCTACAAGCGCTAATTTGAGTGAGGTGTCAGCCAACTGGAGTCCAATCAATGAGATGAGATTGGAGGTGTTGGTTACAGCTGCCTTGCCCTATAAAAAAATACACACCAGTTCTGGGTTTGCTTTTCACAAGAAGCATTGCCTGATGTGAATGATGCCTCGCACAAAAGAGCTCTCAGGAGACCTATGATTAAGAATTGTTGACTTGCATAAAGCTGGAAAGGGTTATAAAAGTATCTCCAAAAGCCTTGCTGTTGACCAGTCCACGGTAAGACAAATTGACTATAAATGGAGAAAGTTCAACACTGCTGCTACTCTCCCTAGGAGTGAGTGTCCTATAAAGATGACTGCTAGAGCACAGCGCAGACTGCTCAATGAGGTGAAGAAGAATCCTAAAGTGTCAGCTAAAGACTTACAAAAGTCTCTGACATATGCTAACATCCCTGTTAGCGAATCTACAATGTGTAAAACACTAAACAAGAATGGATTTCACAGGAGGATACCACAGAGGAAGCCACTGCTGTCCAAAAAAAACAATGCTGCATGTTTACAGTTTGCACAAGAGCACTTGGATGTTCCACAGCAGTAATGGCAAAATATTCTGAGGACAGATGAAACCAAAGTTGAGTTGTTTGGAATAAACACACAACACTATGTGTGGAGAAAAAGGGGCACAGCACACCAACATCAAAACCTCTTCCCAACTGTGAAGTATGGTGGTGGAGGCATCAAGGTTTGGGGCCACTTTGCTGCGTCAGGGCCTGGGCAGATTGCTATCGAAGGAAAAATGAATTCCCAAGTTTATCAAGACATTTTGCAGCAGAACTTAAGGCCACCTGTCCACCAGCTGAATCTCAACAGAAGATGGGTGTTGCAACAGGACAACGACCCAAAACATAGAAGTAAATCAACAACAGAATGAAATCAACAACAACAACAGAAGAAATCAACAACAGAAGAAAATACGCCTTCTGGAGTGGCCCAGTCAGAGTCCTGACCTCAACCTGATTGAGATGCTGTGGCATGACCTCAAGAAAGCGATTCACACCAGACATCCGAAGAATATTGCTGAACTGAAACAGTTCTGTAAAGAGGAATGGTCAAGAATTATTCCTGACCATTGTGCATGTCTGATCTGCAACTACAGGAAACGTTTGGTTGAAGTTATTGCTGCCAAAGGAGGTTCAACCAGTTATTAAATCCAAGGGTTCACATACTTTTTCAACCCGCACTATGAATGTTTACATGGTGTGTTCAGTAAAAACATGGTAACATTTAATTCTTTGTGTGTTATTAGTTTAAGCAGATTGTCTATTGTTGTGACTTAGATGAAGATTTGGGTGGCACAGTGGTGTAGTGGCTAGCACTCTCACCTAGCAGTAAGAAGGTTCGCTGGTTCAAATCCCAACCACGACACTACCTGCCTGGAGTTTGCATTTTCTCCCTGTGCCTGCGTGGGTTTCCTCCAGGTACTCCAGTTTCCTCCCACACTCCAAAAGACATGCAGGTAGGCTAATTGGCTTCTGTCCAAAATTGGCCCTAGTATATGAATGGGGACCTTGGATTGTGGGCTCCTTGACGGTAGGGACCAATGTGAGTGTGCAATGTACAGGGATAGGGACAATTGTAGATACTCACTCAGGTTGAACTGGATGGACTGGTGTCTTTATTCAACCTTACTAACTATGAAACTATCAGATCACATTTTATGACCAATTTGTGCAGAAATCCATATCATTCCAAAAGGGTTCACATACTTTTTTTGCAACTGTATATATAGATATAGATATATATATATATATACAGCATCTCACAAAAGTGAGTACACCCCTCACATTTTTGTAAATATTTTTTATATCTTTTCATGTGACAACACTGAAGAAATGAAACGTTGCTACAATGTAAAGTAGTGAGTGTACAGCTTCTATAACAGGGTAAATATGCTGTCCACTCAAAATAACTCAAAACACAGCCATTAATGTCTAAACCGCTGGCAACAAAAGTGAGCACACCCCTAAGTGAAAGTGTGCAAATTGGGTCCAATTAGCCATTTTTCCTCCCAGGTGTTATGTGACTCATTAGTGTTACAAGGTCTCAGGTGTGAATGTGGAGCAGGTGTGTTAAATTTGGTGTTATCCCTCTCACTCTCTCATACTGGTCACTGGAAGTTTACAAAGCACCTGCTCAGCGTCATATCCAGAGGTTGGCTTTGGGAAATAGACGTATGAGTGCTGCCAGCATTGCTGCACAGGTTGAAGGGGTGGGGGGTCAGCCTGTCAGTGCTCAGACCATAGGTCGCACCATAGGTGTAATTTCTTCAGTGTTGTCACATGAAAAGCTATAACTCACTTTTGTGAGATACTGCATATATATATATATATATATATATATATATATATGGTAAATATATATATATATATATATATATATATATATATATATATATATATATATATATATCTATCTATATATATATATATATATATGGTAAAAAAAGGAAGAGCACCACAAGACAGACTATAACGGTACCTAAACAGGATTCACACCAAAGGTTAATTTTTAATAGTTTTATTATTAATCAAAACATATATTAAATACATATCAAAGCATATGTTAATTTACAGCTGAATGATCACAGTTGTACTTTGTGTCATATACGATGGTTGACGCGTTTCACAGTTAGCTTCTTCAGAACCACACATGTATGACCAAAGAACCTTAAATGTAAGAAAAATATGGGAGAAACAGAAGGTAAGCAAGCAAAGTCATTAAAGAGGAGCTGCACCTAAAAAAAAAATATTAAAAGCCAGCAGCTACTAATATTGCAGCTGCTGACTTTTAATAATATCACACTTACCTGTCCCAGGTTCCAGCGATGTCGGCGGCAGATAACGAGCGATCGCTCGTCTCGCTGCAGCCACCGCCGCCATCCTCTGTCAGGGAATCGGGAAGTGAAGCATGAGGGCTTCACTGCCCGGTTCCCTACTGCGCATGCGCGAGTTGCGCTGCGCTTCTCTTATGGTCCCCCGCTGTGTCTCTGGGAACTGTGTGTTTCCCAGAACACAACGGGGGGGGGGGGGGGGGCGGAGCCATGCGGGGGTGGGCGGAGCCATGCGGCGGTCTGGCCGGAAGTGGGTGCAGATACCTGGATTATCCAGGTAACTGCACCCCCCTCCCCCCGAAAGGTGCCGATTGTGGCACCGGAGGGGGGGAGGGATAATACTAGCGGAACTTCCCCTTTAGGGTGAAGAACCGCTTTAAACAGCATAATATGCCTTATTGTACAGACACAAATGCGCCTTGCATCAGTATTTACATATAAAATGTTCATTTGGATTTAATAAGGCTGGAAACACCATGACTTACATATGTACAGCCCCCTAAAAGAACTAACAGGCCAAATCAGACATAGCGGTGTATTCCCCCAAGTATGAACATACGGGGTAGGATGGATGGTTTTGCATACATACAAGACCTAGGTAGGTGCTGGCATAAATCTAATAATAAAACAAAAATATGAGAACATATAAAAAAAAAGCCTATGTTAATGATTCCGATCCAGTATTTTCAACAAAGGCGTTGGGACAAAAAAAATAAATTGGATGAATTTATTAAAGACGATGGCTTCAACTAGGTGGCTTGGGTACCCATAACCCATAAATTACCAACAAGCATACAACCTAGAAATTCCAGATACGGATTAAATAATTACATACCTCTTTATATTAATTTATACATTAATCTAGAGTCAACCAACAATCAAAAACCTGACTAAAGAACACAACAAATAAAAACAATTACCTATCAATGGCCACCAAGGGGCTTCTCACAAAAGGCGAATTTCTATGAATAACACGATATAGCCACAACAAATCTGACAACTATCCTATACAGGAAAAGCCAATGTAGATCCCACACAAGCAGAGTTCCACTATAAAAGAAAGCCCAAATATATCCATTAATATTGGATCAAAGGTTAAGTTAATGAAAAAAACCATCAAAGCTGTCAAAGAATGTAAAATAGTCACCTGCAAGGTCCATCCACACAGCAAATACACCGCTCACTAGCCAGCTCAACCACCACTGGTTAAATATGTGCATCGGTGCCAAAAAATCGCCAAATTAGCCCATTAAGGATATACCTATCAGCTTGAATAGAAGATAAGTGCCAAGCACAATAGCGTCAATGAACACGCACATGCGCACTGGCACACAATAATATCGCCAATGCATGTGCATATGCACACTGGCACACAATAATATTGCCAATGCGTGAGCATTCTATATACGGGACCCTGCACATGTGCATAAACCTATATTGTATCTAACAATGCACCCACGCACACGGGCACACAACAATGCAAAAAATGCACACTCATCAGATACCCAGCCCTGCACATGCACACATAGCAATTGATAGAAAAGAAAAAATATATATATATAAATAAACAGCAGGCGCATATGGGCAACAGGGATTATCACCCCACTAGTCTTGTAGTGGACAACCAGCAAATCACATAATGGAAATAAATGATAGATTATGCAACCAAGCCCAACAACTTTAATCCTAGCTGGAGCTTATCGGGAACTGACTAGTGTAAAACCCTAAGTTAACTTGCCAGATAGAACCAATCCACAGCACCATACACCAAAGGGTAATAAAAGGGTCCCCCAGGAACCACCACCTCAGTGCCACTGCCATGGGTAAAGAAAGGTACATTAAACTACCCACCCATATACAGTAGGTTTTGTGTTTTTCTCAGACTTACATATACAATCTGTTTGTTTTAGTAGTAAACATCCGGCTTCTTTGAGTAAACATTTCTCAAACAAGCTTTCCTGTAATACAATGGGAAAATACAGTAAATGCTATTGTTATATGTTATTTGCTCCCATTGTTTTACAGGAATTCTGGTCAAACAATGCATCTAGACAACCAAGGTCAACAATAACTTGACCTTTTGACATATTTGACTTATGGCATGTGGTAATGTCTACCTAAACTTTCCAAATAAAAGGCCAGCAGCATATGATGCTTGGGGGTTCCACAAAGAAAAAACAACAAGGGAAATTTCACCTGGTAATGGCACTAAAGCTACCTAACAGGTCTGATTTCTGCAATTGCTGGAATAGCTGGGAGCCCTGGTTGCCTACAGAGATCACAAAGCTGCTATAAAGTGATCTAGGTAACTTTTAGCCTATTCCTGTTGTACACAGATCATTGTTAATTTGCTTAAAGATTAGGTAGGATGTGCATATGTTATATGTATATCTGTATATATACTCTGTATGTCTTATATTGTTTTCCTACAATTGTAAGCAGTTTGTATAGTATTTTTTTCTAAATTAAAGCACATTAATACACCAAAGAGGTTTTTATGCTTCTCTGCTTTCACCACAAAATGACCTTACAGACACAAAGCAAAACATGTTAACAGATATTTTTATGCTGTATTTAACTTAGCTGTGTGGTTCATAGTAATAGGTTATATTTTCTTGTGTAATCTGTTGTTATGAAGGTTTTCCAAATTTAATATACTAGAAAATTTCAATAAACATCTTTTGTAAAGAACATATTGTCAATGTCATTTGCAGTACAGTTATATCAAATAATAGTACATTTAAATCAACATAGTATTATATAGTAATATTTGTTAAGTACATAGTAGGTTGAGAAATGTAAGGCAGAACAATAAATATGAATTGTAAAGAATTGAATAGGTGCTTGTGATATGGGGTTAGGCCCCTTTCACATGGGCTGTGTCGATTCAGTCTCAGCAGGGAATTCTAGTCTAGCCTTTCTCACACTTTTTTACCATAAAGGAACCCCTAAAATAGTTTTCAGGTCTCAGGGAATCTGGATTCAATGGGAAAACAATGTCTTTTCTTATATTGGTGGTCATTTGGAAGACCAAAACTCTTACATTGGTGGTCACAATGTCATCCTTTTTGGATTTGCCAATCACCACTGGCTCTGAAACTATGCAGGCATCACCAAATGGGAGGTCAACCACCCACAGCTCAAGGAACCCCTAGAAACCTCTGTAGGAACCCCGGGAACCAAAATCCTGGTTAAGAATGGATGTCCTAGACTGATCCCCTGCCAAGTAAATTCAAATCAGAATGTTACAGACGTCACACTTGTGACATGCATGTCCATTATAATTTTTCCTCAAAAAAAAACTGACCGTAGCTTCTTATGGGTGGGTGGATGTAGTGGACTTGCTCCTCCTGTATATCTGCCCATCCCTGGTCCTGTCAGTAAAGTCGAACCTGGAGATAACGTTTTTCTATTTGGTTCGACAGACCTGAATGAACCAGGATGTGCTCTTACATCCGCCCACCCAAAGGGGATGTATTACTGTTTGTTTCGATTTATATAGTCACAGGTCCAAAAAGGGACAGATGAACCACTTCTGTGAAAGAGGCCTCCAGGCATGGCAAAGTGCATAAAATTTAGAGTCTACTTTTTACATGTTTAAGGAAAGGACAGATCTTGGGGATATGTTTGGTTTTTAAATAATAGCTTACCCCCTATTAGATCCTATGGGTGTCATCCTTTTGACTCTGTTTGCACCTGGTTATTCTTTAAGTATAATACTTTCTATCATAGGATGACAGTGCCACCCTGCTGTTAGTATCCGGAAGCACAAAATTGGCACACTTGTAATGCTGCACATCCCTCTGATGAATGGCATACAAGCTGACTTGCTGATGCACAACTTGCTGGCACAGTTAGCTTGGTTACCACCACTGAGAATGGATTCTTCACAGTTGCAGTGTGGAGCTCACCTCCAACTTACTGACATATAAGCCATGGCAAACTGGTCCCCGCATTGCTCTCAAACATACTCCTGCCTCATTCCACACACTAGAAGTCAGCCCCAAAGGCTGCAGCACCATGCATGACAGAATCATTTACAATCTGCAAAAAGTATCTTTTAAAAAAGATTAAAAAGAATATGACACATCTGTTTAAGTACGGTGACATTCAGTGTTAATCGCATCCCAGCTCACTGGGCGATATTTTTCTAATAGCAGTTGCATATCAATTAATTTGCAATTAATGTGAAAAAAGATTAGCATTAAAGCCTTAGGTCTGTTTTGCAACCACAGCAACAGTCTTAATTTTGCACGATAGTGTGGCCAAACAGGGACTATTAACCTCTTTTCTCTGCTGTGCCATAATTGCAATGCTTATTTAGTAATGAAATTTAAAATCACACTAAACAAAATCCTTATTTAAAAAAAAAAAATCCATATACACTTTTTCCCCCTTAAAATCAGGGGAAAATCGTGGGTGCGTGTTATACACCGATCCCTGCTGTCTCGACGGAAGAGGAGCGGAAGAGGAGCGAGCACCACTGAATTACATAGAGCCGCAATCTACTGTGTACCCGGTGCTCCATCACTCACAGCCAGGCTTCCTGGCCCCGCATTGGGCCACTGTTCTATCTATCATATGAGCAGGGCAAGGAGGCATGGCTGTGAGTGACGGAGCACCAGGTACACAGGAGATCGCGGCTCTGTGTAATTCAGCGGCACCCGCTCCTCCTCTTCCCTCGGAGACAGCAGGGATAATCCAACACTGGAGAGGCTGCAATAATGGGAAATGTGAGGCTGCAGATGGGCACGGAACAGGCTGCATTGTTGGTCAATTTATAGGCTGCAGATGGGCACTAAACAGGCTGCATTATTGGTCAATTTATAGGGTGCAGATGGGCACCGAACAGGCTGCATTGTTGGTCAATTTATAGGCTGCAGATGAGCACTGAAAAGGCTGCATTGTTGGGCAATTTAATGGCTCCAGATGGGCACTGAGCAGGGTGCACTGATGGGCAATTTAGAGGCTACAGATGGGCACTGAGCAGGGTGCATTGTTGGGCAATTTAATGGCTGCAGATGGGCACTGAGCAAGGTGCATTGATGGGCAATTTAGAGGCTGCAGATGGGCACTGAGTATGGTGCATTGATGAGCTGTTACCCTAATTTTGCTTCAAAGTTCTTTATTTAAAATGTATGTTTTTTTCCTTAAAATTCTCTTCTAAAATTGGGGTGCGTGTTATATGCTGATAAATACGCTAATCATTTAGCTGTGTGTAGCAAATGATCTTCCTCTACAACTCTATATATATCTTAAATGTCTGCAGTTATAATAAGCCCCTGAAAGACTGACGCATTTATCCATGACCTTTTTTAAAATGTCTTTTATTTAAAACAAATGTAAGCTCCATTCATTTTCCCTTTAAGATCATGTATAATAAAATGCCCTGATATTACATAGTTGGCAAGTAATGATTGCCTTGGTTTTTCAAATAAAGTAAATAAGTGGACCCTGACCGCCGTATGACTGTTAGTTGACTTGCGTAACTAGGTTTTCTGGCGGTTGTTCACTAGCATATTGCACAGATGTCAACATTCATGATTCCAATTCGGCTTGATTCAGGAGCTCTGGGCCAAACATGTCATTGTCACAGAATACACATGATTCTGCAGAGAGACACTGAAGGTCTGTGTTGGAACTAATGACTTATTTCAAAGGAAGAATCCCTTGAAATGAGTGAGACCTGACAAGTGCAGCATTATTATTGGTCATCAGCTAAGGAGACTGGAGGACAAATGAGGGTGATCCATTGACATGTATAGGTTTAAATTACACATCAAAACTAATATCATAGCAAGCACCAGGTCTATAAATAAAAGACAATATATATATATATATATATATATATATGAAGACAAAATGTTTTATCAAATTTACCTGAAACAAAGTAAGTAAAAAATGGTAAAAAAAAAAGGTACAAATGTAATTTTGGAAAAACATTTTGTGTTAATAAGAAAAAAATGAATTTTTACTTTTCTTACTCAAAAACATGAGAGGAATAGTGTGGGTTACTAACTCAATGTTTTATTAAGGCTAGGTTCACACATGTCCGGTATGAATTTCCCGTCCGCTTTCGCTGCGAATTTCAAAAGCAGCGGTTCAGCTGCGATTTCAGATACAGTTCAGATGCAAATTTTCAGAGCCGGCGGCCACTGGCATCTTTAACAATAGCTGGTTGTTAAGAAGTGTGCCGGTAAACCGGCCGCTGCTTTCTTAACGCCCGATGGCTCATCAGCTGTCAGCGGGTTCCCCATTGACAGCTGAATGTAAGCCAAAGAATTGTTGGCAATAAAATTTGACAAAAAAAAAACAGCGTGGGGGTCCCCCCAATCAAAAGCCTTCAGGTCTAGTATGGATTTTAAGGGGAACCTCACGCCAAAATATATATTTTGTTAATGGCATAGAGGTCCCCCAAAATCCATACCAGACCTAGCTAGGCATACACCTTAAGGCTGGATTCACACCTATGCAGTTTTAGTGCTTTTTTGCATTTTGCAGATTTGCACTACAGTCCATTTAACATGGTTTCCTATGCAACACGTTTTCTAGTGCAAATATGCAAAAAGCACTAAAAATGCATAGGTGTGAATCCAGCCTAAAGCCCCATACACACGATCAGAAATTCTGCCAGCAAATATCGGATGTGAGCTTTTGGTCAGAAATTCTGACTGTGTGTATGCTCCATCAGACTTTTGCTGGCAGAATTCAAGCCAGCAAAATATTGAGAGCAGGTTCTCTATTTTTCGATCAGAAAAAGTTTCGATCGGAAATTCCGATTGTCTGTACAGATTCCGATGAGCAAAATTCCTACGCATGCTCGGAAACAATTTGACGCATGCTCAGAAGCATTGAACTTAATTTTCTTGGCTGTAGTGTTGTAAGTCACCATGTTCTTGATGGTTGAAAGTTCAGAGAACTTTTGTGTGACCGTGTGTATGCAAGCCAAGCTTGAGCGGAATTCCGTCGGAAAAACCATCCAAGTTTTTTCAGACGGAAAATCCGCTCATGTGTACGGGGCATAAGAGAGAAAAAGCTTTTGATCATCTTCAAGTGGCCTGTAGCCTAGGGAAAATGGTTTGTCTACCAGAAGTGTTGTGGAAGCCTCACATTATAAGTAGAAAAAGGGTCTACTGATTTAATTCACTGAGACCCCCAATGGTAGGCTTGCAGTGAGATAAATGGATCAGCAGTAAAAATTCTGGATGAACCTTCTGCACACTGCTATACACCCTTTAAAGCAAACTATACAATGAAAAACAGGGATTTGTAGTTTGCACATATTGAAATACATGCTTAAGTAGGCCAACTGCTTCAAAGTAATCCCTCTTATGACCAATCCTATACTGCATTGCCACTGCAAATGGTGGACACAATTCCAACATGGGGCAGACAGACACAAGGTGGGGGAGAGCTACTAGGTTCAGGTCTGGTCAGTAATCTGAATCGCAACAAAAACAAGACATACCTGTGCTCAAATCCAAATAGCTTGTACATGTATATAATCTATAAGGGGAGTGTCCACATATTAACACTAAAAATTCTGGATGAACCCTCTGCATAGTGCTATACACCCTTTCCAGCAAACTATGAAATGCAAAACAGGAACCTTTATGCCGTGTACACGTGACCAGACTTTCCGGCAGAAAAGGTCAGACGGAATCATTTCATTGGATATTCCGATTGTGTGTGGGCTTCATCTGACTTTTTTTTTCAAAAATTCTGAAGGACCTAGAAATAGAACATGTTTTAAATATTTCCGATTAAATCAATTCCTATCGGGAAAACTGTTCATCTGTATGCTATTCCGACGGACCAAATATGACACTATTGGCTACTGGCTATTGAACTTCCTTTTCTAGTCCCGTCGTACATCATCGCATTCTAAACGAACAGCTTTTGATGTGATCATGTGTAGGCAAGTCTGTTTCAGCGGAACTGCGTCGGAAAGACCGTCAAGAGTTTATTCTGATGGAAAGTCCGGTCATGTGTACGCGGCATAAGAGTGCTTTCACACTGCCGGCGCCCGGGTGTCGGCGGTTAAACAGTGATATTTTTAGAATTGCTTTACTGTCGTTTTAGCGTCGCTATTCGGCTGCTAGCGGGGCACTTTTAACCCCCGCTAGCAGCTGAAAAAGGGTTAAAACCACCCACAAAACGCTGCTGCAACGGCGGTTTGCCAGCAGTATGGCGGCGCTGCCCATTGATTTCAATGGGCAGGGGCGCTGTAGGAGCGGTGTATTCACTGCTCCTATAGCGCTGCAAAGAAGCTGCTTGCAGGACTTTTTGTGATGCCCTGCAAGCGTTCGGGCTTTTACACTGGGTTTGCATCTGAGGCTTTTTCAGGTAATATTTTTAGCGCTAACGCACCTGAAAAACGCCTCCAGTGTGAAAGGGGTCTTAGTTCACACATGTTGCAATACATGTTTAACCGCTTGCCAACCGGCACACACAGATGTTCATCGGCAGAATGGCACAATAGGGAGCGTGCCTGCGGGTCCTGGGAACTCGATGTTCGCTGGGGGCCTGCGATTGCGGTGTGGAGAGGTAGAACGGGGAGATGCCTATGTAATAAGGCATTTCCCCGTTCTGACAGGGATCCACTGCTCCCTGTCATTGGGAGCAGTGATCGCTGTCAGTGGCAGCCCACCCCCTACATTTAGAACACCTCCCTAGGGCACACTTAACCCCTTGATCGCCCCCTAGTGTTTAACCCCTTCCCTGCCAGTGTCATTTACAAAGTAATCAGTGAATTTTTATAGCACTGATCGCTGTATAAATGACAATGGTCCCAAAATAGTGTCAAAAGTGTCCGATGTGTCCACCATGATAAAAATCACAGATCACCACCATTACTAATAAAAAATAGTTAATAATAAAAATGCCATAAATATATCCCCTATTTTATAGACGCTATAACTTTTGCGCAAGCCAATCAATATACGCTTATTGCAATTTTTTTTACCAAAAATATGCAGAAAAATATATATCGGCCTAAACTGTGAAAGAAATTAGTTTTTTTTATATATTTTTGGCGATATTTATTGTAGCAAAAAGTAAAAAATGCTTTTTTTTGAAAATTGTAGCTCTTATTTTGTTTATAGTGCAAAAAATAAAAAACAAGGTGATCAAATACTGCCAAAAGAAAGCTCTATTTGTGGGAAAAAAAGGACATACATTTTGTTTGGGTACAACATCGCATGACCGTGCAATCGTCAGCTAAAGCGACGCAGTGCCGAATCGCAAAAAATGCTCTGGTCATGAAGGGGGGTAAAAACTTCCAGGGCTGAAGTGGTTAAAGAGGTTGTAAACCTAAAAAGAAAACAAAAAATGTCTTTGTTAAAGTAACCCCTCTTATCACCAGTCCTGCTTTGCCTTTCCTCTGCAAATGCTATGGTAGACACAATGCCAACATGGAGCAAACAGACACAAGGTGGGGGAGAGCTACTAGGTTCAGGTCTGGTCACTGATCTTTGTTGAAATGGATCAGCAGGGCACAATATGAAGCCAAGGAAGCACAGCTTATGTAATACGCAAATATGGCTACACCCACATACAGTAAATATGCAGTGCATTTATGAACTATCCATAGAAACAAGATTTTCAGAAAATGACAAAGTATAAACACATGATTTCCTTCTTATGTGTATTTAAAAAAATATATAGTTCAAAGATCATAGTTCACTTTTAAAGTCAGGATATGGTTTCAGAAAACATTAGAGAGCCTCAGAAATTAAAGGGCGTTGGCCATGAACTTGTCTTGCATATAAACGGCACACAATTGTCAGCCAACAAACATGAACGTAGTGACGTACTACATGGTTTTTAAGCTCTTTAGTGGCACCCTTTGGGCATCTTCTACTAATGTTGTGGTTGGTGAGCATTCATTCCGGGCATGCGTATTTGTACTTCAGACTTTTGTCGACGGACTTGTGTACACACGATCGGAAAATCCAACAGACCATTGTCCGTGGAAAATTTTAAACCTGCCATCCAACATTCGTCCACAGAAAATCCAACAACAATTGTCCAATGGCTTGCACAAAGGGTAGGATTTTCCACCAACACAGAATTCCCATTGGAAAATCCAATCGTGTGTACGAGGCTTAAGAGTAAAAGATTGCATGTGCATTTTGGCATGCCTTTGTGCGTGACTGGGTGCCAGGATGAATTTATTACATCATCCTAGGCCCACCATTTAGCATCTAAGAAGATACTGAACCCCAAAGGAGATCAACTGCAGCAAGTGAGCTTGTGTCGCTAGATGGGAGGTAAGCAGGGCTTTTTTTAAGGGGGAACTTGGTGGAACTCAGTTCCACCGCCTCTGGCTCAGACCCTTGAGGGGGGGGGGCTGCTCATCACAATCATTTGTCAACACAGAAGTCTGGTTTCTGTGTTTACAAGTGACAGCTCTGCACTCTGTATGTAATACATTCCTGGTATTTAATACCTCTTTAAACCCTTGTACACACCTTCGGACCTTCTGATGGAAAATGTCCGATCGGACTGTGTTGTCAGATAATCCGACCATGTGTGGGCTCCATCGGACTGTTTCCGTCTGAATATCCAACCAACAAATTTTAGAGCTGGGCTATAAAATTTTCCGACAACATGATCCGATCCGACTTTGTCCGATCATTTGTAGAGAATTCCGATTGTGGCACGCATGCTCAGATCAAATTTATAGACCAAAGATATTGGCTACTAGCCTGAACGTAGTCCCGTCGTAACTAAATAACGTCATCATGTTACGAACTATCGGATTTTCCGATAACTTTGTCCGACCGTGTGTATGCAACACCAGTTTCAGACAAAATCCGTCGGACAAAATCCGACAGATTTTGTTGTCGGAATGTCCGA
Organism: Lithobates pipiens; assembly: GCF_037356315.1. NCBI lineage: Eukaryota > Metazoa > Chordata > Amphibia > Anura > Ranidae > Lithobates > Lithobates pipiens. The sequence goes on from NW_027507748.1 coordinate 145,668,536, forward strand.
CTGTGTGTACAAGGGCTAAGACCCTCCTACTGTTTGTGAAATTTGACTGACCACACCTACTATTTGATGTGATTTGGAGGGTGTGTGTGGGTGGAGGGGTTTTGGAGGGTCGTGGTTGAGTTCCAGCACCTATTGTTTGAGAAAAAAAGCCCTGGAGGTAGGTATAGTGGACTTTATAGTAGACTTTGAATGGATCAAATGCAGGCTCAATTCAGCATGTGTTCATTTATTTTAATTTTTTTGCTTTCAAAGATTTTTATTAAGTATAAACAAGGGTTTACATGCATGTGTTAATTTATATGTAGCACAACTCACCACACTGCAGCATGTCACAATGTGCTGCGATGCAAAAGTGTAGATGAAATGTGATTTTGGTAAAGAGTTAAAAAAAAAAAAGGTTAACAGTGCCATATATCATACTAAAGCAAAGCACCACCCCTTAAAGACCTATTCAATGGACACCAGCCTGCAAAGACAAAGTCTCAAGTCTTATTTTTCTGTATTGCGTGCATACCAGTGATAGACCAGAGAAGGTTCCCTAAATCTGTTTCCTACTTCCTTTCTTCTAAAATCTCTCTATTTTCTCTGAGGGAAAATTCAATGGGTATGAGGATTGACCACCTTTCTTTTCCTAAAGCTAACTGAGATAATACTAGCTCCGAAATCTCCATGGCAACATCAGAGAGATAGAACCAGCTATTATTTGCTTCAGCGTCCACCACACTTTAAAATATCTGTTTTGACTAGTCTGGTGTTCAGTCTAAACTAAAATAGATGATCAGTTTTATGAAAAGGTATCAATGGAATATATAATATATATATATATATATATATATATATATATATATATATATATATATATATATATATATATATATATATATATATATTAATAAATTAAATGTAATACTGTAATACTTTAACTCTCCATATGGCTGTCAAGATAGAGAAATCCCTTGTGGAGGGAAGATGGGTCAATTAGTAACTTAATTTGTGACTGAAACAACTGTGTTTAAGCAGGGGAAACAATAATGAGAAGAAAAGTGCTTTTTGTTTAATGCCGCGTACACACGATCAAACAATCTGGTGGAAAAGTCCAGCGGACTCAAGTCCGCCGGACAATCGGCCCATTTGTAGGCTCCGGCTGACTTTTTTTACCCAAAAGTCCAGCGGACTAAGATTGGAGTTTTGCACATCAATCTGTCCGCCGGACTCGCATTTCGGCGGACAGTACGACCGTGTGTGTGCCATTCCGCCATACTTTTGAAATGAACTGACTTTTCCCACCCAGAGAAAAGTCTGTTAATTTTGAGCGCGGCTCCAGGTAGCAGGGACCAGCGAATTAAGCATCGGGGCCCGTCACCTGGTATGGACTTAAAGGGGAATCCCTATGCCGAAAAAACAGTGTGGGAGTCCCCCCCCAGGTCCATATCAGACCCTTATCCGAGCACGCTACCCGGCTGGCCAGGAAAGGGGGTGGGGACGAGCGAGTGCCCCCCCCCTCCTGAGCCGTTTTACAAGCGATGGCCCAGTCTTCTGTCGCCGCTGCCGCTGTCACTGTCTTCTGTTCTTCTCTTCTCTTCTGTTCTTCTCTTCTGGAGATGTTGCCTCGTCGCTGTCTCTGGTCACTATGACAGGACACGCAGCGTGCGGCGACTTACATAGGGACATCTCCGGATGATGTCCCCACCCATTATGATGTCACAGTCCCAGAGGATGCCTCCCGAATTCCGATAAGCCCCCCGCCCGCAGACCCCGGCAACCAACGGCCAGGGTTGTTGGGAAGAGGCCCTTCTCCTCATCAACATGGGGACAAGGTGCTTTGGGGTGGGGGGACGCGCGGCCCTCCCCCTTCCCCAAGGCACCCCCCATGTTGAGGGCACGCGGCCTGGTACGGCTCAGGAGGGGGGGCACTCGCTTGTCCCCACCCCCTTTCCTGGCCGGCCGGGTAGCGTGCTCGGATAAGGGTCTGATATGGACCTAGGGGGGACCCCCACGCTGTTTTTTTGGCATAGGGATTCCCCTTTAAGTCCATACCAGGTGACGGGGCCAGCGATGCTTCCTTTGCTGGTCCCGGCTACCTGGAGCCACGCTCAAAATGAACGGACTTTCCTCCGTGTGTGTGGGCGAGTCCGTTCATTTCAAAAGTAAGGTGGATAGTCCGGCGGACTTAGTCCGCTGTACCTAGTCCGCCGTAACTTGTCCGCCGCAAAAGTACCATGTGTGGGCAGGTAGCTCGTTCGGAAAGTCCGGCGGACAATCCGGCGGTTTGTCCTCCAGACTAAGGCCGCGTACACACGGGCGGACTGTTCGCCCAACTTAGTCCGCTGAACAGTGTTTCAGCGGACAGTCCGCTCGTGTGTGGGCTTCAGCGGACTGTTTCAGCGGACAGTCTGACGAACAAAGTCTTACGGAATTTCCGTAAGACAGTCCGTTCAAACTTGGTTTTGTCCGTCCAAACTTGGTTTCAGCGGACAGTCCGCTCGTGTGTAGGCGAGTTGGACGGACTAAGTATCGCGCATGCTCAGAAAGGGTTTACACGGCCGAAGGTTGCATTGCAGTGTATAGGACGTCGTTTTTCTAGTCCCGTCGTACGTGCTGTACACGTCATCACGCACGTTTTCAGCGGACTGTTCGTTCATCGTGTGTTGTCAAGTCCGTTCATGCTAATTTTGAACGGACTGTTTGTCGGATTGTTTGACAAACTTAGTTGGGCGAACAGTCCGCCCGTGTGGACGCGGCCTAAGTCCGCTGGATAGTCTTATACGTGTGTACGTGGCATAAGGTCCATTTGCGTTCTATTGGAAGGACTTCAAAGACTTATTTATTTAAAGTGGAACTAAGCCCATTGATTTAATGGGAAAGAAAAACCCAGCTACATTCCCGACATACTGGGAATGCTAACTGTCACATATTCTTGTGCACCCAAACAAACTGGCAAACCATCTAATGGCTGGTGTCATAACTGATCACATTTGCAGCATTGGGTCAATTGCAGATCAAACAAAAGCTAAGATGGCAGCTTCTTTGGCTGAAAAGAATAGGAGTGTTTAATTCAATTTTAAAGCTGAGATCTGCTGTGGTGAATTTTACATAGGTTTAACGGGATGGAAACAGCATCGGGGATAGTAACAGAGAGCAGCCAGTGAGACATATGCTTCCATTGTTAGATTGTAAGTCCATCTAATTCAACCAATAGAAAAAAGTTAACAAATAAATATGAACAAAACTTCCATATACAAGCCCTATAACCACAGGTGATCCAGGGGAAGGCAAAAAAAAAAAACTTGAATGCATGGTCCAAGATTTTAAGGCTCTGTTCACACCTATGCAGTTGGCTTTTGGCCATTTCTCCTGCGCTTTTTGCTGTGTGTTTTTGCACATGTGATTTTATGGTCTTTTTTCCGTGTTTTGTGTTTTGCATTTTTGTGGCAAAAACTTACTACATGCTTTTCTGCAGCTTCTCCTTTGAAGTCTATTGAAACAAAAAGCAAAAAAAATACTGTTTTACATTTTAAAAAGTCCCTGATCCTTTTCAAAAATGCAGTGGCTGAAAAAAGCATAGATGTGAATGTGATCCATAGGAAACCATGTTAAATGAACTGTAGTGTGTTTCTGCAAAAAGCACCATAAAATGCATAGGTGTGAACCGAGGCTTAGGCCGCGTACACACGCGCGGACTGTTCGCCCAACTTTGTCCGTCCAACAGTTTCGGCAAACAGTCCGCTCAAAATTAGCATGGACGGACATGGCCACGCACGACGAACGAACAGTCCGCTGAAACCGTGCGCGATGACGTGAACGGCACGTACGACGGGACGAAAAATACGACGTCCTATACACTGCATTATAACTTTCGGCGTGTAAATCCTTTCTGAGCATGCGCGGAACTTAGTTTGTCGAACAAGCCTACACACAGGCGGACTGTCCGCTGAAACAAGGTTTCAGCGGACAGTTTTTCGGAATTTCCGAAAAACCTTGTCCGTCCAACTGTCCGCTGAAACTGTCCGCTGAAAGCCCACACACGAGCGGACTGTCCGCCCAAACACTGTTCAGCGGACAAGGTTGGGCGAACAGTCCGCCCGTGTGTACGCGGCCTAAGTGTAAGTTGCCTTTTTTCAGTTTTCTCTTTCTTAAACTTTCACCATTTTGCAAAAAGGTACAATATAAATGTTACAGATATATGCAATTTATTAACTCAAAACAGTGTTATTTTTTAGGCTTAGTAGGAATTTTCTTTTCCAATCGTATTAATTCAAATTTTGAAAGACATTATAAAAGTGGCCAATAAAAATGTGTTTACTTGGACTTCACAGATTTGCAAACCTCAACGTGAAAGGCACATATGGTAAAGAATTGAAAGGTTTAAGCAGTATTAAACCCACAATGGATAAGGGAAGCGGTGGGGGAACAAAGTGGTAACAAAGTGAAACAAATGTAATTTTAATATAGTACATAGAGCACAAAATGCATAAAGGGATGGCACACCAAGAGTATGGGCGTGTCTGTGAGGCTTAGTAGGTATTTCATAAGTTGTGTTTGTGTGCGTTAACTTTTAGTGTACTTTTAGTAAAAATATTGTCTTTGTATTTCACTAGTTCTGTGCTTTCAAAAAATTTACAATTTTGGGAATATTTTAACAAACTCTGAGAACAATAAGTGAAAAACCATAAAAAAAAGGTAAAAATTGCAAAACTAGTCTGGCCACCTGAGGTCAAATATGAAGCGCAGGGCCTGGCAGCAAAAGTGTTAAGCCTTTTCTTCAAATTTGTGAGAGATGATCTCCCTCCTTAAAATATTTTGTGATTTGTCACATTTAACAGGCTTAAACATACAGGATATCAAGGAGTCTCAGCTTAGAATACATTTAATAGATGTTGGAGTTTCTACTGGTTACCATGCTGTTATTGTAAATTGACTGTAAAAAGTATCCTTTAGTTTGCTTAGGTAGATGTTCCAAATTTGTGTGTGGGTATTTACTTTTTTTTTTAATAAACATTTTTTATTACAGTATGTTTTTTGGCAATACAAAGTGAACATATTTTTTCATATATTGGAACGTTTGAGTAATGGTACAAGATTCAAACAGGTACAACAACGTACAAAGAGTGTATAAGACAAATGAAGGAGAAAAAAAGCATTATTGTATGCGAATCGTATGCGAATCGTATACGAATTGTATATGAATCGTTAGGTTGTCAAGTGTGTGCAATAGATAGATTGTTTTGAGCAGGGGAGAAAGGCATATTGCCTATATTAAGAATGGACGGCAGTGTCTGTGAGGGTAGAAAAATAAGTCCTATTGGGTGTAAAAAGTTTATTAGAAGGTCGGAAGAGAGAGTTGTGATGGCGGCGGATCAAGGCAAAAATGGGCATTTAGGGTGGGCAAGCCAGGTGGCCCATTTCTTTAGGAATGCTGGAATTTGAAGATGGGCCTTGACATACATGTATCCCATGAGACAGTGATTGTTCAGATGAAGAATCACTTCCTGGATAGAAGGAGGATGTGGGGATTGGAATGGGTCAATGGTCCCATAATGAGGGTAAAAATTAGGGAAGAAAAGGGGCATCCCTGACGGGTTCCATTAGATATACGGAAGGAGTTATAAAGGAGTTAGAAAGAATACTGGAGTTCACAACCTTGGCGCTAGGGTTGGAGTAGAGTGCCATTATGACTTGAAGAATTTGACTTGAGAATCCAAATTTCTCTAGAACTGCTCTAGTCAATCCTATTGAACACATTTTCTGCAAATAAGAAGATGAACAGGGAAGGCGCTTGGTGGTGTTCTACCCAGTTTAGTAGGTCAATGTATCTACGTGTACCATCAGATGCTTGCCTACCAGCCACAAAACCCACCTGTTCAGGGTGTAGTAGGTATGGCATGATGCTAGAGAGCTGCGTGGATATCAGTTTGGTGTACAGTTTGGTACAGTTTGGTAATTGTATTTAGTATTGAGATGGGTCTGTAACTGGCAGGGCCATCCGACGGTTTGCCAGATTTCGGGATTGTCATGCTGGTGGTTTCGAGAGATTCTGGGGGGATGTGGCCTGAGGAAGCAATATAATTGAAGGATTGGCAAAGATGTGGGGCAAGTAGGGTGGAATTTTTTTTTATAGTATTCATTGCTGAAGCCATCAGGGCCAGGGGCTTTGTGTAGTGGAAGGGAGGTGATAGCTTGCTCGACCTCAGATATATGGAAAGTGCTCTGAGGCAGGCTGGTCACTGACTGGGTGTGCAGCTAGTGATTCATGGCTGCTATCCTGGTGTTGTGTTCCTTCAGGGGCATCCCAGTGCTTTTTCTTATATAGAGGGGCTTTAGTAGGAGAAAGCACTGCCCGCTTACCTCCGCACCATCTTGTGTTTTCTGCATTACTACTGTGAAGAAAGATTCTATGTGGCAGCACGGCTTGTATGTAGAACAATATTTATTTTTGGACATACAGTCCAGGTGCCACATGTACCAGCTCTCCCCCTGTGTGGGAAAGTGGGGATGAGAGCTGCTGTGAAGGGCATATGGTTGCTACAAGTCCCGAGGCTCAGCGGAGCAGGTAAGTCAGACGTCCATCTTCCTCCGCATCCGGCCACGCCTCCCCCCTCCCTGTGGGTATTTACTTTATCTACTTTGTGAAGTGTTGAAAAATAATTCAGGTTAAATATTACAAAAATTTTGCTAAGATGGAAAGAAAACCACACAACTTAGATGTGACTTTTTGAGGTCTGATTGATAATGATGTATTAAAGTAAAAAAAACAGATGTTGATTGTTTCTTGTTGCATGTATATATGCATGTATCTATTGTACTATATCTACCCATTTCTCTCTCTCTCAATCTCTCTATTTCCCTATATATACAGTGCTGTGAAAAAGTATTTGCCCCTTCCTGATTTTTTTTTTCTTTTCATATTTCCCACACTTAAATGATTCAGATCATCAAACAAATTTTAATATTACACAAAGATAACCCAAGTAAATCCAAGATGCAGTTTTTAAATTATTATTTAATTTATTAAGGGAAAAAAAGCTGTTCAAACCTGCCTGGCCATATGTGAAAAAGTAATTGCCCCCTCCTATGCTGAATGATGAATGAACTGTGATTAACCAGGTAAGACAAAAACAATTCCATAGCTCAAATCACCAACCAGTCTGCTGACCAACCATCTGTTAAAAGCAGGGGTTTAGTTAGCACACATTTGCAAATGCATGTGAAAGCTGCAAGGCCTCGTCATGGCACCCTGAGTTGCTTGCAGTCCTAACACTACAAATTTATAAGTGTTTTTGTGATTAACCATAATTATTTGGAAAACTGAGTTAAATTTCACTTGCCACACCCAGGCCTGATTACTGCCAGACCTGCTGAATTAAGAAATCACATAAACAGAAGCTGTCTGACAAAGTGAAGCAGGCTAACAGGTCACAAAAAGCCACACATCATGCCACAATCTAAAAAAATTCATGAACAGATTAGAAACAAAGTAATGTACATTTATCAGTCTAGGAAGGGTTTCAAAGCAATTTCTAAGACTTTGGAACTCCAGTGAACCAAAGGGACAGCCATTATCCACAAATGGAGATAACTTGGAACAATGGTGAACCTTCCCAGGAGTGGCCGGAGTACAAAAATTACTCCAAGAGCATGACAACGACTCATCTAGGTGGTCATAAAAGAACCCAGAACAACATCTAAAGAACTACAGGCCTCACTTGCCTCAGGTAAGATCAGTGTTCATGATTCAACAATAAGAAAGAGAGACTGGGCAAAAATGGCATCCATGGGAGAGTTCCAAGGCCAAAGCCATTGGTGACCAAAAAGAACACAAAGACTCATCTCACATTTAACAAAAAAACATCTTGATTATCCCCAAGACTTTTAGGTAAATATTCTGTGGATTGGTGAGACAAAAATTTTACTTTTTGGAAGGTGTGCATCCAGTTACATCTGGCATAAAACGAATACAGCATTTCATAACAAGAACATCATACCAACAGTCAGACATGGTGGTGGTAGCGTGATGGTCTGGGGCTTTGCAGCTTCAGGACCTGGACGACTTACCATAATTGATGGAACCATGAATTCTGAGCTCTACCAGATAATTCTAAAGGAGAATGTCCGGCCATCAGTTCCTGATCTCAAGCTCAAGTGCACTTAAGTTATGCAGCAGGACAATGATCCCAAACACAATAGAATGTCCACTGTCAAATGGTTCAAGCAAAGCAAAATTTAGGTTTTGGCGTAGCATAGTCAAAGCCTGGAATTCAATCCCACTGAGATGCTGTATCATGACTTTACACAGGCCGTCCACGCTGGAAAACCCTCCAATGTGGCTGAATTAAAACAATTCTGCAAAGAAGAGTGGGCCAAAATTGCTCCACAGCAATGTGAAAGACTCATTGCCAGTTATTAAAAATGCTTGATTGCAGTTGTTGCCACAACCAGTTATTAGGTTAAGGGGGCAATTACTTTTTCACTCAAAGCCGGGCAGGTTTGGACAGCTTTTTTGCATTAATAAATGAAACCATCATTTAAAAACTCAATCATTTAAGTTTGACAAATACGCAAGGTTTCTTGGCTATCGCTTGACAACTTGAAGTTTCAGCTCCCTCCATACATTTTCTATAGGATTAAGGTCTGGAGACTGGCTAGGACACACCATGACCTTAATGTGCTTCTTGAGCCCCTCCTTTGTTGCCTTAGCACTGTTTTGGGTCATTGTCATGCCCAAAGACCCATCTATGAACCATCCCCCATCCCCACTGTATCTCCTGCTGGATAAAAAAAAAATATGATGATGGTTGCATCTTTGCCAAGCTACAGTGTTTTTTAATATTTTATTAATTATGCCATGAAATTCTCTGTTCTTTTGTTTGATTAGGCAAAGTGTAGTCATAGAGCAGATTGTTGTACATCTGCATAAAGTATATAATATATGCCTAGGGAAACAGGGTAGCCAAGGGCAGCAAACAGCCACCCACACATCATGTTGTTGATGCCCAGTAACGCATACACATGCACAAAAAAAAAGGGTCCCAGTTCACCATTCTGCCTACCAGTGTCATCCCTGTGATTCAACATTGTTGCTGTCCCTGCATATTTTGCATTTTTGTTGGTGGAATATTGTACTGTCTACATGCAATTCACACAGTATGGGTTCGTACACCGAGAACCAAACTACTAACAGAGTATGGCAACCGTGTTGGAATACAGAATTGTATTTTGTGCAACAACTACTGTACTTATAAGTAAGGATATATTCTTCAACCAGTAGAGCAGTGTTTATAAGTTTATAGCTCTTCTATGGTAAACTCTATGTCTTTCCCTAAATAAAGTTTCCTGTCTGCATTTAGGCAACAAAGCCCATGTGGTCTGTGCACTGTCTGTTATTTCTAGCAAACAGTTTGCTCTGTTTTTTATTTTGTCAGTTTTAATTGTATTGATCCTGAGTGGGAACGTGGCCTCTTTTAGCCATATTTCACCTAGCCATGGTGTATGTTGGTGTTGCATCTGATCTAGTTAAAGTGATACTAATGCCACGTACACACGATCGGATTTCTACTCAGAAAAAGATAAGACGGCTTTTCCAACGGGATTTTGCTCAAGTTTGCCTTGCATACACACGGTCACGCAAAAGTTCGCGGAACTTTTGACCGTCAAGAACGCGCTGACGTACAACACTATGACGAGCCAAGAAAGTGAAGTTCAATGCTTCCGTGCATGCGTCGAATTGGTTTGCAGGTCGGAATTGCCACAGATGATCGCATTTTCGGATAGGAACTTTTCCCTTCCGAAAAATAGAGAACCTGCTCTCAATATTTTGCTGACTGGAATTCCGCCAGCAAAAGACTGATGGAGCATACACACGGTCGCATTTTCCGACAAAAAACTCTCATCGGTCTTTTGCGGGCCGAAATTCCGATCGTGTGTACTCGGCATAAGGCTAGTCATTAAACAAAGACCAACAACAAAAACTGGCCAATTTTACACTGCTGAAAAACCCCAACCTGTGCCCTGTGCCTCTAGTACATTTTAACCTATTAATGACAGCGAGGGAGCTTGCAAACATGGAACATAGGTAAGTATTTGCAGACTTCTTTTTCACCTGCCTTTCCCTTTTGTCTCAGTACATTGTGGCCTAGCTTTGCCCATTAACCACTTGCCTACTGAGCACTTTTATCCCCCGTCCTGCCCAGGCCAATTTTTAGCTTTCAGCGCTCTCACATTTTGAATGACAATTGGGCAATCATACAACACTGCACCCATATAAAAAATTATATAATTTTTGTTTAAACAAATAGAGCTTTTCTTTTAATTTTAATCACCCCTGTTTTTTTGTTTTTTTTTGCTAAACAAACAAAAAAAGACCAAACATTTTGAAAAAATATATATTTCTCATAGTTTGTTACAAAATTTTGCAAACAGGTAATTTTTCTCCCTTTCACTGATGTGCACTGATGAGGCTACACTTATGGTCACTGATAGGCTGCAATGATAGGCAATAATGAGGCGGCACTGAAGGGCACTGATAGGTGTCACTGATGGGCACTAATGAGGCAGCACGGGTGGGCACTGATAGGTGGCACTCACTCATGGCCACTGATGGGCACTGATAGGCAGCACTGAAGGTTACTGAGAGGTGGCACTGATAGGTGGCACTAATAGGTGGCACTGATAGGCAACACCAATAAGCAGTACTTATAAGTGACACTAACAATGAGGCACTGATGAGCACCGATTGGCAGCACCGATAGGCACTGATAAGTGGCACTGGTGGTCACTATTTAGCAGTACTGATGGGCACTGATTAGCAGCATTGGTGGTCACTGATTAGCAGGATTAGTGAGCACTAATTAGCAGATTTAATGGGCACTGATTAGCAGCACTGGTCAGACTATGTTGGGACCGATGTCCCTTTAACAGAAGCCGGTTACCAGCTTTCTTCTTTTCTCCTCACGCTGTCAATGTGAAGAAGAAAAAAACCCGAAAACCGGCTTCTGTTTACTTCCGTGATCAGCTGCCATTGGCTGACAGCTAAACATGTGGTAAAGGGCCGCAGTGATTGGCCCTTTACCCTGAAGGACTCAGAGATCACAGAGCATGCCGGAAGGGGGCGTGCAGTAGATATGTGCGCCGTCAATAAATTTGTTTTGTTTCGTTCCATTCCATTTCGTATTATAATTAATTTGTATTTCGTAATTCGTGTCCGAAATTTCATACGAAATAAGAATTTTTATTAGGTTCGTTAACTTTTCGTAACAGTTACAAATGTTCGTTATGATGAATTTATCATTATGAGGGGTTCCCACCATCCTAGTGCTATGCTGACTTCCTGGGTTTTTAACTTTTAGGTTTGTTAACTTTTTCGTAACAATTACAAATGTTCATTAGGAATTTGGAGCCGAAATTCGTAAACTAAATTTCGTACAAAATTCGGAAGCATAGCAATTCGTATTTCGGATCCTCCCAAATGTAAGAATGTATGGAAATTCATATGAATTTTTGATTCATACAAAACTAATCACACATGTCTAGCGTGCAGGCGGCACGAACATGGGAGGATGTCCATGGACACTGTCCCAGCATTTTAAGCCTGCACTGTAGCCGTGTTTTGGCTCTAGCATGGACGGGAAGGGGTTAAAATTTACACCCTAACAGTTAAAATTAACATTCTGTAGTATCTTAATCCTTAACCACTTCAATACCAGACACTTTCGCCCCTTCCTGCCCAGGACAATTTTCAGCTTTCAGTGTTGTCGCACTTTGAATGACAATTGCGCACTCATGCAACACTGTACCCAAACAACATTTTCAGCATTTTCTTCCCACAAATAGAGCTTTTTTTTGGTGGTATTTGATCACCAAACTAAACAAGACCGAAATATTTGAAAAAGAAAACTGATGGGCACTGATAGGCGGCACTAATAGGTGGCACTGATGGGCACTGATAGATGGCACTGGATAGGCAGCACCAATAAAGAGCTACTGACAGGATTACTGAGAGTAACCTGAAGGGCACTGACAGGCATTACTGATGGGGCACTGATTGCCACATTTATGGGCACTGATTAGCACTTTGATGGGCACTGACAGGCGTTCTTTATGGGGCACAGGCTGGCAGCTGATGGGCAACGATTGGCAGCTGATGGGCACCTCTGATGGGGGCTGCACTGATAATCAATGTGCTGATTATCAGTGCAGACTCCCCTTTGACAGGGAGAGCTACTGATCGGCTCTCCCTGTCAGAGCCAGCTGAGAAAAGCCGTTTACCGGCACTTCCTGGTTCAGGCGATGATCAGCTGTAATTGGTCACAACTAATCATGTAGTAAAAAGCCTCCGTCAGAGGCTCCATACCACGATTGGAGATGCGGTTTGTCAGACTGACTGCGGGCGTGCGTCGGCTTGTTAACCTGATCACCGTCATATGATGTCCGCTCCAGATAACAGAACCACTTTGCCAACATCATATTGCTATATGGCGGGCGGCAAGTGGTTAAAACTGAAATTTACTCTCTCAATCAGCATTGACTATCTTTAATCCTTATGCCGCTAGCATTAGTAAATAGATATGAAAGTATATTTTATTTACTTGTTTTAAACGTTTTCTTTAGTTGCTTCCTGGTTTCTGGCCTAGGTCAAAATGATGTCCTACATCCCAGGAGTCTTCATGAGCATTTTTTTTCTTTCATCTGTAGTGGGGGGGGGGCTTTTTTCAGCTAAGCGCACCCTTCTGTCTGCATGCCTGAGCTAAGAGTAGATGGAAGTAAATGCTACATCTAGAAGTGCTAAGTGGGTGTTTTTCAAAGTGATTTCTCAACATAATAAAGCATGCATACAGAATATATTGTATATAAAGTTTAAAAAAAAAAAGTATTCCAATGGGTGAACAGGGGGAAATTGAGATTTTGAGACTAAAATTGCCTAATAATAGAAAGGTGTTCCAGAGGTTTATCTAAATGCTATTAGACATATTAGATCTTAAATCATTTCTTCCCTGTTAAAGCAATCTGAACTATTTTTATATGTTGTCTTTATTTGGCTTAAACAGAGTTTAAAATGCAAGGTTGCTTTTTAGTGGTTTTCTAGAAAAAAAAAGGATATCAGTTCAATAAACTACAAACAAATACATTGATCTCTTAAATGTTTTTTATTGAAAAGTGAATATTTACTAGAGGACCCTTTAAACACACCAGCTTGGACTTATGCTGGCTTGGAAAGGCATCTTATAAATGTGAAGTAATGCCATAGAACATAAATCTATATCTAAGCACATAAACAGCCTTTTGACTAATTGAACTCATTTAAGTTTCAGCGGGCATTTCAGTAGCCGTGTTATACAGTGTAGACGTTGCGAAGCAGCCTCATTTAATGCTAATCTTAGATATTGGAATTGTGTGCACCTCTACTATACAGAATTAATGGAGTGGGCAAGAAAAGGATATTGTATTTCTCAATGTTGTGCCACGTTTTGCTCTGGTTGTTTTACTTATCGAACTTAAGAACTTTTGGAATAATTTGTTCGACAATGTTATATATATCCTTTCAGAACTTAACTGTAAAAACTTTTCAGGCTGTTTCAAAAAATATTTTAGACATTAATGTGTAATATTTCATGGGTCAATAGACACATTTTCAATTACATGGCCTTGTGTTCCTCACTCCCATTTTAAAAATAATACCTTTACATAGATTACCCTGCCCACCTCATCAAACTGGTAAATATACTTAAAGTGTAACTAAACCCCCTCCAAAAAAAAAAAATGAATGTATTTGAGTTTACCAGTCCTTAGATGTGGTGGCTGCATTTGTTTACTTTTTAAGGTTTTTTTCCTTTACTTTTACCTGTTAAACTTAAAAATAATCACATTTCCTGTCCTTGGATGGTTCATTTAGGTCACTCTACGTTATCTATGGAGCTATGGTTGTAAGTAGGTAACTCTCCAGATTTGGTCTTTATGACATAGAGAGGCATTCATTGGTAGTTGATAGAAAGTATCTGAGAAAACTGGTAAGACTTGTTTGATATATCAGTTCAGCTTACAGTTAAAAGGAAACTGAAATTCTGGTAAGATATTCAATTGTTTTTCTGTTCTTGCAGAAAAGTTACTGAGCTTGAAAAAAGAAAGTAAATGCAGCCCCCATATCTAAGCAATGACAACCTGCAATATATTACATGTTCATTTTTCAGTTGTAATATCTTTTAACCAGACGCCGACCGCCAAAAGATGGCTAAAGCGCGGTCGGCTTGTTCTGGGGGAGCTTCCATGGAAGTCCTCCGGAATCCGTGCTCCCCACATGCCCCCTGGGGTGCGTGCATGGAAGTGTCTGTGCTCACCGGGTTCATGGGACCAAGCGCAACACGGATCACTGTAAAGGGCCAATGACAGCATCCCTTTACCACGTGATCGCTCCCTCCAATGAGGGATGAGATCACAATGTCAACAAACTGGGGTCATGCAGAGGTCCAGCTCTCTTCCCTCCTCACACCTCACACTGCATGAGAGGAGAGAAGAGAGATTCAGTGTCAAACAGTGAGTGTGCAGTGATTTACAGAGTACAACAGTGCCCAGCAGTGCCGTACAGTGCCACACAAGTGCCACTACAGTCCTAATCTGTGCCCTACAGTGCCATCAGTGCCACTACACTACCCATCAGTGCTGCTACAGTACCCATCTGTGCCACCAGTGCTACTACAGTACCCATCAGTGCCACCACAGTGTTCATCAGTGCCACTACAGTGCCACATCGGTGCCACCAATGCCCATCAGTGCCACCTCTGTCACTTCAGGGCCCATCTGTGCTGCCAGTGCCATGTCAGTGCTCCATCAGTGCCACACCAGTGCCCAGTGCCACTAAGGTGCCCATCTGTGCCACCAGTGCCACCTGTGCACTACAGTGACGATCGGTGCCACCAGTGCCACCACAGTGCCATGTCAGTGCTCCATCAGTGCCACATCAGTGCTCCATCAGTGCCACACCACTACCACACCAGTGCCACTACAGTGCTCATCAGTGCCACATTAGTGCCAATACAGTGCTCATTTGTGCCATCAGTACCACATCAGAGTCACTAGAGTGCTCAATGTACCACTACAGCGCTCATCTACGCCACTACAGCGCTCATCAGTGCCACAACATTGCTTATCGATGCCACGACAGTACCCAATAGTGCACATCAGTGCCCATAAGGGAGTGCTCATCAGTGCCACCATATCAGTGGACCCTCATCAGCGCCCATCAGTGCTACCTTATCAGTGTGCATCAGTGCCAGATAATTAGTGCATCCTTAGTGTGGTGCAATAGTGTATATCAGTGCACCCTCATCAGTACCCAGCAGTGCACCCTCATCAGAACCCAGCAGTGCAGCCTTTTCAGCACCCGGCAGTGCAGCCTCATTAGACCAACCTCATCAGCACCGATCAGTGCAGCCATATCTGTCCAAGTGTCCCTACCACAGCAGTTTGTCACCACAGCCCAAAGTCACCAGTATGGCAAAAAGATTTTTTTCCACTGAGGATTCATACCAACTGCTTAACTTGACCATCAAGAGAAGCGGGGAGCTCTCTGAGTCTGCACCTGATTCTGGTTCAGAATATGAACCCATTGTAAGCAGTGAGTCTGCTACAGAATCGAAGGAAGAGTAAAGTGTGCCCATAAAACAAAGCCGTTCTGGCATGGAGCAGCAGGCTACCACAAGTAGCACTGTGGCGTCAACCAACAGCTCAGTGCCATCCACCAGAATTGCAATGCCATCAACTAGCAGCTCAGTGACATCCACCAGTAGCACAGTGCCATCCAGAAGAAATGAAGTACCACTGTAGCAAAGGCCAAAAACTAGACAGGGGGGTCATCTTGGCCCCAAAGTGTTAGGACCCATGTCGGCCTTCCCTATGCCCTTGAAAACCTTCTGTGGCTTCCCCCCTAATTCAAGAGCAGCAAACATTACTCCTTTCACCGCCCAGCCAGGTGTTCAGGTGAACACAGAGAATTTTGCCCCTATTGATTTTTTTGATTTCATTTTTACCCAAGACCTATTATCCTCCATCGTGGCCCAGTGCAACCTCTATGCACAACAATTCACAACAAGCAACCCTGGTTCAAGTTATGCCCATCCCTTTGAGTGGAGAGCATTGACAGTGGAGGAATTAAAATAATTTTTAGGCCTAACGTTCAAAATGGGACTCACAAAAAAAGAATTATACTCCTATTGGTCCACCAACCCCATCCCCCATATGCCAATCTATTCATCCAGTATGCCAAAATCAAGATACCTTATGATAATTTGTTTCCTCTAATACAATGACAACACCCAATGCCCTCCCCGACATGACAAATTATTTAAAATTTGGCCACTTCTAAAATTTTTCTCTGAGAAATGCCCCCAGCTATTTATCCTCGACCAAAATATCTCAGTGGATGAGTCATTGGTCCACTTCACAGGCAGGTTTGGCTTCGAGCAGTTTATTCCCAGCAAAAGGGCCCGATATGTGACCGAGCCACGGGGAATATCTATGCCTTCCTGATGTACGAAGGCAAGGACAACCAACAGCAGCTCCCTGAATGTCCAGAGTACATCAGAGCCAGTGGAAAAGTGGTTTGGGAACTTATATATCCACTCCTTGGAAAGGGTTACCATCTTAACCACTTGCAGACCGGACCATTTTGCTGGTAAAAGACCAGACCACTTTTTGCGATTCGGCACTGCGTCGCTTTAACTGACAATTGCGCGGTCGTGCGACGTGGCTCCCAAACAAAATTGACGTCCTTTTTTTCCCACAAATAGAGCTTTCTTTTGGTGGTATTTGATCACCTCTGCGATTTTTATTTTTTGCGCTATAAACAAAAATAGAGCGACAATTTTGAAAAAACGCATTATTTTTTACTTTTTGTTATAATAAATATCCCCCAAAAATATATAAAAAAACATTTTTTTCCCTCAGTTTAGGCCGATACGTATTCTTCTACATATTTTTGGTAAAAAAAATCGCAATAAGCGATTATTGATTGGTTTGCGCAAAAGTTATAGCGTTTACAAAATAGGGATAGTTTTATAGCATTTTTATTAATAATTTTTTATTCTTTTTTTTTTTACTAGTAATGGCGGCGATCTTCGATTTTTATTGTGACTGCGACATTGTGGGCGACCCATCAGACATTTTTGACAAATTTTTGGGACCATTGTCATTTATACAGTAATCACTGCTATATAAATGCAGTGATTCCTGTGTAAATGACACTGGCAGTGAAAGGGTTAACCAGTGGGTGGCAGTGTAGGGGTTAAGTGTTCCTAGGGGTGTGTTACTAACTGTGGGGGGGTTGGGCTTTCATTTAGTGTACACTGATCTCTGCTCCAATCACATGGAGCAGAGATCAGCGTCACTAGTTGCTAGGCAGAATGGAGAAATGTTGTTTATACAGCATTTCCTCCATTCGGCTGCTCCGTGAGACGATCGCGGGGATGCCCGCGGCGATCGAGTCCGCGGGTCCCGCGACCGGACTCACGGGGGTCCCGACCAGCGCGGGAGCGCGCCGCCGGCAGCGCGCTCCCGATGGCAGGGCGGCATCGAATATTGGACGTACCTGTACGACAATATGCCTGCCCGTGCCATTCTGTCGACGTACATCGTCGTGCGCTGGTCGGGAAGTGGTTAAGCTTGCCCCTCTTCCGCAATCTTTACTGCAAGGACACTCCAGCATGTGGTACAGTGTGAGCCAATAAGGAGGGCTTCCCGCAAAGGCTCATTACTGAAAGACTACAAGGGGAGACGGCGTCTTTGCGGAATGAAGGGATACTGGCTATCAGGTGGAGGGACAGACGAAACGTCTACATGCTCACAAGGATCCATAATGACACCTACATGGAAATCCCCAGAAGAAACAGCCCAATCCAGAAAACAACATGTGTCCATGACTATAAATTGTTTATCAATAAAGGAATATATAGAAGAGCGCCAAATCAGTAAAAAGTGCATTTATTTTATACAATTAATAAAAGTCTCACTTACATCCATAATTATTATTGTCCTCCGTTTGATAGTCAAATCACTGTTCCCTTTCGCTGGTGCTGTTACTGGATGAATCCTCCTCCACAGCGCGCTAGGGGAAGCTCTGCTGTGTTCTGTGATGCACAGAGACTCAGACTGGCTTGTAGACAGCGTGTGACGTCAGCCGGGGGGGTACCCAAAAGCACAACGCGTTTCTGAGCTTGCGCAAGCCTCGTTTGGGCATGCGTGCTCCTTTCTCAAGTGCAGGTAATACCTGCACTTGAGAAAGGAGCACGCATGCCCAAACGAGGCTTGCGCAAGCTCAGAAAGATATGTAGCAGAATGAATTTTGGCCAAAATTTGTGAAGAAAAATTACTAATTTGCTAAATTTTATAACAGAAATGAAGAAAAATGCATTTAAAAAAAAAAAATTCTGGAGCATCATCTGGATCGTACAACATCACCTGGAGCATCCAGATGATGTCTTGAATGACGAAACGCATAGGGATGGGTTACAGTACATCTTTGCGTCACTTCTGATCAGGGCCACGATTGTTTGTTTACCCCGTGCTTCCTCCATTTTAATTTTGTGCATGTTAATTCTAACTAAATTGTGGGTATATCTTCATTCCTTACCCATAAATAAACCATTTAAAAGCAATGTAAGCAATAAAAGCAATTTAAAAGCAATGTTCCTATCAACAGATCGATAAGTATACTTTGTGGGAGGATACCAATAATACACATTTTCAGTAGAGTTAAGGTTAGAACTTATAGCAATGTAATTATCCTTGTCTCTGCCTTTCTGTCCAACTGCTTCCCTTTTTCTGTCCTTTGTCAAAGTGATAGGAAGTGTGTGAAATTCTCTCCAATAAGGTCAATGACAGAAATCTTTTAACTCTTCATGCTAAATCCAAAATAGAAAAAAAAACAGCTGGAGCTAAGCATTTAGGTAGCTTTAAATTCATTTTGAACACAACAATTCCAAAATAATATAAGCAGTATCCAGGTACAAAGTGTTGTCAAAAGCTTCCGAACAATTCTATCGTTCTGCTACATTAAAAGATTTACTTAAAAGGCTCCATCAGGGGCAGCTTGAATTCAAAAATTATTAAAAGTGATGCACGCAGTGTTTCATTCAGCTCTACAGCACTCAATGTACCAGTGCAATAATCAACACACAAAGTGTATATCTATACAATCAAAAACTTGCTGAGTGCTAAAGTGCAAAGTGAAACAAATATAGTTACTACAAACAGTAAACATCCATAACTGATGGTGACAGCTTGGAACCATTCCCATACTGATAAAACAGTGAATTTATACTAACTTGCTGAAGTGGTTAATAACGTATAACAATGCGAATAATAAAAGTCCAATGCGCACTCTAGATTAGAGTATCTTGAATGTGTAAATACAATCCCAAAAATACTGTGACAGTCAAACAATATTGAAATGAGTAATATATCCCTCCACCGTGAATGGAAAAAAAAACGGCCGATGCCAGGCCAATTTTCTGTAGTGACACCTGAATGTGTACAAGCCCCTCTTTGATGTTTACAAGGTCAAAGAGGGGTCCCTCTTTGATGTTTACAAAAATGGATTATGATATTGCCTTCTCCTCTAGTAAGCTTGGTTTGGGGAGGTTGGAAAATGGAGGAAAACTCCCAATAGCGTAATCCTGTTTAAAATGGGTAAATTTATTAAAACATAGACAATGACAGTAGACAAGATACACAATGACAATAGACAAGATACACATACTTTTTGGTTTAAAAAACACCGGTAATAATCCACAAGCGCCAAGCTCATATACTTCCGTCACTACTGGTTCAGCCTGTTGCTCCAATCCCTAAGCGTATCATCACATCACGTGACTTCATCAGGGGTTAACATTAGACTGTCATTGATGTCTTTAAATAGTGTGTTAATCTATGTGGAGACCAATGGAAAATGGCCTCCATAATGTTAATAAAACATTGTATAACATTTTCAGTTGCAGCTGATATACATTTTTCTATAATAAAGCAGTTTTTTTCTTTTCTATACTCTCCATAATGTTAACCTATGGGAGACCAAGGCAAAATGCATTTCAAAGGCAGACCACAGAAAAATGGCTGTTGATAATTAACTTTAACACACTATTTAAAGACATCAATGACAGCCTATTGTTATCCCCTGATGAATTCACATGATGTGACGATGCACATCGGGATTGGAGCAATAGGTCCATTCAGTGACCTCCCCTGCTGAGCTGTTGTGTTCTGACAGGGGGGCAGCCCCTCCACCAGAACACACAAATCAGGACTCTCTGCCATTGGCTGAGAGCGCTGATCGGGAGCCAGTCAGATGCTGTTTTTCAAGCATGCACGTCCGACATACACATTGGAAGTATGTCAAACATTTTTTTAAATGCTCGCTGTCGCCCGACATTTGACCAGTGTGTACCTGGCTTAATAACCACTTAAAAGTTTTGAAAATATCAGTTTAGTAGGCAGCAGAGATAAAAAGAGAGAAAGACAGAGATAAGTATTAAAGGAGAAGTCCTGCCTGAGCTTGTTTGGCTGGGCTTCTCCTATGGATCACAGGAGTGCAATCCGTTGTGCACTCCTGTGACCCGTTTTCAGCAGAGAGCAGTCTGAAGTCTGTTCTCTGCTGACGTCACACAGATCTGTCCAAGCACTGTGTTATCCCGACTCTTGGAGTCTGGATCCGCCAGATGCCTGGACTGATGGACATCTCAGCCTCTCAGCTAACTGATGAGAGGCTGAGACAGCCACTCCCCACCCCTTCCACAGCTCACCCACTCAAGTGAACATGGAAGAGCAGAGCAGGAGAGCTGCTGACTGACAGGCAGCAGCTCTCTGCTCAGGGATCTGTAAGAACCCAGCCATTGGCGGTGTTTGATAGCTCTGTTCTCAGTGCAGAGGTAGTGAGGGACAGATGCAGCATCAGCCATAAATACTTGCCCCTTTAACCACTTCAATACCAGGCTATAGTCATATGATGTCCACAGATGGGATCTCCTATCCTGGACAGGTGTCATGTGTACCTGAGCACCTGTCACAGCCCATCTAAGTACCTGAGTACCTGTCACAGTATATCTGCGTACCCGAGTACCTGAGTACCTGAGTACCTGTCACAGTTCATCTGAGTACCCGAGTACCTGAGTACCTGTCACAGTCCATCTAAGTACCTGGGTGCCTGTCACAGTCCATCTGAGTACCCGATGTTCTGGAAATTTTGGCCTGTCACATCCAAATCTCCTGTTTCCCATAATAATAGCATTTCCGTCTTAATGATATAATACTTTAGCTTTCATTCCAACCCATTCATCCCAATGAACAGACATGACCATCCTTCTTATGTTCTCAGTTCCATCAGCCTGACTGCGCTTGGGGGCCCAGACCCTTGAGCTTTTTATTCATTGGACACAAAAGATCTACAGAAAATTACATCACAGGAAATGACATACATTAAAGGGGGGGGCACTCACAAGAGGAAGTGCACACACCCCCTTTTAGTCAGCATGGAGCCCAGACAATACTGTTTCAAAGTAAACAGTATCTAGTAAGCTCATTCTACTGGTTTTTACAGGCTTGAGACAATCTGCAGGGACATTGCTACTGGTGTTATCAATATACGGTACGAGTATATTAACAAGGCAGATACCAATGTCCTCTTACTAAAGCAGACATGTATCCAAAAGGGATAACGTAGCCACACAGAGATAAAATAATATGTTTATCTCATTATGTGGCCTTCGCTTCTCTAATGCGCATAGTCATTTGAAGGCAAGAAGCCCAGCACATTGCGCTTGGTACCTACAAACCAACAAACATCCACAGACACAGAGAACACATCTCAAATCCCATGAGAAGGTTTTCATACTGACTGTTTTTACCACTGGTCTCGATTTAAAGTGGTTGTAAACCCTTACAAACCACTTTGACCTACAGGTAAGCCTAGATTAAGGCTTACCTGTAGGTCCAAGAAATATAGGTTTAGGAGATATTTGCCCGAAAACAGGCACCGCTGTCTACGGCGCCTGCGCCGTAGACAGCGGCACGCAGGCACACTGAGCGCGGCATTCTCAACAACGGAGCTGCCGCGCGTGTCAGCTCCCATGCGCATGCGCGGGAGAGACGTCATCGCGGCTTCGCCGAATGACAGCGGCGGAGCTGCGAGACCCCACCAAGAAGATGGATGCGGCGGACTACAGGGGACAGCGGCGACTTCGCTGGCTCCTGTGTCAGGTAAGTGACACATAATGGACTACTATGCGATGCATAGTAGTCCATTATGCTTTGCCTTTGCAGGGAATGAAAGAGGAAGTAAACTCATCAGGGTTTACTTCCTCTTTAACCCAAGTGCGCTCTGCTAGAGTGCTCCTCGATTAAACCAGACACAGGGAGACAGATGACAATCTATAAAACACACATCCTAGAATAAAATGTTCACATAAATGTTATACAATCAAATTTTCACAACACCGAGTACCTGTCACAGTTCATCTGAGTACCCGAGTACCTGTCACACTTCATCTGAGTACCCGAGTACCTTAGTACCTGTCACAGTTCATCTGAGTACTGTAGAGGGTCAGCCTGGGGCAGGGTTAAGAGGGGGTTAATTGAAGAAGGCAAGTACTTCCCCTTCAGGCCTGCTTATTATAAGGTGTGCTGAAAGTGTCAGTGTGGAGTTGTTGAGTAGGAGAGAAAGACACAGCAGCACGCTCTGTGGAAACGTCCATTGCTGGAAGGTGTGCCTGCTGGGTGAGCTTAAACCACAAAAGACTTTAGCTGTGTTTGGAGCTATGAACTGTTACTTCTAAGCCTGTGGGCTGACGAACTGTGAGCAGTACCTGTGTGCACATCCGTGTGATAAGACAAGTCTGTCTGATCTTATGTTTTGTTTTGCTGTTTTGCTGAATAAAAGCCAATTTTATTTTACTGGACTGCCTCTGAGCCAGCTCTTCACCCCCCTGATCCCCTACAGTACACAAGTACCTGAGTACCTGTCACAGCCCATCTGAGTACCTGAGTACCTGCCACAGCCCATCTGAGTACCTGAGTACCTGCCACAGCCCATCTGAGTACCTGTCACAGCCCATCTGAGTACCTGTCACAGCCCATCTGAGTACCTGTCACTGCCCATTTAAGTACCCGTCAGCACCCATCAGAGTACCCGAGTACCAGTCACCAGCCCATCAGTGTACCCGAGTACCTATCTGTAGCCCATCAGATTACCCAAGTACCTGTCACCAGGCCATCAGAGTACCGGAGTACCTGTCTTCAGGCAATCAGAGTACCCAAGTACATGTCACCAGGCCATCAGAGTACCCGAGTACCTGTCACCAGGCCATCAGAGTACCCGAGTGCATGTCACCGGGCCATCAGAGTACTCAAGTATCTATCTTCAGCCAATCAGAGTACCCAAGTACCTGTCACCAGCTCATCAGAGTACCCAAGTACTTGTCTCCAGCCCAACAGAGTACCTGAGTACCTATCTGCAACCCATGCCTCATATAATATGAGGAATATTATAATATGAGAATATATCAGAGGCAGAGGAGAAGGACAGGAGCAGCAGAGGAGAACATGGGGGTCAGAGGAAAATGGGGGGTGGGGAAGGACACGGAGGGAGCCGGGTGAGCAGCATGCAGGAAACAGCTGGGAAAGATTGGCGAGGCGTGAGGGACAGCTGTGAACACCGATCTTCCTGCATAGCTTTTTAGCTGACAGCCACGGGAGGGACAGAAGGAGAAGTGGAATTCAGCTAAAAATCTATACAAAGGTGATCAGTTCTCACAGCTGTTCTCTGCCACACCAATCATTCCCGGGAGGGAGCGGAAGGTGCGGGAGCCACCACAGAAATACGGGAGACTCCTGCGCTTCGCGGGGGAATTGGAATGTCTGCAATTACCAGGCTATGGACATCCTGTGCAAAATGATGACAAAGCACTGTCATATGCTTCTCCTTGCCAAGAAGTACTAGAACATTCTTTCAGCTCCAAGGCAGGGGACTGAAGGAAATGTGACAATATACAAGAGATGAGTAGATTAAATCAAGCCTGGTACTTTGCCCTAAATAAACAAAGCCCAGGTTTGCTTTAAAGAAGAATTCCAGTCAAAACTTTTTTTAGTTTAGTTTTAGAGTGGGGGAAATTATGATAAATATCTAAAGTGAGGTCAACAACTGCAACAAAACATTTTGCCAGTAAAATGTTGAAGGGTTAAAATCTCTACTAGCTTATTATTATTGTTTGTATCCTCTTTTCTCAGTGGCAACCACTCCCCTCATTTATTTTTCTGCTGTCAGAGAGACAAGAAATGAGGTGAAATCTCCCCAAAGGGGTCTTAGACTGCAATAAAAACTTTAAAAAATGTTTTTCCCCATGTCTATGTAAGGAAAGTTTAGGTGTAAGTTGGTCTCTAATGCCGCGTACACACGAGCGGACTGTATGGCGTACTTAGTTCATCATACAATCCGACGGACAGTCCGTCGTACTTTCCACTGAACGGACTTGACCACACACGGATACCCAAACAGTCCGTCGAAAGCTTGCGCGATGACGTGTACAGCACGTACGACGGGACTAGAAATAGGAAGTCCAATACACAGCAAAGCACCCTTCCGCCGTGTAAATCCTTTCTGGGCATGCGCCATTCTTAGTCCGTCGAACTAGCCTACTGACGAGCAGATTGTCCGCTGAAACCAAAGTACGACGGACAGAATTTCGAAAAATCCGAAATTCTTAGTACGCCGGACTGCATGCTGAAAAAGTCCGCTGAAGCCCACACACGAGCGGACTGTCCGCTGAAATGTGTTTCGACGGACTAAGTACGCCATACAGTCCGCTCGTGTGTACGCGGCATAAGGCAGCCCATGGATGATTCATTTTTTTTCCAGTCAGGGGGTTTTGGAAAAAAAAATTCAGAATGACTTAGAATGTGTGGATGAGGGAATCCTCCTACTGTACCTTTGTATTCCGACAAAGGGGAGACTTCCCCATTGTCAGAATACACTCAGCAGCACTAGTAAAGTGGAACATTTTCAAACCTGTCCATACATGGATCAAAATGTGTCCAGTCCTAACTGAACCAGCCACATTTTGATCCTGAATGGTGGGACCCTCGCCTATGATGGCACATTAATGGATCACTGAAATATTGATAACATTTCACCTCATTTTCAGTCCATCTCCCTGGGGTTTTATCTGGATTTTTTCTATGGATTTCTCACCCTTTTCTTCATGGACTTTATGAATGAATTAACATATGGTATGCTTTAATGATTTATTTTGGTATATTTTCAAATATTTATTTTGGCTTCATCACATATTTATGCAGCTAATGCTTTGGTATATACAATATATACATTTTTTTTTTACTGATTTGATACAGTGAATTGATACGCAGTTTATGAGTATATCATGTTTTTGCATGCATTGTTTTGTGATATTTGGTGTTGTTTTATTTGTTTTATTTTACAGTGGTTTGGGCTGCACTTTCTTTTTTGCATTTTTTTGGACCAACTCCACTCCAACTGCACACGTCTTCATACTTTTAATAAACATAAATTATAATTACTGTAATTTTGAGCATATAACTGTGGTCAAATGGCTAATTGAGATTCAGTCAGCGTTTTACATTGGCTTACCAGCCACAGAACCTGTTTACATTAGGTATGTTAGTAAAGGAGACATGTATTATCCACCCTTATAATCACTAATGCCGCGTACACACGATCGGACCACAGTCCACCGGACAATTCGCCCGTGTGTGGGCTCCGGCGGACTTAGAAAGAAGTCTTGACTCAAAATTGTCTGCCCGACTGCCGAAACAATCTGCCTGTCTGCGTGCTAGTCCGCCGGACTTTTGAAATGAACAGACTTACCCACATACAGAGTAAAGTCTGTTCATTTTGAACGTGACTGCAGGTAGACGGGACTAGCGAAGGAAGTCAATGTCGCCGCCTCCATCGGTGAGATTAACACCTTGCGAGTCCCATTGTCTGGTATGGATTTAAAGGGGAACCCCTATGCCATGGGGGTCCCGGGCCAGACTGGGCCAACGCTAGTAAAAGAGCTGGAAGAAGATAGCGGAGGCTCGGCAGAAGAAGCAAAGAGTGGGACAAGACCCCCGAAGTCGGAAGAGGACCCCCAAACGGCAGCGACGACGAAGAAGAAAGCCGGGCTCGTCCAATAGCAAAAGAGAGGCAAAAGAGTTGAAGATAGCGGAGGAGCCCGGCAAGAAGACCCCCGAAGATGGAAGAAGATCCCCGGAGCTGACTAATAAACTTTAAAAACCTGTGTTGTGTGTTTTTTATTTACACTTTTTCCCCCCAGGTGAATGAGTAATGCCTCGTACACACGATCAAACAATCCGGTGGAAAAGTCCGGCGGACTCAAGTCCACCGGACAATCCCACCATGTGTGGGCTCTGGCGGACTTTTTTTACCCAAAATTCCGGCGGACTAAGAAAGTATTTTTGCACTCCAATCTGTCCGCCGGACTCGCATTTCGGCGGACAATCTGGCCTGTGTGTGTGCCAGTCCGCCGTACTTTTGAAATGAACGGACTTTTCCCACCCAGAGAAAAGTCCGCTCATTTTGAGCGCATCTCCAGGTCACCTGGTATGGACTTAAAGGGGAACCCCTACGCCGAAAAATCTGAATGGGGGTCTCCCCCAGGTCCATATTAGACCTTTATCCGTGCACGCTACCCGGCTGGCCAGGAAAGGGGGTGGGGACGAGCGAGCGCCCCCACCCCCTCCTGAGCCATACCTGGTCGCGTGCCCTCAACATGGGGGGGTGCCTTGGGGAAGGGGGGCCACGCGGCCCCCCCACCCCAAAGCACCTTATCCCCATGTTGATGAGGACAAGGGCCTCTTCCCGACAACCCTGGCCATTGGTTGTCGCGGTCTGCGGCCGGGGGGCTTATCGGAATCCGGGAGCCCCCTTTAATAATGGGGTCCCCGGATCCCGGCCCCCCACCCTATGTGAATGAGTATGGGGTACAATGTACCCCTACCCATTCACCTGTGAAAAAAAGTAAAAAAAAAACACAACACACAAGGGTTAAAATAGTTTATTGCACAGCTCCAGGGGTCTTCTGTCTTCGGGGGTCTTCTTGCCGGACTCCTCCGCTATCTTCTGCTAGCTCTTTTACTAGCGGAGCAGCCTAGCTTTCTTCTTCGTCACCGCCTTCTTCTTCCAACTTCGGGGGTCTTGTCCCCCTCTTCGGTTCTTCTTGCTGGGCCACTGCGCCTTCTTCTAGCTCTTTTACAGGCGGTGGCCCGGTCTTCTGTCGCCACTGTCGCCGTCTTCTGTTCTTCTCGTGCCCCCCCTTCCCCAAGGCACCCCCCCATGTTGAGGGCACGTGGCCTGGTACGGTCGCTCGTCCCCACCCCCTTTCCTGGCCGGCCGGGTAGCATGCTCGGATAAGGGTCTGATATGGACCTGGAGACGCGCTCAAAATGAGCGGACTTTTCTCCGGGTGGGAAAAGTCCATTCATTTCAAGAGTACGTCAGACTGGGACACACACAGCCGGATTGTCTGCCGAAATGCGAGTCCGGCGGACAGATTGGAGTGCAAAAATACTTTCTTAGTCCGCCGGAATTTTGGGTAAAAAAAGTCCGCCGGAGCCCACACACGGCGGGATTGTCCTTTTGTACTTTTCCACCGGATTGTTTGATCGTGTGTACGAGGCATTACTCATTCACCAGGGGGAAAAAAGTGTAAATAAAAAACACACAACACAGGTTTTTAAAGTAGTTTATTAGCACTCTTCTTCCGACTTCGGGGGTCTTGTCCCCTCTTCGGTTCTTCTTTCCGGGCCACTGCGCCTTCTTCTAGCTCTTTTACAGGCGGTGGCCCGGTCTTCTGTCGCCGCTGTCACCGTCTTCTGTTCTTCTCTTCTTCTCTTCCTCCATCGGCGAGTTTAACACCTTGCGAGCCCCATTGTCTGGTATGGATTTAAAGGGGAACCCCTATGCCGTGGGGGTCCCGGGCTAGACTAGGCCATCGCTAGTAAAAGAGCTGGAAGAAGATAGCGGAGGCCCGGCAGAAGAAGCAAAGAGCGGGACAAGACCCCCGAAGTCGGAAGAAGACTCCCGAACGGCAGCGACGACGAAGAAGAAAGCCGGGCTCGTCCACTAGCAAAAGAGAGGCAACAGAGTTGAAGATAGCAGAGGAGCCCGGCAAGAAGACCCCCGAAGATGGAAGAAGATCCCCAGAGCTGACTAATAAACTACTTTAAAAACCTGTGTTGTGTGTTTTTTATTTACACTTTTTTCCCCCTGGTGAATGAGTAATGCCTCGTACACACGATCAAACAATCCGGTGGAAAAGTACAAAAGGACAATCCCGCCATGTGTGGGCTCCGGCGGACTTTTTTTACCCAAAATTCCGGCGGACTAAGAAAGTATTTTTGCACTCCAATCTGTCCGCTGGACTCGCATTTCGGCAGACAATCCGGCTGTGTGTGTCCCAGTCTGACGTACTCTTGAAATGAATGGACTTTTCCCGCCCGGAGAAAAGTCCGCTCATTTTGAGCGCGTCTCCAGGTCCATATCAGACCCTTATCCGAGCACGCTACCCGGCCGGCCAGGAAAGAGGGTGGGGACGAGCGACCGTACCAGGCCACGTGCCCTCAACATGGGGGGGTGCCTTGGGGAAGGGGGGGGGCACGAGAAGAACAGAAGACGGCGACAGTGGCGACAGAAGACCGGGCCACCGCCTGTAAAAGAGCTAGAAGAAGGCGCAGTGGCCCAGCAAGAAGAACCGAAGAGGGGGACAAGACCCCCGAAGTTGGAAGAAGAAGGCGGTGACGAAGAAGAAAGCTAGGCTCCTCCGCTAGTAAAAGAGCTAGCAGAAGATAGCGGAGGAGTCCGGCGAGAAGACCCCCGAAGACGGAAGACCCCCGGAGCTGTGCAATAAACTATTTTAACCTTTGTGTGTTGTGTTTTTTTTTACTTTTTTTCACATTGGAATGGGTAGGGATACATTGTACCCCATACTCATACACATAGGGTGGGGGGCCGGGATCCGGGGTGCCCCCTTAGTAAAGGGGGCTCCCGGATTCCGATAAGCCCCCCGCCCGCAGACCCCGACAATTAATGGCCAGGGTTGTCGGGAAGAGGGCCTTGTCCTCATTAACATGGGGACAAGGTGCTTTAGGGTGGGGCACCCCCCCATGTTGAGGGCACGCGGCCTGGTACGGCTCAGATCCGGCAGACTTAGAACGCCGTATTAGTCCACTGAAAAAGTGCCGTGTGTTGGCAAGTAGCTCGTTCGGAAAGTCCGGCGTACATTATATGATAGTCTGCTACGTGTGTACATGGCATTAGGGTAAATCGTACCCCATACTCATTCAAATAGGGTCGGGGGCCGGAATCTTGGGGCCCCCTTATTAAAGGGGGCTCCCAAATTCCGATAAGCCCCCTGTAGACCCCGACAACCAACGCCCAGGTTGTCAGGAAGAGGCCCTTGTCCTCATCAACATGGGGACAAGGTGCTTTGGGGTGGGGGGCTGCAGGTCGCCCCCCTTCCCCAAAGCACCCACCCCCCCATGTTGAGGGCACGTGGCCAGGTTCAGGAGGGGGGTGCTCGCTCGTCCCCATCCCCTTTCCTGACCGGCCAGGCTGCGTGCTCAGATAAGGGTCTGGTATGGACTTTGGGGGGACCACATGCCATTTTTTTGGCAAAGGGGTTCCCCTTAAAATCCATACCAGGCGACGGAGCTAGTGGGGTATCAATCTCGCCGATGGAGGCGGCGACATTGACTCCCTTCGCTAGTCCCATTGTATTTGGAGTTATGTTCAAAATTAACGGACTTTACTGCGTGTGTTGGCAAGTCTGTTCATTTCAAAAGTCCAGCGGACCTCTGCCAAAAGTCTGTCAAAATGAAGGACTTTACTTCATGTTTGGGCAAGTCCTTTCATTTCAAGAGTCCAGCGAGCGGACTTGCCCACACATGCCCACACACGAACTAACTTTTACGGTGGACTAGGTTCGGCAGACAATCCGCCGGACTAAGTCCGCCGGATAGTCTGATCGTGTGTATGCGGCATTACTGGTAATTATTTTCTACTGATCCGATATTTTCTATTGAAGTAGAGACTCCAGATGAATTCAAGTAGTAAAACCATTCCCATAGGGTTTGGTTAAAATAAAATAAATATTCTTTTCTTATATAAATGTCACCAGAGCTTCTAAACCTTGAGTGAGGTGTCAATCTCGATGATGGAGGCGGCGACATTGACTCCCTTCGCTAGTCCCGTCGTATCTGGAGTCACGTTCAAAATGAACGGACTTTACTGCGTGTGTGGGCAAGTCCGTTCATTTCTAAAGTCCAGCGGACCTCTGCCAAAAGTCCAGCGGATTGTCTGCCGAACCTAGTCCACCATAAAAGTTAGATCCTGTGTGGGCATGTGTGGGCAAGTCCGCTCGTTCGGGAAGTCCGGCGGACCTCCGCTGCAAAGTCTGGCGGATTGTAAGCCGGACTAAGTCCGCCGGATAGTCTGATTGTGTGTATGCGGCATTACTGGTAATTATTTTCTACTGATCCGATATTTTCTATTGAAGTAGAGACTCCAGATGAATTCAAGTAGTAAAACCATTCCCATAGGGTTTGGTTAAAATAAATATTTCTGTAGAAATATTATTTTCTCATATAAATGTCACCAGAGCTTCTAAACCTCAGAGATCATATCATACAAGCTCACCAATCAGAAAGTGCTAAGTTACCTCATTAACAAAAATTGTAAGGTTGGGTTGATTCCTCCATTCCCCACTGTTGTATATTAATCTCTTCATGCTGCTTTTTCCCTGAATGTCTAGCTCCTTGTCATGTTGACTCTGTTTAAAATTAGATCATTTCATGTAACTGCCTCTTTTCTCATCCTAAATGAACACTTGTGTCAGAAGTGGCTAATGCAATTGGGCATGCCAACCCAGTGGAATGACTGTTTCCAACCATTACTAAATTGAGTGATGAAAGCTCTTTATGGAGTGTTTGAAATGTGGCTAGAAGAAGTCTATAAAATTATTTTTGTAAAAGGTGATATACATCCTTTAGATCTTTCAACTGTATAGTAAGCAGTAGGCAATATGCAGACATCAGACCAATACAATGCATATAGCACAACTTAATGCATGTGCAAGTGCAGTTACCAAGGTGTCAGTTTGATGTACAGAGGGAGCGATATATAATGGTAAAAATGTGTAGCAGGAGTGAGCACAGTGTGATTAATTGGTGTGTAATACATTTACAATTAGAATAAAAGGTGTATAAACAGCTGTGAAAGATACTGTTAGCTTCAGCAGGTTCTAACATCAGGGTATTTTTTCACAGCTTCCACAAAGCACTATTAGTAATAGTCTTAAGATTTTTGCCACAGTATGTAACACTATGTAGCACTACCCCAGAGGAGCTGCTTGGTTTTGATAGGTCTTCTGTTCTGCCACAACTGTTTCGCCCCACTGATATACCTGGTTATAGAATGAAGGCCACTCACATCTGTGTAACTTAAGTGATAGTGTATCACCAAACCATATCAGTATTCAGGAAACAGACCACTGATTGCTTGGTGTTAGATAAAGTAAGTATATTTTAACCTCCCTGGCGGTTTGATTATTTCAGATTTTAGGTGCTGAAAGCGGTACAATTATTTTGCATGGAAATTTGGCGTTTTATATTGTAGGCCTGCAATTCTTAGGAATATCTCTCTTAAATCTGTTCAAACAAGAGTCTAGTAGACATTGCGGGTATTATAACGTTTATAATATAATAATTAACTATAAATAATGATAACAAATAATAATAAAAATTATTCAATAATGTAATCAAATCCAAAAACACTGAAATTTGCTCATTTGCAGAATTGTCGCTGTCATTAGATTTAGTGTTTGATGACAGATCTCCCCACAAATCGCTATCGCTCAATTGTGCAAGTGATTCTAATTTATTAACGCTGTTTTCTAGCTGGTCTAAAATCACTTTTGACATAAAGGGACACCTTTTGGTTGCTATGGACAATCTCCAAATTCCAGGCAGAAAAAAACAGTATTTATAATATAAAAGTGCATGCAGGGCACTGGACAGACCACTAGGGACAAAGGGGATGTGTATTTTTTTTATACAGTACTGTAATCTGTAAGAATTTGGCACCGATCTCCGCTCCCATGCATCGCAACATCGCATGGAATGGACCTTGGCGGCACTCAGGCACTGTGTGAATCGGGCGGAGGAGCTTGCAAACACAGCGGGGGGACATTGCTGGATCCAGGGGACAAGGTAAGTAAGTCTCCCTGTATCTGGCGATGCGATCCCAAGTCTGGCTCAGGGTTACCGCTCATGCTACTGAAATTCAAGCCCGAGCCAGACTCGGGTTTACCGCCAGGGAGGTTAATGAGGCAAGTTAAATACAAGGTATACACTAGTACGCAGCTTGAAGATTCAGAGATACCTAGGGTTAACACTGGCCTATATTATTTCACTTAACTATACTGCAGAAAGGCTAAACCAAACTTTAACCAATGCAAACAGGGTTAAACATATCAGCATTAGCTAACCCAAAAGAATAAAGTTTCATGTGACCACACAATGCATACAACCCCAGCAGTGGGTGGGCGTATGTGTACCTCACAAAAGGGTACCCCTTGAGGTGGCTGAAAAGTACCTGGCACCAAATTGTTAATATTAGCTGGCTATCGTTGGGGCCCTTCTGTAAGGTGGTGCACTTGGTGTAATAGATAACTGCTAAGTAAGGGGCAGTGTCTATTGGCAATTATTGTGTGTAATAAGGGATAAGCTAGGTAGTTCTGCTGACCACTCCTGGCTCACAACAGGTCCAGTTCAAATCACTTAGCAGTCTGCTGTCCCAACAGCATCAGTCCTTATGATTAAGTTCTCACAGCAATGGTCTCCCCAGCTCTGGTCCTAAAACACTGTTACTCTATGTGGCTCTGTCAGGAACCGTGACTTAGACTGAGACAGAAGTGCAGTAAAAATCAAAAATATCAATGAAATAGACAGAGCAAACATAGTCAAAACATAGCCAGAGTTCAGTAACCAGTAGACATGTGCAGAGTAAAATATTTCGTTTCGGAATTTCGTTTTCGTCCGAAAACTTAATTTATTTAGTTACTCCCGAAAGTCGTTTTTATTTATTTCGTTTTTCGTTCAAAAATTGCATTCGTCCGAAAATCCACATGAATTACGTTCGAATCTGTCTTGGAAGGCTTATGGTGTCTGTCAATGTATAAAGAAGATTTGACGGAGCTAACTATATAGCATACTTTAGAACCCTATTAAAGTCTATGGGACTCCAACGTTCAATATCTAAAGTGCTAATTTTAAAGGCTAATTTGCAAGTTACTGTCCTAAAAAGTGTTTGGGGACCCGGGTCCTGCCCCAGGGGACATGTATCAATGCAAAAAAAAGTTTTAAAAACGGCCGTTTTTTCGGGAGCAGTGATTTTAATAATGATTAAAGTGAAACAATAAAAGTGTAATATTCCTTTAAATTTCGTAGGGGGGGGGGTTGTCTATAGTATGCCTGTGAAGGGGCGCATGTTTCCCGTGCTTAGAATTGTCCCTGCACAAAGTGTCATTTATGCAGGAAAAAAAGTCCTTTAAAATCACTCGCAGCTATAATGAATTGTCGGCTCCGTAATACAGAGAACACTCATTGAAAGTCATTGATAAAAATAAATAAATAAATAAATAAATAAAAAAAGCGTGGGGGTCCCCCAAATTCAATTACCAGGCCCTTCAGGTCTGGTATGGATATTAAGGGGAACCCTGCCTCAAATTTAAGAAAAAATTTGACGTGGGGTTCCCCCTAAATATCCATAACCAGACCCTTTATCCGAGCACGCAACCTGGCAGGCCGCAGGAAAAGAGGGGGGGACGAGAGAGCGGCCCCCCCTCCCTCCTGAACCGTACCAGGCCACATGCCCTCAACATTGGGAGTATGCTTTGGGGGTCTGTGACCCCTCAAAGCACCTTGTCCCCATGTTGATGAGGACAAGGGCCTCATCCCCACAACCCTGGCCGGTGGTTGTGGAGGTCTGCGGGCGGGGGGCTTATCAGAATCTGGAAGCCCCCTTTAACAAGGGGACCCTCAGATCCCGGCCCCCCCCTGTTTGAAATGGTAAGGGGGTACAAAAGTACCCCTACCATTTCACAAAGAAAATGTAAAAAATGGTTAAATAAAACAAACACACTTTTAAAAAATTCCTTTATTAAAAATAAAAAAATAAAAAAAAGATTCCAGCGGCGGTAATCCACTCTTGCTATCCAGCGACGGACGGTCATCTCTCCAGCGATGTCTCATCTCATCCAGCGCAGCGATCCATCCTTCTTCTGTCTCCTCCACGGAGACACTGCAGGCATTCCGGCGGCTGACGTTTCTTATATACGGAGGGCGGGGCCACCCGTCACCTGACCCCACCCCCCTCTGACGCAAGGGGAAACCCGGGGTTCCCCGTGACGTATGGGTGACCCCGCCCCCCCTCTGATGTAACGGAAACCTGCCTGTGTTACATCAGAGGGGTGCGGGTCATCCCTACGTCACAGGGAACCCCGGGTTTCCCCTTGCGTCAGAGGGGGGCGTGGTCAGGTGACGGGTGGCCCCGCCCTCCGTATATAAGAAACGTCAGCCGCCGGAATGCCTGCAGTGTCTCCGTGGAGGAGACAGAAGAAGGATGTATTTGCTGCGCTGGATGAGATGAGACATCGCTGGAGAGATGACCGTCCGTCGCTGGATAGCAAGAGTGGATTACCGCCGCTGGAATCTTTTTTTTATTTTTTTATTTTTAATAAAGGAATTTTTCAAAAGTGTGTTTGTTTTATTTAACCATTTTTTACACTTTCTTTGTGAAATGGTAGGGGTACTTTTGTACCCCCTTACCATTTCAAACAGGGGGGGTGGGATCTGGGGGTCCCCTTGTTAAAGGGGGCTTCCAGATTCTGATAAGCCCCCCGCCCGCAGACCTCCACAACCACCGGCCAGGGTTGTGGGGATGAGGCCCTTGTCCTCATCAACATGGGGACAAGGTGCTTTGAGGGGTCACAGACCCCCAAAGCATCCTCCCAATGTTGAGGGCATGTGACCTGGTACGGTTCAGGAGGGAGGGGGGGCCGCTCTCTCGTCCCCCCCCTCTTTTCCTGCGGCCTGCCAGGTTGCGTGCTCGGATAAAGGGTCTGGTATGGATTTTTAGGGGGAACCCCACGTAAATTTTTTTTAAAATTTGATGCGGGGTTCCCCTTAATATCCATACCAGACCTGAAGGGTCTGGTTATGAATATTTAGGGGGAACCCCACATCAAATTTTTTCTTAAATTTGAGGCAGGGTTCCCCTTAATATCCATACCAGACCTGAAGGGCCTGGTAATTGAATTTGGGGGACCCCCACGCTTTTTTTTTAATTTATTTATTTATTTTTTTATCAATGACTTTCAATGAGTGTTCTCTGTATTATGGAGCCGACAATTCATTATAGCTGCAAGTGATTTTAAAGGACTTTTTTTCCTGCATAAATGACACTTTGTGCAGGGACAATTCTAAGCACGGGAAACATGCGCCCCTTCACAGGCATACTATAGACAACCCCCCCCCCCCCCCTACGAAATTTAAAGGAATATTACACTTTTATTGTTTCACTTTAATCATTATTAAAATCACTGCTCCCGAAAAAACGGCCGTTTTTAAAACTTTTTTTTGCATTGATACATGTCCCCTGGGGCAGGACCCAATCTCCTATTCTATATCGAACTGTTGTAACAATGAAAACGAACGAAAATAAAGCATTTATTTATGTCGGATCTTTCGTTTTTCGGATTTTGTGCTTTCGTTATCGTTTGTCAAAATGAAAACGAAAATAGCTGAAATTCGGACGAAAATGCATTCGGATGAAAACGAATGCACATGTCTAGTAACCAGGACAGATAGTCAGAACAAGCCTGAGAAACAGGAGTCCAGAGATCAACAAACTAAGGGGCAGTAAACAAGATCAGGAACCAGAAGGGAAGTCAGACAAGCAAAAAAATATTTCACAGGAAAACACAGCAGAGAGAGTCCGGATATGTTAACCAAGGCAAGGGCACAGAAGATCTGATCCAAGGAGTTTATGTAACCAGCAGCTCTAGCTGACGAGTAGGAAATGAAGAGCAGGTGAGTCACTGTGAAAGGAAGAGTCTTTGGCAATTTACCTGACAGCTGAGCACAGAGCTCTGAGAAGGAAGGGCTGAGCCCAGCCCTGAAGGTACCTCCTCCTCAACGACCCCTCCCCCTTGGAGGACCACCAGGTTTGAGAGGAAAATGTCTATGGAAGGAATGGAGAAGGACAGGAGCATGTACGTCCGAGGATGAGACCCAAGAGCGTTCCTCCGGACTGTACTCCTTCCAATGAACCAGGTACTTTATGCGCACACGGAAGTTACGTGAATCAGTGATAGATTGTTTTTCATATTCCTCATGGTTCTCAACCGGAACTGGGTGAGGACATGGTACCGAACTGGGGAAATGGTTGCATACCAAAGGT
The DNA here is from genome assembly GCF_037356315.1 of Lithobates pipiens. Lineage (NCBI taxonomy): Eukaryota > Metazoa > Chordata > Amphibia > Anura > Ranidae > Lithobates > Lithobates pipiens. The sequence goes on from NW_027507748.1 coordinate 145,705,062, forward strand.
TTTAATAAGGAGACATGAAATACATTTTAAATACACATATGAGAAGGAAGGTCTAAAGTGTAAGCCACTGGGTTGATCATACAGAGAATATGGAAAGGTCCAATAAACCATGGTGCCAGTTTTAATGAGGGAACATGGAGACGGAGGTTGTGGGAAGACAGCCAGACCCTGTCCCCAACTTGGTAGGAAGGCGCAGGTAGGCATCTGCCGTGAGAATGGCATCTGTACCCATCATTGGCACATTGCAATGACTCTTGCACCTGTACCCATGTGGAATGAAGACCACGGAGATGCTCCTCCAATGCAGGAATCCACTGAGGAACAAATGAGTCAGGTAACATGGATGGTTGGAAACCATAATTTGCCATGAATGGAGACAATCAGGAAGCGATATTGACAGCACTATTGTGAGCAAACTCCACCCAAAGTAAGAGGTCTGACCAGTTGTTATGATGGTCAAAAATGTAGCAAACCTATAAACTGTTCCAAGGACTTTTTGTCTTGTTCTGCAGCCACATTGGGGGATACGCAGAGGAGAAAGAAAGCTGAATTCCCAACAGAAAGGTCTCCCAAGCAAAAATGGAAGCCAGCTCTTTCGAAGTGACAACTTCTTAAGATGAATACAATGAGACATTTTCGAGAACTGGTAAACCAGCATAAGAATAACTGTGTTGCCCTGAGAGTTGGGTAACTCCACAATAAAATCCATTGTCAGGTGGATCCAAGGCCTCTCTCTATTGAGTATGGGTTGTAGGAGACCCACTGGAAGGTGTCGTGGTGTCTTACTCTGAGCACACATGGAACAAGTAGCTACGAAGGCAGCTACATCAGCACATAGACTAGGCCACCAGAATTGTTAGGAAATGGCCCCAAAGATTTGATTCTTGCCTGGGTGGCCAGCAGCCTTGGGAGAATGGTAAGTCTGGAGCACAGCAGTATGAAGACTCTCAGGGACAAAGCAGCAGTCTGAGGCCGCGTACACACGGGCGGACTGTTCGCCCAACTTTGTCCGCTGAACAGTGTTTCAGCGGACAGTCCGCTCGTGTGTGGGCTTCAGCGGACAGTTTCAGCGGACAGTCTGACGAACAAAGTTTTTCGGAATTTCCGTAAGACTGTCCGCTGAAACTTGGTTTGAGCGGACAGTCCGCTCGTGTGTAGGCTTGTTCGAGAAACTAAGTCTCGCGCATGCTCAGAAAGAATTTACACGGCGAAGGTTGCATTGCAGTGTATTGGACTTCGAATCTCTCGTCCCGTCGTACGTGCCGTTCACGTCATCGCGCAAGTTTTCAGCGGACTGTTCGTTCGGCGTGTGTGGTCAAGTCCGTTCATGCTAATTTTGAACGGACTGTTTGTCAAACTGTTTGACGAACCTAGTTGGGCGGACAGTCCGCCCGTGTGTACGCGGCCTTAAGGTTTCCCAGAAGGAGAGTGGATCTGAGCAGCAAGAATTTTGTCACCCAAAGGATAAATGAGACCAATAGCCAGAATACGATCCAGAGGAATCACAGGAACTGACTCCATCTTGGAAGGGGAGGAAAACTGTTGTGACAGCTCTTATATTCTTAGTACCATAAGAATGAGACTAGTTAATTGAAATTTGACAATAAAAGGGTGGCACAGTGATGTAGTGGGTGGCACTCTCGCCTAACAGTAAAAAGGGTTGCTGGTTTGAATCCCAACCACGACACTACCTGCCTGGAGTTTGCATGTTCTCCTTGTGCATGTGTGGGTTTCCTCTGGGTACCCCGGTTTCCTCCCACACTCCAAAGACATGCTGGTAGGTTAATTGGCTTCTGTCCAAAATTGTCCTTAGTATATGAATGTAACAAAAGAGCCCATCGCGCCCTTCTGGGAGAGAGGCGTTTAGCCTCAGCCTCAGACATGAATGTGAGATTCTTATGGTCAGTCAGAATAAGAACCGGCACAGTCGTACCAGATAATTTCTTGGAAAAGTAGCCACAAGGATGCATAGCACTCTCAGAGGTAGGACATTGAGACAGCAGGGTACCAACTCCAGTCTTTGATGCATCAACCTCAAGGATGAAAGGTACCGTAGGATCAGGATGTACCAACACAGGAGAAGAAGCACAGACAGCCTTGAGACTCTCCAAGGCATTAATGGAATCTGGAGACTAATTCTGTCAGTTCCCGTCCTTTCTGGTCATATCAATCAGGGATTTGACAAGAGACAAGACGTTACGTATAAACTTCGGACAATAATTGGCAAAGCCAAGAAAAATCTGCAATGGTCATAAACCCGCAAGTCAGGGCCATGGAAGTACTGCCGAAAGTTTCTCTGGGTCTATCAAAAAACCAGCAGTGGAAACTACATAACCCAGGAATTTAACCTGTTCACAATGCGCTTCTCCAATTTGCAATACAGGTTATTATCTCTCAACCTCTGCAGCACACCACGGATATCAGTGTGATGGCTCTCCAGGGACATGGAAAATATGAGAATATTGTCGAGATAAACCACTACACATAGCTGCAACAAATCTCGGAGGATATCATTGATGAATTCCTGGAAAACTGTCGGAGCGTTGCAAAGACCAAACGGCAACTAGGTATTCACAATAGCCTGTTTTCATATTACATGCAGTTTTCCATTCGTTGCCCTCCTTGATCCTTACAAGATTGAATGCCCCTCGCAAATCAAGTTTCATAAAAAACGTTGCTCCTTTGAGGTAGTCAAATAGCTCCATAATCAAAGGAATCAGATACACATTCTTAATCTTGAATCGGTTGAGACCCCTATAATCAATACAAGGTCTCAGTTCACTATTCTTCTTTTTCACAAAGAAGAAACCAGCACCAGCAGGAGACAAGGATTTACAGATGAATCCTCGAGAAAGTGCATGGGCCACATACTGTTCCATGGCTTTGTTTTCTGAGACAGACAAAGGGTAGACCCTACCACGAAGGGGTATGGCATCAGGTTGAAGGTCAATTGCGCAATCATACGACTGGTGCGGAGGCATACTACCGACTTGACCTTTGTCAAAGATGTCGCAAAATTTGCGGTACTCCTCCGGCAGGGCGGAAAGTGAAGGGGTGCATACGACCTTAGCCACATTCAGAAAACATGTCTCCCTGCATTGTGGCAACCAGGAAAGAACATTAGCACAAAGCCAATTAAAAGAGGGTTTGTGCCTCTGTAACCAAGGATAACCAATAACCACCAGAAAATGAGGTGAGAAAATGACTTGGAATTGGATTATCTAATGGTGAAGAGCCGCCAAGACCATGGTTAACAGAACAGTCTCATGAGTCACCTGGACAGGCTTTAGAGGTCTCTCATCAATAGCCTCAATGGCAAGTGGAGTGGCACAAAGCTGCAGGGGAATCGAGTGCTTGGACACAAGGGCACCATCTATAAACAGGCCTGCAGCACCAGAGTCAATTAGAGCCAATATCTCGATGGTCGACTGGGACCAAGAAAGGTTAACTGGTTCCAGGGGCTTATTCTTCTGGATAACTGGGGAGATAACAACACCACCTAAGGTCTGTCCCCTCAGGTGCAAGCATTTCCCTGATGGGTAGGACAAGCAGGGCTTTTTTTCAGTGGGAACATGGGGGAACGCAGTTCCGGCATCTCCAGCACTGAATGTACAGTGGTGTGAAAAAGTGTTTGCCCCCTTCCTCATTTCCTGTTCCTTTGCATGTTTGTCACACTTAAGTGTTTCGGAACATCAAACCAATTTAAACAATAGTCAAGGACAACACAAGTAAACACAAAATGCAATTTGTAAATGAAGGTGTTTATTATTAAAGGTGAAAAAAAATCCAAACCATCATGGCCCTGTGTGAAAAAGTGATTGCCCCCTAAACCTAATAACTGGTTGGGCCACCCTTAGCAGCAAAAACTGCAACCAAGCGTTTGCGATAACGTGCAATGAGGCTTTTACAGCGTCCTGGAGGAATTTTGGCCCACTCATCTTTGCAGAATTGTCCTAATTCAGTTACATTAGAGGGTTTTCGAGCATGAACGGCCTTTTTAAGGTCATACCACAACATCTCAATAGGATTCAGGTCAGGACTTTGGCTAGGCCACTCCAAAGTCTTCATTTTGTTTTTCTTCAGCCATTCGGTGGTGGACTTGCTGGTGTGTTTAGGATCATTGTCCTGCTGCAGAACCCAAGTTCGTTTCAGCTTGAGTACACGAACAGATGGTCGGACATTCTCCTTCAGGATCTCTTGGTAGACAGCAGAATTTATAGTTCCTTTTATCACGGCAAGTCTTCCAGGTCCTGAAGCAGCAAAACAGCCCCAGACCATCACACTACCACCACCATATTTTACTGTTGGTATAATGTTCTTTTTATGAAATGCAGTGTTCCTTCTACGCCAGATATACTTGGACACACACCTTCCAAAGAGTTCCACTTTTGTCTCATCGGTCCACAGAATGTTGTCCCAAAAGTCTTGGGGATCATCAAGATGTGTTGTGGAGAAATTGAGACGAGCTTTGATGTTCTTTTTGCTCAGCAGTGGTTTTCTCCTTGGAACTCTGCCATGCAGGCCATTTTTGCCCAGTCTTTTCCTGATGGTGGAGGCATGAACGCTGACCTTAACTGAGGCAAGTGAGGCCTGCAGTTCCTTGGACGTTGTTGTGGGGTCTTTTGTGACCTCTTGGATGAGTCGTCGCTGCGCTCTTGGGGTAATTTTGGGCGGCCGGCCACTCCTGGGAAGGTTCACCACTGTTCCATGTCTTCGCCATTTGTGGATAATGGCTCTCACTGTGGTTCGCTGGATTTCCAAAGCTTTGGAAATGGCTTTATAACCCTTTCCAGACTGATAGATCTCAATTACTTTCTTTCTCAATTGTTCCTGAATTTCTTTGGGTCTCGGCATGATGTGTAGCTTTTAAGGATCTTCTGGTGGACCTTACTGTGTCAAGCAGCTCCTATTTAAGTGATGCCTTGATTGTGAACAGGTGTGGCAATAATCAGGCCTGGGTGTGGCTAGAGAAATTGAACTCAGGTGTGGACAACCACAGTTATAGTATGTTTTAACAAGGGGGGCAATCACTTTTTCACACAGGGCCATGATGGTTTGGATTTTTTTTCACCTTTAATAATAAACACCTTCATTTACAAATTGCATTTTGTGTTTACTTGTGTTGTCCTTGAATATTGTTTAAATTGGTTTGATGTTCCGAAACACTTAAGTGTGACAAACATGCAAAGGAACAGGAAATGAGGAAGGGGGCAAACACTTTTTCACACCACTGTATGTAATGGCAAGGGGTGCTAGGGTGTGCTGGAGGGTCTATTGATGCTGGCTGCTGGGGGATCTATTGTTGCTGGTAGAGTCTTTTGTTGCTTGGGTTGATCTACTGTTGCTTGGGGGTATATTGTTGTGGGGGTTCTATTGTTGCTGGCTGCAGGGGATCAATTTTATTGCCTTTCTTTGTTATCATTAACAAATTCCATATACATACTTTAACACCATACAATTATACTTGGTTCTGTATTCTCTAAAAGGGGCAGTAGGTAGGGGGGTGGAACGAAGGGACAGTGCTCAGAGGTGGGTAGGGGGCGGAGACAAGGGGAAATACCTGCACCTTTTCACTGAGAAAAAAAGCCCTGAGGATAAGACTTCAAAAAGTTACCTGCCTGGCCACAATAAATGCACAATCTTTCCCTCCTCCTAAAGGCCCTCTCATCCACAGAGAGATGTGTTAAGCCCAACTGCATGGGTTCTATCTCGCAGACTCAGTACCAAAAGGTATGGGAGGTGAGGGAGGCATGGGTGAAACTGCAATGCGCAGAGCCAAATGTACCGGAAGCTTCCACAAGCGCTCTTTATAAGAGGGTCTCTCTTGGAGTCTGGTGTCAATGAGGATGGCAAACATGATCAACTTCACCAGCTTGGTGGGTATGTCTCAGAGCCACAATGGTCTCATTATTCTAAGCAACGTCTGCTGCCAGAGTACAGTACTCAATGGTGTAATCGACAACAGTTCTCGTACCCTGTTTGATGGACATCAGGCCTTTGGCAGCAGACGTGGAACATGCGGGAACGTCAAATACCCTCTTAAAGGATGCCACAAACTCTGGGTAACTCTGGACAACGGGTTTTTGCATCTCCCATAGAGGGTTTGCCCAGGCCAAAGCTCTCTCAGAAAGCAAACATATCATGAAGCCTACTTTGCTTCTGTCCGTGGGAAATGCCTGGAGCAGCATCTCAAAGTAAATCTTAACCTGGTTGGGGAAGCGGAGCAGAACCAGACATACCTCTTATAGAGGTAATATTCGAGGTGGGTGCCTTCAACACAGGTTGTACTGGAGCAGCCACAGTGGAGCAGTGCAATTCAGGAGCATCTGTAATGCTATGGCAAACTGATCCATGCGGTGATCCTGCTCATCCAATCTGGAAAAAATATTACCAACAAGTGGATTGCCTGAAACTTCTGAATTCATGGCCCTTGCCTACTATCAGGAACCATGAATCAGACTGAGACAGAAGTGCAGTAAAAATCACACTATTTAATAAAATGGTAAAATAGTTTGTACTCAGAGTCACTCTGTGGATGGTGAGGAAAGGAACAAAGAGCAACAAGGAAACAAAGACCTGAAGTGTGCCAAAGGTCACGTGGTCAGTATGCCTAAAAGGGGGCATACCCAAGTATGAAATGTAAAGAATGAAATTAAAAGAAAAAGGGAATGGGTGGGTGGGACACGAAACCCGATGTCCAACGAGAAGGAGGCAGAGGAGGGCAGGCTTTATGCAGCCTGACTCCTCCTACAAATACAGGCTTACCCAGGGCTGGACTGGGACAGAAATTTGGCCCTGGACTTCATCCAGACTGGCCCACTTACATTTTGAGCGTCCCATCAGTAGCCCACTTACATGAGAGTGTCCCATTACCAGCCCCCTTACATCAGTGTCCCATTACCAGCCCCCTTACATCAGTGTCCCATCAGCAGCCCCCTTACATCAGAGTGTCCCATCAGCAGCCCCCTTACATCAGAGTGTCCCATCACCAGCCCCCTTACATCAGAGTGTCCCATCACCAGACCCCTTACATCAGAGTGTCCCATCACCAGCCCCCTTACATCAGAGTGTCCCATCACCAGCCCCCTTACATCAGAGTGTCCCATCACCAGCCCCCTTACATCAGAGTGGCCCATCACCAGCTCCCTTACATCAGAGTGGCCCATCACCAGCCCCCTTACATCAGAGTGGCCCACTGAGCCATCGGCCCACCGGGAAACTCCCTGTAGTCCCGATGGCCAGTACATGCCTGGGCTTACCCTGCGGTCAGCCTTTACACTTGTACTCAGAGTCACTCTGTGGATGGTGAGGAAAGGAACAAAGAGCAACAAGGAAACAAAGACCTGAAGTGTGCCAAAGGTCACGTGGTCAGTATGCCTAAAAGGGGGCAAAAAAAACACAGTAGGAAGAAAGCTCAACAACCAGATGACCCAGTGAATAACGTCTGACCTGGAGTGGCGGCAAATGAGTTATGCCTTTGCCGCAGAGAAGGAAACGCTAAGAAAGGCAGTAGCCCCTCCCCTGGCTTCAGGAACCACAAGGCCAGCTATAGCACCCCCTTGAGCCCAACCCAGCGACCAATGCAAGATAAACCTGAGAGTACGTGAATGTCATAAAATGAAACCCACAATGGAAAGTCAGCTAAGCACAGCAGGGAGTCCCCACCGCTGGAGACCTGGATGGCTTCAAACGGAAAAGCCGAAAATAAAAGAACCTGACAGAACATTCAGCATGGAATGCTGGGACTTAACTGGATACGCCCAGAAAGTGCTGAAGGCTGATACAAGCTGGAGGAGGCAAAAAGGAAACTAAAACAAAACAGAAAAGCAAAAAGGAACTAGATGTTTCACCATCAGGACTGGAAACCTAACCTGGAAAACATGCCAAGCAGTGTCATGGGCCTTCCTGGAATTTAAAACAAAACCCAATGATCAAGGCTGCAGTGCCAACCAAATGGAAAACCAATCTACCACAACTGGAACTGAAAAGAAAGTGCGTCACTGGAACCTGCTTCTGAGACCCGAGCCTACAGATACTGGCCCGGGCCCATGATTCACGAAAGCCCCTGAGCCAGTAGAAACTGTGGATCAGTGAAAAACTGACTAACCAAACTTTACATACCCCAGGGCAACTCCTGGCCGGAGACGCAGCTAGGAAATTAAAATAAATAGTGAGGAATGGCACCCAACTGATCAGGAACACAACTAGCGAGAGAATCGTGATCAAACAAAAAATACCTGCGACAAGAACGAAACCTGCGATAAGGAAACGTGACTGAACGAAAACATGAGTAGCGTGAACTGATCACGTGAGCGGCTTAAGAACCGCGGCTGCTAGAAAACACGACCTGTCTAGGAAATGCAGGATGCACAAGAACGCAAATCGATGAAAAACACAAAAGAAAACCCTGGGGGGTACACAAGAGAAAACCCTGGGGGGTACATAAGAGAAAAGAAAAGCATAAGACACAAAACGTGCGGCATATAGGAATATGTAAGAACACGAGAAAAGGCAAGAAAACACGAGAAACAAAAGAAACATGGGAAACGCGAGAAGATGCATGAGACACGTAAATAGCATCAGACACGTACAATACATCCGACACTAACAAGCATGAGGAACGTAAAAAGCCTGAGAATCATGAAATTACACAAGGGTAATGACATGAATGGCATAAGACATGAAACGTGCGGCACATGGGAAATACGGAAGGAAACACAGGACAACACGTAAGGAAACATGTGAATACGTCAAAACCATGAAAATACGTCAGAAAATGCTAGAAAAAACATGGGGAAACTTCAGAAACAAGGGAAACACAAGAAGTTGCATCACGTAAATAACAGCCCCGAACATTACATCCGATACGTGAATTGCATGAGTAACGTAAAAAACTCTGATAACCATAAATTAATGAGAACCATAAAAGCGTAAGAACTGTAAGTCGTTTAAAAACCGTCAACTGCCAGCAAAACACACGAGAACGCAATTGTATGAGAAACCGTAAAATTGCATGGAAAACCATCAAATGTATGAGAAACACCAACTTCATATGTAAATCACATGAGACCTAAATCGCATGAAAAAACAAAATTGCGTAAGAACCGTAACTTCAAGAAACACCAACTGCATGGAAACCATGAATTGCATAAACTGAATTGCATGAGAAAACGGCAATTGCATGTAAAACGAGTGAGAACCGTGCGTGAAAACAAAGCATGAGAACGTCAAATCGAATGAGAACATAATCGCATGAGAACGTAAACGAAAACGAGAACATGATTGCATGAGAACGTAAACGAAACGAGAACTTGAGTGTATGAGAACGTTAAAAAAGAAACGAGAACATGGGTGTATGAGAACGTAAAACGAAACGAGGACATGAGTGCATGAGAACGTAAAACGAAACGAGGACATGAGTGCATGAGAACATAAAATGAAACGAGGACATAACTGCATGAGAACGCAAAACATGAAATACCAAAAAAGCATGAAACGCAAAACGCATAACGCTGGAACGCGATAGAGAAACCTGGAACGCGATAGAGAAACCTGGAAAGCGATAGAGAAACCTGGAAAGCGAGAGAAACCATAAAAATGCATGAGAAACCGTAGTTGCATGAACCGTCAACTGTACCACCTGAATACGTCAGAACCACGGGAAACGTCAGAAAACGCTATAAAAACATGGGGAAACGTCAGAAACATGGGAAACACAAGAAGTTGCGTGAGACACGTAAATAACATCTGATACGTAAATTGCATGAGAAATTTAACATGCCTGAGAACCATAAATTCATGAGAACCATAAATGCGTAAGAACTGTACGTCGTTTTAAAAACCGCCAACTGCCTGCGAAACGCACGAGAAACGCAATTGCATGAGAAAGCGTAAAATTACATGGAAAACCATCAATTGTATGAGAAAACAACAACTTCATAAGAAAAGTAAATCACATGAGAGACCCAAATCGCATGAAAAACAAAATTGCGTAAGAATCGTAAGCAACGTGCTTGAAACCAAGCATGAGAACGTTAAATCGAATGAGAACGTAAAATGAAACGAGAACATAACTGCATGAGAATGTAAACGAACGAGAACATAACTGCATGAAACGTAACCGAAACAAAAACATAACTGCATGAAAACGCAAATGCAAGAAACGCAAATGCAAGAAACGCAAATGCCTGAGAAACGCAACTGCCTGAGAAACGCAACTGCCTGAGAAACGCAACTGCAAGAAGATGCAACTGCCTGAGAAACGCAACTGCTTGAGCAACGCAACTGCTTGAGAAACGCAACTGCTTGAGAAACGCAACTGCAAGAAGATGCAAATGCATGAAAAACGCAACTGCAAGAAGCTGCAACTGCATGAAAACGCAACTGCCTGAGAAACGCAACTGCAAGAAAAAACAACTGCCTGAGAAACGCAACTGCCTGAGAAACGCAACTGCTCGAGAAAACGCAACTGCTCGAGAAAACGCAACTGCAAGAAACGCAACTGCTCGAGAAAACGCAACTGCAAGAAGATGCAAATGCATGAAAACGCAAATGCATGAAAAACGCAACTGCAAGAAGATGCAAATGCATGAAAACGCAAATGCATGACAACGTAACTGCTTTGAGAACGTGACCGCTATGAGAACGTGAATGGCCTGAGACCGGAAACGCATGGGACCGAATCGCATGGGAAAACCATAAAATGCACCAGAACATAAAACTGCATGAGAAAACCGTGAATAGCACGAGAACATGAATGGCACGAGAATATTAATAGCACCAGAACGCAAATAAATTGCCCAAGAACGTAAATAGCACAAGAACGCAAATAGCACATGGTACGTGGAGCTCAGGCGGGGGGAGGCCCGCCACGTGGAGCTCAGGCGGGGGGGACACGCCACGTGGAGCTCAGGCGGGGGGGAGGTACGCCACGTGGAGCTCAGGCGGGGGGGAGGTACGCCACGTGGCGCTCAGGCGGGGGGGGAGGTACGCCACGTGGAGCTCAGGCGGGGGAGGGGCACGCCACGTGGAGCTCAGGCGGGGGAGGGGCACGCCACGTGGAGCTCAGGCGGGGGAGGGGCACGCCACGTGGAGCTCAGGCGGGGGAGGGGCACGCCACGTGGAGCTCAGGCGGGGGAGGGGCACGCCATGTGGAGCTAAAGTGCTGCGGCTGGAGGGAACCATATACAGGGTTTTTTTTGTTTGTTTTTTTGATTGCCGCGTGGAGCTCAGGCGGGGGCCCCAAAAGACAAAATAACATCAAAGACAGAGCAATAAATATGTTTGGCTACACACAAGGTGATGTCACAATTTCCTTTCCTCGTACCCCGACTGCCGTGGAGCCTTTCTTCACGGCCTCCTGTGCGTATTCCACCTGGAAGAGATGTCCATCCAGGGAGAAGACGGTGATAGCTTGGTTGTAGCTCATTCTCACAGCGCAGTCAGACTGATCACCAACCCGAAAGCTGCTCCTGAAAACAGCTCACTCATCCCCGGATTTATCCAACTGCCCATCCAGAGCCCAAGTGGTTGCCAAATGTTCATGTACCATTCACTCTTATTTGTAAAACGCCATTTTGCGATGTTCGACACAGACCTTCCTGGCCATATTCACCTTCCCTATGTATGCAAGAACCCAGACCACATCAATCTTCAACCTATCCGCTCTTCTCCTCCATCTCCTCATATCATGCCACTCTTCCTGCAGTTCGGGGCTCTTTGCGTTTTAAATTCTAGTGGTAAAATGCCTCCTATCCACCAAGCCGACTTACGCCTTCAGCACAGCATAGAGCCCTTGCCTTACCCACCGCTCTACGCTACGCAAATTGCGCAACCAAACTCCGCCCACGGGAACCTGCGCAACCCAGCGCTTACAGACAGGAAACCCGGCTTGTGGAGCGTATCAAAAGTAAACAGGGGAGGACGGAAAGCTTCACGGCGCCACACTGCTGGTTTCATAACCTTCCTCAAGACATGTATATCTGCCACAAACAAGGGGTGATTATGACATGTGACCATTGAGCTAGTACTAACTCTGGCCATGGAACGCATGCTGGTTCACCACACGGGGGGGGGGAGTCTGTGGCTGGTACCCCCCCCTTCCCCCCGGCAGTGACAGCGGGAGAAGGAGGCGGGTGGGCGACAAGGGGGGAGCCTGAGTCAGAAACCCCCCTCCCCCCCAGCAGAAGCAGCCGGAGAAGGAGGCGGGCGGAAGGCTCCCGAGCAGACAGCAGCTGCTACCCCCCCCCCCCCATCCACGAGTGCTATGGCAACAAAAACGCTGTCCTCCTTCGACCTGCCGGAAATGACGTCATCCACACGAAACCCGACGTCCAACGTGAAGGAGGCAGAGGAGGGCAGGCTTTATGCAGCCTGACTCCTCCTACAAATACAGGCTTACCCTGCGGTCAGCCTTTACACATAAACAGAGCAAACATAGTCAAAACATAGCCAGAGTTCGGTAACCAAGACAGGTAGTCAGAACCATTCAGAGAAACAGGAGTCCAGAGATCAGCGAAGTTGGGTGCAGCAAACAAGATCAGGAACCAGAAGGGAAGTCAGCCAAGCAAAAAGTCTTTCAGGAATACACTGCAGAGAGAGTCCAGATATTTTGACCAAGGCAAAGACACAAAAGATCTGATCTAAGGAGTTTATATAACCAGCAGCTCTAGCTGAAGAGCAGGAAATTAAGACCAGGTGAGTCACTGTAGAAGGAAGAGACTTTGGCAATTAACCTACAGCTGAGCCCAGAGCTCTAAGAAGGAAGGGCTAAGCCCAGCCCTGACAGGCTCAGTCTCTCACTCTGGCCCTCAACCGCTCTGTCTTCTTGGTCTAAGGATACAGCAAGGATACCAGCTGCAGTCCCCACACATTAGACTCTGCTCTCTGTATAGGCATGCCCAAAAAAGTGAATATAAGTAAATGGAGGCTAATGGGCAGTGCACTTTAATACCAAAGATTCCCTGCATACAGAGGAGGTGAGAACAGGACTTTGCCCAGGCAAAGCTGTGGAAATCAGGGCAGACAGTGTTGGGAAACCATAGTATACAAGGTTTCACCACACTGTCTGCCCCGCACTGTGGTTTGTCCAAACTTATGTTCTAAAAAAATTGCACACCCCCAAAATTCAGACTTTCCATCAGAAGTCCACTCAAACCAATAGAAATTCCAAACAAACTGCAAAAAAGTGAGTATTACACAGCAGACAAATTGTACAGAATGGTTTTGAAGTTACTGGCAGTCTTGCCTGATGAGATATCGGGATCATAAACCAACCAGAGGTATACAAAAATGGAAGGGTGGGGTCTAGTGGCAGAGACAATCAAGTTAAAGGTGCTTAGAAGACATAAAGCAGAAACAACCTTTAGAGAAGCCTTCAGGGCCGGTTTACACTGGTGCACCAAGCTTTCCGACTTAGGGAACACATGCCACTTTACATGTCAAAATTAACAGTTCCCTATGAGAATTATCTTAACTGGTCCGACTTGTGTCGGTCCAAATTTTGAAAAGGTTCCTGCACTACTTTGATGCGACTTGGGTGGGATTTCAGCCCATAGAACTGAATGGATGTTGCATCCAAGTGGGAACAGCATCTTAACCAACCTGCTTGTACTCAGGGGCAATGTTAGCTATGCAAAATTAATTAAAAAAAAAAATGGTATGGGGTCCCCCCAAATCCATTACGGACCCTTGGATTTGAAGACATTACGATTAATGTTGGATATACATCAAGGGAGCATTATTCATTTTAATAAAGGACTTTGGCTTAATGGGGGGGTGTTATGTACCCCATACTCATTCACAAGGGGGGCGGGATCTGGGGTCCCCCTTATTAAAGGGGGCTTCCAGATTCGATAAGCCCCCTGCCCACAGACCCCCTGCACACAGCCCAGGGTTGTGGGGAAGAGAGACCCTTGTCCCCTTCAACAGAGCCCCACCCCAACCCAAAGCACCCCCCATGTTGAGGGCATGTGGCCTAGTATGGTTCGGGAGGGGGTTGCTCGCTCATCCACCCCTTTCCTGGCCTGCTGGGGTTCATGCTTGGATAAGGGACTGGTATTAATTTTGGAGGGGGGGGGGCATGTTGTTTCTTTTTTCTTTTTATTTGCAGTGGGGTTTTCCCTAAAAATTTATACCAGATTTAAGGGTCTGGTATGGACTTGGGGGGGACCTCACACCTTTTTTTGTATATTTGGTGTGGATATCCATTCAAGACCCAAGTCGCAATCATCTCAAAGTTGGATCAGATCCTCTTCTTTAACCATTTGCCGACAAGCCACTGTCATTATACTGTGCCAGGTCGGGACGATTTCACGAACCGTCGTAGCTATACTTCGGCTTGTGGGATCAGGATAGCAAGCACACGCATGCCCGCTGCACGGGGGGGGGTGCCGATACTCGTCGCCAATGGTCACGATGACCCCTGGCCATGAGCGATCGTGAGCAGGAGACACAGAACAGGGATGAGTGTGTTTAAACACACACTTCCCTGTCCTGTTCTGAGAGGACTGACAGATTGTGTATTCGTATTAGCTAGGAACCATGATCTATCAATTCCTCTAGTGTAGTCTGTTAAAATCACCTCCCAGGGAACACAATTAACCCCTTGATCCCCCCTAGTGTTAACCCCTTCACTGGCAGTGACATTTTTACAGCAATCAATGCATTTTTATAGCACTGATCGCTGTGTAAATGCCAAAGGTCCCAAAAATGTGTCAAAATTGTCCGATGTGTCCGCCATAATGTCGCAGTCACAATAAAAAAATCGCAGATCGCCGCCATTACTAGTAAAAAAAAATAATAATAAAAATACTATAAATCTATGCCCTATTTTGTAGACGCTATAACTTTTGCGCAAACCAATCAATATATGCTTATTGCGATTTTTTTACCAAAAATAAGTAGAAGAATTCATATCGGCCTAAACTGAGGAAGAAATTAGCTTTTTAAAAACAAAAAAAATGGGGATATTTATTGTAGCAAAATTGCCTTTTTTTGTTTATAGTGCAAAAAAATAAAAACCGCAAAGGTGATCAAATACTACCAAAAGAAAGCTCTATTTGTGGGAAAAAAAGGACGTCAATTTTGTGTGGGTGCAGCGCCGCACAACTGCTCACTTGTCAGTTAAATCGATGCTGTGGTGAATCGCAAAAAATGGCCCGGTCATTCAGCAGCCAAATCTTCCAAGGCTTAAGCGGTTAAACAAGTCCCTTTACACCTGCTGGTCCATAGGGGCGAATAGAGGGTCCGATTAGGTCTGTCTGAAAAACTGACAGGCAGACATGATCAGACCCCCTGCATTAGATGCACTAGAACATGCAGTAAAGCGCTGCACAAACTGTTGGCGCTATATAAATCCTGTATTATAATAATAATAATAATAATTCAGTTGGATTTGACTGAAAAAATTTAAGCAAACTCCAGCTAACACCTTTTACACAGAGAGAGTCACAGTTTTTGTTCTCCTTTGGGGTAAAATGTTTTAAATACATTAATAAAAGATAATTGTAAGCAACCCTTTTGCTGGACAGCTTTGTCTATTAACTAGTGATGAACGAACTTCCGACGGGACGTTTCACGAACGCGGACCGCGAACGCGGCCGATAGTTCGCGAACCATAACGTTCGCGGCGGGCCCCATTGACTTCAATGGGAGGCGAACTTTGCAAACCTACAGGTCAAATTTGCAGCCACAAAATAATTAATAGCTGTGCAAACAAAGTCCCACCACATGGCCAATGACATAACACATGTATGAGGTGAATCTGGGATCGACAACTACAAGCATTCTTTTTTTATATGTGAAATTGTTGTGACAATTCAGGACTGTGGAGCGCATGAAGGCAATGGAGGAGAGGGAAGGTCAGGGTAGGCAAAGAAGAGGGTGCAGGAGATGATCACCAGCAGCGTGACATACAGCAATGACACCTGCACCGTGATAGAGTCATCTTACACCAGCACCGTGATAGAGAGCACTGACATCAGCAGCGTGACATACAGCAATGACACCTGCACCGTGATAGAGTGATCTGACACCAGCACCGTGATAAAGAGCACTGACATCAGCAGCGTGACATAAAGCACTAACACCAGCACCGTGATATACAGCACTGACAGCAGCACCATGATAGAGAGCACTGACATCAGCAGCGTGACATACAGCAATGACACCTGCACCGTGATAGAGTGATCTGACAACAGCACCGTGAAATAGAGAGCACTGACATCAGCAGCATGACATAAAGCACTAACACCAACACCGTGACATACAGCACTGACAGCAGCACCGTGATAGAGAGCACTGACATCAGCAGCGTGACATACAGCAATGACACCTGCACCGTGATATAGTGATCTGACAACAGCACCGTGATAGAGAGCACTGACATCAGCAGCGTGACATACAGCAATGACACCTGCACCGTGATAGAGTGATCTGACACCTGCACTGTAATAGAGAGCACTGACATAAGCAGCGTGACATAAAGCACTAACACCAGCACCGTTATATACAGCACTGACAGCAGCACCGTGATAGAGAGCACTGACATCAGCAGCGTGACATACAGCAATGACACCTGCACCGTGATAGAGTGATCTGACAACAGCACCGTGATAGAGAGCACTGACATCAGCAGCATGACATAAAGGACTAACACCAGCACCGTGACATACAGCACTGACAGCAGCACCGTGATAGAGAGCACTGACATCAGCAGCGTGACATACAGCAATGACACCTGCACCGTGATAGAGTGATCTGACAACAGCACCGTGATAGAGAGCACTGACATCAGCAGCGTGACATACAGCAATGACACCTGCACCGTGATAGAGTGATCTGACACCAGCACCGTGATAGAGAGCACTGACATAAGCAGCGTGACATAAAGCACTAACACCAGCACCGTGATATACAGCACTGACAGCAGCACCGTGATAGAGAGCACTGACATCAGCAGCGTGACATACAGCAATGACACCTGCACCGTGATAGAGTGATCTGACAACAGCACCGTGAAATAGAGAGCACTGACATCAGCAGCATGACATAAAGCACTAACACCAACACCGTGACATACAGCACTGACAGCAGCACCGTGATAGAGAGCACTGACATCAGCAGCGTGACATACAGCAATGACACCTGCACCGTGATATAGTGATCTGACAACAGCACCGTGATAGAGAGCACTGACATCAGCAGCGTGACATACAGCAATGACACCTGCACCGTGATAGAGTGATCTGACACCTGCACTGTAATAGAGAGCACTGACATAAGCAGCGTGACATAAAGCACTAACACCAGCACCGTTATATACAGCACTGACAGCAGCACCGTGATAGAGAGCACTGACATCAGCAGCGTGACATACAGCAATGACACCTGCACCGTGATAGAGTGATCTGACAACAGCACCGTGATAGAGAGCACTGACATCAGCAGCATGACATAAAGGACTAACACCAGCACCGTGACATACAGCACTGACAGCAGCACCGTGATAGAGAGCACTGACATCAGCAGCGTGACATACAGCAATGACACCTGCACCGTGATAGAGTGATCTGACAACAGCACCGTGATAGAGAGCACTGACATCAGCAGCGTGACATACAGCAATGACACCTGCACCGTGATAGAGTGATCTGACACCAGCACCGTGATAGAGAGCACTGACATAAGCAGCGTGACATAAAGCACTAACACCAGCACCGTGATATACAGCACTGACAGCAGCACCGTGATAGAGAGCACTGACATCAGCAGTGTGACATACAGCAATGACACCTGCACCGTGATAGAGTGATCTGACAACAGCACTGTGATAGAGAGCACTGATATCAGCAGCATGACATAAAGGACTAACACCAGCACCGTGACATACAGCACTGACAGCAGCACCGTGATAGAGAGCACTGACATAAGCAGCGTGACATACAGCAATGACACCTGCACCGTGATAGAGTGATCTGACAACAGCACTGTGATAGAGAGCACTGAAATCAGCAGCGTGACATAAAGCACTAACACCAGCACCGTGGCATACAGCACTGACAGCAGCACCGTGATAGAGAGCACTGACATTAGCAGCGTGACATAAAGCACTCACACCAGCACCGTGATATACAGCACTGACACCAGCACCGTGATATACAGCACCGTAAGCAGCCCCAGGAGGAAGTCAGCATAGCACAGGGATGGTGGGAGCCCCTCATAATGAGCATAGCACAGGGATGGTGGGAGCCCCTCATAATAAGCAGCCCCAGGAGGAAGTCAGCACAGCACAGGGATGGTGGGAGCCCCTCATAATAAGCAGCCCCAGTAGAAATATGACACCGCTCAACCTCTTCAAAGAGGAGGGTACGGGCATATAGTACGGTGTGCTTTTTTTGGACAAGGAAGTGAGTCAAATGAAGAAAGAAGGTCTGTGTGCTCGATTAAAAAGATTGTTTATAGACATATACATGGTCTACTGGTCACATGTGTTGAATTCCTCCGAGATCCATGCCTCATTCATTTTTAGAAATGTGAGGTAGTTAACACTGTCGTGAGCTAGGCGAGTACGCTTATCGGTCACGATCCCCCCTGCTGCGCTGAACGTCCTTTCGGACAGAACACTGGACGAGGGGCAAGCCAACAGTTTGATTGCAAATTGGGCAAGCTCTGGCCAGAGGTCAAGCCTGTCCATCCAGTAGTCCAGTGGTTCATCACTCCTCAGAGCGTCCACATCGGCCGTTAACCCGATGTAGTTGGACACCTGACGATCTAGGCGTTCCCTGATGCTGGATCCGGATGACACCTGTCGATGGGTCGGCTGAAAGAATGACCTCATATCCGAAGTCACCAACACATCTTCAAACCGGCCTCTTCTTGCAGGCGCTTTTGGATTGGTACCCACAACTCCTTCTCTGGGAGCGGGAATTGCTCCTCTGCCAGCGCACGCAAAAGCAGAATGCAGCATTTCTCGAAGCAAGGCCTGGAAGTGCTGCATTCTGACAGCCCTCTGTGACGGCGGTAACATTTCCGCCATTTTGTGTTTGTACCGGGGGTCTAAGTACGTTGCCACCCAGTACTGGTCCTTGACCCTTATGCTTTTTATACGGGGGTCCCTATTAAAACACTGGAGCATGAAGGCCCCCATTTGCACTAAAGTGGAAGCGGTGTGGTGGCCTGGCTCCTGCTCATCATCAAGGATAATGTCGTCCTTTTCATTCTCCTCTCCCCATCCACGCACAACAACAGGGATCCCAGAAAGGTTTAAAGCATGCTCTTCTTGCTCCTCCTCATCCGCCCCGGCACCATCCTCCTCTGACTCCTCTTCAGACTCCTGTTGTTGACTTGTCCCAGATAGAGTAGCCCCCCCGGGAATTCATCCAGCATTGCGACTTCCTCATCTTCCCGCTCCTGCTCCTCCACAGCTTGATCAATGACACAACGCAATGCATGCTCCATAAAGAAGGCATAAGGTACCATGTCACTGATGGCGCCATGGCTGCGACAGACCAGTTTGGTGATCTCCTCAAATGGCCGCAGAAGTCTGCATGCATCGCGCATGAGCAGCCACTGGCGCGGTGAAAAGAAACCCAGCTCCCCAGAACCTGTTCTGCCGCAGAGTTCATACAGGTAGACGTTAACTGCACGTTTCTGCTGGAGCAGCCTATCAAGCATAGAGAAGGTTGAGTTCCATCGCGTTGGGCAATCGCAAATAAGACGTCTGACCGGCAGATTGTATCGCCGCTGAATGTCAGCAAGGCGAGCCATGGCCGTGTAAGATTTTCTGAAAGATATTCCTTGCCTGCCGCAAGATGTCCTGGACCCCAGGGTATTTGACAACGAATCTCTGCACGACCAAGTTTAAGACGTGTGCCATGCATGGCACGTGCGTAATTTTGCCCTGTTTCAATGCGCTAAGCAGATTGGCACCGTTGTCACACACCACTTTACCAACTGTCAAATTGAGTGGTGTTAGCCACTGATCTGCCTGTGAACGCAAAGCTGAAAGGAGTGCCGGGCCAGTGTGGCTCTTGGCTTCCAGGCACAACAGACGCAGCACGGCATGGCAACGTCTCACCTGGCATGTCGAATAGGTTCTGGGGAGCTTGGGTGGCGCAGCGGAAGAAATGCTAGCAGCGGAAAAGGAGGAGTCAGCCGAGGAGGAGAGGGAGGAGGATGGAGTAGGAGCAGGAGGAGAAGAAGGGCCAGGCCATGCAATCCGTGGCGGTAAAACCAAATCTACACGGGTGCCACGGGTTACATGCTTGACGGCCGTCAGAAGGTTCACCCAGTGGGCAGTAAAAGTGATATACTTTCCCTGCCCGTGTTTGCTAAACCACGTGTCTGTGGTCAGATGTATCTCGGCACCGACACTGTGTGCCAGAGATACATTCACTTGCCGCTGAACATGGCCATATAGCTCTGGGATGCCCTTCTCTGAGAAATACTTCCTTCCTGGGACCTTCCATTGCGGTGTTCCAATGGCCACACATTTGCGAAAGGCCTCCGAGTCCACCAGTTTATATGGCAGTAGTTGGCGGGCTATGAGTTCTGACAAGCCAGCCGTCAACCGTTGGGCAAGAGGGTTATCCGGCGTCATCATTTTTTTATGCTCGAACATTAGGCCCACGGAAGCCTGCCTTTTTGCAGAAAAACGTGAGCTTGGCGTGATGGAAGGTGGAGTGGAGGACAATTGTGAGGAGAGAGGAGAAGGAGAAGTAGAAGACGAGGCTGGACGGTGAGAGCCTGGAGTGTGGCTTTGTGTGTTCCGTTGCTCCCACTGGGCTCGGTGATGGCTGCTCGTCCCTAGGTGAGTGTTGGGCTTACTGCGACGAATGCGTTGACTGCAAAGATTGCAGACGGCAGAGCTATTGTCAGTAGCGGACACAATAAAAAAAGCCCACACTGCGGAGCCATGTGTCGGTGTCCTGGGAGCGCCAGATGTGACTGTACCTGGTCGATGACCCGCTCCTGATACATTTGCAGTCTGCTTTGTCCCTCTTGTGCAATGTAAGTTATTCCTGCTTCTCCTCCCTATCTGCTGGTCCATATCTCCCTCTGAACTTGCCTCCTCTTCCTCTCTTGTGGGCACCCACATGACATCACTAGACACGTCATCATCGACATCACCTTCCCCACCGCTATAAGTAGAGATCTCGGAGTAGGCAGCAACACCGGGGACCAACCTCCTCCTTGGGCTGATCTGGGTACTGTCGTCAGACTGCTGAGTAGCGGTTGTTGCTACCTCCTCTTCCTGATCCAATACCAAGAGTGGCTGTGCATCAGAAAAGAGAAGCACGGCTTAAGAATGAAATGATATAAGGAGTGCTGGACATGACAGTGTGGATGAGGGACACAGATGGTTAAGCTTTATGGGTGGAGTTGAGGAAAAGGTTTGCAGGAAACAAGTTCAGTGTAGGGGAGGGGTCACATAAAAGGGAGGGGTGTGGCTTTAAGGGATCATTCGGAGCCCAGTGTGACACAGAGGACACCTCCCGCCCTAATGTTATGTGTTTGTTTTTTGTGTCTTTTGTTGCTGGTCTTTTCTTCTTTTGCAGGTTTCATCGGTTGTCACGGCAGCTGAAGGTTTCTCGTGTTGGCGGTGTGTTTTCTGGTGGTTTCTGACGGTAGACAGGTACTCAGAAGGGATCTGAGGGTGTGGGGGGCTCATCTAATGATCGGCCCCTCTGGGTATTCCTGAACGTTGGAGGGAATACGGTTATGTTCACTGGCGGAAGTTGTCTCCGACCGGTCACAGGTGGAGGCCTTTGGGAAGTTGGTCAGGTGTACCGCAGTGATTTGGTATTGGCTTAAGTGGGGTCACCGTCAGAGATCACCAGAATGGGCAGTTAATGTTATTTAATGTGGTTTAATGTTAATAAAGTTATTTATATTTATATATTTATATATATTTATATATTTTCATATTTACAAGTTATTGGAGTGAATTTTGAGTTATGTTTAATAAAGGCTGTTGTGGCCAGTTTACTCCAACCTATGGTGTGGTCTCGTTTCTAATAGGTAAGGAATAGTATAAGGGGAACATTCAGACTACACTAGTCATGTCTTGATATGGATCGGAAAATAATTCCTGTGACTCAAGTGGAAGGTATGTGGTGGTGGTGGTGTTGTTGGTGGTAGTGTCTTTGGGGGTGCACATAGCAGAGAGTGAAGAAGAGGGTGCAGATCGAGAGAATGAGGAGGGTGCAGAAGAGTAAGGCTGAGTGAGCCACTCAACCAAGTTTGGTGCGTCCTTTAAAGTAATTGAACGCACCTTCTGCAACTTCCCACTTTGGCTCAAGCCTGTTGCTCCTGCCCTACCCCTACCACCCCTGCGGAAGGGCCTGCCTCTTCCTCTGCCTGTCATTTTTTAAATGACCCTGTGACACCTATGTACTGTAGCACCCTAGACCTTACCAGTCCTTATAAGGACCTTTGTGGAACAAGTAGGTTGTGAATGATTAGCAGACTGTACGTCAGTCCCTATACTGATAAAGGACTGCTGCAGTATAGGGCAGCGGTCAGCAGTAGTGCACCTCAACCCTATGTATTGTGGACCTATACCAGTCCTTATGGAATAGCAGACTGTACCTCACTCAACCCTATGTACTGTAGCACCCTAGACCTTACCAGTCCTTATAAGGACCTTTGTGGAACAAGTAGGTTGTGAATGATTAGCAGACTGTACCTCAGTCCCTATACTGATGAAGGACTGCTGCAGGATAGGGCAGCGGTCAGCAGTAGTGCACCTCAACCCTATGTATTGTGGACCTATACCAGTCCTTAAGGAATAGCAGACTGTACCTCACTCAACCCTATGTACTCTAGCACCCTAGACCTTACCAGTCCTTATAAGAACCTTTGTAGAACAAGTAGGTTGTGAATGATTAGCAGACTGTACGTCAGTCCCTATACTGATGAAGGACTGCTGCAGTATAGGGCAGGGGTCAGCAGTAGTGCACCTCAACCCTATGTATTGTGGACCTATACCAGTCCTTATGGAATAGCAGACTGTACCTCACTCAACCCTATGTACTGTAGCACCCTAGACTTTACCAGTCCTTATAAGGACCTTTGTGGAACAAGTAGGTTGTGAATGATTAGCAGACTGTACGTCAGTCCCTATACTGATAAAGGACTGCTGCAGTATAGGGCAGCGGTCAGCAGTAGTGCACCTCAACCCTATGTATTGTGGACCTATACCAGTCCTTATGGAATAGCAGACTGTACCTCACTCAACCCTATGTACTGTAGCACCCTAGACCTTACCAGTCCTTATAAGGACCTTTGTGGAACAAGTAGGTTGTGAATGATTAGCAGACTGTACGTCAGTCCCTATACTGATGAAGGACTGCTGCAGTATAGGGCAGCGGTCAGCAGTAGTGCACCTCAATCCTATGTATTGTGGACATATACCAGTCCTTATGGAATAGCAGACTGTACCTCACTCAACCCTATGTACTGTAGCACCCTAGACCTTACCAGTCCTTATAAGGACCTTTGTGGAACAAGTAGGTTGTGACTGATTAGCAGACTGTACGTCAGTCCCTATACTGATGAAGGACTGCTGCAGTATAGGGCAGCGGTCAGCAGTAGTGCACCTCAACCCTATGTATTGTGGACCTATACCAGTCCTTATGGAATAGCAGACTGTACCTCACTCAACCCTATGTACTGTAGCACCCTAGACCTTACCAGTCTTTATAAGGACCTTTGTGGAACAAGTAGGTTGTGAATGATTAGCAGACTGTACGTCAGTCCCTATACTGATAAAGGACTGCTGCAGTATAGGGCAGCGGTCAGCAGTAGTGCAACTCAACCCTATGTATTGTGGACCTATACCAGTCCTTAAGGAATAGCAGACTGTACCTCACTTAACCCTATGTACTGTAGCACCCTAGACCTTACCAGTCCTTATAAGGACCTTTGTGGAACAAGTAGGTTGTGAATGATTAGCAGACTGTACGTCAGTCCCTATACTGATAAAGGACTGCTGCAGTATAGGGCAGCGGCCAGCAGTAGTGCACCTCAACCCTATGTATTGTGGACCTATACCAGTCCTTATGGAATAGCAGACTGTACCTCACTCAACCCTATGTACTGTAGCACCCTAGACCTTACCAGTTCTTATAAGGACCTTTGTGGAACAAGTAGGTTGTGAATGATTAGCAGACTGTACGTCAGTCCCTATACTGATGAAGGAATGCTGCAGTATAGGGCAGCGGTCAGCAGTAGTGCAACTCAACCCTATGTATTGTGGACCTATACCAGTCCTTAAGGAATAGCAGACTGTACCTCACTCAACCCTATGTACTGTAGCACCCTAGACCTTACCAGTCCTTATAAGGACCTTTGTGGAACAAGTAGGTTGTGAATGATTAGCAGACTGTACGTCAGTCCCTATACTGATGAAGGACTGCTGCAGTATAGGGCAGCGGTCAGCAGTAGTGCACCTCAATCCTATGTATTGTGGACCTATACCAGTCCTTAAGGAATAGCAGACTGTACCTCACTCAACCCTATGTACTGTAGCACCCTAGACCTTACCAGTCCTTATAAGGACCTTTGTGGAACAAGTAGGTTGTGAATGATTAGCAGAATGTACGTCAGTCCCTATACTGATGAAGGACTGCTGCAGTATAGGGCAGCGGTCAGCAGTAGTGCACCTCAATCCTATGTATTGTGGACCTATACCAGTTGTGGCAGCACGCAGGTAAAGTCACCTGGTTGTATCCAGGATGGGAAATATGTGTGCCCTAGATTCAGGCTTTATGCAGACCTTTACAATTAGAGGGGAAGAGTTAATGAGCCCAGCTGAAGTAAGTGGGCTCATTAAGACCTCTACAAAAAACCCCAGCATGCTTAGGGAGATGCTCCATCCTGGAACCAGTTTTGTGTTGTATAGACTGGGGAGTGTGACACTTGTTCTGTGCGGTGAGTTAACGCCTGTGTGGCAAACCTCTACAACAGAGACAGGGACTGGTGCTGCACAAGGCTGCACTCAGTTGTTAGATAGGGAATCTAAGTGTGTAATTAGAGGTCAAGCTGACCAGGATTTATTTTCATGTTTTATTTTTGTTTGGCTGTTATATGTTTCACTGCATGTAGCATAAATAAACCGCATCTTTTGTTTTTTTGCACCTACAACGCTGTCTGCTGTGCCTGATTTTGTGTTGTGAACCCATCCAGGGGGTCACACATACCTGCTGCCGAGCTAACCCCTCACAGTTGGTGGAGAATTTTGGCATTTTTTTTTTATTTGTTTTTGTTAAGGCCAGCATGGAGGAGATACTGAGACAGGTGGCTCTAGCAAATGCAGCCCAGCAGCAGACAAATGCAACTTTGCAGCAGAGTCTGGAAGCTCAGCAGAAAGCTCACCTGCAGAGTTTGGAAGCTCAGCAACAAGCCCAGCAGCGATCTGAAGCCTGCTTCATAGACCTGTTGCAGAAGCAAGAGCAGAGTTTTCAACGGCAAATAGAGACATTAATACAGCAACGTCCGCAGACCAATGAAGCAAGTGGTTACAATAATACCGCATCCTTTGGTGTGAGCCGTTTACTGACAAAAATGACTGGAGAGGATGATCCGGAGGTGTTTTTGACCACATTTGAAAGGACTGCTGAAAGGGAAAAGTGGCCTAAGGAGCAATGGGCTGGACTGGTGGCCCCTCTGTTAACTGGGGAATCGCAGAAAGCTTATTATGACCTAGAGCCTGACCAAGCAAAAGACTATGTGGTGCTAAAAACAGAAATATTGGCATGGCTGGGTGTTACCCTGGCCGTCCGGGCTCAGCGTGTGCATAATTGGACTTTTCAGGTTGGAAAACCACCCAGGTCTCAAATGTATGATCTCATTCACCTGAGCAGGAAGTGGCTGCAGCCAGAGATTTTGACCGCACCAAACATTGTGGAACGTGTTGTTATGGATCGTTTCCTGAGAGCTCTTCCTACTGCCATCCAAAAATGGGTAAGCCATGGAGATCCAGAAAATGCAGATAAACTTGTGGATCTGGTTGAGAGGTACTTGGCTACAGAGAACCTGACCACCTCTTCCAGGGACTCACGGACTTTCCACCCTAAGACCAGATCATTCCCAGTGGCGGGTAAGATGACTCCAAGGGGTGAGGGTGGACAGAGTGAGAGGGTGGGAGTTCTACCTAAGGTCTGGCGGGAGCAGCCCAGGAAGCCCATGCTGCAAGAGACAGCGAAAAAGATTATTTGCCACCGCTGCCGGCAAGAGGGACATATTGCAGCCAATTGCCCCGTTGTGGATGAGCCTATGCAATGTGACTTTATAAGGGAGAGACGTCAGTCGCTGTTTGCAACAGTTGCATGCACTGCCATTCGGGGACCTGAGAAACATTTTTGTAAAATGTGTATTAATGGTAGAAATGTTGATGTGTTGCTGGATTCAGGTAGCCTGGTAACATTGATAAAAGCTGAATTAGTTACTACAGAGGTCTCTGGGAAGAACAGGGTGGCTGTTATTTGTGTGCATGGGGACACCCGAGAGTATCCTGTAACTTCAGTGTTTTTTGAGACCCCCAAAGGTAACCTCTCTCATCAGGTGGGGTTAGTGTCTCACTTACCACATGATGCTATTGTGGGAAGGGATTTTGCCAAATTCTGGGAACTCTGGGATTGTCCTGAGCCCCCCACTGGTGCCCCTATAAACCAGGAAGATGACCAGAATTCCTCTGGGAGTGGTGAGGACTCTCCTGAATTTCCCTTGTCGGCATTGGCGGGGGAAACTCGAGAAACTGGGGAGGAGCCAACATCCTCAGATGAAAACATGCAGTCTGTGGAGTTTTCGGATCTTGAGGTTCACAGGGAAAATTTTGCCACAGAACAGTTAAAAGACCCCACCCTAATAAAGGCACGGGAAAATGTGGTGAAAATAGATGGAGAGTTAGTGAACCCAGATAAGACTTGCACTTATCCTTACTTCACTATGGAAAGGGACCTGCTGTATCGAGTGGCTCAAAGGGCAGAAGAAACCATTGAGCAACTTGTAGTGCCCAAACCTTACAGGAAGTTGGTGTTAGAATTGGCCCATGGGCACATTCTGGGAGGTCATCTGGGGGCCGAGAAAACCAGAGAGAGGGTACTGCAGAGATTCTATTGGCCTGGGGTCATGAAGGAAACAGAAAATTATTGTTCCTCCTGCCCTGTGTGTCAGAAGTCGGCACCTATGCCACATTTCCGTAACCCGCTGGTACCTCTTCCTATCATTGAGGTCCCCTTTGAGAGGATCGCAATGGATTTGGTAGGTCCGATAATGAAGTCTGCTAGGGGGCATCAGTACATTTTGGTTATATTGGACTATGCCACCCGTTATCCGGAAGCAATTCCTCTTCGAAATACCTCGGCCAAAACCATAGCCAAAGAGCTATCTCTTGTTTTTAGCCGCGTGGGTATTTGTAAGGAACTGCTTACGGACCAAGGTACACCCTTTATGTCCAGGGTTATGAAAGAATTATGCAAGTTGTACAAAGTGGCACAATTGCGTACATCTGTGTATCACCCCCAAACAGATGGGTTGGTTGAAAGATTCAACAAATCCCTAAAACAAATGTTAAAGAAGGTGGTGGATAGAGATGGAAAGAATTGGGACTGTCTAATACCCTATCTGATGTTTGCCATTAGGGAGGTACCCCAATCCTCTACGGGTTTCTCACCCTTCGAGTTGCTCTATGGGAGACACCCAAGAGGGCTGCTGGATATCGCCAAGGAAACTTGGGAAAATGAGAGTTCTCCTCACAGGAGTGTGATTGAGCATGTCGCCCTGATGCAAGATAGAATTGCACAGGTAATGCCAATCGTAAAGGAACATTTAACCCAAGCGCAGTTAGCACAGCAGAGAGTGTACAACCGTGGGGCCAAGACCCGTACTTTTTCCCCGGGGGATAGGGTCTTGGTGCTAGTCCCTACGGTTGAAAGCAAATTTCTGGCCAAATGGCAAGGTCCATACGAAGTAATTGAAAAAATTAGTCAGGTGAACTACAGGGTTAGACAGCCAGGAAGGCGAAAGCCGGAGCAGATCTATCACGTCAATCTGCTGAAAGCCTGGAGGGATAGGGAATCCCTAGTCGCAGAGACTTTGTCACAAGCACAGCCTGATTGCTTAGTTCCTGAGGTTGGAATAGCAGACACCTTATCGAAAGCCCAACAACAGGAGGTTAAAGAGTTTGTACTTCGTAACAAAGAGATTTTCTCTGAGCTGCCGGGACAAACATCTGGCGTAGAGCATGACATTATCACCCGCCAGGAGAAAGGGTAAAACTAAAACCTTATAGAATACCAGAGGCCCGACGGGAGGCAATACGTGGGGAGGTTCAAAGGATGCTGGAATTGGGTGTGATAGAGGAGTCCCAGAGTGACTGGTCCAGTCTTATCGTACTAGTGCCCAAACCTGATGGGAGCTGGCGGTTTTGTAACGATTTTCGACAATTGAATAAAGTTACAAAATTTGACACCTACCCCATGCCACGCATAGACGAGTTGATTGACCGGCTGGGAACAGCCCGATATATGACAACTCTTGATCTCACCAAAGGGTATTGGCAAATTCCCCTGGACGAGTCGGCCAAGGAGAAAACTGCATTTGTAACCCCAGATGGGGCATTCCAATATAAGAGAATGCCGTTTGGGTTACAGAATGCACCGGCAACATTCCAGCGGAAAATGGATAAGATTCTGAGGCCCCATCAGAAATATGCTGCAGCTTACCTGGATGATGTGATTATCCATAGCACAGACTGGGTCTCACATTTGCCAAAAGTACAAGCAGTCCTAGACTCTATCCGGGAAGCTGGATTTATGGCCAATCCAAAGAAGTGTACCATTGGACAGGAGGAGGCCAAATATCTTGGGTACACTATTGGGAGGGGGGTGATAAAACCCCAAGTCAATAAAGTCGAGGCCATACAGAGTTGGCCACGTCCCAACAGCAAGAAACAGGTACGAGCCTTTCTGGGAATCGCTGGCTATTATCGACGATTCATTCCCCATTTTGCTTCTCAGGCTGTGCCCCTCACCAACCTGACAAAGGGGAAAGAGTCTGTCATGGTTAAATGGTCACCAGAGGCTGAAGAAGCATTTCAGTCCTTAAAAACAGCCTTATGTAGCCAGCCAGTGTTGTACTCACCAGACTTCTCTAAGGACTTTGTTGTACAAACTGATGCATCAGACGTTGGGTTAGGAGCAGTGTTATCCCAGGTCTGGAACAGGGAAGAGCACCCAGTCATTTACCTCAGCAGGAAGTTGAAGTCCCATGAGGTAAATTACGCCACGATTGAGAAGGAATGTTTAGCAGTGAAGTGGGCTCTAGATTCCCTTCGGTACTATCTGCTAGGTAGGTACTTTGACCTGGTGACTGATCACGCTCCTTTAACCACTTGCCGACCGCCGCACGACGATGTACGTCGACAGAATGGCACGGGCAGGCATAAGGGCTTACATGTACGTCCTTGCCTGCCCGCCGGTCGGGGGCCCGAACGGGCCCCCGCCCGGTGCCTGCGGCGGTCGGTATTCGTTCGGGAGCGATCCCGGACGAGGGGACGGCCATTCATTCATGGCCACCCCCTCGCGATCGCTCCCGATGAATGAAAATGTCCCGTGACATCATTTCCTCTCCTGTAATGTAAACACAGGAGAGGAAGTGATGTATTCTCTCCTCCGTGTCGGTATTTTTCGTTCCGGCACCGAGGAGAGAGGTTCGGTGAGTTGCACCAACACACCACACATACAGTAGAACATGCCAGGCACACTCACACCCCCCCTTTACCCCCCGATCACCCCCCAATTACCCCTGCCCCCCCCAGTCACAGTGACACCAATTGCTTTTTTTTTTTTTTTTTGCATTGGTGTCATTTGTGACTGTAATAACTGTTAGGGCAGTTAGGGTTAGCCCCCTTTAGTTCTAATGTGCCCCCCTAACCCCCCCAATAAAGGTTTAACCCCGTGATCACCCCCCGTCGCCAGTGTCACTAAGGCTGGGTTCACATTGCAGCGGTTTATGAGAACGAATGTGATTCGCACCGCACTGCAGTGCAAATCACATCCGATCTCTGTGCGATTCGAGTTCAGCCATACAGATAGTATGGCTCAATTCGTGTCGCACCCGCCGCACCCGCCGCAAATTCGCACGGGACCCTTTTTTTGGCCCGCAGCAGAATCGGATCGCATGGGTGTTCACACCATGCGATCCGAGTTTGCAGATCGCACTGCGATATGCGAACTGATCTGGGGGTGT
This sequence comes from Lithobates pipiens, assembly GCF_037356315.1. Taxonomy (NCBI): domain Eukaryota; kingdom Metazoa; phylum Chordata; class Amphibia; order Anura; family Ranidae; genus Lithobates; species Lithobates pipiens. Next base: position 145,735,314 of record NW_027507748.1, read on the forward strand.
CATTAACATTTCACTGACACTCCCAGCAGTTCGCATAGGGCAGTGTGAACTGCCGCCGGGAGGCATGCGATGCGGGAACCCACCGCGGATTCATGGCGTTCCCGCATCGCTCCAGTGTGAACCCAGCCTAATAAGCGATAGTTTTTCTGATCGCTGTATTAGTGTCACAGGTGACGCTAGTTAGGCAGGTAGGTATTTAGGTTCGCCGCAGCTTTTTATAGCGCCAGGGACCCCCATATACTACTGCATAAAGCCCCCTGATTGCCCCCTAGTTAACCCTTTCACCAGTGATCACCATATAACTGTTACAGGTGACGCTGGTTGGTTAGTTATTTTTTTATAGTTTCAGGGCACCCGCCATTTATTACCTAATAAAGGTTTAACCCCCTGATCACCCGGCGGGTGTCATTTGTGACTGTAATAACTGTTAGGGCAGTTAGGGTTAGCCCCCTTTAGTTCTAAGGTACCCCCCTAACCCCCCCAATAAAGGTTTAACCCCGTGATCACCCCCCGTCGCCAGTGTCACTAAGGCTGGGTTCACATTGCAGCGGTTTATGAGAACGGATGTGATTCGCACCGCACTGCAGTGCAAATCACATCCGATCTCTGTGCGATTCGAGTCCAGCCATACAGATAGTATGGCTGAATTCGTGTCGCACCCGCCGCACCCGCCGCAAAGTCGCACGGGACCCTTTTTTTGGTCCGCAGCAGAATCGGATCGCATGGGTGTTCACACCATGCGATCCGAGTTTGCAGATCGCACTGCGATATGCGAACTGATCTGGGGGTGTCATTAACATTTCACTGACACTCCCAGCAGTTCGCATAGGGCAGTGTGAACTGCCGCCGGGAGGCATGTGATGCGGGAACCCCCCGCGGACTCGTGGCGTTCCCGCATCGCTCCAGTGTGAACCCAGCCTAATAAGCGATCGTTTTTCTGATCACTGTATTAGTGTCACAGGTGACGCTAGTTAGGCAGGTAGGTATTTAGGTTCGCCGCAGCTTTTTATAGCGCCAGGGACCCCCATATACTACCGCATAAAGTCCCCTGATTGCCCCCTAGTTAACCCTTTTACCAGTGATCACCATATAACTGTTACAGGTGACGCTGGTTGGTTAGTTATTTTTTTTATAGTTTCAGGGCACCCGCCATTTATTACCTAGTCTCACTAGTGTACCCCTAAATTTAGGGGTGTCTACTTTCCAAAATGGGGTCATTTGGGGGGGTTTGTGCCATCTTGGCATTTTATGGCCTTCAAAACTGTAACGCCCTTAGAAAGCCTGAAGGCGGTGCTTGGTTTTCGGGGCCCCGTACGCGGCTAGGCTCCCAAAAAGTCCCACATATGTGGTATCCTCGTACTCAGGAGAAGCAGCAGAATTTATTTTGGGGTGTCATTTCACATATGCCCATGGCATGCGTGAGCAATATATCATTTAGTGACAACTTTGTGAAAAAAAAAAAAAAAAAAGTTTGTAATTTTCCCGCAACTTGTGGCAAAATATAAAATATTCCATGGACTCAAAATGCCTCTCAGCAAATAGCTTGGGGTGTCTACTTTCTAAAATGGGGTCATTTGTGGGGGTTTTGTGCCATCTTGGCATTTTATGGCCTTCAAAACTGTAATAGGTAGTGAGGAGTGAAGTCAAATATTTACGCCCTTAGAAAACCTGAAGGCGGTTCTTGGTTTTCGGGGCCCCGTACGCGGCTAGGCTCCCAAAAAGTCCCACATATGTGGTATCCCCGTACTCAGGAGAAGCAGCAGAATTTATTTTGGGGTGTCATTTCACATATGCCCATAGCATGTGTGAGCAATATATCATTTAGTGACAACTTTGTGAAAAAAAAAAAAGAAAATTAAAGTTTGTAATTTTCCCGCAACTTGTGGCAAAATATAAAATATTCCATGGACTCAAAATGCCTCTCAGCAAATAGCTTGGGGTGTCTATTTTCTAAAATGGGGTCATTTGTGGGGGTTTTGTGCCATCTTGCCATTTTATGGCCTTCAAAACTGTAATAGGTAGTGAGAAGTGAAATCAAAAATTTACGCCCTTAGAAAGCCTGAAGGCGGTGCTTGGTTTTCGGGGCCCCGTACGCGGCTAGGCTCCCAAAAAGTCCCACATATGTGGTATCCCCGTACTCAGGAGAAGCAGCAGAATTTATTTTGGGGTGTCATTTCACATATGCCCATAGCATGTGTGAGCAATATATCATTTAGTGACAACTTTGTGTAAAAAAAAAAAAAAATTTTATTTTGTCATTATTCAATCGCTTGAGGTAAAAAAATAAAATATTCAATGGGCTCAACATGCCACTTATCAATTTCCTTAGGGTGTCTACTTTCCAAAATGGGGTCATTTGGGGGGGGGTTTTGTACTGCCCTGCCATTTTAGCACCTCAAGAAATGAGATAGGCAGTCGTAAACTAAAAGCTGCGTAAATTCCAGAAAACGTACCTTAGTTTGTAGATGTGACAACTTTTGCGCAAACCAATAAATATACAATTATTGACTTTTTTTTTACCAAAGACATGTGGCTGAATACATTTTGGCCTAAATGTATGACTAAAATTGAGTTTATTGGATTTTTCTAATAACAAAAAGTAGAAAATATCATTTTTTTTCAAAATTTGCGGTCTTTTTACGTTTATATCGCAAAAAATAAAAATCGCAGAGGCAATCAAATACCATCAAAAGAAAGCTCTATTTGTGGGAAGAAAAGGACGCAAATTTTGTTTGGGTACAACATTGCATGACCGCGCAATTACCAGTTAAAGCAGCGCAGTGCCAAATTGTAAAAAGACCTCTGGTCATTTACCAGCAAAATGGTCCGGTCTGAAGGTGGTTAAAGTGGATGGCTCAGAACAAGGAGACCAATAGAAGGGTAAATAGGTGGTTCCTGGCCCTACAAGAATTTAACTTTACAGTTAAGCATCGCCCTGGTGTTAAAATGGGGAATGTGGATGCTTTGTCTCGGATACATGCGTGTCTGACTGCTTGTGTTACAACCCCAAGGTTGAAACAAGAGGGGGGGGGTATGTGGCAGCACGCAGGTAAAGTCACCTGGTTGTATCCAGGATGGGAAATATGTGTGCCCTAGATTCAGGCTTTATGCAGACCTTTACAATTAGAGGGGAAGAGTTAATGAGCCCAGCTGAAGTAAGTGGGCTCATTAAGACCTCTACAAAAAACCCCAGCATGCTTAGGGAGATGCTCCATCCTGGAACCAGTTTTGTGTTGTATAGACTGGGGAGTGTGACACTTGTTCTGTGCGGTGAGTTAACGCCTGTGTGGCAAACCTCTACAACAGAGACAGGGACTGGTGCTGCACAAGGCTGCACTCAGTTGTTAGATAGGGAATCTAAGTGTGTAATTAGAAGTCAAGCTGACCAGGATTTATTTTCATGTTTTATTTTTGTTTGGCTGTTATATGTTTCACTGCATGTAGCATAAATAAACCGCATCTTTTGTTTTTTTGCACCTACAACGCTGTCTGCTGTGCCTGATTTTGTGTTGTGAACCCATCCAGGGGGTCACACACACCCGCTGCCGAGCTAACCCCTCACACAGTCCTTATGGAATAGCAGACTGTACCTCACTCAACCCTATGTACTGTAGCACCCTAGACCTTACCAGTCCTTATAAGGACCTTTGTGGAACAAGTAGGTTGTGACTGATTAGCAGACTGTACGTCAGTCCCTATACTGATGAAGGACTGCTGCAGTATAGGGCAGCGGTCAGCAGTAGTGCACCTTAACCCTATGTATTGTGGACCTATACCAGTCCTTATGGAATAGCAGACTGTACCTCACTCAACCCTATGTACTGTAGCACCCTAGACCTTACCAGTCTTTATAAGGACCTTTGTGGAACAAGTAGGTTGTGAATGATTAGCAGACTGTACGTCAGTCCCTATACTGATAAAGGACTGCTGCAGTATAGGGCAGCGGTCAGCAGTAGTGCAACTCAACCCTATGTATTGTGGACCTATACAAGTCCTTAAGGAATAGCAGACTGTACCTCACTTAACCCTATGTACTGTAGCACCCTAGACCTTACCAGTCCTTATAAGGACCTTTGTGGAACAAGTAGGTTGTGAATGATTAGCCGACTGCAGCAGAAGGGCAGCAGTCAAGTATTATATTCTTTCTATATTTGGAAGAAAGAATATTATACGTGTACAAGCCTATTACCATACCAGTCCTGAAAAGAACCTTTGTGGACCTAATAGTAACAGCTAATGATTAAACTGACTGTCCCTCACTGCCTCACACACAGCTTCCGGCCTGTCCCTATATAAACTGACAAAACAGAGGCTGCTGGAACAATAACTTGAATTGCACTTTTGTGGACCTAATAGTAACAGCTAATGATTAAACTGACTGTCCCTGCAGCACACAGCGTCCTGTCCCTTTCTCTACACTGACAAAAGACACTCAGGCTGCTGCAACAATCACTAGCACAGCACTGCCTCAAACCTATATCCTGAACTACACCTAACACCTATACCATGATACCAGTCCTTAAAAGAACTTTTGTGGACCTAATAGATAGCGGTTTGGGTCACTGAAGCCTCTCCCTGCTCCACACAGCAACCTCTCCCTAGAGTGACAGAAGAAAGAATGTAAAATGGCCACCGGATCGGGTCTATTTATAAGTTAGGGGGAATGTCCAAGTGTCCATGTGCTGTAATGTCTCAATTGGCTGTCCTGTACCCCATGATGCATGTGTCATCATAGGTCAAAGTTCTTTTACACAGTAAACACGGAAGTCCGCCGGGCGAACGGCGGCAATAGTCCGCCGATCGGGCGGCCCGCGAACAGCCGAAATTCGCCGCGAAACGACCGCCGGGCGAACCGTTCGGCCATCCCTACTATTAACCACTTGACCACTGGGCACTTAAGCCCCCTTAATAACCAGACCAATGTACAGCTTTTGGTGCTCTCACATTTTGAATGACAATTACTCAGTCATACAACACTGTACCTATTTGAAATTTTTGTCCTTTTTTTCACACAAATAGAGCTTTCTTTTGGTGGTATTTAATCACCGCTGGGTTTTTTATTTTTTGCGCTATAAAAGAACAAAGACCGAAAAATTCTGTAAAAAATTTCTTTTTCTTCGTTTCTGTTATAAAATTTTGCAAATTAGTTATATTTCTTCATATATTTTGGCCAAAATTTATACCACTACATATCTTTGGTAAAAATAACCCAAATTGGTGTATATTATTTGGTCTTTGTGAAAGTTATAGAGTCCACAAGCTATGGTGCCAATCTCTGAAAATTGATCACCCCTGAAGTACTGACGGCCTATCTCATTTCTTTAGACCCTAACAAGCCAGGAAAGTACAAATACCCCCCAAATTACCCCTTTATGGAAAGTAGACATTCCAAGGTATTTAGTAAGAGGCATGGTGAGTTTTTTTAAGTTGTCATTTTTTCCCCACAATTCTTTGCAAAATCAAGATTTTCTTTTCTTTTTTTCACAATATTGTTATATTAGCAGGTTATTTCTCACCCAAAACACATTCTACTACTCCTCCTGAGTATGGTGATACCACATGTGTGAGACTTTTACATAGAGTGGCCACATACAGAGGCCCAACATGCAGGGAGCGCCATCAGGCGTTGTTGGAACATAAATTACACATACAATTTCTTGACTACCTCTTACATTTTTGAAGGCCCTGGAGAACCAGAACAATGATAACGCCCCAAAAATGACCCAATTTTGGAAAGAAAACAACCCAATGTATAATCTATGAGGCATATCGAGTCTTTTGGACTTGTCATTTTTTTCTACAAGTTTTTGGAAAATGTGTAAAGAAAATAAGAACGCATTTTTATTTACACAATGTTGTCCATTTACACAATATTTCTAACACATAACAGGTACATACCAATAATTACACCCCAAAATAGATTCTCCTACTCCTCCTGAGTATGGCGATACCACATGTGTGAGACTTTTCCACAGCGTGGCCACATACAGAGGCCCAACATGCAGGGAGCGCCATCAGGCGTGCTTGGAGCATAAATTACACATATAATTTCTTGACTACCTCTTATATTTTTAAGGCCCTGGAGAACCAGAACAATGGAAACGCCCCAAAATGACCCAATTTTGGAAAGAAAACAACCCAATGTATAATCTATGAGGCATATCGAGTCGTTTGAATATGTTATTTTTTTCTACAAGTTTTTGGAAAATGTGTAAAGAAAATGAGAACGCATTTTTTTTTACACAACGTTGTCAATTTACACAATATTTCTAATTCATAGCAAATACATACCAAAAATTACACCCCAAAATAGATTCTCCTACTCCTCCTGAGTATGGTGATACCACATGTGTAAGACCTTTCCACAGTGTGGCCACATACAGAGGACCAATATGCAGGGAGCACCATCAGCGGCCAGCGATCAGTGGCCGTTCACCATGATCCGTGATGCGCTGGGTCCTCTGGACCCGGCGGTCACGAAAGTTCTTGGGTTCATGCCCCAGGGGGCACACGAGAGCAGAATTCTGGGAAGACATCATAGTACGTCCTCTCAGAGTTAAGCAACCGCCCTGTAGTCGTCATTCGGCTATGGGCCGGTTGCTAAGTGGTTAAAGGAAGTTGAAAAATAACAGACTTACTGGCTAGATCATCAGGTGAAAATAAAGGTATTCTGCAGCACTTCATGCAATTTTCTGCATTGTATTGAACTGCACGGGGTTATATTTTTTCCTTTAATATGCTGCCATTTAGTGGTGGTATTAGCTGCTGCTGCAACTTGTTTACTAATAATATTTTAAAATATTCCACTTTCCTCTCCTTCTGTTTAGTGCTAGTTAGTTTAGTCCTAGCTAGACCCTCCCCACTCCATGTTTCCTCAGTCAGTGTTAGTTATTTGCAGAGACAAGTAATTATCTTCTTACACGTCAAAATATTTGAAAAACATCCTCTGCACTGCAATTAGCTGAGGTAAAATTGTGTTAAATTCAATATGTCTTATTGAAGGGTTAAGCTACATGTCGATGGACCCGAGTCAGCAGGTGACCATACTGTCAGGACAGACTGGGTATAAAGAGGTATGTCAATGGATAAAGTGGCATCTGAAACAGAACAAAAGGCAAAAAAGAGCCACCAAACATAAGAATGAGTAATGCCGCGTACACACGATCAAACAAGCGGGTGGAAAAGTCCGGCAAACTCAAGTCCGCCGGACAATCCCCCCGTGTGTAGCCTCCGGCATACTTTTTTGACCCGAAAGTACAGCGGACTTAGAATGCCGTGTTGCACTCCAATCTTCCCGCCGGACTCGCATTTCGGCGGACAATCCGGCCGTGTGTATGCCAGTCCGCCGTACTTTTGAAATGAGCGCCCCCCTCCTGAGCCGTACCAGGCCGCATGCTCTCAACATGAGGGGTGCCTTGTCCCCATGTTGATGAGGACAAGGGCCTCTTCCCGACAACCCTGGCCGTTGGTTGTCTGGGTCTGCGGGCGGGGGGCTTATCGGAATCTGGGAGCCCCCTTTAATAAGGGGGCCCCCGGATACCGGCCCCCCCACCCTATGTGAATGAGTATGGGGTACAATGTACCCCTACCCATTCACCTGTAAAATAAAAGTACAAAAAAAACACAACACACGAGATAAAATACTTTATTGCACAGCTCCGGGGGACTTCCGTCTTCGGGGGTCTTCTCGCCGGACTCCTCCGCTATCTTCTTGTAGCTCTTTTACTAGCGGAGGAGCCCGGCTTTCTTCCTTGCCGCCGGCCTCTTCTTCCGACTTCGGGGGTCTTGTCCCCCTCTTCGGTTCTTCTGCCGGGCCACCGCGCCTTCTTATAGCTCTTTTACAGGCGGTGGCCCGGTCTTCTGTCGCTGCCGCCGCCTTCCGTTCTTCTGTTCTTCTTCTTCTTCAGATGTTGCCTCGCCGGGTCCTCCGCTCACAATGACAGGGAACGGGCACGCGGCGACTTATATAGGGACAAGGGGCGGGGTCTTCGGTGGATGTCACATGGGTTCATGGCACTAGAGGCGATTCAGTTCGCATTGTGCGCTATATAAGTATTTCATTCATTCATTCATTCACATGGCGACAGTCCCAGCATCCTCCGGGACTGTGACATCGTAAGGGGGCGGGGTCACCATGTGACATGAACCCATGTGACATCCACCGAAGACCCCGCCCCTTGTCCCTATATAAGTCGCCGCGTGCCCGTTCCCTGTCATTGTGAGCGGAGGACTCGGCGAGGCAACATCTGAAGAAGAAGAAGAAGAGAAGAACAGAAGAACGGAAGGCGGCGGCGACGGCGACAGAAGATTGGGCCACCGCCTGTAAAAGAGCTATAAGAAGGTGCGGTGGCCCGGCAGAAGAACCGAAGAGGGGGACAAGACCCCCGAAGTCGGAAGAAGAGGCCGGTTGCGAGGAAGAAAGCCGGGCTCCTCCGCTAGTAAAAGAGCTACAAGAAGATAGCGGAGGAGTCCGGCGAGAAGACCCCCGAAGACGGAAGACCCCCGGAGCTGTGTAATAAAGTATTTTATCTCGTGTGTTGTGTTGCGGCCCCCCCTTCCCCAAGGCACCCCCCATGTTGAGAGCACGCGGCCTGGTACGGCTCAGGAGGGGGGGTGCTCGCTCGCCCCCCCCCCTTTCCTGGCCGGCCGGGTAGCGTGCTCGGACAAGGGTCTGTTGTGGACTTGGGGGGGAACCCACGCCGATTTTTTTCGGCGTTGGGGTTCCCTTTTAAGTCCATACCAGGCGCCGGGGCCAGCAACGTCTCCTTCGCGGGCCCCGCCTACCTGGAGACGCGCTCGAAATGACCGGACTTTCCTCCGCGTGTGTGGGCGAGTCCTTTCATTTCAAAAGTAGGGCAGATAGTACGGCGGACTTGGTACGCCGTATTAGTCCGCTGAAAAACTGCCGTGTGTGGGCAAGTAGCCCGTTCGGAAAGTCCGACGGACAGTCTGGCGGGAAGTCCGCCAGACTAAGTACGTCGGACAGACGGCTACGTGTGTACGCGGCTTTAGCTGCAATAAATTACATTTTATTTTATTTTATTAATAACAATTTAGGCAAAGATACATGAAAAAGTTAAAAAATCTATTCCACAGCCAACTATATGCTGCAAATGTGCTCCTCTGTCCCTGAGAGCATCCATGAAAATCTTCCTGTTCTGTAACACCTCAGACAGTCTTAGGACAGCCCTCATTCATGTTATTTTCAATGCTGGCCTTGAAGCTGAATGAATAGACCCTTTCCCCTCTGTACTGTATTTAAAAACAAATCCATTTGTGTTGATACATGTCCTCTATGGCAGTACCTTTGCCTAATGTCCTAAAACGGTCAAGATTTTGAGGTGTCCCCCCCCCATAGCTATCAAAGGGCTATTTTTTATGTTGTGGATTGAGTCATGCTAGAGGTTTTTACCATAAGTGGCACAAGATACAGTTTCTCACTAGGGATGAGCCGAACACCCCCCGGTTCGGTTCGCACCAGAACTTTCGAACGGACCCCAAATTCGAACAAACTTTAGAACCCCATTGACGTCTATGGGACTCGAACGTTCGAAATTAAAAGTGCTAATTTTAACGGCTAATATGCAAGATACTGTCCTAAAAAGGGTTTGGGGACCTGGCTCTTGCCCCAGGGGACATGGGTCAATGCCTAAAATGTTTTTAAAAATGGCCGTTTTGGCGGGAGCACTGATTTTAATGATGATTAAAGTGAAAAAAAGTGAAATATTCCTTTAAATATGGTGCCTGGGGGGTGTCTGTAGTATGCCTGTGAAGTGCCACGTGTTTCCCGTGTTTAGAACAGTCCCTGCACAAAATGACATTAAACAGAAATAACATCATTGAAAACTGCTTGCGGTTTTAATGTTATATCTGGTTCCTGCAATATGGTTGAAAACCATTGAGAAAAATGGCATGGGTAGCCCTCCCTGCCCATTATCAGCCCCTTTTGGGTCTTGTACGCATATTAAGGCGAACCCCGTACCCATATTAAAAAAAGGAAATGCGTGTGGCCCCCAGGCCCTATATACTCAGAACAGCAGCATACGGGCGGTGCAAACAAGACAGGGACTGTGTAGGTTTGTTGTGTTAAGTTGAATCTGTTTGTAATTTTCAACTGGTACATTTTTAAAGTGTAGCTCCAGTCAAAAAAACTATTTTTAAGCTTTTTGGAAAACATAGGGAAGGGTTATCACCCCTGTATAATTTGTTTTGTCGTCCATCTTTTTTCATCTCACTTGCTGTTGTCTCCTTCCTTTGCAAGTAGGAGATGTTTGTAAGTTGGATGTTTGAAAGTAGGGGCCTGCCCTATATGCTCTGCAGAAATGGCGGAACAAGGTGTTGGTTTTGCCACAACATTGTAAGCCCTCAAAGTGACTCTTGCTGGGCGCTGGAGCGCCCTGCTGTGAACGATTATATCAAGAATTGTAATTACATGCCATTGTTGAACAGTGGTAGAAAAATTGACCTTTGGTGGTTGTGGTGCTGGTGCCACAACACTATAAGTCCTCACAGTTACTCTGGGTGGGCACAGGAACGGGCCCTCCTATGAAATATTATATCAAGAATTGTAATTACATGTCCCTGTTAAACAGGGGCAGAAAAATTGGGCCTTAGGCACTGGTGCTGTTGCCACGACACTGCAACCTCTCCCATATACTCTAGTTTTATTGCAGGAATTAGCCCTGCTGCAAAGCATTGCATCAAAAATTGTAATTAAACGCCCCTGTTAAACAGGGGCAGAAAAATTGGGCTTTAGGCACTGGTGCTGGTGCCACCACACTGCAACCTCTCCCATATACTCTTGTTTTATTGCAGGAATTAGCCCTGCTGCAAAGCATTGCATCAAAAATTGTACTTAAACGCCCCTGTTAAACAGGGGCAGAAAAATTGGGCCTTAGGCACTGGTGCTGGTGCCACGACACTGCAACCTCTCCCATATACTCTAGTTTTATTGCAGGAATTAGCCCTGCTGCAAAGCATTGCATCAAAAATTGTACTTAAACGCCCCAGTTAAACAGGGGCAGAAAAATTGGGCTAATGGCATCACCCAGAACCAGAAATGTTCTTCCAACATATCAGCGGAGGAGGAAGAGGATAGACAATCAACATAACAGGACAGTCACTCAGCATCAGCATAGGCAGTCTTGAAGGGATGTGATATTTCAAAAAAATTATTCGGTTACATCAGCTTCAGGTGCTTGGTAGCTGTGGGTGATCCAAGACTGATTCATCTTGATGAAGGTCAGTCGATCAACTGATTCGGTGGACAGGCGCACCCTGTCATCGGTAACAAAGCCACCAGCAGTACTGAAGGTGCGTTCCGAAAGAACGCTGGATGCAGGACAGGCCAGTAGCTCAATTGCATACTGTGCAAGCTCTGGCCAGTGATCCATCCTCAAGACCCAGTAAGCCAGAGGATTTTCAGTGGGAAAGGTGTCCAAGTCTGACCTTGCCCCTAGGTATTCCTGCAACATGTAAATCAGACGCTGGCGATGGTTGCTGGAACCAATCATACCTTGGGGCTGCGGACTAAAAAATTGTATGAAAGCATCAGTCAGACGGCCACCTTCTCCACCGCTCCTTCTGACCGATGCCTCAGCAACACGTTGTCCAGGACCAGGAGTTTGTAACCTCCCAGTCTCTGGGAACGCGTTGCACAGACCTTTCTGCAAGGCCTCCCGGAGATGTCTCATCCTCTGCTCCCTCTGCGATGGCAAGATAAGGTCGGCAACCTTACCCTTGTACCGTGGATCAAGGAGAGTGGCCAGCCAGTAATGGTCCCTCTCCTTGATCCGAAGAATACGAGGATCCTTCTGCAGGCTTTGCAGGATCAGGGAGGCCATGCAGCGTAGGTTAGCTGAGGCATTCGGTCCGGAGTCCTCTGGGTCACTAAGGGCAAAATGATCCGCAGCTACCTCCTCCCAGCCACGTACAAGTCCACGTGTTTCTTGGGACTGTAAATCATCCCTACAAGACTGCTGCTGATGCTGAGTGCCAGCCTCCACCTCCATGCTGACACAATCATCCTCCTCCTCCTCTTCCTCCTCCTCATCCTCTTCCTGTGTGATGGGTGGCACAGCAGGAACACTGTCTGGATAAAGGGGGCCTTGAGAGGCAAGGAAGTCCTCCTCTTCCTGCCTCTGTTCTGCCTCAAGTGCCCTGTCCATTATTCCACGCAACGTATGCTCCAAGAGGTGGACAAGAGGTACAGTGTCACTGATGCATGCACTGTCACTGCTCACCATCCTTGTGGCCTCCTCAAACGGTGACAGGACAGTGCATGCATCCCTGATCATGCCCCACTGGCGTGGTGAGAAAAAACCGAGCTCCCCTGACCCTGTCCTGGTGCCGTAGAGTCGCACAGGTACTCATTGATGGCCCTCTGCTGCGTGTGCAGCCGCTGCAGCATGGCCAACGTTGAGTTCCACCTGGTGGGCATGTCACATATAAGGCGGTTCTTGGGCAGGTTCAACTCCTTTTGGAGCTCAGCCAGCCGAGCACAGGCATTAAATGATCGGCGGAAATGCACACAGACTTTCCTGGCCTGCTTCAGTACATCCTGTAAGCCGGGGTGCCTGCCCAAGAACCGCTGCACCACCAGGTTAAGGACGTGAGCTACACAGGGCACATTGGTCAGTTGTCCCTGTCGGAGGGCGGAGAGGAGGTTGGTGCCATTGTCACAAACCACCATTCCTGGCTTAAGCTGGCATGGCGTCAACCACCCCTCGGCCTGCCCCTGCAGAGCTGACAAAACATCTGCCCCAGTGTGGCTCCTGTCTCCCAAATAAACCAGCGCAAGCACGGCATGGCATCGTTTTGCCTGCGTACTTGCGTAGCCCCTGGAACGCCTACGGAGCACCACTGGTTCTGAGGACAGAGCACTGGAAGAGGCCATGGAGGAAGAAGAAGAGGAGGGGGTGGAGGAGAGAGGTGTGTCACAACCAATAGTAGCATTTTGGAGGCGTGGTGGCGGAACAACCTCCAACACTACTGCACCTTGTCCTGCATCCTTCCCAGCTGCCAGAAGAGTGACCCAATGGGCCGTGAAAGACAGGTAACGTCCCTGTCCATGCCTGCTGGACCATGAGTCAGCGGTATTATGCACCTTACCGCTGACCGCCCTGTCCAGCGAGGCAAGGACATTGCCTTCCACATGCCGGTAGAGAGCCGGAATCGCCTTCCGTGAGAAAAAGTGGCGTTTGGGGACCTGCCACTGAGGAACCGCACATTGTACAAACTCGGGAGGGGGCTGAGTCTACCAACTGAAAAGGCAGCAGTTGAAGTGCTAGCAATTTAGCCAAGCTAGCATTCAACCGCTGGGCATGTGGATGGCTGGGAGTGAACTTCTTTCGCCGGTCCAGCAGCTGGGGCAGGGACATTTGCCTGCTATAATCGGACGTGGGTGTACCGCTAGCAGAGTTCCCGGAAGCACTTGGCTGTGACACACCTAATTCTACACCTTCATTCCTCTCAGAGCAGGTTTCAGAGAGGACTGAAGGTCTAGTGGGGTTGGAGATGCCAGCTGATGAGGAGCAAGGAGAGGTCCGCTTTGTTCTTTGGTGTGGGTCTTTGAGGTACGCTTGCCAACGAGCTGCATGGCAGGTCAACATATGTCTGGTCAAGCATGTGGTGCCCAAGCGGCTGATGTTTTGGCCACGCGAGATACGCTTGAGACATATGTTGCAAATAGCAGCGGTGCGATCTGATGCACTCGTCTCAAAAACGGCCCACACCAAAGAACTTTTAGAATAACGCGCAGAGGCAGTGCCCTGCACAGGCGGAGCTCTGCGGTGTGAATCAGTCGGTGTGCTGCCCCTAAGCTGGCCCCCGAAGGGCATCCTGCCTCGTTGGACATGTGCCTCCTCCTCCTCCTCTCTCCTACCAGGCACCCACGTGGAGTCAGTGCCCTCATCATCCCCTCCCTCTTCATCGCTGTAGCAAACCTGGCAGTATGCTGCAGCTTGTGGAACATGACTGCCAGATTGCTGTCCTTCTTGAGCATCCCCTCTCTCTGCGCTCACGCTACTGCCTTCCTCTAGCTGAGTGTCATCATCAGAGCCCACAAAACACTGGGCATCCTCCTGGAGCATGTACCCAACACTGTGCTCAAAGAGTTCAGGAGACTCCTCAGGAGGACGTGGTGGGTCTAGGGAAGGAGTCACTGATGATGACATTGAGACGAGGGAAGACGATGCGTTGGCAGCTGCTTTGCTAGTACCCTGAGACTGGGTGAGAGAGGATGAGGAGGATGAAGAGGGCTTGGTTATCCACTCTACCAAGTCGTTGGCATGTTGCGGTTCAACATGTACAGCTGCCGAAAAGAAGGACAAGCGTGTCCCATGGCCACGTGCTGATGACAATACACCGCGTCCACGACCAGCACTGTTGTCTCTAGACGCAGAGCCTGCTTGCCCTCTTTTATCGGCTCCTGCCTGTCTGCCTCTCCTTGCTGGCCTTCCAGACATGGTAATGGCCTGAAGGGAGTTTGGTAAAACAGCAGTGTAATGGAGTCACACAACACCCACTAAGCCCTGCAGATGGCTCTATTAGAGAACAGCAATAAACGGTAGATACAGGTGTATATTGTGCTGGAGTCACACAACACCCACTAACTCCTGCAGATGCCTTTATTATAGAACACCAGAGATAAAGGGGTATACTGTAATTGAGTCACACAACACCCACTAAGCCCTGCAGATGCCTCTATTAGAGAACAGCAATAAAGGGTAGATACAGGTGTATATTGTGCTGGAGGCACAAAAAACCCACTAACTCCTGCAGATGCCTTTTTTATAGAACACCAGAGATAAAGGGGTATATACAGATGTATACTGTGCTGTGCTGGAGGCACACACAACTTCCAATAACTCCTGCAGATGGCAAGTGGGCTCAAATAGAGAAGAGCTATGTAAGTGGATATAGCGGTGTGTACTGGGTACAGAGCACGCAGACAGCACGCACAAGCTCCTAACACTACTGACTGCAAGCTCTATTATAAAAGATAGATCACTAGCTATATAGGTGAGGTGAATATAGCAGTGTATACTGCGGTCAGGGCACACAGACAACAACCACTACACAACAGCAAGATCGAAAATCGGCCGAAAACGATCGGTGTGTACTGTGTTGAAGGTACACAGAACACCCACTAACTGCTTCAGACGCCAACACACTACACTAGGCCGCCGCGCTGGCGGCCATATATAGTGTGGGGCGTGTACTACACAGCCTGAGCTATGATTGGCCACAGGCATCCTGCCTGTGGCCAATCATGGCTCTCCTCGATGCTGGCGCTGTGATTGGCCAAGCATGCGGGTCACAGTGCATGCTTGGCCAATCATAAACCAGCAATGCACTGCGATGACGCAGTGCATTGTGGGCCATGAGCGCCACACGAATTTGGCGCGAACGGCCCATAATGTTCGGAATTCGCCGAACGGGCGAACAGCCGATGTTCGAGTCGAACATATGTTCGACTCGAACATGAAGCTCATCCCTATTTCTCACAATAGTGAGTACACCCCTCACATTTTTGTAAATATTTTATTATATCCTTTCATGTGACAACACTGAAGAAATTACACTTTGCTACAATGTAAAGTAGTGAGTGTACAGCTTGTATAACAGTGTAAATTTGCTGTCCTCTCAAAATAACGCAACACACAGCCATTAATGTCAACCGCTGGCAACAAAAGTGAGTAAACCCCTAAGTGAAAATGTCCAAATTGGGCCCAATTAGCCATTTTCCCTCCCCGGTGTCATGTGGCTCATTAGTGTTACAAGGTCTCAGGTGTTAATTGGGAGCAAGTGTGTTAAATTTGGTGTTATCGCTCTCACTCTCTCATACTGGTCATGGTCACTGAAAGTTCAATATGGCACCTCATGGCAATGAACTCTCTGAGGATCTAAAAAAAAAAATTGTTGCTCTACATAAAGATGACCTTAGATATAAGAAGTTGGCCAAGACCCTAAAACTGAGCTGCAGCATGGCGACCAAGACCATGGAGTGATTTAACAGGATAGGTTACACTCAGAACAGGCCTCACCATGGCTGACCAAAGGGGGTGAGTGCACGTGCTCAGTGTTATATCCAGAGGCTGTCTTTGGGAAATAGACATATGTGCTCCCAACATTGCTGCAGAGGTTAAAAGGGTGGGGGTTCAGCCTGTCAGTCGTCACACCGCACACTGCATCAAATTAGCCTGCATGGCTGTTGTCCCAGAAGGAATGATCTTCTAAAGATGATGCACAAGAAAGCCCGCAAACAGTTTTCTGAAGACAAGCAGACTAAGAACATGGATTACTGGAACCATGTCCTGTGGTCTGATGAGACCAAGATAAACTTATTTGGTTCAGATGGGGGCAAGTGTGTGTGGCAGTAACCAGGTGAGGAGTACAAAGACAAGTGTGTCTTGCCTACAGTCAAGCATGGTGATGGGAGTGTTGTGGTCTGGGGCTACATGAGTGCTCCCAGCACTGGGGAGCTACAGTTCATTGAGGGAACTATGAATGCCAACATGTACTGTGACATACTGAACCAGAGCATGATTCCCTCCCTTCGGTGACTTGGCCATAGGACAGTATTTCAACATGATAATGACCCCAAACACACCTCCAAGATGACCACTGCCTTGCTAAAGAAGCTGCAGGTAAAGATGATGGACTGGCCAAGCATGTCTCCAGACCTAAACTCTACTGAGCATCTGTGGGGCATCTTCAAACGAAAGGTGGAGGAGCGCAAGGTCTCTAACATCCACCAGCTCCATGATGTCGTCATAGAGGAATCCAGTGGCAACCTGTGAAGTTCTGGTAAACTCCATGCCCAAGAGGGTTAAGGCAGTACTAGAAAATAATGGTGGCCACACAAAATATTGACACTTTGCACCCAATTTGTACATATTCACTTAGGGGTGTACTCACTATTGTTGCCAGTGGGTTTAGACAATAATGGCTGCGTGTTGAGTTATTTTGAGATGACAGCAAATTGACACTGTTATACAAGCTGTACACTCACTACTTTACATTGTAGCAAAGTGTAATTTCTTCAGTGTTGTCACATGAAAAGGTATAAAAAAATATATACAAAAATGTGAGGGGTGTACTCACTTTTGTGAGATACTGTAGGCAACTAAAAAGAAACTCACTATTTTCCTATTATTAGGTGCAAATTTGATGTGTTTTTACCTTTATGTAAAATGTCTTACTAAATTACTTCTTTTTTTTTTATTTAAAATTACCTCTTTCTACCCTAACATCGTTGTCCTGATTACCCAGTCTATTTGAAAGTAATGAACAAGTTCAAGCTCTTAATTTCACTCATCCCTAATCATGCATTACAGTTGTGTACTGACAGAAGGAACTGTGCTACAAACACATCTACACAGACCTTACAAACATATTACAAGCATTAAAATTCTTATTTCCATATGAAGGTTTCTGCAATCTTGCATTTTCATTTAAATTATTACTCAACCATCAGCCAATCATGAGAGCAGATGACTAAGAATTTTAGGAAATCTAATTTGCAAAGTAAATACTGTTGTAGTGGTTGCAACAAAAAGCGATAAAGCAATAATTAATTATTTTTTTTAAATATTAGGACATCACAGCTAGCTGCATGGGATATGTAGGTATTTAGAATAAACACCTTAAGCTCTATTTATCAATAGGGTTGATTTACTAAAACTGGAGAGTGCAAAATATGGTGCAGCTGTGCATGATAGCCAATCAGTTTCTATTTTCATCTTGTTCAATTAAGCTTTGACATCAGATTTTGCACTCTTCAGTTTTGTTTTTTTCAATTAATAGTTTTTGTTTGTCATCTCAGTAGAGAATAGTACAAAAACAAAACAAAGTAAGCTCCAAGTAATACTGAAACACAAGTACAGCAAGTTCAAGCTATGTAATAACAATTGTTACAATCTTCATGCTAGATCATACCATGAACTGTTGGGTAACATATGGAGTTTTGCCACAGCTGAGATATAAACTTATAAAGTAAATGAAAGAGTGTAAGAAAAGAGGAAATAGAAGGGTAGGGAGAAGAGGGTATCTGGGAAAAAGGGGGAATAATAGAATGGTAGGGAAATAGCACATTAGCTCATCCACCGGCTCAAGAGGGGTCCTCCCGAAGATACCACAGATCCCAGACCTTATCATGTATTTCCATCCTATCCTGTATTTTAGCAGTCATTTTTTCATTAGCTCCACGTCTTTTCTTCTGGCGTACAGAGCGTCTTGGGAAGGCAGGAAGCTCCGCTTCCAGTTGAAGGCAACCAGACAGTGTGCAGCAGTAAGGATGTGTCTAAATAATTAGTACGATTCATTGATAGCGAGATAGTTTGCTCCAGAGTGATCTCAGTTGAGACATGGATCCCAGGAGCCTACCTGGGTCCACCTCAGCATTCGTGTTCCAGAGCAAACTTTTTGGGTGTATGGGTGCCAGCCATATTTTTTTAAATTTCCATCCACTTTTTATAAGATCATTGAGGAAATCATGAAGTTATAGTGCACAGTTGGGTCGCTTGGTAATATTTTACCAGGTTAGGGAACACTAGTCCCCCATCGGATCTGGACGCCATTAACCTCCCTGGCGGTACGATTATTTTGGATTTTTGGTGCTAAAAGCGGTACAATTATTTTTCATTTGGCGTTTTATATTGTAGTCCTGTAATTCTTAGGAATAAATCACTTAAATCTGTCCAAACCAGAGTCTAGCAGACATCCCGGGTATGATAAAGTTTGAAAAATGAAATCATAAAATATATAATAATAAATTACTATAAATAATTATACCAAATAATAATATAACAATAATAAAAATGATTCAATAATGTAATCAAATCAAAAACACTTTTTTGCTCAGTTGCAGAATTGTCACTGTCATTACTTTTTAATATTTGATGTCAGATCTCCCCACAAATCGCTATCGCTCAATTCTGCGAGTGATTCTAATTTATTATCGCTGTTTTCTAGCTGGTCTAAAATCATTTTTGATGTAAAGGGACAGTTTTGGTTGCTATGGACAATCTCCAGTTTCCAGGCATAAAGAACAGTTTTTATATTATAAAACACTGGGCAAAACACTAGGGACAAAGGGGATGTGAAATAATTACATACAGCAATGTAATCTGTAAGATTACATTATACTATATGTATAGTGTGTGTTTCACTTTTTGAATTTTGCGCCTTTCTCTGTCCCTGTGCGTCGCCACGCTCACAGGGAACGGAGATCGCTCTGTGATAAATCGAGCGGAGGACAAGCCGCTCGTACAGTGGGGGGACATCGCTGGATCCAGGGGACAAGGTAAGTAACCTCTTCCTGGATTCAGCGATGCGGTCCCGAGTCTGGCTCGGGGTTACCGCTTTTGGTATAAAACTTCCACCCTGAGCCAGACTCGGGAATACCGCCAGGGGGGTTAATACTGAACGGGGAAATCTATGTCTCTTATAGTTCCAAACAAAGCTTATCAGATCCACTTGGAGAATTCTCAAGTGCGCGTAGGGGACAGGTATAGGCAGTGTTTGGAATAAGTATAAGTGTTTATGGAGAATGGTCATCTTGACCGAAGCCACACGTCCCAAAAGGGATATGTGGTGGGACTTCCATTTTTGTAATAGTTCCCATATAGAGCAAAAAAAGTGTGGGGGGGGGGGGGGGGGTTGCTTAGGAATAATGTGGCAAACGTCAGTGTAAGGTGAACCCCTAGGTCCCCCTGTAGGGATATTGATCGGGAAGGCCTCTGATTTGGACAAATTAATTTTATAAAACAAACATGAAGGGCCAACCCAACCAAGCCTTTTCCACGTTCAAGTATTAGTATTAAGGACCCTAGACCATTCCTATTTGCCACGTCAATTAAATCTATGACCCTCCTTGTGTTGTCACCCGCCTGATGGATAGGGACAAAGCCCATCTGAACCTTGTGAATTAGGGAGGGAAAGACCACATTCAGGCGAATCAAGAGCAGCTTGGTGAAGATTTTCAGATTGGAGTTCAGAAGCGCTATGGGCTTGTAGCTAGCACAGAGAAAGGGGTCCTTATCTGGCTTTGGAATTAAAGTGAGGAAGGATCAATGCATATCTGAGGGTATGGGGGTCTGCTGAAGGAAACCGTTCTAAAGCTTACACATATGTGGTAACAAGAGTGGGAGAAAGGATTTGTAGTATTCATAAGGGAGGCCGTTTGGGCCAGGAGATTTGTGCGTGGGTAGATTTTTTTATAGTCGACTCAAGTTCCTCCTTGGTGATAGGTGCATTGAGGGGAAGAAGGTACGAAGGTTGCAGTTGGGTTATTCCACTCTGCTGAAGGTATTGATCTTTGCGATCAGGGGGGTTATGAGGGATCTTGGGGTTATTATATAATGCTAAGTAGAACACCTCTAAGGAATGGGCAATGTCTCGGGGGTGGGATAGTATACAGCCCAATCTATTTTCAATTTGGTGAGGGGTAGTCGTGTGACTGCAGTCAGACAGTTTTCTAGCTAATAGGGAGTGAACTGTATTACCCTTGTCGTAGTATAATTGTTTCAGCCTAGTTAGGGCTTTTTCCACTTGTCCTAGTGCAAGGTCTTTGAGTGTCGTTCGGAAGAAGGGTGATTTTTTTAAGTGAGGGTAGGGATGGAGCTGAGTTTCAAGGGTTCTAAGTTCCCTTTCAGTTTGTAACTTGGTAGCCCTAGCGTCTTTTTTTCATGACGAAGGTGAGTGTGATGCAGCTGCCCCAGAGGACTGCCTTATGAGCTTTCCAGAGGGTGGTGAGAGATACCTCGGGGGCGGGGGGGGGGAGGTTGTTTTCCAGAAAACACAGTTTTAGTGTGGACTCCAGTTCTATTTTGGATGGGAAGTGCTGCAACATGAAGTTATTCAACTGCCAATGGCAAGGCTTGCGATTCAGGGGCTCCTAAGTCCAATGTAAGTAAGATGGGGGCATGGTCGGGCCAGGTGATTGGGAGTATCTGCACAGACTTGGTGATGCGTAGTGTGGTATTATTAACAAAGAGGTAGTCGATACACGTGTGCATGCGATGAAGGGTGGAATAAAACGTATACTGCTGGTCGCCAGGGTGGAAAACCCACCAGGAGTCAAAAAGAGCATATCGTCTGGCAAGTTCAAGAAAGGGTTTTGAGTCCCTAGAGGCTCGAGCAATCAAATTTCGTGGTTTCACCATGTGACGATCCAGAACCGTGGAGTGAGATAGATTGAAATCTCCACCTACAATTAGGAATTTGTTTGATGTGCGAAAGAGACGCGCAAATATCTTAGTTAAAAAGTGCATCTGGTAGACATTTGGGGCATAAATGACTGCCTGCTCCTGTCAGTGGCCACGCAGAAGGATAAAATGTCCCTGCGGGTCATTGTATGACTCAGAGCATGTGAACGGGGCCCCCGTTTAAATAGTATAGTTACACCGGCGCGCTTGCCGGGATTAAACTTCTTGTAGGCCAGAGGATAGTATGTGGATGCGAATGTGAAGGAGTCTCCCTTGTTAAAATGGGTTTCCTGAATCAGAATAATATCTGCCCCGACTGCTTGAACTTTCTAAGCGCCAGGAGTCTGTTAGTTTAGGCCATGAACATTCAGTGACATTACCTTAGCCATGGTGCTGGATAAAAACAAACATAAAAGCACTTATCTGAGCCATATGGGGTATAGATGTGGTACCAGACCCGGAAGAGCGCCATCTCCAGGAGGAAGACCAGGTGGTTGCAGGGGACCATAAGGTGAGCCGGTGTATGTGGGACAGATAGAAGAAAGAAGCTAAGAAAAAAAGAACAATTAGATCAATACTTAACCACTTCAGCCCCGGACCATTTTGCTGGTCAAAGACCAGACCACTTTTTGCGATTCAGCACTGCGTCGCTTTAACTGACAATTACGCAGTCATGCGACATGGCTCCCAAACAAAATTGATGTCCTTTTTTCCCCCACAAATTGAGCTTTCTTTTGGTGGTATTTGATCACCCCTGCGGTTTTTATTTTTTGCGCTATAAACAAAAATAAAGCAACAATTTTGAAAAAAATGCATTATTTTTTACTTTTTGTTATAATAAATATCCCCCAAAAATATATAAAAAAACATTTTTTTTGCTCAGTTTAGGCCGATACGTATTCTTCTATATATTTTTGTTTAAAAAATCGCAATAAGCGATTATTGATTGGTTTGTACAAAAGTTATAGCGTTTACAAAACAGGGGATATTTTTATGGCATTTTTATTAATATTTTTTTTTTTTACTAAAAATGGCGGCGATCAGCAATTTTTATTGTGACTGTGACATAATGGCGGACACATCGGACATTTTTTACCCATTTTTGGGACCATTGTCATTTATACAGCAATCACTGCTATATAAATGCAGTGATTCCTGTGTAAATTACACTGGCAGTGAAGGGTTTAACCAGTGGGTGGCAATGTAGGGGTTAAGTGTTCCTAGGGGTGTGTTACTAACTGTTGCGGGCTGGGCTTTAATTTAGTGAACACTGATCTCTGCTCCAATCACATGGAGCAGAGATCAGCATCACTAATTGCTAGGCAGAACGGGGAGATGCTGTTTACAACGGCATTTCCTCTTTCATCCGCCCCGTGAGACGATTGCGGATATGCCCACGGCGATCGAGTCCACGGGACCAGCGACCAGACTCATGGGGGTCTCGACCAGCACGCGAGTGCACCGCCCGCGGCGCGCTCACGATGGCAGGGCGGCAAATTTAAAGGGACGTACTTGTACGCCAATATGCCTGCCCGTGCCATTCTGCCGACGTACATCGATGTGCGCTGGTCGGGAACCGGTTAATATATTAAGTGCAATATACATTGTTAATAGATAGACATGTGCACACTGAAATATTTTGCTTCGGAATTTTGTTTTTGTCCATAAAATACATTTATTTAGTTACTCCCAAAATTAATTTTTATTTATTTTGTTTCGTTAAAAAATGCATTCGTCTGAAAATCTGAGATAATTAAAGTCAAATTTGTCATTAAAGGCTTATGGTGTCTGTCGAATGTCCTAAGAAGATTCGACGGAGCAGCTAGACTGTACGACGCCGCAATCATACATTTCCGGTGGAATGTTCCGCCTGCAAGCTATGGTAGAATTCTAATGTTGTATGACACTAGTAATAATTATATTTATTAATTATTATTACTAGTCAATCAACATTAGAATTCTTCTATAGCCTAAAAGTGGATCATTTGACCATAAATGTCGCAGCAATTGCTTCATCGAATCTTCATGTTGAATCTTTTCTCTCTATGTTGAATAATCTTGGACTAATAGAGTTAGGTTAGGCACATTCAACCTTTTTTGCTATTGTCTGTATAATGTTGAATCTTTTCTCTCTATGTTGAATAATTTCTCTCTATGTAGAATAATCTTGGACTAATAGAGCTAAGGTTAGGCACATTCGACCACAGGTTCGATAGACACAGATCGCTATTGTCAGCATCATGTCAAATCTCCTATCTATATCGAATTGTTATGGCATCTTTCAGTTTTTGGATTCTGCACGTTCATTATCGTTTGTTAAAACGATAACAAAAGTACCCAAAAAAATACCCGAAATTCAGACAAAAATGCATTCGGATGAAACTAATGCACGTCTATTAACAGATTCTATGAGACCTGTGAGGCACAGGCCTACCTAGGCCTATCCTGTTAGGCCTAACTGTGTTAGGCCTAACAGGCCTAACACAGGCCTAACTAAGTTCCTATATGTCCTCCCAACCAAAAGTAATAAAAAACAGGCTGGTGGAACACAGAGAACCACAATAACAGATTCAAAAATAAACAGTGAGATGTTTAAAGGAACTCTAGGGGGTAGATCAGGGGGGTTAAGTGAACAGAAGTGTGACCACTCTCATATCTTGTTCGAGATGCACCCAAAATTCTTAATTAAGAGAAGGCAGGGAACTAAGGAGGCAAGTAGCAAGTTAGTAAGGTGAGCCATGGGTGTCATCCAATTAGAGACCCAGTCTATGGGTAAAGTGACTGAGGGGAAAGTCCTGTGGTAGTCAGCCTTTTTTTGGTTTGGTAGCTTTGCAGAGCGTTTGGAAGAGGGGACTTTCTGACAAACTGCAAGCGGTGGTGGTGGGGTGCCATGTTCCAGTCCTGAAGCTGGGGGACAGGAATTCCCAGAGTGTCACAAAAGGCATCTAGGTCTTCCGGGTAGTGCAGCACTGCAGATTGTCCCTGATGCCTTGCTGTAAGACTGAAAGGAAATCCCCAACAGTAGATGATTTCCTTATCCTGAAGCACGTGAAGAAGGGGTTGGAGGAGCCTGTGTTTTTGTAGGGTGATCCAGAAGCGGTCTGGGCATAGCTGTACAGGTGTATTATCAAAGATGACTTTGCGGACAGAGCGAGCCTTGCACATGATGTCTTCCTCCAAGGAGTAGGAGATAAC
This sequence comes from Lithobates pipiens, assembly GCF_037356315.1. Lineage (NCBI taxonomy): Eukaryota > Metazoa > Chordata > Amphibia > Anura > Ranidae > Lithobates > Lithobates pipiens. The sequence continues at coordinate 145,759,718 of NW_027507748.1, forward strand.
TCTACAAATGACATTGCATGGTTTGGAAGCAGGCCCTTTGGGGCATAGAGCTCGATGGGCCCTATCCATCTTGATATGTTTGGTAGGGGGCTCACCCAGAAGGTTATTGAATAGTTCCTGCAGGGTGGTTTGCAAATCTTCAGAGTCCTCTGACTCTGGGGGGCCCCTAACATGAATGTTGTCCAAGTCTTCAATGTAGCGCTGCATATCCCTTAATAGTAAGTGATGGTCTGCACCCTGTAGTTGAGTACAGTGGATTACCAGTTTGGTCTCTTTGTCTCTGGTGTCTCTGGAACGGGACAGCCTCTGCCTCTGAGCTTTAGGGGAGGCAGGGGCTGACACGGCATGAGGTCCCTTTGTGGCTGTGTGTGATGCCACAGAACCCCAGGAGTGTGTGGGGCCCGACAGTGGTGGAAAGTCCTCTGAGTCTACCGAGAGAGAGAGAGAGAGAGAGACCAGGGGCTGATGCTGTGTGCACTGAGTATAAGAGGCAGGGAGCTGGCCTAGTGCAGCTGGCTGGGTCCCATTTGGCACTGCCGCTATGTAAGCAGGATGATGAGGAAGAGTCCCCCGATGCTGGATTGTTGCCTGATGTGGTCCATGGGTGTTTGGGTGTGCTCTGGTGCAGAGATGGAGCTTGCCATGCCGGCTGCGGAAGGGTCCACGTACATGTGGTAGAGGCGACCGGCGCCATCCTGTCCATCCCGCCGGGCAGCATGTGTCCATCCCGCTGGGCAGCAATGTAAAATAGCTGTGGAAGGTCATAGAAGACCCGGGAGGAGGTTAGGCAGATCCTCGTGCTTTAGAGGATCGAATCCGCCTAGATCCTCCCATGTGAGGGTATAAAAAGTCCCCTAGAAAGGTCTTGTATAACTGTTGGCTGTGAGAGAGCTAGGAGCTCAAGCATTCATGCAGGTTGACTTCCGGTCACGCTCCCCCCCCCCCCCCAACTCTTCAGTTTTAGTAAATCAACCGTAATTTTTTTTACCCAAGATTAACACATTTTCACCCAAGATTCACACATTTTCTAATTGAATGTTATGTGAAAAGACGTGTGTATCATGGGTTAAGTTGGTCTTTAAAAAAATGTTATATAGCTATAAATTAGAATATAAATGAATTATATAACATTTTTGTCAATTAGGAGTATTCTTTTAAAGCGGTTGTAAACCGCTGATGATTAAAAAAAATCCTGCAAGGCAATGTCATAATGTGCCAGTATGTATCGCATACTAGCACACTATTATAGATTTACCTTAGAGCCCTTCAGCACCGTGAAGTCAGCGCAGAGAATGCTGACACCTTCATCCGGTCTTTCTTCTGGGTCTGCTGCCTCCGACATCATGAGTGTCCAGGGGGGCTTGGGCACGAGAGCAATTGTTTCCGGCACAGGCTCTGAAGGTTCAACACTGTAAATCGGCTCTTCAGAGCACATGTGTCGATGATGTCATCAGCTGCATGCACTCTGAATATCTCCTAATCTGTGTTTAGGAGATATTCACAGTACCTACAGATAAGCCCTACCATAGGCTTGCCTGTAGGTACAAGTGGTGTAACAGAGTTTACAACCACTCTAAAATGACGTAGGAATATGGCTCACTTGCTTAAGCAAGCAAGCAGTGGCTCATATTTTCTATTCTAAATGATTCAAATCTGAGCAATGGTTGCTCTCAGAGGCAATTACGATTTGATTCCACACATTGGTTCATGACAGGGAGGGTGCACACAGAATCACCTGGCATGATCCTTGCAGGGGGGTGCACTTAAACAAAGGGGCTTTTTAAACATTCTCTAGAAAAATACAGATGAAAGGTAATTGGTTATTTATTCTGTTTTTGTAGTCTAATTTCAGTTACCCTGAATTAATCTAATCAAGAAGGAAATGATTATCCTAGTTAAGAGTTTAATTGGTTTAGGTTTAGCTTCGGCATTTACTAGATTTATAGACTGAACTATGCAGTAAAGAATTAACATTAGCTTGATACATAAGGCCATTGATTGTTCATTTCAAGAATGTTTTTCTGCATGTCATTGTTTCCGGTGAGTTCATCGAGCCCATATGCTCACCTAATAACAATAGTAACTCTGACATTTGCATTGCAATTTGCTTTTTCCCCAGCTGGCACATGAAAATTGTTCAATGGCACCTGTTTAGATCAGCTGATTCATCAAGGTTGTGTTTGGAAGAACTGTGCATAATTATGAACATTAGCATGTAAGTTTTCTCACCTGCTTCTGCCTGGGGAGAACTTGGAGCATCAAAAATGTCAGAATCTTCATTTGAATTAACTGAATAGTTTAAAGCAGTTGTTTCTTGAAGGATTAGTGCCAATTTTTGGATTGGAGGTGTCTTCTTTAGAGAATAGATTACGTTTAATGTAAACTTTTTTGCATCCTAATTGAGAAGCATTGGAGTTTTCTGAATGCTATAAAATCATGTTTTCGAGCAGGAATTCTGACCACAAAATGCTGAATGCTCTTAGACCCCTTTCACACCTTTTCAGGCTTTTTGCCACTAAAAATAGCGCCTCTCAAGCCACCCCAGTGTGAAAGCCTGAGTGCTTTCACACTGGGGCGGTGCGCTTGCAGGACGGAAAAAAAATTCCTGCAAGCAGCATCTTTGGGGCGGTGCGGGAGGCGGGAGCGGCGTATACACTTCTCCTCCAATGCCTATTCATTGAAATGAATAAGCAACATGGGCGCTATAAACCTTTTCTTCGCCTGCTAGCGGGGGTTAAAAGCACCCTGCTAGCTTCTGAAAAGCATTGCTATAACAGTGGTAAAGCGTGGCTTTTCTTACCGCTATGGCACGCTTCGCCCCAGTGTGAAAGGGGTCTTAAACGTGCATACACGCACATCAACATGAATAAACTATAGGCACATTTAGCACTTCAGCATTTATTTATTTCAATGGCCAGAATACATTGAAATTCTGGCCAATGAAATAAATAAACAACCAAACTCCAAACTCTGTTAAACTCTGTTAAACTCATCTAAACTGTTTTGAAAAAATGCAACTATGGTGAGTTAGAACTGTGATTATCTACTGTCAAGATAATCAGCGTTTACAAGAAATCAGTGTGCATTAGGCCTTATAGCTCATTTTCTTTTTTTGGGGAACCAATCAGAGGGACACGATTTCCACTGCTGCTTGCGATCATTCCCTGCAGAGACAGAATGGGGATCTGCCTGTGTAAACAAGGCAGATCTCCGTTCTGTCAGGGGATGACACAGAGATCCTTTCTTTCTGCTATGCAGGAAGACTGATCTGTGTGGTGTCCCATGCAGCCCATACCCCATACAGTTAGTAAACACACCCAGGGAATACAGTTAACCCCTTGATTGCCCCTGATGTTAATCCCTTCCCTGCCAGTGCCTTTAGTGCAATGTCAGTGCATTTTGTTAGCACCGATCACTGTAATAATGTCACTGGTTCCCAAAAAAGTGTCAAAAATGTCAGTTAGGTGTCCAATCTGTCTGCCGCATGTCGCAGTCCCACTAAAAATCATTGATCACCATCATTACTAATGAAAAATAAAAAACTAATTAAATAAGCATGCAATACATGTATCCCCTATTTTGTGGACACTATAACTTTTGCATAAACCAATTGTTTTTTTTTTGTTTGTTTTTTTTACCAAAAATTATTATTATTATACAGGATTTATATAGTGCCAACAGTTTATGCAGTGCTTTACAACATTAGGGCAGACAGTACAATTACAATACATTTCAATACAGGGGGAATCAGAGGGCCCTGCTCGTTAGAGCTTACAGTCTAGCATTGTAGCAGAATATGTACTGTAGCAGAATACATATTGGCCTAAATTAATGAAAAAAATATTGTGTATGCCTTAAAGCAGAAAATATATATATATTTTTTTTTAAATTGTCATTTTTTTTTATTTATATTGCAAAAAAAAAAAATGGCAGAGGTGATCAAATACCACCAAAAGGAAGCTCTATTTGTGGGGAAAAAAATACATCAATTTAATTTGGCTACAGCATCGCACGCCTGTGCAATTGTCAGTTAAAACAACACACTGCATATCGCATAAAATGGCCTGGCCATTAACCCCCCTGGCGGTATTCCCGAGTCTGGCTCGGGGTGGAGATTTTATACCAATAGCGGTAACCCAGAGCCGGGACCGCATCGGTGAATGCAGGGAGAGGTTGCTTACCTTGTCCCCTAGATCCAGCGATGTATGAGTGAGCCGTGCTCCGCTCGATCTATCACGAAGCCGATCTCCGTTCCCTGCGAGCGTTGCGACGCACGGGGACGGAGAACGGCGCCAAATTTAAAAAGTGAAACACACAGTATACATACAGTATAATGTAATCTTACAGATTACATTGCTGTATGTAATTATTTCACATCCCCTTTGTCCCTAGTGGTCTGCCCAGTGTCCTGCATGCAGTTTTAATAATATAAAAACTGTTCTTTATGCCTGGAAACTGGAGATTGTCCATAGCAACCAAAACTGTCCCTTTACATCAAAAATGATTTTAGACCAGCTACAAAACAGCGATAATAAATTGGAATCACTCGCAGAATTGAGGGATAGCGATTTGTGGGGAGATCCGTCATCAAATACTGAAAAGTAATGACAGTGACAATTCTGCAACTGAGCAAATTTCAGTGTTTTTGATTTGATTACATTATTCAATAATTTGTATTATTTTTATATTATTATTTGGTATAATTATTTATAGTTATTTATTATATTATAATTTATGACTTCATTTTTCAAACTTTATTATACCCGGGATGTCTGCTAGACTCTGGTTTGGACAGATTTAAGTGAGTTATTCCTAAGAATTACAGGACTACAATATAAAACGCCAAATTTTCATGCAAAATAATTGTAACGCTTTCAGCACCTAAAATCTGAAATAATCGTACCGCCAGGGAGGTTAAGGGGGCAAATCCGTCTGGTCCTTAAGTGGTTAAAGTGAGTCTGATAGGATACATATATGTAAAGTACTGTTACTGAATTGTTTCTAAAGATAAGAATAATCCTGGAGCTGTTGTACCTATCTCAAATTTTCTACCAAGTGAGTCACAGGGGAAGAATAAGTGTGCAATGAGTGAAATCAGCGGTACTAATTCATCTAGGTCAATAATTCACTAAATACGAACGCAAGGATAGGGATGACATCCCTGGACTTTGTATTTTTAAAAGAAAGTAGAAAATGGCACCTTCTATTTTTCTGTCCTTACAGGTTCCCTTTAAAGTTCAACTTTCCATTCTCCAAGCATGTAGAAGTATTGGCACCTTCATTATGCACTCCATTAGCTGTTTCAAATGTGCTCTTTTTCCCAGAATATGAAGTCCAAACAGCTGCTGTTACCAATATACATATTTAACTTTTTATCAGAGTGGTCAAGCCATCCACTCCATCTCTAACCACTTCACCTTGTTGCTGCCTATGTATTCAGAGCATAATAATACATGATTTTCCCCCGCCTGGCAGAGAAATTTACAATGTGAGATCTATCATTATGTCATGCAAAAGACATGACGTGGTACCCAACAGAGGAATAACATGCAGAGGACTTCCTTTTTCCTCCCAAAAGGTTTACCCTTATTACAGCTTCTCAAATCAACTGGCCAATTGTTCCCATTTGTTCTAGTGCCATGAGGTCAGAAGCTTACCATTGTAATCTAGTCCCAGCAGTGACCATCTGATACTGAAAACCAGTGGCGGAATTATAGGGGTCGCTGAGATCGCCAAGGCGACCGGGCCCCATGCTGCAGGGGGGGGGCCTTGAGGGCCCCCCTGTATATCTGAAGGAGCGGGCGGCTGAGACCGAGCTCCCCGATCTTCAGCCGAAGTGTAATCGGCACTGTGCGGGGAACTTGGAGTCTTCACACTGCTTATAACTAAAGTGAAAGCAGTGTGTGCTCTTTGTCTCCCCCTACAGTGCAGTACCCGGCAGGAAGAGGTAAGATAAAGCACTGCCGTTTTTTAAAAGACTTTATGTGGGTGTGCATTTGTATGTTTATGTGCATGTGTGTGTGTATGTGTGTGCATGTGTAGATGGCGAGCAGGTGGGGGGGCACACTGGGGGCATTCAAGGGCACACTAGCAGCATTTGATGGCACACTAGCAGCGTTTAATGGCACAGTGGCTGCAATTGATGGCACAGTTGTAGCATTTGAGGGCACAGTGGCAGTGTTTGGCACAGTGGCAGTGTTTGGCACAGTGGCTGCAATTGATGGCACAGTGGCAGCCTTTGATGGCACAATGGCAGCATTTGAGGGCACAGTGGCAGCGTTTAATGGGCACAGTGGCAGCATTAAATGGGCACGGTGGCAGTATTAAATTGGCACGTGGCAGTGTTTGATGGCACAGTGGCTGCAATTGATGGCACAATGACAGCGTTTGATGGCACAGTGGCAGCGTTGTTTGGGTACAGTGGCTGCGATTGATTGCACAGTGGCTGCATTTGAGGGTACAGTGGCAGTGTTTGACGGCACAGTGGCTGCATTTGATGATTTGGTTTATAAAAAATGTTGTGCCCCCCAAAAATTTTGAGCACCAGCTGCCGCTGTTTAGATGTATGTATGCACATTTTATGTATCTGCGTTTAATCCTGCCCCCCCCCCTCCCATATTAGAGCTGGGCAATTTTCAAAAAAAAAAATGTTGTCATTTAAAAAAAAGAAAAAACTCGATTCACAATTCGAATTCAGTTTTTTTTTTTATGGACAGGCCGTTTTTAGGTGAGGCCGTGGCTTTGTCCTAGTCCGCAGGTCCGGCCTCGCCGACTAGGCCGAAGCCACCGCCTCACTTAAGAACTCCTGCCCGCAGCTCCTCAGGACCGGTGCGGTGTCAGCACTGATCCTGGTGAAAAAATAAATATCTAAGAAAAACTATTTGCTGAAAATTTTAATCGATTTGACCTCTCAACTCAATTCAAGATTCAAATCGATTTTTTTCCCCAGCCCTACCCCATATGTGTACAATCAGAACTGTTTTTTTTTCTTGCTTGTTCAAAGTAGCAGCAAAAAAATGCTATTCCTCTGAAAAGCGATCTGTGCTCAGATAGCTTTTCAGAGGCATTTGATAGCTGGTAAAGGGGCAATATGTTGCCTCCTGACCACCTGTTTTAATCCCTTAATGTGATTGTAAAGGTTTGCTTTTTTTTTTTTAATAACAAACATGTTATACTTACCTTCACTGTGCAGCTCGTTTTGCACAGAGTGGCCCCGAACCTTGTATTCTGGGGTCCCTCGGTGGCTCTCGTGGCTCCTCCTCTTATCAGACAATCCCCTAGGAAAAGCGCTCTCCCGGGGGGGGGGGGGGGGTTACCTTGCAGGCACCCCTGATGCTCGCGTCATTGGATTTTATTAACAGAAGTGGGAGCCAATGGCTGAGCTGCTATCAATCTATCCAATCAGGAGCCGAGAACCCCGGGCAAAGGAAGAGCGCATCTCCACCTGGTAAAGTTCCAGGGCTCAGGTAAGTAAAACGGGGGGGGGGGGGGCTGGGGTTCCGGTGACTGCCAGGTGTTTTTTCACCTTAAAGCGGAGGTCCACCCTAAAGTGGAGCTTCCGCTCATTGGAACCCTCCCCCCCTGAAAGGTGCCAATTGTGCAGTACAGGTATCTGCACCCACTTCCGGCGTAGATTCTGCAGAAGCTACGCCCCTTTCCGCAGAATCGACACCCCTTTCCGAAGGTCCCCCGCTGCCTGCTGGGAAACACACGGATCCCAGAGACAGCGGGGACCATCCTTATTGCGCATCGCGACTCGCGCATGCGCAGTAGGGAACCGGGAAATGAAGCCGCAAGGCTATACTTCCTGATTCCCATACCCAAGATGGCGGCGGCAGCACCCGAGAGACGATCGAGAGAACGGCTTCGGGTGCTGACATCGCGGGCGCGCTGGGCGGGTAAGTGTCATTATTTTAAAAGTCAGCAGCTGCAGTATTTGTAGCTGCTGGCTTTAAAAAAAAAAAAACGGCGGACTCCCGCTTTAATGCATAAGATGGATTAAGGTGAAAAAACACGAGGGTTTACAACCCCTTAAATGCATCATCACTATGCTGCAACTGCATGCAATGCACACAGTTGCAGGGTGGTTGCTGTGCAGCCCCATTCACATAGGGGTGTACTTAAAGGGCGCCCTGACTGGAAAAAGCTTGAGAAACACCGACATAGAGGAACCGGTCTTTTCATTTTCCTCCTGCAGCCGCTGAATCCCTGTGGAAGGGAGAGGTGGAGAGGCGGCGGCAAATGGAGAAATTGGTTCCTTTACATGCAGCCACCCACTTGCAACCGTGCCCTGTTGTTCCGCCACCAAACTCTGAGTAAAGGGCCCTGTCAGGGGGGCCCTTCATGGTTTCTTGCATCGGGGCCCTGAAGGTTCTAGTTACGCCACTGCTGAAAACCTAAACTACACTAGGCCAACCACAGCTGCTCGTTCTCAATTTGCAAGGATCACATCATAATTTTCAGCCCTAGCTTCCAGAGACACTCTGAGAGTTATTTTCTCCTTGATCGACTCAGCTGACAACAGGGGATACCAGAAGTCAACCTAAGACTCATTCTGACCTACTGTATATTTCTCCTTATAGGTTGTTACATATAGGTAAAATGAGCATAAAGTTCTTAACCCTGTAGCAAGGAGTCACACCCAGGCACCATTCACACATTTTGCCATGCTACAAATTGACAGTTGCATGTGGATTGCAGTGGCCACCAGGACTAGACAGTGCAATGAGTGCCTGTAGATGGTGGCCGCTTGTTGTTCCTATTCCCAGTGTGATCGATCACCTGTAGTGATCTCGGATGGAAACAGTTCCGACAAGGTGGTACAAGAGAACTTTATTACAACATTATCCACCTTCAGGGCATTCATTTCCAATAGTGCTAAATATAGTAACTAATCCAGGCAGTGTCCGCCCCATAACCCAACATGTTTATGACTCCTAAAAGTAACTAGGTATAGCACAAGGGCTATACCAGGAAAGAAACATAAAACAATTCAAAAGTTTTGGATAGGAAGAATTTTATCAGAAAGTGGAAAACTTCCAGCATTTTATCATTCTGTAAAGGAGTTCAACGCTTTAACCACCAGTAAGAGAAATAATTTGACCGCACAAACAGGTTTTAGAATACAAGTGTTCACTCTTGTCAGAACTGAGGATTAACAAGGAGTGCCTCCCTTAAGCTTCTAGTTTCTGTAACTCTTAGCTACTGTAAACATTCAATATTAGTTTACTTCTTACTATTTCTCCAGACCTGACTGTTTCCCAAGATTGGGAACACACAACTGAAAGTATAACTTTATTTACAAGCTAGGCACTGTGCAGAACTGCCTTCCACTGGGACACTGTAACCTTGTGGGGCAAGGTCATCTGCAGCACCTATCTTTCTCTGCTCTGAAAAGAACTCTTCTGTCTTTATATATCTTATCTACCTTTCCAACACAAGGGCCCCCTAGTGGCACAGATTGTGTTATATATATATATAACATGCCTGCATTCATATCCATATAGTCACAAAAACCTCCCAGGAACTCTGCATCCAATCAGACCCAGGCATCCCCAAGATCAGGAAGGGAATCCATAGCAGAAGACAAACACGCCGTTGTCTGAATTCCCTCTACAGTCAATGGCAAAGTAGTGGTTATCTGATAATTTTATTGGCATTACTGTACAGGAAAACAGTTAACAGGACTACGTTTAAAACAACCTGCCCCTACTCTCCCTCAGAAGGTCAATGGTAAAAGTCCAGTACCCAACACCTTCTTACAAAATGGGTCATAAGAGACAGATCTGAAGCAAGGTTTGCTCATCAATTTTGTATCATTGAGTTCTTTATAAGCTGAATAGTTTATATTTTACAGCAGTTATTGCCTTAAAGGAGAAGTCCAGCCTGAGATTTTTAGGCTGGGCTTCTCCTATGGGTCACAGGAGTGCAATTCGTTTTGCACTCCTATGACCCATTTGCAGCAGAGAATATGGGGTTGATTTACTAAAGGCAAAAAGACTGTGCACTTTGCAAAGTGCAGTTGCACTCTGCAAGAGCAGTTACTCCAGAGCTTAGTAAATAAGCAGAAGCTCTGCTGGCTTCCATCATCCAATCATGTGCAAGCAAAAATGCTGTTGTTTAAATTTCCTTGCATGTGATTGGATATTCTTTGCAAAGTGAAGCTTTAACTCATTTACTAAGCTCTGCAACTGCACTTGAGAAGTGTTACTGCACTTTGTAAAGTGCACAGTCTATTTGCCTTTACTAAATAAACCCCAGTAAGTCTCTAATGAAACATTATATTTTTCCAGTGTTTGAAAATGACTTATACAGTAATTTGAAGGGTGGATGGAAAATGCGGTGCACTATGAACACTTTAGAATTTAACAAGTTGGTGAGTAAGACCTTAAAGAGGAAGGAAAACCTTGGTGGGTTTTACTTCCTCTTTATTTGGCTGCAAAGGTAAAGCATAATGGGCTACTATGCACCGCATAGTAGCCCATTATGTGTCACTTACCTGAAACCGAAGCCTGTGATGTCACCACTATCCCCACTAGCAGGGAGCGTCCATCTTTGGAGGTTTAGGAGATATCTCAAGCACCTACAAGTAAACCTTAATATGTAGGTAAAAGTGGTTGTACAGATTGTACAACCACTTTAAAAAAGAACAACTGAGGAAGAAAGAGGGATTCCAAAAAAGCAGTTCCTTCAAATAAGAGACCTTTGGGCGCTATGGCACATCGACTTCATATATCTACAGATCACTTATGGTACCTAGCCAATTTGGAATATGTGGGATCAGAGTGACTCAGGCAAAGTTTACTATTGTGAACAGCTAATGAATGACAGATAATTTATGCACAGGAGGGAAAATGAGCAATGGGCCATAAATATGTCCCAAGCAGAACATTTTATATGGCTGCTCTTGGGCTTTAACTGAGTTGTATTGCCATAAAACTTTAATAATAAATGTAGCAAATATATCACTTCTTTACAGAACATGATACCCTGTCTCACTCCAATCTGTTCTGTGATAGGAAGAAAGCTTGGAAGGGTTTTGAAAAATGATGTTGGGGTTTAATGAATGAAAAACTATAAATAGCCAGACTGTGATCACATCAAAATGCTTTGCAGGCTTATATACCAGCAGACCTGAGGTCAATTGGTTCATAAAAAGTCAGCAGAATTCATAGGTGTGGTTATTTACAGGTGTTCTTACATTATTGGTCAGAATATATGAATTTTTCCAGCTATCCATCCAAGCTGCTTACTATAGCAGACAGTGTTAGATCTCAGCTCCGACCCATATGTCTGCTTAACTGCGGATATTAAATTGGCCAGTATTTCATGGGCTGCTCGGCAGCCCTTGAGTGAATCTCTTGTTTTTTTAACGTGTCAGCAAAGCACAACTATGACTGTTAATAAGCAGCTTGGTATATTTTTAATACTCTTTGCAATCTTTCTAGTCTGGAGGGAACACTTTTCTTTCTGCAAGGGAAATAAAGATATCTACAATTACAGCTTATGTGGTACGATAATAATAAGATGTAATTGTAGTTTGATGCCATTCTACAACATATATGTACTCACGTGAGACATGTTATATGTAATTACTTTTGGAAATATGAGCTCACATTCAAAGAGACTCCGGTATACCAATAATAAATCCTACATGGTCTATAATAAATGGAAGACTCTGTAGCCATTTTGGTTTAAATCTTTCAAAGAGTGCAAATAAATTGTGAATGGTATAAGTAGCCAACTTAAAGGGGCTTTACACTCTATGTATATTTAAGGAATTCTCAACATTTTGAATAAGGTTGAAATCCAAATGGCTCATCCAAGAGGCAACCTAAGCAGAAGTCTAGGGCCCAATTAAAATCTTCATGATACTGCAGTAAGTCAGGGGATAGCATGACTGGTCAATGTTGTGCACTTGCCTGTCATGTTACAAGAGTGAATGCAATTGTAGACCTTTGGTGTTGATTTACTAAAGGCAAGTAGACTGTGCACTTTGTAAAGTGCAGTTGCATCCTGCAAGAGCAGTTGTCCCAGAGCTTGGTAATCGAGGGGAAGCTCTGCTTACTTCTATCATCCAATCATGTGCAAGCAAAAATGCTATCTTTCCAATTTTCCTTGCATGTGATACGGGTATTCTTTGCAAAGTGAAGCTTTATCCACTTTGCTAATCTCTGAAGCAAGTGCACTTGCAGAGTGCAACTGCACTTTACAAAGTGCAAAGCCTATTTGCCTTTAGTAACTCAACAGAGAGCACACAGGAGGACACTGGAGGGAGAGCACACAGGGGGACACTGGAGGGAGAGCACACAGGGGGACACTGGAGGGAGAGCACACAGGGGGACACTGGAGGGAGAGCACACAGGGGGACACTGGAGGGAGAGCACACAGGGGGACACTGGAGGGAGAGCACACAGGGGGACACTGGAGGGAGAGCACACAGGGGGACACTAGAGGGAGAGCACACAGGGGACACTAGAGGGAGAGCACACAGGGGGACACTGGAGGGAGAGCACACAGGGGGACACTAGAGGGAGAGCACACGGGGGTGCTAGAGGAAGAGCACAAAGGGGGACACTGGAGGGAGAGCACACAGGGGGACACTGGAGGGAGAACACACAGGGGGACACTGGAGGGAAAGCAAACGGGGGGACACTGGAGGTAGAGCACACAGGGAGACACTGGAGGGAGAGCACACAGGGGGACACTGGAGGGAGAGCACACAGGGGGACACTGGAGGGAGAGCACACAGGGGGACACTGGAGGGAGAGCACACAGGGAGACACTGGAGGGAGAGCACTCAGGCGGACACTGGAGGGAGAACACACAGGGGGACACTAACGGGAGAGCAAACATGGGGGACACTAGAGGCAGAGCACACAGGGGGACACTGGAGGGAGAACACACAGGGGGACACTAAAGGGAAAGCACACAGCTGGACACTAGAGGGAGAGCACACAGGGGGACACTAGAGGGAGAGCACACAGGGGGACACTGGAAGGAGAGCACACAGGGGGACACTGGAGGGAGAGCACACAGGGGGACACTAGAGGGAGAGCACACAGGGAGACACTGGAGGGAGAGCACACAGGGGGGCACTAGAGGGAAAGCACACAGGGGGACACTGGAGGGAGAGCACACAGGGGGACACTGGAGGGAGAGCACACGGGGAGACACTGAAGGGAGAGCACAGAGGGGGACACTGGAGGGAGATCACACAGGGGGTACTAGAGGGAGATCACACAGGGGTACTAGAGAGAGAGCATGAGAGGGAGATCACACAGGGGGAGACTGGAAGGAGAGCACGCAGGGGGACACTAGAGGGAGAGCACAAAGAGGGACACTAGAGGGAGAGCACACAGGGGGCCCTAGAGGGAGAGCACTTGAGGGAGAGCACACAGGGGGACACTGGAGGGAGAGCCCACAGGGGGACAATGGAGGGAGAGCACACCGGGGGACACTGGAGGGAGCACACAGGGGGACACTGGAGGGAGAGCACACAGGGGGACACTGGAGGGAGAGCACACAGGGGGACACTGGAGGGAGAGCACACAGGTGGACACTGGAGGGAGAGCACACAGGGGGACACTAGAGGGAGAGCAAACGGGGACACTGGAGGGAGAGCACAGAGGGGAACACTGGAGGGAGAGCACACGGTGGGACACTGGAGTGAGAGCACACGGGGGACACGGGGGGATGGGGGGATCAGCAGTGTATCATGCGCACTCCTGCGGTCATGTTGGGGCCCAGGCCCCATACATCCGTACTCACTCCCCCTCCCTCCGATGATGGCCCTGGTGTCTCAGCTTCACTCACTCGATGCCTCTAATAACACCGCTAACAGCGTGCTGTTCCAGACTCACCCCTCCTCTCTTCTCATCCAGGTGATGTCACAACGCATACAGTACAAGCACCTGGAACGGATGGGAGGGTAGGAGAAGCCGGCGGGAAGCAGCGCTCTGTTAGCAGTATTATTATCGCTATTATTACAGTCGCTTCAAGTGGCCTCTCATGAGGCCAGGTCTGAGCCCCTAATGGCCTCGGCCCTCGGGCGGTGTCTGATGGGTCAGTTCGCCCCTGACTGTGGCATGTGGCAAAAACTGGTAGTAAATGTAGAATGTCTAGCTGCGCTCCACATCAAAGGAGCATCTAGACTCTGGATGAATGGAGAAGGAATGTCGCCGATAAGTGCTTATCTGCATCTATGTTATACCGCTGTTATACGTACAACAATGTTGATAGCAACATTTTTGTAAATTGTTGCATTTTCAATTTTGGAATTTTAATTTGTAATAATAAAGTATACCATTTTTAATATATATTTTTTATTTTTTTGGTTGTCTATAAAATCCCACTTTTATTGAGGTTTATTCTATATCTGCTAGTTTGGATTCCCAATTTGACAACCTTGGATCGGATTTTGACTACGCCCAGAACTGCCCTGAACCCCCATCATCGCTGACCAGTTTTCCTGTCTGCCAACCGCAAGTCCCTGTTCACCTGTTTGCTGCTCTCAGTTTTGCACCTGGTCCAGCATGGAAGCCAGGCATTATAGCATTGTGTGTAAAACCTGGGCACAACGAGCACTGGTAGGTCTGTCTACCTTATTGCAACCTTATGGGAAAGGGGGCTACTATAGACAAAGAACATACAAAACCAGCTATGATGCCTGACCACCTACACTAGGGGTAAGCAAGTTAGCAGGTTTTTGGAATGATGTGTGTATCATTCAGGGTGACAGATCATATAAAAAAACCTTGTTACAATGATTAAAGTAATATAATTACCATCCAATAAATATTAGTGAGTTGGGGTATTGAGACAGGTCTTGCAAATGGTGGCATTTTTTGTGAGTTTTTTAAATGTTTACTTATGTTTTTATTATCTTAATCTATCTGGATTTTGTATTGCAAGACTTAAAATTACATTTTAAGAGTTAACCGAAATCACGACTGTCCTAAATTTTTGATGCATAAAGACATGATATTGACAAGCCAGAAGTACCTGCCTGCTCGTACATTTCTATTTCAAAAGTCAATTTACCAAAAGCTATTTTTTTGTTTAAAAAAATAAAACACCTCTTACTGTGCCATATATGTTAGGTTCAACAAAGAGGATTGTCATATCTTTAGACATGAATTGTAGATATCTGACATTAAATATAATCTTGGACTGTCTATTTTTATTGAGCCTTTCCCATTATATTTTCTGAAACACAAAAATCATTTCTCTGTACAAACACTTCTTGGATCTGCCAAAGATTCTACATCAGTGAAATAAAGGTTAGACATCAAAACATTCTTGCCTGACCTGATTCACTACTTGCATTTCTGCAATGCAGTAAAAAAAGTAAACAACATTATAAAGAATATTATATAGAAATATAAAAAACAGCGAAAGATAATACAAAACCTAAAACATTATATTGCCTGCTTTATATGATTTACAAATCAAGGTGATATTTCTTTTTACTGATATCCTAAAAGGGAAGTACATTATGTGAAGGCATTTATTAGGTATGGCCCGGGCACTCATAAACACATGTGCTATGGAAGCTTTGCACAAAAAAGGCAAAGAGAGGCCAAAGGACTATTCACAAGCATTGCCTGTAGACTTTTTGCAGCCAATATTTTCCCCATTGGTGACTTAAAATGCCCTTTTCCATACTTTAGCTCTCTGTATAGGCAGTCATCTTGGTAGAGCCATGACATTACTTTCTCATGTTACAACTGCCCCCTCATGACTGGTAGGGATGAGCAAACTGAGCAAAGTTTGGTTCCCTGGATTTCACACAAGCTAGCAGGAATTCCATAAATCCTGAACATTGTGACTGAACTCCTCTGGGGTATATGGTGGTGAATTTTTTTTTTTTTTTTCTGGCCTTTGTCAAGCTACGTTTGAAAGCTTTTATTACAAAAGGCATAGGTCCAAATGGAAAACGGACCTAAATATCACATTAGAACTGGAACAATGGACCTAAATATGGGACACTATTAAATCATCCTTGCAAAATGTCCTAGCTTAAAAAAAAAGAAAACAAGGTAAAATACTGTTGGTACCTGGTCCCAACTAGGCTGGCAAACTTTTCTTCCAGGGATTCGGGGTCCTGCTTCTGAGGATGCTCAGAACCACTAATATACTGTATATAAGGGATATGCGATTAGCGGACCTCCAACTGTTGAAAAACTATAAGTTCCATCATGCCTCTGCCTCTGGGTGCCATGCTTGTGGCTGTCGGAGTCTTGCTATGCCTCATGAGAATTGTAGTTCTGCAACAGCTGGAGGTCCGCTAATTGCATATCACTGCTGTATATACACACATGGTAGATGTGCCCGATTATCCATACTTAATGGACTCAAGTCTATGACATGTTGCCAACTATATTTAAGGTTAACATTCCAGCAACCACAGATGAAGCTCTTTTTAACCTGAAACCAGATAGGCTCACAAAATGCCAAAAAACAAAGTCACTTCCAGCGCTAACGGGGCTTACAAGATGAGGAGTAACAAATGTCAGATAAAATGGTGGTGCGAAAGGTATATATGGTGTCCCAAAACTAGGTGGATGCTGCCTTCCTCAGATAGGGTGAACCAAAAGGAACTACAAGAAAAACAGAAATGGAAGGGGCACAAACCAAGTGCATTACCAGAGATAATTTAATAATAAGACATTTTTGTATAAAAGTGAGTACTCACAAAATGCAACTGATGAAAGGCCATAAACACAGTGCATGGACATGCACAGAACACGGGGTACAGCTAACGCATTTTGGAAGTGCACCCCCTTCCTCAGTGCTAGGTTAGCCGAGGGAGGGAGTGCGTACCCAAAATGTGTTAGCTGTACCCCGTGTTCTGTACATGTCCATGCACTGTGTTTATGGCCTTTCGTCAGTTGCATTTTGTGAGTAGCCACTATTATACAAACATTTCTTATTATTAACCACTGCAATACAGGGCACTTTCACCCCCTTCCTTCCCAGACCAATTTTCAGCTTTCAGCGCTCTAGCGCTTTCAGTGACAATTGCGCGGTCATGCTACACTGTACCCAAATGAAATTGTTATCATTTTGTTCGCACAAATAGAGCTTTATTTTGGTGTTATTTATTCACGACTCCGTTTTTTTTTTTTTGCGATATAAGCGCAAAAATAGCGGAAATTTGGAAAAAAAACAATATTTTCTTTTTTCTATTTGAAAAGAAATCCAATAAAATCAAATTTTGTCATAAATTTAAGCCAAAATGTATTCTGCTACATGTTTTTGGTAAAAAAAATTCCGTTAAGTGTATAATAATTGGTTTGTGTGATCACGGACATATGTACGCAAATGATCATGTACATATGTGTGCAGGTGATCACGTACATATGTGTGCAGATAATCATTGGGACATGTGATTTTAGTGGGGCATATGTGGGGGACATGTTTTTATTATTAGGGACATGTGTTTTTATTATTTGGGGACATGTATGTTTTGGGGACATGTGTGTTTTGGGGACATGTGTGGGGACTGTGTTTGTACTGTGTGGTGTGTTGTGTGTTTACACTACACTGATGATCAGTGAGTAAAAAGCTGTAAAAAGCAGCCCATACTCACTGATCATCAGCCGGCTACAGCGTTCTGCTCTCCTCTCCTCAGCGGTGACTTCCGTGTGAGGAGAGGAGAGCCGATTGCCTAGCAACCGGCTGTTTGTATACATCACATGACGGCCGTGATTGGACATGGCCGTCATGTGATCAGGAGGGCCAATCACAGAGCCCTCCTGCCGATCTGAGATGTGCCGTGTCCGGGTGACACGAGCACATCGGGATCGCGCCGCTGCGCGGGCGTGCGCGCGCGATCCCGCTACTCCTGAATGACGTTCCTGAACGTCCTATCAGGAGTAGACGGCTCCCACCCGGCCGTATATATGCATTGGCCGGGTGGGAAGTGGTTAAATTATCTATGGTAATGCACTAGGTGTGCCCACCTTCCATTTCTGTTTCACTAAACAAGTCAGACAGAGGATACAACATCTTGAGAGGATATGTCCTCCCAAGATGTCTTGGGAGGACATATCCTTTGCTCCTCCCTAGACATCTTGCTCTCTGGCTCCCTTCTTACCTACTCAAATGCTAGCCTCCAAGACGTCTGAAACTCCCTGCCCCAGTATGTGCAGTCAGCTCTTACCCTGTCCGCCTTTATGCTGTCCCTGAAAACTCATTTATTCAGGGAAGCCCACTTCACCTCCACCTAAGAACTGTACTTGAGTCACCTCCATCAGATAATTCCCCGCAGCTATTACCTTTTGTACCACCTTCCCCTCCCTTTAGAATTTAATCGTACTGTAATTGTACTATCCCCCTTTATATTGTAAAAAACTGCGTAAACTGTTGATGCTATGTAAATACTCAATAATAATATTTCCAATCATCATACTATGGTCTTCTATATATTGCGAGGATATTTTTGTACTTTAAAATTTCACCCAGTTCAAGGAGCGGGGGACACTTTTTCAACTTTGATACAAAGCTAAGAGATGCGATACTGCTCTTTGCTGATTTAATGCAAGAAAACCTGGAACAAAAGGTTTCTATGTACCTTGGTGGACTTCAAATGGCAATATATATAGAAAGAAAGATAACAACACCCAATTACTTAATATTAGCTTCAGGCAATTTTGTACTCACCCACTATTTCACTTAAGGAGGTTTTACTTTTCTGAGCTTGGAAATAAACCAGACCATTCTTTCCTATTACAATTTTAAACCTACCCACTTAGACTTTTTTCATAAATCCTTAATATTTTACTTTTCAATATTTTTTGTGATATTAAATTACTAAAACACTATGTCCTCTGATGGCCTTTTAAGAATGGGCGATCATTCAGTAGATAGCTGCACCACAGTGTATGTGAGATTACACAATAATATGTATTTTCCACTCTACTGCTGTCAGCCACAATTTTAGGTTCTGTTGTAAATTCCTATCTCTTAAATCTATGGGGACTATGTTGCCTTCACTTTCATTATTTTCATACACAGAAAGGAAAATGTTTTGTGTGAATACTTCCAATAAACTGCATGTACAAAAAGGATTAACTGGACGTTCTGCGTAACCAGAAAGAAAAGCTGTCAAAATGCCCAGTAACAATGATATAAATTGGCTTGAAATATGTTTTCTTCCCAGGCTGGGTATATAATTTTCATCTAACATTACTTATTAATTCTGCCTTAAATATTCCTACTACTGTTCTGACCACAACACATTTGTTTTTCAGTAAGTAAAACTACAAATTGCTTTACTAGTCTGCTGGTAGGATTCCGTCCTAATTAAACCATGTATTAGTAATTAGTATTTTCTTTTTCATATTTTATGTTTTGGATGATGGTAATATCAGAATGTTATGAAAACACATTTAGAATTAGAGATTAGTAAACTGATTCATGTTTTGGTAAATCTGATGGGTTAGCAAAGCTCATATCTTTCTCAGCAAATGAAAGAAAAATTCATTGGAATATGTGACTAGATTTGTCCGATCTGGGAGTAAGCTTTTGCATTCAGGGGATCAGGATTTACGAATGGAAGACTTCTCTGCGCATTATACAAACCTACATGCATCATGGAATATAGAAGATTCAGAATTTGTTAAAAAAGATGAGATTTTCATTTGAGTGTGCTTAGCATATTTAAATTCTATATTTTGTTATTTATTGATAACAGATATAGTAGGCTGAGCTTTATGTAGTACAATGAATCAGTCCTTCCCCAGCAGAGCTTATAATGTCTCTACTAGTGACGAGCCAGAATTGAATCCAAACCTCATTATCAATGGGATCCGAATGTGAATATTTTCAAACAAATTGCATAGGGTGGCTGGACAATTCCCTTGGGGACATGTACAAAATCAAGAATTTTTTTTTTGTTGAAAAAAATCAGTTTGACTGGGAACAGTGAAATACATAATGCTTAAAGTAAAACCTTAAAAATGCAAATTTTTTTTTAATCGCTTGCTTACTGGGCACTTAAACCCCCCTCCAGACCAATTTTCAGCTTTCAGCGCTGATGCACTTTGAATGACAACTGCGCGGTCATACAACACTGTACCCAATTGACATTTTTATCATTTTTTTCCCACAAATAGAGCTTTCTTTTGGTGGTATTTAATTACAGCTGGGAGTTTTATTTTTTGCTAAACAAAAAAAAGATGCAAAATAAAAAAAAATAAAAAATCATGTTTAATAGTTTGTTATAAAATTTTGCAAACAGGTCATTTTTCTCCTTCATTGAAGTGCGTGGATGAGGCGCACTGATAGGCTGCACTGGTGGGCACTGATAGGCTGCACTGGTGGGCACTCATAGGCATAGTTAAGGCAACACTAATAGGCACAGATAAGGTGGCACCGATAGGCACAGATAAGGCAGTACTGATGGGCACAGATAAGGCGGCACTGATGGGCAAAGATGGGCACAGATAAGATGGCACGGATGGGTGGCACGGATGGGTGGCCCAGATGGATGGCACTAAGGGGCACTGATAGGTACCACTGATAGATGGGACTGATGGGCACTGATAGGTGGCTCTGATAGGTGGCACTGTTGGGCACTGATGGGCGGCACTGATGGGCACTGGTAGATGACACTAATGGGCACGGATATGTGGCACTGGGGTGCAGCACCGTTGTTGAGGCAGATTATGGGTGGCACTGTAGGCACTGATGGGTGGCACTGTGGGCACTGATGTGAGGCACTGTGGGTACTGCTGGGTGGCACTTTGGGCACTGCTGGGTGGCACTTACAGGGGGCACTTATTTATTCCTGAGGGGGGGCAGGTGGGCACTGGTAAGCTGGCCATGATCGGGCCTGATGTCCCGATCACGGCCGCCGGTGATCGGCTCTTTTTTTTTCTCCTCGCGCTGTCAGCGCGAGGAGGAATAATAGCTGATTACCAGCTCCGTTGTATCACATGATCAGCTGTCATTGGCTGACAGCTGATCACGTGGTAAGGGGTCGGGATCGACCCCTTGCTCGGATCCGTGATCCGTGATCAGGCGAGTCTCATAGACTCGCCGATCATAGAGCGTGCTGCCGCGGCACAGGCCGCTCGTGCACGGGACGATGTCAATAGACGTAGTCCCGGCAAAGGAGGTCCGTGCTGTAGCCGTCATTTGGCTATAGCGCGGGTCTCAAGTGGTTAACTAACATGCAAGAGGGATTCTCTGACTCTGCTTGTAAAGTGTCACATCTGTGCGATGTATACCTACCCATAGGCATACCCCACTTTTAAGTACACAATGGGGTTTATTTACTAAAACTAGAAATCCAAAATCAGGCTCACTTCTGCATAGAAACCAATGAGCTTCCAGGTTTTATTACCAAAGCTTAACCACTTAAGGTCCTGAGCTCCGTGACTGTGGCCGCGGGACCAGTGGACCAGATCGCCGCTGGTGTCCCACGATCGGGTCACAGAGCTGAAGAACGAGGAGAGGTCTGTGTAAACAAACCTCTCCCCGTGCTTCCTAGTGTGGCTGTCACCGATCGTCTGTTCCCTTTTATAGGGAAGGACGATCAGTAACATCACATTCCAGGCCACGCCCCTACAATAAAAAACACATAACGTCAAACATAACCCCTACACTGCCCCCCAGTGGTTAACTCCTTCACTGCCAGTGTCATTTACACAGGAATCAGTGCATTTAAATAGCACTGATTGCTGTATAAATGGCAATGGTCCCAAAAATGTGTCAAAAATGTCCAATGTGTCCGCCATAATGTCGCAGTCACAATAAAAATTGTTGATCGCCACCATTACTAGTAAAAAAAGCTATAAAACGCTCCCCTATTTTGTAAACCAATCAATAATGGCTAATTGCGATTTTTTTTACCAAAAATATGTAGAAGAATACGTATCGGCCTTAAACTGAGGAAAAAAAATGTTTTTTAATATATTTTTTGGGGTTATTTATTATAGTAAAAAGTAAAAAATATAGATTTTTTTTCAAAATTGTCGCTCTATTTTTATTTATAGCGCAAAAAATAAAAACTGCAGAGGTGATCAAATACCACCAAAAGAAATCTCTATTTGTAGGAAAAAAAGAACACCAATTTTGTTTGGGAGCCATGTCGCACGACCGCGCAATTGTCAGTTAAAGCGACGCAGTGCCAAATCGCAAAAAGGGGCCTGGTCCTTTGGCTGCAAATTGGTCCGGGACTTAAGTGGTTAATTGAACAAGCTGAGGTTAGAAACTCGTTAGTTTATATGCAGAAGGAAGCCTGATTTTGCACTTTCCAGCTTTAGTAAATAAACCCCATTGCATACTTAAAAGTGGGATATGCCTGTATTAAAGCGGGAGTCCGCCGGGACTCCACGTTTTTTTTTCTTTTTTAAAGCCAGCAGCTACAAATACTGCAGCTGCTGACTTTTAAAATAGTGACACTTACCTGTCCAGCGCGCCCGCGATGTCGGCACCCGAAGCCGATCTCTAGATCGTCTTGTCGGGTGCTGCCGCCGCCATCTTGGGTATGGGAATCAGGAAATGGAGCCTTTCGGCTTCATTTCCCGGTTCCCTACTGCGCATGCACGAATCGCGCTGCGCAATAAGGATGGCCCCCGCTGCCTCTGGGATCTGTGTGTTTCCCAGCAGGCAGCGGGGCAGGGGCGGGCACTTGCGGAAAGGGGCGTAATCTACGCCCCTTTCCGCAGAGAGCTATCCCAGAAGTGGGTGCAGAATACCTGTACTGTACAGGTATCTGCACCCCCTCCCCCCTGAAAGGTGCCAATTGTGGCGCCGGAGGGGGGGGGGTTCCGATGAGTGGAGGTCCACTTTAGGGTGGACCTCCGCTTTAAAGCAAAACTGACATTTGCAAAGAAAAAAATGTGTTTAAATTGCCGGCAAAATGGCAGCTCCCAGCTGCTTTGTTCTGTTTGTAAATAAAGTGACCAGGGATTCCCTTAATCAAAACCAGACCAATATCCTAGATGAGGGTCTGGTATAGATGTTAATGGGGGACCCCCAAAAAAACTGAATTATATATTTTTGTTGATGAGTTGGGGTACTATGTATCTCTTATTTATTCAAAGAGGGCTTTTAGATTCTGATGAGCCCCCCACCCACAGACCCCCACAATCACAGAGCCAGGGTTGTGTGGAAACCATGGTAACAAGGTGCTTTCCCAGGGGGTCCCCTGCACATGATGGTATTGTTAACAACAGGTGGAAAGTTGTCATGTTGTCATGAAAGTTGTCATGTGACGGGAAATCATAGGGGAACACACGTCGGCTAACCGGACCACATTCACATGGCTGGATAAGCTTGGTGTCGGCATACTGGCACTTTAACATGTGAGTGCAACAATTCTAGCAAATGGATTGCTGTGTAAGGAATCTGTAATTAGGTAAAGTTTGTGAAAAGCTTCTTTAGTGCTAGATATTGTGTACATTGAAATTCAAAGGTTTAGAACAGGGACGAAACTGGGGGGGAACGCCTGCCCTGGTTGCCACATCTAGGGGGGTGCCGCCCCCACCTGCACTGGGAATCGCTGCTCTAAGGGTATCACTGCCGTCCAATCAAGTGTAATGGACAGGCAGCACCTGCTGCATAGTTTGCTAAACACCGGGGTATCAAATAGGAGGAAGACTGCACATGTGCACTAGCGCTGAATCACTCTCCTCCTCCCTCCCACCCACCAGCACTATAGAAAGGCATTCCAGAGTGACGCTTCCGCTACTGTTGCTCTGGAACGCTTTTCTAGCCCGGCGGGAGTAGCGGAGTGGTTCAGTGCTAGTGCACCAGTTTGGTCTCCCTCCTATTTGATTCTCTGGTATTTGGCAAACTACGCAGTGGGAGCTGTCTGTCCATTACACTTTAACTGGCGGCAGTGACACCGTACAGGAGAGTAAAACAGTCTATTTCTTTCCTGCATGAGGCATCCTAGAGAAGGGGGGGCTTCAAAGAAGGCCCTGGAATGGGGGGTACAGAGGAGGCTCTGGGCAGGGGGGATGCAGAGGAGGTGCTGGAGTGGGGGGGGATCCAGAGGAGGCCCTTGACTAGGAGGGGAGTACACAGGAGGCCCTGCACTGGGGGTGCAGAGGAGGTCCTGGACTAGGAGTGTACGAGGAGGGAAGTACACCAGACACCCTGGACCGGGGGGTGCAGAGGAGGCCCTGGAGTGGCGGATGCCGAGGAGGCCCTGGACTAGTAGGGGAGTACACCAAAGGCCCTGGACTGGGGGGGGGGGGTGTAGTGGAGGCCCTGGACTTATGGGGTTGATAAAGGACCTGGATTCGGAGAGCAGGGTGCAGAGGAGGCTCTGAACTTGGGGTGGGCTGTAAAGGAGGACTTGGACTGGGAGAGGAGGGCAGAGTAGGCCCTGGACTGGGAGAGGAGTGTAGAGCAGGCCCTGGACTGGGAGAATAGTGCAGAGGAGGCCCTAGACTAGTGGGGAGGGTGCAGAGGAGGCAATTGATTAGGAGATGGCGGTTGGTGTGGCAAAAGCCCCTAGATTGGGGGTACAAGGGAGATACTGGACTAGGTAACAGGGTGCCTAGAGGTCCCAGATTAGGAGAGGGGGTGCCTGGGGGCCCTGGACTAGGGCAGCAGGTGTCTGGAGGCCCTGGACTATGAGAGGGGGGTCGTGGAGGCCCTCTGGACTAAGAAAAAGGGTGCCTGCAGGACCTGCCAGCTTCAGGGAGAAAGAGTCTGGATGTAAAGTCTGAGCTGAAGAAGAGCCTGCCTGGGCCCTGGAGGGTGAGTTCACAACATAAATGGGGACATTTATCAATTGTCACAAGTAATGCCAAAACTGGAGCCAGGTCGTGTGATTCATATTTTTAAGGAGAAGTACAGCCAAATCCTGTTGTACATCTCCTGTTGATCACAGCAGTGCAGATTGTTTTGCACGCCTGTGACACAATTTCAGTTGACAGCAGGCTTAAGCCTGCTCTTGACTGATGTTACTGAAAGATCGCAACCATAAGGTTCAGATCAACTCACATGCCTGGACAAGCACCCAGCTCAGCCTCTGGACCTGGACTTGAACTTGAACCTGGGACCTCAGCTGTGTCTGGCTCTGGCAATGAATCTTCTCACTGAGCTATCTGAGATGCCAGACAGTGCCTTGTCAGATCCTTTAGACAACCCTGCCTTCTACCTTGATTTCAGCTGAACCTTGAACTCTTTGCTCCTCCCATGAACTTCCTGATATAAGCCACGTCTTTGCACTTCCTCCTTGCCAGAATATTGTGCTATCTCCAGCCTGTATCTTGCTCCTGTCTTCCCTGCTGCCGTTTATATTTGCTACTGCTCTTGGCTTGTTCCACGACTACACTTCTGCCTGATCCCAACCTGCAACAACTCGTTACTGACCTTTTGGCTTGCTTACTAACCACGCTTCTGTTTGATCCTTACCTGCTCATCTGCTACTGAACCCCGGCTTGCTCACCTCCTGGTGAGGCGATTCTGAGGACCGCGACCTGGTACTAACACGCAGCTAAATCCATCTCCACCGTCAGGAGCTCTGGTGAAAACCAGTTAGCACTTAGACTCATCTGTGTCATCTGCCAGGGTGACGGCCTGTGTACCTATCCTGCTGGTTAGTGGTAGTCCTGCAACTACTATAGAAATTGGTCTTCGAGCCTGACCCCTGATTGTGACAGAGCCACTGAGAGCTTAAAGCAGCCACTCCAGCCCCATCCTCAGCCCATTGTTTCAGTGAGCACCGGGGGGGCAGAGCAGAGTCAAAGACTGACAGTCACCAGCTCTCTGCTCAGGGAGCACTGAGAACTGAGTGATTGACTGTTTGATTACTCAGTTCTCAGCCTTAGAGCTGGCGGGGACAGATGCAGCATCTACTTAGGTAAGTATGATTCATAAATAAAATTCCCATACTTCTCTTTTAATTACTCAAAATTTGCTATTTCCTGCTATCTGGCCCACATGACAATTAGGCCTCATTCACATGGAGCATATGCATCCATGCCCAGTGTGATGGGTGTGTACTGCGTGGGGATACATGGTGTTTTGTGCACGGGCATAGTCGAACTTGACATGCAGACAGGAAGGGTTGCATATACCCAAATGCATAGTGTCTGCAAAAAGTGGCTGAGCATACAGGACCTGTCTCAGCACCTGTCTGAATGAGCCCTTAGTGGAATTTATCAAAACTAGAGCAGACAGAAACTGGAGCAGCTGTGCATGGCAACCAATCAGCTCATAGCTTTCATTTTTCCAAGCTGAATAAGCTGAAGATAGAAGCTGATGGTTGCCATGCACAGATGTTCCAGATTCTGGCTGCACCAGTTTTGTAATACTTACCTGAGCCCCCTCTGGATCCAGCGATGTCCATGAGAGCCTTGGCTGTGCGGGGACTCGCACTCCTGATTGGCTTTTGCCAATCACAGCCAGTGAGCCAATCAGAATATGGAGGGAGCAGAGTCGAGCCATGGCTTCATGTATGAATAGACACACAGAGCCATGGCTCGAGAGCACGTCTGCTTGGGTGCCCCCCCCCCCTACAAAACAATGACCAGTCCCGGGTGCCAGATTTGCTAGCTACACCACTGGTTTAGACTAATCTATAAACCTGTATAATTATTAAAGACTAGAATTTCTGTGTTAGCACATGACACAAAGCAAGATCTTCTCTTGCCCCTGTACAAAACATAATCAATACCTCATCTTAGAAATGCATTCAGTTCAGTTTTGGGCCCCGCTTCACACAAAAGTATGTTGTGGAAATGGAAAGAATGCAAAGAAGTCCAACTATACCAATAAGGGGCATGGATGACTTCAGCTATTATAAAAGTTTTACACACCTGAAATATTTTACTTTTCAGAAGAAGAAATTGAAAGGACATATAATCACCTTGTACAATAATTTAAAAGGTGCTTATGGTAAATTAAAATTGCATTGCAACTCTGCATTAGTCAGTGGTAAATGTGGTATACACTATACACAATCACCCAACGCTAGTTTGTTTCCACAATCCATGACTTAACTTCATGACAATCCATGACTTAACATCACAGTTCACACAAATAGGTTTTAAATTCAAACTGTAGCAAACTGTAAAATATCTAAGTGCTCACCGCTTAAGTATAAGATTTATTTTTTGTGTTCAAACACAAACTACTCACATAAAGATGATAAAAACATAGCATGTAAAGCCGACAATCGTGTTAGTTCCGTAGGGCAGCAGCGCGTGACATCACGCGTAGCTCCTCCACCATACACATTACGTTCAATCAAAACTTCTACATCATCGGACTCCTCCCCCCTTCCCTTCATTAGCAGACGGAGGCACTTGGGGAAGGTTGAGGAGT
The DNA here is from genome assembly GCF_037356315.1 of Lithobates pipiens. Taxonomy (NCBI): domain Eukaryota; kingdom Metazoa; phylum Chordata; class Amphibia; order Anura; family Ranidae; genus Lithobates; species Lithobates pipiens. The sequence goes on from NW_027507748.1 coordinate 145,787,015, forward strand.
CATGTGACGTCAATGTCCGTGACGTCGCCGGATCTCCGATGGAACTCCCTGAAGACCCGGAAGCCGGCAGAGAGGTGAGTACCGATCAAAAGAATTTTCACTGATCAAAAAAATGAATCGATTAATCGAGGAATTAATCTTTAATTTGCACAGCCCTACATTTAAGATGACCTCTAAGAGCACTCTTTGTGGCTATAGGCAAAAGGGTTTATAGATTAGCTTCACTCTCCCAATCAATATTGACTATTTTTAATCCTTATGCTGCTAGCATTAGTAAATAGATAGTAAAGTATATCATATTTCCTTTTTTTAAACTTTTTTTTTTACATTTCTTCAGTTACTTCCTGGTTTCTTGCCTAGGTAAATGGTGTCATACATCCCAGGAGTCTTCAGAAGGGGAAGAGGGTTTTCTCAGCTAAGCACACTCTCCTGCATGCATGTTTAAGCTAAGGGCAAATCAATTCCAGGAAGTAAATACTACATGCATCATCTTCCCTTACTCAAGATGGCCATGGCCAGAAATACTAGGGGGTGTTTTTCAAAGTGATTTCTCAACAAAATAAAGCATGGAGACATAGATGGATGGGAGAATTTGTTTTGAATATTAAAAATGAATAAATAGTGTTTTTGGTTTGTGGTGCTCAGGTGCAGTGAAGATCCACTTTAAGCATGCATGAAAAGAATACTTTACCATAAGAGCTGTAAATTTGTGGAATATAAAGGAACTGGTCCTAGCTGATTCAGATTGTTTCAGAGAAGGGTTGATTGCGTTTTTGCAAAATATAAACAGCTACTCATATTTACAAGAAATAGGATTGTAGAATGTTGACCCAACATTCTAATTTGTTTCTCTTTTAGAAAAAAAGGACCGCCCTTTGGAAGTGTTATCTCAAAGATCAACAGCAGGTTTAGATTTCTGAGGATGAAAGTTTTTTTAGCTTGAATTTTGTATGTATATGTATGATATTTCTGTTTGGTCAGAAATCAATTAGCCTATCAGTATGGAATAAACTAAAAGAAACATATCCAAACACATGGACAACATACAAGCTCCATTCTTCCATACATTTACACTTTGTGACCCGACCGGTATGTACACTGTGACATGTATGTTGACCACTTGATTTCTTCAAGAGTGTCGGTCTTGTAATAAGCATACTTGTGCAATGAGGCCATTCTTAAAACTGGATGACTCAGCAGAGGTTGGCAAATACTTAATTTCATGTCATTAAATGATGATGATCATCATCAAAATCATTTTAAACTGTAGCTTTAGTATGGGCTTTAAGAAATGAAAAGAGAACAATTCTTAAAATTAGATTATAAGAAAAATAATGTAAAAACAACTTATTCAATAATACATCAGTCATAGATTAAAACATGAAGCATACTTTGCAAATACTTAACCACTTCCCGACCAGCGCACGACGATGTACGTCGACAGAATGGCACGGGCAGGCATATTGGCGTACATGTACGTCCAATATTCGATGCCGCCCTGCCATCGGGAGCGCGTCGCCGGCGGCGCACTCCCGCGCTGGTCGGGATCCCCGTGAGTCCGGTCGCGGGACCCGCGGACTCGATCGCCGCGGGCATCCCCGCGATCGTCTCACGGAGCGGCCGAATGGAGGAAATGCTGTTTAAACAACATTTTTCCATTCTGCCTAGCAACTAGTGACGCTGATCTCTGCTCCATGTGATTGGAGCAGAGATCAGTGTACACTAAATGAAAGCCCAACCCCCCCACAGTTAGTAACACACCCCTAGGAACACTTAACCCCTACACTGCCACCCACTGGTTAACCCTTTCACTGCCAGTGTCATTTACACAGGAATCACTGCATTTATATAGCAGTGATTACTGTATAAATGACAATGGTCCCAAAAATGTGTCAAAAATGTCCGATGGGTCCCCGACAATGTCGCAGTCACAATAAAAATCGCAGATCGCCGCCATTACTAGTAAAAAAAAAAATAATAAAAAATTATTAATAAAAATGCTATAAAACTATCCCTATTTTGTAAACGCTATAACTTTTGCGCAAACCAATCAATAATCGCTTATTGCGATTTTTTTTACCAAAAATATGTAGAAGAATACGTATCGGCCTAAATTGAGGGAAAAAAATGTTTTTTTTATATATTTTTGGGGGATATTTATTATAACAACAAGTAAAAAATAATGTGTTTTTTTCAAAATTGTCGCTCTATTTTTGTTTATATAAAAAATAAAAACCGCAGGGGTGATCAAATACCACCAAAAGAAAGCTCTATTTGTGGGAAAAAAAGGACGTCAATTTTGTTTGGGAGCCACGTCGCACGACCGCGCAATTGTCAGTTAAAGCGACGCTGTGCCGAATCGCAAAAAGTGGTCTGGTCTTTGACCAGCAAATTGGTCCGGTCTGAAAGTGGTTTAAACAATGCTATTTACTTTACTATGCAGTGATGTGCAATGAGATATATAAAAAATATGATATGTGAAATGTGATATGAAATATATGAAATATGAAATGTGATAAAAGAATAGACAAGTGAGCTAATTGGGATCTGTCTCATGTGTAAGACTATCAGACAATTAAAGTATATTTATTGTGGCCAATGTCTTTTAAGTTTCATGGCCCTGAGAAATTCTTTGTTTTTTAAATCTAAAAAACTGATGGCCCAATAGCATTCTACTAGCTATGCTAGCATAAGGCATACCATGATCTCTTAATCAGGTTTACCATACACCTTTGCGCCAATAACATATCTGAAAGTAGCATGGTAATGCAGGTTGAGATAAATGCAGTCCAGCATGGGTATTTCACAAACTTTCTGTATGCTGTGAAGGCAGTGGAAATGATGTTCCAGTTTTTAGCGATACAAGAAATGCACATAGAAAAAAGTTTAATAAAACAGACCATATTTACAAGCTTTATGTCACAGTTATTAAAATAACTTGCAACAGTGCTAGGTTTCTTATGAAGAAATAGACAAGGATTGGCCATAACAAATCAGTATCTTCTGAGCCTCTATTTGTTCCTTCATTGTTCAATATAGTAATTTACCATTTCTTCCAACAGTTCATTAAGCCTGAGAAATGTATCTGCAGTCTTATGCCACCCAGAAAAGAATCACCTATAGTGGCCACTTTCGGCCTCTAGGGTAAAGAGAGAGCGTAGAAGGCATGAATATAAATGGGCAGACACAAAGTGGTGGCTGTCCCATGTATAGGTGATTGTTAATACTAATCAGAACATTTACATCAGGGATGAACAACTTTTTGCTTGGTGGTCCATTTTAGTAGTTTAGGCCCCATTAACACTGATGTGGTATGGTTTGCCTGCACCATGGATGCAGCGTAGTGTACTCGCAAGTTTGGGGTAGGTTAACTGCACTTTCCCATTGACTTCTATTATGTTCTGCTGTTTTGATGCGCTTTCAGAAAGTGCACAACAAATGTGGGATATAATAGAATTCTTAGTGCAGCCAACCTGCACCAAAGCCGTGGGGCCTCACAGGGATAGTCAGAAATGATAAAGATTATTTTCAGTATAGGCATACCATAATCATTACACAAACCTCTTCCTAAGTAAACGATTCCATTAATAATTGTAACAAATTAAAATACGTACATATGGATGTTTTTACAGGTATCATAGTTGGAAAGTTGTGTTCCATTTTTTCATGCGTGCTGACCAACAACATAGTACTTTCTGGGAAGGGCAGTAAAGAGTTTGATGGCCTAAAGCAGGGGTGTCCAAACTTTTTTCAAAGAGGGCCAGATTTGATGAAGTAAACATGCACGAGGGCCAACCATTTTTCCTGACATTCTTTGAACCATTAAAATTCGGTCTAAAAAACACAACCTGGGCGGGGCGTGACCGGATGTCAGGGTGAGAGGTCGCGGCGGGCTCAGACCTACCGCTCGCTCCAGAGACTAATGCTGCCGAGGTAGTGTGGAGGAGGAGGAGGGAAGGAGAAGCCGAGCGTTGAGGTGCCGAAACGAGGGGACGCTGCGAAGCTGTGACACCACCAAAGCGAGAGTAACGGTACATTCGGTTGACCGAACGGCGCAACAGTGAAGGTATGTGAAGGTCGCCACAGGAAGCTCTCCCATAGAGGAACATCGAGCCCCACGTAAGAAACCCTGTGAGAGAGGGAATCAAAGCGAAGGGAGGGATTGAGCGATACCCCCCCCCCCCCCCCGGTGGAAGAGACGTAAGATCTGAAGGTATGACCAGGAAAAGGGGGGTGGAGGAGGCGACCACACATAATGGATCACAAACATTACGTAGTTCCAAAGATAAGGCTGGTCACTCGACCGGGCTGACAGGCGTTGCTGCTGCTACCGCCGCTTCTAAACTGGAGCGATATGCCCATACGCCTAATCAGACTCCAAACCAAACACCCAAAAAGAACGTGCAAGTCGGAGAGGGGCGGCCACAGAGTACTGCAGCCGTGCAAACGGTCGGAAGGAAAAGCCAGGGCTTGACGACCGAAATAGAGCCGACAAGTTTAAATAAAGCAATATGTGTGGCAGTCCGGTCGGACAATACGGGTGTAATGGGTGGAATATCGGAAGCACAAGCGTCCGTGAGTAATCTCTCCTTAGAGAGGGGGACTGGACGGGACACTGAGATAAGTACAGAAGGAGAAATTTGGGCAAAAGGTAAAGAACCATCACTAAAAGAAATTCTTTCTGCGGTGAATACATGTAAATTATCATTGGATGATGTATCAGATCAATTAAAGCAGATAAGAGAAGATGGGTTAAATCTTAAAAATGAAGTACAGAAAACTGCGGCCCGTATATCAGATATGGAGGAGAGAGTCAGCCAGGTGGAGGATGATGTACTCCCGCTGAAACAGGAGATGCAAATGATGAAGGGCCAGTTAAATTTGTGTATGGCTAAAATGGACAATATGGAAAATACTATACGCAGGAAAAATATCAGAGTCTTAGGTTTTCCGGAGAAAAGTGAAGGCAATGATCTTGCTGAATTTATGGAAATATGGATAAAGGATAAAGTAGGGAGTGAGAAGCTATCAAGATTTTTTGCAATCGAAAGGGCGTATAGAATTCCGTTTAGGATGGTGGAAGGAAGAAGTCATCCTAGATCCATAATCATCCAATTGCTGTCCTATAGAGATAAAGTTGTTATCCTTCAAAGAGCAAGAGAACTGCGTAATCTTGAATATAATGGGATAAAGATTTCATTGTATCCGGATTTTTCCCCAGAGCTGCAAGGACAGAGAGCCAAGTTTATAGAGTGCAAAAAGAAATTGCAGAGTCTTAAAGTGAATTATGCATTGCTTTATCCGGCAAAGTTGAGGGTATCAGCATTTGGGGAAAACATATTTTTTAATAGTCCAGAAGAAGCTAAGTCGTGGTTGGAGGAAAATAAATGTCTGCTGCAACAGAGGGGAAGGCTGTAATATGAAAACAGAAAGAAAATGGACATTTTTTTTCTTTTTTTTCCTTTTTTTTTTTTCCTCTTTTTTCCGGACTAAGAGGGAATGCCCCCATATTGCTCTGTTTGTCTCCCTCCCTCTCTTCTTCCCCCCTTCCCTTTTTTTTTTTTTTTTCTCGGCAGTAATGTGGACTATTTTTTGTTATAGAAATAAGAGTAATGGGAGTGGGTGGGTAGGGCGAGTAGGTGGGGAGGATATATCACCCTGGGAGGTAAAAACGGTCATGTTGGAAGCCCCTTAGAAGGGCCCCAAGTGGGGCATGGGAGGGTTGGGGAGGGGAAAGAAAAAAGGGATGGGGAGTATGAATGGATGAATGATAGCGAGAGAAAGGAGGTTGAAAGGATAGGAAAGGATATAGGTAGGCATGGTAAAGGATTATTAATTGCACAAAAAATATTTAAGTATAAAGTTGATGTGTGAAATTGCATTAAACACGGTGGTCAGTGAAAAAGGGCACAAGAAAATGAAATTAAGGGAGGCACAAGGAAATAATATTGTTCAATTTATATAAAATGTGTGTAAAATGTGCATAAGAAATATGGTAAATATGAGATACAAAATATGTGTGGGACTAAAATTTTGGAGCACAGGGAAAAAAAAAAAAAAAGTAAGGGGGAGATCACGTGTGAAAACACAGAGAAAGCACGTAGAATGGAGAATAAAAGTATGATATTGTGTTTTTAGGCTTTAAATATGGGAGTAAGCAGTAAGGTAGGGAACGTCACTAAAAAGGTTAAAATCTGTTCTTGGAATGTACGGGGGGTGAAGGAACAGCTGAAGAGACTTGCGTTATTTTCCATGGGGAATATGGGTAATTATGGGATGCTCTGTTTGCAGGAGACCCACCTGGACCGAGATACAATCAGTGTGCTAAGACACAGAAAATATAGGATACAATATCATTCTACATACACCTCCTACTCAAGGGGAGTGAGTGTCTTAATAGATCCTGGGTCGGGTCTAACCTGCAGGCAGAGCATCATAGATGTTAAAGGGAGATATGTGTTCCTTTTTTGTGGTATAGAAGATAGAGTATGTGTGATTGCAACTGTGTATATCCCACCACCATTTAATGCAGAAATATTATATGAACTGCTGAAGTTTATAAAGGATAAGCCTGGAATCCCAGTCATAATAGCAGGGGACTTTAATATGATAATGGATCAAAAAATAGATATGTTCCCACAGAAGGTCGGTAGTAGGGAGGGACCTAATGGGTTGTTATTTCAATTCTGTGAAGAAACAGGTTTTGTGGATATATGGAGAAGGTGGAACCCCTTAAAAAAACAGTATTCTTGTCACTCTAAGACGTACTCCACCTTGTCCAGGATCGATATGGTGCTGTGTAATGAAGAGGCGCTGGGGATGGTGGAGAAGGTGGAGTACGAGCCAAGGGGAATTTCGGACCATTCACCGGTAATGTTTTTAATGACAATAGGGAGAGGATGTAGCAGAAGGGAATGGAAGATAAATCCATTTTGGTTAGAACTAATGGATAACATGGAGTGGCTAAAAGAAAATCTAAAAGAATTTTTGAGCATAAATGTGGGATCTACGTCCCTGGGAATAATGTGGGATACCTTGAAAGCCTTCTTAAGGGGGGATCTAATAAAAAAGATATTGCAGATTAAGAAGAATGGGTTAGCAAAGGAAATAGAAGCAAAAGAAAGGGTAAGGAGGTCAGAAGAGAGGTATATAAGGGCCCCCTCAGAAGAAAGCTCCAAGGAATGGGAGGAAAATCAGGTAGAATATAAAAGACTTATATGGGAGAAAGAGGAGAAGAAAAGGCAGTTCCAGAGGCAGTCCTTCTTTGGCGAAGGGGAACAAGTGGGGAGGGTATTGTCATTGATTGCTAAATCAAATAGTTCGTCCCCAATAATACCGGCGATATTGGACAGGGAGGGAGGTATGAGGAAGTCAACACCTGAAATAGTGGAAGAGTTTAGAAAATATTATGAGGAACTATATAAAGTTTCAAACTCCGAAGTAGAGGGGGAGATGCAGGAATTTTTTGGGAAAATAACATTACCCAGGCTGTCAGAGGAAGATAGGGAGGGCTTGGAAGCACCATTGACCCTGGAGGAGCTGCAAAAAGTAACAGCAGAAATGACAAATCAGAAAGCCCCAGGTCCGGATGGACTGCCGATAGAGATTTATAAAAAATTTGGGGAGATACTTTTACCGGCTCTCCTACAGGTGCTCAATGGGGCTTTTGAAGCGGGACAGCTGCCGCAATCAATGATGGAGGCCACAGTGGTGGTCCTAGCAAAAGAAGGGAAAAACCAATTGGAGACCGCATCATATAGACCTATATCGTTATTGTGTTCAGATGTCAAAATCTTGGCAAAAGTACCTGCAACAAGGGTAAAAAATATAATATCAAAATTAGTACATCAGGACCAAACTGGGTTCATCCCAGGGCGGTCCACAAATATGAATGTGAGACGTGCCTATTTAAACATTCAGATTCCTTCAGAAAACAAAGGGAATAGAGCAGTTATGTCCCTAGATGCGAAAAAAGCCTTCGATAGTGTGGAGTGGCATTATTTGAGGAGGGTGTTGGCGGAATTTCAATTTGGTCAAATGGATAAGAGTACTGTATACAGATCCAAGGGCGAAAGTGAGAATAAATGGGGAATGTTCAGAGGGATTCCATTGGAGAGGGGGACAAGACAGGGGTGCCCTTTGTCGCCCCTGCTTTTCGCCCTCTCAATGGAGCCTATGGCGATAGCCTTGAGAGAGGCGCAGGATATCCGGGGGTTTAAAAGAGGGAATGAAGAGGAAAAGGTTGCTTTGTATGCAGACGATATACTGTTGTTTTTAGGGGACACGGGGCCCTCATTGGTGGCGGCAATGACCCTGATAAAAGAATTCGGGTATTTCTCTGGACTTGAAATTAACTGGGAAAAATCTGCTCTCCTACCAGTGGATCCCCTCGATACCCCACTGCCAGTACAGGTATCCCAAATAGAAATAGTTAAACAAATGAAGTACTTGGGAGTGAATATGACGGCAGACCCAAGGCAGTATATAGCAGGGAATTTAGTTCCACTTATGGCAAAATTAAAGCGTAAAATCAGAATATGGAAGAACCTCCCCTTGTCAGTAGCCGGTAGGTGCAACTTAATTAAGATGGTGTGGATGCCTCAAATATTATATGTTATACAAAACTCACCGGTTTGGATTCCAAAATATTGGTTTAAAAAAATAGAAAGTTTGTTTAGAGAGATGTAATGGAAGAACAGTGTGGCAAGAATCAGCTTACAAGTACTACAGAGACCAAGGGAAATGGGTGGGATGGCACTACCTAATATGAGATACTACTTTCTGGCTGCCCAATTACAGTATATGAGGGGAGGTAACCTAGTAGCAGTGACAGGAAAGGGGAGTGGTCCCCTGGGGAGGGATACTCCACATAATACGGTCGCGGAAGCAGTGGAAGCCGACTCATTTAGGACCATCTGCCCCACAGTCCAACTGATGGTAAAGTGTTGGGAGGAGGTAAAAGTAATATTGGGGTATAGAGGATATACAGAACTCTCACCAATATGGGAAAATAAAAATCTGGAGGAAATTAAGAAAATGGGGAGATTAGCAGAATGGGATCGGAGGGGCGTACACTTCTTAGCGCAGTTATATAAGGACGGGAGACTGAAAACATTTCAGGAACTAAGGGACGAATATGGGTTGCCGGCTTATTACCTCCTTAATTATATACAAATTAAACATGCGTTAGAGGCACAATTTAGAGACAGGAAGTTGGAATGGAGTAAGATGCCTGTACTAAGGAGAATTATAAGTTATAATATATCGAAAGGAGGTATTTCTGAGATCTATAGGTATCTAAAGGGAACAGAACAAGAAGGGGTAATAGAGGAGAAAAAAAAGGTAAAATGGGAAAGAGAGGTGGGCCCAATATCGGTAGAACAGTGGGAAAAGGTTCTGGCATTGGGGGCGAAAGTTTCCTTATCGCCATCACATATTATATCTCAAATGTATTTAATCCATAGGGTATACTACACTCCTCTTAAATTGTTTAGATTTGGGAGTAGACAGGACGCAGAATGCCAAAGGTGTGGAGACCGAAGAGGAGATTTAATACACATGATTTGGCGATGCCCAAGATTATACAGATATTGGGTAGGAATAATAGGGAAAATTAATAAAGTGTTTGGGTTATCACTGGAAGTAGAAGCTAAAATCTGTATAATGGGATTGATAGAAGAAGAGGAGGTACGAGGGGATATCCACATAGCTGTTATTAGATGCCTTTTTCAGGGGAGGAAATTAATTGCGTTTAAGTGGCAGAGGAGGGAAGCGCCTACAGTAAAGGAATGGATGGAAAGGGTGAAAGATAACATAAAAAAGGAGGAATTCATATATAGGAAAAGAGGTAATTATGGGAAGTTTGTTAAAATATGGGGAAAGTGGGGTGAGAAATGAGAAAGGGTGAGTAAGTTGTAAGAGTGATGGATGAAGGAGGGAATGAATGAGAGGTGGGGAGGGGGATGGGAGAAGGGAATGAGTAATTTGTTTAAGTTTGAAGTTATTTAAAATTTCCTTTTTTTTTTGGTATAATTGTGAATTGATTATTATCGTCGGAGGGAATGGGAGGGGGAGAGGGTTGATAGGGGGAGGGGGGGTGGGAGGGGGGGATAAGGGAAATTTGTTTGTAAGGGGAATTATTGTATGTGATTATTTTGTGGCAATATTTGTGAATCTGAATATAAAGCAAATAAAATAAAAAATTTTTAAAGATTAAAAAAAAAAAAAATTCGGTCTAAGTGTGTTCGTTCGAACACTAATACATGGCCCAACAAGAATTCTCTTGCCTTTGTGGCTGTGTGTGTTGAAGAGATGTGCTTGGGCGTGTTATTTGGATATACCATATTTATTGGCGAATAAGAGGGAAGTTTCAGGAAAAAACCTTAAAATTTTAAATAAAAAACTGTAAAGCAAAATAAGGGTCAGTGCCCATCTGCGCGCCCACCATTGCTGGGAATGCAGCCCCCACCATTGCCAGGAATGCAGCCACCATTACCAGGAATGCAGCCACCATTAGCCAGGAATGCAGCCACCATTGCCAGGATTTCACTCACTATTAGCCAGGAATGCAGCCACCATTGCCAGGATTTCACTCACCATTAGCCAGGAATGCAGCCACCATTAGCCAGGATTTCACATACTATTGCCAGGAATGCAGCCACCATTAGCCAGGAATGCAGCCACCATTAGCCAGGAATGCAGCCACCATTGCCAGGATTTCACTCACTATTAGCCAGGAATACAGCCACCATTAGCCAGGATTTCACTCACCATTAGCCAGGAATGCAGCCACCATTAGCCAGGATTTCACATACTATTGCCAGGAATGCACCCACCATTGCCAGTAATGCAGCCACCATTAGCCAGGAATGCAGCCACCATTAGCCAGGAATGCAGCCACCATTAGCCAGGATTTCACATACTATTGCCAGGAATGCACCCACCATTGCCAGGAATGCAGCCACCATTGCCAGCAATGCAGCCACCATTAGCCAGGAATGCAGCCACCATTAGCCAGGAATGCACCCACCATTGCCAGGATTTCACTCACTATTAGCCAGGAATGCAGCCACCATTATCCAGAATTTCACATACTATTGTCAGGAATGCAGCCACCATTAGCCAGGAATGCAGCCACCATTAGCCAGGATTTCACTCACTATTAGCCAGGAATGCAGCCACCATTAGCCAGGATTTCACATACTATTGCCAGGAATGCAGCCACCATTAGCCAGGAATGCAGCCACCATTGCCAAGATTTCACTCACTATTAGCCAGGAATGCAGCCACCATTAGCCAGGAATGTACTTACCATTGCCATCAGTGCAGCCTTGGAGGGGACATGGAGGGGGCTGAACGAGCGCCAAAGAACAGGAGAATCTCCTGTTTACACAGCGGCCTCTTTAAGAGAAAGTCCCGCCTCCTTTGATGGACAGAACAGTCGTCCAATAGCGGAGATGGGACTTCCTATTACAGAGGCTGCCGTGTAAACAGGAAATACTCCTGTGTGTACGGCGCTCGTACAGCCTCCTATCTCCAATGCAACCAGACTATATATCTTTTGTGGCCCCGGCGCTGGGAGATCGCCGGGGGCCACAGAAGATATATATGTTTAGATTACGAGGCGGGCCGTTCAAAACCGGGCCGCGGGCCGTGATTGGCCCGCGGGCCGGACTTTGGACATGCCTGGCCTAAAGTATATGTAAAACCAATTAATAACCAAGTAATGTTTTAATCTACAGTATTTATATTTTCAGTTTTTGTTAACTAATATCAGGTAATCCTGCCTTTGAAGGTTCTTTTTCAGGTACTTCCTGTTATAGGATGACAATTCTCTGTCCCTTTCTCCCAGGCGTGCTGTGTTGTCACCTTGTCACAGGTGTTGCTGTTTTAGACTCCGGTGTTGATTTACTAAAGCCATATAGAGTGTTCACTTAGCAAGAGGAGTTGCATTTTGCAAGGGAATTTCCCCCAGAGCTTTGTGGACTTCTGTCATCTGATCATGACTCATGCAAGTAAAACTTTTTTTCCTTACACATTCTTTGCAAAGTGAAATTCCACCACATTCACCAAACTCTGGGGAAAATTCCATAAAAAAATGCAACTTCTCTTGCAAAGTGAACATCCTATATGCCTAGTAAATCAACCCCTATAAGCAGCCTTGCCATGTTCATAGGGGCTGATTTACTAAAGGCAATTAGACTGTTCACTTGGCAAGGGAAGTTGCACTTTGCAAGGGAATTTTCCCTAGCATTTAGTGAATCAGGTGAAGCTCTGCTGGCTTCTATGATTCTATCAAGTGGAAAGAAAATGCATTTTTTTAATTTTGTTTGCATGCCATTGGGTTTTCTTCACAAAGTGAAACTTCACCACATTTACTAAGCTCTGATGCAAATTCACTTACAAAATTCAACTTTCTTAGTAAATCAACCCCATTATGCAGGTATGTTTGGGTATCGTCCCCATTAGGGAGCCTATCCTGAGCAATAGGGATGAGCTTCGAGTTCGAGTCGAACTCATGTTCGACTCCAACATTGCCTGTTCAGCGAACAGTGAACAATTTGGGCTGTTCGCGGCAAATTCGAAAAGCCAGGACACCCTGTACAAGTCTATGGGAGAAATATAAAGTGCTTATTTTAAAGGTTAATATGCAAGTTACTGTCCTAAAAAGTGTTTGGGGACCTGGGTTATGCCCCAAGGGACATGGATCAATGCAAAAAAAAGTTTTAAAAATTTCAGTTTTTTCAGGAGCAGTGATTTTAATAATGATTAAAGTGAAACAATAAAAGTGTAATATTCCTGGTCTGGTATGGATATTAAGGGGAACCCCGCATCACATTTAAAAAAAAAATTGACGTGGGGGTCCCCTGACGTGGGGGTCCCCCTAAATTGGGGCTTCCCCAATGACGTATGGGTGACCCCGCCCCCCTCTGATGTAACGCAGGTTTCCCTTAAATCAGAGGGGGCGGGGTCACCCATACGTCATTGGGGAACCCCTGGCTTCCCTCGCTAGAGGGGGCGGGGTCAGGTGACGGGTGGCCCTGCCCTCCTAATATAAGAAACGTCAGGTGCTGGACTCCCCGCAGTGTCTCCTCAGTGGAGACAGAAGATAGATGCATGGATGGACTGCGCTGGACTGAAAATCACCCGTCGCTGGATCAGATTAGCCATCGCTGGACCCCGGAGAGGTGATCATTCATCGCTGGATAGCAAGAGTGGATTACCACCGCTGGAATCTTTTTTTTATTTTTTTTATTTTTAATAAAGGAATTTTTCAAAAGTGTGTTTGTCTTATTTAACCATTTTTTTTACACTTTCTTTGTGAAATGGTAGGGGTACTTTTGTACCCCCTTACCATGTTAAACAGGGGGGGCTGGGATCTGGGGGTCCTCTTGTTAAAGGAGGCTTCCAGATTCTGATAAGCCCCCCGCCCGCAGACCCCCACAACCACCGGCCAGGGTTGTGGGGATGAGGCCCATGTCCCCATCAACATGGGGACATGGTGCTTTGAGGGGTCACAGACCCCCAAAGCATCCTCCCAACGTCGAGGGCATGTGGCCTGGTACGGTTCAGGAGGGGGGCACTCTCTCGTCCCCCCACTTTTCCTGCGGCCTGCCAGGTTGCGTGCTCGGATAAAGGGTCTGGTATGGATTTTTAGGGGGAGCCCATGTAAAAAAAAAATTTATTTGACGCAGGGTTTCCCTTAATATCCATACCAGACCTGAAGGGCCTGGTAATTGAATTTAGGGGAACCCCACGCTTTTTATTTATTTATTTTTTTATCAATGAATGAATTGTCGGCTTCCGTAATACAGAGAACACTCATTGAGTGTTCTCTGTATTACGCCGCAAGTGATTTTAAAATACTTTTTTTCCTGCAGAAATGACACTTTGTGCAGGGACAGTTCTAAGCACAGGAAACATGCGCCCCTTCGCAGGCATACTATAGACACCCCCCAGGTACGAAATTTTTATTACACTTTTATTGTTTCACTTTAATCATTATTAAAATCACTGCTCCTGAAAAAACGTCCATTTTTAAAACTTTTTTTGCATTGATCCATGTCCCCTGGGGCAGGACCCAGGTCCCCAAACACTTTTTAGGACAGTAACTTGCATATTAGCCTTTAAAATTAGCACTTTAGATTTTGAACGTTCGAGTCCCATAGACTTTAATAGGGTTCTAAAGTTCACACGAAGTTTAGGTCTGTTCGCAGGTTCTGGTGCGAACTGAACAGGGGGGTGTTCTGCTCATCCTTACTGAGCAATTATATGCAGCCAACACTTGAGCAAGTGTATGTAGACAGTAAGTAGTTTTATAGAAGTTAGGAGAGATCAGCAGCACTATGATGCAATAAATAATAAAAAAGGTGAAAACTGTTTTTTTTAAAGACAAATTAAATGTAAATTGTGGATACTTACAAAGCGCCTTGGAACACCAAAAGTCATACATTAGAGTATACATTTACTTTAACCCAGATAGATGGCCTTGTTTCTGGAAATATTCTTGGTTGTCTGTGCAATTAATACAATAAAATGTCTTTTTTTTCTGAATTGTAGATGTAACACCATCATCCATTATAATAATATGGGCTTTTAAAGTTAATAGTTATATTGTACTGACAATAAAAAAAAAGCTAATAGTCCAATTTAATAAAAACATCATTAATGGGTAAGTAATGTTCTATGGTCTTCCAAGATTATATTGGGCATGATGAACTACTGTGCACCACCTCAAATGCAGGTTAACCTGGAAAGTAGTTTAATTTCAATTGCGTTTATTAATAAAAAACACGTCACATTAATATAACTGCCCACAGACATATTTATTAATCATGATCACATTTTACGCATTCCTGATGGGATTTTTCCTGGAAAGCACCAGCAGATATAACAATGGTAAGAAAATAAGCATTAAGGGAATGCATTCTGCACCAGTCTCCGTATATTGTAATTAGCATGAAATATATGGAATTAATAAGTCCAAGCGCGCTCCTCAGGACCATTTTATGGTTAAAGGTACACTCAGGATAAGGAGCTTTAAGTTTTTAGAGTCCGGTATTTTGTTTAATAGCATTAGGTGCTTTAGCCATGCATTATAGTATTTACTATAATAGTGCAGGCTATTTTTTGCTTTAGTTTTAATTAGAATAGGGAATATTTAAGACTTGTGTCATAATTTTGTTTTCTAAAAATGTTACATCCTGCCCCCGCACAAAAACTCCTCACTTTGCCAATCAAAGAGTAAGGGTGCACCACACAGGTTTCAGCATACTTTTTACTGCCGCTCCATTTAAGTCAAACTGAATACTGATGTGGTGTTTCCAGTTCTGTATCAACTTGATAAAGATGACCTTTGTGCCTCTGAATCCTAACATCACTCTGAACTACAGAGAACTCAAGTAAAACTTTACACTGACTATTTTTGCTTCCAGATTTTTCTTTTGTCTGTGTCCATTATGGAAATGTTCCTTTACTTTCTATCCAACACACAAAAAGTAAGAGGAGACTTGTCCAAAGCAAAGGATATCCCCTCTTATACTGCTGACATAACAACAGGTTTTACAGTGGAAGATTCACCCTCAACGCCTGTTCATGTGATAAATTAAATTTTTTTCGATTTCTTATTACTTTCTCTCCTAGTGACAGTGATCACTTGGACTAAAAGTGAGAACATCGTGTTATGCCTTGTACACACGGTCAGACTTCCCGATGGAAAATGTGCGATCGGATCATGCTGTCGGAAAATCCGACCGTGTGTGGGCTCTATCTGACTTTTTCCATCTGAATTTCCGACGCACAAAGTTTGAGAGGTGGATCTCAAATTTTCCGACAACGTGATCCGATCGCCTCAATTCCAATCACGTGTAGCCTAGTCCGATGCACAAAGTGCCACGCATGCCCAGAATAAATTATGAGACGGAAGCGCTTGGTCTGGTAAAACTAGCATTCGTAGTGGATACAGCACATTCTTCACGCTGTACTGTTAAAAATTGTTTAATGCAGAGCATTCTCTTTTTCTTTCTTTAGAAGAATGACATTGTTTTTCTGCTCATATTCACACAGATTTCTCCAAAACGTATTTCTTTATTCTTTTTCCTGATTTCATGAGACAGAATATTTTTATTCGTCAGATCTCCCGAATCATTTTGGATTTTTATCTTTTAATATTTTTTTTAATTTTGTGGTTGCTTTTTTAATCAAGATCCCCTTTTTTAAATTTTGGTCGTCTTCGTAATTTTTTTGTGTGTCAACTTACCACAACACCATTATCTTTTTATTTTATTGTTTTTTTTTTTTATCTCGAGGAGGTTGTTTGGTGTTGGTGTCCCTTGTTATTAATGTGACTTTGTATTTTTAAAATGTACCTGCCTACTCACAAATAAACTGTCCTTTTTGAAGTAAAACACATAGGCAAGTATTTCTTTAAACAAAAAAAACCTTTATTAGGTGTCATAAATAAAGAGGGAGGCAATGCTGCAGAAAATGGTGAAATTGGTGAAGCCTTTGGCCACCAGGGCAGACATCAATTATTTAAAAGCAAAAATCGATGGCCTGAGGAGTCCATATCTAAGGGAGTACAGTCTGGTCCAGAAGTCCAAAAGATCAGGAACAGCAGCAGATGACATCTATGTCCCCAGGCTGTGGTCATACAAGAGCCTTCGTCTTCCTTCCACGGCCCTTCCAGGCTGTGGCTGTGGTGTTGGAGGTGTGGCAGAAGAAGGAGGAGGAGGAGTATGGTCCAAATCACACAGGTGGGTTTTTGGTGTGATTTGGCCCTTTACCCCCTTGTTTAGTGTGAGGTAAATTAGTTCCTCAAACTTGAGGCGTTGCCCCTCCTCCATTTTCTCAAGATTGCAGGCAGCCAAGGCGGCAAAGGCCTCTTGATGAGTGGGGGTGGCTTTGAAGGCCGCAGAAGCCTCCCCAATCAGCCTGAGCACTGACTCCTCCACGTTCCCCCCCCCCCCTTTCTGGCCCTTTTGGTTGGAAAACGGAGGGGATGGTCCTGGGATTCTGTCAGGCTCCTAAGCCTGCCCACCTCTTGGCTGCCACTAACCCCTGCCTCCTCCTGGCTGCCACATTCCACAGCCACCTCCTGGCTGCCACATTCCACGCCCTCCTCCTGGCTGGGGTCTTCCTGTGTATGAAAAAGAGACATACTTTTAGTTTTTGGTTCATCAATCACACACAATTTTCAGCTGAATGAATGAATGAATGAAATACTTGTATAGCGCACAATGCGAACTGAATCGCCTCTAGGCGCTGATGACTGTTACAAATTGAATGTTAACAAACAGAAAAGACTATCATTCTGAGCCCAGCATTTTTCATTCTTGTCCTAAATATATTGGCAACTATGGTCTGTTGATATCTAAAACACTTTATTAAATCAGCAATTCGTGATCAATAAGCACATATAGTTAACCCCATTCATTTTTACTCCAAAAATATGTAGAACAATACTATACCTGGCTCAATCTGGGCTCCTCCACTTCTTCCTGGCTGGAAGGCCCAGGGTGGGCATTGAAAGCCTCAGCAGGGGTGGAAGGAAGCGTAGAAGGAAGCGTGGAAGGAAGAGTGGAGAGTGATTCCCTGACCTCAGTCTGGTCTGACAGAAAATGTAGCCTGTCATAGGACCACAGCCTGGGGACATAAACGTCATCTGCTGCATCTCCAGATCTCATGGACTCAGAGGCTGCCTGCCTCTTCAATTTGTTGTTGTAATGTGGGTGTTTCGCTTGCCATAGACAGGGCAGCTCCCTGTACTTGTCTATGAATAGGGTGAGGAAGCTGTGGTCGCTAAACCCATCCATTTTCTCTGCAAGACACAACACAAGACAAACCCTAATGTCAGGCTAAACTCGCCTAATCTTGTCCCAATATAAGCCTCAATCTAGAAGCAGTATAGGCCAGTGATGTACCAAGTTAAAATTGTACCTTTGTTTGAATGATCGGCGCTTCCGTTACTCCTTCCTTCACTCACAGATCGTATGTACGACGCACGTGTGTTACGTTTTATATACAGGGCACATGCATGAAACTCTGCCCACCCCGAGATTCTTTCTAGTCTATTCCCCACCCCTTCTCTTTCTGTGCAGTGGGAAGAGCACATGGCAGAGACTAATTATTCCAGTAATGAGGAGGAGGACGACGAAAGCCCGGAGCCAGAAACGTCCCGATCCCGGAGGAGAAGATTTAAGGCCTCAAATGTGTCTTTTGTAGAGATGTTGGAGATGGTGGACATATTGAAGAGGAACGACTATGATGGGAAGTATGGACCTTACCCAAACCCAAATATCAGAAGGGCCAAGATCATGACTAAAGTTGTAAAAGAGTCTGCAGAAGAATTTTGGGGTGCGACGATCCAATGATCAACTGACCTGAAACTGAGGGAGCACAATCAGTACAGAAGGATCAAGCGAGTTCTTCTAAAAAGTTAGTAGTTGTCGTGTGTTCATATTATTATTATTGCTTGCATACTGCTCCATGTGCTTTTCTTTAGTGTTGTACAGTTTAAAATGGCCACTTTCATGTTCATGGGTTCAACAATCGTTCATAGTAAACATTGTTCATTCGCCCACTTAAAATACGATGTTTTTGAAAGTTGCAGTTAACTGCATTTGTTCATGCCTATTTCTAGTCAAAGGAAGTTTGTTGTCTAGAGGGGTTTGTAACTAGAATGAAATGCAAACTTGATTCAGTGTAAAGGAGAGGACACTCAGTAGCTGTTTACACATCTGGACTCAGGAGTACTAGTGTAGGGTGTTCCACACACGTGCTCCAGTGGATACTATAGGGGTGTCTCCATCTGTGAAACTTGCACAAAACAGGTAACTATTCCAGCTTTAGAAAGTCTCTAAAATAATGTTTCCAGCTTTGAACTTTGAAGACAATTTTACAACACTTCCAAGCAATGTTCATATTCATATTTCTACCCTCAAATATCTGTGTGCTAAAAGTATTCCTTTTTTACATTCTCATAGGGGAGAGAAGACTCGGAACGTCTGAGGACACCAGGGACCCCACACCTCCCAAAGAAGGGGAAATCCAAAAACCAGAAGCAGAGGCGGAGGAAGGAGAGGTTGTTGAAATTGGCAAAACTGGCACCACAACAAGTGAGTGTCAGGGCTGGCTTAGCCCTTCCTTCTCTGGGCTGGTTTCTCAGCTGTTGGCTAATTGCCAGCTCTCATCTTTGTCCACAGTTACCAGCTGTTCCTGATCATGCTCTTCTGACCTGCCTACTTAAAGCTGTCAAGCTCACTTAACCTCTGCCTTCGCCTTGGTCACATCACAAGAAACCATCTCCTGAGGTTCTGTTTAAAGACTGGCTTGCTGACATCCCTTCTGGCTCCTTATCCTGCTTGCTGTTGCTCTACTTGGATCCCTGACTTCTGGCCTCACTGATTACCCGATCTGGTTATTGAACTCTGGCCTGGCTGACTACTCTATCCTGTTACTGGACTCTGGCTATGCTTTGACTACGCTTTTTCTATTTACCTTTTTATTTTTATTTAATAAGCAAGTGTGATTTAATTGTACTTCTATCTCAGTCTGATTCATGGTTTCTGACAGTGAGTGTCTGAGAGATGATGATAGATGTATGCCTGCATTTTTATAATACATGGTGTGTTTTTTGGTTTATTTTTAGGTGATGTGGATGTTGTGGAAGAAGAATCACATTTTTTGAAAGTGCCCAGATCCTCATCGGGGAGATAATGGGATGCAATCGTGGTTTAGATAATCTCAAGAAAAACATCAATGAGGTTCAACAAAAAATGAAGAAAATCATTGATGTTTTAGGGAGAATCTGAAACACCCAAAACTAGCTAGCATTAATTTTATCTTTTAAAAACAGTTTTATATTTTGACGATAGCCAAATTTGGAAGATGCACACAGTGCGTCAACATGTGCTGTCTCCCATCATGGGGGATCAATGTACGCATTTTGTGGGTGCAACTCCTTCCTCGCTACTAAAGTGGCTGAGATGAAGGGGTTGCACCCCCAAAACACGTACATTGATCCCCCATGATGGGAGATAGCGCATGTTGACATTAGCATGGGATCAGAAGTAAAATGCCCAGTTTGAATCACAATTTGTGTGCATCTTCCAAATTTGGCTTTTACAGGGGTGACACCCCATGTGATGAAGGCAATATCAACACAGTTTGGACATACTCATGTCTGATATTGTCTTCACTTTTCAAAGTTGAACTTTGTAAGTGTCTGAGTTCTGTATGTTATGCTTTGATACATGCCTGTTTCCTCAAAACCGGCAAGTTATATTAATGTTACCAAAACTAATGTTATATACACAAAATATGTTGGTTTGTTGTAAAACCCTTTTATAAGCACACATGTGAATGTGCTTTGAGTAAAAAGTGTAATTATCAACAATGTGTGGCTTCCTTTTTCAATGTGCAAAAGCAGTATTTGTAGTAAAGTTGTTGTTTTCTGTGGCAATAGGTGTTATTTACTAAACGAAACTCTACTTTGCACTCCAAGTGCAGTTTCAAATGCACTTTTACAGTGCACTTGTAGTGCATAGTGGATTTGCCTTTAGTAAATAACACCCACAGTGCTTTTGAATTTGCCCCAATCAAACCTTTTTCATGACTCCACAAATTTCTGCCATGGTGCCGAAAATGAGGAATATTTTTGTCAGTATTGCACTACATACATTACCAACAAGAACAAGGTGTGTGTGTGTGTGTATGTGTGTGTGTGTGTGGCAGACCCACAACATAATAACATAATAATATTATTTGAAGAAGAGACTGTCACCTCATCTTGCCCAGAAATTTGGTTAGAAGAAAAAGGCTCATAAAATAAACAAAAAAAAGCTTGGAGACACCTAAAACAAACCCAAGCAGTAAATTAAAACAAATATTATTGCAGTTTGAAAGATAAATTTATTTAAAAAATGCCTCTCAGACATTGCCTGGCATATCAATGGCTCCCTACCTGCAAAGTACTCCATGTATTGGTTTCTGACCTCGTGGGTGCTTTGGGGGGGGGGGGGGGGCAAGCCAGGACAGCCAGCTTCAAGAGCCATCAGGTTGGCAAGTTCTGGAAAGTCTGCTTTAGGCCCAACTGAGGCCACATAGTTTGGAGAGTACTTTTTAAAAGACTGTGCAAAATGCAGCAGGAAAGCACTATATGGTTCAGTTTATATTCCGCCATGTGGATGGGTGTAAAAAATAGGCAGAACCAGGGCTGGACTGGGACAAAAATTTGGCCCTGGACTTCATCCAGACCGGCCCACTCCAATTTTGCAAACACGCACAAAAACAGTATGCTGCGCACTTGCATGAGAGTGACGTCATCACGGCCCGGCTAGACACATAGCAGGAGTATGCAAACTCAGAAGCCGACAGCACACTGCTGGTGATCTTTTATTTTCCAGCCCCCCCCCCCTCTACCCCCTGGTGTCCCCCTGTCACCTGCCCGAAGTCTGGCTCTGCATTATATATTTTAAAATAAACAACTAATGCGCACACCTATTTTTGATCAACCGCAGTAATGAGAAGCTGCCAACATCAAACAGGTTAACACAAACCCACAGATAAATTGAATATATAGAAAAGGATGTGATGCTAACCAAAATAACATAAAAAAAATCCATTTGGTGCAAATAATGATTCAAATACAAAAAATCCAACATAGCTAAAAGTACATCAAACGTGTCAATTAATATTGAAATGTGCATAAAAAAAATTTCTGCAAAAAATTCATATATAAACCATGCTTATAATTAAAACCATTTTATCCAAACTATGTCCTTGGTATTAAAGTGCAAAAAGAGTGCAAAAAAAGGGGGGGGGGGGGTTTAATTATAAGCATGGTTTATATATGATTTTTTTTTTGCTGAAAATATTTTTATGCACATTTTTATATTAATTGACAGTTTTGGTGAACTTTTAGCTATGTTGGATTTTGCATATTATTTTAACCATTATTTTCACCAAATGGATTTTTTATGTTATTTTATTTAGCACCACATCCTTTGCTATATATATATATATATGTAAGAAGGCCAGTATGGTGGCCTGAATTTATGGGAGGAGCCCGGGGGGTATTTAACCAGCCCACTCGCCTGTGGTCTTTGTCGGTTTCCTGTGCGCAATACTACGTCACTAGGCCGACTGCTCGAGTTTCGTTGCCATTCGGATAACTTCTCTCTACTAGAAGTCTTGTGGTTTTTGTTCCCGTTCGTGTTTTGTACAACGTCTCTGGCTCGACTGCCGCAGGTAAGGGTCTCGATTGACCTTCCTTTACTAAAAACATTTCTATTTTGAGTATCGTTAAAACCCTGAAATCTCAAGTCATTCGTTACGAAACCGGGTTGTTATCACTCAAAACGCACCATTTTTCGCAGCGCCCTTCATTTCACGGGCCTCATTTCAGTAGAAATTGCTTGAACAAAAACTGCACTATTTTCGTAACTTGTTATGTTGTCTGCCTCATCACCGTGTTCCACAGACAAATCGTTGCCAGTCGCATCACACGGCACAACGATTCGTACCTCTGCCACGGCTGGCTCACGTAGGTCATTTCATCATTTCACTCATTTCTGTCACACACTGCGCCCCGATTCGAATCCAGTCGCATCCGCTAAATGCGCCGATTCGTTCCGGTGTGCCCCTAGTTGCTCGGCCTCATTTCGGTACATGCTCCAGAGCCCACTCATTGCTAATCGATCCGGGTCTCTGTCATGGGAATCATTTCACTGTCACCTATTACGTTCCGAATCAAAACCAGTAAACGCACAGGTTCGATCGACGTGTCCCAGTTGCGTTGGCCTCATTTCAGTACATGCTCTAGAGCCCGCTCGTTGACGGTCGCAGGCTGCGTCCTCTCCGATTCGCATCTCTATCATGGGAAACATTTCATTGTCACGTAGTGCGTTCAGTTCGAATCCGGTTGCATCCCTGTGCATCGATTCGTCCGGACGGCCCCAGGTATTTTTTCAGCCTCATTTCAGTGCATGCTCCAGAGACCAGTTCGGTTCCAGTCGCAGTTCGCGGCCGGCCGATCCAGGCCTCTGTCATGACAGAAGTTGTTCGTTTCATTTCACTGTCACGCTCCGCGCTCCGGTTCGAATCCAGTCGCACCTACACATGCATCGATTCGTTCCGGTTCGCCCCAGGTTTTTTCCCACATTTCAGTACATGCTCCAGAGTCCGCTTTGTTGTCAGTCGCACTTGCGACACGACCATTTCGTGCCTCTGTCATGGCAATCATACTTCATTTCACTGTCACTTACAGTGCTCCGACTCGAATCCAGTAGCATCCGTGATGCATCGATTCGGTTCGGCGTGCCCCAGATGGAACGGCCACATTTCACTTTTTCCACAGGTTGCCTCAATGTACGGTCACAATTACAGCACTTATTTGCGCTCCCGCATTGGACACGGGTCATCCCACACTTTATCCTTTACGCAAATGATATGTCGGATTGGGGCAGCAGAATACAAAAAAAAATAAAATGATGATGAATAAATGGTGGTGATAATGAAAGAAATTATGACGAAAACTATCTACTCACCGGTGCACCTCGCTCGTATTAGCCAGCCGTTTACGTCACTCTTCAGTTTACTTGTTAGGCCGCGTACACACGGGCGGACTGTCTGACGGACTTGGTCCGCTGAAACGTGTTTCAGCGGACAATCCGCTCGTGTGTGGGCTTCAGCGGACTTTTTCAGCGGACAGTCTGGCGGACTAAGTCTTTCGGAATTTCCGTAATATTGTCCGTCCAACTTTGGTTTCAGCGGACAGTCCGCTCGTGAGTAGGCTAGTTCGACGGACTAAGTATGGCGTATGCTCAGAAAGGATTTACACGGCGAAAGGTTGCATTGCAGTGTATTGGACGTCGTATTTCTAGTCCCGTCGTACGTGCTGTACACGTCATCGCGCAAGCTTTCGGCGGACTGTCTGTTCATCGTGTGTGGTCAAGTCCGTTCATTCGAAAGTAGGACGGACTGTCTGTCGGATTGTCTGACGGACTTAGTTGGACGGACAATCCTCTCGTGTGTACGCGGCCTTAGGATCCTCACCAGTTGTCATCTGTTATTTCTCTCTCCAGGTCAGTCAAGTTCAGTAGGTCCACCCTGCACCAGCTTGGACGTTATCTTCCCAGATAAAAAAAAAAAAAAAAAAGAAAGGGGAAGGCGTGGAAAATGCGACAGCAACCATGCTGGCATACATATATATGTATGTGAAGGCACGTGACAATATATATATATGTATACACGTTCGCTCCCGCCTTGGCACTCAGCAACAGGTGGATTTGCTTGGTAAAATAGAGAAACAGTCTTGACTTATGTCACCCTCTATAGGTTCCGGTCATCCATCCTTCATCCCCAGAGAGATAGGACATCACTCCTAGGGCACGATTCACCTGGAGCCATGTCCCAAGTCGGCAGCGAAGACCTTACCGCCCCCTTGTCTCCTCGCCCGCCTTCAGTGAGCGACAGCATACAGTCCTTCAGGGGTTGGACTATCCCCAGGTTGACAGCAGAGCTGAGACGCAAGGGCATTCCCTTCCCCGCTACTGCTAGGAAGGCAGAGCTTTTCAGGCTCCTCTCTACCCCGCCAGCTACAGCCGGGCCCAGTACCCCACCTCAGGCTTCTCTCCAGTCCATCTCAGCGGCTATTTCTCAACTGCACTCAATGGTGTCGTCCTTAACCAACACGGTCACGGACGTCCAGGCCAGAGTGACGCTTCTAGAGGCTCACCCAGCCACAACCACCCCTGTTCCAGTTTCAGTCCCGCCACCACTGCCGACAGGTAACGCAGGGACATGTCCTGTTGTCCACCCAGCACATCTGGTGCCGGCCGGCATAAGGAAGGACATCTTGGACGGCAAGGATGTCAACCTTGCCTCCCTGCTTATTTCAGTCCACGACCTTGCAGAAAACAAGGCCTACACATGGGGAGACGTCTCCGTAGTCCTCAAAGCCAAGGATCCCAAGCTGAACCGCAAACTCTCCATCCCAGAGTTTGCCCTAGCCTTTGGGATGCTTAGAGACGTCGTTTGTTCAGCATCCCCCGCCAGAAGGGAAGAGCTGGACTTGTACCTCCACACAGTGGTGGACCTAGGTTACAAATACGGAGGCTTCGCCTTTTACGATTACCATCGTTCCTTCTCCGCCAAAGTAGCCGCTAAACTGGCACAGTTCCAATCACCCACGGACTGGAGTCTTATGGACACCGAATTGTTCTGCCGGCACTTTGCCGGCCTTCGTTCACCTCTGTGTGCCATCTGCCAGTCCTCCACCCATACCGCCTCCTGGTGCACCAACATGATGGTTAGCCGCCCAGTAGAGTTCCCCTCCACCTCCGGTACAGGCCAAGGCTCATCAGGACCTACACCAAAGATTCAAGTGGACAAGTTTGGACGTTTGGTCCGAACCATGGGGGGTGTGGCCATTTGCAATAATTACAACTATGGCTCATGTCATTTTAGCCAGTGCCGCCTATTGCACATCTGTGTCATATGTCACAGAGCGCACCCCAGGAATCTGTGTGAGGTTAAAGCTCGCAAGGGCTCATGACTGAGCCGCATAGACGTCCTATGCTTGGGCTTCTACCTCACCATGCACCCCACTCCTTCACTAGCCACCTTCCTCATCGGTGGCTTCACAACAGGCTTCCATACCGGCCTCATCTCCCTGCCCCACACAACCTACGAGTGCGGAAACCTCCGCTCAGCAGCTTCCGACGAGCAGGCCATTGACCAGTTGCTGCAAACCGAGGTGGAACGAGGCTTCGTCATAGGCCCCTTCACACAGCCCCCTTTAATATGTGGAGAGTTAGCCCTATTGGGCTTGTCAAGGGCAAATTTTCAAATAAAAATCGTTTGGTGTACGACCTGTCTGCGCCTCATTCTTCCCACGTTCCCAGCCTAAATTCCCTGATTCCTTCAGAAGAATTTTCATTAAAATACGCCTCTGTGGACATGGCGATTCAGGCCATCCTTTAAGTAGGCACAGGTGCGTGGCTGTCCAAAGCCGACATATCCGATGCCTTTAAGCTGTTGCCTATTCACCCATCCCTCTGGTGCTGGCACGGCATTAAATGGAGAGACCAATATTATTTCGCCACTTAATTAACATTTGGCTCCAAAAGCAGCCCCTGGCTGTTCGACACGTTCGCACAGTCTCTTGCTTGGATCCTTCGGCACAAGGCACAAGGATCCTTCGGCACAAGGATCCTTTGGCACAAGGCTTGTTGTCAGCAAGTTATCCATTACCTGTATTTTTGGCCACCATTGGTTCGCCGGACCCTGGCCTTCTCAAATACTCTTGATCCCTGGGTTTAGTCAGTCTTCATCCCTTTTCGAGCTCTACCCCATTGTAGCAGCCGCCCAGCTCTGGGGTCATACCTGGACAGGACAAACCGTAGGTTTTACCACCGATAACCAGGCCACAGCCGAAATTATCAACAAAGGCAGGTCTAAGTCTCTCTCCGTGATGTCCTTCCTTCCCAGGCTGGTGCAGCTGTCTCTGCGACATCAGTTTAATGTATACTGCACGTTTATCCCAGGAAAGTACAACCTTGCAGCTGACGCACTGTCTCGTTTTAATCTCCTGTCCTTCTTCCGGCAGGTTCCCGGAGCAGATACGGTGTCAGCTCCTATCCCACATTGGTCTCAGTTGACCCTGGACTAGAGCCGCATCTACATGGAGCCACTCGGCTCATCAACCGATCACTCGCAGACAACACTCTGAAAGCCTACCGGGTAGCCTGGAAAGCGTTCAATACATTTCTGGTTGCCTCCTCAGTAGGCACCCCAACAGATGCCAGGCATATACTAGCCTTCACCTCATACTGCCATAGTCAACTGGCCTTGTCCTTCAACACCATCCGGTTATACTTAGCTGGCATACAGCACTACCTCTCACTACAGGATCCTACCAAACCATCCATCTTCTCGTCTCACGCTATCCGAGCCATCCTGCGCGGCATTCAGAAACAGCAACCACCAGACAAGGTCAAACGGCTCCCCATCACCAGTTCCATCTTCAATGACATGTCCACCATGCTTATCAGCTACCCCTTCGGTGTTCTCCCCAATCTGGTCATACAGGCGGCCATTTATCTAGCCTACTATGGCTTTCTACGGCCCAGCGAGTTCACCCATAACAGCACACACACTCCAGTCCTTGGCAGACGTCATCTGCTCCGTCACCAGGACCACTTCATTCTCCACCTCTCGGTAACCAAGACTCAGCAGGCAGGCACCGGCGTAGATATCCACCTCTACAAAACCAACAACGCCTGGTGCCCGGTCGCTGTGCTTTCGCGGTTACTCTCTCTACTACCCGAGCTCCTGGACTCTAGTCCTCTGTTGCCCTTCCCGGTCAAACCATTAACGAACCGCCAGTTCATTAAGCATGTAAGGATTCTCCTCCGCAATTTGCTCCTCAATCCCAGTGAGTACTCCGGCCATTCCTTCCGCATCGGAGCAGCTTCATCCGCATCCCGGCACGGGGTCCCAGGCCACGTCATCAAAAGATAGGGCAGGTGGAAGTCGGCCTGCTTCGCTCGATACATCCCTAACCCACAGGTAGAAATGTCTCGGGCATTCACCCAACTGGCTCAATAAAGATAAAGCTGAAAACAATAAAACTCTCTTACCCCTACCTAAGTGTTTTTGCCCCCTTATTTTGGTATACCGTCCATTAGACCAGGGCACACTTTCAGGTCCATTTCATATAGGGTGTCTTATGATAAACTTGTATTGTTCAGATACGTATCGGCCATAGGGCTTCGGCCATAAGTAAGAAGGCCAGTATGGTGGCCTGAATTTATGGGAGGAGCCCGGGGTGTATTTAACCAGCCCACTCGCCTGTGGTCTTCGTCGGTTTCTTGTGCAAATACCCACTCTCCCATCCCCTTTTTTAGGGCATTTCTCAAAACATTTCTCTTCAAACACATTCATTTCTAATCACTGGGTATGCCCTCTTATTTTGGTATACCGTCCATTAGACCAGGGCACACTTTCAGGTCCATTTCATATAGGGTGTCTTATGATAAACTTGTATTGTTCAGATACGTATCGGCCATAGGGCTTCGACCATAAATATAAATATATATATATATATATATATATATATATATATATATATATATATATATATATATATACACAGCTATATTCTATATACAGATATATATATATATATATATATATATATATATATACATACACAGCTATATACAGTATATATATATATATATATATATATATATATATATATACAACCATGTGCTATATGCAGTATTTAATGGCTGTGCTGGGCCGGCCGGTTACCTGGATGGGTTCCTGCAGCACCGCCATCCTTCAGGCTCCCTCGTCTGCTCCAGGGACTTCTCTGCCTGTCGGCTGCTCTCACGGCAGCCCCCGGCTGATTTAAACTCACAGTGTCCGTTACCGCGGGGGCCGCCGGAGATAGCCGAGTTTTGTTTGCTGAAGCGCTGTCGGAGAGGAGCGGGGCGGGGGAAGCCGAGCTGTGACGGAAAAGGACGACTGTGGGCCGGAGGTGGCGTAAGATGTGTGCAATACTAGTGTTATGAGAGCGCCGAGTGGGGGCGGAAAGAGCCGAAATGCACCGCGCTGCGCTCGGAAGTACAGCGGTGCTCAAATGAATGGCTGTGCGAGTAGCGCAGCCATTCATTTGGCTAGGCTGTCACTGAAACCGGCCCACTGAGCCATCGGCCCACCGGGAATCTCCCAATAGTCCTGATGGCCAGTACATGCCTGGGCAGAACCAGCTAGCCATTATCCCGAAAGCATTCTCCACCACTCTTCTGGCTCTGGCCAGCCAGTAATTAAAAACTCCAGGGTGAGGGCCCTCATTGGGAATGGCTGCATAAGATGTCCCCCCAGCGGAAACGCTTCATTGGCAATGAAGACGAAGGGGAGTCCTTCCACATTTTCCTCTGGAGGTGGCAAGCCCAAACTGCCACTCAGGAGATGCCAGTAGAACTCTGTCTGCGCAATCACTCCACCATCCGACATCCATCCATTTTTCCCCAAGCCCACATACAGGAACTCGTAGGTAGCTGACACCATCTCCAACATCACAATACTATTATACCCCTTGTAATTATAATAGCAGGACCCCAAGTTGGGGGGTGGGACAATGTGGACGAGTTTCCCATCAATTGCACCTCCACAATTGGGAAAGTCCCAACGGGTGGCAAAGTGGGAGGCCACAGTCTGCCATTCCTGTGGCGTTAAAAGAAACTGTGGAGTCAAACAAGAAAAAAAATGAGTAATTTTGCACATCAACATTGCAAGCAGATTAGACACAAACATTTTTGGCCAACGTCAGTATAACATTTTTGTAAATGAGTATTTAAAGCCAAAAGTATAAGGTCCCCTTATCAGATTCCTCACCCCATCTGATGGCCCATTGCAAAAAATTAGGGGGGGGATGTTTGGACAGGTAACCCTCTCCACTTCATTGAGAGCTGAATGCATAAATAATGTGTGATACTTTGGCCAGCCCCTCCTTACTTACACTATTGGCAGCCCACTGGACAGGTAATAAGTGTCATAATAAAAAAAAAAAACACTGTACAAATGGAAGCACATTTTTATATTCTGCTATTACCTATCAAGATAATAATAGGAGAAAAAAACTTAAATCAGTACCATTTGAAAGTATTTCTGCAGACTCTGGCACTAAATGCTTTGGTGAATTCATCCATAAATCTGACCACAAAAGAGGTAGGTATAGTGTGTATGAGTTTGGCAAAGTCAGCAGATAGAGAATTGGTATCATCTGACATAGCAGTTGGGGGAGGGGGGTTCCTAATGAGTTTGGCCCACCAAAGAAAAAAGCCTCTGGCAGTCTGCATGAATTTAAGGACACACAATATTTGTACAAATTTTACGGGAAAGCACTACTATGGAGCTGACAAAATACATTGCTAAGTGACTAGGCTATAGGTGTTTATGGGCCCAGAAGAGCATTCTGGGGAGTTTAGTGAAGGAAAATATGCATGAAGGACAAAAAAGGAAGTTTAAAAGCTTCCAGCATGCATGAGGCACAGCATATCGCAGCATATTCCAATCATGGTAATTAGGGAACGATGAAAGAAATACAATATATTAGCAAACATTAACTACCGTATATACTCGAGTATAAGCCGAGATTTTCAGCCTCTTTTTTGAGGCTGAAAGTGCCCCCCTCGGCTTATACTCGAGTCATCGCTGTCTGCCCGCTCGATCAGCGTGTCGAGCAGACAGACAGCGCCCATTCTATTCAAAAGCCGCGCCTCCGGCTCCGCCTTCGCCTGTGATAGGCGGAACACTGAATTTCCCAGCAGCCTGTGTTCCGCCTATCACGGACATCGTATCATCCTCGTACTACGGACGAGGATGATACGATGTCTGTGATAGGCGGAACACAGGCTGCTGGGAAATTCAGTGTTCCGCCTATCACAGGCGAAGGCGGCGGCGCAGCTTTTGAATTTTACAATGGCCGCCGACGAAGAGGGCACGGGACGGAGGCAAGGCAAGGCACGGCACGGCACGGGACGGGACGGGACGGGACGGAGGCAAGGCAAGGCACGACACGGGACGGATGCAAGGCACGGCACGGGACGGAGGCAAGGAGGCAAGGCACGGGACAAAGGCTCGGGACACAGGTAGGCTGGACACACACACACACACACACACACACACACACACACACACACACACACACACAGGGATGGATGGAGACACACACACACAGGGATGGATGGATGGATGGATGGAGACACACACACACAGGGATGGATGGATGGATGGACACACACACACACAGGGATGGATGGACGGACACACAGGGATGGACGGACACACAGGGATGGACGGACACACAGGGATGGACGGACACACAGGGATGGACGGACACACACACAGGGATGGACAGGCATGTCTCACCCTCGGCTTATACACGAGTCAATAAGTTTGCCAGTTTTTTTGGGGGTAAATTGGGGGCCTCGGCTTATATTCGGGTCGGCCTATACTCGAGTATATACGGTACATAGGATGTGATGTTAAAGGAAAAATCTTACCTTAAAATAGTCCTTCTGCAGAACCTGAATGATGGCAGAACAGGTCTCTGGAATAATGATCCCCAGAGCCTGGGGGGAGATGCCTGTAGAGAACTGTAGAGTCCTGAAGGCTTCTCCCTGTCGCCAAGTACCGCAACATGGCAACTAGTGTCTGCTTCGGAGTGATGGCTTGCCTCATGCAGGTATCCTGCCTGCTGATATAAGGGGTCAGCAAAGCCAACAGATGGTGAAAAACGGGGTCCGCCATCCTGAGATAATTCCTGAAATCATCAGGATTATTCTCCCGGATCTCACGAAGCAAAGGCATGTGCAAGAATTGGTCACGCTGGAGCAACCAATTCTTGCTCCATGAACTCCTCCTCGCCCTGTTCATGGACTGGGCTTGTGTGAAAGCTAAAAGCCCAACACCAAGCCCCTGCACAGCATGAACTCTACGACGAGTACGTACACGTAACATGTCTTTAAAATGGTCGGCTGGTCAGCACGGACTATCAGAAAGAACCGATAAACAGTAAGGCCTGAAAGAACAAACTGAAAATCAGCAACGAGCGGACAATAAGTACTGAGAATCATAGAGTACTATATAAATATAGAATGCAATGACAAACAAATGCGAACTGACTATACACACTGATAAGCAGATAGGCACTGACAAGCACAAACTGAAGAGCAGTAACGATCACAAGTCTGAAAAGCGTGAATCGTCTCTAACCAAACTTCTACTAACATGCGATAAACACGAGATCAGCAGAAGGAGCCCAAAGGGTGCTGCACGTGGTGCTGAACTTCCCTTTTATAGTCCTATCATACGCATTGTATGTCACCACGTTCTTGGCGATCGGAAATTCCGATAACTTTGTGCGACCGTGTGTATGCAAGAAAAGTTTGAGCCAACATCCGTCAGAAAAAATCCTAGGGATTTTGTTGTCGGAATGTCCGACCGTGTGTACAAGGCATTACACTTGCATTGTTGTGTTTGCCTTTAAATCATTTTGCCCCTTCCTCATTCCGTAGCTAGCAAATGCTCTGTATACCTTGTCTCACCCCCTTTTCAATCTTTAGTTCTGTTCTGAGCACATGTAATTGCTGGAGATAGACATACTATGATTTTATGATCTAATGTTCATCTGTGTTGATCCACACAAGTTTTCAGTTAAAGCCTCCTACAATCTGCAAGATGCCTTTTGGATTGAGTCACTGTCTGCCAATGCTGCTGAGATTGTAAGTCATAGCTATCTCACCAAAACTGGATCAGTTATAGAGATCCCATTTGCAATGCAATGCAATTAGGGAAGTAGAACAGAGTGTGAATTTCCCCAGCAGGTACACAAATAGCAATAAAAAAAACTGAAATATGTTACAACCTTTTCAACATTCTATTCAAAACTAGTAAAACATTTATGTTTTACATACACTTTAACTATTTTTAAATTTGGAGGTAAAAAAGGCTGCTGATAGCTGCATAGGACCCAAAGGCTACATGCTGAATAACTCTGTATTACAATAACAGCAAGCAGCCTTCAGCTAAACTAATGATCATAAGAAGACCTTACAAAAGGCTGGTAAACATGACAGTGTTACAACATTTGTCATAACGATATCATCTTGCACGTCCCAATGATATCATTAGTTCTACCAGTCACAAAAGACCTGAACACAAAAGCATACTGGGAGAAAAAGTCCTTGAAGAGAGACAGCACTTCAGTTGAATATTTACAGTATCTATTGAAACACTACAAATATAGTTGTGGAAGAAGTTTGTGAATCTGTATGGGGTATGTGGATTTTTGCATAAATTGACTCTGGCTAGCTAACAGTAAATAATAAAGTCAACCCTATTTTAAACCAACAAAACCCATCACATATATCAGTGCTTAAAAACACCAAATATAATGCCAGTGAACAAGCTGAATGGATAAAAAACATTGATATGTTAAAATTGTCCTTGTATATAGCCTTTGACATGACTAGCATCTGGTGTTACACAGAAATGAAATAAATCCTTATGCATAAATTGCACCTGGCTGTATATTTTCAGCCTCTCTCCTCTATAGCTCCCTAAAAATGCACAGATCAAAGGCTTTTTCTCAGTACCAGAAGGCGGGGGCAGGGATTTGATGTCACACACTGACCTGCGAAGTGAGGAGAGCTGAGTGTAATCTGAGCCCTGAGCAAAAGGAATAGACACACTCCCCACTCTACGCTCACTCATAGAAAAACATGTGCAGCTGAGTCTGCCAATCACCTTCTGTGTGCCTAAGTGGTGCAGGGCATTCATCTGGGATTCTGTGATGATTAGTTAGAGTGCACTGTTCATTTTTCATTTAAGAGGTTTACAAACATTTGAGTCTAACAAAAGGAGCTACAAGTCATTACGACCTTAGATATTATCAAAGCCAAAATTCATGACAAAGTTGCCTCTTCTGACATATAAACAGCCCCATCCAGTAGTAATTGAACATATATGTTAAATACTACATGCTGTTTATACAGCTTGGTCACTGCTAATCATTGGTGTATGTGTGAAGTTTTGCCAGTTTTAATTCCAGATCTGTCGTATTTTAATATTCCTTAGTGGACACTATTAGCTTGTTGGGGGTGTTATCTATTGTACTTAAAACTTGAGAATATATTTATTTTATTTTTTGATTAAATAACAGATAACCACATAGCTGCATTCTTATGTCTCCCTTCTGTTTACTAATTTGCATGGTACAGTTGTAGACTTGACTTGCAAAATAAATGAGCATCATCGGTGTTCTGCTGCTGCTCTACTGTCCAATCAAAAGGCTGAGGCATGTTTTGACCAGAGTTCTTGACCATGCTATGCAATTTTTGTAGTGGAGATCAAAGATCTGGCTGTGCTGCCTGCCAGGGGTGCCTGCCTCACAAAGTTAGCTGCAGAGAATTGTAGATTCTTTGGTATCTAAATCAGTTCTCATATATGAATTTCAACTCTCTATTTAGCTTTTTGCCTTGAGTTCAGCTTTCAAGAAAGATACGGCGATGTAAAATGTTGCGTGCGTGTTGTTTGTTAAATAGGACTGACTTTAAATGAAGGTCAGAACGTATTTTAGGAGTCTTTCCATGCCAAAATCCAGATAATTCCTAAGGGTTCATACATTTGTCTTACAACTGTAGAGGTGAACAGAGCTAAAAGC
Source organism: Lithobates pipiens (assembly GCF_037356315.1). Classification (NCBI taxonomy): domain Eukaryota; kingdom Metazoa; phylum Chordata; class Amphibia; order Anura; family Ranidae; genus Lithobates; species Lithobates pipiens. The sequence goes on from NW_027507748.1 coordinate 145,821,252, forward strand.
AAATATACAGCAGGTGCAGCAGAAGTGCAGTACGATCCCAATGGATAGAGTTATAATAACAAGAAATCTTACTACTCTCCATATAATTAAAATTGTTCACACAAAGTAGACCAATTCATGCTGAAAGTACAGATTACAACTAAAATATATTTGCATGCATAAAACAACTCTTGAAATGAGCCATATTATTTTTTTATTGCCATTTTGCTTCAGCATTTTTTTTCTCATACATTTTAATGTATCACTGCTGGTTATGTCTTAGCAAATGAATTAAAAGACAAAGTCAGAGCTTATACCTCGGTTTTATATTTTAATAGGCACACATGTTTGCGTTGCCGTTGAGGGTGTGACCGTTAATGCTTGTGTGTCTGCTTGGCACTTTGTTGCACTTTCTCGGCTTGTAAAAATAAACACAGATAAAAATAAATGGCATTGCCATCTGTATGTTTCACAAATCCCCCCTCAATAAAAATGGTAAATCTAATTAAAAAATCATTAAAGAACACTTTGCTCCAGAGAGCTGTTGTAAGGCCTTATTGTTAGGGTTTGGAATTAACCCATGGGTTAGAAGTTATCATGATGAATGTGGAAAAAATAATGGCTTCATAACAGAACAACCATTTTTGTAGTTGCTCCATACGATATGGAAAGGGAAAACGCTAGAAAAAAAAGGATTGTCTGCATACAGGTTTAGTGCCCCTCCTGGACATGGGCAGGGAAAACACACCCCCAATGTGGAAAGAGGGCCAACATTATCACAGGGTGGATCCATGGCCACAGTGAGGATAAACATAACAAAAAGGGCACCAGTCAATTTAGTTTATTTATTTTTTGCTATGGCTCACAGGGAACAAGGATTAGTATAAATGCTCCCTTTCAGCATAAGGGCTCCAGACTTCACCACACTTCTCCTCCATCCAAGGTGGCAGGTTCTCTGTGGGTGGACATTGATCCTCATCCAGTGGGACTTCCATTTTATGGCGCTGCCACCTTGGGTGCTGTACCCTCCTCAACCAGAGGAATTATGCTCTTCTGCACACACCTCCCCAGGCTGAAGCCCAATGAGAAGATAGTTCATCAGGCCACTCTCCAAATATTTATAGCCTCCTACAGCATGCACCACTGGCCATGAGCCATTTAGTGGTTTCCAGAGGGGACATAATCACTCAAAAGTACAAGATTTTGTGACATCTAGAGACAGCAGCAGAGAACATCAGCAATCCTCAACTTAGGGGAGAAATCAATTGAATGACTACCCAAGATAACTTAATTCAATAGGCACCTCTGAGGACAGGTTAGCTACACAGGCAATGCTTGGATTTCTAGATGAACTTATTAAATTAGATGGAGTCACTTTAAAATTTAACTCTAGGCAAAGAACTAAACTTATTGTTAGAAAGCACATACAGGGGGTAAAATAAGCATTTCTCACTGGAACATTCAGCAGTTAAGAAATCCTTCTGTAACCAATGCCATTGACCATGGACAGTATGTTTTGCAACAATAATATTGCAAAGGTCTTGAGAGAGCTCTTTGCTTTTACCCATCATGAGATGTTTCTTGTGTGACACCTTGGTAATGAGACACCTTTTCATAGGTCATCAGTTTAGACTGAAGCAGCTGATATTAATTTGCTCTGACAAGGGGCATGATTGCTTTCTAATTTCTGATAGATTTCAGATGGTGTCTTGGCTTTCCATGCCTTTTTACACCTTTTTACACCTCCCTTTTTCGTGTGTTCAATACGTTTTCTCTGTGTCATTCCATTGTATTAACTTAATTTCTGAACTTATTTGTTTTGGTTTCTTTGTATGTATGGAATGCATGGGTTGCATGGGATTTATCATATTGTCCAGAAACTTTTGTGATTCACACAAAACCACAACCAGGCAGCTTAGCCAGGATGGAGACACCACTTTCTCTGAAACATAATGGTCGGTGTCAAGCCTCTGTCATGAGCCTGGGGGCGGTGGGTTAACCAGCAATTCCAAGAACTGGGAGGAAGCAACACACAGGGATGCTTAACCTCCCTGGGGGTATGATTATGTCAGATTTTTGATGCTCAAAGTGGTACATTGTTTTGCATGGAAATTTGGCATTTTATATTGTAGGCCTGTAATTCTTAGGAATAACTCACTTAAATCTGTCCAAACAAGAGTCTAGTAGACATTCCGGGTATGATAAAGTTTGAAACATGAAATCGCAAATTATAATATAATAAATAACTATAAATAATTATAACAAATAATATAATAATAATAATCAAATGTATTCAATAATGTAATCAAATCAAAAACACAGAAATTTGCTCAGTTGCAGAAATATAGCTGTCATTACTTTAGTTTGATGACGAATTTCCCTGCAAATCACTCAATTCTGCAAGTTATTCTAATTTATTATCACTAAACCGCTTTTGACATAAAGGGATGCTTTGTGGTTGCTATGAACAATCTCAAATTTCCCGACAGAAAGAACAGTATATATAATATAAACCTGCATGCAGGGCACTGGACAAAGCACTAGGGACAAAAAGGAAGTGAAATAATTTGATACAGTAATTACAGTGTACTGTATGTATTTTTATTTTTTTTTAGTTTTGAATTTGGTGCCGGGCTCCAACCCTGTGTGTCGCAATGCTCGCAGGGAACGGAGCCTGGCACTGTGATACATCGGGCAGAGGACACAGCCTGCAGACACATCTGGGAAACATCGCAGGATCCTGGGGACAAGGTAAGTAACTTTTCCTGGATCCTGCGATGCAATCCCAAGTGTGGCTTGGCGTAACCGCTTTTGGTAATGATAATTCACCCCGAGCCACACTCGGGAATACCACTAGGAAGGTTAAAAGATACTTTACATTTTAGAAATTGAATGATCACAGAGAGCCCCATCTCGATTCAGCGATGTTACATGAGAGTCTTGACTGTCCGGGACTCTCCCTCCTCATTGGCTGAGACAGGAGTGGGCACCATTGGCTCCTGCTGCTGTCAATCAATAAAAGTAATTGAGCCAATGAGGAGAGAGGGAGTAGAACTTAGCTACAGCTCCATGTCTGAATGCACACACAGAGCAGCAGTTCAGCTTGGGTACCCTCATAGCAAGCTGCTTGCTGTAGAGCACTTGGCGGGAGGAAGGGACCAGGAGTGTTGATGAGGGACCCGAGAAAAGGAGGATCTTGACTGCTCTGTGCAAAACCACTGCACAGAGCATAAAAGTATAACATGTTTATTATTTTTAAACAAATAAAATCAAGACTTTAATTTCACTTTAAGGGGAAACCTATTCCTCTTCACCAGGTACCTTTCACTAACACTGCTCCTACTGACTACATATCCAGTTGGACTCTCTCTCTAACCTTCTCCTACACTGCAGAAGAACTTCTGTGTCTGAGATAGATGGCCTAATCTTGCAGGATTTTCACACCGAATAGGACATGTTGGCATCACCAAGATGGCTTCCTGGAGGCCAGAAGAGGGAACAAATTAGTCTCCCATGAGTGCCTACCAGCCTGAAAAAGTGACCCAGCACTATTTTCAGGTTGGAGGACAAATTCTAGCTTAACAGCTGCCTAAAAGCTAGCTAAATGGACAATAAAAAAGCAGTAACACACTGATAAGTCCTCAGCTTTTCTCACTATGCTCTGCTCTCCTGTCTGCATGCATCTTTGTCAGCACATGTAGAAAATACTTATTGGCTCTAATGCCCCGTACACACGAGAGGGATTAAGTCTGACAGACCTCCAAAGGAGTTCCGCCGGAGTTCCGACGGAGTTCTGGCGGACTTTTCGACCGAACGGACTTGACCACACACCATCACACCAAACTCCGACGGAGTCGAACGTGATGACGTACGACTGGATTCGACGTAGGAAGTTCCTAGACAGTAGCCAATAGCTGCCCTAGCGTCGGTTTTAGTCCGTCGGAGTAGCACACACACGAGCGGATTTTTCAAAGGGGACCGGGTTCGGCGGAGTTCCGTCGGGAAAATTTAAAGCATGCTTCATTTCTAAAGTCCGTCAGACTTTAGCTTCGCTAAAGTCCGTTGCAGCCCACACACGATCGGATAGTCCGCCGGACTCAGTCCGTCGGAGTTTGGATGTCGAAAAGTCCGCTCGTGTGTACGGGGCATAAGTGTTGCCTCCTCCTACTCCTAGTCTGAGGTGTGCAAGTGTTGACAAGAAGCTACAATCAAGACTAAGTACTGTATGTAAATACATTTCAATATCTTTACGTAAACTATAGAAATACAAAGATAAGCAGGAATTTTAGAGCTGACAGAGAGAGAGCCTAGCATAGGTGGTTTAGTGGTAGATGTTATAATAGCTGGTTCATGAGGCCCTTACTTCTGTCCCTTGCATTTCATTTTACCCAGACCAAATTACTACTTCTATTCAGCTTAAAAGCTTGTCACCCGACCCACTTATACTTACCTTTGATGTGCTCCCCTACTGCATTGTTACTCCATTAGAGTACACATTCTCTAAGCCTTGTGCACACAGTCGGACATTCCGACAACAAAATCCGTCAGATTTTGTCTGACGAATTTTGTCCGAAACTGGTGTTGCATACACACGGTCGGACAAAGTTGTCGAAATATCCGATCGTTCGTAACGTGATGACGTTATTTCGTTACGACGGGACTACATTCAGGCTAGTAGCCAATAGCTTTGGTCTCGTAATGAGCATGCGTGGCACTTTGTCTGATCGGAATCCTCATGTTGTCGGAAAATGTTATAGCCCAGCTCTAAAACTTTGATTATCCGACAACATGGTCCGATCGAACACTTTCCGTCTTAAATGTCCGACCGTGTGTACAAGGGCTTAGATTAGGGGTTGCATGTGAGCTACAAGAAGAAGTATGAAAACACTATCACACGAGCAGAAGATTGTCATCAACTCTGTCTAAGCTTTGAAACAGGGTTTAATTTCCACCTCTGGTGAAGAAACTAATTGAAAGGGAAGTGCTGTGAAAGGGTAATTGGGTCACAGGGGTGGGCTTTCAAGAGACTGTGTCACTTTGCCTTAAAGTATGTAAGACTTACTATCTCCTCCGGTGATGCGATGTCCACCAGCTCCCTGGTTGGCAGCACTGACATGTTCTCCCAGTCTTCTTCCGGGTTTGGAACCTTTAAATGTCTTGATTGACTAGCCCTGGATGATGTAGCTCCCACACAATGGCACAGTAATATGCTATATTTAATTCTGGCATCAAGGCTTGTTGAGAATGTACATTGGCCTCTCATGGTCAACTCAATGTACATTTAGGAGGAGAACATGCAGGCAAAAGAGGCGCTTTTACTGTAAATGAGATATACAAAGTCTCTTCTGTAATAAAAGCCTTCCTGTCAGTAATTATTCACATTTATACAATATGTAAATGCATTTAAAAAGAAAAGAAAATACATGAAAACTTTCAGTACAGAACTAATCAAATGTCCACCACCCCTGATGTCCTCATTCATATGTTTATCATTAAGGTAAAAATGCTAGTTTGTCCTCCTATATGTTCTTTTTATTATTTAATACTATAATATAATAATATTATAATAATATTATTACATTATTATATAATAATATATAATAATATAATAATATAATTTTAGCATAAAACAGAATGTTGGTTGAGGAATGTGGCATTGAAACTTTAGTCTGTATCCCCATAAGCTGCTGTGTTGTTATTTCCAATATGACAGACAGAGAAAGAGAGATGTATAAAAGTAGCCCATCAGGGATTATTATCAGTTCTGCTGATCTCGAATCTGTTGGCAGGTAGAAACTTACATTATTCTTCTCTTTAACATTGGTTGATGGTTATCTGGTTCATTTGGCAGAGCCCAAGCTTTCACTGTCACTTACTGATCTATGTAATTTGTTGCAAATGATTCAAAGCATTGTTTTAATTAAGACATGGAGGGCCTATTTATCAAAGTCTTCTGGTTGCCAGATGAATTCAGTAATTATCACTTGATTTATAAAAGAACACAAAAACTCCATTGAGTACAATTCTCTGTAACGCAATCGCAAAAATTTATGGTTGTTTACACAACATTTTTAGTCATTGGGAAATAGGTATTGCCATTAACTCTGCAAAAGTGTCACATGGGTTCATTAATTATCTTATAAATTGCCATTGAGATCTCTTACGATGTTGACATAAATGTTGTAATGGTGCTTATCCTTATAATATAGTGGTTCTCAAGGGCGGGCACCACTTCATACCCTTCCTTACCCCGAATGGCATTCAAAAGGTTTTGGTATCTAAAAACAGGAACAGATGGAGCATAGGGAGTATATCCCTGATTCACAAAAGAGGGGAACTGAGCTTGGGAAACCAGAGACATTCATCCTAGGTCAGTATTTAGCTGTTGGAGATAATTGGCTCTTCATACTTCCATCAGAATGCTAAACTAGAACAAGTGACACATGCTGGGTATTATATAGTCACCTGCTCCCTGTTTAGACCTGCAATCACTGCATCTGGCAAAGAGAAATTTTCCAGTACTCATTTTTTCTGGCTCTGACATGTCATGTGATGGAACACTGAGAGCTGAAAAGAAAACTGATACTGGAAAGGTGTACATCTGATTACAGTTCCAGGGCCTAGGATCACCAGGCTACTTTTCATGAACCCAGCTCTCATTCTTCAGGAGGACCCAGCAGTAATGTTTCCATATTATGAAATTGTAACATCTTGTTGTGATCCCTGCATATATGTTAGAGTCCTGTGTATTTCTGTCCCCCTTTTTTGTATTCCACCTGGGACAAGGTTCTGTGCCTTTCTACTGTACAGTTTGTTTAAAAAAATGTATGTATCCATATAAAACGTTCTTTAAAAATACCCTTGTTTCACCATGTTCACTGATCAATGCAGGACCATGAAACACTTTCTTCAGCCAAAATAAGTTTGCTTCTAACATTAAAGAGCTAATTATTTCTGACTTCCCCCTAGGCCATGTTTCCTGTCCTCCCCTGATTCACAAGATATATACCTGCGGTCCTCCTGCTTACTAGCTACTTTATCAAAAAGGAGCAATATAACTGCTATATCATAATGATGCACACTCTTTAAAGTGATACTATAGTCTTGTTTTTTCCAAACACAGCATGAGGGGACCGCAGATTTTCACCCCCATACACTCGTTCACTGACTGCCATACACTGCGCCCCTCCCAACTCTCCCCTTACAATAGTGTCTTCCTGGCGGTCCCTCTCCAGAGGCTGGCATGTCTCACTGCATGGTGGGGCAGTGGGCGTGATTTCCCAATGTCAGTAGACCCATCACGGCACAGTACCCAAGGCTGCAGATTACTCCGCCACCGGCCAGGTGGAATCTGCAAATGCGGCCGCCAGTGCCACATGTGTGCACATACTCCATGTGGGCAGAGTGTGACAGAGCACAGTGGGCCCTCCTGGCCTTGGGGGATCTGTGTGCACCATACACCCTGCACACATGGATGATACGCCACTGGCTGGTGGGCTCCAGTGGCAACTTTGGTAATGCAGCTTAAAGTGGTTGTAAAGACAGAAGGTTTTTAATCCAAATGCATCAAGATAAAAAAACCTTTATCTATGCATTAAGATAAAAAAAAAAAACTTCTGTGTACAGTAGCCCCCTTATTACTTATCTGACCCCCATCTCAATCCAGCGATGTTGCACGAGAGGCTTGACCATTGGCTCCCACTGCTGTCATGTGAAATATTTGGGGTAACAACCACTTTAACAAGGACCTCTATGATAAGACCACCAGGTATTATTTTAATACTGACTGAAAATAATTAAAAAAATGTCTATAACACATAAAGCAAACCTATTCCTGGACCAAAGAGTAATCTACATGTACATACAGCCTGTAAAAAAGATGATTAATGCTTATCTTTCTGTCAAGCCGCAGTTCAAATCTTCCTTTTCTTGCAGGTGTGTTGGATGCTGCGACCCTCACAGTATGCTGTAGTTCAACCCAACAGCTGCTATGTCACTACAGGAAACATTGTGCACAATACTCAATGAAACTGTGAATGAAAGGATTATATGAGGCACTAAAATAAAAAATGCATAGATGATGATATAAAACTGGTATTGTGCTTTTTCCTAATAAAAAAGTTTAAAATATCTAACGACCAGCTTCTGTTTAATGATCCTGTTGGAAAACCAACATTTGATCAGCCATTGGCTGTGTCTTCTGACAGGTGGGGGGTGGGGGGAGTCACCACTATCAGAATACAATAGCACCGTGAAGAAGAAGATCCCTGCATCTACATCACTTGCATCAGGTTTTTCCTTTCATTCAACTTTCTGATTGAATGGGAAAAAAAACTGTGTGTGTATTTATGGAAGAAGTCCGGGGGGTATTTAAGCAGCCTACTCACCTGTGGTCTTTGTCAGTTCCAGTGCGCGATTCGTTGCGTCATTAGGCCATCTCTTCCAACTCACTCGGTGTTCGTAAGTTGTATTTCCGAACTTTCAGTGAATTTCAGTTCTCCATTCGTGGTTTTCGTAGATCATGTCTTGCTCAAACTGTCGCAGGTAGGATTCGTATATAATTTCTTCATTTCACGCATTGTTGTTTGCCAGATACCCCGTGTTACCAAAACCCCACTACGGAACTTGCAAGTCATTCGTTAAGTCTCTGTATGCAGCCTTATTTTAGCCTCATGCAAACCACAAACTTGTGGCTCAGTTTGTGAGCACAAACACTGAGCCGTTTTTCATCGGTTCCATTCGTACATTCTCGTACCTTGTTGTTTCACACCATGTAGTAAGCCCATTTCACTTAAGAAACACAGGCTCTATAACTTCAGTTATTTTAGTTTGCATTACCCTCTGGTCCGAATCTAGTCACATCAACCACCCACCAGTTGGTCCCGGCTGGTTTTGTCATCTCATTTCATGCCATGTTCCACAGTCCGGTTCATTGTCAGTCGCAAATTGCGGCACACTGATCCAATCCTCTGTCATGGCAAGTCATTTAATTTGTTACATTTCGACACACTGATTTGTGCCAGCTCGTTCTAGTTCTAGTCATTCTGTCTCATGCATTTCATGCTCCACAGTCCGGTTCGTTATCAGTCGCAATTGGCCACACCGATTCATGCCTCTGTCATGGCAAATCATTTCATTTGTTACATTTCACATACCCTTCACTCCGATTTGAATCCAGATTCATACCGGCTCATTCTAGTCATTTCATCTCATTTCATTTCCATGCTTCACAGTCCGTTTCATTATCATTCGCAATTGCAGCACACTGATTCGTGCCTCTGTCATGGCAAATCATTTATTTTGTTACATTTCACATACCCTTCACTCCGATTCGAATCCAGTCGCATCTGCAACGCGCCGATTCATGCCGGCTCGTTCTAGTCATTTCATCTCATTTCATTCCATGCTTCACAGTCCGTTTCATTATCATTCGCAATTGCAGCACACTGATTTGTGCCTCTGTCATGGCAAATCATTTATTTTGTTACATTTCACATACCCTTCACTACGATTAAAATTCAGTCACATCTGCGATGCACTAGTTCACATTGACTCGTGTTAGCCATTATTTCCTGTTCCATAGACAGGTTCACTGTCAGTCGCTATTGTGACACACCAATTTGTACCTCTGTCAAATCATTTAATTTATTACATTGCCCATACCCTTCACTACGTTTTGAATTCAGTCACACCTGCGATGCACTAATTCACATTGACTCATGTTGGCCATTGTTATTTCCTGTTCCGTAGACAGGTTTGCTGACAGTTGCTATCTCGACACACTGATTCGTGCCTCAGTCATGGCAATCATTTTGGTCATTTCAGTTCTAAAAAAGAAATTAAATAAAAATAAAAATGTCATCACATATTGCACAGTTCAGTTCACTGTCAAGTCACAGTTACGACACAGCGATTGGTGCCTCTGTCCTGACAAACATTTTGGTCGTTTCATTTCATATTCCCCACATGCCTATCTGAGCCCAGTTGCTTTAGCAGCACTCTAATTCGTGACGGCTTCATTTCGCTCATTTCATTTCGCCCTCATTTCATCCCATAAGTCACAGTTATGGCACCCCGATTCATGTCACCGTCACTTCAATCATTCAGAGGTCTTATTTTGTATATTGTCTTTCATGTTCTCTTTAGGTCCGGTAGTAACTTTGTGTTGGGTCATTTGTGGATTTTTGTTTTTATCTTGTGATACGCTCTACTGTTGTTTGATGTCAGTCGCCTCAGCGATGCAATGGTTCACTTTTAAATTCAGATCACTGTATGTTTTGTCACGTCGTTAACAGAGAACCCTTGGTATGGCTAACCCTATGGACCAATTCAAATCCAGCCGCAACAAGGCATGTCGGGCCACATAGCTTTTACCTCCCAATAAGGTTTCCCTTGTAGTTGTTATAAACACATCTCAAAATCTTACGACTAGGCCATTATATATACACACAGTGCCTTGAAAAAGTATTCATATCTCTTGCAAGTTTCCATATTTTGTCATGCTAGAACCAAAAATGTAAATGTATTTTATTGGGATTTTATGTGATAGACAAACACAAAGTGGCACATAATTAGAAAGTGGAAAGAAAAATGATAAATTGTTTTCCAATTTTTTTACAATTAAATATCTGAACAGTGTGGCATGCATTTTTATTCCACCCCCTTTACTCTGATACTCTGATAGTGGAACCAGTTGCCTTCAGAAGTCACCTGATTAGTAAATAGAGTCCACCGGTGTGTAATTGAATCTCAGTATAAATACAGCTGTTCTGTGAAGCCCTCAGAGGTTTGTTAGGGAACCTTAGTGAACTAAAAGCATCATGAAGGCCAAGGAACACACCAGACAGGTCAGGCATAAAGGTGTGGAGAAGTTTAAAGCAGGTTTAGGTTATAAAAAAATGTCTCAAGCTTTGAACATCTCACAGAGCACCATTCAATCCATCATCTGAAAATGGAAAGAGTGTGGCACAATTGCAAACCTTCCAAGACATGGCTGTCCACCTAAACTGAAAGGCCGGGCAAGGAAAGCATTAATCAGAGAAGAGGCCCATGGTAACTCTGGAGGAGCTGCAGAGACCCACAGCTCAGGTGGGAGAATCTGTCAACAGCAAAACTATTAGCCATGCACGCCACAAATCTTGCCTTTATGGAAGAGTGGCAAGAAGAAAGCCATTGTTGAAAGAAAGCCATAAGAAGTCCTGTTTCAGTTTACGAGAAGCCATGTGGGGGGCACAGCAAACATGTGGAAGAAGGTGCTCTGGTCAGATGAGACCATAATTGAAGTTTTGGGCCTAAAAGCAAAACTCTATGTGTGGAAAAAAAACGAACACTGCATATAACCCCGAATACACCATCCCCAGCATGAAACATGGTGGTGGCAGAATCATGTTGTGGGGATGCTTTTCTTCAGCAGAAGGTTGGTCAGAGTTGATGGGAAGATGTATGGAGCCAAATACAGGACAGTCTTAGAAGAAAACTGTTAGAGTCTGCAAAAGACTTGAGACTGGGCATAGGTTCACCTTCCAGCAGGACAACGACCCTAAACATACAGCCAGAGTTACAATGGAATGGTTTAGATCAAAGCATATTCATTTGTTAGAATGGCCCATTCAAAGTCCAGACCTAAATCCTTTTGAGAATCTGTGGCAAGACTTGAAAATTGCTGTTCACAGGTACTCTCAATACAATCTGACAGAGCTTGAGCTATTTTGCAAAAAAAAAAGAATGGGAAAAAATTCACTCTCTGGAATTGCAAAGCTGGTAGAGACACCCTTAAAAAAGACTTGCAGCTGTAATTGCAGTGAAAGTATTGACTCCACACTATTCACATATTTATTTGTAAAAAACATTTTGGAAAACCATTTATCATTTTCTGTTTCAATGGTTTTTGTTAATTGTTTTGGTAGAACAATAAAGGACAGTTGGTAGAACAGAGAACAATCCTCGCTTGCTCCACGTTATCAGATAAACAGATAAACAAGAGAACAAGCAGACAAACAGCGTATGGCTTAATGCAGACAAGTGAAGACCTTCCACTTCACAATTATGTGCCACTTTGTGTTGGTCTATCACATAAAATCCCAATCAAATACATTTATGTTTTTGGTTGTAACATGACAAAATGTGTAAAAATTCAAGGGGTATGAATACGTTTTCAAGGCACTGTATGCTATATTGTGCAGGACTCTAGTAAAGACCAGTCAGAGCTGCTGTCTCTTTTTTGTTTTGCATGGTGACTGGTCTTGTAACCCTTCAAAGTTACTTATGGCATTATAGCATCAGATACTTTTTGCCTCTGTCTAAAGGTCTGCTGTATTTTTTCATTTCTCATAACTGTGGAACTAATCTGTGGTTGTCAGGTTTATATCATTGTTTTTACAAACTAGCTTAATTGAAATGCTGTGCGTTTTATATTTTGTGTCAGACATACTCGTTTTCAGGTTTATGTCTAGAGTTTATTTTTCATGGAAATTCTCCCTTCTGGACTGGACAACTGACATTCTGAAGCCAAGTTAAGTTTGTTATGCATTTTTGTGTAATAGCACTGCATGATGGGTTTACAGTTGTTATCACTGTAATAGTTGTCCTTCAAGCTTAATAGCTAGATCAGTTTCCACTTACTCTGAAACAAAAGTGTGTCGGCGTTATCCTGGAATAGGTATTTTAACTGTCTGAACTATTAAAGAACTGGTTGTATACACACACCATTTTTCAGTAGGTACTTCAATACAATTATATATATATATATATATATATATATATATATATATATATATATATATATATATATATATGTATATATATATATATTATATATATATATATATATATATATATATATGTATATATATATATATATATATATATATATATATATATATATATATATATATATATATATATATATATATATATGTATATATATATATATATGTATATATATATATATATATATATATATGTATATATATATATATATATATATATATATATATATATATATGTATATATATATATATATATATATAATACTTCAAATTTTATTTTACTTTTCTTTCTGTGAAACGTCTCTTGCAAAAAAAATGCCACTAATGATATAATTACATTTGTAGTTTTCTATTTTAATAGTAGCTACTAAGATTAAAATGGACCTTATTTTTTAAGTGCCCCACAAAAGACAAGTGGAGATTAACCACTTGCAGACCGGACCATTTTGCTGGTCAAAGACCAGACCACTTTTTGCGATTCGGCACTGCGTTGCTTTAACTGACAATTGCGCGGTCGTGCGACGTGGCTCCCAAACAAAATTGACGTCCTTTTTTTCGCACAAATAGAGCTTTCTTTTGGTGGTATTTGATCACCTCTGCGATTTTAATTTTTTGTGCTATAAACAAAAATAGAGCGACAATTTTGAAAAAAACGCATTATTTTTTACTTTTTGTTATAATAAATATCCCCCAAAAATATATAAAAAAATTTTTTTTTCCCTCAGTTTAGGCCGATACGTATTCTTCTACATATTTTTGGTAAAAAAATCGCAATAAGCGATTATTGATTGTTTTGCGCAAAAGTTATAGCGTTTACAAAATAGGGATAATTTTATAGCATTTTTATTAATAATTTTTTATTATTTTTTTTTTACTAGTAATGGCGGCGATCTGCGATTTTTATTGTGACTGCGACATTGTGGGGGACCCATCGGACATTGGGAGCGCGCCGGCGGCGCACTCCCGATGGCAGGGCAGCATCGAATATTGGACGTACCTGTACGCCAATATGCCTGCCCGTGCCATTCTGTCGACGTACATCGTCGTGCGCTGGTCGGGAAGTGGTTAAGAAAAAAAATAAAAAATCTGATTAATTACTTTGCAGAAACTTTAACATTTCTTACTTTAGACAAGTAGTGGGCATTACAAAAGTGAAGGCAATGCCCACCAACAAACCTTAACTATTTGCAGGCCCCACCATGCACACTGAGTTGATTTTCTCAATCACTAGTTGATTTGAAGCTAGCACATGCACGCAGAGTTCTTTTTGTATATCTTTATAGACCAGAGCTTTAAAGTTTCTCTTGATTAGGGATGAGCTGAACACCCCCCGGTTCGGTTAGCACCAGAAATTTCGAACGGACCGGAAATTCGTACGAACTTTACAACCCCATTGAAGTCTATGGGACTCAAACGTTCGAAATAAAAAGTGCTAATTTTAATGGCTAATATGCAAGATATTGTCCTAAAAAGGGTTTGGGGACCCGGCTCCTGGCCCTAGGGGACATGGGTCAATGGCTAAATTTTTCTTAAAAACAGGCGTTTTTTTGGGAGCACTGATTTTAATGACGATTAAAATAAAAAAAAAGTGAAATATTCCTTTAAATATCATGCCTGGGGGGTGTCTATAGTATGCCTGTGAAGTGGCACATGTTTCCCGTGTTTAGAACAGTCCCTGCACAAAATGACATTTAATGTAATATCTAATGTAAAACAGGGGATGAAAAATTGGTGTAGGAATGAGCCCTGCTGCAAAGCATTGCATCAAAAATTGTATTACATGCCCCTGTTAAACAGGGGCTGAAAAATTGGGCCTTAGGCACTGGTGCTGGTGCCACAACATTGTAACCTCTCCCATATACTCTAGTTGGAGTGCAGGAATGAGCCCTGCTGCAAAGCATTGCACCAAAAATTGTATTACATGCCCCTGTTAAACAGGGGCTTAAAAATGGGGCCTTAGGCACTGGTGCTGGTGCCTCGACACTGCAACCTCTCCCATATACTCTAGTTGGAGTGCAGGAATGAGCCCTGCTGCAAAGCATTGCATCAAAAATTGTATTACATGCCCCTGTTAAACAGGGGCTGAAAAATTGGGCTGGTGGCATCACCCGGAACCAAAAATGTTCTTCCAAGATATCAGAAGGATCATTGAGAAGGAAGAGGATAGTCAGTCAACATAACAGGACAGTCACTCAGCATCAGCTTAGGCAGTCTTGAAGGGATGTGACATTTCAAAAAAAATTATCCAGTTACATAAGCTTCAGGTGCTTGGTAGCTGGTGGTGATCCAAGACTGATTCATCTTTATGAAGGTCAGTCGATTAACTGAGTCGGTGGACAGGCGCACCCTGTGATCGGGTTACAAAGCCACCAGCAGCACTGAAGGTGCGTTCCGAAAGAACGCTGGATGCAGGACAGGCCAGTAGCTCAATTGCATACTGTGCAAGCTCTGGCCAGTGATCCATCCTCAAGACCTAGTAAGACAGAGGATTTTCGGTGGGAAAGGTGTCCAAGTCTGACCTTGCCCCTAGGTATTCCTGCACCATGTAAATCAGACACTGGTGATGGTTGCTGGAACCGATCATATTTTGGGGCTGCGGACTAAAAAAATGTCTGAACGCATCGGTCAGACGGCCACCTTCTCCACCGCTCCTTCTGTGACTGACTGAAGCCTCAGCAAAATGGTGTCCAGGACCAGGAGTTTGGAACCTCCCAGTCTCTGGGAACGCGTTGCACAGACCTTTCTGCAAGGCCTCCCGGAGATGTCTCATCCTCTGCTCCCTCTGCTACGGCAAGATAAGGTCCGCAACATTACCCTTGTACTGTGGATCAAGGAGAATGGCCAGCCAGTAATGGTCCCTCTCCTTGATCCGAAGAATACGAGTATCCTTACGCAGGCTTTGCAGGATCAGGGAGGCCATGCAACGTAGGTTAGCTGAGGCATTCGGTCCAGAGTCCTCTGGGTCACTAAGGACAACATGATCTGCAGCCACCTCCTCCCAGCCACGTACAAGTCCATGTGTATCTTGGGACTGTAAATCATCCCTAAAAGACTGCTGCTGCTGAGTGCCAGGCTCCACCTCCATGCTGACACAAGCCTCCTCCTCCTCCTCCTCGTCCTCTTCCTGTGTGATGGGTGGGACAGCAGGAACACTGTCTGGATAAAGGTGGCCTTGAGAGGCAAGAAAGTCCTCCTCTGCCTCAAGTGCCCTGTCCATTATTCCAAGCAGCGTATGCTCCAACAGGTGGACAAGAGGTACAGTGTCACTGATGCATGCACTGTCACTGTTCACCATCCTCGTGGCCTCCTCAAATGGTGACAGGACAGTGCATGCATCCCTGATCATGCCCCACTGGCGTGGAGAAAAAATACTGAGCTCCCCTGACCCTGTCCTGGAGCAGTAGTCGCACAGGTACTCATTGATGGCCCTCTGCTGCGTGTGCAGCCGCTGCAGCATGGCCAAGGTTGAGTTCCACCTGGTGGGCATGTCACATATAAGGCAGGTTTTTGGGCAGGTTTAACTCCTTTGGGAGCTCAGCAAATCGAGCACTGGCATTAAATGATCGGTGGAAATGCACACAGACTTTCCTGGCCTGCCTCAGGACATCCTGCAAGCCCGGGCACCTGCCCAAGAACCACTGCACCACCAGGTTAAGGACATGAGCCACACAGGGCACATGGGTCAGTTGTCTCTGACGGAGGGCGGAGAGGAGGTTGGTGTCATTGTCGCAAACCACCATTCCTGGCTTAAGCTGGCTTGGCGTCAACTACCTCTCAGCCTGCCCCTGCAGAGCAGACAAAATGTGTGGCTCCTGTCCCCCAAACAAACTAGCGCAAGCACGGCATGGCATCTTTTTGCCTGCGTACATGCGTAGCCCTTTGAACGCCTACGGAGCACCGCTGGTTTCCAAGGACAGAGCACTGGAAGAGGCCTTGGAGGAAGAAGAAGAGGAGGAGTGGAGGAGAGAGGTGTGTCACAACCAGTAGTAGCATTTTGGAGGCGTGGTGGCGGAACAACCTCCAACACTACTGCACCTTGTTCTGCATCCTTCCCAGCTGCCAGAAGAGTGACTCAATGGGCCGTGAAAGACAGGTAACATCCATGTCCATGCCTGCTGGACCATGAGTCAGCGGTAATATGCACCTTACCACTGACCGCCCTGTCCAGCGAGGCAAGGACATTGCCTTCCACATGCCGGTAGAGAGCCGGAATCGCCTTCCGTGAGAAAAAGTGGCATTTGGGGACCTGCCACTGAGGAACCGCACATTGCACAAACTCATGGAAGGGGGTCGAGTCTACCCACTGAAAGGCAGCAGTTGAAGTGCTAGCAATTTAGCCAAGCTAGCATTCAACCGCTAGGCATGTGGATGGCTGGGAGTGAACTTCTTTTGATGGTCCAGCAGCTGGGGCAGGGAAAAAAGTGGCATTTGGGGACCTGCCACTGAGGAACCGCACATTGCACAAACTCATGGAAGGGGGTCGAGTCTACCCACTGAAAAGGCAGCAGTTGAAGTGCTAGCAATTTAGCCAAGCTAGCATTCAACCGCTAGGCATGTGGATGGCTGGGAGTGAACTTCTTTTGATGGTCCAGCAGCTGGGGCAGGGAAATTTGCCTGCTACAATCAGAAGTGGGTGTACTACTAGCAGTGTGCCTGCAAGTACTTGGCTGTGACACACCTAATTCTACACCTTCATTCCTCTCAGAGCAGGCTTCAGAGAGGACTGAAGGTCTAGTGGGGTTGGAGATCCCAGCTGATGAGGGGCAAGGAGAGGTCTGCTGTGTTCTTTGGTGTGGGTCTTTAAGGTATGCTTGCCAACAAGCTGCATGGCAGGTCAACATATGTCTGGTCAAGCATGTGGTGCCCAAGCGGCTGATGTTTTGGCTACGCGAGATACGCTTGAGACATATGTGGCAATCTGATGCACTGGTCTCAAAAAAGGCCCACACCAAAGAACTTTTGGAATAACGCACAGAGGCAGCGCCCTGCACAGACGGAGCTCTGCGGTGTGATTCAGTCGGTGTGCTGCCCCTAAGCTGAAAGCTCTGATGATGATACCCAGCTAGAGGAAGGCAGTAGCGTGAGTGCAGAGAGAGGGGATGCTCAAGAAGGACAGCAATCTGGCAATCATGTTCCAACCGCTCTAGCATACTGCCAGGTTTGCTCCAGTGATGAGGGAGGGGATGATGAGGTCACTGACTCCACGTGGTTACCTGATAGGAGAGAGGAGGAGGAGGCACATCTCCTGCCTCATTGGAGATGTGCCTCCTCCTCCTCTCTCCTATCAGGCACCCACGTGGAGTCAGTGACCTCATCATCCCCTCCCTCTTCATCACTGGAGCAAACCTGGCAGTATGCTACAACTAACTCCTGCAGATGCCTGTATTAGAGAACACCAGCAATAAAGGGTAGATACAGGTGTATACTGTGCTGTGCTGGAGGCACACAACACCCTCTAACTCCTGCAGATGCCTGTATTAGAGAACATTAGCAATAAAGGGTAGATACAGGTGTATACTGTGCTGTGCTGGAAGCACACAACACCCACTAACTCCTGCAGATGCCTGTATTAGAGAACACCAGCAATAAAGGGTAGATACAGGTGTATACTGTGCTGTGCTGGAGGCACCCAACACCCACTAACTCCTGCAGATGCCTGTATTAGAGAACACCAGCAATAAAAGGTAGATACATGTGTATACTGTGCTGTGCTGGAGGCACACAACACCCACTAACTCCTGCAAATGCCTGTATTAGAGAACACCAGCAATAAAGGGTAGATACAGGTGTATACTGTGCTGGAGGCACACAACACCCACTAACTCCTGGAGATGCCTGTATTAGAGAACACAGGCAATAAAGGGTAGATACAGATGTACACTGTGCTGTGCTTTAGGCACACACAATCCACTAACTCCTGCAGATGCCCGTATTAGAGAACACCAGCAATAAAGGGTAAATACAGGTGTATAGTGTGCTGTGCTGGAGGCACAGAACACCCACTAACTCCTGCAGATGCCTGTATTAGAGAACACCAGCAATAAAGGGTAGATACAGGTGTATACTGTGCTGGAGGCACACAACACCCACTTTAACTCCTGCAGATGCCTGAGAAAAGAACACACTGTCCCTGCCTATCTAGTTCTTTCCCTACACGCCGGAACACACTACACAAAGCCGCCGCACTGGTGGCCTTATATGGTGTGGGGCATGTACTAAACTCCCCTGAGCTATAATTGGCCACAGGCATCCTGCTTCTGGCCAAATATGCCTCTCTTTGCTGTCGGCACTGTGACTGGCCAAGCATGCGGGGTCACAGTGCATGCTTGGCCAATCATGAGCCAGCAGTGCACTGCGATGGCGCAGTGCATTGTGGGCTGTGAGCACCACACAAATTTGGCGTGAATGGCCCATAACGTTTGATATTCACCGAACGTGCGAACAGCTGGTGTTCGAGTCGAACATACGTTCGACTCGAACACCAAGCTCTTCCCTACTCTTGATACAAGGGAGCCCCTTTTGGCAAATTGGCTTAAAAAGGGCTATGCTTATTTCATAAGTCAATTCCCTTTCTGTTTTGTCTCTTTTGGTTTAGAGTCAAAGCTGGTGAGATGGAGATATTTTTGATGTTTTTAGTTTATGATAAGCACTGTATATCATATATCTTAGCACGGCAGCCAGTATATCATTTTTTTTACAAGTTTCTAAAAGTGCTAGGGAACAGAAAAATTTAGTTAAAACTGTGGTTTTAACTAAAACGTGTGGTTTTAGTTAAAACCACACGTCAAAATGCAGTAATATACAAATGACAGCTTTTCTTGTAAAGATAAGCCTAGACCCTTCCCTTCTGAATTCCCAAGTCTACTTAGTAGTCAAAAAGCTATCTTTCACACAAGAAAAATGATAGGGTTTTGGGACAGCAAAGAGCAGTGCCAAGCTTGACTTCTGGGAAGAGTCATAATTTGCATATACTTTTAGCTGTCTATGCCTCTGGATTTTCATGTTTCCAGTAAAGGTAGGCCCTCCAACAGAACTCAATTCATAGGGTACAGAATATGTTGCTTCTAGTCTTTACTTTAACTTTACGATCTTCAGCAATTGACTGCTCATTACAAGAATCAAATTATCTGAAAGTTAAGGTCCAACTAAACTTTCAGTGTAAATCAGCAAAATACACCCCAAGTGCATCGAAACAAATGTTATTCAAAGTCTTAAAGTAATTTTTTTTAGAAAGCAGCCACAATCTAAGTAGAAAAACCTGTCCCCTGTCAGCATATTGAAATGAAGGACCTTTGCTCACTGTTTGAAAACATCAGTCTCTCTACAGAAGTCCAAAATGCCCCCTGCTAAGTCATACCTATAGATCTGCAATTGAGAAATGTCCTGCTCCCTGTTGATTGGCGTGACCTAGCTTTGACAAAAAAAGGAGAATGTCAGATCTCTGCAGATCATAATTACCTGTCAGGTAATGAACATAATTAATTTATAATAAAGAGAAGTCTAAAAGCAGAGTATTCTGTACCCTATAAAGTGAGTGGTGTTGCAGGACAGGAGCACTAGATCTAGAAAAGCCTATTCACTGCCAGTATGATGAGTTTTCTGTGTGAAAGCAGTGATCTTATGACAGAGGTCAACTACACCCAATGCTAGAGCTCACCAAATAGCAGAGATAATTACATTTGCTTATTGCACAGCTATAGGTCTGACTCAGCAGGGGTGGTCCAATTTCATTCAGTGTAGAAAAATGTAATTCTAGTCCTGTAATAAGTATTTTTTTCCTTGCATTGAAAATCTGCATACGATCTTCCCCAGCCCAATGCCCTGCAATGAAAAAAACATTAATAAACACACTCCCTTTGAGAGCCAAACTTTGCATGGCTGTTGGCTCTCAATCCAGTCACTGACAGTTCTGGTTGCCACTTATGACCAGAAACCATTAATGCCCCATATACAGGGTCGGATTTTACAATGGAAAATGTGTGATCGGTTATGTTGTCAGAAAATCTGACAGTGTGTGGGCTCCATCTGACTTTTTCAGTTGGATTCTCCAACGCACAAAGTTTGAGAGCAGGATCTAAAATTTTCAACAAAATCCGATTGTTTAAATTCCGATCGATCGTGTGTAGACAATTCCGATGGACAAAGTGCCACACTGGCTGCTGGACCGTTTATAGCCCCAACATACAGGTTTGACGTCACCTCGTTCAGAACAATCGGATTTTTGGACATATTTGTGCGACTGTGTGAATGCAACACAAGTTTTGGCCAAAATCCGTCGGAAAAAAAATCTGATGGATTTTATGGTTGGAATGTCCGACCGTGTGTATGGGGCATTAGAGTGGTTGCCAATCAAGTAACCACTACTTTTTCCTACTAGACTAAATTAGACCACCCATGTTGAGTCAGACCTATAGCCCTGCAATAAACAGCTATTACACAATGATCACATGTAGGCAGGAGGCCTCACTGAAAAAATAAGCCTTCAGCTTGCAGATGGCACTGCAGTCTGAAAGGGTATTTTTTAGCTGTTTAATAGTGTAAATGTCACATACAATTACAATATTAAAAAGTAATAAAAATAATACAAATTTAAAATAAAAATTATATAGCTTTTTTAGCCTGTTACCCTAGAATAAAGGGAAAGCACATTTTCATGTTAACCACTTAACCCCCAGCTAATTCTGACACTTTTCACATACATGTAAAAAAAATTACTGAAAAAAAAAAAACCTGAAACATTATGTTGAATGATATTCATTCAGGCATTTTTAACCACTTTGATTCCGGGCCATAGTCAAATGACGTCCACAGATGTGATCTCCTCAGTATTTTTCCGGTGCCCGCAGAGCGGCGATCGTGGATGAGGTGTGTCCCTCCCAACCCCGATCGCAGTAAAGAGCCAAAGAAATTGGCTCTTTACCACGTGACCGGCTGTGTCCAATCACAGCCGGTCACAGAATGTAAACAAACTGTGGTAACGAGATGTTACCGGGTTCTCCTCCTCGTACTCGAGTACCTGAGTACTTGTCCCAGCCCATCTGAGTACCCGAGTACCTGAGTACCTGTCAGCCCACCTGAGTACCCGAGTACCAGAGTATCTGTCACAGCCCATCTGAGTACCGGAGTACCTGAGTACCTGTCACAGTCCATCTGAGTATCTGAGTACCTGAGTACCTGTCAGCCCATTTGAGTACCCGAGTACCTGAGTACCTGTCAGCCCATCTGAGTACCCAAGTACCTGAGTACCTGTCACAGCCCATCTGAGTACCCGAGTACCTGAGTACCTGTCACAGTCCATCTGAGTATCCAAGTACCTGAGTACCTGTCAGCCCATCTGAGTACCCGGGTACCTGAGTACCTGTCCCAGCCCATCTGAGTACCCTAGTACCTGTCCCAGCCCATCGAGTACCCGAGTACCTGAGTACCTGTCACAACTCATCTGAGCACCCGAGTACCTATCACCGCCCATCTGAGTACCTGAGTACCTGTCACAGTCCATCCGAGTACCTGTCAGAGTCCATCTGACTACCTGAGTACCTGAGTACCGGTCACAGCCCATCTGAATACCTGAGTACCTGTCACAGT
The DNA here is from genome assembly GCF_037356315.1 of Lithobates pipiens. Taxonomy (NCBI): domain Eukaryota; kingdom Metazoa; phylum Chordata; class Amphibia; order Anura; family Ranidae; genus Lithobates; species Lithobates pipiens. The sequence continues at coordinate 145,843,583 of NW_027507748.1, forward strand.
CTATCTGAGTACCTGTCACAGTTCACCTGAGTACCCGAATACCTGTCACTGTCCATCGGAGTACCCAAGTACCTGTCACCAGCCTGTCGGAGTACCCAAGTACCTGTCACCAGCCTGTCGGAGTAACGGAGTACCTGTCACCATCCCATCGGAGTAACGGAGTACCTGTCACCAGCCCATCGGAGTAACAGAGCACCTGTCACCAGCCCGTCAGAGTACCCGAGTACCTATTTGCAGACCATGCCTCATAGAATACACGTCGAGGTGTTTTCTTTACAAAATGGGGTCATTTTGAGGGTAATTCCATTGTCCTGGTGCTCCAGGACCTTCAAAAGTGTGATAGGTAGGAGCGAAATGAGATGTGTCATTTATGCTCCTATTACGCCTGAAGGTACTACTTCAATGATGGACCTCTGTTGGGCCAGGCTGTGTAAAAGTCTCACACATGTGGTAATGCCATACTCAGGAGGAGAAGCAGAATGTGTTTTGGGGTGTAATTTTTGCTATATACATGCTATGTGTTAGAAATATCTTATATATGGACAACTTTGTGTAAAAAAAAAAAGATTTTCATTTTCTTTCCACGTTTTCTGAAGACTTCTGAAAAAAAATAACGGTTCAAAAGACTCATAATGCTTCATAGAATATACTTTGGGGTGTTTGTTTTACAAAATGGGGTCATTTTGTGGGTAATTCCATTGTCCTGATGCTCCAGGGCCTTCACAAATGTAATAGGTTGTTAGGAAATTAAAGGGGTCATTTATGCTCCTAGAACACCTGACGGCGCTCCCTGCATGTTGGGCCTTTGTATGTGGCCAGACTGTCTAAATGTTACACACCAGTGGTATTGCCATACTCAGGATGAGTAGCAGAATGTATTTTGGGGTGTCATTTTTGCTATGTACATGCTTTGAGTTAGAAATATCTTATAAACTGACCACTTTGTGTAAAAAAAGATATGTTTTCATTTTCTTTCCACATTTTCCGAAGACTTGTGGAAAACAATTAACTGTTCAAAAGACTCATAATGCCTCATAGAATATACGTTGGGGTGTTTGCTTTCCAAAATGGAGTCATTTTGTGGGTAATTCCATTGTCCTGGTGCTCCAGGGCCTTCACAAATGTAATAGGTCGTTAGGAAATTAGAGGTGTCATTTATGCTCCTAGAACCCCTGATGGTGCTCCCTGCATGTTGGACCTCTCTGTGTGGACAGCCTGTGTAAAAGTCCCACAAATGTGGTATCACCATATTCGGGAAGAGTTGCAGAATGTATTTTGGGGTGTAATTGGAAGTTTGCATATGCTGTGTATGAGAAATAACGTGTTATTATGACAATTTTGTAAACAAAAAAACATAAATAAAATACTTCTTTTTCCCAAGAATTGTGGGAAAAAATTACAACGTCAAAAAACTCACCATTCCTCTTACTGAATACCTTGTCTACTTTTCAAAAAGGGGTCATTTGGGGGGTATTTGTACTTTCCTGACATTTCAGAGCCTCAAGAAATTAGATAGGCCATCAGTGCATCAGGTGTGATCAGATGTGATCAATTTTCAATGATTTGCACCATAGCTTGTAGACTCTATAACTTTCAAAGAGACAAAATAATATCCACGAATTTGGGTTATTTTTACCAAAGAGATGTAGCAGTATACATTTTGGCACAAAAATTACCTATTTGCAAAATTGTATCATAGAAACAAAAAATAAGTGGGGTTTTTTTCAAAATTTTCGCACTTTTTTCACTTATGTTGCCAAAAAAAAAAAAAACCCAGTGGTGATTAAATACCACCAAAAGAAAGCTCTATTTGTATGAAAAAAATGATAAAAATTGTATTTGGGTACAGTATTGCATGACTGAGTAATTGGCATTCAAAGTGTGAGAGCGCTGAAAGCTAAAAATTGGTCTGGAAAGAAAGGGTGTATAAATGCCTTGTATTGAAGTGGTTAAAAGGTACATTTTTTAGGAAAAAATACACTTTAATGAATTTTAGTGAACAAATACAATATAATAACCATTGGTAAAATATAAAAGATGATGCTATGCTGAGGATATAGATACCTAAAATGTTACACTTAAACATTGCGTGTGCCAGTGGAATGGTGAAAACTATGGTCCCTAAAAATCTCCATAGGCAATGCTTTAAAAGCCTTTACAGGTTACCAGTTTAGAGTTATATTGGAGGTCTGGTGCTAGACCTAAACAACAGACCAAAATCAGAAGTGACTAAATCCTTACTGTATTAGAAATAGTTTTTTTTTTTTTGCATCATCACAGGGGGGCACTGTGGATGCAAGATAAGTAGTAATGTGCCATGTCCTAATTCGACTGAATTACTATTAGAAGAAATTAAACATGGACTTTGTAGGCACTGGGATAAACATAGTAAAAAAAATTCTAAATCTTCACTGCTTCTGTTTTTATACATCACAGAGGGGAAATGGGTACAGATATACCTTCCTCCACTTTTAATGCAGCATTACACCAAGTTGTGGCAGTACTAGGCTATCTGATTGCACGGGAGAGCCGAGTAAAGGAGGCTGGAGGCTGAGGGGCCCCATCCATGCCCTGTAGAAGTGATTGGGCAGCTGTAGAGCCACTCTGATCACTTATACAAGAAAGAACATTGCCAGGTGAAAATGTTTGTACTAGGATCATGGCTGCCACTGCAGTGCAGCTTAGGACATATGGGTACATCCTAAGAACTTGAAGTGGTTAAAAAGGCATACCACAAATATGTCTTGTATGTTCTTAAAAGAATACATCATTTAAAATTCAAATATGCAGATTAGTTATTGCCAGGTTAATCACTGCATGCTGACAGTGGTACATTTAGCCTGGGGATGTAAGCATCAATGACTTCTGGTCACAAAGGGGTTAACAATTGCTTTCTTTCCACACTGGTGCTAAAGAAGTTGCTATTTTACTGCACAAATAATATTGAGCTGTCTCATCCTCCCAATGGCTCTGAAGAAGCTGCCAGACCACCTTTGGTGCAGGCCAAGGGGATCTCAGCTCAGCCCAAAACAGACCTCTAGGCCATCATATTTACTCTGTAGTTGTGCCAATGTTGCCAGTGTTGGAGTCAAGCTTGCAGTTATACTGAACATTTTACTAGATAATGTCAATGATATTGCAGCATACAAAGCCAAGTTGAATGAAATATCCGTAAATGCTTTCCAAGGTACTTGCGGATACTTCAAATGTGTTAATCATTTTGCTGTTAGCAAATCTGGAAAGAAAATGATTAACGCATTTAAGGCTCTATGTTAATGTAGCATTTTTTATTGACTTTTGAGCAAAGAAAGGAACAGCATTTTCCTGTGACCCTTCTTTTAGGAAGCACCATACAAAGATAAATAAAACTAGAAATTATTAATCATGTAATATAGCAATTCAGCTTGGTCTTGAATGCCTCACAGGAGATTGTGGGTGGTAAAAGAAGGTAAAAAATGATCAATTACCTTTATTTCATCATCACCATAGGGAATCATGAGCTATAAAATACGGCCAAGAAAGGCATATTCAGAATATAAAAAGAAAAGAAAATGGCTTCCTTATGATTTCCACAGCACAATTTCCAATGATTTTGTGCACTCTTGCTAAAGTATTTTTTCCTAACAAATTCCAAACAAATGATGAGACTTTTTTGTCAATGGAGTTAAAATATTTCCAATAACAGACAGCCAGTATTGTACCTGGTTTCAGGCAAACCATTCGACTACAATGACATAATTCCAGCTGCTGCAATTGAATCATGATATTTATCTCAAAGAGGTGAACCTGATTGTGCACAATGGGGCATATGCATGGAAAGTGTGCTAACATAAAAATTTCTTGTTGCTCATACCAATCAGTTTGAAGTTGAAGAGTTGAAAATTAAACAACCATTCAAACTGGTTGCTATAGGCAACAAGAAAATGTATTTTTAAAACATTTTTCAAACACTGTATACGTGTTTACACATTATTGATGTACCTGTAATAATGACTGTATGTACAAAATAGTATATCCAAGGGACTGTATTGTGTTACAAAGCCCCTGCACGGGATTGCATATGGGCACTCTTGCTACTAACCTCTGGAGTTCAGTTTGTGCATTGGTTGGTCTTCCTCTTAGAGAGCCCTGGAGACACTGGGACTTGCAAGGCTGCCCTCTTCACAAAGGGAGCTTGAACTTTGCAAGGCCAGAGTGTAGTGAATGAGGTGAAAATTAATTTAGCAAATAATATCCAATTATGTGCAGGGAAAATAAAAGCAGCATTTTTGCTTGCATGATTGGATGATGGAAGACATCAGAGCCTTTTCTCATTAATGGAGTGCTGGGGAACATTCCCTTGTAAAGTACAATTTGCCTTGTCAAATGAACAGCTTATTTGCCAGTGGTGGGCGTTTGATTCTTGGGCCACTATGTAAATTTGTGCTGCAGCCCATGTCTGGTGCCACCTATTCAGAAGCAGTAGAAAGCATCTGATCCACCCTCCCAGCAACTCTTTTGTGGTGTAGATTGTACATTAGTTTGGTCTGGTTCCCCAACATATTGCTAGATGGACACATTTTAACCGCTTAAGCCCTGCACCATTTTGCAGCTAAAGGACCAGGCCCCTTTTTGCCGATTCAGCACTGCGCCGCTTTAACTGACAATTGCACGGTCATGCGACATGGCTCCCAAACAAAATTAGCGTCCTTTTTTTCCCACAAATATAGCTTTCTTTTGGTGGTATTTAATCACCTCAGCGGTTTTTATTTTTTGCGCTATAAACAAAAATAGAGTGACAATTTTGAAAAAAATTCTATATATGTTTACTTTTTGCTATAATAAATATTCCCCAAAAATATATAAAAAAACATTTATTTTCCTCAGTTTAGGCCGATACGTATTCTTCTACATATTTAACGCAATAAGCATTTATTGATTAGTTTGCGCAAAAGTTGTAGCATCTACAAAATAGGGGATAGTTTTATGGCATTTTTATTAATAATTTTTTTTAGTAATGGCGGTGATCAGCGATTTTTATTGTGACTGTGACATTATGGCGGACACGTCGGACAATTTTGACACATTTTTGGGACCATTGACATTAATACAGCGATCAGACAAATTAAAAATGCATTGATTACTGTAAAAATGTCACTGGCAGTGAAGGGGTTAACACTAGGGGGCAGTGTAGGGGTTAAGTGTGACCTAATGTGTTTTTTTTACTGTCAGGGCGTGGCTTGGCGTGCAACGTCCCTAATCGTCTTTCCCCATGACAGGGAACAGACAATCAGTGACAGGCTCAGTAGGAAGCATGGGGAGAGGTTTGTACTTACCTCATTATTCAGCTCTGTGACCCCATCGCGGGACACCGGCGACGATCGGGTCCACGGTCACAGAGCTCAGGAACGAGTCGCAAGTGCGCTGCTGGGCGGCGCACGCGCGCGACCCACCCCTGGGCTCTTAAAGGGCAACATACCTGTACGTGCTTGTGCCCAGCCGTGCCATTCTGCTGACGTATATCACCGCAAGGTGGTCCTTAAGTGGTTAAAAAAAGGTCTCTTGTTTATTACATTTTTGTTTATTACATTTTTGGTAAACATGAGCTCAATGCCTGGTTCACAGTAGTGCGACATAGGATCCGACTTGTGAGAGCACAAATCACATGACATCAGATTAAATGTTTCCTATGAAAGCCATCTTAGCTAATCTAATCGCTCTGACTTTAGAGAAGGTTACTGCACTACTTTGGTCCAACTTTGATACAACTTCAATGCCACAGAGTGTAAGAAGTCACATTAAGTTGGATCAAAGTTGGACTAAAGTTGCAGGGCAAAGTAGGATTGAAAGTTTTGCGAGTTTCATGGCCAGAGCAGTGTTAACCTGTGCTTAGGGCTGCACTATCTGGTGTTAAATGTTTTGTTTGCAACATTGTCTTACTTTCAAAATATTTATTGAGTATCAAGAAATACAAAGAAACAAAAGCACAATGGTATTGAATGTTTCGTTAGTTGTACATATATTCAAGCATTGTATTTTTATAGCGGCAATGTCAAGACAATATAGTGGTGGGGCTATCTGTGTCCTGAACAACCAGGAACAAATAAAAGTAAAGTAGCTAATTCGTCCATTGCTCCCAACACCGATATTGGAAAAATGGTGCGACACGACAGGCGAGAATTACAGAGGTCAGTGAAGCTTATTCTGCTACCAGCGCCAAGATCCTGGGGGCGCCAATAGAGTTCTGAGAAATAGAAGGCTCCTATGGTGAATTACCAGTCTATTAGTACAACAATTGAGTCTAAGATTAAAGTCTCAAAGAGTATGCTTAACAGTAGCTATCTGACACCTGGTTTTGTATGTTAAAGACTCCGAACAAAAATAGCAATATTAACTCTGAACTTAAGATAGAAGTAGGGAAAGGATAGAGAGAAAGAGAACAAATAACTAAGAGCGAGAAGAAGTAAAGTTACCAGATTCTGTAGAAACACCCAAGCTTATGTAATGTTGGTGCTTTGGATTAGAGAAATTCCTACATATGTGGCCCATGGTTTCCATATTGCTTCAATCTTTTGGCTGTGTCTAGGATAGCACTGACTATTTTATCCTGGGCCATAATCTACCAGATCTTTCTTTTGGTTTCTAGAAAAGATACCTTGGTCGCTTCCAGACTTTAGCTATAGTGATCTTTGCTCCAAGCATCATAAAGAAGATTCATTTTTGGATGTGTTTGTTTTTTTTTT